>NC_081301.1:1244642-2481785 GCF_030435805.1 Mustela lutreola
AAACGGGGGCGTGTGCAAGGAGTCTGAGGACTACGAGAGCTTCTCCTGCATCTGCCCCATGGGCTGGCAAGGTGAGGCCTCCTGCCCTGCAGCCCTGCCTGGGTGCGGCCCCCAGGGGCCGGAGGCCTAGGGCCGAGCCAGCAGGGAGCAGGGGCGCAAGAAGCAGGTGCAGGCCCGATGGGGCCTCACCGCCCTGAGTTCTGTCATCGGCCCAAGGTCGGGGGCTCCCAAGTCAGAGCGCCCTTCCTTCTTGGGATGTCCCCAGAGGACTGTCCTGGGCCATGGGAGGCCCCACTGCCAGGAGGAGGGGAGAGAGGCCTGGAGGCAGGGACCTGAACCCACACCCCCCATCCCCCCAGGACAGACCTGCGAGGTCGACATTAACGAGTGTGTGAAGAGCCCGTGCCGGAACGGCGCCTCCTGCCAGAACACCGACGGCGGCTACCGCTGCCACTGCCGTGCGGGCTTCACGGGGCACACCTGCGAGACGGACGTGGACGACTGCCGGCCGAGTGAGTGGCCCTGCCAGCCTGGCCCCCCAAGATGCTCTGAGACTTGCAGCTTCTCGCGTGGCCATGGGGCAGGGAGCAGGCTGGGGTCCGCTGGGAGGACGGGTGTGGCAGCACCTGGGGGCACGCCGGGGGCATAACGCGGGACGTGCCAGGGGGTAGCCTCGTGTGGACCGAGGAGAGTGGTCCTGGGTGGCCTCAGAAGCCTCCAGAGCCGGACTGCCGGGGCCTCGCGGTGGGTTCTGGGAGCTCCTCCTGCAGCACCGTGCCTGGCCCCACCGGGCGTGCCCTCATCGGTCCTTGTTGCGACCCACCGAGGAGCAGGGCTCTCAGCCCGCCCGAGAAACCAAGCGTGTTGTCCAGAGCCGCCAAGCAAGCAGGGGAGTTGAGAGCCCGGCTCCGTCGGTCTTCAGGCCTGCACTTCTGTCCCCGCCCCACGGCCTGGGGCTGGCGAGCGTGTTGGGGAGTGTGGCCCCCCGCGTCGGCCAGCCTCAGGCCTGCCTTCTGTCCCCGCCCAGACCCGTGCCACAACGGCGGCTCCTGCACCGACGGCGTCAACACGGCTTTCTGCAGTTGCCTGCCCGGCTTCCAGGGGCCCTTCTGTGAGGAGGACATCAACGAGTGCGCCAGCAACCCGTGCCGCCACGGGGCCAACTGCACAGACTGCGTGGACAGCTACACCTGCACCTGCCCCGCCGGCTTCAGCGGCATCCACTGCGAGAACAACACTCCCGACTGCACAGAGAGGCGAGTGCCACGGGCGACCCGGCCCGCGGGTGGAGGCGGCCGGGAGGCGGGCCGGGGGCCGGGTGCGGTGCCCCGTGCACCCAGCAGGTGTCCCCTGGGCCAGCCCTCACTGCCCGTCCAGTCAGACAGGGTCCCCTGGATCCTCAGAGGGCCAGCGGGAGAACCCGGAGGCCTGGCAGTTTCTCCGGAAGAGCTGACGCGCCCTCCTCTGTCCCACGGCACCAACGCTGACCCACCTTGTTTCCTTCTTTACCTGGGCTGCCGGGGAACTCCACACTCCGTGGTCTCGTCCTTTTTTCCACCACGGCTCTCTCCTGGTGGCCACACGGGTTCTGTTTTATTCTGCGCGTTTCCATTCAGTTGCACGTTCCTGTGTTACGAAGCTCTCGGCTCGGCTTGTAAGGAAGGCAGCGGAAGTGGGTGGCAGGAGGGCCTGAGGTCCCTGGCTCTGAGGTCAGCCACACGATGCCCCACCTGCTCTGGCTGTCGGGGGGGCCCCGGCCGCCACTGTCTGAGTCAAGGGAGCAGCTGCCCGGCAGGTTCCCACAGCCGCGCTCACCCTTCCCCGCTGCTGCTTGCTCACCTCCAGCTCCTGCTTCAACGGGGGCACCTGTGTGGACGGCATCAACTCCTTCACCTGCCTGTGTCCGCCGGGCTTCACGGGCAGCTACTGCCAGCACGATGTCAACGAGTGCGACTCGCGGCCCTGCCTGCACGGGGGCACCTGCCAGGACAGTTACGGGACCTACAAGTGTACCTGCCCCCAGGGCTACACGGGCCTCAACTGCCAGGTGAGTGAGTGGGCGGTGGGGGGGCCCAGCAGGTGGTGGCCAAGGCGGGGCACTGGCCCCCAGCGTGTCGTCACAGCCACCCCGCGGGCCCCACTCACGTCGGCCTCCCTGCGCCACAAAGGAAAGCAGGAGGGCAGGGGCGGCCGTGGCCACAGGGCTCCCGGGGACCCCAATTGCCAGCCCAGGGCCCGGCCCAAGGCCGCACTGTCCCTGGAGGAAGCAATTGCAGAGCTGGGGCTTTCAGGTCAGGAGCAGAGGTTTATGGAATAAGATCAAGAAGGGGAGGGAAACAGCTAAAAACCAGCTTTTTTATAGAAAATACACAAAAGTATTAAAGAGGTATATTTATTGAAGATTTCCACGTCAGATACTTGTTACAGAAAGTCCCAACAGACTAGTTTACTTCCCAAGAAGAACCTTCCTTCAGGAAAGGCCAATCGGGATTAGCCGAGGGCCCAGACAAAGAGCGACCCCCTCCCCAACCCCGGCCAGCCGGCTCCTGAGCAGAGGGAGGGGCAGCCCCCGGGCCTCAGCTTCCGCGTCTGTGGGGTGGGCTCCCAGCCCCCACTCCGGGCGTGGGGTACTCTGGCAGGTGTGTGCTGGGTACCGACGGGTGGGTGGGCCCGGGCGGGGTTGGGGGGATAGTGAGCATCGGACACCCTCTGCCACCCCCAGAGCCTGGTGCGCTGGTGCGACTCCTCCCCTTGCAAGAACGGTGGCAAGTGCTGGCAGACCAGCGCCCTTTACCGGTGTGAGTGCCGCAGCGGCTGGACCGGCCTCTACTGCGACGTGCCCAACGTGTCCTGTGAGGTGGCCGCCCAGCGGCAAGGTAACCAGCTGCGGGCGACCCGGTGCCCCCCGGGGGTCCCCCGCCTGCCGACCCCGGCTCACGCCCCTGCCCCTCACCTCCCCGCCAGACATCAACGTCACCCACCTGTGCCGAAACGGGGGGCTCTGCGTGGACGCGGGCAACACCCACCATTGCCGCTGCCAGGCGGGCTACACGGGCAGCTACTGCGAGGACCAGGTGGACGAGTGCTCGCCCAGCCCCTGCCAGAACGGGGCCACCTGCACCGACTACCCTGGTGGCTACTCCTGTGAGGTGGGCACCGGTCCTGCGGGGGCGGGGGATGCTGCTGGGAGGCCACCGCGCGCCAGGCCCGAGGCGGCGAGCAAGCACGGCAGGGAAGGCGAAACCAGACAGATAGGGTCGTGGGAAGGGAGGGCTGTGACAATCAGGGAGGACTGCCTGGTGGCGGCATCCGTGGAAGAGGAAGACCACTCGGAAATATGGCGTCGAGTCGCCCTCTGTGTCCTCTTCCCCAGAGCTTTCCCTGTGGGCTCAGCCGACACCTGCTGAGAGGTGACCCCTGTTTCACGAGACGAGCTTTGGCCCAGGCTCTGACCCTCCTCAGCGTCCACTGGGTGGAGGTCTTCCTCCGGGTTGGCCACGTATGAGGGACTCAAGCCTTCACTGGTTAAGAGGGTAGCCCGTGTGGCCCTGGCAGCCCTCGAAGGGTGCAGAGGGCCGCAACTCCGTCCCCCACTGAGCCGCGTGCCTCCACCCCTGGTCTGTGTCCCCGCAGTGTGTGGCCGGGTACCATGGCGTGAACTGCTCCGAGGAAATCAATGAGTGTCTGTCCCAGCCGTGCCGGAACGGGGGCACCTGCATCGATCTCCCCAACACCTACAAGTGCTCCTGTCCCCGGGGCACACAGGGTAAGGGCTCACCACACCCCAGGGCTGGGGTCCGGGGCCAAGTGGGCGCATCGGGCGCCGACCACAAGCATGCCAGACCCAGTCCCGGCTTCCGTTCTGCCTTGTGGCGCTGAGCAGAGGAAAATCCAAGGGACGGAGCGTAGCCAGGCCACTGGCACAGGGCAGCCTGTTGGGCGGGAGGGCCCTGTGGGTGCGTCCTCTCTCCCGAGCCTCTGTGTGGTCCCATCCTGACTGCTGAAGGGAACGCCCTTGGGACGGAGCTAGGCCAGCATGAGGCCAGCGCAGGTCCCTGACAGCGCCCGGGCTTCCACAGGCATACACTGTGAGGTCAACGTGGATGACTGCAGCCCCCCCATCGACCCCGTCTCCCGGGGCCCCAAGTGCTTTAACAACGGCACCTGTGTGGACCAGGTGGGCGGCTACAGCTGCACCTGCCCACCCGGCTTCGTGGGCGAGCGCTGTGAGGGGGACGTGAATGAGTGCCTGTCCAACCCCTGCGACGCCCGTGGCACCCAGAACTGCGTGCAGCGGGTCAACGACTTCTACTGCGAGTGCCGCGCCGGCCACACTGGTGGGTGCCGGGGGTGGGCGGGGCCGAGGCTGGACTGTCCACGGCCAGTGCCTTATGCCCGCTCTCCTCTTTAGGACGCCGCTGTGAGTCGGTCATCAACGGCTGCAAAGGCAGGCCCTGCCAGAACGGGGGCACCTGCGCCGTGGCCTCCAACACGGCCCGCGGGTTCATCTGCAAGTGCCCAGCGGTAGGTGCCACGTGGGGCTGCTTGGTGTTCGGTGGTGGGAGATGCCCCCTTGCTGCCATCGATCACGGAGCGCCAGAGGATAAGGGCCAGCTGGAACTGGGCTGCGTCCTCCTGGCTCCCAGACCCAGGCTTTCTGCTGGGACTTCATTTTCAGAGGCATCTGGGGTTCACAACGCCCTGGTGGGGGCACTGGCCACGCCCCTTTGTCCCTGATCCCGCTTACAGGGGTGAGGAGGGGTCGGCCCACACTGGTGTCCTGGCTGCTGGTCAGGGTTCCGAGAAACCCAGCAGACACGCACGCTCCAGGGCTCAGTGCCTGCAGCTCCCAGAGCGCCCCTGACAACACCTGGGCTTCCGGTGCGTGGCGGGGTGGGGGGTGCTGTGCCGTCCAGTGCAGGGACTGCGGGCCCCTGACGCACGGCCACCGCCTGTCCCCACAGGGCTTCGAGGGCGCCACCTGCGAGAACGACGCGCGCGCCTGTGGGAGCCGGCGCTGCCTCAACGGCGGCACGTGCATCTCGGGCCCGCGCAGCCCCACCTGCCTGTGCCTGGGCGCCTTCACCGGCCCCGAGTGCCAGTTCCCGGCCAGTAGCCCTTGCGTGGGCGGGAACCCCTGCTACAACCAGGGCAGCTGCGAGCCCACGGCGGAGAGCCCCTTCTACCGCTGCCTGTGCCCCGCCAAGTTCAACGGGCTCCTGTGCCACATCCTGGACTACAGCTTCGGGGGTGGCCTGGGCCTGGACATCCCGCCGCCGCAGATCGAGGAGGCGTGCGCGCTGCCCGAGTGCCGCGAGGAGGCGGGCAACAAGGTGTGCAGCCTGGCCTGCAACAACCACGCGTGCGGCTGGGACGGCGGCGACTGCTCGCTCAACTTCAACGACCCCTGGCAGAACTGCTCGCAGTCGCTGCAGTGCTGGAAGTACTTCAGCAACGGCCGCTGCGACAGCCAGTGCAGCTCCGCGGGCTGCCTGTTCGACGGCTTCGACTGCCAGCACGCGGAGGGCCAGTGCAAGTGAGGCGGGGGGCCGGCCAGGGCAGCACTCGGGGAGGGCGAGGGGAGGGGGGTTGGGGCACAGGTAGCTAGGCAGGTGCAGGCGGGGGTCCTGCGGAGGGGGCGGGCTGGGTGGGGGCTGCCGGCAGGGCGGGGCCTGGTGACAGCCCGCGCACCCCCGCGTCCCTCCGTCCACAGCCCCCTGTACGACCAGTACTGCAAGGACCACTTCGGCGACGGGCACTGCGACCAGGGCTGCAACAGTGCCGAGTGCGAGTGGGACGGGCTGGACTGCGCAGAGCACGTGCCCGAGCGGCTGGCAGCCGGCGCGCTGGTGCTGGTGGTGCTGACGCCGCCCACACAGCTGCGCAACCGCTCCCTGCACTTCCTGCGGGAGCTCAGCCGCCTGCTGCACACCAACGTGGTGTTCAAGCGCGACGCCCACGGCCAGCCCATGATTTTCCCGTACTACGGCCGCGAGGAGGAGCTGCGCAAACACCCCATCAAGCGTGCGGCCGACGGCTGGGCCGTGCCTGGTGCCCTGCTGGACCGGGTGGAGGCCGCCCTCCTGCCAGGCGGCGGGGCCGGCCGCCGGCGCAGGGAGCTGGACCCCATGGACATCCGCGGGTGAGTAGCTCCCGCGGCTCCCCCGGGCCCTCCAAACTTGTTGGCGGGACACACGGAGGGTCCGACAAGACTGGGGGCTTCCAGGGCACTTTCTGGGGTATGGGGTGCAGCGCCTGGGGTCAGCTCCCAGAGAAGGACTGGACTCCCCGAATCTCTGTCCTCCTGAGATGGGAGAAGAATGCTTGCGGCCCCTGGTAGGAAGGCTCCCTGGTAGGAAGGCTCCCTGGTAGGAAGGCTCCCTAGTACGAAGGCTCCCTGGTACGAAGGCAGAGGGCGGCAGGTCTGGCTGGAAGAGCACTTTGAGGGTCTCAGGTGCCACAGCCCTGCTACATGTGGTGCTGAACTTGGTGGGCCGCAGAGAGCACAGTCCGCCTCCAGGGTGGTTCTCTGCCTCCGGGACTCCCTGTGGCCCCGGGGCCACCTCACCCATCCTGGGAGTGCCCCCCTCCCCCACTGCGACCATGTTGTGGGCCGGGGGTAAACGGGGTGACTGCAGCAGCAGACCGGAGGTCTGAGCCCCCTGACCTGGGTGCTCCCCCAGATCCATCGTCTACCTGGAGATCGACAACCGGCAGTGCGTCCAGTCGTCCTCACAGTGCTTCCAGAGCGCCACGGACGTGGCCGCCTTTCTGGGTGCCCTGGCCTCACTGGGGAGCCTCAACATCCCTTACAAGATCGAGGCTGTGCAGAGTGAGTGGTCCGCCCCGGCCCTGCTCCCGGGGGACGGTTTGCCGGCTTCTAAGGAAAGTCTGCCTGGGAGGGGGCATGTCTCCCAGTACCCCCACCAAGTGTTTGCATTCCTTGTGCCGTTCTCTGCCCACGGGTGCGTGTCATGCCATCCAGAGCTCAGGAAGCACTTCTGTGGGATTTTCTGCCTGGTGCACCCTCCCTACCCGTAGTGACAGCTGTTGGTGCGGCTGGCCCAGGGGACGGACACATCTGCCAGAGAGTGGGAGCCTTTTTCTCCCCCCGCTCGCTCCCCTGATTTTTCTTTGTTGGGTATTATTTCAAAATCATTACAGCTTTTTAAAAAAGAGAGAGAGGGGGAAGAATTGATCGGTGTCATGTGAAGTGTTGAAGTTTGTATCTCGAAAATCCCCCTAAATCCTTTGTCTTAACAGCTCAATGCAAGTGCAGTGATTTGAAGTCGGCTAATCCTTCTCCCTTAAAGGAGAAAAAAGTAAAAGCCGTCTCCAGGCTGGTGCAGGAGAGAATTTAGCGATAGTTTGCAATTCTGATTAATCGCGTAGAAAATGACCTTATTTTGGGGGGCGGGATGGAGGAGAGCGGGTGAGAAGGCGCCCAGCCGCGGAGCCAGTCCGCTGCCCCCCGGCTGCCGGCCTGCCGCGGAGCCGCCGCCTGATGTCCGGGCGCCCGCAGGTGAGACGGTGGAGCCGCCCCCGCCCCCGCAGCTGCACTTCATGTACGTGGCCGTGGCCGCCTTCGTGCTGCTCTTCTTTGTGGGCTGCGGGGTGCTGCTGTCCCGAAAGCGCCGGCGGCAGCATGGACAGCTCTGGTTCCCCGAGGGCTTCAAGGTGTCGGAGGCCAGCAAGAAGAAGCGGCGGGAGCCCCTCGGCGAGGACTCCGTGGGCCTCAAGTTAGTGGACGCACCGCGGCTTTGGGGGGCTTGGGGGAGACGGGGTACACTCCTGCCGACCCACAGGCCACGCCTCGCACGGTCCACGGCCTCAAGAGAGCCCCACTCAGTCCCACCTCCCGCCCCCCTGCTCCTAGGCCCCTGAAGAACGCCTCAGACGGCGCCCTCATAGACGACAACCAGAATGAGTGGGATGATGAGGACCTGGAGGCCAAGAAGTTCCGGGTGAGTCCGGCGGGCTCCGGGGCCTCCCCAGGCGGCCACACCCCTGCCCCAGCCTGCACGTGACGGGGCCCTCCGCTCACCCCTTCCTCAGTTCGAGGAGCCGGTGGTTCTTCCCGACCGGGATGACCAGACAGACCACCGGCAGTGGACGCAGCAGCACCTGGACGCCGCCGACCTGCGCGTGTCGGCCATGGCCCCCACGCCGCCCCAGGGCGAAGCCGACGCCGACTGCATCGACGTCAACGTCCGAGGGCCAGGTAGGAGCACAGCCGGCCACTTGCACCGCCCCCCAGAGGCTCTCAGGATAGGGTCGCCCTCGCCCAGCAGCCTGCCAGGGGTCGGCATTCTGGAAGCTGAGCACCGGGGGTGTGAGGGGGTGGGGAGGAAGCTGTGTCCCTCCTTGGAGCAGGTGGGACCTCCCGGGAGGCTCTGCTCGTAGCCACTCCTGCCGGGGGGAGGCTCTCTGCCCACCCAATCAACTGCTTGTCCTGAAACATCCGTCTGAGGAGCTGATTTCCCAGCCACGCATTTGTGTGGTCTCTTCTCAGCTGGGTTATTGGTGAGGGTCTCGTGCAGGTCAGGAAGCAGAGCCACTGGGTCGCCTTTGCCCACTGGCCATTTGGCGGCTGGACCTGGTTCTGACCCTCGGGAAGCTCAAGTTGATTTTGAGGGCCCCGGGTGCCACGGGCTGGGCTGCCCGTCCACACGCGCCCACCAACTCGGGACCATCGGCACGCCCGCCAGTGCCGCCGCTGGGGGCCCGCCTTCCTGACGGAGCCCTCGCCCCGCTCTCACACAGACGGCTTCACGCCCCTCATGATCGCCTCCTGCAGCGGCGGGGGCCTGGAGACGGGCAACAGTGAGGACGAGGAGGACGCGCCGGCCGTCATCTCCGACTTCATCTACCAGGGCGCTAGCCTGCACAATCAGACGGACCGCACCGGCGAGACCGCCCTGCACCTGGCCGCCCGCTACTCGCGCTCCGATGCGGCCAAGCGCCTGCTGGAGGCCAGCGCAGATGCCAACATCCAGGACAACATGGGGCGGACTCCGCTGCACGCGGCCGTGTCTGCCGACGCACAGGGAGTCTTCCAGGTGGGCAGCTGCTGCCACGGGCGCCCTTTCACCAGACCCTGGCCCGCCCACCCGCCTCCTGGTCTGGGCCGGCGACTAGGCCACGGGGCACCAGAGCCCAACACTGAGTGGAGCCCATAGTATCCTGGCAGCCCTGCCGCTCCGAGTCCGGCACATGCGGGGATGGCAGGCTGGAGGGGGCCTGCAGGAGGCTGACGTGGCCCGGGGCTGGCGGGGGGGGCGGGGGGGCTGGCTGGAGGCGTGGCTCGTGGCAGTGAGAAGGGCCGCACGGCTGTCGCCTGCAGCAGCGGCCCCAGGGCGTTACCTCGCAGGGAGCCCAGGGATGGGGTGTCCCTGCACAGACTCCCTTTGCAAAGCCACCAGCGGATTCCCTGCTACGAGTCCCCAGGCAAGGTTGGGCACAAATGGGGGGGGGTCGTCACGAAGCTGTTACCGTAGTGGTTTGTGGTGCGCTATCCTCCTGTAGAAGTAACGGAATGAGGCTGTTGAGGGAGCACCGGGCAGACAAGCCCCTGGACTCAGGCTCTGGCTGTGTCCACTCTGACGGCCTCTCAGGCGTGTGGACGTGTAAATCCCGTGGGCGCTCCATGGGAGTGAGGCCAGCCCTGGTGCTGCCCGGCACCCTGCCCCTTGCCTCACCAGGGAACCATGACCCTCCTTCCCGCCTGGGACCCAGGGCACAGCAGCACTTAAGGGACTGCTGGTGCTTCTGTGTCCTGCATCGACACGGTATAGCTCAGCAGTTCTCAGTCCGTGGTCCAGGCGTGGCTCTGCCCACTGTGGCTGGGCAGGGATTTAATCCTTCCGTGTCCTGGGGTGGGTGGGGAGGGTGGCAGCCAGGCGCAGGGTGAGGATGAGACGTCCTCACTTGGGCTTCGGGGGGACGGGTCCGTGTGGGCAGCATGGCCAGCGCCCCGGACCCTGCCCCCCTCCGGCTGTGGCCAGTGCAGTTCCACTCTTCCTGTGCTCCTGCTGCCGTCTACACTGGCTGGGCCCGTGCGGACCCCAAGAGGGGCTCTGTGGCGCTGCGGGCTGGTTCCCAGGCATTAGTTCCAGGCCAGCAGCCTCCGACCCTGGTGTGCCAAGCCTGAGCCCTGCCCTGTTGTCTAGATCCTCATCCGGAACCGAGCCACGGACCTGGACGCCCGCATGCACGACGGCACGACGCCGCTGATCCTGGCCGCCCGGCTGGCTGTGGAGGGCATGCTGGAGGACCTGATCAACGCGCACGCGGACGTCAATGCCGTGGACGACTTGGGTAAGGCGGGCTGCAGCACGGCCCACGGGGGGGCGGGGGGGCACCGCCTCCAGGGCTGCCCCAGCCTAGCCTCTGCTTCCCCGTGCAGGCAAGTCTGCCCTGCACTGGGCCGCCGCGGTGAATAACGTGGAGGCAGCCGTTGTGCTGTTGAAGAACGGGGCCAACAAAGACATGCAGAGCAACAAGGTAGGCTCGCGGCCGGGGCCGGGGCTGGCGGGTCCCTCCACTCGGCACCACACCTTTCTTCTGAGCACGGCAACACCGCACCCCTCTGCGTAAACCCCTGGGCTCTGACTTCCAAAGCTGGGAGGGCCCCACGACGAGCCCTGAGCTCAGGGCCTGTGCACAGCTCACTCTTGGGCCATTATCAGCATGCTTCCCGACGCCTTCCAAGCACTCACGTGCTCAGCACGTGGCATGGCCATGGCTGTCCCGCGTCGCCGAGATCGGCACCACACCTTCTGTCCTCAGCGGTCACCAGGGTGTGGAGGGTTGAAGCAGGTGGTGCAGAGAGAGCCTGAGCACTTCTGGATGTGGGGTATGGGGCTTGGCACAGTGTGAGGCCCCAGGTGTGAAGCCGAGTGGCCCCCTTCCTTCTGGTGGTACCATGGCTCCTGGGGCTCACCATTGCTCAGTATGTGCCCAAGGCTCAGGAAAGCCCATAGTCTGAGCTCTGGGGCTCACAGGGTGCAGGCAGACACCCCAGCTCCCCAGCAGCTGAGCCCTGCCTGCATCTCCCTGACCCCCCAGATGTCTCTCCTTCCTTCCTGGGGAACACAGCAGCTGTTGGACCCGGGCATTCCTGAGTCACCTGCAGGTGACATATGATCCCTACCCTCCCACTGGGGAGGCTGAGCCTCAGAAAGGCAGGGTCTGCCAGAGGGCATCAGGCTATGGCCAAAGCCTTATGTGAGCCAGGGAGGCACTATCCGGCCATGCAGCAGCCTCCTGGGGACGGGTGGCAGACAGGGAAACGGAGGCTCCAGGAAGGGACAGTCCCTTGGGGACTGTCTGGGATGGGGCACCCCCACTCTGGTGCCCAAGGACACACGGTGGGGTCCCTGAGCCCCTGAAGCTGGTGCACTCTCATGGCTGTGCTGTGCGGGTGGCCAGGGGGAGGTCCTGGTTATAGGCTCCCACAGGGTCTTTGTTCCCTATGCTGCTGAAGTCCCGGTGACTCAGGACGCAGGGTCCCGCCGACCGCCTCAGAGCGGCTCAGGAGATGGACTTTAAGGCTATTTGTAAGACCTGACGTGGGCAGCTGACCGTGGAGTTACAGGACAGGCCCCTCGTGAGCGTCTCTCTGCCTTGATCCCTCTGGTGACGGGGCATGGGTGCGGGTGACCCCTTCACCTGCCTGCCTGTCTACTCCAGGAGGAGACACCCCTGTTCCTGGCTGCTCGGGAGGGCAGCTACGAGACTGCCAAGGTGCTGCTGGACCACTTCGCCAACCGGGACATCACAGACCACATGGACCGTCTGCCTCGCGACATCGCACAAGAGCGCATGCACCACGACATTGTGCGGCTGCTGGACGAGTACAGCCTGGTGCGCAGCCCCCCGCTGCACGGCACCGCCCTGGGCGGCGCGCCCACCTTGTCCCCGCCGCTCTGCTCCCCCAATGGCTACCTGGGCAACCTCAAGCCGGCCGTGCCAGGCAAGAAGGCCCGCAAGCCCAGCACCAAGGGCCTGGCCTGCGGCGGCAAGGAGGCCAAGGACCTCAAGGCGCGGAGGAAGAAATCCCAGGACGGCAAGGGCTGCCTGCTGGACAGCTCGAGCGTGCTGTCGCCCGTGGACTCCCTCGAGTCACCCCACGGCTACCTGTCGGACGTGGCCTCACCACCCCTCCTGTCCTCTCCGTTCCAGCAGTCCCCGGCCGTGCCCCTCAGCCACTTGCCCGGCATGCCCGACGCCCACCTGGGTGTTGGCCACCTGAGCGTGGCTGCCAAGCCCGAGATGGCAGCCCTGGGCGCGGGCGGCCGGCTGGCCTTCGAGGGGGGCCCGCCCCGGCTCTCCCACCTGCCCGTGGCCTCCAGCACCAGCACGGTCCTGGGTGCCGGCGCAGGCAGCGCCTCCGTGAATTTCAGCGTAGGGGGTGCTGCAGGCTTGAACGGCCAGTGCGAGTGGCTGTCCCGGCTGCAGAACGGCCTGGTGCCCGGCCAGTACAACCCGCTGCGCGGGAGCGTGGCGCCCGGCCCCCTGGGCACGCAGGCCCCCCCCCTGCAGCACGGGATGCTGGGCCCGCTGCACGCCGGCCTCTCCACCACCGCCGCCCTGTCCCAGATGATGAGCTACCAGGCCCTGCCCAGCACACGCCTGGCCGGCCAGCCGCACCTAGAGCCGCACCTGGTGCAGGCGCAGCCCGCGCCGCCGCAGAACTTACAGATGCAGCAGCCGGGCCTGCCGCCGCCCGGCGTCCCGCCCCCGCAGCCCCCGCCCCCGCAGCCCCCGCAGCCGCACCTGGGCGTGAGCTCCGGCGCCGCCGGCCACCTGGGCCGGGGCTTCCTGGGCGGCGAGCCGAGCCAGGCGGACGTGCCGCCGCCGCTGGGCCCGGGCGGCCTGGCGGTGCACACGGTCCTGCCGCAGGACAGCCAGGCGCTGCCCACCGCGCTCCCTGCCGCGCTCCCCGCCGCGCTGGCCCCGCCCATGACCACCGCCCAGTTCCTGACCCCGCCCTCGCAGCACAGCTACTCGTCCTCGCCCGCGGACAACACCCCCAGCCACCAGCTGCAGGTGCCCGAGCACCCCTTCCTCACCCCGTCCCCCGAGTCCCCGGACCAGTGGTCCAGCTCGTCCCCGCACTCGCACGTGTCCGACTGGTCGGAGGGCATCTCCAGCCCACCCACCAGCACGCAGGCTCACATCGCGCACGTGCCCGAGGCGCTCAAGTAGACGGCGCGGGCGCCTGCGGGCTCTGCACCCGCACCCGCACCCGCACCCGACGGACCGAAGGGACGTTTGCATAGGAAACAAGTTTTTATACAAAATAAAAGGACAAGGATTTTAATTTTTTTTAGTATTTATTTATGTACTTTTATTTTACAAGGAAACACTGCCTTTTTATTTATACGTAATGTTTTCTATGGCTCCAGGTAACAACTTTTATCTGTTCCGAGAAAATAAACTAGTTCTCAGCCGTGGTTTTCCTACTTGTGATAAATATGGTTACGTATTTGTAAAATACAAACAAAGATTCATGATTTATAGATGCCATTTATTTATTGATTTTTTTTTTTTTTTCCTTCTAAATCCCAAAAGAAACAATGCTGGAGAAGGGAGGTTTGAACTGGTCCAGACTGCTGCCAGGGTGCCTGGGCCCGCTGCCACGACCCCGGATGCTCCCCACCCGGCATCCCCTGCTTTGTGGGAGATGCATCCAGACACAGTAAAACCCTCGTCACACCTTGGCACGTGGATTAATTTGCATCTAAAATAGGGACATAAAATGTCAAATGATGGGGTTTATACATTTTTGGTGGCTTTTTTAAAATGGTTTTTTGGAAAACATGCTTTTAAAGATGTGTTCTTGGGGTATCCTGGAGCACACTTCCTGGTACTGATCATGAATCTTTGTTTCGGGTTCAGTATTATTGCCTAGTTGTGGATTGGTCTTGTGAGTTCCTGTTCCTTCCAGAAGTTCCTCTGCCCCCACGCCTGGATGTTCAGGCATGTGTAAGATGAGGAGTCCGGTGGCCGTGGGGCGCTCACCTGGGGTGCCACGTGGAGGAACCCTAGCCTTTTCTGGGGAAAGACACTGCCTGGATGACCCCGATGGGCCGGCGGCACCGGTGGGCCTGGGTTCAGCTCACGGCCCGTTCCATTGAGAGACTTCCCAGAGCGACCTCTGCCCAGGCTTTGGAAAAAATGGCTGCGTCTGGCCTCGGTTCACAGAGGCGGCTCATCCCAGGGCCCAGCGTGGCTCAAGGGTGCAAGCAGCTGAGACGGTGCCCCTTGGGGCACAGGAGCCAGCAGAAGGACCACCCCTCCCGGTAATGGGGGGGGGCATGTGCCTGGGGAGGGAGCAGATTCTTGCAAAATCAAGTATAAGCCTGTGGCAGAGTAAATGTCTGTAAATACATTGTCAAAGGTGGATTTTGTTTAAAAAATCTGAATGAACGAGTCTGTCGGGGTCATGCTGACGAGGGATGTCAGGACATGGCTCTGCTTGCGACCCAGGCCTGGCGACCTGACCTGCAGCCGCCTGGACTGTAGCTCCGAAGAGCAAACCCAGGCGAGGCTCCCATGGCCTCCCCCAGGCAGCCTCCCTGGCCTTGCGGGGGCCAATGTTGTGCCATCCCTGGTGGGCATGACCAGACACGCCCTAAGATGTCGATTCTTGTTGTGTTTTGTAAAAATAGAGTGTAGTTTACAGAAAAAAAAAAAAAAAAAAAAACTTTTTAAAAGTTATCTACGTGCAAAACTGTAGGTGATGAAAATGCTGTATTTTTTTTTCATCTTTTTTTGTTAACTGATATGCAATAAAAGTAATGCTGATGGTCATCCCAATTTTGCTAAACCTGGTGGTGGCATTGGCTCCCTTTCTTGGAGGAAGGGAGGGCAGGCCGTTCTATTCCAAGGGAACCAGCAGTTCTGCCCCCTCCGATCATCCAGCCCTAGTCTCTTAGAGGTTCTACAGTGTCTCTGCGTCTGTGTGGGCCGTGTGGGCCGGGCCCCCCTGCAGGGGCCTCCTGGGTCTGGGAACGTGGCTGTCATGACAGCAGGCTTGATTTAGGCTTCCCCCATCTGTTTCAGTCAGAGGGACAGGGCACTGCTTACCCAACCTAGGGATGGCAGCCAAGAGCCCACTGTGGGCAGGAGGTATACGGGGAGGGGCCCAGAGACCGCAGTGGGAAATCCAGACCCCAGTAGGAGGGCAAAGGGGGCCACAGAAGTGTCCGAGCAGGGGCACCAAGGGGGTGATGGGGGGAGTGGGGAAGGTTCTGTGAAGCCGAGGGAGTACCACCGAGGAGGCCTCCCCCTGCCAGGCACCCTCAGGGGCCTCCCCTTCTCCCTCCTGCCTCCACCGGACCCCACCCCAGCTGGTGGATCCAAACCAGATTAACAGAGGGAAAGTCTGGCATCCCCTTCTGTGGCAAAGTGCCTCCCAGCCTCCGCAAGCCCAGGTACGAGCCCAAAATCTCCTCGCTGAGTTTGGAGGCTTCATTCCCACCTGACGCAGTGTCAGGCCCCAGGCTGTGTAGACTGCACAAGAGGGTCCAGGAAATGGAGTCCGGTGAGCAGCCCAGCAGTTGTGCACAGAGGAAGTAGACCCGGTCTCAGATCTGCCTCAAGATCTCCCAGCACCCCGTGACACAGATCCTAGGTGTACGCGCAAAAGAAACACCAATGGGCCAAACAGGTCCACACACGCCCCTGTTCACGGCAGCATGAGTCAGAGCAGCCAAGAGGTGGGAACGGCCCAAAGCCCATTGGCTGGTGCATGGGTCAATGATGTGTGGTAGGCCACGCCGTGATGGCTCATTTTATGTGTCGGCTTGGTTGGGCCATTTGGCCAAACATGAGAGTGTCTCTGGATGAGATGAACATTTGAATCTGCGGCCCTCAGCATGGGTGGGCCTTGCGCCATCAGTTGACGGCCCGCACAGCCCAGAAGGGCTAAGGAGTCCTTCTGCCTCACGCTTGTCCGGGAACACAGCTCCTTTCCTCTCTCTGATGTTGGACTGAAGCATCAGCTTTTCTTGGGACTCAAGCCTGCTGACTTCCCAACAAAAACTTAACTGTCAGCTCTGTCAGTTCTGAGGCCTTAGGACTCAGGCTGGAAACTCCAGCACCCACGGTCCCGGGGCGCCAGCTTGCTGACCGCAGACCTGGGGACTCCTCGGCCTCCATAACCTTCTGAGCCAGCTCCTCATCAGAAATCTCTCGATACCTACGTGCAGCCCTGCTGGTCCTGTTGGTCCAGAGAACCCATGCTGAGCACACGGCAAATACTCTTCGGCCCTGGAGAGGAGGGAAGGCCTGACTCACAGCGCGGAGCAGCCAGACCCCAACACAGGAGGACAGGAGGAGGCTGAGCCGGACACATCACTGCCCCGGACAGGGGGGCCCAGAGAGACAGAAGGTGGACTGGGGGCCCCGGGACCTGCCTGCAGGGTCTGGGGAGCGACTGCGGGGCCACGAAGCGTGGGCTCTGCAGAGCTGCAGGCTCTGTCCTGCCCTGCCAGCCCAGCAGTCTCTTCCCCAGGGACTCATCCCCACCCACCTGGCTCAGAACCACTGGCTGAGCTTCCCACCCGTTTTTCTCCCTGGGGCCCAAACCTGCTCCCTGACTCGAGGCCCCCCGCACCAGCGGGCTCTCCCTCTACCCTGCGGTCCTCCTTCCCCGATGTCTGCGCTGAGCCAGCCTATTCTCAGCCAGTCCTCACCCTCAGAATGATTCCCGTCTAGACACCATGGTCCTCCCCGAGAGGACACGGGCCCTGGCTTGGGGCATCTGTTAGGGCTAAACTGTGTCCCCTGCAGAATTTCTCAGTGAGACCCGAGATCTCGGAATGTTGGGATGTGGCCCTATGGGGAGAGCGAATGCAGGTAGACTGAGGCCGTCCGGGTGCACCTCCTCCAGTCTGGCCGGTGTCCTCAGGAAGAGAGGAGGACAGAGACACGCACAGGAGACCACCAGGTGGGGACGCGGGAGCACATGGCCATCTACAAGCACAGCAGGGAGACCTCAGGAGGAGCCGCCCTGACTGCGCCTCATCCCAGATGTCCAGCCTCCGAGAGGTGAGCACATTCACTTCTGTTAACCCCAGCAGACGATCTGAAGGGCCAAAGGCACATGCCAACGGCCAGGGTGCCGGGAGCCCCTGCCCGCGGGTCCCCTCCCTCCTCAGGAGGCTCGCACTCTGCGACACTCCAGCACGTAAGACCAGCACCGGAGCCGCCTGCCCGTCCCTGAGCCTTCCTTTGCGGGTTGGAGCGGGGGACCTTCTTTGGAGCTGCGTCTTCCAGCAGAAGTACAATGCAGCCCACAAACGCAATTTTAAATATCTCAGTAGCCACATAAAAAACAGTGAAAAGAAACCAAAAAAAGCTTATTAGTACATCTTAGATAATCCAATATATCCAAAATATTAGCATCTCAACGTGTAATTGACATAAAGAGTTAACGAGATCATTTGTGTTCTTCTCTCTCTCATACTACGGCTTTAAGACCCAGTGTGTTTTGGTCTTTCAGCACACCTCCGTGTGGACTGGCCCCATGCTCAGCTGCCCCGTGTGGCTCATGCCCGCCACACTGGACGGCACAGGTTCCCAGGAGGCCTCCCGGCACCTGTCGGCACCCAGGAAGCCCGAGACACGGCATCGGCATGGTTCTTCCAGCGCGATCCCCAGACGTGGCTCTGCCCCCTTCTGGCCAGAGCAAGGAGGGGACGGCATCCGTGCCCAGAGATTTAACAGCCCTGCAGGGTTGCCAAGGGGCTGAGCTCTGCTCCATGGCCACTGACAGCCTCCAGAGCATATTGGCTGGCCAAGACTGGGCTCGGTGCTGGAGCCCATCTTCACGCTGGTGCCACTCGGGTCCCACTGCAGACCGGTGACGGGTCTTTCATGGGCTGGCCTGATCTAGAAACCAACCCAGAGCCCCGCAGGAGGAGACAGCGCTATCGGCACAGACGGGCCGTGGAGGGCATCCCGGGGCCACTCCTTGTGGGACCACCCCACAGTGGGGGTCCCTGGCACAGTGCCAAAGAGTTAGTCTGTCCAAATGCCTCAAGCAGGAACCTAAGCAATGTGGTCCGGCTGGACGCCAGGGCACACGGAGACCATAAGCCCCGCATCTCAAAGTGTTGCCTGGGGTCACAGTGACGAGTTTGGGAAGCCCTCGGTCGGGCTTGTGTGTCCTGTGGGTCTTGGAGAGGGCCCCCACACCCAGCGGGTCCCGAGCGGATGCAGCCTGAGGGGCCGCCCCAGGTGAGCCCAGGCTGCAAACACGGCTGCGCCTGCCTTGTGTGCCCGGCCCCACTTCCCGATTTGTGTCATTTCGGTTTCACCTTCCTCATGGCCACCGTTGGACCAGAGGCGGGTGACTCAGCACCTCTGAGCCTGGGTGTTCTCAGAGGTAAAGTAGGAGCTGCTCGCAGCCTCCCTCCTGAGCATGTGGAGGGGACCCGTGAGGTCGCCGACAGAAAGCTCCCGGTGTGTGACTAAGGACGCAGAAACGGCACAGCCGCCGTTATGATGAGTTCTAAAACCGTTGTGCTCCCCACGCTTGCACGCCCGTGTGGTCCTGAAGCCCAGCGGCAGCCCCGGTCGGGAGCCGAGGTCCTCCCCATCTGGCATTTGCACTACAAAAACGTCGCTCTGGGTGCGACAGGGCGAGCGTGCAACGGGTCTGGAGGCTGGACTGCGAGGTTCTCCATGCAGCCCTGGGGCTGCTCCTGGACCAGAGAGCCCGTGACATGTGCCCAGTGCTTACTGCAAATCTAGGCTTCTCTGTGGTCCTACTTACTGCCCATCCAGTTTTATGTTTTCGATGACATCGCAGCGTGTCCACGGTCAAAGTGCCTCTGGTCTCAGAGCAAACACACCACGTTAGACCTTCAGTCACCCTGTCTGGACGTTGCTCCTTCCTAAGCATTAGCCCCAGGAGAGTGTGGCCTGAAGTGAGTCACCTGCTCTCTCCATGTTTCCTTGTCTGTAGGACAGAGGAAAGGGAGGCGGCTGGCAGCACCTGGCGAGGGACAGGGTAACGCAGAATGCAGGGGCTCTATATGGGAGAGAAACACTTTTCAGCCCCCGGATGAGGATGAAGTCGGTGCGCGCAGCCAGAGAAGCACAGGCTCTCTGCCGTGCCACCAAGCCCAGCTCTGGGAGGACTTACGGGGAACCTGCTGTATTCAGCCCACCAACCCCCGCTCCCGGGGCCAGGGGAGTCCAGAGAGGAACAATGCCCTGGAGAGGGCCGCGGTCGGGTGGTGATGTGAGGAGCCAGAATCTTTCATCCTGCTGCACCGGGGCCAGATCCCACAGGAGCCCGAGGTGCCCCTGATGCCCACACCCTGAAGCCGGAGTTCCCCTGGCGCAGGCTTGCAGGGCCCGCCGACTCAGAGGCGGCTCTCTGCTTCCACCTGCTGGCAGCGTCCAGCTAGTGCCCCCTCGGGAGAGCAGGCGGTCCCACCGGGACTTGATCATTTCTGCTGCTGCTCACAAATCGCTCACAGTCATCCCTTGAAACCCCGTTTTACAGATGGAGAAGCTGAGGCTTAGAGGGGCAGGTGACTTCCCCAAGTGCACCCATCTGAGCCAGGGTGGGTGATTCTCCTGGTCCATGTTCTCATAACCTTTCGGGAAGACCCACGGCTCAGCCACATCACTTGTAGACAAGAACATGAATGCTCAGGAGTTAGTGCTGAACCCAGCGTGGAACTTGGCACCGGGCAGTTCTGGGCGTTCTCCTGTGCTCTAGGTCAGCCCTTCTGTCTTCCCAATCCGCAATGCCCCAGGCCTGAAAGTACTCCCCACGGACGCTTGGGGCTCTTGCCCTCCTGTCTTGCATGCTCCTTTGGCTGACGTGTGTGCTGGTGCTGTGCAGTGGGCCGCAGCCGCAGCCGGCAGCGAGAGAGCTGGGTCCTGCCCTTGGGAGTCACCAGTCTGGCCCAGCAGCCTAACTGCTCCCCTGAGGCCCCAAGGCCACCTCCTGGGCTTCTGGCTCTCAATAGCACCTTGCCAGAGCCAGGGAGAAGCCAGACTGATGATGTCATCCCTGGTGGGGAGACCCCGAGAGCCTTCTTGCTTTCAGAAATCAAGTGCAGGACCTGAAGAGCCCCGGGCAAGGCACTCCCGCCTGAGGCCACCTCCCACTGTCTGTGTTCCTGCCCCTTGCCTCTACAAAGCTTCTGTTTGCTTCAGCCACAAATGCACCTTTTCCTCCATCTCTGGCTCTACCCTGTCACCAGCAGTTGGGACCCAGGCCTTGCCAGGTGCGCCCACACTGAACACGTTGGCAGGTGCCCAGTGTCCATGCTCCCCAGGGCAGAGGCCTGGCCAGTCAGTCCCACAGCCACAGTTCCTAGCCATGCCTGGCACACAGCAGCTGCTCAGCAAACGACGCATACAGTTTTGTGAAAAAGGTCTCTTTCAGTTTTTCCCCAGGGCCCCACTGGAGCTACCGGGACACGACTTACTTTCTCGCCTGGCTCTGTGGCCTGCCTCGCATGGATTTAGCGTCCTTCTTGCGCTTTCTAGGACACCCCTCTCACTATGTCACCTTACATGTTTAGTACTTGGCTCAACAAGAAAAAAACGTTCTCCGAGGCTTGCAAGGTACCAGGAACGTTTGCAGGTGCCAGGGAGGAGAAAAGAGAGAAGGTGCCATGCTTGTGATTAGCCAGGGTCTGGATTTTTTCCTGCGAGGTGCCCCCTGGGGTCTGGGGTGGCTCTACTCCTGCTGACTTTCTCCCCTAGCTGCCCCCACAGAGGTGCTTCCCTCTCCTTATACTCCTTACACACCGCCAACTGGCGCTCCACAGCATGGGGGCCACAGAGAAGGCGTGAACACCCAGCTCTCTCTGCCCCCCGACCTGTACACTCCTGAGGGAACGAACGTCCTCGTCCTCTGCATTCAGACCTGCTCAGCTGTACGGCCTCCTCTTCCAGAAGCCCTCCCTGCCAGCTCTTCCCACCTCTGCAGCCCTAACGTGCTTTTCCCCTGGACCTCTCAGCTGGCCCTGTCTCACAGGGACAGCCCCTTGCTCTCTCCAGGCTGAGTCAAGCAGGACCCCTCCTGTGCCCCCAGCCTCAGTGCGCAGGACCAAGGGCTGGAGTCAGAGGCTGAGCAGAGCACCTGGTAGGAAGCAGAGCTGCGCCGCCAGCACCCACTTACACACCGCCCTCCTGCAACTGCTTTGTGCCCTGCAGGCGTGAGGGGCAGAGGCTCGTGGCTGTGAGCCACCAGCCTTCAGCTGCCACATGGGGGGCCCCTGACCCCCTCCCACAATGTGCTCAAGGTCTAGACCAGTGTTGTCTGATGGAAATGGACCAGGCACGTGTGGAACTTCAAACTTCCGACAAGCTACATTAAAGGAAACAGATGAAATAAACGTAATGGTTTATTAAACTCAATATACCCCAAATGCTGTTATTTCCATGTGTGACGGAGAGCCGCCAGCGGGCTCTCTGTCGTGTACTCAGCCTCTGTCGTGTCCTAGAGCCCGTCCCCGCTCCGCCCAGCCCCGCTCGCAGGTGCTCAGCGGCAGCCTTCTCTGGACCGCGCAGGCTGCTGGGAGCGGAGGACGGCTGAGCTGGCCAGCGCGGAGCCCTGGGTCCGGGCGCGCTGTCCACAGGGCTGCAGCTCGTTATGGAGCTTTGTGTGAGGAACTAACGACCACTCAGGAAAGGGCGACGGACTCCAGCCCCCGCAGGCGGGCTTCGGGGAGGCGGCACCATTTGGATGCAGCCTCCGCGGGCCGGGAAGCAGGAGGAGGGAGAGAACAGGGACACGCTGCCGGTCGAGGGAAGGACTGTGGTCAAGCAGCTGTGGTCAAGGCGGTGCACCCCCCTACCTGGCGCAGGCCCCTTGCCCCTAACGGGCCCGGGACAGTCCAGTTCCTGCCTGCTGCTCGGCTAAAGCACCAAGAGCACGTTGTACAGGTGCTCACCCCGCCGGGACTCCCGGCTGGTGAGGACGGCATGGTCAGGAGCAAGGAAGCTCAAAAGCGGCGGACCTGGGGCTCAGAGCCCAGGCTGCCTGACCTTTGGCTTTCCTGCGGGCCCAGATCCCTCTCCTGCACACCAGGCCACGAAGGGCCAAGGCTGTGAGGACCTCTGCTCAGGAGACTTAACAAGAGGGGGAGGGCATGGGCCCTTCCTGCACCTCTGCCTCTGTTTCCCCCTTCCCGGGGAGTTAACAGGGACCCCTGTCTCTGCGAAGCCGCTTGTTGGGACAAGGTGACGCAGCAGGAAGTGAACCCAGGGCGGCCGGGGCTGAGTTCCAGCACACGCGGACTCTGTGTTCAGATCGGTTGGGACCTTGATTTCTGCAAGACAAATGTTAGCTTAGCAGCGTAGCCACGTCAGATGGGCTGAAAGTCCCCCGGCAGGCCCCGGGGCCCTGACAGCGTGGCCGCTCCCGGCCAACGTCACAGCACGCAAGTGGCTGAGGCACACTCCTTCCTCCTTCCCAGGCTCCCGAGGCCCACGGGTGACCAGGGAGTCCTCCCGCCCCGGCAGGCCTCAGCGGCTGCTGCTGCACGGCTGCGGCAGGCGGCGCGGGCTCCGGGGGCTGCTGTCGGGTGGGCAGCGGCGCGCCTCTTCCCGCCCTGCGGACGGAGCCGGGGCAGGCGCGGGCGGGCGGCCGCCCTCCGCACCAGGCAGCGATGCAGGTGAGCGGGCGCGGCCTGGTGCCTGCTTCCCACCGACCGCCCTCCCCTCCTCGCGGGGAACCGAGGACACACAGGGCAGCACCGCCTCGTCCCCGCGGGCCTCCACGCGAGGGCCCGGACGCCGCCGTCCCCGGGCAGGAGCGGCAGGCCAGGCGCGGCGGCCGGTCCCGGGGCGGGCGCGCGCAGCACGGGGCGCCGGCTCAACGGCCGCGGGACGCCGAACCCGGTCCCGGCTCCCGCGCAGACGGCCTGGGGCCGCGGCGGGCTCGGAGGCAGGGGACAGGACGGCGGCAGCGGCGGGGCGCGCGCGAGGGCGGAGCCGGGGCCGCCTCAGGACGGCGCCAGGGTCGGGCTCCCGAGGCCGCGCCGACCGAAGCGAACTTCCCGGGCCCAACTGGAACCCCGAGCCGCCGGCGGCCGTAACCAGGCAACCCGCGAGCCGCCGCGAGGTGCGCAGGCGCGGCCCGCCGCGTCGCCGGCGCATGCGCGGCCACCTCCCGCCGGCCTCCAGCCTTGGAGCAAGTCCAACGGCAGGATGGGAGGGTCGCGCCTGCGCCAGGGCGCCGCCGAGTAGCCGTTGTCGGCGGGGGCGCCCGCTGGCCTCGGTCGTTCAAGGCTGGTTCTTCGCCTGCGTCTGACGGAAGAGCCCCGACTCTCCTCCCACCCTAAGACGAGAAAAGACTGGGAGAAAGAGCCGGCGGAGCCAGCGCGACCCCTCCGAGCCGCCCGCCGCGCGCCCGGCCCGGCCCGGCAGGTGGGCGAAGGGCGGGTCGCAGAGGGGTGGGGCCAAGGGGCGAGGCCAAGGGGGCGGGACGAAGGGATGAACGCCGAAAGATTGGTCGCAGGTGAGGGGCGGGGTCAACGGGGCGGACGAATGGGTGGCCGGCGAGGGAGGGGGCGGAGCGAACGTACGGGGCGAAGCGTCTTGGAAGCGGCTGCGATGGGCGGGGTTGATGGGCGTGGTGGGCGGGCGTGGCGCGCGCTGACGTCGCGGTCGGACACGTCGGCGGCGCGGCGGCCGGAGCCGGATGTGCCAAGATGGCTGCTGCGGCTGTCGTGTCTGCGCTCGTCGGTGCAGCCGGGCCGGCTTCCGCCGGCGGCTCCTGAGGGCTTGGCCGGGGGGTCGCGGACGGGCCGGGCGGCAGCCCTGGCAGCCCTGTGGCGCGCCGGTGAGGGCCGGGGTCGAGCGGAAGGGGACGGCCGGGCCGGGCCCAGCCCGGAGCGGACAGCGCGTCTCCGGGTGCCGCCGGGGGGTCGGGCAGGGGCGCCGGGGGCGGGTGGGGACCCGCGGGGCCGGCTGGGGCCGGGGGGGCCGGGCGCGCGGACCGCCTGCCGCGGCTCTGGCGCCCGCCTCGTCGGACTCGAGGTGGACCCCGCAGGGAGGGCCGGCGCTGGGGCGGGCTCGGCTGTGCCGACCCCTGGCTTGGCCCCGGAGGCCTGCGTGGAGGCGGTGTCGCGATGGCTGGAGGGCAGAGCGGGCCGGCAAGTTTGTGAAGAGTGCCGGCGTGTCCGGGACTTCTTCGGTGCCGAGCGGTGCTGTCCGCGTCGGTGCTGGTGAGCGCGCGGGCTCGCAGCGCGGGTGTCCGTCGGGAGCTCCGTGGCGGGGCGACCGAGATGTCGCGGCGAAGGCCGGCCCCCGGGTTTCACGCCGAGGCTCAGAGGGCTGCGGGACAAGCGCATCACAGCTCTTGGGGCGCAGACGTCGCGGCCGCGGGTCTGCGCGCGTCCCAGCCGCTTAGGGTCGGTTTTCGCCGCTTCGCCTGCAGACGCTCGGAGACTCTCGGAAGTGCCCGGCTGCCGCAGGTGTGCGGACGTTAACGAGCGCTGCCCGCCGGCCGCGGGGGCGGCGGGCGCGAACCGGGTCACGCCTGCTGTTGCTACATGGGTGCTTGTGCAAGTTGGGCGCCGCCGGCTCCCTGCAGGTGTTCCTCCCCTGCCGCTTCCTGCAGTTCTGGGGGCTGTTGTCTTCCAGAGATGAGGCGGGGGCATGTTCCTGCAATACAGTCGCCCTAAATAGTAGGGATTCCCCAAATCGTCCGGAAAGCACTCTCTAGCGTAGCCTGTTGATTTTAATGATTCCTTCTTGCTCTGTAAAGCTCCTTCCTGAATGTCAGCGCGTCCTTTAGGATCTTTGTCACTTTTTTAAACTTTTTTTAAAAAAGATTGTATTTATTTATTTGACACAGAGACACAGCGAGAGAGGGAACACAAGTGGGGGGAGTGGGAGAGGGGGAAGCAGGCTGCCTGTCGCGCGGGAGCCGGATGTGGGCCTCCATCCCAGGACCCTGGGACCAGGACCTGAACCAAAAGGCCCATGCCTAACGACGGTGTCCCCCAGGCGCCCAGATCTTTGCCATTTTTAACAGTATTTAGACTCCCTCCTCTAAATGTGTTTGATCCTGTACTTAGGAAGGTTGGAGTTTATGGTGTCTTTGGGTGGAGTGTCCCAGAGTCTGACAGGGCCATCCACACTCACAGTTGCCAAGAGGGAGATTGTAGGCAAAGGGTGGTCTCCCAGGTGCCTTCTGGCACTCCTGTGGGTTTACACACTCCTTGCCTGAGGCAGCAGCTCTGAGTGGATAGGTGTGGGCTTCAGGCATCTCGGTCCCACAGTCAGGAATTTGTAGTTATGCCTCTGTAAGAGCAGCCCCTGGTGCCTCTGAAATACTGCCTTTTTAAGTCAGGTGACCCGAGGTTACAGGATGACTTCCTGGAGGGAGTTGAGCCCCCTGGGGTCAGGAGAGAATGTTGACGGTTGTTCTGGATGCAGTCTGCATACTGCTTAAAAAGCTCTCAATTTCAGGCTTGGCGGGGAGAGTAGGGGATTCTACTCTATAGGGAAGTGATAGCGTTTGCTTATAAAATGGTTTTTAGTCTGGGAGAAAATCGTTTTTAAAGAAAGTTTCTTCAAGGAAAGCGTGTAAGTATAAACCTGTGCAGTTTACATTTTTGATGACATTTCCCTATTAAACAACAGTAGGGATAAAGGGAGTGTGCCCGGCGCCATTCAGCTGGGCAGCCAGCCTTGCTCTCCCAGTCACACCTCTGCCATGTGTGGTTTTTCTCTTCTCTTTTCTTTTCTTTTCTTCTTTCTTTCTTTTTCTTTTTCTTTTTTAAAGAAAAGCTTTAAAATGCTGCTTAGAATGGCCGAGGGTCCTCTGCTAGAGCCTTGCGAGGAGGAAGTTGTGTCTTGGAGGGTGCCTGGGAGAGGCTCTTTTCCATGGAAAGCTGAGCTGTAAGCGTTCTTGGTTTTGAAACAGCGGCTTATAACCCGGTGAGGTCTCCAGTGCTGATCTTAATACAGTGCATTAAATGTGAGTGAGTTTCAGCGTGCTCTTCCCCAGGAAGGTTTCCTGTTGGCCTGGGACAGGGCATGTGTGGGCAGCAGTGGTAGTGGACTAATGGATTCCTGGGACTAGTTTCCAGAGAGACATAGGAGCTTTAACTTGTAAATAGCTATATTTAAGAGACTTTCATAAGTGCGTTCTTGTATCTGGCTGCCAGAAAGATTTCCAAGAGCATTAATGTTGTACCTCTGCAGAAACATGTGGGTTAGGCTCTGGAGTCCTTCTGCGGTTTCTCCCTCTGATGTTGACTTATCCCCGTGATAGGCTGAGCGTACCCTGTTTGTTTGTGAGGGCGGTACTGGGGGAAGGACTTACACATAGAAAAAGACAGTGACTGGGTTTTTGTCTTAAAAGTACAGGTTAACTGTTCAAGATTATGCTTAATGTATTTTATTTAGGAAAAAACCCACCCCAGCAAGAAAAAATACTGTAAAGATGAGTTTGGTCCTTTGTTTTCTATAAAAGTTTTGTTGGCATTCTGTTATTGAAAATTTTTGAATGAAGTCAGTTGGGCAGTTTTAAAGCTGCTTTAAGTTTACTTGGGGTTTTCACCCCGGGCATAGTTGTTACAGCTCTGGTGGGCAGAGGCCACTTGTCCTGCTGATGCTCTTCTAGCAGTCATCACACAGAAAAGGAGACCTTTTGCACGGGGGCATAAAAGGCGTTTTTATTTATTTTGGATTTTGCAGCTTGTACTGATTTGTGCTCTATAATGCTCTTTCGTTAAAATGGCAGTATAAATCTGCAACTTGTGTTTTCCAGATTTGACGTTAGCCTGTGTGAGAAGTGTGATGTGCAGTGTTAATAGAGGAGGAGGCTGTTTCGGGGTCTGGTGGTCATTTGGGGAGTTACCAGCATACCTGGTGGTAAGACCAGCAGTCCACTTGTATTTCATCTCTGCCTGCTCGGTGAGGGTGTCGCGGAGGCATCAGGCATTCTGCGCTGGTATTCAGTTGGGTTACGAGCCACAGAGAAGGCAGTGACTTGTGTGAAGTCAGTCCGGGAGCTCCGGGCGCGGCCTGCATTTGCACCCGGGCTGGTGTTGTCTGCCTTCTTGCCTGCTCACTCAGTGGCCCTCGCAGCAGCAGCAGCCCCTCCAGACCGCAGTTCTGGACAGGAGGGGGTGGGAGCAGAAACAGCTGGCCTCGGGACCGAAGACGCAGACTCTTAAGTGGTTTCCAGCCTCTTTCTGTTTTTTTTAGTTTTCCTAATTCTGTCTGGGAGTTTGAATATATGGATTTTATGCTAATTTCTTCTTTTTCTTTTTCTGTTCAGATTAAGGAAAACCTATATCCTGCTTCTTTCTGTAAGCAGCAGAAGATCAGTCATGCAGCCGCCGCCGCAGGCAGCCCCGTCAGGCATGGTTGGGCCTCCTCCAGCTGGGACTCCTCAGAGCATGTTCTGGTCCAACAGACCGTACAGGAGACAGGCAAATAATAATGCACCTGTAACTCCAATCACCTGCCCGCTGCAGCCGGTGACGGATCCGTTTGCTTTTAGTAGACAGGCGCTACAAAGTACATCCTTGGGCAGTTCGTCCAAAAGCAGCCCACCTCTTCCGCAAGGCCCGGCCCCACCAGCGTTCCTTCAGCACCCTGGTCTGTCTGTGGCTCACACGAATGCTGAGGATACTCCCCAAGGACCGATGTCGCAGCCCAGAGCAGATGGCAGTCTGTTTTCCGGTGTGCTGACCCCTTCAGTACCATCAGATCCCGAGGGGAACAGGAGTACCACAGTGGCTCCCAGCTCAGAACCTGAAACTCAGACTCTGCCACATCCTCAGTATGTTCCAGGAGCGGGTGTGGACAGCTCTCATGGGGGCCGTCCGCATACGAACACGCTTGGGCCCGATAGGCCCCTGAGTAGGCAGAACCCACACGACAGTGCCACGGCATCAGCACCATCCCCTTTCTTCCCTCAGCCTCGTCAGCAAATGCCAGGGCAGTGGGGACCAGGGCAGGGAGGCGCACAACCCTCAGGTCAACATTATTGGCCCCGCCCGGAAGGACCTATTCAGAATGCGCTGCCCCACACCTCCAGCGTTTCTCACTTCCCTGCTCCGTCTACCCTGCATCATGGTCCCAGCCACGAGCAGCTCAACCCACTGGTGTCTTTGCCAGGACCCTTAGCCAGTGATGGAAGCAATGAGGCAGCCTGCCTGCAAAGTGGAAACCGTTCAGCAAATAACTTTGATCCTGAAAATGTGTTCAGGCAAAATTCTAAAGCTGGGAGTACTCGGGCGAGCCAGGAGCTCAGGCCAAATCCAGGAGTGAACAAAGAGCAGTTGCCGGACCTTGCTCTCAGTAATCCCCTCACTCAGGGTACTAGCCCAGAAAGCCATTTGCACTGCCCCCCAGGGGCCGGGACCAGCCGGGCCGTGTCAGAAGTGGACTCCGGGACGCTCCCCATGGTTTTCCAAGGAGGGGAGACAGAAAATGAGGAGAACCTCTCATCCGAAAACACCGGCTCTGCTGGTCGGTCTGACTTTGGTGGCTTCTCCCCCAGCCCCGCACTTGGTCACCCTCCTGCACACGTGGGAGCAGGTGGCATCTACCAGGCCTTTCCCAGAGGTTCCAACAGCGAGGCCACGCAGCAGGGAGGACACCCGCACCCTTACTTTTATCAGACCGCAGGCGCCCCACCTGACCACCCCCCCGCAGCAAGTGCTCCCGGGACCACGTGGGGCGGTGCACCCGGCGCAGGGGTGCACGCGACCAGCAGCGCGCAGTCTGAGAATGTAGAAGACCTTGAATTCATTCAGAATCAGGAAGTTCTGCCAAGTGAGCCTCAGAGTTTGGACCTTTCCTCCCCCAGCGATCAGGTCAGATATGGGCCCTTGTCCGGGTCAGCCGTTCCCAGGCTCGGCGTTGTGGGCCACTCTGGGGGCGGGGGCCCAAATCTCGAGGCCCCAGATTCAGCGCCGCACCCCGTGCAGTCTGATGGTGTGTCATCCGGTTACAGCAGCAAGAGCCACAGGAATCTCCCGAGTGTAGCCAGGCCCCAAGATGTAGGCACTTTCATTCAGCAAGAAGTTGGAAAACCTGAAGATGAGTCTCCAGGGAGTTTTTTTAAGCAAATTGATTCTTCTCCTGTGGGAGGAGAGACCGACGAGACCACTGGGAACCAGAGTCACCACGGCAGCCTGTCCCAGCCCTCAACCCCAAGCCCCCCAAAACCCACTGGAATATTTCAGACAAGTGCAAATAGTTCTTTTGAACCAGTGAAATCCCACTTAGTTGGAGTCAAACCCATCGAGGCCGATCGCGCCAACATGGTGGGTGAGGTGAGAGGGGCCATTGCCCACCAGAAGCAGCGCAGACCCGCTGCTGCCCCGCCTGACACCTCCCCCGGCAACCTGGAGCAGCCCCCGGACAACATGGAGACCCTGTTCACGCTCCAGGCCTGTTCTCCCCCCTTTTCTGTACCTGCGGAGCCGGGGCACGGGCTCGTGCACACCGGGGGACCACCCCTGGAAATTCTGCCCCTGGCAGCCGAGAAAAGGCCTTTGGCCAGAGCCCAGGGGGTTGTGAAGTGTGAGAGCCCAGTGACGACGTTGTGGGCGCAGAACGAGTTGCCAGATTTTGGAGGCAACGTCCTTCTAGCTCCAGCTGCTCCTGCGCTGCACATGCCTGTGAAACCGCCGCCGTCGGAAGTGATTCAGCCTCCAGATGAGGGCGTGTCCGCTCCGCAGGCCCGGCAACCAGGCTCCGGCCTTCTGCAGAGTGGGGCCAGCACTGGTGCTTCTGAGAACCTCGAGAACCCTCCCAAGATGGGAGAAGAGGAGGCCCTCCCGTCCCAGGCAAGTTCTGGCTATGCCAGTCTCTTATCCTCGCCGCCCACTGAATCTTTGCA
The DNA here is from genome assembly GCF_030435805.1 of Mustela lutreola. Classification (NCBI taxonomy): domain Eukaryota; kingdom Metazoa; phylum Chordata; class Mammalia; order Carnivora; family Mustelidae; genus Mustela; species Mustela lutreola. The sequence goes on from NC_081301.1 coordinate 1,274,500, forward strand.
GAACCCACCAGTCTTGATTGCCCAGCCTGATCGAAGCTATAATTTGGCTCAGCCCATTAATTTTTCTGTGTCCTTACCGAGTCCTAATGAGAAGAATCATCCCTGGAGAGATGCTTTGGTCGGGGATAAACCCTTGGCAAGCAGCTGGGCTCTGGGGGGGGACTCTGGAGACAGCGCCCCTGTGTCTGGGAACACAGCCGGCCCTCTCACCCGCTTGCCTTTGCCTAACAGTTTTGCGCACAGTGGTTTTCCACAAGTTCCTGGTACTTCAGAAATAGCTTCTAATCAACCTGCTACTTTGCTGGTTCAGCCACCACCTCATCCAGTTCCAAAGAACTTGGTTTCAGAAAGCCAAAATACTGACAATGCAGAGAACAGTCTTCCCGAGTTGGTTAGTGGCCCTGCTGGAAGCACAGGCGTGACGTTGGTGCCGCCTGCGAATGCTGCCACAGCACCTGCTGGCCATAAGGCAGATCGCGCCAGTCAGCGGGAAGAAACTTCTGGAGCCCTAGACCTCACACCCAGTAGGACTTTGGAAAGTTCTCTAAGAATGTGTAGCCCACCCCATTCTGACAGCTCCGCGTGTCAGCACGCCGCCAGCAGTCATCCGAGGCCACCTGGGCCAGGGCCGCGTAACTCAGACCATTTCTACCAACAGGTGATGAAAGACACTCAGGACCAGCGTGGCCTCGAGAGAGCCCAGCAGGAGCCAGCACCGCCTCCTCCACAAGGGCCCAAACTGACATGTTCAGAACCTTCAGACCCGGGAAGTCCACCTGTGCAGGGACAGCCCCAAAACTCGGTCCCACCACCCCCAAGTCCAGCTCCGGCTGACACAGGTCAGCCGCTGCCACCCCGGCCACCTCGGTCTTCCAGTGCATCAGTCGCGTCCGCCAGCTCGAGCCAGGCAGCCGTGCGGTCGGACCAGCCCTGGCTGCAGCCGCCGCCTCCAGACCTGGCATCTTACTACTATTACAGAGCGCTGTACGATGGCTGCCAGTCCCATTACCCCTCGTCATACCCGCTGGAGCCTGGCGCGGCCCCCCTCTATTACCAGGTACGATCAGGCGCTCGCACTTGACCCCTGCGACCAGTGGTTCCTTTCTCTCGAGTTGTGGGCCCTGGTGGGCTTCTGTTGCTCAGTTCAGAAGTGATCCATAGTGCCACCACCGTGCCGAGTGCCAGCTCCAGGCACGGTGGCGGGGGACGAGTGCGCCTCTCACAGATGACCAACGCAGCCTGTCTCTTGGGAGTTTACTCTGCGCAGCTGTGTATTGCGTCATAAGGGGTACCTGATTATCTATTTCACGCGGTATCCTCCGACTCCCATGGCTGAGAAGCTGTCTGTCTCCTGTCCCAGTGGCGGCTTCTCTGTGGAGAAGCTTCGGGCAACCGGGATAGCCCCTGCGAGCTTCAGCGTGGTTTTGGCGTGGAACACCTACCTGGCGAGTCGCAGGGATCTGTAGTCGTTGAGGTCCCTCCTTGAGAATAAAAACATTCAGAGGTAAAAGTGAGGTCTGGAATGGCATCCTAGTGAAACAGCCAAGGGGGGTGAAATCACGCAGACTCGGAGGCGTGTGGGGCCCAGCAGCGGGGTGGGGGCGGCCGCCGTGCCGCGTGGGAGCCTCGGCCTTCACGGTGGCACGCGCTGGCACGTGAGCCTTGCTGCAGTTGGGTTCTGCCTGGTCTGTGTCGCTCTGCAGTGCGTGCTTCGAGCACACACATTGGATCGCTGTCTGTGTCTCGTCCCGTCTAGTCGCAGCCCGGCATCACACAAGGTTAGCTGAGTTCAAAGGGGTGTGCATTAGAGGTTTGGAAAGCATAGTCCTCCTGGGCAGGGGCGGGTGGCCCTCCTGGACTCTCGCAGTCAGAGGCTGATGGTGTTGGGCCAGGCGGCAGCCCCCAGCGACAGGAGGCTTAGGTCTCCTTAGAGGGCTTTGAGCATCTTTGGAAATGTATGGAGAGCGCACAGCTAACCACCGAGAGCAGCAAATCCTAGATCCTGGAAGGAGCCCGTAGGACTCCTGTTGCCACACGTCGAAATTGACTTCCAATGCGCCCAGAGAGAGCCCGAGGGTCTGGCAGAGTGTGAGGGGGTCAGTGTACCTGCTTTGGGTCCTTTGTGCAGTGGCTACGTGTGCGTCCCGGGAGCTCCAGCCAGAGCCTGGCGTCACCTCTGGGATCCCGCTTCCTGGTGCCCTCTGGCTTTGTTGCCACAGCCTGTGGCAATGGTCAGGAATAAGTCCGTTTTACATGATTCCTCCTCTTTTGCTGGGTGATGGCAGAGAGTCCGGCTTGTAGACCAGAGGACTGGTTCCATCTCCTGCCGGGATCCCTTCATTCCTGCCCCCGGTCTTTGCACAGCTGCCCCTTAGAGACAGAGCCGTGGCCATTCATTGGTCCGCAATGGGGCTGAAAGCCTCAGGAGAGGAAAACGTGATCCTCTCTTGGAGGCTTCCTGGAGCTTGGGGACGCACTGAGGTGGAACCCTGGGTAGTTTTCTTACCTAAGGTGGCATCTGAAACAGCACAAACTTAGGGGGTCACAGCACCTCCACTTTCGAGACCTCGGGGACCAGAAGCCCAGTGGGGCCCTCTAGAGTCTCCGCGGCTCCATAGGGGCTGCTCGCTGACACACTGGTTATCTGCTGAGCAGGCCCAGGGCGGTCCCTTAGAGGAGGATCCTGCCGCCCAGCGGCGGCCGCAGATTTCTGACTGTAGGCTTTCTGTTTTGCATGAAAGAAGCCCCACGTCTAGTGCTCCTCCTGGAGGGCCGTCCCTGGTGCCGTTTAGAGCTGGTGCCAGTGGCTTGATGCATTGTCTCTTTACTGGTCTCTGATGTTACGCACACCCTTCTTCCAACAGGACATCTACGGCCTGTATGAGCCCAGGTACAGGTCCTACGACAGCACGGCGTCTGCCTATGCTGAGAACTACCGCTACTCTGAGCCTGAGCGACCCAGCTCCCGAGCAAGTCACTGCTCAGACCGGCCGCCTGCCAGGTGATGGGCCCCGTGGCGCTGGCTGTGGGAGGAACGCGGTGGCCTGAGAAAGACGGCGCTCGTGAAGAGTTGTATCAGCGTGTTTCTTCTGTGTGTAATCAGCACGGGCAGAGCGCACAGGCACTTTGGAATGGGACAAAGCCCTCCCCTGCGGCCATGCTGTGCAGTCAGCCAGCTCTTGGGCGGGCAGACCCTTGGCGGGGTCCTCTCGGGGCCAGCTGGTCACCCCACTGCTGAGGCACGCACAGCTCTGGCGTTCGGCTGCCAGGGTGTTTGGGGCCCTTAGACCGTGGCAGCTTTGCCCTCGTGCTGAGTCTCTGCCACGCCACTAATCACCGACGTGCTTGGTTCTTTGGTCAGGACGCCTGCCCATGTCCCTTTCCCAGCCCTGCCCCGTGTGCGGAGGCCCCCGTACACCTCTGTCCTGCTGCTCTCTCTCTCTCTTTTTTTTTTTTTTTTAAAGAAAGCGTTATTATTTTTTTTTTTTTTTTAAAGATTTTATTTATTATTTATTTGACAGAGAGAGAGAAATCACAAGTAGGCAGAGAGTCAGGCAGAGAGAGAGAGAGAGAAGCAGGCTCCCGCTGAGCAAAGAGCCCGATGCGGGGCTCGATCCCAGGACACTGAGATCATGACCTGAGCCGAAGGCAGTGGCTTAATCCACTGAGCCACCCAGGCGCCCCGTCTTTTTTTTTTTTTTTTTTTTTTTTTTTAAGGTTTTATTTATTTATTTGTCAGGTATAGAGGGAGAGAGAGCCAGCGGGCAGAGGCAGAGGGAGAAACCGGCTCCCTGCCGAGCAAGGAGCCCGATGTGGGACTCGATCCCAGGACACTGGGATCATGACCTGAGCCGAAGGCAGCTGCTTAACCAACTGAGCCACCCAGGCGTCCCCCTGCTGCTCTCTCTTGCTGACCAGGCACATCTCGGCTGTGGGGTTATAGATGAGGGGTTCTTTCTTTCTTTCTTTCTTTCTTTCTTTTCTTAAGGTCTGTTTATTCGAGAGAGAGCAAGAGTGCAGAGGGAAGGGTGGGGGAGGGAGAATCTCAAGCAGATTTCCTGCTGAGCGTGGAGTCCGACGCAGGGCTTGACCTCACGACCCGGAGATCATGACCTGGGCTGAGATCAGGAGTCAGATGCTTAACCAGCCGAGCTTCCCAGGCACTCCTGGATGAGGGATTTTGAAAGATCCCTGACTTAGCCAAGCAGGACCTCAGTGGGTCCCGGGGCTCCCACTCAGAGCCACGGGTAAAGCCGCAAGGGGCAGCAGGCGTGTTTACAGTGTGGTGGTGCTGCCTGCCTTCCAGAGCCTTCCCCCGTACTCGCCCATCATCAGGTTATGGGGGGACAAATCACGGGGGTAGGTTTTACTACCAGAGTATGTGGCTTCTTGAACTTAGAATAGAGGAGGTCTGATTGCTGGTGGAGACCTCGTGTGTGTGCTGCCTTTCAAAATCGTGGGGTCCTTGATAGCTTGTCTGCAGATGAGGTTCTGTCTCCGTGAGCCTTTGCCTTTTGAGCTGCCCTCTCCTTGCACCACTGACCTGCACCTGGCCCAGCCTTCTAGGAACTTCTGTAAGAAAGTTCCCGAGGGGTTAGCTCTTGGATAAGCACTTGGAAGGAGAGGTTTGAGGTTAAGTATTCCGACTCGGGGAAAGCCGTGGCCAAGTGATTCCTAGAAACCCGTAGGCATGGAGGAGGGCACAGCCAGGGCACAACTCGCCATCCCGGTTCCTGTCTGCTTGCCCACCTGCAGGTTAACATGGAACCTATTCTGAGACACTGAAGATGGCCCCGTGCTGCCCTTGAAAGTCGCCCAACCGGAGGCTGGGCCGGGTTGCACAGGAGTGGGCCCGTCCCATCTCACAGTGTCTCTGTCCTCTGTTCCTTCCCTGCTCTCCTGTGCCGGCTCTGTAGAGCAGCCTGTTCTTCCTGCCCTGCTTTGGTTGGCGGATGTGTGTGCGTGTGTATGTGCACTTGGGCCTGGTATGAGCACGTCCCTGCACGGACGTGTCTTTCGTTCTTGTGGCTGTCTTTGCTAGTGGATGAACGGGCTTGGGTGGTGAGGGCAGCGAGGAGGTGGTGGGCTCTTGGTTCTGCCCTGTGTCAGGTCATTATTCTGAGCCCACCACTGGTGTCCTTGGGGGCCTCCGCTCTGCAGATGGGTGGGGTGGAAGGTTCTCCTCCAAAGCCCTGGGAAGGGGCCTTGTTCCTACAGCTAAGCCATGGGAGGGTGCTCCTCCTGGGCCGCCCGGCCTCAGCTGAGTGAGACATTCCTGAAGAGCCATGAGAAAAGTCACGCTTTAAATATCAGATATTGTCTAAAACTTGTTATTAATAAATACAAATGCTAGCAAGTGTTCCCGAGAGTCTGACTGCCCCGGAGGGTGGCTCAGTTGGCTCAGCGTCCAGCTCTTGATTTTGGCTCAGGTCTTGATCTCAGGGTTGTGAGATCGAGCCCCCCCCATAGGGCTCTGGGCTGGGTGTGGAGTCTGCTTGGGATTTTGTCTCCCCCCTCTGCCCCTCCCCAGTGCTCCCTGTCACCGCGTGCATGTGCTCTCTCATTCTGTTGGAGGGAACAAAAAGGAATCCTACTCTGTGGAAGGTCTGACAGCTGACATCACTACGTTCTGCTTTCTGTGCGCTGAGTCAGACTAGTAGCTTGGTTTGCGAGGCCGGCCTCCATCAGGTGCCTTTTCGGCCTCACAACAGTCACTTTTAAGAGGCCCACGCCAGAGGCTAAGCCAGCCACAGCCCCGCACCTGGATGCACAGCGTCATGCGTCCAGAGGACACAGCACATGGTCTGTGTGCGTGGGTTTAACGGCTCCAGGCGTTTCGCTCCCGCTGAGTGCGATCACAGGGGCCCGAGAACTTGTTTGGCCTCGGCGTGCAGGGCCCAGTGCTGAGCACACAGAGGGCAGCCGGCTCGTGGATGCCATGTGGCGCTTAAATAGGTACCCCAGGGGGGTTTTACAAATCCTGTGCATTTGTCAGAGAGCACAAGCCAGGGGGGCAGCAGGCAGAAGGGGAAGGAGGCTCCGTGCCGAGCAGAGAGCCCGATGCAGGACTCGATCCCAGGACCCTGGGATCATGACCTGAGCCGAAGGCAAACGCTTCACCGACCGAGCCACGCAGACCCCCCGAGAAAAGCTGTGTGGGAGGGGTCCCAGCCTGTCCCCGTGACTGTTTGGGATTTCCGGCTCTGCGGCAGTCGAGTGCGTGGCCCGACGTCCCAGCCTCATCTCAGAAGGGAGTAGGCGGTTGCTTTAATGGTGCTGTGTGCTTTCAGGCACGGGTACCCCGAAGGTTACTACGATTCCAAAAGCGGATGGAGCAGCCAGAGTGACCACTATGCGGACTACTACTCCGGCCAGTACGAGTATGGAGGTGCGTGTGGGCTTCTCTGTGGCCCCCGTGGGCGCGGCCCGGTGCTTGGCTCTGCTCTGCGATCGCTTCTCAGGAGACTGTTCCGTTTGTTCTCGTGTGTTTTTAATCCAGGTGCCGAAAGTAGTTGAAAGTAAGCTGTGTCTGGAAATACTTACGTCGGTGTCTTTCATTAGGAAGTGATGATTTGATTCTAGCGTGAATGTCTCTATCACGTTAGTCGTTTCCTTTGACTTTCTAGCAAAGCGTGGTGATGAGTAGTTCCAGAGCAGCCTTGTCTTTATGTGGTTACTTAACTGATTAAAATAAATAAAGTGGGGCACCGGCTTCTGGATCGCACTGGCCATGTCTGCCATGCCAGGGGCCTCCCGTGGCCAGGGGCCTCCTCCTCGTGTGGTGCAGACATCGGGTGTCCCCACCGCACCAGGTGCTGTCTGCTGGTCTTGGCGTGTTCCTGCTGGGCCTCACGTGCCCTTCAGTGGCCCTGCCTCTCCCTACTGTGTGGTGCCGGGAAGGGTCCTGGGCCCACAGCCTCTTGGGTGTCCCAGCACGGCCACTCCGCCTGCTACTCCCCACAGGCCTCTTTCCCTCCTGTGTTTATACCGTTGGAAACTCACACCTGGCACAAGTGAAGTGGCACATCTAGTTTACAATGTTAACATGTTTTGTTTTGTTTTGTTTTGTTTTCAATTTTGGGGTTTTGGAATATTTCTTAAAACTTCTTAGGTCATGTTAGAAGACTTGTAAGGGAAATTTGTAGTCATGGGATTAAGTGTTAAAAAGTCGTGACTACGAATAAAATTTAACAGAGATGTCTTCTAGCGGGTTTTTAATCGTGTGTGGCGAGAACACCCAGTGGCCAGCAGGTGTCACGTGTATAGGTGGGACACCACCCAGGCCTCACAGTTAATGGCCTCCAAGGTCATGCTGATTTTGGAGAGGAAAGCTGGGTTCCTTTAAGAGCCTGGAGGCATTCTTCAGTCCTGGGGTGGTGTGGTTTCTCTGGCTCGGCTTTCTGAGGAGTGTCTTCTCTCTCCTGTTGTCATAAACCATGAATCCCCTGCTTACAGACCCAGGTCGCTGGGACCGGTACCACTATGGTTCCAGATTCAGGGATCCCCGCACCTGTGACCGGAGGTATTGGTATGACGCTGAATACGATGCGTACAGGAAAGAGAACTATGCTTACGGCGACAGGTTGGTACAGCGCATGCACTTGATGAGAAGGGCTGCTCGTAGTCAGAGCTTTGCTTCTGCGTCTCTGCCGTCGTGTGTCAGTTACCCAAGTTGCCATTGTGTTTGGGATCCTGGTGAGCAGCTGACACTGGAGTCCCTGTCTGAAAGAGAACCAAGCCCTGCTGGCAGTTCCCACCTGGGCTGTGGGGAGGGGAACTGGCCTCAGCACAAGTGCTGGAATTCGGCTCCTCCTCTTCTTGGGTCTGGGAGAGGCGCGGCTGCACGCAGCATGAACTTGAAGGAGGTTTCTCCAGATCTGAAGGCAGGGATCTGAACTTGGGCTTGGGAGGTGGCCGCTTTCCCGAGGGTAGGGCCTGACTGGTCTTTTAAGGGTCACGATCCCCACAGGGGGTGACGACACAGTGCTTGCTGTTGGGTGGCAAAGGGCTGTCACCCTGGCGTCACCTACCCACCGTCCTCTTTCCTTGCCTCTGTCCATGGTTCCAGCAGGTCCGAGAGGTATGATGACCCCTGGAGGTACGACCCTCGCTTCACGGGCAGTTTTGACGACGACCCCGAGCCCCACAGGGATCCTTACGGGGAAGAAGCGGACAGGCGCAGCGTGCACAGTGAGCGCTCGGCCCAGAGCCTGCGCAGTAGCTTCAGCTCCCACTCGCGTCAGGTGGGGGCCCTCTCCCTGTCCCTTCGCACGTGACCGTGTGCCTGAGTCCCCTGTGTTCCCAGGAGTTGATTTTTTCTGTTTGCTTGATGTTTTCCCAGAGTCAGATTTACAGAAATCACAGTGTGGCTGCCGCTCCCTATGAGGTCCCACCTCCTCCCGGCTCCTTGCCTGGCGATTATGCGTACGGCGCCTATGGCAGCAATTTTGGCAGTGCCCAGGGCTTCCCGGAGTACGGCTATGCTGCCGAAGCGGGCTGGCCCACCACGGAGCAAGGTGTGTGTACGCACGGCACCCTGTGCTCACACAGGTGCAAAGGGAGGTCGAGTCACACTGCCGGGGTAGCCTCTCAAGCCTAGGGTAGTGGAGGGAATGGATTGCAGCTTGTGGGAATTGCCAATGGCTTGGCCTGGTCTTCTGTGCAGAATAAGGACTGCTGTGAGTCCCAGAGCTTGTGACAGCGGCCAAGAGCTGCCCAGCCTGTCCATAGTAGCCACATTAGTGTGGCTTTGAGGACAGGCTCCCTGCCAGCCTCTTGGGTGCAACCGCACTGTTTACCAGTGCTGGCCACTTGGGTAAGTAGTTTGCGTGGGAAACTCCCTAATTCCTGTGCAAAGCTCCTGTGCACGGACTTGTCACCTGTGCCACGTTCTCAGCCCCTCTTGGAGACGATCCATCAGACGCTTTTCCTGGGAGCCCTCAACGCAGCGGTGTGTGTCAGCTCCTGTGCAGATCTCTGCGCTTCGGGCGTCAGCTGTTGTCGTCCTTGTGGGTGTCCGTGCTCGTCGCTGCCGGGTGAAGGAGGAGCTGGGGGCACGGATGCTCTGGGGGGGCCTCCGGCAGCCAGCGGCCAGACCTTGCTTCCAAGTAGCGTGTGCTCGATGCACGGGGCTGTTTTACAGGAGTTTTGTTTCTAGGAGAGAATAGTTCTCGTTCTCAGTTTTTACAGTTGAAACATTTTCGGGCACACACCTGAGTGCTCCTTTTTTTTTTTTTTAGATTTTATTTACTCTTCTGACAGAGATCACAAGTAGGCAGAGAGGCAGGCAGAGAGGAGAAAGCAGGCTCCCCGCTGAGCAGGGAGCCGCTGAGCAGAGAGCCCGATGCGGGGCTCGATCCCACAAACCTGGGATCATGACCTGAGCTGAAGGCAGAGGCTTAACCCACTGAGCCACCCAGGCGCCCCCTAAGTGCTCCTTTTTGATGGGCTGTCTCATGATTAGCGCCTTCCGGTGGAAAGCCAGGTGGTTGTCATCAGTCCGACCTGGGGTGCCAGCCGTATGGGCACTTGGAAACGCTGGACTGTCAAATTGGTCCAAAAGCAATAAAAAGTGGCAAGGTGATTGTTTGTTTCTCCCTTTATTTAAACGTAGCTCCGTCGAGACCAACTTCTCCGGAGAAGTTCTCAGTGCCTCACGTCTGTGCCAGGTTTGGGCCTGGGGGTCAGCTCATCAAAGTGATCCCGAATCTGCCCTCGGAAGGACAGCCTGCACTGGTTGAAATTCACAGCATGGAGGTAATTGTGTGAGTGGAAACTGAGTCACGGGACTGTGCTCTGAAGAAGTGACCTAGGAAGATGCTCTTTTCCCACGAGTCTTCGGTTCATGGTGGTTGTGTTGTGCCGGGCCGTTTCTGCGTCAGAGGGCGGGGCGCCGAGTGCCTGGCGGGTGTCCCCTCCAACTTCGTTCCATTGCAGATTTGTTTTGGCTTTATTCGTGGCTCTGGCTTGGCAGGAAGGACCCTGCTTGTGTTCATCTCGTGGCTTTTGGTCACGGGTAAAGGAGCTTTGTGATCTGGTGGCAGGTGGGGTGGGGGGCCCGTTCCACGGTCCTGGCAGGCCTCTTCTGAGCACGCCTGAGGGCCCTGCCTCCATTGGAGGGGAGACCTGGTTCTGAGTGCTCCAGAGAGAGTTTGAAAATCATGGTGGGACAGCAGACAGGCCTGCGCGGGTCGGGAGGCTGGCAGGGATGGTGCCAGGGCCGGGAACTTAGCCAGTGCCGCCGCGGGCACGGGCGGGTGTCGCTGTGCGCCTGCCCCCCGCGAGCTGCTCTCTCTCTGTACCCTCCGCCCGCCTCAGACCTTGCTGCAGCACACGCCAGAGCAGGAGGAGCTGCGCTCATTCCCGGGCCCGCTCGGCAAGTACGTTCCCCGCCGAAGCGTCCTCAGCGTCCGCAGGGAGGCAGCTGCTGCACTGGGCCTCGCAGACCCGGGTGTCGCTGCTCACGGAGCGTGTGTCCTTGCAGGGATGATACCCATAAAGCGGATGTTATTAACTTCGCACAGAGCAAAGCGACAAACTGTTTGCAGAACCAGAATTTAATTGACAAAGAGTCTGCGAGTCTCCTTTGGAATTTTATTGTTCTCTTGTGCAGACAGAACGGGGTACGTTTCTGTAGCCTGCGGCTTGGTTTCCCCAGAGGACTTGGGTGGAATCCCGCGCCACACAATGTGTGGAGGACAGCGGTGCTGTCCAGGGACTCGCTCGGGGAGACTGTCCTCGTGGTGCTTTGGGGAAGCGGAATTCCAGGGCGTGGGGTTTGGGGTGAAGGGAGGTTCGGGTCTGCCTCTGTCCAGTCACCTGTGGTCTGTCCCTCCTGCTCCCGGCTGCGCCCCAGGACGTGGAGTTGAGGGGAGGGTGCTCACCTGAGGTGTCCTGTTCGGGGCCTCACCTGACCTGGACCAGCCCCCACCCACTCCCCGCCACAGGAAGTTCTGTGTGGAGTGAAGCACTTTGTTCTTCTGCTCCTGTGGCCCCTACAGACCGTGGTGGGAACAGACCTCGCCGAGCTTTTGTTACGAGACCACAAAACCGTGTGGCTTCCTGGGAAGTCACCCAACGAGGCCAACCTGATCGATTTTACTAACGAGGCTGTGGAGCAGGTAGAGGAAGAGGAGTCCGGGGAGGCCCAGCTCTCGTTTCTCACCGACAACCAGGCTGCTGGCAGCAACACCCTCGAGAAGGAGACGGAGAGATTCCGGGAGCTGCTGCTGTATGGCCGCAAGAAGGTGAGTGGCCACGAGCCCCCGGGATCCCCGGGTGGCCCTAGCGTGTGCGGTCCTGCTTTCGGGAATGGTGGCACCTTGACTGCAACCCAGGGCTAGTGTCTGTGGAGTCCAGTGTGTTCCCTCCTGGCAGCAGAGCCGTCTTCCGAGGGTTGCCGGGGTCGGAGACTTACTTGCCTGTGCACAGGTACGCCCCTGCTGTGTACACGTCTCAGACAGACTTGTGCGCGGGACTGAAGTCAAACTGTTCTCGCTCGGTTAGGCATGCCCTCGCTGTCACCTCAGGGGCGCAGGTGCCGGGGGGAGGGGGTGCCCTACAGTGGCCCAGCGCCAAGCCCTGGCCATGGAGGGAAGCTCCCCGCGATCGTGCAGGGGAGGGCTGCGCCTGCGCTCTGGCGGCTGGGGTCTTATGGGTCCAGAGTTCTTGGTACTTTGATCTCGTGATGGCAGCTGGAAAGCTCGTATTTGGTAAATAAACCATTTTCACGTGGACGTTTTACGACGGATCGGAGCTGTGGGATCTGTCAGCTTTGCTCAACGTTTCCCTCTGCTGTGAGCCGTCCATCTCTGTGAAGACGCTGTCCTCTGAGTGCTACCCCAGATGATTCTGGATGCAGGGGGGCCATATTAGTAAAGGCTCTGTCCGTGTGGAGGTGGTCATCGTGGAGAGCACAGTTGGAGGCAGCAGGACCGCTGCTCGCCCGTCTTTGTTCCTCATCCGGGTGCTTGCTCCGGACGCTGGCCGCAGGCAGCCGACCCAGCAGCACGGGCCTTCGCAGACTCGCTGCCGCAGCAGCTTTCTGGCTCAGGCAGATTGGGAAAAGCGGGCTATTGCTTCGTGTCTGAACTGGGCGCGTGTGTTGGCAGGCCTGTGACTCATGCACTCTTCAGTGCGCTCCGGTCCCTTGCCCCTGCCGCCCACCATGCGTGACAACCCCCGGGTGTGGCTTCTTGCTTGCGCACGTCACCAAAGTTCTGGGGACGTCGGTAACTGCTGACATGCTTTGCAGGATGCTTTAGAGTCTGCGATGAAAAATGCCTTATGGGGTCATGCTCTGCTGCTTGCAAGTAAGATGGACAGCCGGACACACGCCCGCGTCATGACCAGGTAGAGAATCTTGCTGTGTATACTATTTCTGGGCATGTCCTGCTGGCCTAGTCGTACTGCCTGGTCAGCTCTTGGAAGCACCGTGACTTGCAGGGCTTGTCTTGGAAAGCTGGGGCGTGCCCCCTGCACCAGGCTGCTGTCACACTGGCGTGGGCGTGCCGGGCCCTCTTCCCTGCGGTTGTACTGCTGACAGCCTGGTGACCGTTTTTTACCACAGAGTTTTCTGTGCTCTGTGAAACCAGCACGGATTCTTCAGTCTTTCTCAGTTCATTTGTCAAACTGCTGGGCTTTTTGTACACTGGGCTGGGGTCAGGCCCGCGACAGTCATCAAAGAACCAAAATGAAACCGGCCTTGTTTCTGTTTGTCATTTAAACAGAGTCAGCTGGGGCACCTGGGTGGCTCAGTGGGTAAAGCCTCTGCCTTCGGCTCAGGTCATGATCTCAGGGTCCTGGGATCGAGTCCCGCATCGGGCTCTCTGCTCAGCGGGGAGCCTGCTTCCTCCTCTCTCTCTCTGCCTGCCTCTCTGCCTACTTGTGATCTCTGTCTGTCAAATAAATAAATAAAATCTTTAAAAAAAAAAGTTTAATAAAAAACAGGGCCAACTTAGCTTTTTCTCTCCTCGTGTCTACCTAGGTTTGCCAACAGTCTTCCAATCAATGACCCTTTGCAGACAGTGTACCAGCTGATGTCAGGGCGGATGCCTGCTGCGTCCACGGTCAGTGAACAGGGGCTCTCCAGGGTGCCCGTGGCCTGGCTTCCTGGCTCACTCTCGTGAGAGCTGGCCTCCAGGGCCACAGAGCCTTCGCTTTCTCTTGTCCCGGCTTCTGCGCTGTACTCTTGGATCTCAGCCGTGACGAGATGAAAGTGGTGCCCCCTTCTGAGGATAAGGGTTGGTTGGTTTGGCTTTTTTCTGACCTCAGTGTTGTGGAGACGAGAAGTGGGGTGATTGGAGGCCGCATCTTGCTATGGTTTTGTCCAATCTGAGCAGCAACATGGATGTGGAGTCCAGGGCCATGGCCACCATGGGCGACACTCTGGGTAGGTCAGGTGTGGGCACGGAGGTTGGGGAGCCCGACACGCTCGGGCGTGAGAGCCACTGTTGGGTGTGGAGGGCCACGGGGTTTTGCCACTCGTGTGGCCCTTCTGGCGGTCGCTATGTGTTGAGGTTTTGGGGAGAACTCAGAGGTCCTGAGCCTTGGCCTGCTGTATGTCTCTTCAGCTTCCAAAGGTCTCTTAGATGCCGCGCACTTCTGCTACCTCATGGCCCAGGTCGGATTGGGGGTTTACACAAAGAAAACAACAAAACTTGTTTTAATTGGATCGAACCACAGGTGAGAACCGTCAAGGTGTCTGTTGTCCTTTAGAAAGGAAGCAACCCTCTGTGAGCTGACCCAGAAACCGTGCGCGCACACCTGGCAGTGGTGGCCTCCGGTCTTGCTGGGGTGCTGTTGGTCACATGGTGGGACGTGCTTCTGGGTGCCTTGTTCGGACACTGAAATTATTTCTTTTTTCAACAGTTTGCCATTTTTAAAGTTTGCAACCAATGAAGCTATCCAGAGGACAGAAGCCTACGAGTACGCCCAGTCTCTTGGGGCGCAGACCTGTTCCTTCCCCAATTTCCAGGTGTGCAGGAGCCACACCAGCCCGTGGTTTGAACGAGTGGGCGGTCAGTGCTAGCAGATGTTTGTTCGTTGAGGGCTTTTGAGCTCTTCCCCCCAGAATGATAGTTTTTGGAAATCCTGGGGAGTCCTTTGATCTGTACCTCTTGAGAAGTAAGTCCTATCGAATTGAGGATTTTCTTTGCATTTAAAATGTTTCCCAAGTGTTTGGTTTCCAGTGCTTCCTGTGCACAGTTTGGAGCGTCGTGGGGTGGGTGTTCTGTGACCCAGGGGGCGTGTGGGTATAAACACTGTAGCGCAGGGTTTGTGGGGACGACTGTCCCACCGTGCTAGCTGCTGGCTGGCCAGGGCACTTGTGGTGACGAGCCCTGCGTGACAAGCCTACAAAGTGTGCTAAAGAGGAAGAGAGAGTTTCTGAGAAGCTTAGTTGCAGCTTTCATGAGAAGTCCTCTGGGGAGGGGCTCAGTGCTGCTGGGTGGCCATGAGGCACACGGGGCATTGGAATAGCGCCTGCTTTGGGGCTGTTGGGTGACACGGGGGCTGGGGAGGTGTGTCAGGACAACCGTGCTACACTCCCTGGTCCCAGGTGTTCAAGTTCATCTACTCCTGCCGCCTGGCTGAAATGGGGCTGGCCACGCAGGCCTTCCACTACTGTGAGGTGATCGCCAAGAGCGTCCTGCTGCAGCCACACAAGCACTCGCCCGTGCTCATCAGCCAGCTGGCTCAGGTACGTGTTCTCAGACGCCCCCGCAGCGGCGGCGGATCCCTGCGCTCAGGCACTGAGGGGTGACCGTGTAGATGCTGGGGACTTTTTCTTGAGCAGCTTGTGGAATTCAGGCATCCTTGGGCAGGAAGTGGGTGTTTTGAACTTTTTGGGGACCCCAGCCCGCAACCGAAGCTGGGCCTTAGCTTCAAGAGGAGAAGGACAGCACGTCCAGGACGTCTCGCTCCGTAAAACAGACGCCTGCGTGCGGCCTGCGGGGGAGGTGCGCGTGGGTCAAGGCTGGTCGTCGGCCGGTGCATGCGGCCAGTGCACCCTCCCCCCAGGACCTTCGTTCTAGGGAATGCGCTTCCGTGACCGCCGAGAGAGTGTCTTACTGTGGGGAGTTTTCGGCGTCCACGGACGGACACAGAACAGTCCGCGCGTTCCCGTTCCTGCAGCTTCGGCAGCTGCTCCTCAGGGCCTGCGCTCCTCACACCCCCGTCCCGCGCGCTCCCCGCCTTGTCCCTGCACCCCCCCCAAGGCCTGTCAGAGTGTGCACGTCCCGGGTTAGTCAGTGTTTTGATCCCTGAAGGGCAGTCTGTGGAGTCGGGGACGGGCGGCAGCCGCCGGCCATGGGGGCTGCTCCACGCGGGCCGCCCAGCTCGCCAGAGCCAGTCCGGCTCCCACACTCCCTTTCCGGCGACTCGGCAGTGCGAGCGACGCGTCGGGCCGGGTCACCACCACACGCTTCAGAAACCTTGGGTGGCAGGAGCTATCCGACCGGACCCTGAAGATGCCTTTTGTTCCGGCTGGTGATGGCTTTTGAAAACACGGTCCCTTGTCATGCCAGGTAGTAACAGGGCCCTTTCCTCCCCGTGTGCGTCCAGGTCGCATCCCAGCTGCGGCTCTTCGACCCGCAGCTCCGAGAGAAGCCCGAGCAGGAGGCCTTCGTGGAGCCGGCCTGGTTGGTGCAGCTGCAGCGCGTGGACAGGCAGCTCAAGGTGCGGGGTGCTTCCGGTCTCGGGCCCGGAGTTCGGACACGCTGCGACCGCAGTGGTTCACATGCCCGCCGCGCAGAGGGGCGGAGAATACACTCGAGGGGTGTGCGTGTTGGTCAGCGCGCTCCCGGGAGAGGGAGGGCCCTCCTGAAGCGCGGCCGGGCGAGGGTCCGGCTGTCGGGAACACCTGCCCTGTCTCTCCCTCAGGAGGGCGCCGCGGTGTGGAGTCGGGACGGGACCTTCCCCCAGCGCTGTCCCAGCACCCCGAGCTCTGAGGCCGGCCCGTGTGATGGGCTGGCACTCGGCCCGCCCGGGGGCCTGGGCGCCGGCAATCCGCTGCTGGCGCCGCCTGTGCCCAGCGCTGAGCACCTCGGCCAGGGGGTGCGGCTGCTGCCTTCAGGTGAGCCCCGCGCTGCTGGAGAAGCCGCGGGCCTCCCCACCTTCCCCTCGCCGCCGCCGCTTCCGCACATGGAACGCTGCCCTCCTGCCCTCCCCACGCTTGCTCCCTCGATGGGTCTGTTGCGTCTCCCAGCCTTAAGCAGCCGTCCGAGCGGGCGGGGGTCCTGCGGAGCTCTGGAGGGGGAGGAGGGGGTCGGGGAGAGCTCCGTGAACTCCGAACTCTGGTTTAGGCCCCTGCTCCCGGGTTCCGCTGGGGCCTTGCTGGGAGTCAGGGCCCAGGCCCCACGTAAGATTTGATGATGTCCTCCCCTTGTCCCTAAGAAGCGTATGTTCTGCTTTTCCCCCAATGACTGACGGGCCTGGCATCTTGCCGTGAAAACTGGTTCTCTTACCCCGTAACGAGAGAACGTGGCCCTGGGAGAGGACGTGTGACAAAGTGTTGAACGGCCGCCTGTTTGCTTCCCCAAGTGCCCAGAGTCCACACCAGTAACTCCGGCTTCTGTTCCCTGCTCTCTTGGTGCAGCTCCGCCGACGCTCCCCGACAGCCAGCCGGCCCTCCCCGCCAGGGTGCCATTGTTCCCGGTCCCCCCAGCCACGGGCCCCCTTGAGCTGGGGCCCAGCTGTGGACCCCCGGCAGCTGTCTTTGGCTTTCCAGAGCCCTCTGGGTCTGACCCTGCGGCTCTCTACACGGGGCCTGGCCTGCCCCCTTGCGCACCGTCTCTGCCGGAAAGTGAGCACGCACCCCAGGAGGCCAGGAGCCAGGACCCAGGTAGGCCTGCTGGAGCGCCAGCCCGAGAGCAGAGCTGGGGGGGTTTGGCATCGAAGGAGGAGGTTGGTGGAAGAGCCTTCAGTCATCTGAACTTGACACAGGTTTTGTTTGTCAGCATGTGCGGAGGGTTCCGGAAGCCGTAGGCTGGAGGGCTCACTGATGTCAGTGCTGCCTTCCTCCGGGACTCAGCTGCGTGTCGGCGTGCGGGCAGGAGCGGATGTCCGGGGGCAGCGAGCGGGCCCCACGAGGCTTCTTGTGCCTGCCGTGGGCCTTCCTGTCTCTGCCCTTGAATAAGGTGCCGCGTGCACCCCGCTTTCCTAAAAAAAACGTTTCCGAGAACCTTTCCGGTTTCAGACTCTGAGCCCCGCAGTGGGAGGCCCTTGGCCAGGGAGAAGCTGTGCCGTGTCGCACGTACATCGTGTCAGCTCCTGTCCTGTGTCGGCGACACGGAGCCCACAGTGGTCCTCTCTTCTGTTGACAGGGGCGATGCTTCCGGAGGCACTGGGTAGGAGCTCACTCCTGGAGCTGAGAGAAGAGGGTTTCGGTGGAAAATTTGCTAACCTGGTACTTGCCCTCTTTTTTCCCCCAAGCTCTTTTACTTAAGTTGCGTTGATTAGGAGCCCAGCCTTGCTGTTCTCCAGCTGTAATGGGAGAATCCGGAAAAGCGCGCAGCTGTGCCTCGTTGCTCCTCGGCCGGAGAGCCCTCGCTATGCGCAGGGTCACTGGGAAGGCCCGACGAGCTCGACCACTTAGTGGCGCACGGACAGCCCCTCTCGGGAGGCTGCGTTGCTGACGATGACTTTTCCAAACCGGAAAGGCCTCCCCGGTTCTGCACCCCTCTCTGCAGTAGGGTCCCTGACACCTCACTGTCCGTCTCGAGATTCTTGGCGCGTGTTTCTTGGCTGCTCTGGCCGCAGCGGGGAGGGACACGTGCTTTTCTGCACGGCGTGTCCCACAGCCGCATCTCCACGCACCAGGGCTTCTGTGGGCACACTGCCACAGGCACTTGCCATAGGCCAGACTTCTGCTGGGCGTTCTTCCATGAAAATATTCTCACGTAAAGTGAGAGTTTATGGAAGACGGGGTCTTCGCTCAGTGTAAGCAAAGCGATAAACTGAAAAAAAAACAAGTCTTTAACACACCTCCTCCCCGTCCGCAGCTAGCGTCCCCTCGACACACACTCTCAAACCTCTTCTTCCAGCCCTGTAGTGCCCAGTGCACCCCAGCACAGTTGCTTGCAGGAGCAGGCGGGAGGCTGGGGCTGCTGTCCCTCCCCTCCCCCGCTCTGCTCTCATGGCTCACGGGTTTTCAGGGCCCCCAGGGAGGTGCCTTGGGTGAGCCTGCTCCCGTGTTGCCTTGGGACAGGGCTCCTCCGGCGTGTCCCAGGACTCTGACGCGCCCCCGGCGGGGGAGGGTGCTAGCTCCAGTGCTCTGCAGCCGCCGACGTCCGCTCCCGAAGTGAAGAGACCCGCACCGGCAAACAGAAAAGACACTAGGGAGCTCAAGAAGGTGAGACATGGCCTGGCTCCGGCAGGGTGGGGGCTTGGGGTCCAGGGCGGAGGCAGCTCCCACAGAGCACTTCCCCACACTGGCGGCGGGCCAAGGCCTTCCTGTTGTCCTCGGCACCCACTGAAGCACGCAAAGCTCCCTGAGTGCCCGTGTGTCCGTGTCCTGTATGACCACTAGCCGGAGCAGTTGGAATGGGACCAGGAGGCCCCATGGGTCCCCATGGCCTGTCAGAACCCACCCCAGATGGTGGCCTCTTCAGACTTTGGGACCTGTCCCGTAACTTCCTGTAAAGGAGGTTAATCTTTCGAAATCATCGGGTCATGGTATCTGTTATAATGCAGCTGCTAAAATTTTATATTTCCTCTTTCTTGGTGATAGATGTTGGTCTTTTTTTTTTTTTTTTTTAAGATTTTATTTACCTGACAGAGCGATCACAAGCAGGCAGAAAGGCAGGCGGGGGGGGGGGGGCAGGCTCCCTGCTGAGCAGAGAGCCGGATGCGCGGCTCGATCCCAGGACCCTGGGACCATGACCTGAGCTGAAGGTAGAGGCTTAACCCACTGAGCCACCCAGTGGCCCTTTTTTAGATGGGTGATGACGTATGACGTGTGCTCCTTGTCTCTTTTGGCGAAACCACTCCTTCCTCTCAGGGCATGCCTAGGTCCGGGCATAGCTGTGTGTCCAGTGTGGGAAGGTGCGACCTGGCTCTTTTCCTAGACAGTTGCACACGGTGACCCCAGCAGAGCCAGAGAGGCCCAGTCATTCCTTGTCACCAGCCCAGCTGGTGACATTCCTGGTTCCCGCGCACACAGGGTGGTTGGGCCGCCCACGGCGGCCTCTCGGCGGGGGTTGTGGTGTCTCCTGGAGCTTTCACTTCGCTCCCTGACGAGTGGGGGTGCCAAGCACCTTTCTCACGCGCCTGTCACCGCCTGTGTGTTTTCCTGCGTGGTGCTGGCTTGTCTTCACCCATTTGAGCATCTTGGCCCCAAGTCCTCTGTGACATGTGTGCGTCACCGGTGCTGTCCCCCAGCCTGCAGACCGTCTCTTTACTCTCTTCACGTGGGTTTACGCGAGACTTGTTCTTGATTTCCGTACATTTAGCAAATCGAACTTTAGTTAACTGTTAGCCTCTTTTTTTTTTTTTAAGCTCGTGTTTATTTATTAGAGAGAGCGGCTAGCGCACCAGCAGGGGGAGGGGCAGAGGGCACAGGAGCAGCCGGCTCCCCACCAAGCAGAGCACCTGACACGGGCTGCATCCCAGACCCCACCCCGGCTGAGGTCGTGACCCGACCCGACACCAGAGTCGGGTGCTCAAGAGACTGAGCCACCCCGGTTCCCCTTGACGCCTGGCATCACAGGGGGACACAGATCAGATTCCGAGCGTGCGTGAGCCTGAGCTAGAAGAGGACGCTGACCCGTCGTGAGCGCTGCGGAGCTCAGAGCGGCGGGTCTGCGAGCACACACACCCGCTGCCTCCTTGTCTGTGTTTCCGCTGAGGCACGGCCTGCCGGGATGGAAGTGAGCGTCCCTGACATGTGTGTTCTCCCGGCACAAGGCCACAGGGCGGGGGACTGTCCCCAGGGCCCACAAGGACATGACCGGTCTGCTTGCTGCCGCTCAGTCTGGGAGAATGCCAGAGCCTGCCGCTCGTTGGCATTCAGACAGGAAAAGCTCCAAAAGGCACGTGTTCAGATGTGAACCATTTTAACTGTTTTTAAGGGCAGTTCCATGGTGTTAGCTGCCCCCGCCCGTCTTCGGGACTTGTGTTCTCAGATTGGCCCTTGGCCTCGGTGCACACTGTGCCCCTCCCCTCCCGCATCTGTGCGTGCGGCTCCTCTGGGGCCTCCTAGGAGCCGGTCCTCAGGGCCTTTCGGTGCTGGGCTCACCTCACGCGGCACCGTGTCCTCGAGGCGGTTCTGATGGTTTTCATGTTTAGAGCGGCGAGTCCTGGTTCTCCCGTTGGCTGCCGGGGAAAAGGAGGACAGAAGCTTACTTGCCGGACGACAAGAACAAATCAGTGAGTGCTGTGGAGCGCGGCCCCGAGGGGCACGCGCGTGCCCGTGCATGGGGGTCGCCAGTGCGCACGGGCCTGGTCACCCAGGCCCCGAGGCCGCAGGCGCTGCTTCCGCTCGGCTCTGTCTCCTAACATTACTTTTCATGATCGCGGCAGATCGTCTGGGATGAGAAGAAGAACCGGTGGGTGGACGTCAGCGAGCCAGAGGAGGAGGTACGTCTGGTTCCTCGCTCTGCTTGCCTGGGCCCTCGCTCCGCATACCGTCCCGGCGGCTCCGGGTCCGCAGGCAGGGCTCTGAGCCGGCTTTCCCCTCCACAGAGGAAGGCTCCGCCGCCCCCACCCATCTCGCTCCCCAAGGCTCCGCTTGCTGCGCCCCCTGGTCCTGGAGGGCCCCCGAGGGCCTCTGTGAACATGTTCTCTAGGAAAGCAGGTAACAGAGTTGAGCCAGAAATCAAGAGTTGGTTTGAGAACTTGCTTGTTCTGCAGACATGCCGGAGCTTAAGGGCTGGAAGTACAGGGCAGATGGCAGTCTGTCTGTCTGCAAGGGGGGTCCTAGTTTTCCTCAGGCGAGTCTGCAGGGGGCCCCCCACCGTCTCTAGAGCGCGAGAGCCCTGCTCCGCAGCCCTCAAGCTGCTAGTGAGCAGCGCGGCTCTGGTAGCCTCGATGTGTAGAATGGGCACCTCCCCCGGGGTAGCAGCCGGGCTGTGCCATGTGGAGAGCTGCGTCCCCGTCTGCTCTTCCCGCTGGAGGAAGGGGGACCCCGGGGGAACAGGATGCTCTGGGGCGCTGACCCAAATCTGCCGCTTTTTCCGGTGCAGCTGGAGCCAGAGCACGCTACGTGGACGTGTTGAACCCCGGGGGGCCCCAGCGCAGCGAGCCGGCTCTGGCTCCTGCGGAGTTTTTTGCCCCCCTGGCCCCGCTCCCGATCCCTGCACACGTGTTCGGACCGAATCCAGGTGGGCAGTGTGGGACCTTCTGATCTCTGATCCCTTTCCTGAGCTCCTCTGGCTTTAATCTCCCGTAAGAACAGTGACCCGGCAGAGCCGGGGCTCATCTGCTCATTCATGAACCCCCTTCTCTGTCCCCCTCGAATGGGACTGTGGGAAACGACAGGCCGGCGTTGTTGTGAACAGAACGACAGCTTCCTGCACTGTCTCCTTCACAGACGCAGAGGAAGTCCCACCCGCAGGGGGGGTCGGCAGGGAAGGGCAGGTGCCTGCAGGCGGTCCGGCCAGCGCAGAGCCGGCCTCGGAGCCCCAGGTGAGCAGGGCTGCAGGCCGGGCGGGCGGGCGGGGAGGGTTTGCCCCACACCCTGCCTGGGAGATTGGCCCAGCCTTTGTGTCAGGCCCATTGTGCACCCGGGGACCAAGTCCGTGTGTATAGGAAGACTCCCTCTACAGATGGGGAGTGTGACCGTGTGCACGAGGCCTCGTGGTTGTCTGGCTGAAATCATAGTCGGAAAGGTGGTTTTTAATTTTGGGAACTGGGGTACGGAATCACGGAGAGTCTGGTGTCTGAGGGGACAGTGGATTGCGAGCCTGGGTCCCCAGCTAATGAGCTGCTTAACATGTAAGGCGTCACGTAATGCTTCAAAGTCTGTTTCCTGCTCCGAGTTGGGATGACCAGGCCGACGTGGGCCTGGGATCCGCGTTCCTTGGAGATGGGCGGCGGAGCGATGGGCCCTGCATCTACTCAGACCGGTGCCTTCCGTGGAGCCCAGCACCTCCAGGCCGGGCTGGGCCAGGTCGGGGTGGGGTCCCGTGTGGTTCCACCGGTGGGACGGCTGCACATCGTCTTCCTCCCACAGGCGTTTAGCTCTGCCACTTCACTCGCTGGCCCCGAGCTCCCACCCGCCGGCGAGGACGGCTCCCGCGGAGGAGAGGTAAGGCCCTCCCGCCAAAAGGACCTGCCCAGAAGCCAGGCCCGGCACGTCGCTCGTGTGCACTGTCCACGTGGCTGCTTCCTTTAAAAGCAAGTCTTGACGAGTCAGAAGAGACAGTTGAGCAGCCTCTTAAAACTGCCCGGTGTCAAGTTTGTACAACAGATGGTCCCACTTGTCTGTGCAGACTTGTCTGTCCCACAAGTCTGTCCCACTTGTCTGAGGGTCCCCACCTCAAGCAGGGCTGGAGTGCACCTGCCCCTGGCGCTGCCCAGCATGGCCGGGCCACCGCGGGCCCCCAGCTGGGGCTGTTTTCTCTCTAAGAGCTGCCCCCGAAGGCAGGCCTTGTAAGCTAACTCTGGCTCCTCTCCGTCCAGACTGTCCCGGTTCTGAGGGCATCCTGCAGCTCTCGGGGGTTACACGGACCGCTCAGAGCGGCAGCGTGCATGCTGATTTTCTATTTGTGTGTGTTTTGTATGTGTTCCTGTAGCTTTCACGCTGTAGTTCACTGAGTTCATTGTCACGTGAAGTAAGCCAGCATTTTTATCAGGTACCTGTGCCTGGCGGTTCTCACTGGACACGCGTTGAACTGGGTCGCCTTTGTGTCCCCTCTGAGCGCACTGTGCTGGCTGGCCACTGTGCCCGTGTCACTAACGCGACCCGCTGCCTCCCCACCCACCACACACCGGAGGATGTAGTGTTCCTTTCTCCCCAGGACCTCGGGGGGTCGGGAGCTGTCCTGAGGATGCACTGACGGGCACGTAGACCCCGATGTGCCTAGTGAATGAGTGCGGTCTGTTAAATGTTCTTTCTGGATTGGTTTTTCCACATGGCCAGCCTCCGTCGTGGCCTCACCGTGTATGAGTGGGTTTCCAAAGCCCATGGGGCAGGAGGGACTTCCGTTCTCTACCAAGTGTGAGACGGCATCTCATAGGCCAGGCGGGGGGCGGCAGGAAGCTGTCCTCCGGCCAGTCTGGGCGAGAGATAAAGGAATGTGTCATCTTTCCTGTGTATCGTGGGACAGAGCTTCCGTTGGCTCAGTAGAAGGCTTCGTGTCACCTTTTCCTTTGCACACTAAAGCACTGGCTTTCGTAGCCGGGCACTGAGGTCTGAAGTCCTCAGAAGCGTCTGTTAACTGCCCCATGTCGGCACGAACGGGACATCTTGGCGCCGCGCACTCCTTGTCCCCGCATGTTCTGGTTTCGAGGCCCTTCTCTCTGCATGCTGCTTTACGTGTCGCCATTTTCCCGTGGACCTTAGCGTAATTACGTCCAGGGCTGCGACAAGTGTCTCCACCTGCGTCCGTGGCTCCCTTAGAATCACTGGGAGCGGTCCCCAGGAGTGTGTCTGTTCACAAAGGGAGCGAGTGCAGCGCTGTCGCGGCGGTGCTGACACGGCTCTCTGTGGTTCTCAGGCTCCCAGTGACCACCCCGGGGCAGCCGTGCCCTTCTACAGCCCCGCTCCGTTTGCACAGGTCAGTGCCGCCCTGGCCCCCGCCCGCGCCTGCTGACCCTTCTCCCTTCTCGGTCGGGCCTTTCCCGCTCCCGGCTCCTGTGCTTTCCGGCCGACACGCTGTGCCGCGGGTCTGCGTCTGACTCCCACGCGCGGGCCTGGGCCCTCCTCTCGGCCAGCCCGTGTCCTGCATTTGGGGGCTGTTGCTGAACGTTCCCTTCCGTTTCTCTGCCTCTGCCTTCTCTCTTCTCCGTGCCCAGTTTTTGCCTGTAGCAGACAGACTGGCTGCCGGTGTGGGGCGAGCCAGGGCGGGGTGGTCCTGGCATTTAGGATGTAAACGCTCGCCTGAGCCCAGGTGTCCTGGTGCGGCTCCTGTCCTCACGGGCCGGGGTGACCGGGCCTGCTCCCTCTGCACCTGACTCTCATCCCCCTACCAGCCCGACCTTAGGGCTGCCGTGTCCCACCCAAGTTACAGCCTGGCCACCGTGCACCTGCTTTTCCACTCCCACGATGTGCTTTTTCCCACCCTGTTACCGCCATCTCGTAGCCATTATGTTACCCGAATTCTTTGGTGCACATTCCCGGCGGGCTGCGGCGAGGAGGCTCCGGTAAACGCCCACGCGCCGCCCGCAGGCTCTCCCGGTGCCCGCTGCGGCCGGCCTCCTTGCTTCACCGCCTGGCCACAGCGCAAACCTTTAAGAACGACTGATTTGGTCCTGGCCTGGCCAATTACCAGGGGGACTGCCTGTGGGTTGGTGTAGACGGTCCCGCCCGCCCCCCCCCCCCGAGTCTCGAGGTGTTCCCAGGGTGCCACCGGCCTCGGAGGCCTCGGGCACACGGAAGTCAGCGCTCTTCTTGTCTGCAGGCCTCGGCCCCCTCCGGAGGCTCCAGGATGGGGAGGATTGGCCAGAGGAAGTACCCAGCGTTGAGCTAGAAGGGTCCCCACCCTGGAGTAGCATCTGGAACCCTGAAGCCATCATTCTGCTCCAGCAAGAACTCAGATGGATTGCCTGCACCGTCCCCGCGTCCCCGAATGGGCACGCAGTGATGCCACGTGATCGAACCTGTTCTTCCGCCGCCGTCTCTGAAGGGTGGCCGGAGGCAGGTGCGCAGCCCCTGGAAGGCGCTGGCTGGAGCAGGGGCGCTCTTGGCTCCTTCATTCCCCAACGGTGATTTAAGGGTAAAACTGTCCGTCCTGGAAGAGCGTTGTGCCGGGTGAGGCTGGAGGCGTCTTTGCTGCAAGAAGATCTCGCTCTTGAGGAACCCAGGTGTCTCTGCAAACCTAACCGTGCTGCCCCCCAACCCCCACGGGGTCCTTTAAAATGCCGAGTGAAGAGTGAGCCTTGGGCCCAGGAGAGGCCCCACCGCCTTCTTGGTGGCCGTGGAGGTCCTTTCTGCATCAAAGTCCCCGAGGAGCTGTGGAGTCGGTGGCAAGAATTCGGTTAGCTTTCGAGAGAGGCCCGAGTCACTGAAGCACATCTCTGCCGGGTGGCAAAGATGTTTCCAGCTTCTTTTGTGCCCCATGCGAGCCAGGGGCCCGGCTTTGCCCGTCCATGGGGGGTGGCCCTGCAGCTGTGCCCCCCGCGGACTGGCCCCCATCAGTCCACGTTACTGAAACTCACTGTGACAAGTTGGACGGGGCTTTCTCCAGTCTGTGACAAGCCTGACGAGACACCTCGAGGGGCCACGGTGCCCTCTGTGTCACCGTCGGCGCTGCGCTCTGTCCTGACTGGTCTTCACGGTGCCGTTCAGTTGCCTTGCTTTCTCTCACCTGGTTGCCGTCCTCTCAGGGTGGTGGCATCTGGAAGAGCGGGCAGAACGGACTGTTGACGCGTGCTCTGAGTCCAAGGCTCTGTTCTTCCCGCACCAGCTCCGCAGGTGGCGTGCGGCCCGCCAGCCGCGGGGAACCACAGAGGGGACCCTCCCCACCGGACTCCGAGCTTTACGGCTTTATCGACTGTTCAGAAAATTCCTCTCTCGTTCTTGTTAGGTGTGAAGAGACTACAGAAAAGATTTAAGTATTTATAAGAATCATTAGAAAATAATTTCTGTAGGTTCCCCCGGGGAGCGTAGTTTGCTTGGGGTCTTAAATCTAAATGCAGAAATGGTCTAACTGTGGAATCCGTGCAGGCTTCCTGTTTCCCCCGGGCCCTGGGTCATCTCGGAAGGGCCACGGAAGTTGTCCCATGGTGTCGCCCACACGCACGTCTGGGTGCGTTTGTTCACTTGGAGAGAGGCCAGGACTGGTTGACGGGGCAGCAGCCTCTTGTGTCCGTTGGTCCGCGCTCAGTGGGGGTCCTGGGATCCCAGACCCTCCTGGTGCCATGCCCCTGGCTTCCTCCGCTTGGCCTGCCCACCGTTGCCCGCACCGGCTGCCAGCGACTTTTGATTCAAGAAGCTCCCTGCCAGGCCAGGCGGGAGCTGCTATTTTTCCTAAATGCAAATTGTTACACCGCAAATTGGTAAATAAAGTATTTTGCGCTCGCAAGCGCGGTCATCTGTTGCTTCCTTCTGTCTGTGGGTCACCATGGATGGTGGGGTGGGGGGACCAAGGCCCCTGCCTGGGGCTGCGAGCTGGAGGGGCTTTGCTTTGGCCGGGGGTGAGTCGGCTGGGGAGCCCCCACCCCCAACCCCCCCGACAGCAGGAGGGGTGCGCCCCTCGGGGAGGCCTGCCCCCGCGCCTGGCCCAGGAAGCTGCAGGGCGGGGAAGGGGGACGGCTCCGCGCCCTCGGGCGTGCGCTGGGTCCTCCGGCCGCCAGGGGCCGCTGCGGGGACCGAGCCCCGCCTTTCTCGGACGCCCGTTGCCGGGGAGCGGCCGCCGGGCCGCAGGGCCGGTGAGCGGGCGGCGCGTTGAGGTGGGTGCAGGACTGTCCCTGGGCCAGGCGCGGGTGCAGGGCCCGGGGTGGCCCCTGGGCGGGTATGCGGGGCGACCTCCAGGCAGGGGTGCGGGTCTGGAGCGCGGCGTGACCCCTCGACGGGGACGCGGATCCGGGGCGCAGGGCGAACCCTGGGCGGGGTTACGGGGCGCAGGTCCGAAGCGCGGAGTGACCCCTGGGCCGGGGCGGGGGCGGGGGCGGGAGTCCAGGGCGTGGGGTAACTCTCTGCAGGGGCGGGGACGCGTATCCAGGGTGCGGGGCGACCCCGGGGTGGGGCGGGGGCGCGAGCCCAGAGCGAGGGTTGATCCCTGGGCGGGGGCTGGGGACACGGGCCGGGGGCGGGGTCCTCCTGCGCTGCGGTCGTTGCCCTGGGGCCCCGCGGGCTCGCAGGTTCTGAGCCCGGGCCTGCGGCGGCGGGCGGAGGGGCCTCCCTCGGGGCGGGGTCTGCGGGAGGAGCGGCGGTGATGGGTACGCAGGTCAGTGAGGGTGTGGGGACCCCTCACCCCTTCCAAGGCTGCTCCAACTGGCCTTGACTTTTGGGTTGTGGTTCTGCCCTGGTCCTACCCCAGAGCCCCAGGAAGGCACAGGTCCCCTCTGTGCGGTGGCTTCCTGGGAGGGGGCGGCGGGCGACTCGTCTGAGTGTGTGTTCTCGCTGGACGTCTGCCGGCCTGTCCCTCTGTCTCCTTGCACTGCAGTCCCATGGGAGCAGTCACGTGGCACGGGGTCGTGGCTGTCCCAGGCTAATGGCTCGGTTTTCCTGTAGGTTCCTGTAGGGGACCGCAGGACTTCTGGCTTCCCAGCCATGGAGCAACGGACCCTGTTCCCACCGGCTGGCCCCGGGCCCAAAGGGAAGCCCCTACGCCTTCTCTCCTCTGCAGCTGCCCGCCACGGTCTGGCCGTGCATCCCTGACCCTGGGCTTCCCTGGGAGCCCAGAGCGGGAACTGTCCCCCAGCAGCGGGAGGGGGGTGCTGGCTGCCAGAGCCTGGGAGAGCCGGCCCCTGGACTATGCCATCCAGGTTAGAGGGCGTGGGCTGTTCAGGGGCGTCTCCCCCGCAGCCCGCCGCCCAGGGCCATCTGCAGCCTGAAGACAGAATGCTCAAGGGACAGCTTCCAAACACGGGCAAAGACCTCGCAGCCCACCCAGGGTCCCCACCTGCCAACAACGGTGAGGGCCCTGAGAAGAGCCCAGTGCTCCCCCCGAAACTTCCAGCACAGATCAGCAACGAGGACCCACAAGCCAAGGCAACAAGCTTCACCCCAAAGCCGCCGCCGAGGCCCCGGCTGGAGAGAGCTCTGTCCCTGGACGAGAAGGCGTGGAGGAGGCGGCGTTTTCCAAGCAGCCACGAGGACCTGGCGGCTCGTGGCGGGGCCAGCCCCAGTAGGGGCTCCTCACAGGACAAGGTCCCCAGGCACCCCGCCCACACCGACTCCCCCCCCTGCCTGAGCGCCTCCTTGCAGGAGATCCCCACGTCCCGCAGGGCCCAGGGCAGTGCGGGAGGGAGCCCTTCCTCATGGGGTCACTGTATCTCTGGGATGATCAGCACTTCCCTGGACGTCCTGCACCGGGACGGGGCCTCAGCCCAGAGCCCCGCCAGGCTGCCCACTGTGGACCAGAAGGTGGCCTCCGGTTCCCTGCGGCCGACCGACCGGGTGGACTCGGGTCAGGCTGACCTCAAGGCCCGCCTGCCGAGCAGACTGTTCCGGGCCCACAGCAGCCTGGGCCCTGGCCGGCCCCCGAGCCCCCTGGCCTCTGAGGCCAGATCCTCCTTTAGCCTGCTGGCTCCCATCCGCGCCAAGGACGTCCGGACCAGGTAGGGCCCCAGGGGGGCGGGGCGTGGGCACCATCAGTGGCCTTGGCTTTAGCGTTCGCGTGCGGCCTCCACGAGAAGCACGCAAAGGTTTTCTCACAAGACTGTGCGGTGTAGAGGTGTGGAGCTAACCCCCCAGCTCGCAGCTCCTTCCCAGAGGGTCACGCCTTCCAGAACTTTCCCTCTGTGTTTCAGCACCACTCCGGGCTGCGTGCTACGAAACATGGTTCAGAGGCGTGCGTGACCTTCTCCCCACAGCTCTGCGTCTCGTTTGCTCTCCCTTGTGTGTGTCGGGACAGGCTTCTGAGGCTGCTGGCTGTGCGCCCCACTGGCCATCGGCTCCCATCGGCCCCACAACGGCAGAGGACACTTGGTTTCCAGGCCTCACGGGACCTGAGAAGCTAATGTATTTGGCCTTTATTACAGCTTATAAAAAACCTAGCCAGGCGCTCCCCACCCCCACCCATGTCTCTCCTTTGCGCCAGGGTCCCCGATACTTCTGAGCCCAGCCTGTCCAAGCCCACAGGTCTGGTCTTCTCCGGGGTCCTCACTGTGGGGCCCATGCTGCGGCTGGAACAGGCCTCCCCTGCCTGCTCCTCTGGTGCCAGGCCTGGCCGCTGACCACTCTCGACACTCTGCCACTTGGCCCAGGCCTCTGCTCCCTGCTTGGGCTGGGCCCATTGTTTGAAGTACACACAGGCCCCGACTTGGGGGTCCCCACGCCACCCACTCCCCAATATGGCACCCAAGGCCCCAAGTGAGGCCCCGGCCCCACTTCCCTCACCAGACTTCTCACCACCACCCCACCTGCTGCCCTCTCCAGTCCAGACCAGGCCGGCACCCGCCCAGCTGGACACAGAGTCCGCAGAAGGTGGGGAGGTCACTGTGCTGGTGTCTGCCACATGGGACCCCAAAGCAGAAACCCTAAAACAACAGTACTGTGTTCTCTCCCGCTTCTGGAGCCCTCAAGTCAGAGCCCACGGTGCCACAGGGCTGCGCTCCTTCTGGAGGCTCCAGGGGACGGTCCTTCCTGCTCTTCCAGCTCCCGGTGCCCTGGTGGCCCCCGATGGCCCCTGGTGGCCCGCTGGCCTCTGCCCACACGCGGTGCTCTGCCAGGGTCTGTCTCTCTCCTCTCACTGGGGCGCTGGTCGTTGACTCTAGCATCCAAACAAAACCCGGGACGCTCTCGGGTGGCTGTCCTTCACTAGCCACACTGCAACGCCCCCGTGGCCACAGAGGTCCCCCCCGTGCGCTCTTGTTGTCAGGAAGGAGGAGAAGCTGGGGGCAAGCATGGCGCGCCAGCCAGAACCAGGCCCACCGCTAGGGTTTCGGGCACGTGGCGCGCTCTGCGCAGCTGCGGTTACCCGTGTGCGCGCACCACACGGTGCCGAGGACAGGACTGTCGTCTCAGAACCGGCTCCTCGGTCCCCACTTTCAGGCAAGCAGCAAGCAGTAGGTTGGTGGGGATCCCTCAGCCCAGATCCGCGTGCAATGACCCCATCTCCAGCCCCTCAGCGTGCCTTGGAGCGGGTGTGGGGTGCGCCGGGTCCAGGGAGCGGCTGCTCGCAGATGGGGGCGGCCACACTTTGCGTGAGGACACTGACGCTCGCATTCTGTCATTTTCCCATGTCACCAAACACGGGGTTTTCTTCCCCAGCCGTTTGTAAGTGTGAAGACAGCCCTTAGCTCGTGGTCTGGCCACAAACAGCTGGGACATGGGTGCGGTCGGAGCGGGCGCTCCGCGCTCAGGGTGCTGCAGGCCGCAGGCACCACCATGGCTAACCCCACGGCCTGTGGGTCCTGAGAGCATGCTGTGCCCTCAGGCGCAGAGTGGGGGATCCTTTGGGGGCCCCGAGGCCAGGAGGCAGGGGCTCTCTGGGTGCCTGACTGTGGGGTGTGGCCACAGCCTGCCGGGGCTCCTGGAGTGGGGCTGAGGCAGCAGGGCCCCTGTCTGGGCACAATCAGGTACATGTCCTGCACCGCCCAGGGAGGGTGTGGGAATCGCTCCTCCCGGCTCCGGAGAACTGCCTTCTGCTCACAGCGGTCAGCTGGGGCTCACGAGCCTCGCGGGCGATCTGACTTCCTTCAAAGGAGCGGGTTCCTACTCGCAAGACTAAGCTGTGAGGTTTTCGTAGTGAATTGGGGTGAAGAGTCATCAGAGGCTTGGAAAGTCCTCGGGGTGGCCATTACAGATGCTGGGTTGGCTTCTCAAGGCTGCCGCAGAATGGGCCATCCATGGGGAAGCTGCGGTGCCGGGCCAGGCCAGCCAGTGTGAGGCCTGCGCCCCAGGCATGGGCAGGGCAGCATGGGGGGCAGAAGCCAGGTGTGATGGGCTGTGCCCGGTGGTCCACCCCAGTGTTCGGAGCCCACCAGACCGCCTTCCCGCACCGCAGTGCCCAGCTGCCAGGCCTTGGCACAGAACCCCCTTGGCCCCCACCCACCCCTGACAACGGGACTGGGGCAGCCCTGCCAGCTGCCCCGGAAGGTGGAAATAGCCCTCATTTGCACGCGGCCATCAAGGTGATGGCTGATGAGGGATGTTCTCGTGGACAGATCAGGGTACCAGCCCATCATGGTGTCGCCGGAGTAGGGATAGGATCCACGGAGCTTATCGGGGCGCATCTGTAGGGAAGGGGGAGGGAGTCTAACACAGCCAGCACTCAGGAGGTGATGAAGCTCCCCTCTGGGCACTGGGGGGACCCGCGGCCAGTGTGTACAGCAGATGATGGGGCGGGGGGCGGGGAATCGGTGGTCAGTGTCTGCAGCGGATGGATGGCACTAAAAAGACCTCGGAGACAAAATGACCGAAGGCTGGTGTGGCTGTCACCTGGGTGCTGATTCTGGGGATGTCCTGATCTCCAGCTGGGTTGGAAGAAGGTTCTGGAAGGGGAGCTCCCAGCAAGAGGAGGACCCCAGACAGCTGGAGAAAGGCGGACTCGTGAACACCGCGCAAGGAGAGGTTGCAGGGAGGCTGGCGTTGCACCCCTGTGCGGTGACCAGGCCGTGTGCGTGTGCTGGGCTTGCCCTGTGTGCAGGAGAACAGTCCGGTGGCCACAGCTAGACAAGTGTGTGAGCGCAGTTTTAGCACACTTTGTGTGATCCGCTGGCTGAGGACAATTTTTTCATGGTTCAGAAACCTGGTCTAAAGTCTCCCGAGACATGAAAATTACACATCAGAGCCGGCAGGCCCCTGGTGACACTCCATCACTGCCCAGGCTCGCCCCCCGCGAGTGGGCTCCGCGAGGCTGCTGTCCCCAGGGTCCGACGCAGCTGGAACCATGCGCATGCGCACTCTGTGCTCCGGAACCCTTGAAGCAGGCATGACCGGTGGTTGTTGCAAGGGTGGACATGTCCCCTGTAGCTTTCAGGTCCCTGGAGGCCACGCTGAGGTGGAGGTCACGCATCCCCCTGGCTGCTGCTGTCCAGGGCAAAGAGCCTAGATGTCCCCCTCAAGCTGCTTGTCTGAGGACGTGATGGAAAACTTGAATGCGTGCCAGCGTTTGTAGAATGGGGAATGGAGATGGTTTTCCGAGAGGGCAGTGGACCATCGTGCGCTGTGCCCCCTGTCAACCCGTGGGCTCTCGGGAAACCCCAGCTCTGGGAGAGCCTCCTGAAAACGGGGGGCGGGGGGGTGACAGGTGTGGCTGGGCGGTGTCCCCTGCACCTGGGTCCGTCTGTTCGGATCCTCGACCCCGGCTGCTCACTCTCCGCAGGAGCTACCTGGAGGGGAGTCTCCTGGCGAGCGGAGCCCTCATGGGGGCAGAAGAGCTGGCCCGGTACTTCCCGGACCGCAGCATGGCCCTCTTCGTGGCCACCTGGAACATGCAGGGCCAGAAGGTAAGCCGCCTGCTCCCGCTCTGGTTCTCTCCCAGGGCTGTCGGCCGCACACGGTCTGCCTGGGCTCTCCCCAGCAGCCGGGGCACCCAGAAGGCCCCGGCCTCACCCACCTCCCCACACTGCCTGCTGGGGGAGGATGTGCTTTTCTGACACACGTGTTTGTCTGCTGGGGAGCTTGTGGCTCCCAGCAGATGGGCAGGGGACAGAGACCTCCCTGGGGCCCCCACCCCCATGCACAACCTCCCCCCGCCGCCCCTTCCACCCCCCACCGCCGGACTGGCTGTGGCTGTCGGTGAGCCCACGCGGCCTGGTCTGGTTCTTGTCACCTTGGGGTCACTTTGGGTTTCGTTCATTCGGCCACCTGTGTGTGGAGGTGACAGTGGAGACCTCCAGCCACTCTGCCGTGACGGCTGCTTTGTGTCCTGACCACCAGTCGCCCAGGGCCAGACTGCACAAGCCAGAGGACTGGCTCTTGCTTCAGGGGAGCCGCTTGGACCCCATGCTGGTGGCTTTCTCGCCAGCTCAGCCGTCTCTCCCTGGAACGACTCCCCACGGCAAGGACTGTCCTGGGTTGGCGGTCTCCATCCCCTGTATGTGGGTGCTCTGATTTCTGAGGGCTGGGCGTGGGCTCCCTGCACTATGGGCGCACCAAAGGGTGCAGCAAAGGACACGGTGGTTGTCACGATGGCATCACAGAAGGACCTTCACTCCACAACGAGGTGGCCCGGGCTGGCCGTGGGGGACGGGTGCTGGGGAGGAAACAAGGCAGGGCCACCTCCTGCTCAGGGTTGGGCTGAGTGACCAGGAGTCCCAACAACACAGGCTCGGGAGAGAGACAGAAGTGATTCTCCCTCGCGCTCAAGGAGGAGGCAGGTGCCCGGGCTGATGGCCCACTGTCCCAGGGATACCACCGGGCCTGTCCAGGGGATGGCACTCTTGTCCAGGGCCCTGAGGGCTCGGAGGCTACGCACATCCAGCCACAGGGAGGAGCACTCAGGTCCAGGGCCACGGCACCCGGCCCGGGCAGCACCACCTCCCCACCCAGGGCATATCTGGTGGTGCGGGGCACAGAGGCAGGCATGGTGGTAACCAGTTGGGCTGGAGGGAGGCCTGCCTGGAGGCGTCGCATGGGCCATGCTGGTCCCGGGCTGTGGGAGAGGCTGGGCCGCTGGCCCCGCAGGAGGCCCTTGCTACACACGATTCCCTGCAGGAGCTGCCCCTGAACCTGGACGAGCTCCTGCTGCCCGCCGAGGCAGACTACGCCCAGGATCTGTACGTCGTCGGGGTCCAGGAGGGCTGTTCCGACAGGTAGGGAGCACCCCTGCCCTACCTACGTCTGCCCAGCCCGTCAGCCCCGTGGATCCCTGGGAACGGCGCTGAGGTGGGCCTTAGGGGCCAGGGCTGCCTGCCAGAGCCACCTCCGGGCCCATGAGCAGCTCCGAGAGCTGAGAATAAAAGAGCTTCGCTTGCTGACGCATCACTGATGGAGAGGCCGCGAAGAGCAGCGGAGCCCCAGCTACAGCCTAACCCCTGCGTGGGCTCCTAGGTCTGCAGCGTCCTGGCACTCGGGTGCCCCCCTCAGGCATCCGCAAGAGGCCTGCCGCGTGCAGGTGCCTCCGACCTAGGGGAAGGGGCCGGGCTCCAGGCCCCCAGAGTAGCCAGAGAGCACGGGCCTGGGACCAGTACCGGAGATGGACAAGGTTGTCTGGGGCCCTCGTGTTGCTTGTCTGCCCACCACTCACCCTGCAGGACGCGGCTGGACAGCGGGGCTCTCTGGGCTGCAGGGTGAGGGGCAGCGGGGCTGGGGGTTCCAGCCCCCTTTCCCAGGCTGTCCCGGCCTCCGTCCACAGGCGGGAGTGGGAGACGCGCCTGCAGGAGACGCTGGGCCCGCGCTACGTGACGCTGTACTCGGCGGCGCACGGGGCGCTCTACATGTCCGTGCTCATCCGCAGGGACCTCATCTGGTTCTGCTCAGGTAGGTGGGCCACCGTGCTCCGCGCCACCACCCGGGGCAGCCCCGGCCTCAGTGCAGCAGGGGCACGCAGGGTGAGCAGGACCAGCCGTGTCACCCCACTTTGTCCCACAGAGGTGGAGAGCTCCACGGTGACCACCCGCATCGTGTCTCACATCAAGACCAAGGGGGCCCTGGGCGTCAGCTTCACCTTCTTCGGCACCTCCCTTCTCTTTATCACGTCGCACTTCACCTGTGAGTCCCAGGCGTGCGGGACACCGCTCCCCGTCGCCGCCGGGAGGGGCCTGGAAGGCAGAGGCCCTGCTACCTGTGACGGTGTCGTCCGGTCGTGCCCGGTTCCGTGGTGGGCGCCGGGGAGAAGGCCGTGGGGCGGACACCGGGAGCACCCGGCGGTACACTGGCTGGGGGGCAGTGAGCACACGGGTGCCGCCTGTGTCTGCGAGCCCCACTGCAGAGGCCCCCACGCTCTGTTCTCCCAGCTGGCGACGGGAAGGTGAGCGAGCGGCTGCTGGACTACAGCAGAACCGTCCAGGGCCTGGCCTTGCCCAAGA
Organism: Mustela lutreola; assembly: GCF_030435805.1. Taxonomy (NCBI): domain Eukaryota; kingdom Metazoa; phylum Chordata; class Mammalia; order Carnivora; family Mustelidae; genus Mustela; species Mustela lutreola. The sequence goes on from NC_081301.1 coordinate 1,309,237, forward strand.
GTGTGCCCGACACCAGCCCCTACCGCTCCGACGCCGGTGAGCTCCCCTCCACGTGCTTCTGCCTTGTTTTCCGGGTAGTTCAGTGAAAGTAGACTTTGGGAGCTTTTAAGAATCAAGGTCAGAAAAGTCTAGAAAGTCACCAGGTAACAGGAAAAAGACCGCCCTGAGGCCTGGCAGCGGGCTCCTCACGAGCTGGGGCGGTCAGCCCGTTCGGCGGCTGGCGTTCACCAGGAGCCCGGCCTCGCCAGCCCCGCTCTGCATCCCCCACTCCCGCACGGGCCCTCCTGCCTCCCGGCTGCCCCACAGGGGCAGCGCCCTGGTGGAGGCGGCGTTTGTGGGAAGCATGGGCTCCTGTGAGCATGGGCCGTCACGCGGTCCCCGGATGGCTGTTGCTATGGGAAATGAGAATCGTGAGCCTGACTGTCGAGAGGCCGCAGGGCGCTCCTCCCAAGGCTGGGGCGGCAGCGCCTTCCCTGGGGGTCCTTGCACGTGCACGTGGCTCTGGCAGGACACCGACCAGACCAGTCCCCGTTGCTAAGGCATGGTGAGCGCGGGGAGGGATGGGCTCACGTGCTTTCCCATTTGGTCAGCGGACGTTACCACCCGGTTCGATGGGGTGTTCTGGTTTGGAGACTTCAACTTCCGTCTGAGTGGCGGGCGCATGGCCGTGGAGGCCATCCTGAAGCAGGACCTGGGGGAGAAGGTGTCTGCCCTGCTCCAGCATGACCAGCTCACCCAGGAGATGAAGAAAGGTGAGGGCCGGTGGGTGGGGGCTCCCCGCCCCCGAGAAGGCACGGCCTGTGGGGTTGACACGGGGCTGGGACTGTTCCAGGGTCCATCTTCAAGGGTTTCCAGGAGCCAGACATCCACTTCCTTCCATCGTACAAGTTCGACATCGGGAAGGACTCCTATGACACCACCTCCAAGCAGAGGACCCCCTCCTACACGGTGAGCAGTCCCCTGGGGCCAGCCCGGCTCTGCGGCCGAGGTCTGGGGCCACTCGTGCTGGCGAACTGGAGGCTGCGGACTGAGGCCGGGCTAGCGGGCAGCGCCCTGGGGGCTGCTGGGCCTGCAGGGTGCGGTCAGACTCGGGCCTAAGCTGCTCCAGGCTAGTGACCACAGCTCTTGGAGGCTGTTGGGGCTGGGGGCGGTGCCCTCTGATGGAGGCCCTCCTAGGGGTCGGCTGCCGGTCCCTGGACAGCGAGGCACAATCTGCATGCTATCACTTGGCTGAGTTGTTTGTGGCGGGACCCCCGCGGTTGGCTCTGGGTTTCAGGCCTGAAGCTGCTGTCTCGGCCTGGTCCGCACCCAGTGCCCACACACCGGTCGGTGCCCTGGGCCCGCTGGCACGCAGGCCAAGAAACCAGGGGGCATCGGGGCCCCCATTTGTGGGCTCTTTTCTACAGGACCGGGTTATGTACAAGAGCCGCCACAAGGGGGACATCTGTCCCATCAAGTACTCCTCCTGCCCAGGCATCAAGACATCTGACCACCGCCCCGTGTACGGCCTGTTCCGGGTCAAAGTGAGGCCGGGGAGAGACAAGTCAGTACCCCGGCCACATGTCCTCACATGTCCCGCTCTCACGGCCCAGGGCGGGGGGAGGGGAACGGGATTCCTGATCTGAAGTGGCTGTCACACAGGCAACACGCCCCGGGTCGGGGCTGGCCGGCTCTTCCTGCCACGTATGCAGCAGGCCTGGTCTGGGTCACGGAGGGGTTTCTCGTCGTGGATGGTGGCCACGCTGCAGTGTGCAGCGGGTCCCAGTGGCCCACAGGGAACAGGCGTCAGAGTTGGCCTCCCAGAGGCCGCGGAAATAGCCGGGCCCTGCCAGCTGACCCCCTCTCTTCCACAGCATCCCACTAGCTGCCGGCAAGTTTGACAGAGAACTGTACTTGATAGGAATTAAAAGACGCATTTCCAAAGAGATCCAGAGGCAGCAAGCGCTGAAGGGTCAGCACTCGAGCAGCATCTGCACTGTGTCCTGAGGGCGCCTGAGGACCCTTGTCACCCACGTGGGAGGTCACTTGACCAAAAGCCCCTAAAAAGACAGAAGAGGTTGCTGTGTGGGACTTTTCCTGCTTCTGGGCTGCAGACGGACCAATGCTCAAGGCTGACCTGCTTCCTTACCAAGAACCCCACGGGGAGGCCAGAAGACCGGCCAGGCGGTACCACAGCCCCAGTGCCCGGAATGGAACCAGCCACGCTCCCGGACGCCACAGCCCGCGTCAGGCCCCATGCCGGCAACGCCACACGTGTGGTCCCTCGGGGCAGGTGTCCAGGTGGGTTGTGGTGGGGCCTGGAGCGGCTCGCTCGCCCACAGCTCATGTTGGCAGCGCTCACCTTGTGGACCTGCCGCCCCGGCAGTGCTAACTGGGAGGTGCCCTTCTCCGTCTGAGCACAGGGGTCCTGGTACTGAAGCTGGTGAGCTGCTCCGTGTCTCTGTCCCACCGGTGCTCGAGGACCAAGCCCAGGCCCAGCTGGACAGGCCAGAGCCAACTGACTTCCAAGGAGGGAGTGCTCTCCCACGGCCCCACTGGGACAAGAAGGCCTGGCCTGTTTCTGGGCTGCCTCTGGTCTTTGGGGACCTGGCCCAGCCCCTCCAGCCATGACACCATTTCCCTGCCCTCTTCTGGTTTTGGGGATTTCAGACCATTGGCACACATAGCGTCAGCCACAGATAGCGTTAACAAAGCTTCGGGTGTCCCCACCACATTCTAGATCTCTTCTTTCTCCTGGGGCTGAGCCTGTGATCACCCACCATGGCTCCTAAAGATAGCCTCTGTACGTGGGTCTGTACGTGGGAAGACCAAGGGGCACTCGATCTAATCTTAGATTATTTATTTTTTGATATTTATATTTTTAAATAAATCCATATATTAAATCTTAAACTCTTTCTGGCCAAAGACTGAGTCCTAGGAAGAGCTCATCTGCACGCTCTGCCCATTCTCCTGACATCTCAGAGAACAAAGTTGTCCAACGGCAGGTCTCGCATACACTGCGCCCAGCTGCCATCCCGACTGTGGGGCTGGCAGGAAAGGGACTTTTAAGGGAGAAGGGGACACCCCAGACCTGAGCGGAGGAAACCGGGCCCCTTCCGAAGGCAGGTGTACCGGCTTTGTGAGCGCCCACTTCCGCAGCACGGAGCCAGGCACAGCCGGTCTGACACGGGAAGGTCTGTTCATGAGACGGTCCAGTCAACTCCATCGGACCTGAAACTTGTCTGTCTGTATAAAATTTTGCTCAAAGAAACGTGCTGTTGAGTTTTGAATTGTGAACTGAAAATGTCTGTCACAGATTTTTGTGGTGAGGGGCCTGGAGAGGCCTTTTCATGCACCTTCCTGGGTACCGTCCTGACGATGGGACCGAGTGATGGCGTGGCGTGTAGACAGTCTGGCCTGAGACAGGGCTTCGTGTCTTTGGGGATCAGGACACAGGTCACGGGTCCCAAGTCAGGACACTCGCTTAAGAGCAGCCAGATCTGAGAGAAACAGGTTTCACTTGGAAAGTCGGGTTAAAATCCCGACGAGTGCGGAAATGCGGGCCAGTCTCTGAAAACCAGCTTCAGAGAGTGGAGCACAAGCAGGAAGAGGTTCTCATGACCCGGCTCTCATGGCCTCCCCACACTCTGCTCGCACCAAGCCTCCCTCGGGCACCTGCTGAGCCTACGGCAGCCACCCTGAAAGCCACGTTGGGGGTGGGGTGGGACCACGGGCTGAGGGGGTCAGAGGTGCCCAGCCATGACAGGGTCAGGGAAGGAGCCAGCAGGAAAGCAGGACAGGCAGCTTGGCACCAGCTTCTGAACAGACTCCGGGGCCTGGGCAGCAGCCAGATGTGGTCAGAGGCTCAAATCCAGCTGCATGGGCGCTCCGCCAGACCCAACACCCACCAGGGCCTCGGTCTTCGCAGGCTCTGCCTTCCCACCCCCCACCCCACAGCACACCCACCATGCGGCTAAGCTTCTGCCCTCCATCTCCCTTGGGTGCCGCCCTTCCCCTGGGTAACCCGAGAATGGCACAATCCACGCTGCCCACCTTCCCTCCGACTCAGACTCGTCTCCCTCGGCCCCACCCCAGTGGGCACAGAGCCTGGCATCCACCCCCCCAAATGCAGGCACCGGCGCGTGTGCTGGAAAAGCATGGAAATGGGACGGCGGTGCCGGCAAAGTGAAGGAACATCGACGCGTTGGTCTCCCCAAAGCAGCCCTGCCCTCTCCACCCGAGCGGCCGAGGCTGGGCTGCAGGCTCTGTCCCCAGCTGCCGAGTGCTAGGGACTGCGGCGGCCCTGCAGCCACAAGGTGGCCCGCATGGACTCCGGGGACTCTACGTGCATTCTTGTCTGAGACCTACGAAGCTACCGCACGTCACTGGCGTCACGGGCCCCGCGGCGCTCCACATCTGGCCACGCGCCCGCAGGGCCTAGTGCTCCTCCGCCTCCCAGCAAGCTCCGAGCTTCGCTCCCCCACCGGCCCCCGAGTCTGAGAACCCCGCCTCCCGTCCTGTGCGCTCGGACGCATCTTACAGGAAAGGACGAGAGGCCTCCGCTGGGAGACCGCTCGCTTGCCCGCGTCCAACCCTGTTCTAGGGCCGCTGCTGACTGAGACACCCCATCCTCACGACGGTGAAGGCAAACACTGTGCTGAGGAAAACGCTCCTTGAAGCCAACCAGGGGCTCCTGCCCTACCCCGGGGCCTGTGGGGAGGCTAGGCGGGCTCATGGGCCTCATGGCCTCTGTGGGGAGACAGGCACTGACCGACGCATGACAGCTCACCTCCGGGAGCACAGGACGGAAGGAAGGGCGCTAACCTGCTCCCCCGCACCAGTTGGCCTGGAACTTTCCTGTGAGCCACCAGTTTCTAGCCACACTGACGGCAGACCTTTGCTCTACTGAATGGCCTAGTCAACAGCGAAGAAGCAGAAGCTCGATGACATTAAACATGTTCAAATTTAAGAGAAGAGTCCCGTGGTTTGCACCGTTTATCAATCTCCGCACTAAATTCACACCCGAAAACACACGCTGCACCCACCGCCCAGTTGGGCCGCGTCTCAAACGGCCTCTAGCGGAAGAGCCGGTAGGTCCTGGGCAGGCGCCCGTCTCTGCTGGACAGCGCCGCCTGGATGTGCTCGTAGGTGGGCAGGTCACTCAGGTCGCCCAGGGCGGCCACCGCGGGCTTCCTGCGGAGCATCTGCGAGGCAGCTCTCCGGATGTCCTCTGGTTTCACGCTGCCTGGCACAGGGAACAAAAGGACCTCAGGAGAACGGCCGCTTCCTGCACGGACTCCATCTCCCTGCGTGGCTACGGCCACGGAACAGCCCCGGGGGTCCAAGGCCGGGCTGCGGACTCCAGACTCCAGAGGGTCCAGATTCCGCTGCGAGGCAACGACAGGGTGAGTGAGGCTGAGGTCAGGGAAGTTTTCTTGGCCAAGGGGGAAGTACCAATGGTTTTAAAGGATTTTCAAATGCGAGACGTGTCAGTTCCCAGAGCAGCCGACACCCCCGAGAAGGAACAGCTCAGTCGGCGCAGCAGCCCCGGGGAGAGGCTGCAGGGAAGGAAAAGCACTGCCGCCAGGGGCTCCGTAGGGCAGGCGGTCACACACGCCGCCCTCCGAGGCGGGACCGGGGGCCTCAGCGTGCGTGGGCATAGAAAGGGCAGTGTGGGAACACGGCGACCAGTGACAAGGTGCTACTACAGAAGATGAGGCCTTAGGGAGAGCGGTGTGCTGAGCGCCGCGGCCTGAGGGGCTCCCCAAAGCAGGGTAAGGATGCACCTGTGGACGAGGCACACGGGAGCTGCCATGAGGTAACAAACGTCACCATGGAACCACCGTCTCAACCTTGTGGGCTCACGGACCCTCTGAGGAGCTGATGCAGTGTGGACAGATTCGTCCCTCAAAGCGGGAGGGACACACAGAGGAAACTCAAGGACTTCCTGTACGTCACTCTCGGGAGGTCATGGCGACCTTGGTGCAAGTCACAGAGGGAGCCCCCCGTGAGCTGCATGTGGAGCGTCTCTGTCCGTTACCTCTCAGTGTGCCCGGAAGCCCCGTGTGGCAGGCACGGCCCCTCTGTGAGGCACTGGAAGCCGGAGTCGCGGGGCTCGGCTCTCAGGGACGGGAGGCAGGGCCGGCCCAGGGCAAGGGCTCAGGGGTGCGAGAGCCACAGGTCAGCAGGGCCGTGTGGTCCCCTGGGAAGGAGCCCGAGCTGGCCGGCAGGCCGGTACTCACGGATGAGCGCGCACAGCTCGTGCGGCAGCTTCCTGGAGCGTGTGGCCAGCACCTGCCTCCCCACGTCCTCGAAGATCACAGGCCTGGACTCGAGGTTCATCATGAGCATGGACATCAGCTGCGTCTTGGCCCGCTCCAGCTCCGCCTGAGACGCAATCCCCCGCCCCACGGTTCAGCTTGAGGTGGCGCCTGTGCCGTCGTCCACTCTCGGCCACAAGCACGAGCAAGATGGATCCTAGAGTTGGGGTCTCCCCGCTCCCCCAGGCAGCTCCGAGGGGACCAGCTAGATCTACCGCGGTCTGGCCTTGAGCCGCAGACCACGTGAGACGGACACCGTGACTCCTTCAAGTTCTGCTCCCAGCGCTCCACCAGACACTGGAGGGCACGGAAGGTCACACGCGGTGACAGGCGGGGCGGGCGCGCGAGGGCAGCGCATGCTGGGAGACAGAGCCAAGATCCCGTGCGGTCGTCTCCGTGAGGACTCCTGATTCCTGACGGGTTCTCCCTACTCTTCCTACTGCGGGCAAATACTTAACCCTGACCTCAGACTAGTGCAAGTACTTCCTAGTAGGCCACCAACGAAGGCCCAACATAAATTTTTAAATATGTGTTCTTAAAATGAGTTTTTGGAAATACATTTTTATTAGAAATGACTTTTTTTCCTGACTAGAAAGGGGACCACGTGATTACTGCAAAAGCACAGAATGAGCAGGAAAGATCTGCGGGGAACAGCCGTCCGCCCAGCCTCGCGGGCACTCAGGCTGCGCGCTGGGGCGCTCTGCCCGGGCCTTCTACGCACGCGCACAGAACCTGCTTATTCATGCAAGCGCTGGTCCAGCAAGAAACAAGATCTCTAAATGAGTAAAGTGACAAAAACCAACTTCCAAAAAACAAGGAAACAAAGACGTAGGTTAAAATACGAAACGGGAGGGGGTGCCTGGGTGGCTCAGTGGGTTAAGCCGCTGCCTTCGGCTCAGGTCATGATCTCAGAGTCCTGCGATCGAGTCCCGCATTGGGCTCTCTGCTCGGCAGAGAGCCTGCTTCCCTCTCTCTCTGCCTGCCTCTCTGCCTGCTTGTGATCTCTGTCAAATAAATAAATAAAATCTTTAAAAAAAAAAAAAAAATACGAAACAGGAGCTCAGCGCACCCGGTGTGCTCTGTCCACAGAGCATGTGGCTTTCGGTCTCGGGGCCGTGAGCTCCAGCCCCACACTGCGGAGATTACCTCAAAAATAAAATCTTTAAAGACAAAACCAAACCAAACCAAAAAAGCAAAATAAAAAATACACTGGAAATGAGGGGAGAGCCTGAGAACCACCTGAGCACCTGCTCATCCAGTGTGACGCGGCTCTAACTCACACGGTCCACAGGGCGGCCGGACACAGGAGACCGCTCGGCCTCATTCCTTCCCACAAAACCAAAGCCGAAGGAGGCCCCAGGCCAGGCAGGCGTGAGCAGGCCCAGGGCGGGTCAGGCAGCAACTGTTCTTGGTGCTGACAGCAGGGAGCAGGCGGGGAGCTTGGCCGTGGGCCTGGGCCAACCCAGGGGGCTGCACTGTTCTGAGATGCCGGCGGGGCTGGGAGCACGGGGGACGGGCCCACTGCCAGCCACCCCCACACGTTCTCTAACCTGCTGACACCGCGGGGACGTCCGGAGATGGCTCTGTGCTGTACTTACCACATCCACAGTTCCAGCCATTAAAATAAATTCCTTCGTGAGGATCTCCACCATTTCTCGAACCTTTAAGGAAGAGGGCACAGATGAAAGGTGTGATCCGGACTAAGAGCCTCTCTTCCAATTCAGAGGAAACGCCCGAGAGCCTGGCTGTGTACAGGAAGCGGAGGCTGCCAGCGTTGGGCCCAGCCCTCACCTGCCGGGGGTCGGCGCTGGCGTGCACGCACAGGAGGCCCGTGTCCTCGTAACTGTGGTGGTACGAGGTCGCATTGTACATCCAGTGGTGCCTGCAAAGGACAGGGACAAGGCGGTGGCACAGTGCAAAAGGGCCCTCAGCTGGGCCTGATGGCACAGGGACAGCCAGTGAAAGCAAGTCAAGCTACCTGTTGAGCACATTGAGGTAGAGCCTGGTGAACATGCCTTTGCCAGGCCCGCCAGCGGAGAAGGAGCCGCCGCCTCCCATCATCATGTTGAGAACAGCGAAGGGGATGAAGTCCTCCTCCTGCGGGAGACGTGAGGGCAGAACTCGGCCGGGAGGTGATGCCAGACTCCCTGACGTGGTGGGACCCAGATGAAACTTACCAAGAAGGAACAGCTCTCCAGTCCTATCATGATGTGCGTGAGCTCGGGGAACGGGGCGGGGCCCAGGCTGACGTTGGACATGTCTCTCTCCAGCTACAAGCAAAGAGTGAACAGTGTGCCTACACGGAAAACAAGCAAGCCTCAAAAGCCTCTCAGGTCAGGTCAGCCCAAAGATGCTCCACGGGACACCTATGTGGTTCAACTGAGTGTCCAACTTTTGATCTCAAGGTCGTGAGTTCAAGCCCCGCACTGGGCTCCATGCTGGGTGTGGAGCCTATTTTTAAAAAAACAAAGCAAAAGACCCCACGAGGGTTCTACAGAAACCACGCATGAGCGTAAGTTCCTTCAGACACAGAAACGATCCTGCAGCCTTCCACGGAAGCTAGACTCATTATTTTTTTAAAGATCTTATTTATTTACTGCAGGGAGAGGGGGAGAGAGAGAGAGAATAGAGGGAGAGGGAGAAGCAGACACCTACTAAGCAGGGGGCCCGATGTGGGGCTCAATCCTGGGACCACGACCCAAGCCAAAGGCTGACACTTAACCGACTGAGGCACCCCGGGACCCCTAAACTCCTTCTTAATAAGCTCTCAGCTTTGAGCAAGAACATGTCCTGCTCCAAACCCAGAAGGTGTGTCGCGGTAAAGCCATGAATGTGTGGCTAATTCTAACACCGGTGCGATAAAGCTGAGAACATGCCAAAAACAGAAACTAAACAACACATACACACACCCCACCTCGAGTTACCTTGACCATGCCCCCAGTGTACTGTGCTACTGATCTGTCCACGTCCACATCCTTCGCACACCCCCAGGCTGGCCGGGTTCCCTGGAGGTGCTTTCTGGCACATTCCACCAGGTGCTCATGCTCCACACCCACCCCTGCCAGCACCATGCGGTCGGGGGTGTAGTAGTTTCTCAGGTAGGAATGAAGCACTTCTCGATCAATCTTTCCTATGTTTTCTGTGGGGCAGAAACGGTGGAGGCCAACTGTGTTTTCCTGATAAGCAGCCTAACAAAAGAAGGGAGAAACACAGTGACAGAGAGACCAGGGCCTGGTCTCCCCCTCAGCGGGGCCTGCTGTGACACCAGCTGTGACTGGAAAGGCCCAGAGGAGCTTAGCTTTGCTAGCTTGGCAGGAACAGTTTTGTGTGTTTGTAAAAGCAGTAAAATCTCTCTCCAGAATGAAGCCTCGAAAAAAAGAAAAAAACAAAAACAAAGACCCAAAAGCATGTCAACTAAAAGGCTCATTCTGGAAATGGAGGACGATCCTGTCCAAGAATGAGGACATGAAGAACACGCATGAGTCGCTGGTGCGGGAATGACAGAGCTTCTGTCCATGCCTGCAGGACGGCAGACGCGCCCTCCCGACCATGCTGGTGCGGGGCCGGGAGAGGGGGGGCACTGACGCGGAGGCAGGTGCTGTGGGTTCTCTAGTACCTCGTGAATCATCTCCGTGAGAAGCGGTTCCGGGTCAGGCCGCATGTTAAGGTCCTCCAGCTCAAACTGGACAGCCATTCGCGTCATGTCTATTTCTTCATCTGCAAGGAACCCAGACAAGGCTCAGACCGCACAAGCCAGGAGAGAAATGGCACTGGGCCCACGCCACCAGGCTGGGCCAAGGGTCATCGGCAGGCAGGCACCAGTATCTCCTTGGCCTTCGTCTGGGTGGACCTGGGGGTGCTTGCATAAGTGAGGGGGTCAGCAGCACGGAGCAGGGCCCAGAGACATTGGGCCTCTTCTCCGGCTTAGCCATGAGGCAGCCACGTGGACCAGCCCCAAACCCCAGCTTCTCAGGAGAGGCACCAGGCCCCTGACCCGTCTGCCCCAAAGCACAGGGTAGGAAGGATTTACAAAAGAGACACCACTCGGCATCGCGCGGCCGCTTCGGTAGCTTGTTGGAGCAAGTACTGGAAGGACTACAAGGCCAGGCTGATGTGGCCCACTCCAGCCCGCCGCAGGCACAGAATTCAAGGTCCTGCCACCACCAAGCCAAGGAAGGGGATGGACACAGGGACGTGGAAGCTTCCGGTAGCGCACCAGCCCAGAGTTTACAGATAGTCTGAGGGGTGCCTGGGTGGCTCAGTTGCTAAGCGTCTTCCTTCGGCTCAGGTCACGATCCTAGGGTCCTAGAATGGAGCCCCACATCGGACTCCCTGCTCGGCAGGAAGCCGGCTTCTCCCTCTCCCACTCCCCATGCTTGTGTTCCCGCTCCCATGGTCTCTGTCATAATAAATAAAATCCTCCCCGGGACACCTGGCTGGCTCCATCGGAGCAGCGTGCAACTCCTGATCGTGGACTGTGAGCTCCCACGCCATGCTAGGTGTAAAGATGAATTAAATGAATAAATAAAAACTTAGAAAAAAAAAAAAGACCTAATTTAGCTGAAAATGTCAAAAGGCACAGAATTACATCGAAGTACTAAACACGAAAGACTTTCCCGACCATCAGCGTTATTTCCAAGGAAACTGTCAAGTCACTGGCAGCTGCGCACAAGGGCTGCCTACAGCGCTCCTCCCCCGGGCCAGCGCCTCCACGTGCCTCCCCGGGGCCCAGCCTCCAGCCCCCCCAGGCCGCCCAGGGCCCACCTGTGAGTCTGGGGTGCAGGACCACGTCAGCCAGCAAGCCAACCACTGTGTCCAGGCCTTTAGAATCAGCAGACACAGCATACATGGTGGTGTCCCTGGAAAGCAGCAATGACACCAGGCACTGAGGTCAGCACAGGTGCAGGCCAACAGGGGCTGTTCCCTGCCCCCGGCATGGAGGACCAACACACACTCACTATGTCCCATCTTAGTGGGACTTCCAGCATGCACCGGAGTGACAGCAGCTGTTTAGTCAAGATGGACAGGAGCCATTCTGAGACATTTCCACAAGCACAGGACCCCTGCCACGGGGAGCCCTTTTATCACGTGCTTCCTGAGCATCTGCTGCCCCGACCCGCTGGTCAACGTGCAGTGCACACGGCCTTCCCCGGCTGAGGCCAGAGCCACACGTGGTAGACAAACACCTGCCCCATCCGTTGCACCCTGATGTCTGTGTGCTGGCTGCAGACTGGACCTCCCCGTTCCCAAAAAGCCCGCTGCCTCTTCCTGGCTGAGCCTCTCCCCCTGCTGTCCTGGGCCGCCTCCTCCCCTCAGCCGCTTTGGCAAACTCCTTCCACACCAGTCCAATGACGAGTTTGCTATGGTTCCCTTCCCGACTCCACACCAGGTTGGCTGCCTTCCCCGTGCTTCCACCAGTCTCGGTTGCTGGCTCTCGTGTCCGTGACCTGTGGTGCAGCGCTCTGCCAGATACGTGAGCGTATGGGGGATGGGGCCTGCTGTGTCCCTAGTGCCCAGCCGGCAGTCTCTGGGCACTACCTGGCTCCGCAGCACGCTCTCTGCTCTAAACGATGCTGCCGACGTGCTTCCCCACACAAGTCCTCCCCCCAGCCCAGCCCAGGCCAGGCTCACCTCCCACCACTAACCCCCACAGACTCTCCGGGGTGGGTTTCAGTGGGACTCCGACCGAGGATAAGAACCACAGTTCCATGTGGGTCCAAAGTAACCTGACATACCTTGATGTCTGGCAGTCACAAATACCCCCGTGCTTTTCCAACGTCAGCAGAATTTCATCTTTACTGTCAAACCGATCTGTCGACTAGTAAAAATAAGTAAGCAAACCTAAGTACTCAATCCAAAGCAACCTCTAAAATACATTCTTTGAGAAAAAAAACTTGTTTACTTTAAAAACATGTAAAATCAAATATCTTTTAACCTAAAAATCTTTTAGTAGAATTACCTTAGCAGCTTAGCCACTTACTGAAATAACCATTTTAAAGAACATAGAAATCGCTAAATCCTTCTCAGATCTAGTCTCAAAGATTACAAATAGGATACTGACCGAAAATGCCAACTTTTCCAAAAAGTGAGCAATTCCACTAAGGTATTTTGCTTCGTATCTTGATCCTGAATTAATAAGAACTGGCGATAAAAAGAAAACGGACAGGTTAAGCCAAACACTGAAGAGACTGGACGCAGTCTAGAGAAACCTTGAAAACGGATGGTAACCAGACAGGCCGACCTAATTCCGTGAGGATGCCGGTGTGTCCACCACTGGGCTAGGTCCCAGCAGCCGCACACCACGCCACACTGACGGAGTTGTGTGCGTCACGTGTGCGGCGGGAAAGTGTGAGGTTTCTAGGAAGGCAGAAAGGGGAAGAGCCCACCAGCAACGCGGCAGCTCATGGCCTGCAGCCGCGGCTTTCACGGCCTCTGCCATCCTCCCCGCGCGGACCCCCCCCAGCACAACTCAGGACAGGGTGTTAAGCTCAACAAGTGTGGGGCGTGGAGACCAACCGGATGACGCGCAACACCAGCAACAATACTTGCCTCCTACTGTGCAAAATTGTCCGAATTTGTTTTGGGAGGCCACACGAAGCCCATTCTCCAGCGTGGTGACTTTGGTTTCAAACTTTTCCTGCCCATCGACCGTAGCAAACACAGGCTCAGGCACACCGGGTAAGGGGGATGAAAGCGGGACACGGGGGTAGGCGCTGCCGCTGCTGAACCCTCTGCGCGCAGGGGCTCCAGACCTAAACACAGAAGACGCGCGGTTACACAGACCAGAGACCCCCCGAGCCTGGGGTGGCCATCTGGGCGCAGGCCATCTCCTTCCGTCCACACTAACAGTGGATATGCCCCTTTCTGCCTGTTTCCACACCCCTGGAGACCACACCCAGGGCTGACGAGGATCACCGCGGCTCGCTGCGAATCCCGGCTGGGCCCCGGGGCCTTGCAGCAAGCCGGTCACTTCTTTGGACCTCAGCTGCGGTCTCTTGCACAGCAGCGACCGCACCACACTGTGCCCGGAGCTGAGCCGAGCAAACAAATCTCCCTCTGCTCCACGGCTGCAAACAGAAGCCTGACCCCTGAGCCGGCCCAGAAGCGCTGCTCCCTCCCCCGGTCGCGCCTCCGAGCGCTCCCCTGCACCCCCGCGAGGCCCCGGCCCGGAACACGCTCGCTCCCCCAGCTCCAACGCTCCCGACCTTCCCGTTCGGGCCCGGCCGGCGCTCGCCGGCGCTCGCTCACCCCTCGTCTGCCGCCGCCGCTGCGCCTCCCCAAGTCACACGCCCCGGCTGCCCCGGGCCCGGCGCCGCCCCCCGCCCGCGCTCCCGCGACCGCCCCGCCCGCGCTCCCGCAGCGCCGGCCCGCACGGAGGGCCGCCCCCAACGGTGTCCGGGTGGACGCGTCCGCGGCCAGGAAGGCGGGAGAGCGAGCGGCGGGCGGAGAACGCGCGCCGGCCCGAGGCCCCGAGGCCCCGCGCGCTCGGCCTCACCAGGGGCCGGGCGGAGGCGACACGTGGCCCCCGGCGGGCCCCATCGGCCGGGGGGCACAGGGCGGGAGAAGGCCCGGCGGCGAGGCCGGGCGAACGGTGCTCGCGGCCCGGACCCGGGGGCCCCGCCACGGAAGCGCCCTCCGCGCCTCGGACACAGGGCCGGGGTCCCGAAGCCTGAGCCCGAGCCCGCGGCGCCACGTCTGCGCGTGGGGAAGCCGCAGGCTGGGCGTCCGGGCTGACGCCCGCCGCCCCGACCCCCGGCCGGCCCCCGGCGCGACCCCGGCTCACCTCAGCCGCGAGCGGCGCCACGACCCCGAGCCGCGCAGCAGCAGCCGCCGCGCCGTCGCCAGGACCAGAGCCGCCATCTTGGGTCCCCGCCCCCTGCTTCTGTCGTCACGTCCGGACCCGCCCCCGACGCCCCGCCCCTACGGCGCCGGCCCGCGGCGTCCGAGCGCGCGCTTCCGGTGCCGGGAGCGGAAGCCGCGGCGAGAGGCTGGGAGCGGCTGCCCGGCGGCGGGCGACGGGGGCCGGCGACTCGGGCCGCGGCCGGGGCGGAGCCGGGGCCATGGGGCCGCCGCTGCCGGGCTAGGGAGGGCCGGCGCCGCCGGGCCTGCGGCGATGGCGGGCTATGCGCGCCGCCCGGGCGTCCCCCCGCTGTCGCGAGCCCGGAGCCTCGTCATTCCGGATGGTGAGCGGCCGGGCCGGGCGGCGGGGCCGAGCCCGCCGGGCCCCCGAGCCGCCCCCGCCCCCGCCCCGCCGGACCGGGCTGCAGGTGAGGCGGGGCGCGCGGCCAATCGCTGTCGTTGTTGTTGCAGCCCCCGCGTTCTCTGAGCGCCGGTCCGGTCTGCCCCAGCTGGACTGTGAGCGCCCCCGCGGCGGGGGCCTGGACTCCCACTGCCTCGGCATTCGGCCGACGTTTATGTGCTATGTGCCCAGCCCGGTGCTAGCTTCCGTGGGAGACACAGGTGAGACGCCAGCCTCAGGGAGCCCCCGCCGGCCGGCCCGTAGGCACTCGCCGGCGGCCAGCTGGCTCCCGACCCAGCGATGGGCGCCCAGTGCCGCTGAGTGCGGGCCCCTGGGGGCGCGGGTGCAGAGCGGCCCCTCCCTGCACAGACCCTTCCAGTGTAGGATGGTAAGTGCCGAGAGAGAGGTACGCCCCAGGGGAGCACCGCCAACCACCCCTTTCCCAGGAGAGGTGGGGGACATGGGACAGTGTCCGGCCTTAGTGCGGGGTTACTCTCCCTGGACCAGCCCTGCGGCGGGGGCGAGCCCTTAGGTGGGGTCTCATCAGGTCCCCCCGGGAGAGTGGCGGTCTGTGAGGGTGTATTCAGAAGGCATCACAAGGCAGAGGAGGACACACGCAGCCACATCGGTCATCCGAGCTTACTGGGAGCTTTTTCTGAATCACACAAGCCGGGGCCCACGGAAGCCACAGCATCTCCACCAGCAGGAGCCGGGGGCTTGTGCTTGAGCAGTTCCCCGGCCTGTGGCAGTCACTGGGACGGAGACCCTGTGTTGAAAAACTGTTGTCACAGAGGCCTCTGTGATCACGTTAAGGTGATGACATCTCTTTGCAGATTTTGGCTACGGAAAGGGGAAATGTACTAAGCAAGGTCTGCCAGGAGCCCAAGAGACACATTTTGGAGGTAGGGTGGTTGGGCAGTCCTCTCGCTTTCCCTCTGCCCCGCACAAAGCGCCAAATCAGGTGCCTCACGGCAGGTTGTCAGTCTGACAGCGTGTAATTAGTGTGCCAAGTGGTGGAGGAGTCCCGCAGACTCAGCCTTAACCCCAGTGTAGGAAGGGCGTGGCTACGAGGACAAAAAGTGAGCCTGATGTGCAGGGCGAGAGAGATGTGGGAAGGCACACCACAGGGGTCTGAAGAGGCAGCACGGGCTAGAAAAACGGGAGTCAGCTTTGCACAAGGTTGGCGCCTGGGCTCGGATCGTCATTGCTGGTTAGGGATGGGGAGAGCGGGAAGCAGGTAGGGAAAGAGAAAGGAAGAATGGGTGAGCAGGGAAAGGGATAGAGGTAGAGCAGGGTTCCTTAAGCTGGCTGCGCTGTTGGAGCTTCTAGACGGCCCCCAGCATGGTTATACCCCAGGGCAACTACCTGAGTCCGTGGGAGTGGTCTCCATGGGCAGCAAGGTGCAGGAGCCAGGGGGTTGGAAGTGGGAAGGAGAATTCCTTTTTTTTTTTTTTTTTTAAAGATTTTATTTATTTATTTGACAGAGAGATCACAAGTAGGCAGAGAGGCAGGCAGAGAGAGAGAGGAGGAAGCAGGCTCCCCGCTGAGCAGAGAGCCCCATGCGGGACTCGATCCCAGGACCCTGAGATCATGACCTGAGCCGAAGGCAGCGGCTTAACCCACTGAGCCACCCAGGCGCCCTGGAAGGAGAATTCTTAACTAAAACTCTGCCCCCAATAAGGGGCTCAAACTCATACCCCGATGTGAAAAGTCACCGGTCCTACTGCCTGAGCCAGCCAGGCACCCCAGGAAGGAAATTTGGAATGTGGAAGGACAGCTGTTTTATTGGCTAGGTTTTTCACGTCCTAGCGTCGCTGAATTCTGGTGGGATGAAGAGGGTTGTGGTCCCAATTTTAGATGTGGTTGTGTTCTAAAAAAAAATAACGGGGAAGTTTCTTTTCGATTACTTTTGGGAGACTTTTGGCAATTATTTCATGTCCTACTGTTTCAGACGATAAACTTGAAGACCTTGCAGAGGCCAATCCGTTCTCCTTTAAAGAGTTTCTAAAAACCAAGAACCTCAGCTTGTCAGGAGAGGATCCAGGCAACAACAGAATTTATTCAAAGGTAGATCCAAGGCGTCGTCTGCGATGACTGTACACAGAGAAACGTCCAGAGGACATCTCTCTTCCGACGTGGGAGACGCTGCAGGAGCTGGGGGGGCACAGGGAGCCGGCAGCTAACGCCGATGGGAAGCTCGGGTGGAGAAGCTCCCGGGACCCTTCCCGGCTCTTCTCTTTCCTGGTAGACAGGACGGGGCTGTTCTTTCCACTGCCGAGCCCCTCGGAAGACAGGCTTCCAGCAGCTTCTGGGTCTGAGCTGTGCCTCCGGCTGTTTTCTTTAGGAAGCCACGAGACCCACACTGGGACTTGGCCGCAACTCCCCGACCTCCCAGACCGTGGGGTACGGCCTGGAATATCAGCAGCCACTTTTTGAAGAGCCCACAGGGGCCGGTGATCTTCTGGACGAGGATGAAGACGAGGATGAGGACGACGGGTGGAGCGGAGCCTACTTGCCGTCCACTGTGCAGCAGAGCCGCCCCTCGGGGGTCACCGCCAGCACATCACCCTGCGGCACATACATCTCCTTTTTCTCCACCCCGTCGGAGCTGGTGGGGCCTGAGACCCTGCCCCCGTGGACGCTGAGCGACTCTGAGTCTCGCGCCTCTCCACCAGGGAGCCCCAGCACGGACTTTGCGGCCCGCGGAGAGTCCCTGGGAGATAGGCATCTCCGGACGCTGCAGATTAGCTACGAAGCAGTAAGTGAGGGACTCTGAGTGGCGCCGCATGTCCGAGTGGCGAATTCGCAGACGACCCGGAGCCTCCCGGTGGCCTTGGTGGCCTGGGGTCTTGGCACCAAGGACCAGACGGTCTGCGGTGCGCCCTATGTGGCGGCGCCCCACATTGACCGATTCTCCACGCGCCGCACCACTGGCAGAGCCGTGTGCGGGGCGGCGGGCTGCGGCCCGCGGCCCAGCTGGGGCAGGAACCTCGGAGACCCTCCCAGGTCCCCCCCTCAGGAAAGGGTCCACTTCAGGCGCCAGCTCAAGGATGTCTCGCTGTGTTCTGAGTAGAAGAAACATTTATAGGAGAGATTATCACTTAAAAGAAGGTCAGGAGTGAAATGCATGTCCGTGACCCTAGGCCTTTAAAGGGAGAGCTCTCCACTCCTGGTTCTCTTCCTCTCCGGAATATTCGTTTATTGAGAAGTTGCAGGACCAGTTTGCAGAAATGCAGCCTCCGTTTGAGTGAGACACAGAGTTTCTAATAGGGGTTTTCTTCCTCTGCAGTTGAAAGATGAAAACTCAAAGCTGAGAAGAAAGCTGACGGAGGTCCAGAGTTTCTCTGAGACTCAAACAGAAATGTACGTACGCCCTGAGTCAGCACTGCTTCCAGAATGCCGGCCAGCACGCCCATCCGTCTGCTGTCTGGGACAGGGCGCCGGGGCGGGACCACGTTCGGCTTTCCCTGTCCGCGGGTCACCCGCGTCACACACGCTCCTCGTGTTCTGAGTGAAAGCTCAGACCCGACGCCGCGCCCCCTCCAGCCGCGCTTGCTGAGAGCGGCAGAGCTGTGGCTCGCTGGCCTCGTGGTGGTCAGCCGCCCGCCCCACCGAGCTGCCTCTCAGACACATTCGGACAGTGAGCTGCGTGGGTGATCGACAGCCTGGTCTTCTTTGTCCCCAGGGTGAGGACACTGGAGCGAAAGCTGGAAGCGAAAATGATCAAGGAGGAAAGTGACTATCACGATCTGGAGTCCGTGGTCCAGCAGGTGGAGCAGAACCTGGAGCTGATGACGGTACAGGGGCCGGGAGGGTGCGTGGGCACAGTGACGTGCTGGCTGTGTCCCCTCCTCTGCCGTCAGCCCGCAGAGGTGCAGCGCCCGGAGGGGGCCCTCACGGTGCGAGCCGGAGGCCCCTGGGTGGGGGCAGAGGGCCACCTTCACTCTGTTTCCACGTCTTGCCGCGTTACGTGGTGCTGGTGCTTATTTGTTTCTTTTTTGTTGGGACAGAAACGGGCTATGAAAGCAGAAAATCACGTCATGAAGCTGAAACAGGAGGTCAGCTTGCTCCAGGTGCGTGGCCAGCACGGGCTTAGGGTCTGGGAGCCTCCCTAGCAGCGCTGGCTCGCGCAGTCCGGCCCTGCCGGCTCTCCCCCTGCCCGGTCCTCCCGGCCCTGTTGGCTCTGCTCAGCGGCAGGGTGCTGGGCACGGGCTGCACTGTCCGGGATGGCACGGGGCCCTGCATGAACTTCCCGATGCTGCGGAGAAGTGCTGAGGGTGGATCCACGGACGGGGGATCCGGGTCCCGGGGGAGCCCCCTCAGGAGATGCCTGCCGCGGGGGCCAGCCCATGTTCCCTCACTACCTGTGCCAAGGCTGTGGTCGCCAAACTGCTTCCCTGCTCCCGCCGCCACAGGCACAGGTCTCCAACTTCAAGCGTGAGAATGAAGCCTTGCGCTCTGGCCAGGGCGCCAGCCTGGCGGTGGTCAAGCAAAACACCGATGTGGCCTTGCAGAACCTCCGTGTCGTCATGAACAATGCCCACTCCTCAATAAAGTGCGTGCGGGGGTGCCAAGAGCATTGGGCATGGGCAGGGGTGAGGCTGAGATTGCCAGCGGGCCTGGGGGGAGGGGGTCTTCAGCTCGGTGTTTGAAAGCACGACCGCACTAGACACAGCAGACAGGGCTCTGGGAGCAGACGTGCACTTGTTGGCGCTGTTAACCTTGAGGTTGCACCTCGTGTGCCCGGCTAGCAGGCGCTCGGACCATCTGCACAGTAAGGGTTTTTTACCGGAGCGCTGACCTCACACAGGTCGGAGTCCCAGCTCCGTCACCTGCCGCACACTTCTGTTCTGCACGGAGAGGAATAACAGTGTTTCCCTCTCGTCATAAGAAGCAGATGAGTTCGTTGGAGAACCCCCCGGAGATGGCCGCTGCAGTCGCTCCCCTTGGGTGCCCCAACTGCCTACCCCAGGGCCGGGCCCCTCTGGGAGGGAGCGGCAGCTGCTGGAGTCTACTTTCCCCCCAGGGGCTGCTTTCTGGCTTCTGTCGGGGTCATCAGAGAGTCGTGGTAGCTGGCCCGTAACAGCCATGTTTCCGTTTCAGGCAGCTGGTTTCGGGAGCTGAAACGTTGAATCTTGTTGCTGAAATCCTTAAATCTATAGACAGAATTTCTGAAATTAGAGATGAGGAGGAGTCTTGAGAACCCTGACGTGCTTCTAGGCCGTAGCCTTGCTTACAGCCAGACGTCTCTGCTCACCAGATTTGGAAATGCTGTTGTGTCTTTAAAATATGTCGTGCTCACCGGTAGTAAAGCTATTTATCATGACCTGCTGATTTCGTGACCTGCGAAGTGTGAGCAGCCTCTGCAGGGAGAAGCAGCCCCAGTGTGAGAGCCGCACCGGCTTCTCCGCAGCCCTTCTGGGGGCTCGAGCTCCCGCTACTTCCCAGAGTAATGCTCTATCGGAAGACGTTTCTATAAAAGCCAGTGATTTTTTTTGAAGTTACTAAACTGAAAAGCACAGTTCTGTAATGAGTGTCTTCCGTTCATTCTGGAATGTTAATTATAAGATAAGTCAATGGCTCGTCCTTAATTTCGACAGGAGAGAAAGCAGGGGAGCCGCGGTCAGTAGCTGCTTCCGAAGGCCTAGGGCCCTGCAACCTCCCTCGGGGCCCCTGCCGGCTCGGAGTCCACTCTTGCCGGCCCGTGGGCGTGCCTGCCGTGGGAGACCTGAGCACGGATGTCCCATGCGGGGCCCTGGGTCACGCAGGCAGGCCAGTGTGTGCGGCCATCTAAGTGCACCTCTGTGCCATGGGGCGGGTTTGAAAGAGTGCTTTGGCTGGAGGGTTTCGATACGTGTTTAAAGGGGGTTTATATCATGACATTTAGGCTTCAGGAGTTCAGAGTGCAGAGCCTCCCTGTGTTGGCACAAGGCCCTCCACGGAGCCTTTCCAACTGCTTTGCCAGATAGGGCAGGCGGAACATGCACTGCGTGCCTTCTTGCCTATTTTTCTGTAGATGTTATTTTTCTAAATAAATTTCCCTTTTCCCTCCTGTTCTAATTGACAGCTTTTCTATTTAATAAATTGTAAAACTCCTATGAACTGTCCTTTTTTTCTGACTTAGCCAGGTCTTTATGCTTGAGAAGCATGGTATTGTCTTCTGACTTGAGGGCATGCATCTTGTCGTAGGGGGTGATTTGTGCTGATAAATTAAGCATTAATCCGTGGCCTGTGGCGTCAAGGGTAGACTCACACCACGCTGCCGGGGCCTGACCACGGTGGCCCGCACACCAGATGTCAGAGCTGCGTGTTTTGGAGTGGGCGCCGTTGGGACCTCGGGGCGGAGCATCCTTCAGTCCCGCAGCCCAGCTTTTTAAACATCACAGCCCGCGCTCCCGCCTGCCGCGTAGAAGTGGGTTCGCGGCTCTGGTGTCAGAGGCAAAGTGCTAGGGAGAGGTTCTCTTCTGGGTGTGCAAGGGGTTGGGGTGCTATGAGAGGCCGGCCCTGACCTCTGCCCCCCGCAAGGGCAGGCAGAGGGCCGGCGGGAAGCGCGGAGCTCCTCCCGCAGTGCTCCCCGCCGAGGCTTGCTTGTGCGCACGGCCTCAGGACTTCCAGCGTCACACGGCGGCCCGTCAGTCCAGTGTGGCTCTCCGGGGTGTCCCTGAGCCTGCTCCGTCCACCAGGGGAAGGCGCACTCCCGCTTTCCAGCGGACCCGGTTGAGCCCCGGAGACGCCCCTCAGACGGGGGTGGGGGGTGGCGCCCCTGCCCTGCCCTGCCCCCGCCCTGCACACGCCCCCGGAGGAGCCACTGCACGCGGGCCGCGCCGAGCTCGGGTCGCCCCCCGACGGCCTCGAGGTCCGCGCGGGGCCCCGGGGTTGGGGTGGGTGCTGAGGCGGGCTCCGGCTCTGGCCGCCGCGGTGCGGAGCACTTGTCCGCTTGGCTCGCCGGAGCGAACAACTGACCCGGATAGAATTAGCACAGGCGGAGACCAGCGGGGTCCGGCGACGCGGAGGTCACTGCCAGGGGAAGAGGGGGCGGTCCAGTCCCGCCCACCGTCCCCGCCCACATCCCCGCCCCGGGCCGGCGCTCCGCAGTCCCAAGGGCGGCCGCGCGGGGGCAGCACGTCCCAGCCCCGGCCCAGCGTGCCCCGCGCTGTGGCCGCGGGGCGGGACTTCCGGTCTCGCGGTCGCCGGAAGTGTGGGGGGCGGCGGCGCCGCGAAGGGCTAGGTCGGGGGTGCGAACGGCGGGGACGGCGGTGAGGCCGGCGGGGCCGACGCCGGGGAGGGGCCCGGGCGGGCGGGAGGCGCGAAGCCGGGACCGCGCCGCGGCGGAGGCGGCCGCTGGGCTCACGGCCGGTCGGGCTCCCAGGCCCCCGGCTCCGGGGTCGGGCCGCGCTCGCGAGGCCGCGGGACCCTTTCCCTGCCGGCCCCCCGCACGGGCGCTGCTTCAGGGAGCAGGTCCCGCGGGCGCCCTGTGGGTGCGGGAGCCCCGCCGCGTGTCCCCGGGGCCGGCCGTGCCTGTGCTGCGCGCCGGGGCCTCGCCCGTGTGCCCTGGTGACCCGCGTCCGGAGTCCGGAGCCTGCCGCGTCGGCCCCGGTGCCCGTGCGGCCGTGGGAAGACGGGCTCTGCGGCCCTGCCGCTGCCCGCGCCCCTGCCGCCCGCCGGTCACAGCCTCTGAGCGGGCCGGCCGCGTCCACATGGCCTCAGCGCCTGGGGAGCCGGCAGCGGGTGCTTGTGGGGTTTGGGGGCGTCCAGCCACGGTCCAGGCCCCTCCCCCACGCCGGACCGCCTGCTCTGGCCGGTTTCTGTTGTCCCCCCACGGCTGGCATGTGCGAAGGGCGGGTCTGAAGGCCTGGGGCCTGTGCCTCGGCAGGTTGAGGTCATGGATGTGAACGCGGAAAGAGAGAAGATAGCGAAGGAGATTGCAGAGCTCGAGCGGATCCTGGACCCCAGCTCCTCGGGCGCCGCAGTGGGCATCTCAGCATCCGGCCTGGGCTTGGATTCCGATGCCGGTGAGCTCTCACGGGCCGCAGCTGGAGCCGGCCGGCCCCTCCAGGCCAGTGCAGTGCTCGGCCACGCTGACCTCGGCCTTTACTCCCCGAGGCGGCCGTTAGCGCTTGTCCTCAGAGGGCCGGGAGCGAGCGCGTTGTCCGGTGAGGACGGCCAGCTGTCCTCCTCAGAGGTCGGAAGGTTGCAGAGCTCAGCTTGTCAGTGGCCATCCTGCCGGGCAGCTGAGAGCCACTCCCACGCGCTGTCCTCGGTGCTTCCCTGGGCCCAGAGGCCCCTTGCACAGCTCTGATTGGGAACCTGCTCACGGGGTCAGAGTCTAGGAGAAACTGGGCCCTCAGGCCTCTCCGCAGCCTCGGGGGCAGGTCTGAGGCTGTTCCGCAGAGTTTCCAGCTCCTCCAAGCCCTCAGCCCTGCCCCTGCCCCCAACTAACTCCAGCCCCCCTAAGACGGTGCTGGCTCCTGCAAGCGCTCCCTGCGTGGTCCTGGTGCATCTGCCCTCTCTGGGCTGACCCTGCCCTCGGTTCGGGGCCCGTCTTGCCTATTGGTGAATAGCGCTCAGCTGCTGGCTGCTGGGGATGCAGGTGCACTTCTGTCCCGAGGCCCTTCAGCCCTTCCGCTGCCGGTGGCCATCAGGAAGCGACCCTGTGTTGCACCTGCGCGTCATTTCTGTGGTGGCTGTGGGCTCCCGTCGCCATCCCCTGCACAGTGTGTTTGTGTTCCCACAGATTCGCTGCCAGACGAAGACTCGGAGGCTGCGGGATCCCCAGGCTCGGTAACTACTGGCCTGAGCTGGCTGTGGTGCCCACCGAGGCAGACGCCACCCATGCCAGTGCACCCAGGACCAAGGGGGGGTTGCTCAGAGCACGTTTCAGGTTTTCCGTGTCTTTGGTATTGCCGGTGATATGTCCCCAAGTATTTGTCACCAAAATTGAAATTGCTCCAGGATGACCTTCGTCTGAGGCTCGGCATTCACGTCTCCTGGCTCTGCCGAGCTTCCTGATGCGTGTGAGCGTGGGCGTGGAGCCACACGTGGAAGGTTTCTGGCGTGCTTGCCGCCCGGGTCCGGCCCCGTGGTTGCTTGTCTGTGCCCCAATTTCCAGCGTGCAGTGGGGCAGTCACAGCACAAGTCAGTCCTAGACGGTGCTCGGCACGTAGACCCTGCGTCCGGCCGGTTTTTAGTGCTACTTGTGTTTATTTTAGGATCGCACGTAAAGTCGTCAGAGAGTTTTTATGGTTTGTTGCGTGTTCTTTCACGGAGGCAGTAGGTGGAGAATTAATTTCCGTGTTTAACGGCAGGATAGTGCCCCTGACGTAGATTTACTGTAGCTCCTCGCCCGAAGGTCGCTGGCCGTCCTCACACGTGTTGTCCCCTGGTGGTGGTAAGGGCGCAGGGGCCTGCCCTGAGCCGTGAGCGCCACGGAAGCGCCTGTTGTAGAAAGAGGACGGTAAAGGGGTTCCCCGTGCGCTCCCACCCGAGACGTACTCGCGATGCTTCTTTCCGGTCTGAAGTTATGGGCCGGGCACGCGCTGGACACAGTCCCACATCGGGGGTCTCCTGCTGGTCCTGGGACCAGAGCATGAGCTTAGATTCTCGCTGCGCTGCCCTGAGTCGCGGGCTGGGGGCTCGGGGGCGGCGGCTGTGTGCCTCCTTCCTCAGCAGCAGTTTCCTCCCGTGACCAGGAAGAGGAGCGGTGGGGTGAGGCCAGCAACGGTGAGGATGACCCCAAGGACAAGACCCTCCCCGAAGACCCAGAGACCTGCCTGCAGTTGAACATGGTCTACCAGGAGGTCATCCAGGAGAGGCTGGCGGAGGTCAGCCTCCTGCTGGCCCAGAACCGGGAGCAGCAGGTAGGACAGGTCCAGGCCCTAAGAACGCCCCTGGCCAGACACCCCAGAACCAGGGCTTTGAGCTCTGCTCCCTGACTGCCCAGGTCCCCTCATCCGCAAAGGGAGTCACTGCCGCCTGACCCCAGAGGGCCCCTTGTATCTGCCACAGGAGGAGATCCTGTGTGACCTGGCAGGGTCCAAAGGCCCCAAGGCGAAGGACGGCAAGAGCCTGCCCCCGAGTCTGTACATAGGGCACTTCATGAAGCCCTACTTCAAGGACAGGGTGACCGGAGTGGTGAGTGGCGGGGGCCCTGCTCTCATCGAGGAGGTTGGGGGTGGGCAGCAGGCTGTGTGGAAGGAGCGCTCATCTCCACAGCTGTGGGTGTTGGGAAATCCTGGGACTGTCCAGAATGATACTCTCCGCTCTCAAACTCTCCTCGGTTGCCGGCGGAGAAAGGGTCTCCGGCCCTGGAGCGTGGCCTGCTAACCTCAGCTTCACAGATCATCCCCGGGGGTATTTCCGTAAGAGGTGGCACCATGGTCAGGGCAGCTTGGACGAGTTGTGCCGGCCTGGTAGCGAGGTCCTGTGGAGCCGCCGAGCCCACCCCACACGCCTCTCGGCCCCCAGCCACTCCCCGGGGAGCAGCTCTGGGCCCAGGGGTCTGGTGTCAGGCCTCCCACGTGGCCGAGCTGCTCGAGGAGGCCAAGGGAAAGGCTCCAGAGTCCTAGTGGGGCCCAGAGCGACGTGCTCGGCCCGTAAGGTGAACGTACCTGGGTCCTGGCCACGACCTGACAGTGCTTTATCGGGCAGGGGCCTCCTGCCAACGAAGAGACTCGGGAGAAGGCCGCCCAGGGCATCAAGGCTTTCGAGGAGCTCCTGGTGACTAAATGTACGTGCCTCTGTTGGGTCTCAGCGCCCCAGCCCTGTCTCTCCTCAGACGCCCTCTTGCCGTTCTGTGAACTCCTTTGCGCCCTGACCCCTGGGACTGGCCCCTCAAAGCCCCTGCCTGGCTCATGCTATGTGGGGACCCCCTTTCCTACAGCTCACCGTCAGGTCTCCCTTTCTGAAAGCCCAGCCCCAGGGGCCAGCTGTGAGCTCGGGTCAAGGCGTCCAGCTCACTGGGCAGAGGGCCCCCTGCCCGCAGCCGGCCCCCCCGCCAGCCCTGTGGTCCTGGCCTGGTTGTGTGCCCACCACATCCTCGCATCAGGGTAGGGGAAGGCGCTGCTGACGTCGTCGTGTCTCGTCAGGGAAGAACTGGGAAAAGGCCTTGCTCCGAAGATCGGTGGTCAGCGACCGCCTGCAGCGCCTGCTTCAGCCCAAGTTACTGAAGTAAGTCTGAGCACAGCTGCGGCCGCCAGCCTCCCCGGTGACTGGGGGCAGTCCGGGCTGGATGCTTGGTGACAGCTACTCCGTGTGGCCACGTCCCTCCGCTTGAGCAGGAGAGGCGCTGATCCCTGGGACTTTCCCCCAAAGAGGCATCTGTGCTTGAGGTCGGGTGTGCAAGAACCAGGCAGGCCCAGTCGTGCAGTCGTGCTGCTGGGGCAGTTTTTCTGGTCTGAATGCGGATCGTTCATGAGATGGTCTTTTTACGTTGTGCTGGTGTGACACCATGTGACCATGTCACATGCACCTGTGGCTGGGCCAGGGGTCCCAGGGGCTGCCTCTGGTGTCATGGCTTGATGTGTGGGTCAGGATTTGTTTTCAGGGATGGTCTCCTCCCTGGCCTCCAGAAGGGGCGACCACAGGCTTAAGTAGGCTTTGGCTTGTCGCCAGGCTGCCCGCAGAACACCTCCCTGCATACTGAGCCCAAGGCGGGCAGCTGGGACTCTGGCCAGTAGTCATTACTGTCTGTGCCTAATGCGAGCATGGTGACAGCCAGGAGAGGGAGCATCTCTGCTGCCCGTGGGCAGTTTCCTGCTTGAGGTCGGAGCCAGGCTTTGGCATCCGCTCCCTGACACATGGCTTTATCCTGTGCAGGACACGCGTGCTGGGGTCCTCAGGAAGCCACGCTGGCCCCAGCACGCCCACCCCTACCCCCCAGAGTGCGGCCCTGATGGGGGTGACTCTGGTGTGTCTGCCTGCCCCGTAGGCTTGAGTACTTGCACCAAAAACGGAGTAGGGTGACAAGCGAGGCAGAGCGGCAGGTCCTGGAGAAGCAGAGCAAGGAGGCAGAGAAGGAGATCCAGGAGATCCGGTGAGCTGCGCCTTCCAGGGAGGGTGTGGCCTGGGAGAGGTGCGGAAGGCCTGGCGTGACCCTGGCCACCTGTCACTTCCGCCAGGCAGCTCCCAGAGGAGACCTTGCTGGGGAACAGGCTGGACAGCCACGACTGGGAGAAGATTTCCAATGTCAACGTGAGTGGGGGCAGCACTGGGCTGGCGGCTCACGGCCGTCCTGGCAGCTGAGGGCAGGGGCTGGGATCAGCAAGGTCAGGTTCAGGCAGTCAGGCTGTGTCCCCGGTGGCCGCACCTGCCGCGAGACATCTGGGCAACCGCATGTTGGGCCCGCCCCACTGGGGTGTGCTGCCTTTTCTGAGGCAGACGAGTGGGAAGGTTCAGGCTTTATGCTTGGAGCCGAACCCCCACTTCTGGCTGTGTGAGTCCTGGCAAACTGGATGGGGATCCCACTTCTTCCCGGGTGCCCAGCCGCCAGCTGTCCGTGAGCGATGGCCCCTACAGGTTGGGTTTCTCTGCCGGTGCAGTTCGAGGGTGGCCGCAGTGCGGAGGAGATCCGGAAATTCTGGCAGAACTGGGAGCATCCGAGCATCAACAAGCAGGAGTGGAGCGGGCAGGAGGTGGACCAGCTGAAGGCCATCGCAGCCCAGCATGGCCACCTGCAGTGGCAGAAGATCGCCAAGGAGCTGGGGGTGAGGACTGGAGGGGCCTCGGGTGCAGGTCGGGGAGGCTGGGCAGGTTTGGGGTTGCCACGGGCCACGGGTCACAGCCCAGCGCTGGGAGCCTGCAGATTTCTTCATCCTGCCGCCCTTGAGGGTGTGGCTGGCAGAGAGGACAGCCTCTCCACCGCTCTGTGGGCTGAGTCTCTGGAAGCTTATGGTTCCTCAGCCTCCGGTCTCCCGAGTGCTCACCTGCCCTCCACCTCCCTCCCAAGGCCTGTCTCTGGCTTCCTTCTGGAGCCTACCTCGTTTCTATCCAGCTCAGGAGTTGGTTCTGATGGGTTCTGAGAGGAGCACTTTTCCCAGTTTTCTCTGGGCTCTTGTGCTGTTTCTAAGGTGAGGACCAAGGGCTTCACTTGGCCTGTTTGCGCCGTGCAGGTGTTGGAGGCTCGCTGTGCTGAGAACGGCTCTCTGTGGCTCTCGCCGCCTCTGTGGGCCTTAGCGTAGGGAGGTGCTTCTCTCGTACATGCTCAGGCATCTCCGGAATCCTTCAGGTGGTGCCCTGGTTTGAGTTTCAGCGGCGTGGCCTGGGAGGCTGAGGAGTGCAGCCCCGTTTTTGAGCTGATCGCTGCTGCGGACAGGCAGCGCGATCACCGCGAACTGAGCTAAACTGAACTGAAGCCAGAGACCAGTGTAGACCCTGAGGGTGGCAGATGGCCTGTCTGTCCTGCTGAGCTCGGTCCGTAGAGCTGCTCGGTCAGAGCGCCATGCCGGCATCAGAAAGGCACGGTCCGTCCCCCCACCCCCGACCCCCACCGTGTCTGCTGGCCACGCTCCGCACACGGAGCCGCTGAGGAAGCTGGCGCACGCGCACTTAGGCTGTGTACTCTCAGTAAGTCAGGCTTAAAGTTGTTTTTAGTCTTTTTTAGTTTCTGGGGTTTTATTTAGTGCGTTGGTTGAGAACCGTGTTGGTTCGCAGTAAACCAAGAGGCAGGCACAGGGCCTGGCCTCCCCGTCCGTCCGGTGCCCCCGCCATCGGCGCCCCAGCCAGAACGGCGCTTCCGTGTAACCCGGGATGGGCCTGTGCTGTTGCGCCGGCGCCTGAAGCCGACCGTGGCGGGCAGGGCTGTCCTGCGGGCTGGGTGCCCTGTGTGGGCGTGGGCAGGGCATGGGGACACGCTTCTGCGGGGTGGCCTCGCACACTCGGGTGCCCTGCCGGCCTCTCCCAGGATGGCCTGGAGCCGGGTCCTGCCGCGTGCAGCCCATCCGGACAGCCCCGTCCTCTCGGGAACAGGTGCCTCCGGGCCCTCTCCCGGCCTGGCCGCTCGTGCTGCTGTGGCGCTAATAACGTGCTGTTTTCTGGGTGGACATCACTTTGTCCCTCCAGCTGCTAAGGGCGTCTTGGTCACGCTTGGGATCCGGTGGCTGGGAAGCTGCTGTTGAGGTCTGTGCGCAGGCGTCTGTGGAGATGTGAGTGCTCAGCTGCTCCGCGTAAACGCCAAGGAGCCGCCGCATCCTGAGGACGCCTGGTTCCGTGCTCCACAGTGGCCGCCCCATGCCGGGACCCCCAGCCACAAACGAGGGTCCTGCTGCCTTGTGTCCCTGGCATGTGGCGGCATCCAGGCTCCAGACATGGCCGTCCTCACAGGCGCGTGGCAGCGTCACATTCGCGTCTGCGTCTGTGTGGCTGAACATAGGATGCTTTCGTTCTCGCCCGCATGTCATTGCTGGCTTGGTGCCTGTGGAGACTTGTGGTTTATTTTTCATTGTTTTCTGATGAGTCTTAAAGACCGTCCTGTGCGTTTGGAATCACAGGCTTCCACGGGTTTTTCTCTCTGCGCCTCGTCTTCTCGCTGCCCTGATCTTGTCTTCCACGGCCAGCAGGACTCTGTCCTCGCAACGGCCCGCTGCCCTGGTCTTTCCGGGACCGCGCTCTTGGCATCGTGTCCTAAAAGGTATCCCCACACCCAAACTTCGTGAGCCTGCAGGCTGCACGTGTCCAGCTGTATGTGTTCTCTGCGCCCCGAGGGTTTTCTTTAGGAGAAAAGAGTTCAAATCGAAGCACTGGTTTTCCCGTCAGGGCACGAGTGAGGGGACAGGCTTGGGCCCCACATCTGCTGTGGACACTGGCGGCTCACGAGCCGGGCGGGCGCGCATGTGGGGGCCAGGCTGCAGTCCTCCCCAGAGCTCTCCTAGGACGGTGTCCCCCCCGCCCCGACGTGCAGGCACCGCTCAGCCGCCCTCGATGGAGGCTTCAGGGAGGCTGGTCGGTGCCCAGCTTAGGGCAGCAACGCAGCCCCCATGGCGTCAGAGGCACGTGTTCTGCGGGAGGCTCCACCCCCAGCTGCGGAACAGGGCGTTTCCCTGAGGAGCCCAGTGTCGCTTTGGGGTCACGTGGATGCAGCGTCACGGGCTTTCAGGACACGCTGTGTGTCTGTGAGCACACAGACTGAGTGCTTCGTGGCCTTCTGGCCTCAGGCCCTCCGCTGTCCCTGCGGGGTCTGGTGGGAGCCGCTAGCTCACTGCTCTGAGAAGGGTGCATGCCAGTGACGCCCACTCTGCTTTGCTCTGGGGCCTCGGGAAGACCAACCGCAGCGCCTTCCAGTGCCTGCAGCAGTACCAGCAGCACAACAAGGCCCTGAAGCGCAAGGAGTGGACGCACGAGGAGGACCGCCTGCTCGCCCAGCTCGTTCGGGAGATGCGCGTCGGCAGCCACATCCCCTACCGGAGGAGTGAGTGCCTGCCTGGGCCCCTGCTGCGGCTCGCAGGGCACCCCCCCCAACCCGAGGCCCCGCCTGGGCAGAGGCAGCACAGTCGCGACCAGCTGGTGGGGCTGGAGGGGGACGTCCAGGGTCACCCACCCTCTACACCGCGGGTCCCGTCTGTCCCCAGTTGTCTACTACATGGAAGGGAGGGACTCCATGCAGCTCATCTATCGGTGGACCAAGAGCCTGGACCCCAGCCTGAAGAAGGGGTTCTGGGCCCCCGAGGAAGACGCGGTAAGTGGACGGCCGCAGACACCAAGGGGAGCCGTCCCTGCCAAAACAGACTGACACGGCCTGGGGAGCTCGCGGTGGCCTGCAGAGGCTCACGTGTTTGCCATCCTGTCCTGCAGAAGCTGCTTCAAGCAGTTGCGAAGTACGGGCAGCAGGACTGGTTTAAAATCCGGGAAGAGGTGCCAGGTAGGAGCGATGCCCAGTGCCGAGACCGGTGAGTTGGACCTCTCTGGGGAGGGAGGCCTTGCTGGGGTCACTTCCGGGGAGGCCAAGAGGGTGGGCGAGCCGTCTGTGGCCCCAGATGGTCTGTTGGTGGAGGCTGGGGTGGTCGTGAGAGCCCTGCATACCCGGGGTGGCTGGTCGGGAAGCAGGATCCCTGTTTTTTTGAACCAGGCTTTTGTACAGGCACAAGCCACAGTGGCCCGGGGACGTTACCCTGAGCCTGTGGCTAAAGTCCGTTTTCCAGATCCCTGACTGCAAGGTCTCTGGAAGGCCACCTGGGCAATCTCCTTTCCTCAGCCTGGCTTTTTGTAACAGTTCCTAATGACAGAGTCCACGTGTCGTATGACATGTTCCCGCGAGGGGTATGGTCCGGGGATCACTGTCATCGGTGAGCTGTGCGGCTGTCACCCCAGGCACCTTCAGAGCGTGTGACTGGCCCCGGGGAAATGCTGTTTCCTCAACAAACAGTTGAGGGCTCAAGCCGGGCCTTTTCCGGAGAGCACAGGAGACCGGGCTCGCCGGCCTCAGTCGCTGTGGAAACACCAGGGTGGCAGCGATCTGGCACCTTGTGCGCCTCGGGACGGGCGCTTTAAGAGTGCGCCAGGGGGTGGGTGTAGATGAGAGCACGAAGCCACACCCACGGAGGACAGCGTGAGCTTCCTCAGGAGCTGGCTGAGCCGCCGCACGGCCCCCAAAACCGGGCACCTGCCCGCGTGCAGTCAGAGCTGCGCCGCTCATAGCAGCCACACGCGGGAACAGGGTGTCTGTCAGCGGGGGAGCAGGTCAACAACAAAAGTTGTTTTGGGGTCGGACGGACGGTAGGGTACCTCTCGGCCTTAACGATGCAACCCAGGGCGGGCTCCTGGTTGGTGCGGTCAGTGGAATGTGCGACTCTTGATCTCAGGGCCGTGGGTTTGAGCCCCATGTTGGGTGTAGCGAAGTTTAAAAAGATACGTGGACGACAAAGGCCTGACGCTCCCCCTGTGGATGCACCTTGACGACGGGAGTCCGTACACAAGCATCTGTGTGGATGGGCATGCTAGTCACTCCTGGGTGTGCGCCTGCGAGTGGGGTTTCCAGGACACACAGGGCTGCCCTGGTCTCCCACAGCGGTGCACCCACGGGAGGCTCTGGGAGCTCAGCACCCCCGGCAGCTCCAGCCGGCGCAGGGTGGCAGGTGGTGTCTCAGTGGCTTCTGTCGGTGGCCCCTGGCGTTGAGCATTGGTGCGTGGACCGGCCCTTTGCATGTCTGCTCTGGAGAAACGCCCATTTATACCGTGCCGCCCGGTCACGAACCATGTTGTCCGTTTGTGGTGGCTTTGTGTGCATGGATACGTGCTCGGCTGCAAGTCCCTCATCCGGAGCCGCGTCGCCGTGGCTTGCCCAATGGCGTCCTGTAGACACGCTGAAAAGGTTGTTGACGGAATTCAGTTCATCTGAATTTTCTCTTTAGTCATGAGCTTTTGGTGCCGGGTCCCAGAGCCCTTGCCAACAAGGGGACAGCCGTGGGAGCGGGGACAGCTGCAGGAGGGCATTGTGGCGCCCAAAATATCCCCGTGTCGTTGCTGCCTGCAGGTATGTGCGACGGCTGCAGGCTGGCTTGAAGAAGGGCCGGTGGGCCGCCAGCGAGGAGGGGAAGCTGCTCGAGCTGATCGGCAAGCACGGCGTCGGTGAGTCCTGGGCCTGCTGCCCGGAGCCCCCGGGAGCGCGGCTGTTGGCGACGCCAGCCCCTCCGGTCCCCGGCATCTCCCCAGCTTGGGGCAGCGGCTCTTCCGCCTTGTGCGCTGATGCGTGGTCGGAAGGGAAGGTTCGGGAGCGCCTTGGCTCCACTCCTCCCCTGGAGACGGCTGCTCCCAGCCGCACACGCCTGCCCGACCCACTCTGGGCCCGTTTCTGGGGCAGCTTCATAAAGCTGAGGCATTCGATGTGAGCTCCCGGGTCCCGCTGTTTCCCGCTTTACAACGTAGCATTGTAGTCATCCGTCGTGAACCTTCCGTCTTCACGCGTCCTGTGCCTTCCCGCTGTTGTCGACAGCACGTTCTGTCTTCCTGAGGAAGACCCCAGAACGGCCTCAGCTGCCCAACCGCTGACGTGCATTTCCATGCTTTCTCGTTTCGGCTCCAGAGCTGGCCTGAGTCTGCTCGCTGTGTGCGGTGTTTCCTAAGAACAGACCCGAGGTGTGGGTTTGCCGGCTTCGGGCACACGCGGAATGCTGACTGTGGCCCGGCGTCCCCCTGCTCTAAAAACAAGGCACCGGTCTTCTCCCGCCTGCGCTGTCGGGAAGAGAATAATTTGCAGTGTTTGGTGTAGACGCCGGGGTGTGGCAGACAGGCAGGGGCCGTCTTCACATAAACGCAGTTGGGTTCTTCCCTCTCGTCGTGCGTCCCCTAGAGTCTTTCTAAAGGCCTTGCTGTGCGCTGCGGTTCGGAAACTGCTCTCCCGCGGGGGGCCGTGCGCGGCAGGCGTGCATTCTCCGGGAATGCGACGCAGGCCATGTACAGAGGCGGCACGCGTGCGAGAAGAGCCTCTCACTCAGGCCGTGAGCTTGTCGTCAAAGACTGTGGGAAGCAACTTCCACGCTGTTGTGCTTTATAGGTCACTGGGCAAGGATAGCGTCTGAGCTGCCGCACCGGACGGGCTCCCAGTGTCTGAGCAAGTGGAAGATCATGGTCAGGGTGCGTCTCCACCAAAGTCCGTCCCAAAGCCCCATCACCTGTGGGGCCACATCACTGCCGAGCGGGGAGTGGAAGAGGGACATCTGGTTTCTGGTCCTGGTGTCTCTTCTTCCCGGAAGCTGAGGGCAGAGAGCCCTGGCCTCTCCCGATAGCTGCTGTCCCCTCAAGGCAGTCAGGGGCCAGGGGGCCTGTACTCCCAGTGCTCCATGTCCCAGCCTGCTTGGGCTCTCCCCAAAGGGCTAGCCTGCCTGCTGGTTGCCCCTGGTCCGTGAGCCCTGGGCAGCCGAGACCTCCAAGTAGCCTTTCCCCACAGAAGAAGCAGAGTCGGGGGAGGAGGAGACGGAGGCCCCTCCGCAGCGTGCGGTGGAGCTCCAGCAGTGGGGACAGCAGCAGCGGGGACAGCGGTGGCGAGGGCGGAGGCAGCGGCGGCAGCAGCAGGGACAGTGAGGACTCGGAGCCAGAGGAAGCCCCGGAGGCCCGGGCGGGTGACCAGGAGCTCCCATCGGCTCAGCACACCGTGCCGGACATGGACCTGTGGGTGCCTGCCAGGCAGAGCACCAGTGAGCCGTGTGGAGGGGGAGCCCAAGGCTGGCCAGGACGCCGTGCTGCCTCCCCCCACCCTCCCAGGGGCTCCAGCGAGGCTCAGGAGAGCAGCAGAGCCAGTCGCCCCACTGAGGAGGTGGGCCAGGCAGACACTCCCTCCGGGACCCACAGCACCAGCACGAGAGGCATCGGGTGCCCAGACTCAGCGGACACTGACGTCTCAAACTCAGAGGAGCCAGCACACAAGGTAGGCCATGGGCCCTGGTGCTGCGTCCCACTTGCTGCTCTGGGGTCGCGAAGCTGGAGCCGAGGCACTGCGGGCCGGTCTGACCTCACATCGGTGGACTTCCTGGGTGCGGCAGAGCAGATCCCCGTCCCGGCTCGATAGAGTACTCGCTTCTGGCTGTCTCAGGAGAGTCATGTCCAGAGCAGCCGCCTCTGTTTCCCCATGGGTTCGCTTTACAAGCCGAGCAGGGGAGCTGCTGAGGGTACTGCCTGGTGGGCCCACGGACTTGGAGGCGTTTCTGATCCATACATCCCTGAGCAGCGGCGGGGTAGGGGCAGCAAGCAGGGGGTGTCCTCCTGGCTTGCAAAAGACCAGACACCTCCCCCATGCAGGGTCCCAGTGTCCACTTGCATGGGCCCACCTTGTCCGGCCCCGTGTATGCCCGTCCGGTCCGTGTCCGCCGTGTCGGAGCCCTGGCCGCCTGCCTGGCTCCAGCTGCGTGCAGGGTTGCGGCGAGCAGGCCGTGTATGCTGGGAGAGGTCAGAGACTCCCCTCAGTGGCACCTGAGGGGACGGCAGGCTGTCCGGGCGTCTGGACAGAGTGTATGCACCAGTCCCCGCTGTGCGTGGCTTCTCTGCCACATTTGTGACCATCAGGCTCCTGTGGTGCCATCGGCAAGGGGCGCCAGCTGGAGGAGCAGGGACCTCCGCCAGTGCTAGCTGCAGCCGAGCCCGCCAGGCACGTGGGTGCCAGGCCCTTGGGACCCACTGAGGCCACCTCGCTTCAGGACAGTTCCCACCACTCCGCGCTGGGATCTGGGTGCGGGGGTGTGCACGCTGCTCTGCGGGCCCTGTGCTCCCCACGGGCCCCGCCTCACGCCATCTGTCCCTCAGAGCGGGAGTCGTCTGCTGAAGGTGCCGCTAGAGACCGTGCTGCAGGTGCTCAGGACCAACACAGCCCGCCGGCGCCAGACGCTGGTAGGGGCTGGCCCCCACCGCCACTGCCCTGGCGGCCCAGGGCTCCTCCCCAGTCCAGGGAGAAGGGGGTGTGGCATGGGCAGTCTGGGAGCCAAGCCTGGCCGGGAAGCCCAGGTGCCTTTCTTCCTTACTCAGGAGAAACTGAGGCAGCCATGCCTGCTCAGCTCATCCCTGGAGACCAGCGCCAGTGACGGTGTGGCCGGGCCCCCGGTACGGCAGCTGTGGCACAGGACAATTGGGAGCAGGCGGCGGTGGCGGGGACATGCCCTACAGAGGAGGCTCCTTGAGCGTCAACTTCTGATGGCCGTGAGCCCATGGGTGGGTGACGTCGTCCTGCCGTGCTTCCCCCGGAGGCCTGCCACCGTACACACCCGAGGTACTGCCCCTGGGCTCCACTGAGAGCCTCCTGTGGAGCCCGGGAGTGGGGAGACCCCGGGCAGATGGAGGGTCACTCTGCTGGGACAGGGAGGTGCATAGGGAGGTCCCCTTGGAGGGCTGATTGGGTTTTGTCTCCAACCTGACTAGCCCAGGGGAGATGGTCTGGGATTGACCAGCATTCAGGCCTTAGCTAGGGTCTTCTCAGGGCTCAGGCGCACAGTGCCTGCGTGCAGGTTTCTGGAAAGCTGTCTGGGGGGCTCCGAAGGCCAGTCAAGGTCAGCCTTCTCTCCGGGCTCCTGCCCTTCCTTCTGGCTGGGCGTGGTGGCAGATGGATGCAGGGTTCTCTGGGGCCCGAGACGAGGGGCCTTGCTAACCACACACGCACGCTCGCTTCCTCAGCCGATGGCATCCGGAAGCAGCTGGAGGAAGCCCGGCTGGCCAGCACCCCTGCGTTCACCCTCTTTATCCAGGTGAGGAGTCCCGTGAGGCAGAGCCTGCCTCGGGTAAAGCCGGGCCCACTTCTTGAGGTCTAATTCTCTGAAGGTTCAGAGCCTTGAAAGGGTCTTTCAGTGGCCTGTGATGCTTGGCAGGCTGGTCCCTGTGGAAGGGGCAGCCCTGTCCCTACCACCATCAGATAAACTCCTTGAGAAGGGACGGGGTGCTGGGAAGTGTGGAAGCTTGGGGGACGCACACCCCAGCCCGGTGGGGGCTCTGCTCCGATGCCCCCAGGCCCTGAGGCCAGGCAGGGCCTGAGCGAAGGCGTCGTGGTCTTCAGGGCCTGTGCCAGCCTCCGGACCTCCCCCGAGTAGTGGTCAGAGCAGGCTCAAGTTTGGTTATAGACGCCCTCATCATCTCGGTCCCGGACAGGGAGGGGGGTGGGCTCTTGTCCGGCCTGTGCCATGTGCTCATCACACGCGTCCCGCAGTTGCTCCAGATCGATACTGCTGGCTGCATGGAGGTCGTTCGGGAGAGGAAGGCCCAGACTCCTGCCCTGCTCCAGACTGGCGCTCGGGACCCAGCGCCTGGGCTGCTGCAGGTGAGGAGCAGGGGTGAGCACCGGGCACAGGCTCACCTGGCCTGTGTCACCCCTTCCTCCCCTTCCCAACACTGGGAAGTAAGGGACAGGACGTGTTCTCGGGTCCCCTAGAGGCGGGGCCCGTCCCTGAGAGCAGCCCTGCTGGCTCTTGGCCCCCTTGTGCCGGCCCTCCTGGGAGGTGTCTCCCTGTCTGCCTGCGGTCCTGAGGGCGTCACGACATGTCCACAGGGGCAGAACCAGCGCTGGTACCGCATCGGCCCTGCTGGGGTGGGATGCCGGGCATGGGGTCTGTCAGCGAGAGGCCGTATACCTGGGTCGTCACAACTGAAGGGAATGACAGAGTGACCGGGTTGGCCCTTTGGAGCCCCATCCAGGCCCCAGAGCCCCCGAGTTCTGCCTGGAGAGCCAGGCCCCTGCTTCTCCCTCAGACCACACAGCCCTGACCCCACCATGATGAGCTCACCCAGTGGTTCCTGTAAGAGGATGTGGGGAGGGAGGGAGGCAGGCCTTGGTGCCCGGGGCCCCCACTCCCCCTCCCACTGCAGGTGAGGGCAGGAGGAGGGTCTTGCTGTGGGTGGAGAAGTGGGCCTGGGCCTGGGACTTCCCGAAGCGCTGGCTCTTGTGTTTCAGATGTCACCGTCACAGGACGCCGCAGGTACCGTCTGTCGCCGCTCTTGTTTTCAGCACCTAGCCTAGTGGGAAGGGGCGTTGTGCCTCAGGCTCTGAGCAGCACAGCCATGGCCTCGGTGACAGGTCTTGTCCGAGTCCCACGGTGGGGACAGTAGCATGCCTGCCAGGAGTGGGCGAGGCAGCTGCTCAGGCTCCGACCTTCCCTGCACATAAGCCAGCCCTGGGTGTTTGGGCCGCCGCCAGCCTCCACACACCAGCAGCATCATGCAAGGGTCTGGGGCCAAGGGAGACCCTGCGAGGCGGGTGGTGGTGCCCAGCAGTCGTGTTGGAGATACTGAAGGCCGGCACCCGTGTGCAGTACAAGCTGACCAGTGCCCAGCAAGCCCTACTGCCCTGGCCACGGCAGGAGCTCCGGGAGGTCTGGGAACGAGCGGATGAGATTCTAAGGCTCTTGCTCTGGGCCCCCAGCAGCCGCCCACCCTCCCTGCGGGCCCTCCGCTGGGACATCTGGGAGGCCTGTGCACAGTCCACTCACGTGGAGGTCACCTGCACGTGTCTCCTGCAGGCCGCGGCCTCCGGAACCTGCCAGCGCAGGAAGCTGCAAGGCAGAGCACCAGCCAAAAAGGGAGCAGGGGGTTGCGGCCCTGCCGAGCTGAGTCCGGTCCGCAGGCGCCCCTGCCAGCTCTGTGCGGCCCCCGCCCCAAGCCCAAGACTGTCTCCGAGCTGCTGCGGGAGAAGCGGCTTCGAGAGGCCCGGGCCAGGAAGGCCGCCGTAGGCACCGTGGCGCTCCCGCCACAGCTGCTGCTCTCACCACTCGTGCTCCAGCCCTGTCTCCCAGAGGCGACCCCTAACCCCGCAGCCTCGGGCCCGGCTGCCACAGACCCTGCAGCCACGGGCCTGAGCGCGTCAGCGGAGGACAAGCAGCCCTCCTCCCTGCCCGTCCGGGCCCGCGGCCTGGCCTCCACAGAGGCTGCTCCTGCAGCCTGCAGAGCTCCGGTTCCCAGCCAGGTCCTGGTGAGCGGCCATCAGGGCGGCCTGGGACAGTCTCAGGCCCCCGCCGCATCCCGGAAGCAGGGCCTGCTGGAGGTGCCACTCTTCCTCCCTGCCAGCCCCAGCCCCGTTCAGCTGCCCATCCAGCCCCTCGGCCTGACGCCAGCTCTGGCCACGCACAAGGGCGGGCCACACGTGGCAGCCAGCACCTCTCTGCCTGTCACCTGGGTGCTCACAGCCCAGGGACTGCTCCCAGTGCCAGCTGTGGTGGGCCTTCCTGGGCCAGCAGGGACCTCTGACCCCAAAGGACTGTCAGTGCCTCTGCTGCCCACACTGCCTGGGATGCAGGCAGGCCAGGGCCCCAGGCCCCCTGGGCAGAGCCACCCTGGGCGGCCCCCAGCCAACGTGGACACAGGCTCAGATCCTCCCTCTAGGACAGACCTCGCGACCCTTCCAAGGTTCTGCCAATCCCAAAGTTCTGTGGAAGTGGGCAGTGACGGGTCCCATGCCCGTGGGGGATCGTCCTTCCCTGGAGAGGCCCAAGCGGCCAGGGAAATAGCCGAGCCCAGGATACCCTCTCAGACCATGACAGCTGACCGCCCTGAAGCCAGACACCCCTCGTGCAGCCGGCTACCTCTGCAAGCGGGCACTGGCCCTGGGAGTGGCCCAGGAGGGACACCGGGGTCCCCAGGGCCAGGGGGACTCACAGGGCCTCTGGGCCTAGAAAGGCTACCCCCACCCCGGCCTGGGGCTGAGAGGGGTACCCTGGACCTGGACCTCCTGTCCCAGGAGAGTGAGGCAGCCGTGCGGGAGTGGCTGAGGGGACAGCAGGGGGTGTGTGTGCCCCCACTAGGGACCAGGCTGCCCTACCAGCCCCCTGCCTTGTACAGCCTCCGGGCCTTGTCGGGACTCCTGCTCCACAAGAAGGCCTTGGAGCGGAAAGCCACCTCCCTCACGTCCAGTGGGGCGGCTGGAGCCCTGCAGGCCTCACTGGGACAGGTGCACCGGCAGCTCCAGGACAGCCCGGCCTACCTGCTGCTGAAGGCCCGCTTCCTGGCCACTTTCACCCTCCCCGCACTCCTGGCCACCCTGTCTCCACATGGCGTCCCCACCACCCTGTCCGTGGCCACGAGGGCTGAGCCCGAGAGTGAGAGTGACCTGGAGGAGCTGGAGCTCAGAGATGGCTGCTCCGCAGGAGGTCCTCAGGCCGGGCCAGCAGCCTCTCTCCCCCCTCAGGTAGGTGGCCGTGGGCACAGAGGGCCCCCCCGCCCCGCCACCAGCAGCAGCGCCCGCACCCAGTCGGGAGTCCTGGCCCGCGGGTTGCTGAGGAGGAGGAAGCAGACTCCAGGTCTGCACAGTCTGTGGACGAGGCCCTGAGGCCAGTGTGGAAAACAGGAAGGAAGCTCTCTAGCCCCTCGGCCCCTCTTGGGGCCCCACCACATTGCCTCACCAGAGGGAGTGGGTTATTTTGGGTCCCGGCACCCCATGTGCACACAGACCCTCCACTGGGGCACCAGCTATGCAGAGGTGGCTCTGCGTGTCTGGGAACACCGAGATTCTTCCAGCTGCCAGCTCTGGCGCTGTGTACCCCAGAAGAGCTTTCTGAGCCATGGCTGCAAACTGCTTTCCTTCTTCCCTGGCAAAAAGCCTGACAAACACGGGAAGTGGTGGCCCCGGGGCTCCTGGCAAGGTGTCCTCTGGCCCTGTTCCTGGGGCCAGCAGGGGAGCTACATCTCTCACTGTGTGCCACTGTCAGGGAGGCTGTGGGGTCTCCTGCCGCTAGGACTCAACCTTTGTGCTGTCAGGATAGCAGAGGGAGGGCTGGGGCTATGGGAGGGAGAGCTTCCTGTCCCTTGTCCTGCCTGCAGGCTCTCCACTGGCAGTCACCTGTGTTCCTCGGCGCTGCCCTGCTGGCCTGGCTGGGAGAACCAGGACATGGGACGCTGGCTCTGGCGTCACCAAGGGAATTGGAGTCCCCAGGTGGGGATGCCCGGGGAGGGGGACATGTCTACACTTCTGTGGCTTCCATTCATCCACAAGCCACCCTATCTCCACAGGGACAGGTCTGGGGAGCCGTGTGTCCCTGGTGCTGCGGTGTCAGGACACAGCTTCCTCCCTGGCATGTTCTGCTGGGGAGTCACTCTTGTCCTTCTCTGCCTGGGTTCTGTTACAGGAAGCCCCAGACCCTGGGCAGGGCTCTTCCTGCCTAGACAGTTTAGACAACCTTGATGTGCTGAGAACTCGGCATGCCTGGCATGCCCGGAAGAGGAGGCGGCTGGTGTGAACGCAGGGTAAGCGCGGGCCTTCCCTGTGGCCATGCTCTGGGCGTGTGGGAGCCAATAGCAGTCCAGGTGCAGAGT
Organism: Mustela lutreola; assembly: GCF_030435805.1. Classification (NCBI taxonomy): domain Eukaryota; kingdom Metazoa; phylum Chordata; class Mammalia; order Carnivora; family Mustelidae; genus Mustela; species Mustela lutreola. The sequence continues at coordinate 1,349,476 of NC_081301.1, forward strand.
AGGCTGGCCCTTGGGAGCTCCTATCAAGTGTGATGATCTTAGGTTGGGTGTGGGTATATACAGGGCTCTGGGATCTTGGAGGCCCTGGGGTGGGCCATCTAACCTCCCTTTGCCACTGGGTTCCACGCCTCCAGCTGTGGTGCTTCCTGCTTGCTAGCATGCGTGTGCCTCAGGGCCTTTGCACTGCTGTGCTGTTTGTCTTTCTTCTCTGTCTGTAAGGCTTTTCCCTTATTTCAATCATGTCTCTTCTGGTCAGTGGTCAGCTGCTCAGAGATGCTACCCGTGGCTTTTTTGAGGTAGCGCCACAGTCCCGGCACCCGTCTGTGTTGCTGGCACTCTCCTCTCTACACTTGACGTGTTTTATAAGTGTCAGCTGTGGCATGAATGTGCGCCCATGCAGGCAGTAACGTGGTTGGTGCTGCTGGGGCCTCAGTGTGCGGATGGCAGGCACCAACTAGGCACTCAGCACAGATAAGTTGAGTTTATGGGGTGGAGATCCCGCGGAGGGAAGGACGTCCAGGTCCACAGGTTCCCAGAGGTAGGAGTCGGCTCCTCTGAGCACGGTGGGGGCTGTGCCTGGAGAGGTCCTAGGTCTGGGACTAGGGCAGATGGGTCCACAGAGGGGATGCTGGCAGTGGGGGATGGGATGTCCCATGAGAAGCCCACCCAGGCTCCCGGGCCCGCCCTCAGCAGGGTCCCTGCATGGACTGCAGGTGGGCAGCCGGCCTGGTTCTGTGGGGCACAGTGCCTGCCTGTGCTTCTTGCCCTACAGTGCCATCTGGGGGTCCCCACCATCCAGGCTTCTCTGTGTTCCAGGATGCAGGAGCTGTGCTGGACCCTCGTGAGCCTACCCACCCAGAGAGCCCCGCACCGACACTTCCGGAGAAACAGCCAAAGCAGCTGGAGGCTGGGGAGGCTCCACCAGCAGGGACCATGTGACCACAGGGGTTGGCTGGCCCTCGGGCACAAATTAGGACGTTTGAAGGAATAAAGGAATAGCTAATGTTTTTTATTAAAAGGCAAGCCCTAGGCTCTTGTGATGTCCTGAGAGACTGGGCGTGTGCAGAGGATTGGAGTCTCCTCCGGCCATGTCCGGAACTGGCTGGCTGGGCTCTGAGTCTGAGGAGCCCCTTGAACCCCAGGCCTCAGTGTTGGGGGGGGGGGGGGCTTTCCACAAGACGCTCTTGTGCCTTGGACCGAGGGACCTGCCACGAGCTCCCAGGTGGCCGCTGGTCTTGGTGCGGCCACGGGGCCTAGAGCGGACCCACGAGCTCCCAGGTGGCCGCTGGTCTTGGTGCGGCCACGGGGCCTAGAGCGGACCCACCGCACTGCCTTCTGGACCACACTGCCCACCGAGGTGGGTGCCTGGAAGCAGCGACAGCCTGGCTGCCCACAGAGCCCGCAGCGGCCCCAGGCCAGCCCGCCTCCCGTGCGGCTGCTGCTTGGCAGGAGCCCAAACCCCGGCCCCGCCACCGCTGAGGGACGCTCAGCTCTGGTCTTGGTGCGCAGCCTTTCAGGGCGCTTGGTTCTAGGAGCTTTGTTCCTGCGTTCCTCGCGCGACCCTCCCCCGGGCACCCCGTCCTCCACCTGCGGGGGTGCCCCCCCACCACGCAGCCTTGGGAACGCCCTTTCGCTTTCCAGTTTGCACCTGGCACTGTTTCAGCTCGTGTCTCCTTTTCCTGCGGGCGTCTTTGGACGCGTGGTTATTTAGAGGTTTCTGTGTAATTTTCAAATGTTTAGGGGTTTTCCAGTTAGCGTTTTGTTACGGATTTCCAGTTCCTGATAACATGACGCTTCCATCATTGAGTTTTTACAAACACCCACTGTGACAGGGACACTGGTGGTCGCAGTTCCATCAAGGGCCCAGAACCAGCTGGTCCTGGAAGCGTGAGGTCAGCCTCTGTCCTCCCGGAGACCCGCGGGGGTGGGGGGTGGGCGTCAGGCTGCCGGTGCCCGCCAGACTCCGACGCGCCGGAGGCCCAGGGACGGAGGACGGCAGGGAGCTGGTGCGGTGAGGTGCACTGTCGGGGCGGTGGAGCCCGGAGCCCTGGTCTGGACCTTCTCGGCCTGCCCGGCCTCTCCCTAGCTGTTGTCTCCACCTGGCAGCCAGCGCCTCCAGCCGGCGACGCATTGGCCGGGGGCTTTCCCCGGCAGGAGCGGGGCTGGGGGCCTTCTCCCCTGACGGTAGGCCCGACCTCTGCCGGCTGGGGAACAGCGCTTATGAAAGCAGTTTGTGTGGCGTCAGGCTCCCAGGAACCTGCTGCAGAGAGCTGGCTGAGGGGAGACGCTTCCTGGAAGAAACGGGCTTGTGCTGTGCTGGCTGTGGTGCAGGCTGGAGACCACATGGGACAAGCGTGGCCAGGTCCCTGGCCTGCCGGCCACAGCGGCCTTTCCAGCTGTGTGCCCTCTGGACGCTGCCCTCCTAGGATCACGTCCCCGCGGTGGGCGGCTGCACGTGTGGGCCCCGGTGGAGCGCCCAGAGCTGGGACTTGCACCCTCCTCTCGCAGGTTGCCCACACTGCTGGTTCCCAGCCAGTCCCTGCTGGAGAAGCCTCTGGAAGGCGGCGTCCAGGCCAGAGCAGACTGGACGGTGCACTGGTCTCCTCTGGCTCCAGGGAGGGTCTTTGCTCACACTTCCACTTAGTGGGCGCCAGGGCTGGGCCTCCAGGCCTCTAAGCAAGACTTCCACTTCCCTCCGCCCCGCCTCCCGGGCCCTGCCAGGCAGGCGAATCAGAAGGCAGGCCCCAGGAGCGGCTCCCTCGGGGAGGACCTGCCAGGCTCCGTGGAGCTCCCCAGCACCGTCAGGAAGGCACAGTTCTCCTCCCGGGCTCTGCCGGCTGGCCGGCAGCACCTCCTCCCGCTCATCGGACGAGGGTGGCCCAGGCTGACCCACATCCCACCGTGCAGGGGCCCCTCCAGGACCTTGAGGTAGGCAGGGCTGCTGCTCTTTCTGAAGGTGTCCAGGAAGACGCCTGTCCCTCTGCTCAGGGCTCCTGGGGCACAAACCCCAGAAGGGCAACAAGTGACCTCAACTCTTCTGCCTTGTCTGCCTTCACCGCCACATGGCACCTGCTCGTTCATCTCTGTGCACTCAGCTGCAGCAAAGGCAGGGAGCAGGCTGAATGTCCCAAGGGCCATCCGCTGAGTTGCTGGCCATCCGCCTCTGGCTGGATGGGGTGACTGAGGGCCATGAAAAGTCAGACTCCTGCGAAGACCCCTCCGGCTGCCCCCTGGAGCTTGGGGAGTGCTGTCTAGCTCCTCTGGCTGGAAACCACGTTCCCACGCCAGCTGAGGGCTCTCTGAGGCGGCGGGTCAGCAGCTCTGGTCCCGCCACCAGGAGCCGGCTTCTGGCTTGGCCCAGGCCTCCAGACAGTGGTTCCCACTCCCGCTGGTGGAAGGGAGCCACAGTGGATGGTCCCCCCAACACGGATGGCCCCTTTGGCGAGCCGGCACAATGGTGCCTGAGTGGGAGAGGGAGAGGACCCCCGAGGTGTCTGGCACCCGGGACCTGAGAGCCCACAGAGGGCACCAGAGCAGCAACTGGGGCTGGTTGTGGGCGATGCAGTGGCCCCTCCCGGGACGGCGGGCCTGGCTGTCCCGTGGGCGGTCCGTGGTTGCACCACCAGCCGCCTGCGGCCGCCGGAAAGAGAGGAGGTGGTGGGGCTAGGCTGAGTGGGTGCCATGTCCAGGAAGGAGGAAGTCCCCCACAGCCCTGCCTGGCACGCAGGCACAGGCGGGCGAGTCACTGCCTCAGGCTCGTGGCCTCAGCCTGGGGAGGCCCAGCCAGTGGGTAGGAGGCGGTGGCCCAGCAGCCCCACACGTTCGGGATAGGGAGTGCAGAGCCCAGAGCCGGGCCACGGTGCGGGGCGTGCGGTGTTCTCAGACACCAGCGGTCCCTGGAGCCCTCCACGTCTTCCCCCACCATCATCAGAGCAACTCGGGGACAGAGAGAACCTGGGCTCCAGGGGAGTGGCAGCAGGGCCCAGGTCTCGGCACCAGCACAGAGCAGGGAGGGCCGGGGCGGGTGAGGCCAGGGCCCGGCGTGCAGCTGTCCCTCCCAGCAGCTCTCCCGCTGACTGCAGCCGTGACCATCGTCATGTCAGACTACGAGAACGAGGACCAGTGCTGGGGCGCCCTGGAGAGCTTCCGCGTGAAGCTCATCTCCATCATTGACCCCTCGCGCATCACGCCCTACCTGCGCCAGTGCAAGGTGCTGAGCCCCGACGACGAGGAGCAGGTGCTCAGTGACCCCAACCTGGTCATCCGCAAGCGGAAAGTGGGTCAGTGCTGCCTCAGCCGGGAGCGCCGGGCACAGCAGCGGGCACCCCCAGCACCCGCACCTGGTCCTGCCTGTGGGGAGCGGTGGCGCTTCTGGGCACAGCAGAGGCCCCAGGGGAGAGCCCAGGGCGGGCGGGCAGGACAGCCACGGCCCAGCCAGGCCCTGTGGGTTTCAGGTGTGCTCCTGGACATCCTGCAGCGGACTGGCCACAAGGGCTACGTAGCCTTCCTCGAGAGCCTGGAGCTCTACTACCCGCAGCTCTACAAGAAGGTCACGGGCAAGGAGCCTACCCGTGTCTTCTCCATGATCATCGGTGAGGCATGGGACCCCGCAGGCAGGCCACCGAGGCTGGCCTCCTGACGGACAGACCGGGGACAAGAGCGAGTGTAAGGGGCGCAGGGCTCCGTCCTGCTCCTCTCTCTGCTGGAGGAAAGGCAGGCCCCCGCTGGGGGGAGTGGTGGGGACAGACTGACTTACAGGTCAGAACCCCTCTGCCTGACCCCACCAAAGCCTCGGCTCCTAGAAGGACGGGCGTCTACTGGCGCTACCAACGGGCAAAGCCACGCTTTCCCCAGCCTAGACGCATGTCCTCTCGCCTCCCAATCAAGATCACGACAGAAGCAGGAGTGTGCCTGGCCTGAGGGCTCCCGTGCTGGGGGTGGGCCAGGGGGTGGGCCCCGGCTGGGCCGCAGGGTGGGTCAGGGAGGCTCGGCTTGCATCCTCAAAGGGGAGCACCAGCACCTCGGGGTGGCCCCTCGGCCGGGCCCCCTGTCTCCTGGAGGGGCCCGGCCGGCCCTCAGGCCTGGGGTGCAGCAGGGCAGGGCGGCCCCAGGCTGGGCGGGCCCTCTGACGCGGCTGAGCCGTTGCAGACGCATCGGGGGAGTCGGGCCTGACGCAGCTGCTGATGAGCGAGGTGCTGAAGCTGCAGAGGAGGGTGCAGGAGCTGACGCAGCGGCTGGGCTCCCAGGACGAGCTGGCGGCCGAGCTGCGGCTGAAGGACGGGCTGCTCCGCAAGCACCAGGAGCGCGTGCAGCGGCTCCGGGAGGAGTGCGAGGCCGGCGCTCGCGAGCTCCGGCGCTGCAAAGAGGAGAACTATGACCTGGCCCTGCGCCTGGCCCGCCAGAGCGAGGAGAAGGGTGCCGCGCTCACGCACAGCCGCGACCTGCAGCTCGAGGTGCCTGCGCCCCGGCCAGAGGGTGGCCGGGCGCTGGGGCGAGGCGGGCCGGCTGACGCGTCTGCCCGCAGGTGGAGCGGCTCAAGCACTGCCTCATGAAGGCAGAAGACGACTGCCGGGTGGAGCGCAGGAACACGCTGAAGCTGCGGCATGCCGTGGAGCAGCGGCCCAGCCAGGAGCTGGTGTGGGAGCTGCAGCAGGAGAAGACGCTGCTGCGGGCGCGCGTGCAGGAGCTGGAGGCCACCGTGCAGGTGGGGGGTGGCCGGCGGGGCAGGCCCTGCCAGGAGCCGGGGGCCCCAGGTGGGTGGGGGCGGTGCTCAGGGAAGCTGGACAGCCCTGCAGGACGCTGGTCCCAGAGCAGGGCCCGCTCACGCTTCGCTGCTTCCTGCCGCTCCGTCCTGTTCACCACCCCCAGGAAGGGAAGCCAGACAAGAGCAGCCCCTACGTCCAGGTGCTGGAGGGGGACTGGAGGCAGGCGCTGCGGGACCACCAAGAGCAGGCCGACACCATCCTGTCTCTGCGCAAGGCCCTGCGGCAGGGCGAGGCCCTGCATGCCCGGGTATGTGGCCGGCTGGGCTGAGGGACTGCCCCGTGTCCACGCAGCCCCTGGGATCCACACCCCGACCTCACCCCTTCCTGGAGGTGCAGGGGCATGGACTCCTCACCCCACTCCTGGCCCGTACTCCCCCAGGATGGCCAGGCCCCGGCTTTGATCTGGAAGTTCAGGGCTGGCAGGGACCCAGGGGCTCCTGTGGCCTCCCCCTACCCCAACTGGGCCTGACTGGGAGCCAGAACGGGCGGGCGTGGGGCCGGGGCGGGGGCTAGCCGCCCGCTCCCGCAGTGCGTGGAGGAGAAGGAGATGTTCGAGCTGCAGTGCCTGGCCCTCCGGAAGGACTCCGAGATGTACAAGGACCGCATCGAGGCCGTGCTGCGGCAGATGGAGGAGGTGGCCGGTGAGAGGGACCAGGTAGGCCGCCTCCCACCCCGGGGGCAGGGTGCCTCACCCTTCACCCTTTCAGGGGAGGGCGCTTGTCAAAGAGCTCGGGGACAACTGGGAGCACCCGGAAGGTGACCCCTTCCCCCGCCGCCAGGAAAACCACTCCACCGGCGGGTCGTACCTCCAGATTCTTTCCAAAGTATGTATAGGTCCATGTTTGTCTTACAAAATGGGAAGCTCTCTTGTTTGGCAAATAGGTTTTTTTTTTTAATTTTTTTAAAAGATTTACTGATTTTAGAGAGAGCGTGAGTGGGTTGGGGGGGCGAGGGAGAGAGACTCCCAAGCAGACTCCTGGCTGAGTGGGGCTCGATCTTGCCACCCAAGACCATGACCTGAGCCGGAATCAAGAGTGGGACACTCACCCAACAGAGCCGCCCAGGTGCCCCAGAAATAGCTTTTTTTAACTTCAAACACTGTTGGCCCTTTCGTGGGCTGGCTGTGCTCCTGGGGACCAGGGGCGGGAGTCTGTCTGGACTGGGTCCCCATCACTGCTTTCCACCACCTTCCCGCCACATCATGTGGGGTCCTTTCTGGTCAGATATGGTGGGTGCTTCAGTGACCATCGGGAGGGGACCGGCAGCCTGTGCTAGGGACCTCTGGCTCCGCAGTCCCATGTCAGAAAGCCGCCCCGTGGGGGCTGGAGTGTGCAGAGTGAGCTTGGGGCACGGGAGCTGCCTTAAGGCCATAGGCGGTGGTGGGAAGCGGGAAGCAGCACTACCAGGCCGGGGAGCGGGGCTCCCACCTTCCCTCGGGGGCAGGCAGAGGAGGGGGTCACTGTAGCCACCAAGGCAGGCCACTAGCCAGGGACACTAGAGCCGGGCAGCCCCGGTAAGCAGCTAGGATTCTCTCTGGCTGGTCCTAAGTCAGAAGCAGGGACAGAAATGAAGGCATTCGCAGTGATTCCTCCAGTCCCGGCTGCTTCAGGCCGAGGGCCCCACGGGACATGAGTTAGCCTCCGGGAGGCCGGCTGGCTCCCACTGGCCGCTCGGTGGGGGTCAGAGTTGTGTCCCCAGGTGTGGTCTGGCCAGTGTGCGCAGAGGGACGGGCGGTAAAGCACGGGTCGCGCCCTGCTAGCCACCGAGTTAGTCCCCCGCAGGCCAGCAAAGCCATGCGAGGGGCATGAGTGCAGGGGAGGGAGGTGTGCCCCTGGGCTGCCTGGGGGCGGGTGGGGGCTCTTCTGGGTTTGGGGCTGGAAGATTTACCCACACGTTCCTGGCACCCTCGGCTTCCCGTACTCCTGCGAGCCTTCAAGCACAGACTGGGCTGTGGGGGGTGGGGAGGGGGGCTCGGGGCTGGGGTCTCCCAGCGCCGGGGTCCCTGTAGGCCATCGCCACGCGGGAGGAGCTGCACGCACAGCACTCGAGGAGCCTGCGGGAGAAGGATGCGCTGCGGAAGCAGGTCCGGGAGCTGGCTGAGAAGGCGGACGACCTGCAGCTCCAGCTGTTCCAGCGCGAGGGCCAGCTGCTGGCCGCGGAGGGCAGGCTCAGGCGGCAACAGCTGGACGCTCTCGTCCTGGTGGGCCTCCTGGGGGCTGGGGGCCTTCGAGGGCTCTGCCCATGCTCAGAGCCGCAGCCCTGCCATAGTAGAGCCCAGGGGACTGGCCTTCAGGGGCAAAGGGCTCCCCAGAGACACCAGAGCCCAAAGGAGGGGACTCCAGGCAGCCCAGGTCCAGGCCTGGATTGGCTACTGCACCACGGGTGGCCCAGGGCAGGCCCCAGGCCTTCCCGAGCCCCCTCTGTCCTCTGTACAGGGTCCTCCTCCTAGGAGGTTGGAGGGGGCACAGCTCAGAACCTGGCAGGCCACTCTCGGGGTCAGGAGGGGGAGGGAGGGGTGTTCTGGGGTGCCAGCGCCGGCCACGGCCTGGAGAGAGGCCCCCTTGAGGACAGGGGCTGGCCTGGGACCCCCTCACCAAGCCCCACCCCACCCCAAACCCTGGGGGAGGCTGGGTTTCCCCCCAGCCTGCTGACCGACTCCTTCTGTGACCACAGAGCTCCGACCTGGAGGACAGCTCACCCAGGAACTCCCAGGAGGTACGTGTGACCCTTGGTGGGCTCTAGGCCACCATCCCCTACGGGAGCTGGGCCAGTTGCTCTCCTCCCAGGCCCCAGCCAGGTGGGCTGACCGCCTTTGGGTCCTTGGGGCAGGAAGGCCCTTCCTGCCAGGTCGCTGAGAAACCGCGCAGTGGGTCCTGGGGGGTGGCGGTCTAACTGGACGCCCATCTCTCTCCCTGGTAGCTCTCGCTCCCCCTGGACCTGGAGGCCATCCAGCTCTCAGACAAAGGTGAGGCGGGGGACAGCTTCTCATGGACGAGTCTGGCCGAGGCCTCTTTGTCACCTTACTCAGCACCAGTCCTGACAGGGGGCAGCTCTCTCCCACTGACCTCACAAGCCTGCTTTACAGATGGGGACATTGAGGCTTAGAGGGACGAGTGACCCCCAGGCTCCCCAGTAAGCAAACAAGAGCCAGGTGTGGGGGGCCTGCACCCCAATTCTGATGTTGAGAACGTGTCCGTCCATCGGAGCCCACTCTGGGCCCAGGAATGCAGCACTGAGGCACCCTGCTCTCCCTGAGCTTCCGCTGGGGCGGGGAGGGGTCCTGGGGGGAGTCTGCCATCGAGTGTGGGAGGTGCAAACAGGGGAGAAGGGAGCGTCTCAGGGCCAGGCACAGAGATGGCAGAGGGATGGCCTGGGGAGTGACAAAGGGTGACAAGGGGTCGAGGGGCTCATTCTAAAGGTGGCTGCCAGAGGGGAGGTGGGGAGGTGGCGTGGGAAGCCAGACAGACCTCCTCAGCCTCAGACCTGCCACCAGCCTCCAAGGGAGGCAAAAGAGGGACAGCCAGTGCAGAAGTGAGGGAGCAGAGCAGTCCAGCGCTGCCCAGAGACCTGAACTTCAGGCCATGGAGCCCCAACGTGGGGACAGGTGGGCAGGACCCAGCAGGCAGTGAGTGGTAGGCGGAGACCCTGGGAGCCCCGGCCCAGGGTTGGTGTGGCCCCTTGAAGGAGCTGGGGCGGGCTGGAGGGTCAGAGGCCGAGGAAGGGAAAGCGCCAGCCCCGGGAGAGACCCGGATTGGGGTCTCTCTCCCCCTGTGACGTCCATGAGACTGGATGTCCAGGCTCCCATCCTGGCCAGTATAGGAGAGCCAGTCCATCTAGCACCTTCCTCTGACGGTCCTGAGAGCCCTGAGCCTGTCCAGGCCCTGGCAGATCTTGAAGGGACCAGGCAGCTTGGAATGTTGTGCTCCCAACTGCTCGGAGCAGAGCTCAATGGTGGGGCTCTGGTGGGCTTCCAGCAGCCTCTGCCTGCCTAGAGGGTCCGGAGTGGGCACTGACATCTGAGCTCCAGTCCTCTTGTGTAAACAACGGGAGGCCTTTTGGGGTTCAAGCGATGCCCCAGGAGATGGTGCAGGACTGGCTGGCAGCTTCTGGGGAGAGGAGGCGGCCAGGTGTGGTCCCAACAGCTGGGAAGGACCCACAGGCCTCCTCCTCCATTCCAGGTGGCCCAGCCGACGGGGACAGCCCACAGCAGCCCTTTGCGGCTCTGCAGGAGGAGCATCTTTCCCTGACCCCCAATGTAAGGCTGCCCCGGGGTCCCTGCTGCCCAGGGGCGCCGCTGGCACAGGCCTCTGTGTGACCAAGCTGGGAAGGCCAACTCTTCAAGCTGGATGCCTGGGGGTGATGCCAGGGGTCTCCGCCCACGGGCTCTGGGCTGCACAAGCCGGGAGCCGAGTCCCCCCTTGTCGGCGGTTGCGGCAGCGGGCCGGGGGCAGCGGGCCGGGCGTGGCAGCCGTCGGAAGCCCGTGTTCGAGGCCCCGGGGCGCGGCGGCACCAGGGCTCTGGCCCGCGACGCGGCTTCCGGGCGGCCGTGCGTCCCGGCTCTGCGCGGTCCCCCGGACGCGGGCTGCGCGGCCGCGGGGCGGGGACCCCCCCAACGCTCCGGCGGCCTGAGCCCCGCTCCTCCCCCAGGACGCGGGCCCGAGCGGCGGGGAGCCCCCCGAGAAGGAGCGGCGGCGCCTCAAGGAGAGCTTCGAGAACTACCGCAGGTGCGCCGCGCGGGCTGGGGCGGCCCGGGGGCGGGGGGCGGCGGGCCGGGGGCGGGGGTGCGGCCGGCCCCGCGGACACGCGCTCGCCCCGCAGGAAGCGCGCGCTCCGGAAGATGCAGCCCGGCGCGCGGCCGGCGGAGGCGGACTGGGAGAACACCACGGGCAGCGACAACACCGACACCGAGGGCTCCTAGCCCGCCCGCGCGCGGGGACCACGCCGGGCCGGGGGCGTCCTCTGGGCGGGCAGCGCGGTCACATGCAGTGCCGTGAATAAACGACCGGGCTCCCGGCACCGTGTCCTCCGCCCGCCTCGCTCCCGCGTACACCCCGAGCCGCGCGCGCACCTCCCGCCTGCAGGGGGCCGCACAGCGCGGCCTGCCCGTCGGCGGACGGAAGCCGAAAAGGGGCCGCTGACGCCGCGTGCCCGCTTCCAAGATGGCGGCAGCGCGGCTTCAGCCGCGTGGAGGCGGGGGCGGGGCGGGGCGGGGCGGGGCAGCCGACGTCGGGGGGCGGAATGCTGCGGGCTGCGCTGAGCCGCGTGCCGCCGCTACTGAGCCGCAGGTGGCCCCAGGGGCCCGGCCTGAGGGGGTTGTGGGGACGCGGGGGCGGCCCGGAGGCTGCGGAGAGAAGGCAGGTCGGGGTCGGGGTCTGGGGCTGGCGGCGTTTGAGCTCGGGGCCCGGGGCCGCGCACTACCAGCTTGTCTACACTTGCAAGGTGAGCGTGCGACGGGTGCGAAACTGGCTCCCCGGGACCCGAGGACAGTATGGAGGGGCGGAGCCGTCCCCGAGGACGGGGTCTTTCTGGGAGAGGGGTGGAGCTGTCCCGGGGGCGTGGCCTTTTCCGGGAGAGGGGTGGAGCTGCCCCGGGGGGCGTGGCCTTTCCGGGAGAGGGGCGGAGCTGTCCCCGGGGGCGGAGCCTTTCCAGGAGAGAGGTGGAGCTGTCCCGGGGGCGTGGCCTTTCCGGGAGAGGGGTGGAGCTGCCCCGGGGGGCGTGGCCTTTCCGGGAGAGGGGTGGAGCTGTCCCGGGGGGCGTGGCCTTTCCGGGAGAGGGGTGGAGCTGACCCCGGGGGCGGAGCCTTTCCGAGAGTGGGTGGAGCCGTCCCCGGGGGCGCGGTCTTTCCAGGAGAGAGGCGGAGCCGTCCCCGGGGGCGGGGCCTTTCCAGGAGAGAGGTGGAGCCGTTCCCGGGGGCGGGGCCCAGCACACCGGTTCGGTGCCGCAGTCTCAGGAGGCGGAGGAGGCCGGGCCCCGGGGTGAAGTGATCTTCAGAGGGGGCGGGGTCTTCCTGAGGGGCGGGGCCAGGCACATGGCGTCACCTAGGCTGCGGGTGTCCCCAGGTGTGTGGGAGCCGGTCCTCCAAGCGCATCTCCAAGCTGGCCTATCACCGGGGCGTGGTCATTGTGACCTGCCCCGGCTGCCAGAAGCACCACGTCATTGCCGACAACCTGGGCTGGTTCTCAGACCTGGCTGGGAAGAGGTGAGGCCCTGCGGGCAGGGTGGGAGGACAGGCCCCGCCGGCCTGCGGGTTCGGGGCCCCACCGCGGCGTCTGTCGGGAGCCCCGGGGAGCCTGCGCCCCCAGCCTCCTTGGCCCAGGAGGGGCTTTGGGTTTGAGTTTCGGGGAAACCAGGTATGACTTGGGCCGGGATGGGCCCAGCCTCCCGTGGCCCTCACCGCCGGCCTGTCGGGGTCGGGACTGTGAACTGAGGGGCGCGCTGGGCTGATTCCCTTTTGTCATGGGCTCCCTCGTCCCCACAGAGGCGTGTGGAGGGTCAGCTCCGGCGGGGGCCCAGTGCCTCATTTGCGTCCTCTGCCCACGCAGGCTGGTCGGTCTCTCCAGACTCGGGGTGTGTGTGAGGCGGTGTGCACCCCCCAGGGCAGGTGCCTCCTGGCTGGGGGTCCTGGGCTGTTCCGCTTGAGGGCGGGTTGGTAAAAGCTGCTTCTGGGGGCTCTGCAGAGCCCGGAGGTCAGCATGTGGGGGGCTCATGGCCACACCAGCGTGGGGACCCACGCTCCCGGCTCCTGGGCTGCCCTTGGGTGGTGCTGAAGAGCCCAGGTACAGGGTCGGGGCCCTGGGAGGGTCACGACACCTCCTTCTCTCTCAGGAATATTGAAGAAATCCTGGCGGCCAGAGGGGAGAAGGTGTGCCGAGTGGCTGGCGAGGGGGCCCTAGAGCTGGTTTTAGAGGCTGCCGGGAACCCCAGATCCAGCCCTGCTCCAGAGAGTGAGGACCAGGACCCCACTCATCCTGGCAAGACGGAGCCCAGCTGACTCTGTCTTCTGCCTTCCGGAAGATGCTTCGGCCCGGGGCCTCCCGGGCTGGCCTGTTTTCTCTCAATAAACACACGTCCCATGGAGATGGTGAGGCCTGGCGCCTTCTTCTTGTCCCTGGTTCCGGAGTCAGAAGGACTCCCGGGAGCCTCCGCCAGGTGGTGGTCCTGGTCCTCCACGGTCCCTCTGCGCAGAGGACGGGCCCTGTACTTGCCTGCTGGCAGCTGTGTCTGTGTGGGAGGAGACGGGGCGGGGAGCCCGAGCCCCCTGGCTGTGGCCGGCGTCCCCGGACGGGTCCCTCTGCTCTCTGAACTGTGCCTTCCCACCGGATGAAGAGGGGAGACCCTGCTAGGTGGAAGGACGCGAAGACGAAACGTGGGACAGGCAGGGGGCAGCGGGGGTGAGCTCTGCAGGCCGCGCCCCCGGGCTTGCTGGGCCTGGCGGGGACCTGGAAGGCATGGCCAGTCAGCCACTCTTCTTCCTGGGGGGCAGCACCCACCGTGGGTCCCGTCTGGCCAGACACGGGGAGGTCCTCCCAGTCCCCGCTCCTCCCGCGCCCCGGCCGACCCTGATACTTCCTGCAGGGCACCAGGGAGCCCACGCAGTCCTCAGCCCTGACCCTGACTCTGGCTGCGGGCCAGAGGGGATCCACACATCAGGCTGCTCACGTGACCACGAGGGCCTGGGGGGCCGCAGTGGCGAGACGGGGGTGGGAGTCTCGGTGGGCTGCGCGCCCCGTGTGGTGCCCTGCCCCCAGGGCCGTGCAGTTTGTCTCCCAGCCCTGTCTGACGGCGTGTTCAGGATGTGCTGTGTTTAGGGGAGGAGCGCGGGTATTTCCAGAAGTGTGACCTTCACCATTAATCACCAGCCACAGCCGGCAGGTCCTGGAGCACTGGAGCACTGCGTCAGCGCCCCAGGCTGCCATTGTTCCCCGGGGCGTTGGCAGTGTGTGTGTGACTCGATTACCCCCTGTCTTTCCCCGGGCAAACAACCACCTATTATCCCCCCTCAGAGCCTCCCTCCCGGAGACTCGGCCTGGAGGCTGAGCTAGCCCCTGCGCCTGCCCCTCCCATGGGCCTCGGGAGGCAGGGCCGGGCCTGTGCCTGGCTGCCTTGCTGTCCCCTGGGAGCCCGCTGGACCTGACCGTGCCAAGCTGGACAGAGGACCGCGGCCGCAGGCCAATTCTGCTCTCCACAGATGGGGAAACTGAGGCCGGGGTGTGGACGTGGGGATAGGCCACGCTTATATTTCCTGTATTCTTTTTTTTTTTTTTTTTTTAAAGATTTTATTTATTTATTTGACAGAGAGAAATCACAAGTAGATGGAGAGGCAGGCAGGCAGAGAGAGAGAGAGGGAAGCAGGCTTCCTGCTGAGCAGAGAGCCCGATGCGGGACTCGATCCCAGGACCCTGAGATCATGACCTGAGCCGAAGGCAGCGGCTTAACCCACTGAGCCACCCAGGCGCCCCTATTTCCTGTATTCTGATGCTTGACGTCCAGGCCCCACCGACCTTGGACGGGCTGAACGTACCCCATGGCCAGGTACCAGCCAACAAGGAGGGCCCCACTACTGAGCTCCTGAGACGGTCCACACTGTTGCGTCCCTGGGAAGCCACAGCTCCTGGAGGCAGTAAGTGGCAGTGCGGCGCCCCGTAGCAGAGCCGCCTTCTCTGGGCGCCCGGGTTCCCAAAGCACCAAGGACTGTCGGGTCAGGGGCTCTGTGACAGCCCCCCGGGGCCCCTGGGGCCGCCCCCTCTGTGGGCGTGTCCTGACTGCGGTCCTCCCTGCAGACCTCCTGCCCAACCTGCTTTTGGCCTCCCCGGTCCACCCGCATCTCAGGGGTCTCCCGACCCCCACTCCCGCCCGGCTGTGCAGCCTCCTGTGGTCAGGCGGGTGCCCCGGGCCCGGTGGGGCACTACAGGAGGGGTGAGTGAGGCAGGAGTGCCTCGCTGGGTCCCCGGACCCCTCAGTTTTCCTCCTGGGGACACAGCGCCATAGAGCAGCTGGGGGTTGGGGTGTCTGCTGGGGGTGTGCTCCCCAAGCGGGCTCCCCATCTTCACAGATGGCTCCGTTGCACTCATTGGCCATGGTGCCAGGGGTGTGACATCATGGGTGCTCTGCACCTTGTTCCGTGGCCCCGAGCAGGTCTTGGACAGGTGGGCCACAGCTCTGCTACTGCTGAGAACTCAGGACTGGAGACGCAAGTGCTCCTGGACACTGTGTGACTCTGTCCACTTAGCACAGCCAGCCACTCCCAGGGTGGAGAACAGAACAAACCTGCCACCAGGTGGCTGGCTGGCACCATTGTGGGGGTGGGCTTGTAGCACAGTGGTGGCCCCAGGCCCTTTGCACAGTGCAGGGTTGCTTACCCAGATGAGGTCAATCACCTGGGGCTCCCTAAAGGACTCAGATCCCCTCATCCTTAGGATTAATTATGACACAGACATAATTCACTTGGCAGACTTTATTTTTTTGGGAAAAACAAAAAAAAATGTACCTCTTGGGTTGGAAAGGACCCACTGACAGCATGGCAGACAACGCGTGAGCAATAAATATGCACGTACATTCAAGTATGTGGGGCGGCCTGGGAGAAGCCCGTGTTCTGGCGTCGGACCCCACACCCTTCAGAGCATGGTCGCTGTGGGCCTGGGGCCCCCAGGCTGTACTGTGGGGTGGGGGTCTGGCTGCTTCCCCACGCTTGGAGAGCCTCAGAGAAAGACCGAGGAGCCCGGCTGAGGCACCTCCTGGGGAGAAGGTAGCCCCCACACCCTAGGGGCCACAGGGTTGAGGTGGGGGGCCAGGGGCTTGCCAGAGGGCCGGTGGCAGGCCAGGGCTGCAGCCCCCCAGAAGGCCCGTCTCCTGCCCAATCCCGTGGGCTGATGGTGTGTGCGGGCGGACCCTCCCCACAGGAGGAGGCAGTGATGTCATCTTCCCAGCTGAAGGCTGGGTGCTCACTTGGAGGCACAGGGTTGAGCCAAGCTGAACCCCCCACCCCCGGCTTCTGCCAGCCGCCCCGGCCCTGGTGTGGTGAGGGAGCAGCTCTCGCTGCCACTGGCATTCCAGCCGGGCCTGCTCCGTCCCTGGGCTTTCAGGGCTTAGGGTTTAGGGTGTCACAGCTTATCCCCACCCTTCCCCTCACCTCCCTCAAGGCCCCTGCCTGCTCTGGACTGGGGGCCAGCTGGGGCTGGGGGCCAGGGCCCGGCGACCGTGTGTGGGGACCCCTGCCCGCCTGCACCGTCCCGTCGGGCTCCAGGCTTTCCCAGCTGGCCTTCCACCTCCTCCAGCCCAGAGGAGGCAAGCAGGGGGGCCGGCAGGCCAGGGGCTGGGACTGGGCCAAGCATGTCTGCTCTGTCATCCCTGGGACCCTCCCCGGGAGGACCGAAGCGTCCATGTTGCTGGCGGGCCCCGTGGCTGTGGCTTCCGAGCAGCCTTTGGGGGCTTAGGGGCAGCCGTGGAGTCTTCACATTTGCCGGGTGGGCCAGAGGGCTGGAGCTGGGCAGAGCGGGGAGAGGCCAGGGAGGGTTAGGGACCAGCAAAGCTACAGGCCAGACCTGGGGCAGGGTGGGGGCGGGGAGAAGGCCAGGCCAGGCAGGTCGGGCAGAAAGGCCGCGTCCCACGTGGGAGCCAGTCTAGGACAGAGGCAGGCCCCACCCACCCAGGGCAGCCCTGGCCCGAGCCTGTCCCCCCAAGAGAGGGATGCTGTGGGGGCCGTGTGCCCAGCATCGGCCACAGGGGATGCAGAGCCTGCCCTCAGCCATGGCCTCTGGAGGAATGGGCTTCTCGAGGGGCTGTGGGCATCACAGGTGACAGTGAGCCCCCTGGCCCCAAGGCCCAGAGCTGGGCTGGGGCCAGCCTGGCCGTGGCTGCAGGGGCTTAGCTGGCCCCGGGTTGACACTGCTGCCGGGGCTCGGGGCTCCCACCCCCCTCCTGCTCGGGGCTCCCGGCAAGGTCCACCCGCTGCTCGTCCATCCGCTTGGCCTGCACCCTCTGGATGAGGCTGAAGAAGTCCTCGTCGGGCATGGTGGGGCCGCGGGGCAGTACGTCAGGAGGCGGGCAGCGCTGGTCATCGATCCTGGAGGACTGGGCAGACACGGACTCGTCGGTTGGCAGCTCGGGCCTCCCCCGCCTCGGAGGGCCTGGCCTCGTGCACGGGCCCAGTGGTCCTTGGTCTCGGGGACAAGGCCCACGTGGGGGTTTTGGCCAGCGGCTCTCTCTGCATTTACTGATAAAATCAGCCCTGCGGGCAGTGCTGGGAGCCCCGGCCTCAAGAACTAGGAGCCTCTGCCCAGGCCACCCAGGGAGGGAGGACTGAGTCACCGCCAGGCATGGGCGAGCAGGCCGGGCTGCGGGGCTGCCGACTGGCCTTCCCTTACTGCACCCAAGATCCCCCGACAGGGATGCCTTCAGGAGCCCCGAGGGCAGGATTGGGGGTTGCAGCTCCCTGAGCCCAAGGTGCGAAGCTCCCCAGGGCGCCCCGTCAGGCCAGGGGTCTGGGGCAGGACTGGGGAGGCCCTGGGACTCCTGCGCAGGGCCTGGAGCAGAAGAGCCGGGAGCCGGTGCAGCTGCTGGCGCGTGCGGGCGTGTGGGCCAGGGGCTCGGGGGTTCTCTGTAGGGGCCACTTTGGAGGATTTCCGGACTCGCCCAGGGCCACGCTTTCCTCTGCTCTGTGGGAACGAACAGCACGTCTGGAAAGCACACCGTGCCCCAGGCTGCAGCCTTTCCCGCAGCCTTGCATGAGGTCCCTGAACCCTTCCGCTGTCTCGCCCTGCCTGGGGGGCCAGGGGCTGCACCACGCCCCAGCGGTGCCCCCCAGCCAGAGCTCCTGCCCCATGAGGAACAGCCAGCCTAAGGGTGTCCGGGGGGGCCCAGGTGCACCTGTGGGCACCCGGTGACAGCAGTGCAGCCGGCCTGAGCCGGACCGGCCGGAGCCCACCACAGGCTTGAGGAGCCTCCATCCCGTGCGAAGGTGAAGGGGCCCTGGGCGCTTGGAGGTGGAGGAGGACGTGGGGTGCGGGGGCGCGGGGGGGCGCGGGGGGGCCATGCGCGAACATGGTGGGAGATGGGCGGGCACGGGGAGGCGGGCACGGGGGGCACGGGGCAGGCATGGAGGGAGACGGGGCGGGCATGGGGAAGAGGGTTCCCCCAGTCCCCTAGCCGCAGGCCCACCTGGCACTTGACAAGCATGTGGAAGAAGTCGTCCCCTGGCTCCTGTGGATCCCCATCCCCACACAGACGGCCCAGGTTGCTGTGGGTGACGCGCAGCCCAGGCAGGCTGCCCACGCTGGCCCGTTGGTCGTCCAGCCGGCGGCTCTGGGAGCTGGCGATGAGGTCCAGGAGTTCCTCGGTCTGCGGGGAGGCCGTCCGCGAGGGCTGGGCTGGGGGGGCGAGGTGGGGAGGGGGGGCCCCCACGGGCCGGGTCAGGCCAGGGCCCCATTCCACCCTCCACACTTTGGGGGACACGGGGCTCCCAGCAGTGACCCCAGATGCCCTGGGCTGTCCCTGCCACAGGCCCCACGCCCACCCACGGGGGCTCCGAGGTGCCGGGGAGAAAGCCTGGCTTCCCACACCTGTTCCTGGCCACGCCCGCTCCTGGCCCACGGTGCCCCGACACGGCATGCCCCAGGGAGCAGGGATGACGCAGCTTTGGGGGAGGCAGGGGAGGAGGTGGTGACAAGGGGCACTTTTGCAGCGGGGTATCCCACCCCTCGGGAGCAAGGGCTGGGGGGGGGGTGGGCACTGCGCTGGAGGGTGGGGAGTGAGCGTGGCAAGGACAAGGGGAGCTCCATGGGGGGCACTCACCGACCCTCTCCTCCGGGGTGGGGGCAGCTGTGGCCTCGGAGGCCCCAGGCTGACCCTCCTCCAGGGGACAGCGCTGGTCGTCCATACGGCTGCTCTGGAACTTGCTCAGGAGATCAAAGAAGCACTCTTCGTCGGAGGATGGGGCCCGAGGGATGCTCTGGGGGGGGGGGGGGATGCAGTCAGCATTGGCTCTGGCCCAGCCACGGTGGCCCGGCTCCGGTCACCAGCTCCTCAGGCCCCCAGACAGCACTGAGGCTGCCGCTCCGCCCGGATGAGGTCAGGACCCTCCCCCCACCTGCCCACCCTCCTCCCGCACCCCCCCACCCCCGCTTGCCCTCCTGCAGCGCTTCCCAGCAGCGTCCCTGTGCCCCACGTCCCCCACCCCTGCCGCATGGGGCCCTATCACATGCTTGTCGAGCTCCAGCTGTGCTGGTAGCTCTGGGACCCGACCGCCCAGCATGGCACTCGCCAGGGCAGCCGAACACACGAATCAACCAGTAGCGAGTGAGTGACTGGACCCTGGGCTGGCGGGAAGCCCTGCTGTCCAGCTCCCGTATCACAGTGGCCTGTCTGTGCCAGGGCCCCGGCAGCCGTGACGGCGGATGCGGGACCAGCAGTGTCAGGTCATATCACCACAGGCAGGGAGCCACAGCTGGGGGAGGTGAGGGCTCCTGTGTTCCACCCCAGTCCCACCCCTTCTGCGCTTAGACCCGTGGGCAGGCCCAGAGGACAGATGTGTGGCGGCCAGGACCCTGGGTGCAGGATGTTCAGGCTAAAGAGAAGGTGCAGCCGTCCCCCAGCCCCCTGCACACTGGCTGAGGTGTCCAGGCTCTGCTCTGAGTGGCTGGGGGGGGCAGTGCGCAGCCCAGGTGATGCCTCAGTGCGCAGCCCGGGGGGTGGGGAGGGCTGACCCAGGGGCCACCTGCAAGGTCTGGGCAAGCCCCACTGATGAGGCCAGGGAGGGGGCGGTGGTCCTCAGAATGAGGGGGGATGGCGAGCGGAGTCCGGGCCACTGGACCTGCCTGAGTCCCAATTGGCAAACCCAGTCCCCCTCTGGTCCTCAGTTTACACAGCCATAGGAGGGGAGGCTGGAGGCAGTGGTCTCTCAGGGCTCCGAGGGTGACTGGTGGAGGGGGCGGCTTCCAGGAGCCACCTTGGCTATAGACTGGGTCCTCCCCTGCTCCCTCTGACGCCAGTGGCCCCTGCCTAGCCCTGGCCTGTCCACCTCTTGGCTGGTTGAGGGGGCCTCCTGGGACCTGCTCAGAGCCTCGCTCACGGAGAGACCACAATAGCAATAGTGTCACCTACTAAGTGCTGGCTGGAGCCCAGATCTCCTGACGACCCCCCCCCCCCACCCCACTGCAGAGGCAGGTACCAGGGCGGGGGAGCTCGGTTGGGGATCCCCCAAACAGGCCCAGTCTGGGCCCCCAGGGTGGTACGGTCCCCCAAAGCCAAGAGGGATCCAGGGAGGGCCAACCTCGTGGGTTGTCCTGACACAGCCTACAGGGGAGCCGTGCCTGTGGCCCATGTGGGAGGACAGCGGCCCCTCCCCTGTCCCACCAGCGTGGGCCCAGACCCAAGGCTGAGGGTGTTTGAGGAGCCTCTGACTCAGCGCTCTGCTGTCCTGCATCCTGGCCCAAGACCCCAAAGAGCCCGGAGCGAACCGAAAGCTGGCACGGAGTGCACAGGGGCCTGGGCCGGGGTGGGGGCCCGGGGGTGCTGCTCTTGGCGGACTGGTCAGGGCCAAGCATCAGCTCTGCACGGGTGGGGGTCGTGTAGGTGCCTCCCTACAGGGCTCTTTACAGGCTGCTTGGGGCCCTGGGGTCAGCCAGGTATGGGGGTACATGCCGCACCCCCCTACTGCTGGGGACCGCAGGTGGACTGTGGGTCAGGTGAAGGGAGCCAACCTCTCCCAGAAAAGGTGTAGCCGCGGGGCCCCTCTTCTCTAGACATCTGGGACCTCAGCACTCCAGCCTCCCGGGGCTGAGCTAGGTACTGTTTACCAGAGGCTTCCCCTGGCCCATCACCCCTGTAGCTGGGGCTGGGCAGAGAGGGCCCCAGAGCAGAGCTGCGTGGGACCCTGGGAAGGGCTAGGGCCTCCGTCGTTTGGGGGTGTGTTGGGATGAGGCTCTGGACAACAGAGAGGCCCTGCTCTCGTGGTTTGCCGCCCTGGGTCCCCACAGGACACGCTGTGCCCTTTCCATGGGCCCCTGACTCGGGCTCCCTGGGTCCCGCCGGACTTCTGGCCTGGGACTTGCTGGCTGCCCGCACCCCTGCCTTGGCTGGGTGCAGAGGTGCTGAGCTCACCCCAACAGCACCAACCCCCGGACAACAGCTCTGCTCTGCAACCCCCCTCCAGCGTCACAGGGCCCCCAGTGCTCCCTGAGCCTCCCGCGCCCGGGACCCGACACTCACGCTAGCACCGCAGCTCCCCTCCAGCGGCGTGACCGGGCTGTGCACTATGTGCTGTCCCCAGCATGGGCCATGGGGCGTCTGTGCTGCCCCCGTAGGTTCAGTGCTTAAATAGGCCCCAGGGGCGCACTGTCCCCGCCCCGGAGGGCCCCCCTGCCTGCGCTCACTCACTCCCGCGGGCGCACACTCACACACGAGGCAGACGCACACGCATACGCTCTGTAAACACTCAGACTATTTCCAGCACAGAGGGCTCCTGCTCTGGCCCACGGGCGGTCAGGCCGAGGGGTGAGGGGGATGGAACCCGTCTGGGAAGCAGCGTTCCCATGGACAGGGGCCGCTGACGGGGGTCCGGCTTCCTTCCAAGCTGGGTCAGCCCAGAAGTCGTCTCTTTTTTCAGCCCTGACTCCTGAGGCCGGAGCCGGGTCTGCCGTGGCCGCATGAGGAGCCAGAAGGATGCTGGCCCTTCCCACGGGCACGGGCTGTGTGGCCGCTCCCTGTGCAGCAGCCCTAGGGGCTCCACCCCCGCCCAGCGCCCTCCCCGCCCCTGCCACCCGCCACGGGGTCCCTTCCCTGCACCGGGCGGTCTGATGAGCCTCGGCCTCTGGCTGGCCCCCAGGACAGTCCTCCTCGTGCTGGCCCAGGGCCCAGTGCCAGCCGACCCTGGGGCACTGGGGGGAACTGGGTAGGAGGCCTGGCAGGAGGGGAGGACAGGAAGGGGACGCAGAGCCCCCAGGGCCCTCTCTGCCCTGCACCTACAGGGAGCTCAGAGCCCTGGAAGGAGGGCCCGCCCCCAGTTCTGACGGTGGGGAGCTGGGCCAGTGTCTTTGGGACAGGGGAATCAGGCGGCCACTGGGGTCCAGGCCTCCAGTTGGGGCCAGCCTTGGCTCTCCACCACTGGCATCTCCTGCAAAGGTGTCCCCAGAGCCCGCCAGGTCTCTGAGGAGCAGAGCTGGGGTTCCAGGAGCTGACCACGGCCTTGGAACCCCAGCTCCACCATTCCTAGCTGGGTGCCCTCAGGCCACCTCCCTCGGCTGCCCTGTGCATCAGTTTTCCTTCTTAGGGCTGCTGTAAACGGATTACACATGGCAAGCCTGAACACTGGCTACTATCCATGTTTGGTGGAAGGCACCCCCTCCCACGGATGGCAGCAACAGAGACGCAGCTAGGGCCAGGTTACCATGGAGAAAGGCCTTCCTGTTCAAAGCCTGCTGTGGCTCCCTGGTGCCTGGGGGTCCTCCCCTGCCAGACACTTTCTGGAGGGACCGTGACAATCGGGACCGGCGCAGTCCTGATCCCACGTTCTGCCCCAGGAGGAGTTCCCGGGGCCCCCAAAGCCCCGTGTGATGGTGGCAAGGCCCCTGCACTGAGGGCTGGGGGCCCCAAACGCACGGTGTGGGTGGCAGCCCCACTCTGCTGGGGTCTCAGTGGCGCCCCCCTCCTCCCCCTTCTCCCTCCACGGACACAGACCCTGGCTGGCAGGCTGGAGGGCAGTGCCGGGGTCACACGGGGTTGGCAGAGGCCCTCCCGGGCACAAGGGAAAGACGGGCACAGAGCAGCCTCCGGGGCTAAGAATACCCAGCGCGGCGCCCACGCTCCTCAGTGTCGGGGCAGGTGCTGATTAAGCCCTCAAAGGAAACTGTTTTTAGACTAATTCCCAAGCATTTGGACCCAGGTGTTCTGCATGCCTGGTGGTGAGGGGTGGTGTTCTAGGCTGACCTCTGAACCTGGCTCCGCGGGGCCTCCCAAACGCTGACCGGCTTCCGTGAGCCCAGATGGGCTAGCCCCGTCTCGCGGATTACCCCCAGGAGCGGGAGGTCCCTGTCCCTCTGCCCCCACTGCTCTGCATCTGACTGCCAGCCCATCGCTCCCTCACCCACCATCCGTCCGCCTCCGGCTCCCGACGCTGTGTACCCAGACAGGGCTGCTGGCCGGCCCGAGGGCCTGCGGTCCCCGCAAGGTCGTCCTACAGACCCCCAAACACGAGGCCTCCAGTCCACTTTCTCTACGGCCTGGGCCCAGCCGAGGCCAGGACACAACAGATGGAGTGCTGTCCGTGCACCGAGTGCCCTGCGTTCAGGCCTGGGGGCGTTCCAGGGCCGTGGCCTCTGCCCCCCGCGGGTGGGGGGTGGGTGCCTGGCCCAGCCCAGGTCTGCAGCACAGGACGGCAGCACAGGACGGCACCCGAGAAGAGGTCACCTACCGTGCGGGGGACCTGCACCCGGACGTCTGCGCTGTCCAGCGGGGAGTGGCCGCCCTCTCGGGGCCTCTCGGCAGCCTCCAGCCCCTCCTGGTATTTCCTGCTCCTCACGGGGAGAGGGAGCACGTCCCTGCCTGGCTCCCGCCACTCCCCCACCTGGTGGCTGTCTCCATTCTGCTCCTGGGGAGGGGGAGGAAGGCCAGGCATGGGCGGGGGCCGTCAGCAATCCCAAACCCATGCTCCCCGGCACGGGACCCCAAGAAGGGAGAGCAGCAGCCCTGTCTCCCAGACTTGCACCTAAGCTCTCAGGGGTCGGAGAGGGGAGGGCGAGAGGGCCTGGGGGTGCGGAGAGGCAGGGCACGGCCCTGGAGGAGCTGCGAGCGAGGCAGCTGACCCCACACTGAGCAGCGAGTGACCACGGCAGCCACGCGCCTTGCTCCCCAACAGACCCCCACACTGAACCCCGTCCACGCTGGAGGAACCAGAGGCTCAAAGAGGCTAGCTCGCTCCCCCAGGACGACACAGTGCCCACTTCTGGCAGGTACAGAGTGGGCCCAGAGCCCTACCCTGCCCCGTGTCCAGTCGCCTGAGGGCTTGCCAAGGCCTAGCTGCTCCATCTGGAACGGCGGGGAGCACCCAGGAGTGGGAGCCTCCCAGGACACGGGGGACCGTGGCTGGGTGGGGGCTTGGGGTCTACAGTGGGTAAGGACTGGGGCTTGTCCCCCGGGGCACACGGCTGGTGGGACCCTGGGATGAAGGCGGCGGGGACAGGGCCTTGCAGGGGCCTCTCCGGGGGCCAGTGGTTGGGCTTGCGTCTCAGGCTGCGGAGGGCACCCTGGTCTCCGGTTGCGGGGATGCGACACAGACTGGGGTGGGGGATGGAGGCGGCTCACCAAGTACTGGGCCAGCCTTGGGGGGACCTGCTCTCCGCGTTCAGCTGCTCACGCCAGGGGCTGCCCCTCTGGCCCCGGGGCCCCAGCCGCCCACCCCAAACCCCACTCACCCGCTCCAGGGGGAGCCTCAGCAGGCCCCAGGTCTCTGCACTCAGCCTCTGTGTCCTCTTGGGCCTGGCACCTGGAAGACAGCAGGCCCGGTCAGCCTGGCACTGACTGGGGGCCGAGAAGTGGGCTGGCCCAGGCCACCGGGTTCTCTGGGGAGGGTCAGGGTGTCAGCCTGCACCCTGGGGACTGGCAGGGAATGTCCACCTCACGGTCTCTTGCAAAAGCAGACACAGTGTCCGTATGACCTTGCACCCCCAACGGACAAGCAGTTGGGAGTGGGGGTGGGGCAGACTCCCTAGGGCCTGGGCGGGGTCTGGCCTAGGTGCTCCCCACAGGTCCTGTGTCTGAGCTCCTGCCATGCCCGGGGCCTCCCCCACTGAACTCCATGCAGATGGGGCCTCGGACCCTAATCTGTTCACTCCTCAACCTACATACACACGCGCAGCCCAGGTCCTCCCAGGAGCTGAACACCGCTCTAGCTCCACACACAGGCTGGGTACCCGCTGGGGGCCCCTGTGCAAGGGTGGGGTTGTGCGAGGCAAGGAAGTGCTATGTGTAGAGTGAGCAAGGCCTGCAGTGTGGCGGACGCTCCAGGGTCCTGTCTTGGCAGCACCGGACCTTGGACCCACGGCCTGCCCTCGGGCTCGGTGCCCCTGGCAGACTGGGCCTGCAGGCCTGTCGCCGGCGGTGCGGAGGGAGCCCCGGGGAAGTGTCTGACTGCGGCTGGCGTGTTGTGGACACCCTCAGGCTGCATCTTGAGGACGGCCTGCCCTCCGTAGCTACCCCGGCACGGCACGGAGCTCCACGCGAACACCCGTGGCGGACAGCGCAGGCTGACCCCACCCTGGGCCCACACGCGCTGCCTGAGACACGGTCCCCAGAGCAAGAGGGGCCGGCTCAGGAGGTCATTCAGATCAGCCCAACCAAACGCCCAGGGCTTCCTAAAAGCAGAATAGGTGTCCAGCCCTTCTCCCTGTCCTGGCCTCGGGGTTCTGAAGAAGCCACACCCTGCCCCCCACACTCCAGAGGCCTTGGGTGAAAAAGCAGTGACTCTCGGAGGAGGGCGTTGGGGACTGCTGTCCCAGCAGACCAGGGAGGGGACAGCTGCAGCAGCCTGACCAGGAGATGGTGGCCTGCAGCTACCTGGGCCCAGGACGTGGGGCTGTCCGCGGCCCCTCCCCCGTGCCTTTAGCTGCCACGGTCAGGGCCAAGCCTGCCTCTGCCCCCTGCACGCAGCCCCTGGCCAGCAGGCAGCGCCCAGGTGTCGACCCCACGTTGTGTGGCCGAAGGAGCTAGAGCAGGCCCAGAGGGGGCGTCCCCTCTGTGTGTTTCCTCATAAGGGCACCCACCCCAACCCGTCCACCCCCACCCCAGACTAGGCAGACGGCTCTGAAGAAACACTGGAATCCATCCTGCACCAGCCGGTGCCTGGGGGTCGCGACCAGCCATGGCAGAAATGGAGGGGCACCTCCGTTCTGGGAGTCACCCACAGCTGAGTGGCCCGTTGGGATGGGCAGGCCTCTGTGCATAGCCCGTTACTCACCACAGCCAGCGACAACCTGGTTCCATCTCCCGCCATGGGCGGGCTGGTGGCCCCTGTCTTCTCTGCTCCCTGATACCCCAGGGCCCGATTCGATGTCTCCACCCTGTGTGCTGGACCCTGCCTGGCTGGACGGTCAGGCACAGGCCACGGTGGAGGCTGAATTGCCGCTCTGAGACACGGCTTGTGTCCGGCTCCAGGGCGGGTCCCCTCGTGGCCCTCTGAGCCTGGCTAAATGCACCCTCTGTCGGGAGCGCGGGCTGCCCTCACTGGGGCGTGCGGCCACACAGGCATTGGCACGCGTCCCATCCACCCAGCCCAGAGGGTGAGGTCTGGAAACTTCCCTGAGCACCCCCACTCCCGCCTGCGTCTGACCAGCGCCGGCGTCATTTCTGCCCTACCAGTCTCGTGTGCTGCGCCCAGCCCCGACCTGCCCCTCCCACGTGCAGCTTGTCCCATCGACACGGGCAATCCTGCTTTCTAACTGCGTGGCTGTGTCCCCCCAGCTTCTCCCTGCCTTCAGTCTCTTCCAAAATCCCAGCAGCTCCACCTTCAAAACAGATCCAGAATCTGAGCCCTCCTCACCCTTACTGGGGTCTGCCTCCCTGCTCTTGGACCCTGCAGGGCGTGTTGGATCTGCTTCCTCTGTTCACCCTCTAGGGGCCCCCTCCCCCTCATTGCTCCTCCCAGCCAGGCTTACCCAGGCCCCAGGGCCTTTGCACAGCTATTCTCCATTTAAGTTCAGGCTCACTCCCTCCTCCCCTTCTAAGTCTTTGATCAGATGTCACTGCTATGGACCACATGTTTGTGTCCCCCACATTCCATATTGAAGACCCAAACCGCCCCTGCACCGTGATGACAGGAAGCAGGACCCTGAGAGGTGATCAGGGTTGAGCTGAGGCCCTGCGGGTGTTGGGGTGGGTGCCCCTGTGAGAAAACACAGAGCCCCCTCTACCCCCAGACCCCACCGTCCTCTGGCTCCCTGCTTTCACACCTCCAGTCCCCAGCGGCAGCGGAACCATCAGAAGTAAACATCTAGGCCTTCAAGCCTCCCGGTCTGCGGTGTTCCGATCCGCTCCCAAGCTGACGGAGGCGGCGGCCCCCACAAGGCCATGCGCCACTCACACTCAGCCTCACGCTGCTCCTTCTTCCCAAACACCTGCTGCGCGTTATCTGTCCACTACTGCCTGCCACACATTGTCACCACTGGTCGCCTGGGCAGGCTTGCTCCGTGATGCGCAGCCTGTGTTTCTGGGTGTTCATTACGTGGGGCCCGTCCCACCCGGCTGCCCTCCCAAGACCCTGGATACGGGGGCTCAAGAAAGAGACGGCCAGCCGTGGTCACAGGGCCTGGAGACGCAGAGCCAGGGTCAGGACGTGAGAGGTCAGGTCCATTTGGCAAGCTCCAGAAGGTCAAGCGTGGAGCAGCCAGGAAAGGGACAGACATGAGGACAGCTAGGACCCCCGCGGCCTCGAAGTCTTCGGCCGTGTGTCGTGGGTGCCTGGCTCGTGAACGGGGACAGGCCACCTGCTGAGTGTGCGGAGGGACAGGGGAGTGTCCACATCTTCAGCCCGCCCCAGGGACAACAGTGGGCCCAGTTCCCAGGCAGGGACAGTGGGGCGCAGCTGGGTCCAATGACGGGGTCCGCCAGCCAGGACGGGGCGGAGCCAGGGCCTGCAGCCGCATCTGTGGCTCAGACATTCGCCGCACATCCCAGCCCGCTATGGTGGCCAAACACAGGGTCCATGGACGGCCCATACCCTGTGAGACACAAGACCACTGGGTCCAGCTCCCCAGGGCTCAGGACCGGCCCCACCCTCTTAAGAACTGATCGGGCTGCCACGTCCGCGGGGGGTGCAGTGGAACCTGCATCTGACACGCCCTCGCCGGAAAGGGCAGGCTCACGGCCCGGCAGGACACCGGACCCAGGCCCAGGCCCAGGCCCCAGCGGCCGGCTGGGAGGAGCCTGTGCCCACCCAGACTTGTTCTGGGGTCTCTGCTGGGATGGGGCTGCAAGGCTGGGACCCACGATCGACCCACAGACTGAGCCACGCCCCGCGCCAGGCTCTGGGTCCTCCAGCCGCAAAGCATAAAGGACTCTTGTTTTTCTCGCAACAGTAAAGAAAAGCTCGAGTCCGCCACCCGCCCACCGCGGCCCTGCCCGCCGTGGCCCTGCCCGCCGCGGCCTCTCTTCACATCCTCCCAGGGTTCCAGGATGTGGGGCGGGTAAGCCCCCTCCCTGATCTCCCCTGGCCCCCTTCCGCATCACCCCCCCCCACCCAAGGACTGACACGCTGTACACACAAGGGCACCATCCCTGGCCGGGAGGGTCCGTTTCCAGGCACCCTTCTGGAAACTGGGCCAGGCCCCCACCCACGCTCCGTGTACGGGCACGGAGTCCGTGAGGGAGTGATCCGGCCCCTGCAGGAGTGTCCCGCGTGCCCCCTCCACAGGGCCCAGCCCCTGCCAGGCTCACCTGAACAGGGGTTCTCCTTCAGAACTGCCCAGACTCCAGGGGCCTGCTTGCCCCCAGAAGCTGCACTGCAGGGTCTGAAGGCCCCCAGAGATGCCTGGGGCCCCCACACCTGCCTCCATGGCCTGAGCGGGCTGCTCTGGAGAGCGGCCCCTGCCAGCCCTGGCAGCGGGCGGGAAGGGGGCTTCCGGAGGCCCTGGCTGGGAAGGGTCTGGGCACGGGGCAGGGCAGCAGAGCCGGCCTGGGGAGGACAGAAGCTGCCTTGTTCCCAGCACAGCCAGCCCTTCGCCCGTGATGCGCCCCGCCTTTCCTCAGCTCGCAGAAGGGGACAAGAGCCGCACAACCTGGACTAGCCACACCCCCGGGGGCGCCTTTCCAGAAACCCAGCCTAGCCTCGCCCTCCCTTGCTGCTGGCTTCCTCGGCGGGGGCCTCGCAGGGCCAGGGGCTCCACGCAGAGCTGCCCACCTTCAGGAAAACCCCACCCGAAGGGTCGATACCGTCCTATGCATCCTGGGGCAGGACGGGGACGAAGGGGGAGCCCTCCTCCACCCCACCCCCTTCAGCCACGGCACTCCCAAACGAGGGTGGTTGGGGGTCCCAGAAGGCTTTGCGCCTCTACTCCTGTCCTCACCCGAGTGGGAGCGACATGTGCCCCGTTTCCCAGGACAGGGCAAGCTCAGAAACTCCCAGCATTAGGCATGGAAACCCTGCGGCCCCTCCACACCGCCCACAGCCTCTTCCCCAGCCTCCTCCTCAGCAGGCCTGACGGGCTCTGGAGGCTGGCGCAGGGCGGGCAGGCACCCCTGGGGAACACGGCCATGAAGGGATTGGGGTCAAAACTCAAAGAACCATAGGTTGGGGTCCGTGCAGGCAGGGAGGAAGCAGCTAGCTCCCTGCCCCGCACCCACCTACTGCCCCCGGAAAGCCGGTTCAGGGAGCGCCTCCCTCCCCCCGGCCCCACACTTTTTATCCATTTTCTGCTTTGCAAGGAACATTCTGTCCCCACGTGCCCCTGTGTGCCTAATGATGTGGACCTGTGTGGGGGGACCCGCAGCCCGTGAATGAGGTCATTACAGCTGCCCTGGCCCACCCTGGGCTTAGCACCCTGAGCCTCTCTGGCGGACGCAGCCTCCACTTCCCGCCCCCGGGGCCCAGCCCTCAGCCCGGAGCAGGAGGATCACCGAGACAGGGGCGGTGAGTGGCCCTCTCCTCGTCTTCCCCATCCCCACGGCGTCACCAGGTGATGAGCCAGGGGCGCTCAGGGTGAGTGCAGGCCCTCACTGCCGCAGACAACAAAGCACTGGCCTGAAGGCCTCATGTTCAGGCCACACTTTTGTCCAAGCTGTCCCTGCTCCTGAATGCCTCTCTACCCCCTACTTTCCAATCTCCCAATTCTTGGCCTGATCCGGGGAAATAGAACCGTCTGTCTGTGCCCTGAGCACCCTGGACCCTGGACCCCCTGCCCCCCCATCTGGGTGCTCCAGAGCAGGGCCAAGAAGGGGTGCCCGTGCAGAAACTCCCGCGGCGGGGGCGGACCACCCTCACTGGGCAGCTCTGTCCAAAATTCTCCCACTGACCTTCGGGTCAACTGCGCCCATGCCCCACGCACCCTGGGGGGGCCTCCTACCAGACCCCTGCCCACCCTGTCTGGGAACTCACCTTGGGCCTCGTAACCAGCCAGGTCTGGCTTCTCGGTGGCCGCGGGACTGGGCATCCGGCCCAGCAGCAGCTGGAGCTGCGCCACGTTCATGCGGGCTGTGAGCTCCCCACTACGGTCCCCAACCTGCAGCCGAGCGGGGCCCAGTTAGTGCGCAGGTGAGCAGGAGGCTCTGGCAGACCGTCGCTGAGCCCTGAGCCTCCAAGGGAACCATGCCTCACTGTACCTCAGGGATGGAGTCTGGGGGTTTTGGCCCTGGGTAACGGGGGGCCATGTGGGCTCCAAGCAGCACCTCCATACCCCAGGAATGCCCGGGCCTCGGGCAGCCAGCCCTGTGCCATGTGGGGCACTCCTGCCAGAGCGCCCTTCCAGGGCAGGTGGCCTGCCCCAGACCCCACCTTTCTCAGTCCCGGAGCTTCCCATGCACCCCTTGGGCCCCTCAGGCCCCCTCCAGGGTCCCAGGTCAGAGCAGAGGATGGCCCTGCTGCATAGGGGAGAGTACACTGCCAGAGTACAAGCCCGAACACGGTGAGTGGGCCATGGCCAGACCTCGAGTGGAGCCCTGGGGCCACTGGTGGGCCCCCACCTATGCTCAGGGGGCCATGGGGCCGGCCTTGCTGGGATGGGCTCTCCTGACCCAAGCTTCCCTGTTCCCCACCACTGGGGCTCCTATGGGTCTTGCCAATAGCAGGCATGGGGCTGTGATGGGTCTGGGTGGGCACTGAGTGTGTGCTAGGGGGATGTGGCCGTGTCACTGGGGCCGAGGAGGATGGAACCAAGAGAAGGGGGCAGGCTAGGCACCAGGAAGCCAGAGGCCACCTGGGACAACCTGACCATAGTAGGAGGGTCCTGGGTCCAGGGTCCCTCGAAGACCCTGCCTCCCATCCCCAGAAGGGTGAACAGCTGGGGGTTCCCGGGGGGAAGAGCCTGGGGGCGGCCATGACTTTGTTCCCCTGGGCTGCCTGTGGCAGGTCATTTCCACCTTGGCCTGGCCAGGTCCCATCGGGGACATAGGACCCGGGCGTGGGTGGGCCCACAGGGAATGATGACACTCTAGGGGTGGAACACAGGCCCCCTGCTCCCCTCCCCCGATGCCCTGACTGCAGAGATAAGCACCCACCGGCCTCTGAAGACTCGCCCAGCACACGACAGCCTGGGAGGGATGGAGGAATGTCCAGCCAGGAGCCAGGGCACACAGAGGAGCCTGGTCCCAGGTGGGCTGGGCACTGGGAGGCCTCTGAGACCAGCGAAGGCAGCCGTGGGGGACAGGTGGCAGGGGAGGCAGGGCAGGCCGGGCTCACCTCCTGGGAGATCTCCAGGTGTTTCTTGGCAAAAGTCAAGGCCTGTGCGGGGCTCCCCATGGACACGTAGGCATTCCCCAAACTCCAGCACGCCCGGCCTTCACCCACTCTGCCAGGGCGGGAAACAGGTCACAGGTACAGCCCGTGGCCTGCTGGGCCTCACTGGCCCCCTACAGGCCAATCAGGCTCTCACCCCCATGGCTCCCTCCATCCTTGAGGACAGGGGCACTCCCCAAGTCATTAATCTTTCAATTAAGGTGAAAAATCACACAAGATAAAGGCAACCCCTTCAGGGCCAGCCCAGGGGCTCCGTGCACTTAACGATCCATAGCCGTCACCGTCCGGTTCCAAAACGTCGTCCCCCCAGGAGCAAGAGCTGGCCACTTGGAGCCCCCAGACAGGGCAGCCGGCCAGCAGCCCTCTCCTCCCCAAAAGAGGCGCACAGCCCACGGCTCAGAGGCCCTTGCCCCGGCTGCCGCCCACACCTGCCCATGTGTTCAGACTCCTGTGTCTCCTCGGAGACACGGGGTGCTCAAGGGCCACAGACGGACGCGGTGATGAGGGCCCACCCCCAACCAGCCCGCCCCCAGTGTTGTCATAGCATTTGGCCCAGCGCCCACCGGGTCTCACCGAGTCCCACTTGGTGCATGGTGGGGCCCGCGACGGAGGGAGGCTGAGGCCAGGCATTGCTCAGAGTCGCCTGGCGGTCAGCAGCAGGCCAGGGCCTCGCTGGAAGCAGCTTGTGGCTTAGCCCACGAGGACCGGCCAGAATCCCCAGGGGCCGGCCCCGCCCCCAGCGTCCCCACAGCCCCCAGTCCCCGCCCCGCACACCTGTCGGCCAGCTCCTGGGCGATGAGCAGGTGCCGGAGGTGGTACTCGGCCGCGCGCTCGTAGTCCTGCAGCAGCGTGTATGTGTTGCCCAGGCTGTAGCAGGCCTGCGCCTCCACTGCCTGGTCCTTGAGCTGCCTCGAGAGCTGCAGCGTCTTCCTGAGGAGGGCACAGGGGTCAGCCCCAGGGAGGAGGGTTTCTAGCAGCCCCCTTTGCTGGGGGGCCCCCATCTGCGGGGTGGACAGTGGGCAATAGGGATGCAGTCCATCTGCTCAGAGCCCTCAGCCCCAGGGTCCCACAGAGGTCTCCGGAGAGGACTAGGGACAGCACATCCCAGCTCGGGGTCCTTACTTGGGATGTCAGGGCTCGGCACGGGACCTGGGGCTGGTGACCCGGCCTCTGCGACTCAGGCCAGGCTTGTAGAGCCTCCCAGCACAAGCCAGGGATGCCCAGGAGCCTCCGTGGTCTTTACCCTATGAGTCCCTATAAGACGGACCACACCTGCGCCCTAGGGGCATCGTCAGGGGCAAAGGCAGCTCCGGGGTTCCTCTGACAGCCAGCGCCAGGGGCCGCTCTTCAGAGCAGCCCGCTCAGGCCATGGAGGCAGGTGTGGGGGCCCCGGGCTGGCTTCCACCAGCACTTACCGAGTGAAGGTTGTTCTTCCCATCCCTGGCAGCCCCCGGACAAGGGCTTTGCCAGGACACCCTTCTGGGTTGGCCCAGAACCCCCCACGTGGCCCCTGGGAAGGCTGGGAGGTCAGGCTCACCTCTGACCTTGGGCTGGTGTCCAGGTGGCCCCCCTCCCCCTGGCTGGGCTGGGCAGGTGGGGGCGGGCGGGCAGGCCTGCCTACTTGTAGTACTCAGCAGCCACGTCAAAGCGCCCCAGGAAGATGTGGGCGTTCCCCAGGTTGCTGTAGGCCCTCCTCTCGGCCGCCTTGTCTCCAAATTCCTTAGCAATGGCCAGGCGCTGAGGACACAGACCCGAGGCCCGGGTGGTCACACAGCAGCCCTGGGACCCGAGGCAGACAGCAGACACAGCCTACCCGCCCAGGGCGGCCAGGCCAATGTCTGCGCGTGCAGAGGGGTCCGCCCAGGTCCCTGCACTGGGCGCCGGCGAAGCCAGGCGGCTGGGGGAGCCCCGCGGTGCACTCACCTCCTTGTGGAAGGCCGTGGCCTCCATGAAGCTCCCCAGTAGGTAGTGGGTGTTGCCTAGGTTGCCATAGGCCCTGCCCTGGGCCGCCCGGTCGCCCAGCTCCTTCACCAGGGACAGATTCCTCCTGGGGGTCGCGTCTGTCTGAGCCACGTCCCTCTCAGTGCATGGGAAGCAGGGGCCCCGTGACACCCGCCCCCCAACCAGGCTAGAGGGCGATGAGCAGGCAGCCTCCGCTTGGCTCCTCCCAGGAGCGCACCCCAGCGGGCGCCGTGTGAGCTCTGAGGCCGAGTCGGGGCTCGTCTGCCCCAGGCTTCTCGCATGCACAGACGCTCAGCCCCACGCCCCTGGCCTTCCTGCAGCCAAATGTTTTCTAAATGCCACACGTGGCTTCTCCGCACCGCCGTGGATGACTGACGCGTGGGGAGATACCGGGGGCTGGGGAGGAGCCCCACCAGACCCTGAGCACAGGTGCAGCGGGGGTGGGGAAGGATTGCTGACCGGGCCATCGCCATGCAGGGGTCTGTGGAGAGCCGATGGGGTCAGATAGGGGCACCTGCCGCACCCCGAGACCAGCAGCGGGGCGTCAGGAAGCGCAAGGGAAAGCGTGGACACCCCGCGGCCCGCCGGCTCTGCGGGCGCCCCCGCCCACCCCACTCACTCATAGAACTCGGAGGCTCTGCGCAGCGGCTCCCGGACGTCCGGCGGCAGGTGCCCGGGGTCCTGCGCAGCGGTCCAGGACAGCTGCTTGCCCTTGGCATGGTACACGTTGCCGATGTTGTACAGCGCCCTCGCCTCCCCAACCTGAGGGTGGCACCGAGGTTGGGGGACCTCTGTAGACCGGGCCCCCGAGGAGCCCACTGTCCCCGGTCCATATATCCCGTGAGGCAAGGACCCGGAGGGGGACGATCACCACATCCAGACGCTAAGGTAGGGCCGGAGCCCCAAGAAGGGCTGGGGGGGTCTCGCGTGTGACAACTGCTCTCTGAGGACACCCCAAGTGACTGAGTCACAGGGGAGGGGTGGCCATGCCTGGTAACGGGCACCCCTCTGGTCTCTGCTGCCCAGGGAGAGGAAGGGCCTCCCAGCCAGGCCTGGCCCCCTTGAGCTGTGACTTGGGGTGAGTCACCCTATTTCCTTATCCATGCTGATCTCCCAGGGTCACAGAGGGAGGTCACGGAGCAGGACAGTCAAGCGTCCGCACCGGGCTTCCCCATCCCCCTGCTGCTGCGCGGCCACATCTCCCTCTGGAGCCCAGAGCAGGGAGGTCGGTGAGAGGCAGAGCCGACATGGATGTTGGGGGGCGGGGCCTCTAGCTTGGGCAGGGGCCAGGCCACCCTCCCACCTTCCTCCCACCTTCCTCCCACGGGGGCCAGCGTGGGGCCACAGGTCGGGGGTGCCGGCCCCCCAGGGAGCCACTGACTGACCTTGTCCCCCTGCTCTTGGGCGATGTCCAGGTGCCTCTGGCAGCAGACGACGGCCTCGTCAAAGCGGCCCAGGACCTTCAGTGTGTTGCCCAGGTTCCCACTGGCCTTGGCCTCCCCCATGCGGTCCCCGATGGTCCTGGAGGGCAGTGGGGAGTGAGCAGCCAGGCTGAGGGCTCCAGACGCTGAGTCCCGCGGGGACGCCGGGCAGGGGTGGGGCTGGCCTGGCAGGACCGGCCCTGAGCCGACTGGGGCAACGCTGGGCAGGAGTCCTGTGCTGGCGGGCGAGGCCCCCTCGGGCAGCCCCCAGGATGGGGAGTCCAGCTGGGGGTCACTTCTCTGCGGGGCCCAGCCTGCAGCTGTCAGGGCCTGGGGGCCGCCGGATGGAGACCGGGAGAGCCGGGGAGAAGGGGGCACCTGGCAGTGTAACTTTCAACATGCTGGCGGGGTGCGGAGGACACCTGGGGCTCGCTGGCCGGGGAAGGGCCCGTGGGCATGACTGGTGGGAGCCCCGGGGAGCTCCACTCCCTCTCAGGGGCCCCCGCTGCTGACTGCACGTGCAAAGGAGGGGCAGAGGGTGGGAGACAAGCAGGGGGGTGCTCGGGAAGGAGAGCAGCTGGAGCCAAGGCCGGGGGTGCTGAGGGAGGGTGGGGACCTGCGGGAGCACAGGCGGTCGCCCCCCCCCCCCCCCCCCCAGCTGACACACACACAGTCCCGGAGGCAGGCTCACAAGCGCGGACACAGTTGGGAGAGCAGGCCCCAGCCACGCCCACGGGCCGATGGACAGGCTGGTCCTGGTCTCCAGGTCCCCGAGCCCCCGAGGCAGGCGCCCGCGCTCACCGCGCCAGCAGCAGGTCGTGCCGGTGGTACTCCAGGGCCCGGGAGTACTCCTTCAGGTAGAAGTAGGCGTTGCCCAGCTGGCTGTAGATGGCACTCAGCGTCTTCAGGTCCTCCGTGCCCACCTGCACCGCCGCCTCAAAGAACGCCGCGCCTGCCTTGAAGTCCCCCGCCTTGCAGAGACGCTCCCCCTCCAGGGCGAGCTCCAGGCACGAGGCCTCCATCCTGGGCGGAGGGGAGGAAAGTCACAGCCTGCCTCTCACGCGGCCCTGCCGGGGACGCGCGCTTCCACCCTGCCGTCGCGAGGACCACGAGGCCCTCCGACAGCCGGACCCACACTGCACATGTGCGTGCTGTGCCCGGGAGCAGGTGCCAGGGCCGGTGGCACGCCCGTCCCCCAGCTGGCACACCTGTGCACCTCACCGAGGGCGTCTCACTGCCCCCCCACCACTACCAGGGCTCAGGGGCTCCGGGCAAAGGCGTGAGTCTGTGACCACAGCAAGGCCTCAGGCCATGGCGGCCAAGCTCCAAACACAGCCTCCCAAGAAGTCTCAGGCGCCTGGGTGAGGGCCACCCCTGGAGCCACATCCCTCCTCCAGGGTGGCCTCAGCAGCCTGGGATGGGCCCTGAGCGTCACCAAGGACAACCGAGGCTCAGAGAGGTTTGGAGAGCTGGCCAAGGCCACATGGGCAGAACCTGACCCCCCCCCATCCTAGAGTACGCCCCGAGCCTCCAAGGTCTCCATGGGGGGCTGCAGGCTCAGGCATCATCTGTTCTCACCTCCCATCCTTGGGGGAGGCATGGCCGCATCGGAGCCAAGGGTCAGCCAGCCCTGGGAGCCGAGGAGCGCTCAGCTGCCCCACGGCCACGACTGCCTGATGGACAGCGGCTCCCCCACCTCATGGCTCTACCAAGGGAGAACAGGACAGGACCACGCTTAGGATGAACCCAACCCCTGGAAACTGTTCCAGGTTCCTGGCCCCTGAAGCCAGCCTGACCCCAAGGGTCTAGAGTTCCTCGTGACAACCCAGGCCCTAGCCGGAGGCTGCGCCAGACCCTCCTCCCCTGACCTTTGGGCGGGGGCTTCAGAGAAGCAGGGCCCTGCTCGGCCCCTAAGGTGGGGTCTGGGCCCCCCAGCTGCTAGCCTAGGTCCTGTGGTCCCTGGGTCTTAGACCACCTATCACGGGAGCCTCATGTGTGGGGCCACTCAGTCAGGCCGGCCCTGGCTCGGGCCCTCCTAGCTGTGGGGTCCTGGGCAGGCCACATCACCACTCAGAGCCTTGGTTTCCTCCTCCGTCCTCTTCTGGCTGGTCCTGTGGGTTCCCGGCTCAAGGCCTGGCCCATGGCCCTGCCCTTGGGTGGGAGAGTGGGGCCCCAAGCTGGAGGGCACCCTGGCCCTGGAAAAGTGAGGGGCACGTTCCGCACGGCCGAGGGCCAACCCCGACGTCCCGCGTCCGGGTCCGTGGAAAGCCTACAGGTAACTGAAAATGTCCACACCAAACGGCCCACATGGCCCAGGGCACCTGCCCCTCAGCTTTGTTGGGTTGCGCAGTGGTTGGTCAGCAGTTACTGGGGGGAAGCACATGGCTCCCCTCAACCAACCAACAAATCTGTCTACGCCAGTGCTTCTCCACCGTTTGACCAAACCCCCTTCGATACAAACCGTGGCGCCCGGCCCACTTCACCTCTACATTGACAGGAAAACGTGCACTTCCAGCGTTTCCAACAGCACCGCTTACCAAGAGGCAGGGCGCACCTGTGGAGCCCCGAGATGCTGAGCCCAGCACCCCAGACCCCATGGGCTCAGAGCTCTCTGCTGGGAAGCCCCCCACCTTCACAGAACTGCTTGCCTAGCCTCGAACCCCCAGCATCGGGGCCACTCCTCCCGGGAGGGCTGGGCTCTGGGACCTGGCACCGCCCTGCCCGCGCCAGGTTCGAGCCGAGCCTGGGGGGCCCCTCCGAGAGCCGGGGGTCAGAGCTTTGGCCTCATACCCGCCCGCTCTGGGAAGGTCCATCCAGATGCCGCACCGCAGGAGCCCCCCAGCGGCCTCCCCCGGAACCACTGCCACGCGTGGGGCTCCTTAATCTAGGCCTGCCAGGCCTCACCCAGCTGGGCACCAGGCCATGGGACGCCGTGGGCCAACCTCTCCTCCCAAGGGACGTAGTAGCCTCGGGGCTGTGACGCTGCCGTGTCCGGACCGAGCTCACCCTGTTGGCTCTGACCGAGTCGACAGTGAGGAGAGGGGGAGCGTCTGCCCCCAACCCCCGGGCCTGCCTGGACACCACGGTGAAGGAGGATTCTGGTGCAGGAAGGGCCTGGGGCCCAAAGAAGCAGGAGGTGGGGGGTCCACGGAGGGGTGTCGGGCGTGGCCACCCTGAGTCCCAGAGAGGCCAGTCCAATCCTGGCTCCAGGATCGTGAGGACACCCCCTGGACAGGCCGCAGGCAGGGAGTCCGGGCCAGGAGCCCCACCCCCTCTACTGAGCCCGAGAGCCCCCCAATGCCCCTTGACCTCCAGCACCCACCCCCCTGCCCCCGTCACCACCCAGCACACCTCTTCCTCCGCAGGTTACGCATCTTCTGCACGTAGAGCCACAGCTCCAGGCCCACGGGCAGCAGCAGGGGGCGGGGCCGCGGGGCACCGTACACCACCTTGCACACGGCCTTCTCTGCCAGGCTCAGGGCCACAGGCTGGCCCTCGGCAGAGGCAGCCGGCATGGCGGGGCTCCAGGCCTCCCTCCTGGCCCACCAGCTCCCGGCGCACCTTGGCTGCCAGTCCCGGGGATGCCCCGGCCTCGTGGTCCCCCTGCCTCCACCCACTCCAGAGCGGTGGGCCAAAGGCTCTGGCGTCCCAAGTTCCAGGAGACCCCGGGTCCTCAGGCAGGCTGTCCAGGGCCTCCCGGGGACTGAGGGGGATCAAGGGATCAGGGCAGCTCAGAGCTGGGGATCAGCACCGTCAGCAGGCAGGGCAGGGCCCAGGCGGGGGAGAGGCTTTCTCTGCCAGGCCACTTGCCCAGCTCAGCAACGGGCATGGGGGTGGTAGAGGCCTCCAAGGCTGTGCAGCTCTGGACCACGGGAACAGGAAGGGGGTGCCACTCTGGGGCTCCCTCTGACCCCGAAACTACCTGGAGTCAGAGCACAGGGCGAAACCGAAACACGAGGGAGTGTGGGAGGCCCAGGGCAAAGACCAGCCCAGGTGCAGGATCTCACGGCCAGCACCGGCCCTGGGGGCCCTGTTCACTCGGCAGCGGGCTCTGGTGAGGCCGAGTCTCGGAGGGCCCGGGGCAGGTGAGGGCAGGGATGGGGGGGTCCCAGGCTGCCGGCCACACCGCGTCCTGCTTCCCAGTGTCCCGACCGAGTAGCCCCACCACGCTAAGGCTTCTGCCAATACCCCCATCCACCCCCCCAGGACCACTCAGCTGACAGGTACAGGGCGGGCCTGGGTCACCGCGTTTTCACCCAGCTCCTATTCACGAATTAGAGCTCCAAACCCTCAGATCAACCCCAGGCCCCCCACTCTGCCTCCCAGGGCCCGCCTGAAGGACAGGCTACCCTCCCCTGTCTTGCCTGAGACCCACCCAGGCTGGCCAGGCCCACATCCCTGCGCAGGAAGAAGATTCCGGAGCCTCTGCCCCAACACCACCTCTGCAAGCCTGTGGCTGTTTGCCCCGTTGCCTGGCATGTGCCCGCTGACCCAAGTGAGGGACCGGTCTGCGGCCGCGCTGGGCCGCCCACTGCAGCACCAGCTTGTGGAGCCGACCTTCCTGCCCTCTAGCCTCATGTCTTCCCTGCAGGACTGCCCGGGGCCTGTCCGTCCGCCGCACAGGCTGTCAGGAGACCCACTTTCGGGGCACGAGAGCCCCTGCAGCTCTGGGCTGGGCTGACGAGAGTTTGCAGAGCTCCCCAGGATTGTGGCCTGAGCTCCCCGGCAGCCTCTCCCTTCCCTGGGAGGGACGGCCTTCCCACCTGGGATGCGTCGCCCCTCCTTGCAAGGGCCCACCAGGCCGGCGTGCCCAGAGGCTGGACCACAGTGGCCGGGAGGAAGGACACCATCTGCCTAGCTCCTGCCGCCCGCCCGCAGGCTGACCGGTTAATAAGATGGTTATGGACTCCCCGGTGGCCACCCTTACTCTTTGGCCACATCGCGCCCACACCCTTCCAGCCCCGCCTTGGCATCCAAGACAGCACCCCACAGAAGCCATCAGCCCAGCCTCACTTGGACCAAACTGCTCTGCTCTCCATCAGGCTCCTGCCC
Source organism: Mustela lutreola (assembly GCF_030435805.1). Lineage (NCBI taxonomy): Eukaryota > Metazoa > Chordata > Mammalia > Carnivora > Mustelidae > Mustela > Mustela lutreola. Next base: position 1,389,108 of record NC_081301.1, read on the forward strand.
TCACCCACCTGTCCCGCCAGCCTCTGCGGGGTCCTCGGGGGCAGACATCATGGCTGGTCTCCAAGCCAGGCCCCCAGCTCCCACCGCACAGGGCTCCCTGGGGGCTGTGTCCCTCTTCCCTCCCTCCTCTGCTAAACGCAGTCACTGTCCTCCCTCTCCAGGGATGTCTGCCCCAGTCCGGGCCATCAAGCTGATGTGCCAGGGCCCCCGCTCACCCCATCCCGCTGCCCCCAAAAGCAAAGCCATCCTGACTCCCTTCCACATGGAGCTTTCGGGACAGCACAGGGCAGGGAGCATGGTGGGAACAGGAATTGCTGATGGAGAACATGTGTGTCACCCAGCTTGGGAAAGCGCTGGGGGTTGCGTTTCTAGTGAGCCCTGGGGCCAGGCCGTTAGCCTGCAGATGCCGTGCCACGGCTGGTGCCTGGGATACGGTGGAAAGAGCCACGGTGGGGACGGGTAAGCGGCAGGAGGCCGTCCCACTCCTGAGGATGGCCCTGTCTGGCCACCTTATGCTTGGGAGCCACGTCTGACAGGCACCTGACGGTGGGGGCGCTCACCACTCCCCCTGGCCTCCCCACTTTCAGGGACCTCCTGGCCGCCTGCCCCTCCCTCGAACTCTCCTCTCCCAGGCCCTGTCGGCCCCTCCCTCCCCAACCCCTGCTCCAGGAAGGAGCCTCTGCCTCCCCAGCACCGGCCCCTCCCCAGGGCCCCATCTGGGGACTCCTTGGGCCCACGGGCACACTCACACCCCTCTCTGGGTGCATTCCGAGCCCAAGTCCCCCAGACCCCATATCACCAGGCAGGAATTTGGCATGGGAAAGGAGCTGCTGGGGGAGGTTCCCCCAGAGGTGCCCCCGAACGACTGTCTGCAGAGTGGTTAAACCAAACGGCCGCTCAGGGCCCCTCCGCTGCCCTGCCATAGGTGGGCTTCCTGGCCAGGGGGTGGACAGCCTCCTGACGCCTTCCCCCCGCCCAGAGGAAGGGCCTCCCTCCTCTCCAGCTAACAGCCCCCACCCGTCCAGGATGCGCCCACACACGCTCCCGACTCCCGCCCCTGCCTGCCGGCCTCCGAAAGCCGGCACCGAGCGGGACCCACCCTGCCCACAGCTGGCTGTGGCCACCCAAACACCCCTGTGAGGGGTGTCCGCGCAGGCCCGCAGGAGGGCTTGCAGCAGCGCACCCCAAGTCTGTGCTCGGCTCGCCCCTTCGAGCTCAACTCAGCTCTCGGCTGGCAAGGACGGCCGGGCTCAGGGCCTCTGCCAGCGTCCCCTCTTAGCCCTGTCCCTGCCAAGGACGGCTCCCCCCATCAGTGTCCTGCCTGGCGTGTTACTGCCGGGCCCCAGCACCGGCCCACACTCCCGACTGCCAAGTCGAGACTGTGGATGTGGACCAGCACGGAAGGGACCCCAGGCTCAGCTGTGCAGGGGATCCTCTAGGGCGGGCCTCCAGTGTCAGCTGCCAGGAAACCCACCCGCACACCCCTCCCCCTACATGGGGCCCAGAAGCCAGGCCGGGGGGCTCAGCACTCAATCCTGGGACCACACAATGGCGGCTGTGTCTGACCAGTGGCACAGGGACCAAGGTGGGAGGAGCGGCAGACCTTTTCACTCACCACCAGGGCCTCATTCTGCACTTTGGGGGGGGGGGTGCCGAGGAGGGGGGCGCGTAAAACAGGCGTTTGCTGCTGACGCACTGGCCAGCTGGGGCTGGAGAATCCTCTTGGGCAAGGCTGGGCCCCTTGAAGGCCCAGCATCTGGGGAGGCCGCCAGGTCCTAGGAATGATGGTGTCCGTCCAAGTCCAAGCTGGGGACCCGTCAGGCGCCCTGGAGGCAGCCAGTCCAGCCCCTGCCTGGCACTTGTGCCGACTGTACTGGGCCCCCGGCATCCCTGGCAGAGTCCATGCCCCTGGGAGGACCTGGTGCCCACGTGCTCGGACACCTGGCATTGCCGTGCAGGACACCCTGGCCCAGGGTCAGCAGGCAGGCACGCCCGCAGGTGTCAGCTCAGAAAGCGCGGGCCGCCGGCCTCCATGCAGGGGCCCGGAGGCTGGAGCCTTCTCAGGCAGACACACACCCCACCCGGCTGGCTGGCTCTGCAGCCTGGATTCCAGCCTGTGGTCCCCTGAACACAGATTCATAGTGGGGCCGTGGGGACAAAGCCGGGTTCCTTCAGCCATGCTGCCTCCAGAGAACCCAAACTGCTGTTGTGGGGAGGTGGTGCCGGGCTTGGGAGGGAGCTCCTGGCGGGCCCCCTCCACACACCTGCTGGGCCAGGCTGCCCAGCTGTCAGGAGCGCAGCTGGGAAGCTGAGGGTCTCCCTCCCACTGTCCCAGGGCAGGGGGTGGGGGGCGGTCCAGCAAGCAGCAGCCCACCCCAGCCAACAGACCATCCTGACCACTGGCTAATTCTGGCGACCGAAGGGCACCAGCTCCCCCCTCAGTGCCCCCCATGCCTGCATGTCCTCCCCCCCACGCCCCCCACCCTTGCGGGCACCTCCCCCACCAGGTGTCTCCTTCCTCTGCATCTCCTCCTTCACCCCGGGTGCCCCCTACCCCCGGACCCCGTCCTCCCCAGTCCCCGCCCCCGCGGGCGCCCCCACCCCTGCACCCCTCCTCCCCCGCGCCTCCACCGCCGCCAGCCCGCAGGGAGGGCGCGTCTCCGCCACGTTGCGCGCCCACCGCAGCCTTTGTTCCGGGCCTCCCGCCTCCTGCCGCCGGTCCCGCGCGTCCCGCCGGTCCCCGCAGGCCCCCACCGGTCTGCCCAGCCTACCTGGAATAGAGGCGCCGGGCCGGGCCGGGGAGCTCTTCGGCGGCGGGCGGGGCCGGACCGGCCATGGGGCTGGGGTCGCCGAGGGCCGGGGGCGCACGCCCCCCCCACCCCGCTCGCGCGCCGCCCTGCGCCTGTCCCCGTCCGCTGTCCGCTGTCCGCCGCCCACCGTCCACCGTCAGTCCGTCCCTCCGTCCTTCTGTCCGCCCGCCCGCGGGAGGCGCCGAGGAAGTGATGCGCGCGGGGCGCCGCCCCTCCCGCCGTGGCCGTGATGTCACCGCCGCCCGCGAGGGGAGGGGGCGCGGACGGAGCCGCGGGTCCCTCCCCGCGCGCGCGGCCCCGGGGGAGGGGGCGGGGCCTTTGAGCCAGAGCCTCTGCCCCCCAGGACCCCCTCTCTCCCCAGCTCGGGGCTAGGGGGGCACGGGGGCAGGGGCCTGGCTCTGGGCTCTTCTTCTGGGACCCGAGGCGCGCCTGGGTGTCCGTGCAGCCCTGCCGGCTTCCCCACCCCCACGCGGAGGGCGTTTGAGGCCTCCTTGCCTTTATTTGGCAGGCGGCCAGCCCCCCTTGCTAGTCCCCTGCCTCCCTCATGTCCAGCTCCAACATGCCCACCCCCGTCTCAACTGGCAGTGGGTGCTGGCCCTGGGGTGACCCTCTGCCTGCCTTAGAGACAGCCGGGAAGCTGATGGGAAACACTGCTCCAAGCCCCTGTCTGACTCCCCTGGTCCTCCGGAGGGGGCCTGGGATCTGCACTCACCGCGACCTGTGTGGCCTGGCCCCGGGAGCCCCTCACCCTGCTGTTTCTTACTCCCCAAACCTGGGATCACCGCCTGGGCCTCAGCCTCGGGACCATGGTCTCACTTGTGAAATGTGAGTGCAGGGACGCTGCGCCCAGGCCCCCCACTGCCACCGCCCTCCTGTGTCCCCGCGGGGCCTCTGTGGGTGCCTGCGAGCCGGGCCTGCTGACACCTTACACCTTACCCTGCGGCCTCCCACTCTGGGCTCTGCAGGGCTTTCGGGGCCTTTCCCCAGGGCAGCGCCTGGGGGGAGGGGGTGTGGGCACGCAGAAGGCCCCTTGGGCACACCTGGGTCTCACCTGGTTCTGTCCTGCGGTTCTCAGTCCCAGCTTTCCTGGTGCAGCCAGGGGACTCCGGACCCTGGAAGAGTGGCTGAGGCCCAACGGGACAGCAACAGCTCTGGGAGCAGGAAGCGGCCACTTTCCCAGGAGAGCTGCCCTGAGGTCAGGGAAATGCCAGGGCCTCCGGCGGGACCCTCAGCCCACAGGCAGAGGCCAACGGCAACAAAACTAAACAGAAGATAGAAAAGAGCCTGTTGGCCCGGGGCTAGTTTGTTTTTCCTACGGAAGAGAGGCAGCGGGAATGAGAACCATCTGTGCCCGAAGCCTTGGCAGCCTGGCAGCTCATCCCACTCGCCCTCCCCCGTGACCACAGGAGCTGGGCAAGGTCTCGCTCCCTGGCTGGGGCCAGGCTGCTGGCTGGGGGGTGGGGGGGCTGTGGGCGGAGCCACCACCCTTATCTGCTACAGCCCCAGGCCTGCGTCCTTGGGGTGCCTCCCGAGCGGGCATCACTCTGAGGCTGGGGCCCCACCTCTGCCAGACCGGAGCTCAGCGTTCCCAGGAGGCTGCAGCTGCTAGCTCCTGTGGGTCCCCTGGGTCTACAGCCGGGGGGGCCTGGTGCCAAGAAGACCCTCAGAGCGACGGGATGTGAATGGCAGAATGGGGGAGAAATGTGCGGCCACCATAGCGGTCGCTGCGGGGAAGGCACCTTGTTTTTCTTCCTGGAAACAGGCAGACTGGGGAGCCAGGGCCCCTGGGCTGGGAGAGTCGCTGCTTTATATCAGAGCTTCCTGGGGGAGCTGGGACCCTCTAGGGGTGCTGTGCGGTGAGCTGGTCCACAGCTCAGGCTGCCAGGCCAGGCAGGACTGCCCCCGTCCCCTGCACCGGGTCAGCTGCCACAAGCTGTCCTTCTCTGAGCCCCAGTTCTGCCACGGGAATAGGGTTCAGTGGCTCGCTCCTGCAGGGACCGTGAAGGCCCATGGGGGCGTGGATGCTGCTCCTCACTGTCCGTGGTGCGCTGAGAGCTTGAGGAGCACCGGCACTGGGATCACTCTGCCTGCGCGGTTGGGCCTGGTCCCCGCTGGGCCCCGATGGTGGTCCTGGCTGGACCTGACTCCTCTCTCCTGCCCAGAGAACCCGTGCAGGGAGATGGCCTGTGATGAGGGCTGCCACCAGGCGACAGGCCAGTGTGCATTGCCTACACGGCCCCCCACCTGTGAGACGAAGCACATCACTGGTCCACGGAGAGCAGGGGGCTCCTGGGTGACAGGTCTGGGCCGGGAGGAGCTCCTGGAGCTCCATCGGCTCTGCTCACCCTGCCCAGCCTCCCCAGAGACGGGGGAGCACGTCTTTACATTCTGCCTTGTAACTGCCTCCCCACTTCATGATGCCAGGTGCCCCAGCCAGCCAGAGCGCTCCCACGGGAGGCCGTAAGCACATGCCCTCCATCCATCCAGCCATCCATCCAGCCATCCATCCCTAATGGGCCTCATTCCCAAAGGAGCGTTAGAGGGAAGGAAAGTAATTTCCTGCCCAGACACATCCCTGAGCGGAACGTGAGGGGTCGGCACAGGCAGCAACGCTGACCCCGGTCTGGGAGGCACCCGGTCTTGAGGGCTGACACACGGCATCCGGAGGGCCCGGGCGTTCCTGTCAGCACGCGTCAGCCACGGTGCTCCCTCCCTTCGAGGGCACTGCCACGTGCCTGCCCTGCCCTTCACCACTCAGCCTTTCTGGCACCCTGCCTCACCGGTACACCCTCCTGTTGTACAGGCGAGCACACAGAGCGGTGGCGTCCCGGGTCTCCCGACTGGGCCAAGGTGACTGGGCTGCAGGGGCACGGACGGCATCACACCCTGGTCTCCTGCCTCACCCCTTCCTGGATCTGTCCTCTGCATCTGTCCCCAGGACATGCCTGGCGGGAGATGATGGTGGATGGTTGCAGGGTTCTTTCTGAGCCCCTGGAAGTGGGGAGACCTGGTGGGCTCTCCAGGCTCCCCAAGGGCCCGGGATGAAGGCCAGGCCGGTGGAGGGTGTCCAGGCTGCCTGGAGGATCCGAAGGCGGGCAGACGGGCATACAGGCTTTAGCAGGGTGTGCGGCCCCCGAGGCCCCCTGGGTGTTGGCTGAGGCCGGGGGTGATGGGGATGTTCCTGTGGCCAGGGTGGCTGCTCCTCGCCTGTGGTCTCCCAGACCAACCCCCCCCCCCCCACCGCCTTCCGCTCCCACCTCTGCAGCAAGGCTGTTCCCGCAGGGCCCAGTGGGAGCTGGAGCATGGCCAGAGCAGATCACTCAGGTGTACTGTGTTCCCGACGAGAAGGACCTTACTGTCCCACACAGTTGCCGGGCGAGTGCCTGCTCCCGTGGTCCCGAGACCCCTCATGGGTCACCCCGCAGCCATTTCCTCTCTCCTGGGGCCCTTCAAAAGTCCTTAGAGAGTGGGGTCTGTCAGGCGGGTGTGCGGCTGCACGGGCACGGGCCGCGGGGAGCTGGCAGGAAACGGTCTATCTGCCTACCCCCGGGACCGCGTGCCCAGGAAATAGCTGGAGGTCCGAGGGAGGCCACCCACCCACGACATCCACGACAGACATCCACGACAGCCGGCCACGCGGCATTCCTGTGGCCCTGGCTGGCCGGCTGTTCACGCCCCTGGAGCCGCGGGAGGCGGGACACATTCGCCTGGCGGCGAGGGCAGGTCAGTCTGTGCGGCTCAGCCTCAGTGATGCCCGACCCATCTGTGTCCCCAGCCCGGGCCTGGCAGATGCAGGGACATGGAGAGAGAGAGAGACACAGAGACAGAGACGGAGACACGGAGAGAAAGGGAGGGCTGACCCTTGCAGCAGAGTCTGGGGGCTCCGGGTTCCCATGATGGTGTGTGTGAGTGGAGGGGAGACGTCCCACCCCAACCGACCCGAGGAAGCCCTCGATGGCAGACAAAAAAGGCAGCGGGTTTTCCCCTTTCAGGGGTTCCCTGACCAGTTTCCCATTCCAGGAGTGCCGCCGGGGCTAAAAGCCACCCCCAGCCCTTTGGCCCCTCAACCTTGGCCAAGCTCCCTGCCCCTTTGGCACCTGTCCCGGCGGCCCTAGGGTGGTGATGTGACAGGACAGTGGGTGAGGCGCTGTGAGCACCCGCCAGGCTCCGTGGACATGGGGCGAAGCCCTCTGTGGTTTCTCTGGGGCTGGTGTGCCCACGAGGCACGCCGACTGGCTGAGAACAACGTTGCTCTCTCTCGGCTCCGGCAGAGTCCAGGTGTCCCGGGGCCGCACTCCCTCCTGAGGCTCCGGGGGAGTGTCCTCGCTGCCTGTCCCAGCCTCCAGGGCTCCAGGCATCCCCACCTCCGCTCCGTCCTCAGAGGGCCTGTCCCCTTCTGTGGAGGGACAGGCCATCGGACGCAGCGCCGCCGACCCCAGGACGGTCTCATCCTGAAGTCCTTCACTTAAGTACGCCTGCAAAGACCTTTTTTCCAAACTGGGTCACATTGACACCAGGTGGGTGTCTTTGGGGGACCCCCGCTCCCCTCACTTCCCAGTGCTTCCTTACAACAGCTGCTGTGTGACTCAGGTCACGTGGTTTTGTGGCCTTCTTGCCGGGTACCATTAGCTCACGAGCTCTACCCAGGCCTCACAAAGAGGTCTGCGCAGACGTGACTGGGGGCAGGGCTCTGTGACATTCGTCCGTGGGTACGCCGCGGCTCCTTGACCAGGCCCTCACCACACCTTTCCCCCTTGTCCTGGGGAAGTGGAACACCCGGGGTCCTGGGGGTGGGAGCGGCTCCCGGAACAGAGCCGTCACGCGAGAGAAAACCTCTGACCGTGGGGACCCCGCCTGTCTAGAATGCAGGGACAGTGTGCAGCTTGGGACACCACAGGCCCGTGCTGATGTCGCCCCCCCCCCGGAGCAGGGGACAGGCGGGGAAGCAGGCCCGGCCCAGCGCAGCAGCTCACAAGCTTGGGCCCCAGCCTTCCCCTGGGTCTCTCTCCTCTCCCAAACACAAGCCTGGAGAGTGATGGGCTGCTGGGGAGCCCTTGGCACAGGCCTAGAACACACCACACGCTCTGCAAGGGACGGCTGTCACCAGGAGACTTGCTCCCACCTCCCCGGCCTGACCCTTCCCGCCTGGCCTGGAGGTCTGGGCAGAGGCAGCGGGGTCCTTCTCACGCAGCAAGGGGGGGTGGGGGGGGACTGGGCGTGTCTGGGGCCACCAGAGGCTGAGGGACTGGGTCGGCCTGCTAGTAAGGGGTCTGGAGCCCTGGCTGGAATGAGAGGAATCCCCAGGGCCCCGCGTCCCGCAGGAGGGGCCTCCGCCCTCAGCACCCACCTCCCCTCCCTCCCTCCCCCAGGCTCGGCCCTCCAGTGCTGGGTGCCTACCACCTGGGAGCCACATGTCACATCAGGAGGAGGCTTGGTTCCGTGGGACCCCCTCCCTCTCGCGGGCCCCCCCCCCAACGTGCACCTGCGTCTGTGGGAGCCAGACTCCCTGAAGGCCCCACCTACCTCCAGGTGTCACAGAAAAAGAACCCCGGTTCCTGCCCTGTCTCTGCCCTCACATGCGGTCACCCCCACTCAGGCCTCAGGTGGCCAGGCAGGCTAGAGGGACATGTTCCAACGGCCCGGGGCAGGGTGGGAGGACCGCGGGGTGCTCAGGGGGCCCGTGGCCTGGGCACAGTGAGAACGGGGACTCAGGGCAGGCAGCGGCGGGCACAGGAAGCAGGGTGGGGAGCTATGGGGGGCACAGGACTTGGGGCCGAGCGAGGACGTGGCCAGCTCCCCAGGGCAACCGGCATAGGAGATCTCAGGAAGCACGCAGTGCCCCTTCCCCGTGTTGACGAGACCTACACCTGGACCTGGCCGCAAGGAAGGCAGCGAAGAGGAGCTGCCTGCCTCCGTGGGGTCCCCCCGCAAGGTCTGGCTCTCGGTCCAGCAGCAGAGAGGGGCCTAGGAAAGCAGGAGAAGGGGCCACACCTCTTGCCCGCCCCCACCTGACCCTCACCCTCGCCCACATGGGGTCTGTTCCCTGAGCCTCTGCCCTGTGGTTCCCCGCAGCTATGGTTGCCATGGAAACCCTGCATCCTAGAGCCCCTCCTCCCACGGGTTCTGCCAGAAGCTCAGCCAGGCTTCCTCCTCTCCAGCCCTCTGTGGCCTCAGGGTGGGGTTCTTTTCAGAGCTCATTCTCCCGTGCTGCCCCGAAGGAAGGACAGCGAGTCCTTTCCCTCATTTCCAAATCACCCGGTGGGCTCCGTGGGAGAGGAAGAGGGAGGGAGACGCGGGGCCCTGGGTTCCCATCACGGTTTTCACTTTCCCCTTGGTGTGGGACCCCCGCACCAGGGGCCCTAACCCATCTGGGGGGAACGACTGAAGCACATGGCAGGGGTGGGGTGCTGTCACCTAGCGCAGCACAGCAGGCGTCCACGCCAGGCCCTAGGGAGTCCCCAGGCCCCAAAGCCTCTGGAACCCCACCATTCTGGTCCTCCAAACCGCAAGCCTCCTGAGATGGGGGCACGGACATTTCCCAAGGGTCTGGCCTGGAACACCCGGGGAAGGGAGCAGAGGAAGGAAGGAGAGGCAGGTCTGGCCCCTCCGTCCCCGGACACAGGACCCCAGGCTTCCAGGCTCCCTCCTTTCCCTGCAGGACTGGTCAGAGCTCAGAGCCAGGCTGACTGGGCAATTAGGGACCCACTGGGGACAAACCAGCCGTGTGCGTTTGCTTTTGGCCCCTTGGAAGCCCCATTAAAATGACTGTAATGAGTTTCTTTGTTAAGTTACAAGCTCATAAAGACACAGAGGACCTAAGAGGGAGGCAAGTAGCTGGGGGCCGGCCCTCAGGTGCCAGGGGGGAACTGGATTCCAAAGGTGACCCCCCACAGCTGGAGGTTGGGACCAAGTGCCCCACGCCGCAGAGGCAGAGAGCCAGGGAATGGGGGTGCTTACAGACCTCCCTGCCTCTGGCTCCACCCCCCAAGCAAGAGAGCGGAGGGGTCTTCTCAGGGTCTGGCCAGCCCCAAAGGTTTGGAGTGTGCAGCCCGCCATCCCTCAGAGTGACCGGTTTGACCTAGGCCCCACCTGCTGCAGGTCAGTTTCTCCAGACAGGGAGGCCAAGGCAGAGTTTGGGGTGCACGATGTGGGTCAGGGGCCTACACCAGGTGGCCAGGCCTGCTGGGCTCTGGCTGAGTGAGACTTGATCCCACCCCTGGGTCCCCAGGCCCTGCTGTCCTTCCTGCTGGGGACGCAGCCCGCAGGGAGATCCTGAGCGAGGCACCCTCCCCTCTCAGAGTCGGGCCCGGGGGCACACCCGGCTGTGTTCTCCTTGCTGTGGCTGTGTCCTCAGTTGGGGCCACCCCCTCATGCACTCTGATGAAAGTGGGAGCCGTGTCACGGGTCAGACGTGCCTATAACCCCAGGGGGTGGTGTCGGCTGAGGCCCCGTGGGCAGAGCAGGCCAACCCGTGCCCTGAGACCCCCTTCTGCGAGGACCCCCTCCTGCCCTTCCGGAACAAGGAGGCCCAAGAGAGCTGCCCGGTGGCCAAGCTCTGGGGCCCCGTGCCGCCCCGAGTGCTGGCAGGCTGGGCATTTGGAGGCAGGGAAAGCTGGACCAACTTTGGCCCCTAAGAGCTCATGGTGCTGGGCACACGGGTGGCCTCCGTCCGTCTCTGTCAGTGTGGCCCGCGCCCCTCGGGCCAGCACCAAGGCAGCTGGTGACCCCAACCGGCAGGGCCGGGCGGGGTCTAAGTGGCTTCGTACCGCTCCTTGGCAGGTGCTCGCTGATGGGCAGAAAATGGAGGGAGAGAGACCCGCGTGCGCTGCACCCGCGCCCTGAGCCTCTGCCCAGACCTCCTTTCCTGCACCGTTCACTCCTTCCTTTTTAGGGTCCTAATCAGCCGGGAGGCCACCCGCCGCTGTCCTTCCACACACGGGGACCGGGTGCAGAGCCCTTCCCCTGGGAGGCCATCCTATCCTCACAGCCTTCTGCCCTGTCCCCTCCGGCAAGGAGGGCGCCTTGCTGCCACACCTGCGCCGGCTTGACGCCCAGGGGCCCACCCAGTGACCAAGCTCGGCACACCCTGCCCCTTCAGCTGCCAGGCTGGGCCGGCTCCGCTCTGCAGCCGGAGGGCCAGGCTGAGGGCCGGGTGCCGCAGCCGAGGGTGCCATGGGGCCCAGACCACGGTTCTGGGTGAGCCTCTTCTGTCCCACGTGGGCTGGGTAGGGCCACTGGGCCTCGGGCGTGGGAGGCCTGGCCAGACTCAGCTCGCGATGGCCATACTCGGTGCCAGGCCCGGCTGGGCTTGGGGCCCAGCTGCACAGTAGACTTACATGCCAGAAGGCATGTATCTCAGTCTGCTCGGGCTGGGTAACAAAACTCGGCCACCTCGGGCCAGGAGGACTTGCCCTGTTTCTCTGACATCAGTGGAGCAGGGCAACCCCTGTGTGTGCCCATTCTGGCTCCCACCGCCCCGCTCCAGGTGCCAGATGTCTCTGAGGGCTGAGGTGGCCCAGCCAGTGTGCCAAGCGTGGTCGGGGAAGCGGGGTCAAACCCCTCCTGATCCTCGGGCCCCAGGATGCGGCTGCCTCCAGTGTGGTCTTGCTTGGAAGGCCAAGCTCTGGGCCAAGGGGTCCTGGCCAAGTGCCTCGATTTTTCAGGAGAGAGCCCAGCAGCTCCCCAGGGCCGAGGGGCTGCTCCCGCATGCCGCTTCTGGGAAGGGCAGGTGTACCCCCTGAGTAAGAGACCAGGCTGCTCCGAGTTTCTCTGCCCCCAAACCCGAAGTTCCTGAACACTGAGAGAAATCTTTTGGTAAGAGATTTTACTAGAGTCTGTTTGGGAGGCAAAGACCCCCCTTCTGGGGGCAGGAGGTGGCAGGGACCGGCAGGGTGGGGGGAACCTCCCTGGAGAGTTGGCCCCCTTGGGCGTGACAGAGAGAAGACACCATGTCCGGGGAGGGCCCTGACTTCCATCAGACAGGCCGCCCGTCGAGGGACTCCTGGGCGCCCCTGGAGTGCGAGTTCGGAGCTGACAGGGCTGTGGGCAGCACGGTTCCCCCGCGCACCAACCCGCACCCACTGCTGAAAACCTGCCATACGGGCCGCACGTACGGGCACAGATCTTAGCCAGATGACCAAACCCCAGGACCCACATGCAGGTCCAGGCACAGAATGCACTGCTGGGGTCCACCAAGACCCTCCTGTCCCTCCACTGCCAAGGTGAATGCCCTGGGGAGCCCTCCCTGAGCCATAAGACTCCAAGGAGGCAGGCGACACTCAGGTTTTGAGTTTGGTCACTGGGCTTCCCAGCGGCTCTGCCTCCTCCCATTTCCCCGCACTGGGCCCTTCCCTGCTGTCAGGAGTCCCCCCAGCCGCACATGGTGCCTCCAGGACAGGGCTCTTAGATGCTGAGCAGCACTTCCAGAAGTCGGGGTGGGGGCCTGGGGGGAGCTGCTGGAGGTCCCTCGGGGGCAGGGGCGGAGGGCAGAGAGGGAGCAGTCTGGACCGCACTAGAGATCGCCCCCTACCTGCCTCCTGCCCTGCCCCCACAGCCACAGGGCCCCAGGTGTGTGTCCCCTGCCCAGGTGGACTGAATCAGCAGGTGAGGCTGTGCCCCACCCCCCACCCCCAGATTCCGGAAGCCAGCCTGGAGGAGGAGCCTGCATGGATGGACTCCCAGGTTTCTCTGGCAACATCAGGGCGGGTCTTCCAGACTCCTCCCCCACCTCCCGCGCACCTGCAGGTACAGGTGCCCTGCGTCCTGGTGTCTGTGCTCCACCCGCAGGCGGTGGATGGGCCTTCGAGCCAGGGCCGGCCGCTGCCCTGCGCCCTCCCCGCAGACAGCTGGTGAGTACCCTGGCGGGGGGCCCTGCCTGAGCCATACCTGGCCTGCCCCAGTGTCTTGGGAGACGGTGTGGGGGCCACGGGCAGGTTGGGAAGGGGGTTGTTAGCCTTTCCTTCTTACACGGAGGTGGCTGAGAGCAGCATAGACATCCTTCTCTGTCCTGCTTTCCTGAGGAGGGGTCTCCCTGTCTGGGGCTCCGAGGCAAAGCCAGGCTGCCCCTGGGAGTGCAATGCCCGTGAGCCCTACCCAGGGGGCTGCCCGCCTCTGGGCTCAGGTGCTGCTGTAAGGCCAGCACTAGATTCCCCTGATAACCTGTGCCTCAGTTTCCCCATGTGTACAAGGGGGTGAATACACTCCCAGACCCTGGTTGGGGCTGGTGGGTGGTTCTGCATTGGGTCCCCCAGCAAGGCCATCATCTGACGAGGAGGCCAGCCCAGCCTGGGTCCTGTCTAGCTACCTCCCTGGGTACAGGGCCCATCGGGCCGTCCTCTCCTGCTGGAAGGTTCCCGTCCAGTAGCATGAGTTGCTGGTTGAGGCAGAGGCAGGAGGAGACCCATGGACCCCGGCTGACTGCTCTGAACCGTCTGAAGATGGTTTGGGCCCCGGGGTGTGTCTGTGTCCACAGGCTCCTTCTCAGAGTCCCCAGGTGCCCGGTCTGCTCCGGTCTGGAGGACGCAGGACCCAGGGCAGGTCTCTGCTCTGTGTTGTGACTGTGGGCAAGGTGACAATGCCTTCCTCGCCAGCTCAGGGAGGAGCCCCGGGTCGCCTGGGGAACGCCCCAGGCGCGGGGCGGTGCCCCAAGCCGTCTCCACAAGTGACCCAGCAGCCTGAGGGGGGCATGTGGGGCAGGGGGACGAGGGCAGGGGCAGGGCCTGGGGGCGGGCGGAGTTCCCTGCTGACTCTCGGTGGGGTCCCTCGTGGCAGGAGTGGATGGTGGCCCCAGGGTCCCCCGGGCCGCAGGTTCCATGGGCGGTGGCGTCATGGGTTCTGGTTGTGTGGCCGCGGACGTTTGCTGGAGCCGAGAGGCCGTGGGCGTGCGGGCAGCCTCCGCTCCACCGCACTCACGCGCGTGGCCCCCTCTGCCTGCCGACCCGGCCACTCGAGGCTGGCCAGGGTGTTTATCTGCCCCACCTCGCCCACCAGGGCTTCCATCTGTCGCCCCTGATGGTGCCCTCCTCCCGACGGCCAACCGTCTTCCCCACATCGCTGGCTGTGTCACCTCCTCCCCGCCCTCGCATCTGCCGCCCTGGGGGCCCAACCAGCTGCGAGGAGTCCCTCGGCCTCTGTGAGCAGCTGGCGGAGACGCTGTGGCCGTTGTGGCAGAGTGAGTGGCAGAGGCGGGGGACACCGCCCTGGCCAGACTCCCGCACGAGGCCTGTGGCAGCCAGGCCAGCCCGCCCTGCCTGCCCCGCCCTGCAGACCCGGGCAGTGGGCATGTGTGTGCATCTGTGTCTGGTGTGCCCGGCAGGGGAATGTATGCTTTTGTGCAAGAAGGCCTAGTAGGACAGACGATTTGTTGCTGCGTGTCTCCCCAGACACCACCGGAGCTTGGGTCAGCCTCCCACTGCTTCCTTTTGGCCCTCGAAGCCCCCCTGCCCCCCCCCACACCTGGCTGCTGCTGCTGGCGGGGGACTTGCCGGTGGGGCGTGTGGCCGCTGGAGACTCCAGTCTGGGTACAGGGCCGGCCTGGGCGTGTTCGTTGCAGGGACCGCTGAGTACCGGGGCTGGGTCTGAGCAGGTAGCTGTAGGGGTCACAGCCACGTCCACGCCCGTATCAGCTCTGGTGGCCGGCAAGCTCTCTGTGCTCTCAAACCCTGGGGCCCAGGGGCCGTGGCACGGTGGGCCCTTCTCCTTCACGTCCACTGACCCCGTCCCCAAGCCTGCTTGGTCAGCCTGGGGCTCGCTGCCCTGGGAACCGGCAGGTGAGAAGCCACATCCAGCTCCTGGAGGACGGCCCCCACCCCGCCCCACCCCTCCAGCTTGCCTGGGAGCAGCCCAGCAGGGGCCTGGGCCAGAAGAGCAGCGTGGTCTGAACTGTGAGGGGCTGTGGGTGCTGTGGGTGGCCCCCTGACCCCGGGACAAAGGGCAGGAGCCCTGGTGAGTTGCCCCTTGCAGATACCCCACGGGACAGGCCACTGGTGGGGATCTGGGCTGGCCATCCAGGTGCCAGGGTGGGCTGGGGAGGGCAGAGGTGTGCGGGCTTTCTTTCTTCAGTCTGCACCCCCAGGCCGCCGCCCCCCAGGTGAGCACTGTGTCTCTGACCCTCCCTCTACTGACAAAGGAACCACTGGTCTGAGGTCAGGGCCCCCAGGACATTGAGGTGCTGGGCAGGGCGTGCGCATGCTCACCTTGCTCTCCACAGTAAGCCTCAGGCCAAGAAGCCCACCGTTGTGGCCCTCCCCACCCCACTACTTCTGACCCTGCCGCGACCCTGGGCTGTGGGACCTCTCAGGGAGATAAAGTCACACGGGACCCTGACATGCCATGGCTCTTACCGGGAGCTGCCCCTGTCCCCCAGTGTCCCCAGTCCCCACGGGGGCCAGAGGAGTGGGCGCCAGGACGCAGTGGGGCTGGCATTGGTGGGTCCTGAGCCAGAAAGGAGGTGGGGGGTGAGGATGGGGGTGCCTGCCACAGCCGGGGGACCCCCCAGCCGGGCCTACCTCTCTGCTCAGGGCTGGTGGAGACATGGGGGCCCCACCTGTGTAACGGGTGTCCCTATCCCGGGCTGTGGCTGCTGGTCCCCACACCACGACTGGTGGTCCTGGCCGTGGCCCGGCTCACAGAGCTCCTGTCACCCCAGCAGGAGCCAGAGCACTGGGGCCGGTTGTGCCACCGCAGGCCAGCGGTGCTCGGAGGGTCCTGGGCAGGCAGAGGCCTCGGGGGAACCAACGGGGGACCAGCCCAGAAGGGGGTAGCTGGTGGAGCAGGGGGCAGGGCAGGCGCTCTGGGCTGGTCCCAGCTCATGGGGTCGCTGCGATGCTGGGGTCATGTGCACCGTCACACACTCGTTCCTGGATTCTCCTTTTACTGACTCTGGAGCATGGCCACCGGCGGCCGAGTTCACAACCCCACCGCTTCCCACAGAGGCCACTGCTCTGGACCCATGGTTCTCCTGCTCGTGGGAAGCTGGGACCACCAGCTGATCTCCAGAAACACGTGGACATTGGCTCCGGTCGCCACAGCTCAGGATGACCCTTTCCCACTGCCCTTGAGGGAGCAGGGCTAGGAAATCAGGTGGACACTGGGGAGGATGCCTCCCAGGACATCAGCTGATGTAGGCACCCCAGGGCCAGGCAGGGGCGTGGCCCTCCAGTACAGGCCCCAGGGGCCGCAGTGACCGTGGGGTTCGTTAGTAGAGGCCGCAGGGGCCACAGTGACCACGGGGTCCGTCAGTTGAGGCCGGAGGAGGCCGCAGTGACCGCGGGGTCCATCGGTAGAGGCCGGAGGGGGCTGCAGTGACCTCGGGGTCTGCGGTTTCTGTCCAGCACGGGGAGACTCTCTGTTAATCAGCGGAGGCTGAGCTGTCTCTGGGACTCCTCGGTTGTCCGGCCTCTACGAGTAGTATAGGGGACACCATGGTCACCCCCTGGTGATGTCCCCTGATCTTGCCAGCTCCCATGTAGCAGGAGCTGTCTGCAGGCCCCGTGTAACCCCTGCAGTTCTCAGGAAACTGCGTGGGCCACGTGGCTCTCCTGGATGGGCCTGCTTTCCCAAATCCCCGGGGCATCCCTCTGTGACACCAGCCCCTCGCAAACATCGTGAAGAAACATGGGGGTGGGACCCATGGCATTTTGGCCTCACCGGGCGATGTCCCCAGTGGAACAGGCCAGCCAGGGCAGGGTAGACTCTTGGCTAGGCGGACGGGGCAGAGGGGATGGTGGTCGCGGGGCCATCGGCAGGGGGACCATGTCGTTAGTCTAGGCCACCAGGTGTGGTCAAGGGCCTTGGTGCAAAGGCTGGCTCTGTGGTCTGAGGTGCACGCTTTCCGCCCCTTGTCCCGACTGCAGGAGAAGCTGGTTTTGGAGTAGAAGGGCAGAACCTCACATTCTGAGCAGGGCCTGTGCCTGGGGCGTTCCCTTTCTTCTGCTGGTGGCTGAACATGGGACCATGTCCTCTGCGACCAGGGGCCCGCTGGGCTCAGAGCCCTGCCCTTTGTCCTGTCCTGGGGGCAACCATCTCCAGGCATCCCTGCCTCCCGAGGACAGGCTCTTAGGATAAGCGTCAAGGAGGCTCTCCCTTCTGCTGGAATGAGGAGCTCTTCTGCGGCAGACCCCCCTTCCTCTGGGCATCCTGGAAGTGAAGCGTTCGTGGCCAGCTCAGCCAGCCCGCTGCTCATGGACGTGGGCCGCCCTGCTTCGTGCCCTCCTGCTGGCGTGAACTCACCAGAAGCTCACAATACCCAGAGGCAGGGCAGGGTGGGGTGTCTGGTCACCCGAGGTTACTCAGCCGGCTGGGGGCAGAGCGGGGATTGGAAGCAGCTCTCCTCCTCGGGGCCATGCCGAGCTCAGAGCCAGCTGACAGCGTCCACGTCTTCCCCAGCACACTGCCCTGCCAGGGTCGGCGAGGAGGTGACAGGACGCCCGCTTCAGGTGGACCCGCCTGGGGTGCTCCCCTAGGAGGGCAGGGCCAAGGATGCAGGCCAGGGGGTCCTGGGGCTCAGACTTCTTCAGCTAGCGTGTCCGTGGGCCAAAGGATGCCCTGCGCGTGTGCCAGGGAGAACTGAGAAGCCAGGGCCTGCTTGCCCTGAGCTGCCCCAAGGAGCCAAAGGCAGCGGCCTGGGCAGTGGTTCCCAGCAGGCTTCGGGCTGGAGGACTGAGACTCTCGTCCAGCCGCTGGGGCCGTGTCCTGGGCTGGCTCCCCGGGGCTCCCAGGTTGACATTGCCCAGAACTGGGCTTGAGCCTGGGGTCAAGCCCTACCTCTGCCCCCAGCCCTGCACTATGGCTGCCCCCCGCCCCCCTCTAGCTGAGCCCGCCCCCCAGTCCTGGCCAGTCCACTTGCCACACACACAGCTATAGACTCCTGTGCCCTGGAGGATAGGGGCGGGCCTGCTCACCGTCCCAGCAGGAGTCAAAGGCCTTGCTGTCGCTGAGTGACATGGGGTAATTGTGCTGTCACAGGCCACCCAGAATTCTCTCCCACCCTGCTGAGGGACAGCTGGTTAGGAAGGCTCCCCCAGGCCATCACCAGCCTGGGGCCCGGCAGATCGCCATGCCCACCCAGTTTCCACGACTATCTGAGGGTTTCCATCGTGGGCCAGGGGACCGGGGCCGGCCAGCCCTCTAGCCCGCAGTGGCCACCCCGTCCTGAGCAGGGATGGACACCAGGCTGCAGGCCAGCGGGCGGCCCTGGGAAAGCACCAGCCGACCCCAGGCAGGCGGCGACTGGAAGCTCACTGGGCTCTGCCCTTGACCTGGCCCGGTGGCCATGTCGACCTTGGTCATGGGGGCGCTGCCTGCTGGCCTAGGAGAAGTGATCCAGCCCCACCCCAAAGATAACCAGAGATGCTGCCCCTGTCCCTCTGGCTCCTCAGGACCCTGGGCCGCCCCCAACTGAAGGGCCGGAGCCAAGCCAGGTAGTGTTTGTGCTGCTGAGGCGAGGGACGGCCTCCTTACCCAGGAGGGTGGCCGGGTCAGCGTGAGGCTGGAGGACTTGGGGGGCCAGCGTGCCCCTGCTGGACGCCTTTACTGGACCCTCAGTCTCCCCTTCTGTGAATTGGGTTGATGTTCGTGCCTGCCTCCAAGGCTCGAGGTGGCAATCGGAGAGAAGGTCATGGCACTGCCCTGCCTGGGGGCGTTTTATCAGCCCCCCAACTTTCTCGGCTGTGGGCACCCTGAGACAGGAGGGCGAGGGAGCAGGGCGGGGGCTGGAGGGCCGCACGCTCTGAGATGCCCCTCTGCTCAGCACGGCCGGGTCTCCACGCCTGACTCGTGGTCTGCTTCTCTGTCCCCAGGGAATCCGGGCTCTGTCCCCCTGAGGCTGAGGATGAGACCATGGCTGCCCTGAGGTGGCCCGGGCCCTCCCAGCAGCCAGGTGACCTGCGGGGAGCTCCCCACACGGCCTGGTCTGACAACATCGAGCAGCCAGGCCCCCGGGGGAAGGCCCGCAACCACCCGGTGTGGTCAGAAGGCGAGGAGGCCAAGGATGGGGACAGCTCGGTGTCATCAGGCCGCCTCTCCGGCTCCTCTGGGGGCCACGAGCCCTGCACGTCTCCCCCCGGGCCCTGGAAGGAGAGGCCCCCCCAGGTGCTGGGGCCCCGGCGGCAGCCCAGAGAGAGCAGCCCACGGCTGGAGCTGCTGAGGGACAGGATCCGGGCCCAGGCCCAGTGGCAGGCCAGCTGCGCCTCCCTGGGCACCTCTGCCCCGTCTAGTGCCTCCCACCTCTACAGAGCCTCCAAGCCGGACGCCAGGAAGAAGGCGGGGAGGCCGAAGAAGACCCCTCCGGCCCCGTGGGAGGCCCTCGGGCCCCGGGCTTCCGCCGCAGGTGCTGCTTGGAGGCGGATGAGTGGCTGCTACGAGGGGCCTTGCCCCGCAGGGTCTGCACGGAACCCGCCCTCACGGTGCCCCTCTCGCTCCTCTCCAGGCTTGGGCACCCTGAGGGTGGCTCCGTGCGGAGTGGAAGACAAGACGATCCGCGGCCCGGGGAGCAGGCCCTCCGGGGTCCCTCAGCGCCAGGCCTCAGGTGAGGGGCTGCACGCCTGGCCGTCCTGGCAGCCCCCCTCCCGGGCCCTCTGGCGGCGGTCAGGGCGGACGCATCCGGACCCTGCGGCTTCCCTCTGTCTACGCCACCGGCTCTAGTGTGACTCCGCTCAGACCACGCTAAAGAGGCCCCCGCCAGAGAAGGGCCAGGCCCAGATTTGGACCGAGCCTGCTGTTTTCTGGAACGTGGCTTCCAACCTCTGCCTCCCCCTCAGGGCAGGAAGGCGGGCAGGCCCTGCGAGGCAGCGCAGGTGCAAAGGGCCAGGGGTTCCCTGTACAGAATGGATGACTTCTTTCCCTCGTAGTCCCACACCAGCCACAGGGCTGGGCTGAGCCCTCCCCTGGGCCTGGGAGGTGCTGAGTGCTTGGTCGTGCGTAGGCAGGCTTCGTGCAGGTGGGAAGGGGCCGGGGCCAAGGAAAGGTTTGGGCTCACTCCTTCACTCAACAGATAGAAGGGGTGAGGTTGGAGAGGCAGACAGGAGCCACGCTTGGAGGCCAGAGGGAGGTCCACTTAAAGAGTCTGGAATGCACTTAGATGTCCCAGCTGGACATCTAAGCTGTCAGATGCTCACTGGGCCCAAGGGTCCTGCCGGTCTGAGCCAAGGGGACAGCGTCCAGCTCTGGCCCAGCCATGGGCTGCAGCCACTCCCCATGCCAGGCGCCCAGGCCGGCTGGGGCTCACAGCCCTCACCCCACCTTCTCCTCCCCTGCTCACGGGGACCCCAATAGCCTCAGCTCCCCAAGCACCCCCCACCCCCCAGAGGCCACTGGGACTGCTCAGCCCAGGTCAGGACTGGCCACAGGCCACTTGGGGCCTCAGCATCTAGTGTCATTGGTCACCACTCTTGACCGTCACGTCTCTTCCTCTGCGTGTTAGAACCCTCTGGAAGCAGGCAGAGGGCAGAGCCTAGGTCTTTTCTGTTTAAATTATGCTAAGATACACATATCAAGATTTACCCCTTCACCACTTTTCAGTGCGCAGCCCGGGGACAACAGCGCGTTCACACTGTTGTGCACCGTCCCCCTGTCCGTCCCCAGGACGTGGTCCTCTGCCCAGACCGAGCTCTGTCCCGTCACATGCAGACCTGTCCCCTGCCCCCGCCACAGCCCCGTCTGTGGGTCTGACTCTAGGGCCCTGTGTCGCTGGACCTACAGAATTAGGGCTTTTCGTATGGGCTGGGCTGGCTGGAGGCGCCTCCTGCCGGCAGGTTCTGAGCAGTGAGGACGGAGGAGCCGGCCCAGGCCTGGGGAGGCCTTCGGGCAGGCTCTTCCCAAGCCCCGCTGGCCCCACTCGCACAGCACTGGCCAGTTGGCTTCCTCATGCCCCCGCAGAGGCAGCCGTACCCCAGCCACGGACAAAGACGCTGAGGCCGAACGGCACGGGGAAAGGTGGCCACACTAGCCCTCGGGCAGCTGGCGCCCTCCTGCCAGCCTCTGTTTGTCACAGGACTTGGACTGCCTCTACCCCCTTGGGGTCTCCATGTCCCCTCCTATCCAGCCAGGTGGACCCCACCATGCAAAGCCCCTGTGGCCCTCATTCTCACCCCCTGCCCCTGCCGAGCCCCTGTCCGGCCTGGCTGGTCGCCGCTCCGGGACAGCCCACGAGTCAGCATAAGGGCTGTAGGTCAGCCTGAGGTGGGCAGGGGAGACCCAGCTGGGAGGCCACTCTGTCCTCCTCTTGGCCCAGGCATGCTGGAATCTGTGACCAATCTGGTTGGGGGTCTCTCCCAGGGTGACCCCATGCAGACCACGGAGAGGGGCGGGCCGTCAAGCGTATCCCTCTGGTCCTGCTCTCGGCCGCCGGCTCTGGCACAGGTCCAGGGAGCCGGCCGGACAGGCGCAGAAGCAGGGCGGCCTCTGGGAATGTCCCTGCTCACCTTCCCTCCCTCTCTCCTCCCCCGAAGTTCCCCAGGAGAAAGCCAAAAGGCAAAGTAGTTCTTGCAAGAGGGAGAAGACCCCCAGAGCGCCCGTCCCCCGGGGAGCCACCAGAAACCAAGGTAAGGTCTGCCCGTCGGGGCTGCAGCAGGGCCTGGGGGTGGAAGTCCGTGCCCCCGCTCACCGGGTGGGCACAAGGTTCTGGTACAAGGTTTCTGGCGCTGAGACAACTGGCCGCCAGCAGAGGCCCGGGCTGCTGTGGGATCGGCAGGGGCTGGGCTTGGGGGGGGGCGGGGGGTCTTCAGGGCATGGGGGAAGGGCAGTCCTGGTGTCCACATCTCGGGGAACCGCCGACCCTGGCCATCACCGCAGTGCCAGGGGTCCCCCCACACAAGGGCCACTCCTGGCGATGGGGTGAAAGCGAGCAGCGGGCTGTCCTTGCGACGGCCCCAGACCGAGGAGGTGTCCAGGCACGCAGAGCCGCTCACCCCCCCATGCTTCACACACACGGATAGCCCGCACGCGCCTGTGTGAGTGGGCGGCTGCGAGGTGTCCGGGGGACGAGGTGTCGGCTCTGCCTCCGCAGCATCCCCGGAGCCGCCATGCCGTGGCCTTCAGCAGCGGGAGCCCTGGTGGAGGGAGTGCGTTCCCTCCCCGCCGGGTCTGGGTTTGATTCCGGGCAGCAAGCCCAGAACACCTGCTTTCACCTGAGCCCTTGGTGGCAGGAAAGGCCTGGCATCATGTCCATGGTCTCCGGACCCTCTGGGGGACTTGAAGCAGGGGTGGCGTTGGCTGACCACGTCCCAGGAGAGTCACAGAAGAGCGGGGACGGTGACGGGCTTGAGGTCGCAAAGGAATTTCTCCTTCAGGCATCTCTCCCCTGGGGCCGGGCTGGGGTGGTGGGGCGGCGGCATCTGGCAGGGACCCTGCAGTCCAGCCTGGGTAGGCTTGGGGCCGTGCCCTCGGACCGGACCAGGCAGTCCCCAGGAGGGCCCTGTGTGGCGTGTGGGGAACGAGAAAGGCAGTGCCCCTCTGGGCGGTCAGTGCAGAGTGGCCGCCCTCCCCGGACATCAGCTTGGTGACCCTCACAGCCCTCCTCCAAGGCAGGTGGGCTCCCATTCTGTCGATGGGGACACTGAGGCTCCCAGAGGCCCACACGGGTGAGCCAGTTCCAGGCCTGTGCCCCTCACCTGAGAGAGCCGGGCGGTGAGCGCTCTGCCCGTGCCCTGCGCCCGTGTCTCTGCTGCGCGCCCTCAGACCCACACCTCTGCTGGGGGCAGTGCTGGCTCCGGCGGGACGCGTGACCTCCTTCCTCCTCCACGCGGGCTTCTGGGGCCCTCGAGGGAGGCAGGCGGCCGCCTTCCGCTGGAACAAACACATTTATTGAGCAGGGCAGGAGGCGACAGGAGAGGAGGGCAAACCCCATCTCGAACCTGACAGGGAGGGACGTTGGGAGCCATGCAGAAGGTTCTAGAAGGTTCTAGAAGGCCCACTGAAAAGGCACAAGATATCACAGTTTTCTGCATCGTTGTCTCCTCCTGCCCCTCAGCTTTGTGGTTTGCTTTATTTTAACGGTCTGCTTGACAAATGACCTGCTTTCTGCCTGACACGGGGTCAGAGGGCGTGCCACGGCTGCATCTATCATCGTAACCACGTGTCACCCTGACGGACTGGACCATTAGTTGCTGTCAGTGACCAAGTCACAGCTGGGCTAAGGAGAGATGAGCTTGGGGTCAGAGGTCGGAGCCAGAGGACTCGGGAATTGGATGAATTAGGAATTTGCTGTAGTTAACAAAAAATTAAATCGCAATACTTATAAAATATTCATCCATCCGGGCCGAAGGAAAATGAAGCCCAATATTTAATTTCAGATTATAGCCCCTCACTTTGCATTTTTTATCATAGATTAGGTCGGCCCTGGAACTCTGACAGGGCACCTGGGGACTTCATCCATTTCCACAGATTAAAAATCCTCTTGTAAAAAAAATTAATTGCCATTAAACTGCTCGGCAGAAGAAAAAATGTGCCCATCAGGACCCATTTATCGACCTAGACCCTTCTGGCGGGCTAATGGGGGGTGAGCGGCCAAAGATGGAGGGGCCTGGGAGGGGTCTGGCCAGCAGGCAGCCCCCTTGCCAGGGGCGGGGGTCCCTGCGTGGTGTCCCCACAGAGGGAGCCGTGGTGGTGATTTCGCGCAGTTCAGCAGTGCCCGGGGCCAGGGCGCAGGAGTCTTGCTGGGGAGCCCCACCCCACTGGTCCCTTCCAAAACCCCGACTCGCCCTCCCCAGCCAGCACCTGCGGTGAGAGTAACCACTTTCCTGCTTGTGGTCCTGCAGACGGGGAAACCAAGTGAAGTCACTCACCCCAAGGCCCATAGCCTATCCCGGGCAGAGCTGGAGTCGGACCTGGCTCTTACCTGTGGGTGTCCCAGGGGTCTGTGTGAGAGTGTGTGGCCTCAAGGGCCCTCCCTGGAGGAATGTGGCCTTGGGGGCAGGTCCTGGAGGGATGTGGCTCTACAAAGGGCAAGACTGCAAGGTGGTGTAGCCTTGGGTCTTGCCCTGGAGGCCTGGGCTTCAGGGTGTAACCGAGGTTGTCCTTCCAGGTGTGGCCTATGAAGGGCATGGCTTGATATGGCCCCTGCCCCTTTTTGGGGCCTGCTACTCTAGGCCTGTGATTATCTCTGGGTCTAGGAGGTAGGGGAGGGATCCTGTTGGTTGCCTGGCTCCGGGGGTCAGTCTCTGCATGGTCTGGGCTATAAGGCACCCTTCCTTGGCAAAAATACCCCTCTTCGTGGGAGGCAGGACAGCTTCCTGCCTGGGAAGTCCAGCTTCCTGCCCAGGGCTGGCTCAGGGGGAGATGCAGTGTGCGTGTGTGTATGCCTGTGTGTGTGTGCATGTATGTGAGCACAATGTGTCTATGTGTGTGAACACACGTGTTCCCATCTGTGTGTCTGTGAGTCTGTATGTATATGCGTGCATGTCTGTGTATGTGTGCGTATCTGTGTGACTGTGTGCACGTGTGTGTATGTGGGCGTATGCGTGTGTGTCTGTGTCTATGTGTATCTGTGCCTATGTGTGTGTGAGTGTGTGCTTTCTGTGCGCACACATGTGCAAGTCTGTGTGTGAGTGTGAACACACATGTGCTTGTCTGTACGTATGTGCATGTCTGTGCACGTGCACATGTGCATGTCTCTGTGTGTGAACATGTGCGCACGTCTGCGTGTGTGTGCAAGTCTGTGCACACGCATATGTGCGTGTCTCTGCGTTTGTCTCCGTGAGTGTGAACACACGTGTGCATGCCTGTGTGTGAGTGTAAACACGTGTGTGCACATCTGTGTGTGTGTGCCTATCTGTGCATGTACGCATGCGCATGTCCGTGTGTGAGTGTGAACACGTGTGTGCGTATCGGGGGATAGCTAAGGCTTGGCCACTGCTCTGGCCTCTGCCAGCAGCCTGGTCTGTAATGGGGGTGCTGATGCCGGCAGTGGTGTGTGCTGTGGGATTATGAAGTAGGGCTTTCATAAGTGACGTTTCTTATGTGGCAGCATCTGCTGTGGAAAGCTCATTCATGCTTCAGAGGCAGTGGGCATCTGTGTCCCTGCTCCCTGGGACCCCTCGTCCCATGGCCGGGACATGCTCATAGGTGGAGCCCCACAGCAAAGACCGTGCGTAGTCCGATCAGGGGCGAGGTCCGCCATCGTACAGACTCGCCCTCGCGCCGCCTCCCGACTCTGGCCCTTGCTGGGATGGGCCGGCATTGACCCAGGATGTGCAGGGCACCTGGGCCCATGGCCTTGGTTTTACTTGGCTTTACAGGCAAAGCCGAGGGGAACGGGTTTTATTTATCCCACTGACCGAGTGTCAAAGAAGTCAGGTCACCATCCAGAGTCATCCTGGGACTCGGCCAGGCCGAGTGGCTGAGGCTCCCCCCAGCTCCTCTGAGAGTGTGTGACCTGTCTCCGGGGGCTTCCGGGGGCCGAAGACCTCCTCGTGTCGGCCGCCTTCGGAAGGTCCCAGCCACTCCGCTGTGTGTACGTTTTCTCTGTTTAAGATTCTGAGTTGGTTGGTGTGTACGCCTGGAGGAAAGGACCAGCCCTGGCGAGGGCCCTCCTCGGGCCCGCTCCTGCCTTCCCCAGGCTTCGGAGCAAGGCTCCCTCCAGAGACCAGTCCCCCACCGTGGACTTAGGTAGCTGGTACCTCTCCGCCTGGGCCCTCCCTGCTCTGCTAGGACGTCTGGAGGGTGGGCTCGGAGCAGGGAGGAGGTGGCCTTGGGTGTTGCAGCAGCTTTTGCCCGGCGGCCTGTCGAGCGCCCTGCCAACCCACCATCAGGACTTGGAGAAATCCTTATCTTTAAAAGCCAAGGAGGGGGCGCCTGGGGGGCTCAGTGGGTTAAAGCCTCTGCCTTCGGCTCAGGTCGTGATCTCAGGGTCCTGGGATCGAGTCCCACATCGGGCTCTCAGCTCAGCAGGGAGCCTGCTTCCTCCTCTCTCTCTCTGCCTGTGATCTCTCTGTCAAATAAATAAATAAAATCTTTAAAAAAAATAAAAAATAAATTAAAAAAAAAAAAGCCAAGGAAAGGCTCCCAGGAGGCAGGCCCCAGCCGTCTAGTGTTTCCACCACCATAGGGAGTGCAGGATAAGAGCGTCAGTGGTTCCTCTAGCAAACATACCAACCCCCACTCATGCTGTTTCCGCCAAGTGGGTGTCTCTGTGCTGGGTGCTGGGCAGAGTCTTGAGTCACCCCCATGCAGCACCTGAGCCCACGATGTGTGTGAGGGCCTAGGGGCGAGCTCCCTGGGAGCAGGGTGAAGAGTGCCTGGGCGGGGAGCTCGCTCTGCTCCTTCTGGGGCCCCACAGCTCCGGACACCTGTGACCACCTGTCTTTGCAGGAGATAGCAGGAAAGTCGGAGCAGCCGAGAGCTCCCCCGTCTGCCCCCGGATGCCCAGCCCAGCCTCTGTCTGCCATGACCCGCCACTGTCCACCAACACACCGCATCTGGCTTCTTGTGATCAGCCTATGACCATCCAAAATGCTTTGACTATCCTTAGAGACCTCCGCCAGCAGATCCAGGCCGGGCTGGAGCTGGCCCGGCATCGCCACCCCACCGGAGGGCTAGAGCTAGGACAGTCAAACCTGTGGCTGCAGGACGCAGCAGGGAGGAGGCAGTGGGGCCCCTGGGGCACCCCAGATGTACGGGGCTCCTTCTCGAAGAGTCCTCAAGCAGGGTTGAAAGGGAGGCGCTCCTCCCAAGACCGTGCCAGCAGCTTCCCCACTGGGAATTGCTGGAGCACCCTAGCTGGGCCGGAGTCCTATCCCCAGCGGACTGGAGCGGCCCAAGGGCGGAACCCCTCTTTCCAGAGGCCCGGGGATCCCCCCGAGAAGCTGACCTCTTTGCCTCAACGACCCTGGAGCGCCTTGGCCGGGCAGGCCTCCAGGACACAGCGGACTGGAGCGGCCCAAGGACGGAACCCCTCCTTCCAGAGGCCCGGGGATCCCCCCGAGAAGCTGACCTCTTTGCCTCAACGGCCCTGGAGCGCCTTGGCTGGGCAGGCCTCCAGGACACAGCGGACTGGAGCGGCCCAAGGACGGAACCCCTCCTTCCAGAGGCCCAGGGGTCCTCCTGAGAGCCTGACCTCTTTGCCCCAACAGCCCGGGAGCGCCTCACTCGGGCGGGCTTCCAGGTCCCAGCGGACCTGGGCCACTTATGCAGACTGGAAGACCCCTGCCCAAAAAGCCTGGAGCCCTTGTGGCCTACGGTCCTGGAGCGCCTCCTTCCCACAGGGCACCAGCACCCTGGGCAAGGCCAGAGGCTCGCACCCGCCGCCCTCGGAGATGGAGCACAGCTGGCTGAGGCCCACCGGAGGTGCACCTGGGAGAGAGGAGGGGCGGGTGCCGCCGCCCTGCCCGAAGCCCCGGGGGGCCCTGGGCCACCCCTATAGTGCCGAGGCGCTGCGGGAGTTCATGCGCCAGAAAACTCAGGCCCGGCGGCGGCAGGCCTTGGAGGAGAAGGCCTCGGCCGTGCGCGCCCTGGAGCTGAGGAACCAGCAGCTGCAGGACGTGTACAGGAAGCAGAGGGAGGCCATCCTCGGCAAGGCTGTCCCTATGGTCTCCCAGACGACCCCCGGCATAGTGACCTTCTTCCCACACTGTGCACAGTCCACGGTAGGTGCTGGGGGCGGTGGGGGTGTGGGGCTGGCCAGCTCAGCCTCCGGGTTCCCAGCAGACCCAGAGACTGCTTCCCCAGGCCATGGAGGGGAGGGACCCACTGCCTCTGCCCTGGAGGGGGAGCCCCCACGGGGTCCAGCCTGAGTGCCTCCAGAGGTCAGGGCTTGTGTGGGGCTGAGACACAGGGTCTTGGGGTCTTCCGGCCTGGCCAGGGCTCTGACTGTGCTCCCTTCTGCTCTAGGGCCTGGAAGCTCCCGGGAGCCTGGGGTCGCCTGTGCTGGAATGGAGCAAGGTGACCTCCGGCATGGTGCTGGGGGACCAGGAGGCCCCGGGCAGGTGGGTAGATGGGCTGCCATGGCTGGGTGGGGCTCCCTCTGCCCAGAGCCGATGATCATGGGGGATACTGGATCTCATGGCCCATTCACGGTGCACGAGGCAGGGGCATCGAGCCACCCCCCGTGTTGGGGGACCACGCCCTCTCCCTGCTCACAGAACATCTCAGCACCCCACCTGAAAGCAAACCGCATGCCCAGCAGCTGCTGCCCCCACCGCCTGGCTGCGTTCTGCCTCCGTGGACGCATCTGTGGGGGGCGCTCCCAGGAACGGGGTCCCGCAGCACCTGGTCGTTGGGGTCTGGCTTCTTCCTTGGAGCATGTCTTCTGGGTTCACCTGCTGTAGTGCGCCGTGGGCCTTCGTTCCTTCTCTACGGCCAAATAAGATTCCGGGTGCGACCTGCTGCACAGGCGTGGCCGTGGGCCGGCTGGTGGGCGTTTGGGCCGCCTCCCCCTTTCGGCGGCAGCGAATGAATTGTTGGGCTGCCCGTCTTGTGTCATGCTGCAGACCTGGGAATGACCTCGCCGGGCCTCTCCGGGGGGAGGTCTGCGTTCCATTCCTGGGGGGCCGGCCGGCGGCTTTCCTCACGGGCCGTGCCATTCCGCACCCGCACCCCCAGCAGGGTCCCCGCTTCCTCTGTGCTCCGCGGCCTCCATCTCCGTGTTTTCCCTTCCGTGTGCGTACTTTGTTTTTTAAGACTGTATTTATTCGAGAGAGAGCAAGAGCAGGGGAGGGGGCGGCGGGGTGGAGCGCGCTGAGCAGGGAAACCGAGACAAGACTCGATCCCAGAACCTCGGGATCATGATCTGAGCGGACGGCAGACGCCCAAACGAAGGAGCCCCAGGCGCCCCGACTATTGTGTTTGCTAACGGAGCCCCGGCAGCTGTTCCGAAGGCCCCTCCCTGGGCAGCCTCTGGAGGGGTCAGGAGTCCGTCCCCCATGTTGCTCAGGGCACCCCTGCAGGGCCCCGGTCCACAGAGCAGCCCAGGAGGCTGCGTGGTTTTTACCTGTTTAAACTTGATGTCTGGTCGGTGCAGCTCAGTGAGCGCTTACAGGCTCCTGCCCCCGGACCTGAGCGACCCGCACCCACAGGCAGCCCCTTCCTCTGCAGACAGGCCAGCAGGGGGGCTCCTGGCCGCGCTGACCTGATGCCCCCCCCCGGGGTCCTCCCCGGCAGGCAAGGCTGTGGATCCTTCGTCTTCCTCCTTGTGTTCTTTTTTCCGTCCACATTTTAGAGAAATTGTAGGGAAATACACGTAACGTGGATTCACCGTCTTCACTGCTTTTACGTGCACAGTCTGGGGGCATCGGCGCACTCACACTGCTGGGCACTGTCCCCGCCGTCCGTCCCCAGGACGTGGTTGTCTGCCAACACCGGACTCTGTCCTGTGAAACCCTGTTCCCAGCCGCCAGCACCCCACTCCCCCTCCCTGCATCTGTGGTCTGACTCCTCTGGGCCCTCCTGGGAGCGGATCCTTCGGGGTCGGTCCCTCTGTGCCCCGCAGACCTCGCTGGGGACCACGTCCTCCTCGTTCATCTGCGGTGTGGCTGGTGTCGGGATTCCTTCCTTTTTACGGAAAAGTGATGTTTCTGTTATTGTTGAGTTGCAGGCGTTCCTCATACATGTGGGCATTGACCTTATGAGATATGGGGCTTGTGACAACGCTCCCCTCCCGGGCGCCGCGGTCTTGGCTGCCGTTCGTCCGCGCGCACAGCTGCGCGTCCGAGACTCTTTGCTTCATCTGTTTCTTCCCTCGTCGCCCAGGCTTTCAGTGTGAAACCCCAGAACTCAGTCTTTCTCAGCCCTGTGTGGCCGGCTCTTGTCTAGAGACCCCGTAGCCACACCTCCAGCCGCAGAGAGTCACTGTCATCAGACGCGCTCCTTCCCAGAAGCTGTGCTAGGCTCACCCCTGCACGCCTGTGCTCCAGCGCGCCGCGGCCTGACCCTCCGCACCTTCTCTCCCTGCAGCTTCTGCCTGTGTTTGAACAGAGCCTTGAACCGCTCTGAGACTCTAGAGATGGGCGGCCCCCGGGACGGCTGGGACGGTGCCCCCATGCTGACGTCCTCCCGCTCCTCCCCGGGCCCCCTGAAGCTCCAGGACCTGACCACCCGCCCCCCGCGCCCAGGCATGTGCATCTACCTGGACCCTGAGGAGAGCGAGCGCCTGGGCACCCTGGGGCCCCTGCATTTCCGCTATAAGCAGGCCCGGCTGCAGGCACTGGAAACCATGGCCAATGTCCTGAAGCAGCGGATCGACATCCTCACGGCCAAGCTGCACAGGCCGGAGACACCAGATGCTCCCAGGGACCCTGTGTCAGACCCCGGCACTGTGCCCACTGCCCGCGTCTGCTCGGGGGCCCTGGTGCCCGACGGGAGCAGAGGGGGCCCCTGGGACCGGGATGACGAGCCGGCCAGGACGCTGGTCACTCCCACCTGCTTCCTGGACCAAAGGCCACTGCCGTGGAGCCCCGACTGGGAGAGGCGGCAAAGCGTGAGCCCGAGAGGCCACCACTACAGGGAGCCCCAAGGTAGAGCCGCTGCCCGGGCCACGAGCGGCCCCCCAGCCCCACCAAAGGCCAAGGGGACCCCACTTTCTCCCTGCCCCTCAGCTTCCTCTCCCTAAAAGGGAGTAGCAGATGTCCGGGCCACCTTGGGGGTCGCTGGGGATAGTCCTGGCAGAGCCCAGACATGCGCTGAGCTTTCCATCAGCTACAGACCCTCCCACCTTGGCCCTGGTGGGAGAAGGGGTGAGACCTGGCCCCGAGGCTTATGTGCCTGCCACCTCCCTGCCCTGCCTCCGAAGAGGGGCGAGAAAGTGGACACAGCCCTCCAGGCCCCTCCTGTGCTGGGGGTGAGGGTGACCCTCCCTCCATCCCCACTGCCCCCTCAGCGGCTCCTTCCTGTCTGCCAGTTGCTGGTGTCCATCTCCCCAAAGGTTTCACTGAGGACGGGCGTTTGGAGCTGGATAATAGGCTGGCAAGAAACACGGCTTCCTTCCAGACACTCGGCCCCTTCATCGGGAGGTGAGCCTGCGCGTCCCCCACACACCCCCACACCACGGGCTGCTGGCAGGGCACAGCGGGTGCACAGGGGTGCACGGGGGTCTGGGTGCAGCCGGGCTGCTGGGGGAGGGACCCAGCTCCTGACCCAACCGTGAGAAGCCCCCACACCAAGATCAGGCCCCGCCGGCTCTGGCGCTGGCCATATGGTGGCTCAGGGACGCCACTCTGGCTGGGCTGTGGGCAGTGGGCTCCCGACCCCAGCCGGACACTGCTGGCCTCACCATCCTGGGCCCCGTGTCCCATGTCTAAGTGCCAGACCCACGGACCCTGCACCTCCCCAGCACAGCCTGAGGCCTTTTGGGGATCCCTTGGTGGAACAGGACACTTGCTGCCAGCAGGGGGCAGCATTGGGCTGGGCGTCAGGTTCTCCGCCACCAGCACCCCAGCCCCAGTGGAGAGGTCAGGGAGGGGAGAATCCCCAGAGGCTGCCCTGGGGCCTGAGCTCCAGGCAGACACCCCACATCTGCACGTCCCCCTGCTGCACGGCCGGCAGAGGGCCCAGCTGCTCACACCGCCGGGGGTTCCCACCCAGGAGCCCTCCCCATCCCCCACCCCGTACCCCTGGCCCCGACCATGCTGTGCAGGGTCGTGCCCTGGATGGTCCAGCAGCCTTCCTGGGCAGGGGTCAGGGCACAGGGACTTGCGGGGCCCTCAGCGTGTCCAGCTGGCCTGTCCCTTGCCGTTGGCTGCTCACAGCTCTGTGCTCTGGTCTCCTCCCTCACTGCCTGGGTCCGAGGATGAAGGTCAAAGCCTCCTTGTTCAGCTTGTGGCCTTCCCTCTGCTGCCCCAGGCTGGTGCCCCCAACTTCTCCAGACCCAGGGCCTGGCCCGTCCTACTGCCTCTCCGGCCAGCTGTTGAGTTGGGGTGAGGCCATGCCCCAGCCTGTCCCTTTCCTGCTGGGACCACGGGGCTCTGTCTGGCCGGGCACCCAGCCTGTCCGCAGCATGGCACGGTGAGGATGCCGGCCCCCGCTCTCCAAGGGCCCGTCCACCCCAGCGTCTCTGGAAGGAAGTGTGGGGGAGGGCACGCCCCGGCTGTGTGCGGCCCCCCACAGGCCTTCCTGCCCCTTGGGACTGTGCTGTCAGACCCCTGTGAGATGTGTCCTCATTCCCACTTTATGGACAGCAACACTGAGGCCCAGAGAGACCCAGTGACATGGCCAGGATCCCACAGCTCATGGGAGGCTGGACCCCAGCATCCACGGTTCTCCCACTGCGCCCATTCCCGAGTCTGGACTCACACTGGGCCCTGAGAGCTCGTCAGACGTGCAGAGTCCCTGGCCCACCCTGCCCCCACCCCCTGGCCCTCCTGAACCTGGTACACGAGTCCTGCAAGGGATCGTCTGGGAACCCCTGTCCTGGGAAGTCTAGGCCCGAGGTCACCGAGGCCCACGGGCCCCTGGCTGTCTGAGGGTAAAGCCGCATGGGCAGTCAGCCATGGTCAGCACCAGGCTCATCAACACGCAGCGGGGCTGGGTCATGTCCCCAGAGGCAGGGACTATGTGGCCAGCAAAGCCCACGTGTTTGCTGTGTGTCCCTTTATGGGGCGTGTCTGCCGACCCTAGCTGGTCAGCCGATGGCCTCCTGGGCATCCCCTTCAAGGAGAGCCACTGGGTAGCCCTGCAGGGACGTGTCCCCTCCTGTCCCCTCATGGTCACATGCTCCTGCAGCAGCCCCTGCCCCATCCTGGTCTTCCTGGATTCAGCCGCCTGCTCTTCCCATCGCCTCCCCTGCAAGGCCATGGTCTGCAGGGGCAGGGGCCATGGGAGGAGGGCCTTGCCCGCCACCCGCACCCATCTCCAGCGGTCCCGAGTCGCTGTGTGCCTGGGGGAGAAACAGGACGTGAGGCAGGGCTGTGTGTACGGCAGATGCCGGCACCCTGTTCCCACGGTCATTTCGGGACACAGCGGCTCTCCTGGCCTACCGCTTTCTCTGGAAAGGCCCCCCTCACGCCTCCCTCCTAATCCTGTTAGTGACATGTGCTGGCCAGGCTCAGGGCAGGGGGTGAGGGTGGCCTACGTGGGGGCCGGTCTCCGAGTCCAGCCGGCCGGGTGTGACCCCTGTGTCCTCAGACACCTGGCTGGCTCAGGCTCCCTCCGTGGGATGCGGCAGCATTTCGGGCCATGAGCAGGGAGTGGTGAGGGTTAGGGCTAGTGTGTCTGCCCTGCTCTGCTCTGGGCAGAGGACAATACCCCTGCAGATGGTAGAAGGGACGAGAGACGAAGAACGTGCCCTGTGCCCCTCATCCCCCGAGTGGCTGTCTCCCCACGAAGAGCGTGGCATGGGAGGAGACCCAGAGCAGGCCCGGGCTTCCAGGCGGAGGGCACTCCGGTCCCGCACAGTGCCTAGCAGTGACAGTGGAAGCCGGGCCTCAGCTGTCTGAGCTCCCGAGGGCTACTGGTCCCCGGAGTCCCAGTGCCCCCTGCTGCTGCTCACAGATGACGCCCCCCCGGCTGGGGGACACTGCTGGCTCAGCACCTAAGGGTGTCACCTGCTCACTGATGCCCTCCCATTCCTCTGGTCACAGGCCCATTCCCCTTAGGCTTCAGCTCTGGACACAGTGGGTCTGAGAGCTGCTTTGTTTAGGCCGAGGGAACCCGGGTCACTGCCCCCCAGGCCCCCAGCTGCCTCGTACCGTGTGGGTGTTCCCTCCCGACTCTACTCATGTGCGTGTCTGTGTGCCCCCAGCTCCCTTGGGGTGCCAGCCGTGCTGGACCCCACCTGTGGCTCCCTGCAGCTGGAGGACGTGTCGGCGGCCAGAGGGGCAGGCTTGCTCACGCCCTGGACCGTGCGAGGCTGCGGTAAGGGCGAGCCCGCGGACAGGCCCTGGGCTGGCTGGTCGGGTGGCCGGGGAGGTCCGCCGGGGACCCCCTCCACTGCCTGATGCTCTGGTGCGTTCCTATGGGTTAGAGAGATCCTTTTCTACGTGGAGAGCGTCCACGCATCAGTATTAAAGTTTTCTGGAGGCTTTCGGGACCCAGCTGCGTGCCGTGTGCTCTTGCCACGCTTCTGTCGTGACCAACACCTGCTTCATCGAGGGTCCACTAAGGGCCCCGCTCCCGGGCCACCTCCTCTGAGCATCCGTGGGCCCAGGTTTCTCTGCCTTTCCTTTTGCTTCTGAAGGGTGTTGTCCCGGGTTTCAGGAGACTGGCAGGGGACCACGGGGCTGGTGCAGAGCCGGGGTGCAGGGGTGCGTGGGGCGGTGCCCTGCCTGGAGTGCTGAGTGGCCTGGATGGGCTGGGGGGTGCTCCTGGCACAGCGGCTGGGGACGCATGTAGAAAGCAGCCTGTTGTGGGAGGAGGGGTCCTGCCATTCCTGTCTCGTGGTCAGTCTCCCCCACCTCCCTTGCCCGGGGGACTCCCAGCCTGTGGGGTTGGCGTTGGGGAGCGTCACGCCTGGCCCTCCGTCTCCCCATCTCCTGAGGCCCCAGGAGCCTTCGCAGCCTTCTAATTCACTTGTTTGTTCCTCCCTCTGCTCTTCCAACTTGTGCCCACTGAGCCCCTGCTGTGCCCGACGCCAGCCGGTGATCTGGCCCTGCCCTGGAGGCACCTGCTTTTAGTGGGGCTGGGTGTCGGGAGACGCTCGAGTGAGGGCACACAGCATGTCAGATTCTGAGCGATAAGTGACAAGGATGAGTGACTGGCTTCCCGGCAGAGATTTCCACCCTGTTTCCAGTCCTAGAAAGTGTGGCCCAGAGAGGGGCAGTGAGGGGCCCAGGGACACCCAGGGAGGAGCCGGGATTAGGGCTTGGACGCAGGTGTCCACACCGCCCATCCTTGCTGCCCGTCTGGAAGGTTGGCTGAGCGGGGGGTCGGGTAATGGTGGCTGGCTGTTGTGAGAGTCAAGGTGATTCCTAGTGGCCTGGGGGTGACTGCTTCCTGGCCAAGATCCTGCAAGGGGGTGAGGCTCTGGCCTTCCCTCCGGGGGGGGGGGCAGCCTGCTTCCTCGCCCCCAGCCCCGTCCACCACGCCCGCAGGGCCAAGCAGCAGGAGTGGCTTCTTCCTCTTGGGAGGGGCATCCACGGTGGGGGCCACGGTCCCCAGAGACCCCCTGAGAGGCCCCGGCAGGAGTGAGCTCTACAGTCCCTGCACCAAGGTTGGGGTGAGGACCCAGGAGGCTCTGGCTTCGGTGGCTTCAGGGGACAGTGGGGACAGCCCCCGGGCCTGACCGCACCTCCACACCTGGGCCCTGGCTGCCAGGAACCTGGCGCAGCTGTGTGTTCCTAAAAGCTAGGGGAGCACAGGTGGCCCTTTCTCTCAACCGTCAAATGGGGTGTCGAGAAGCTCAGAGTTGAGCAGAAAGCCCGAGACCCTGAGGACAACCACTGCGGGGCTCTGAACTTCCACTGCTGCTGGTTAGCAGTGCCCTGTCACTCCGGCCCTTCTGAGGGCACCTGGCACACGTGCACCCCCCGACTCGCGCTCCCTGCGCGGAATCTGCCTTCGTGGGGGGTCAACATCAGCGGGGAGCAGGCAGCCCTGCCTCGAGCCATGGGGAGGGGCATGAGAGCAGAGAAGGAGACCCTCTCCGCATCCCAGTGGGAAAACCATCCGGCACCGGCTGCAAGGACACCCACCACCGAGGTGTGAGCTTCCCCACGGACTCATTCGGGGGCAGTGGTCAGGGGCTCGGTCACTGGCAAGGACAGGCCTTCCTTCAGAGCAGCCCCTCTCTGCAGGTGCCTCTCCACTAGGCGAGGGGCCAGGCTGACTTAGAGGGCCCCATGCCACCTGCCATGGGGCCTCGGGGTCCCCAGGGCTCCCATCCACACCTGCCGTGCTTCCAGAAAAAGGAGACAGGCAGAGCTGTCCCTGCTCTGGGACACATCCGTGAACAGCCTTCCGGGAGCCTCGGAGTCTGGTCTGGGAGGAGCTGTCGGCCAGGGCCCTGGCAGCTTCCACCAGCGGAACCTGAGGACAGGTGTCAGGCTGTCCAGAAAAGCCTGCTCCTCTCCCTGGCCCCACCTCCAGACTGCCTCTCCAGGAGGCAGGGAGCAGGATGGAAGACAGGTGGAGGCTCACCCCAGCTTCTCGCTCCCTCCCACGTCGCTCCTTACACTGACCGTGGGGCAGGGCCTGTCTCTCTGTGCACAGACTGAAATTCTCCCGCAGGATCTCTTTACCCTGAGGCTACAGGCTGCCCCCAAGACTCACTTGAAATCTGAGCTGCCTGCATCTGGAGTGGCTGAGAGCAGGATCTCAGGTAGCCAGAGACCAAGCAGCGAGCACACCAGAGCGCATGTGCCCGGCTTGCGTGCGACACCTCCTCCAGGAAGCCTCCCAGACGACACTTGGGCTGCGCCAGGTCCTACCGCTCCCTCAGTCAGAGCTTGTGGGCCGTGAACACTTGACGGTCTGAGACCACGTTATCTGGCGGAACCCTCTGGAAGGAGGAGAGTGTTCTAGATTCTGAGAGATCCAGTATGGTAGCCATCAGCCACATTGGCTGTCTAGCTGGGATACGGGGCCAGTGTGGCCGAAGCATGGCATGTTGGGTTTTAGTTCCTTTTCACTTAAGTGTAAATGGCACGTGTGGTGGCCAGTAGCCCGGGCCGGAGACCAGGAGACGTCAGCTCCTGGGCCAGTGGTGCTCCCTCTCGGGGCATGGTATCCTGTCAGCTCCCTTCCAGCTTCGGGCCTGATTCCCTGAGCCGAGCCTCACAAGTGGGGACACGCTTGTCATGACACACCTGCTGTGGGGACAACCGGCTTTCGCCCAGGTCACGGCTGAGAGCTCAGGGCCACGGAGCCCGTGTCTGCCTGGTGACCAGGGGGTGCTGACGCGGTGTGGCCCTCCCTGGAACTGTGAGCCTGCTGGGTGCCTGCAGGGTGGTCGGGCCTGGGGGTCCCGAGCATCTTCTTCTCTGCCTCCAGCTTCTCCCAGTGGCCACAAAACAAAAGCAAGAGAGGATATTTCCTTCTTGAGGGAACTTGAGCTCAAAAGAGACTTCAAGCCGTTCTCCCCAGTGGGTCTCCGTTCCCCGTGGAGGCCAGCAGGGAGGGAAGGGGGACCCCACGCTCAGCACACATTAGATGGCCTGAGCCCCTGCTTCTCCCCTGCTTTGTGCTTCAGAGTTTTCTCAGAGCTGTGCAAATGCCCTGGGGCTGGTTTCACTGCAGTCCACAGCCCCTCCATCCATGGAAAGCTGGGCCACTCTGCTCTCTCTGGAGCAGGAGAACAGTCTGGGGGACGACTTTCTCTCTGTACCCTGGCCAGTGATGGCAATGGTCATCCAGGAGGCACCAGTAGAGCCTAAGCCCTGGGAGTGAGCCCGCACGCCTTCCTCTGCCCGCTCCCACCAGGCACAGGCCCAGAAGACAGAAGATGGGCTGAGGAGGGAGCAGCGACCACCCCTCTGACCATGGAGTCGCCCTAGAGTCAGCCAGCCACCCAGGAGCCAGGAGCACCAACGGTGTGCAGAGCCCGAGCCGAAGCCCCCCACTGCCCTTAGGGACTGTCGCCCTGGCCGGGGAGGCGGAGGTTCCCGTGCTCATTCTCCAGAGCAAGCCCAGACATCTCAGGGACGCCTGGGGACCGACAAGCTGAGGCTCGGTCATCTCGCTGCCCGGGAGGCCGGCGTGTTCCCGCAGAGGGGCTGAAGGGCTGGCGATGTGTCCCAGGTTCCCCAGGGCAGGCAGGATGAGCCAAGGTCTGTGTGCGTGGCTCCCGCTGTCTGCGGACTCGGGCACGCCTCCCGGGAGAGTGTGGCCGAGGTTCGGGCGGCAGGAGCCCCAAGCAGAGGCGGAGTCGTCTCAGCAGCCGGCTGCCTCCCCCTGCCCCTGGCTGCAGGGGCAGTCCCCGGGGGTTGTGCTGGGAGTTGGGCGCCTGCCCTCCTGCGGGCAGAGGGCAGAGGCCGCTCAGCTGCCCCTTCTCTGTGGCTCCCGCAGGTCAGCACTCCAGGCACCTTGCCAACATCCCCTGGAAGTCCCTGAGCTCCCTCAAGTCCCTGCAGGTGTGTCCTGCCCCCACCCTGTCGGGCTGATGACAGCTGCGTCCCCCGGGAGGCCCGCCTCGGTGGGGCTGGGAGTTACTCTCGTCCCCCTGAGGCTGAGCAGAGAGGCTGAGTGGGGGGTTTCTGGGGGCGTCCCTCAGGGAAGTGTGGCACCACCTCCCTCTGGGACTTAGGGCTTGGGGGCAGCCATGGGGGCAGCACTGTGGGGCCCCCCAGGAATCGAGGCTCGGGCCCTCCCTGCAGCTGGACCAGGAGAAGCCAGAGCAGGGGCTGGCATTTCTGCGGCAGCAGGCGGAGCTGGAGGTCTGGGAGACGCAGAAAGCCCTGGACCAGCTGCTCTTCAAGCACCAGTTGGAGGTCAGTTGGCCCGCGGGCTCGAGGGGTCTCCACGGGCATGGTCCACTCCCTGCCACGGAGCAATGCCACCCCGCCTGCCCCAACTCCAAGCCCGAGGCCCCCCCAGATGGATTCGGCTCTGGGGCTGCATGCAGGCCACCTGCCCTTGTGGGAGGGTGCGGCCACAGTGTCACCTAAACCGCGGGCCCACGATGCCCGGAGGAGGACAGCATGGCTGCCTGCCAGCAGCCAGCTCCGTGGGCCACACACAGACGCTCAGTTTAAAGCAGACACAGGACGTTTCGGCCCAGGACTAACCCAGGGGCTCCTGGCTGAGGGCACTGATGACCACCTGAGCCACTGTCCTGGGTGTGTTGGCACCCACCCGAGTCTTGGGCCCTCTGCTGAGGGCCTCGGGAGCTGAAGACGTGTGCAGGACACACAGCCCTGGCAGGTCTTCCGGGAGGGCCAGGGGCCCCACATCTCCAAACCACCTCTGCCCAGCCCCCTGCACGTGCTGGTCCGGGTGGTACAGATGCCCCCCACCCCCTGCCCTGGGAGTGACATCTGGGATCTCCTTGGATGTGACCAACCTTCTCTGTGGCTTTGGTTGGGGACTATTGGGATGTACTCACAGTGCAGTTGGGGAGGCATTAGCAGGAGGGTACCTGAGCCCGGGGGACTGTGTGCAACCACATACACGCATGTGCCTGTGTGTGCGGGTACCATACACACGCACCCCCGGGTTCCAGCTCAATCTTTCCCCTGGCTGCAGCTGGGGCACAGGGCTGTGGCTCCCCGGCTGTCTGAGCCCCAGCTCTGGCCTTACTCTGTGTCTGCTCGGCCCCTGCCGCCTTCCCCCAGCCTGCCACGTCCAGCCCTGTCTGGAGGGAAGGGGCTGCTTATCAACCCCACGTGGAGGACAGATGAAGGAGGCCTCTGAGGTCGGGGCCTCCACGACACACTCTGCCTTCCTATTCTTGCAGCGTCTGATGGAGAAACACTCCCCCCAGGCCAGGCCAGACCCGGCTTTGGCTTCTGCTTCGGAGCAGGAACGGCCACAGGTGTGTCGAGTCCTGGAGCCCACCACCTCTCCGAGCACCGAGACCGCCAGTCCCAGGTGGGGCCCCGGGTGGAGCTAGCCACAGCCTCCCAACGTAGCAGAGGCCAGGCCGGCAGGGTGAAACGGGCGCAGGCGGCTGGTACCATCTCCAGCACTTTCCCTCACAGATCACAAACAGCCAGGGGCAGAGACGCTGCCACATCCTCCCAGGGTCCCCAGGAAGGACAACAGAGACAGGAGGACAAGTCCACTTCTGCAGGTGAGTCCTCGAAACATGCACGCAGCAGGTGCCTGACCCCGTGCCTGGGGCAGGCAGAGCCCCCGCCCGAGGGCTCTCCCGGGGCTTCCCCTTCCCTTTCCCGGGCGACACCTGCCTTACACAGTTCAGGACCTCCACGAGTCTCCTTCATTGTTGGAAACACTCTGTCCCCTCTGAAGGTGTCTGCACACTCCCATTTCCCATGCTGGCTCTGGCTGGTGTAGATGGGATTCTGTCTCTGGCTTCACTCTGCCTGGACGTCCGTTCGCATGAACGGTGCCGGTGACACAGTCTTTTTGTTTTCATAAAGCCTAAGGACAAACTCCTTTCATCTTTGCCCAATGTAGACGTCCAGGTGGATGTTATTCCTCGCAGCTGACACGCTGCCCGGTCCTCCAGTTGCCGTGTTGGCAACGAGAAAGCTGGGTCAGGCTTTCTGGGGTCAGGCTCTTCTCCCACGCAGGAGGCGCCTTTCATCTCCGTCTGCCTCTCCTGCTTTCTCTTCGTTAAGGGCTATGACAGGTTCGGGTGAAGCTTCTCTGTCTCTTGTGCTCGGGGCGTGTTGTGAACTTGTACCTGCAGGAGTGCTGTACTCGTTTTGTTCCGGACTGTCCAGCTGCACTCCTGTGTCCTCACCTCGCCTCCACTCACCTGGGTGTTTTGCCACCTTCGGTTCTTTCTGTGTGCTTGCTTTTTTCTTTTTTCCTTCTGTGTTTCCTTCCGGAGAGTTCCGACTGCTGTGTCTTCAAGTTCATCCCTCCTTTCCTCTGCGGGGTCCGATCTGTCACTAATCCCACTCCGCGTCTTTTTCTTCTCATGCATTTGGGCTTCGTCTCTAAAAGTTCCATCTGGACACTTTTTTATATCCCTGATTCTACTTGACTCTTTGAACATAGGGAATGCAGTTATAAATGCTTCTAAAGTCCTCCTCCGGCTCATTCTACCCTCGAGTTCTGTCTCAGCCGACGGAGCACTCTCGTCATGGGCCGTGCTTTCTTGCTTCTTCACATGCCTGTTGGACACTTCGCATTTTACCCTGTTGGGAGCTACAGTTGTGTGCTGCCACACACGGTTGTGAGCTTTGTTCTGGAATGCAGTCCCTTGGACGCAGTCAGATCCTTCCAGGTGTTGCCCTGATAATTGCCAGGAGGCTGTGAGGCAGGGCTCGGTCTGCGACCAAGGCAGAAACTTCTGTGAACTCTGCCCTAAGACCCCTGGATCATGAGGTTCTCCAGTCTGGCTAGTGGAGACACGTGCGATCTAGGCCTTCTGCTCCTTCCCGTGCTTCTCTCCCCAGCATGGGTAACCTCCTCATATGGTTCCCACCGAAGGCTTGTGGGAAACACTTCAAATCTCCAGGTTTTCCCTCTGTGGCTCTCTCCTCTCTGGTCCTTCTTTCGTGAGTTTTAGCTGCCTGGGTCTCTCCAGATTTCCAGCTCCATCTCCTCTCCTCTCGAGGTCCACAAGGCTCTGCCTCAGTTTCCCCTCCGTACACTGCAGCCTAGAAACATTCTCAAGGCAGTAAGCTGCAACAATCAGAGGTCTCACCCATTGTCTGTCTCTCAGGGATCACTCGTGCTTTTTTTTTTTTTTTTTTTTTTTTAATTATTTAATTTGACAGACAGAGATCACAAGTAGGCAGAGAGGCAGGCGGGGGCGGGGGGGGGGAAGCAGGCTCCCCACTGAGCAGAAAGCCCTATGTGGGGCTTGATCCCAGGACCCTGAGATCATGACCTGAGCCAAAGGCAGAGGCTCAACCCTCTGAGCCACCCAGGCGCCCCTCACTCGTGCTTTATTGCCTGATGTCCGGTGTCTGGAAAATTGTTCTTTCGTATGTGTGTGTGAACATTTATGTATGTGTACTTGCATATACATATGTTACTTTTTTGTTTTATTGTATTTTAAAGTTATATTTAGTGGGACGATAAATCACAATCCAATCCCTTTTGCTCTCTTGGTGGGAAACACAAGTCCTCAGACGAACATTTTAAAACCATAAAGTCCTTTCTGCACT
Source organism: Mustela lutreola (assembly GCF_030435805.1). NCBI lineage: Eukaryota > Metazoa > Chordata > Mammalia > Carnivora > Mustelidae > Mustela > Mustela lutreola. The sequence goes on from NC_081301.1 coordinate 1,430,518, forward strand.
CCAGCCAGCACCGAGGGACAGCTAGCAGTGCTTGGCGGTAAGAGCCGCTCAGGCTCAGATTTGGGCGCTCTCACCCCACCTGCTTGGTGCTGGACCTCAGACGGGTCACACTCTGTCCTGGGGCCTCAGTCTCTCCCTCTGTGAAACTGAAGCTGCAGAACTAAGTCCTCCCTGAGGCCCTTCTACCTTGGGTCCGGTCTTTTGTACATCAGTGGGTTCACATACAACCTCACGTTGGGACAAAGATGGTTAAATTCTCCTGCTGTGAAGCTGTGTGTGTGTGTGGGGGGGTACTAAACTACCCCAGACATCCTACTTGAGAGGCCCTCCTGGAGAAAAGGGCCCTGGAACCCCTGCATGACCAAACACGGTGTGCTTTCTGTCCTCAGAGCCCAGACAGGAAGTGAGAGCAGACCAAGCTCCCTACCAGCGGCCCCGGGCCAGGCTGGACCCTCGGGTCAGCCCCATCCACCAGGTACAGGGAGCCTTGTGCTGGGGAGGGGTTCAGGGGAGGCACTGGCAGCAGCGGGGGAGGAGCAGAGGGGGAGGGAGAAGCAGGCTCCCTGCTGAGCAAGGAGCCCGTGTGGGGCTGGACCCCAGGATGCTGGGATCACCATCCCAGCCAAGGGCAGACACTTCACTGAGCACCCCCAGGAGCCTCTGGCAGCAGCTTTTTGACTCAGATCCTCCGGCTGACTGCCTGGAGCCATTAGGCACTGAGGCCCACCTCACCTAGAGCCTGCACCCAGGGTGTCTCCTCTGCAGATTCTGGGCTGGGGGAGGCAGTCCCCGGCACCAGCGTCACCCACCCTTCCAACTGACATCCACCCACGCCCCGTCGTGCCTGAGGCGGTAGGTGAGAGCAGGCATTTCGACAAAGTGCTTCAGGCAGGGCTGGTCCCCACCTTTCAGGCCGCACATTTCAGGGCAGGTGGCCCAGTCTTTCCCTGACCCTCTTGGGCACTAAGAGTGCTCAGCCTGGATCAGGGCTGGGGAGGAGCCCCAGACGATAAGTACCCCGCCCTGCCCTTGGGCGCTCACAGTCGCGAAGGGGGTACTCCGCCTCAGGAAAGGACGCACGAAAGGGCGCCGAAAGGGCGCCGGGGGTTGTGGGGGTGGGGGGGGTTGAGGGTTGGTGGCAGCTGGGAGGAGTAAGGGGGCAGTCCGGGAGGGCTTCTTGGAGGCGGTGCCCTCCCCTGGGCGGGGCAACGCTCCCACCCAGCGAGGCTGGTCCCGGAGTGGCCTGCTCGGTCTGCCCCACCACAGTGGAGCCTGGCGGGGCCCTGGAAAGCCAACATCGCGGGAAGCCCCGGCCACTTCACGCTCCAGATGCTCGAGCTGAGCCTGCGGGAGGAGGAGCTGCGGGCGCAGCACCAGACCGCGCTGCTGCGCCTGCGCGAGAAAGCGCTGGAGGAAAGGATGCGCGCTGAGCTGGCCTGGTTGGAGCAGCAGCGAGGGTGAGCGCATGCGCAGTCCCTCCCCCACCGCTCGGGCCCGCCTCCCGACGCCGGGCTCCGCCCCCCCCCCCCCGCGCGGGCCCCGCCCCCGAGCCGCGGGCCTGACCGCGTGGCTGGGGTGCAGACTGCGCCAGTCCCGGTCGTGAGGGTGTTCGCGGGAGGTCAGCGAAGCCGGTGAGGCGCCGGGAACAAACGCCCGAACCCGCCTGCGGTGCCGTCTCCCCCGGGAGCCGCGGCCGGTCCTGCCGTCGAGTCGAGCGGCGCTCCCGGCTGCTGACGGCGTTCGGACACGCGCCCCGGCCCGAGAACCTTCCCGCGCCCCCCTACGCCGCCGCCCGCAGGGCCGCGCCCCGCTCCGCACACCCCTGCAGCGGGCGGCCGGGCCTCGAGCCGCCTCCCGCCGTGCGCCCTCACCCCGAGCTGGCAGGGAGACGCCTGCAGAGCAGATGCCTGCGGGTGGGCCGTGTCCGTGAGGACGGACGCCCTGAATCCGCTGGCCAGGCCATGTCCCTGACGACGGACGCCCCAATGCCGCCGTCCCTCAGGACGGACGCACCAATACCGACGCATGTTCCCTCTTTGGCTTCCAAAAAGTACACCCCAGTGAAGGGCTTCCCAGGCTGTGGTTCCACGACGTGCCCCTCCCCAAAGGACCCTCTGGGCGGCGGGAGCTCCAGGGTGCAAGGGCATGAAGCGTAGGTGGGAAGAGTGACAGCCTGGGCTGGGCCCCCAGGTCCCCTGGGTTCCCCTAGCCTGTCAGAGCCATGGGCAGGGGCCATCCCGGGTCCACCTGACTGGCCAGGGCTGGCCAGGGCTGGCCATGTCTGCAGTTTTCCACATCCGCTTGCTGGATGCGAGGTGGGCAGCGGGTCCTGCCTCCTCCCCCAGGTGTCTGGCCCGTGAGGGGAACACCGCGGTGCTGGCAGTCTTGGCAGAGAGGCAGAAGCAGGCCCTCAGCAGCCTTGAGCAGGAGCAGGTAAGGGCCAGCTCAGCCCCCAGGGGTGGGTGGGCAGCCGGCACCGACTCTGTCCTGCCACCCTCCAGGCTGACTCGTGAGTGCTCTGCACCACCCTGTGATAGTTCCCTGCCATCAGCGCCCTCCCGGGGAGCTCTGGACCCTGTGGTGTGAGGGCAGCGTCCAGGGCCCAGGGGGGGCCAGCATGGCCTTAGTCCTTCCCCCTGGGGCCTCCTGGAGCCTCGCCAATGGGAGAATGACAGCCGTGTCTGCTGCGGGGGCGATAGGGGCCTTAGCACGGCCAGCACTACCCACGGGGTATTGTGCACGACTGCAGAGGGCCTCACTAGCTGCTCCGAGCCCAGTGTCCCGGGGCCACTCTGTGGTGGGACCAGTCTTAGCCCCCCTTAGGCAGATGGAGAAACTGAGGCTCAGTGTAGGGGGCTTGCCTTGCTCAGGGACCCACAGGGGCCAGTGAGGGGTGATGTAGGTTGACAGAAACCCTCCCCCCAGATATCTATGCAGGGCATAGATACCATGACTGTGAGCTGTGAAGGCAGCTTAGAAGGGGCTTGAGTTATGATGTGGCAATGCAGTGGTGAACCAGGCAGTCTGAGCCGCTGACCACTGGGGCTTGAGCAAGGGACCCAGCTCTTGGGAACCTTGAGAAGGGACATAGCTCTTCTAACCTATGAAAGCTGCCACCACCTGGGGAGGGTGCGCGAAGACCAAGCGGGTGCTCTGGGCAAGGTGGCTCTGCCGAACGGCATCCCTCCAGAGGCAAAGCAGGGACCAGAGGACACCTGCGGACAGTTTAATGAAGGGACAGGTCCAGGGGGTGGGGGCAGGGCCCAGAACCTGGAGAGAGGGAGGGCTATGTGGGGGAGGGCAGAAGTGCAGCCAGCCTGTCCCGACCCACGTTGAGGGGGTCCAGGGAACAACACCCTACCTTCCCTCCTGCCTCCTGCCAAGCCTCCTGTTGGCCAAACCCAAGGGTGGCCAACATGCTGAGCAGGATGAGGAACGCACCTGGAGCGGCTCAGGGAAGGCCCCTCTGGAGCCGGGATGCCCCCCAGACTCCCCCTTCCCCGCTCATCACTCTAATCCTGTGGGTCTCTCTCTGCGCATGGCTGGGGTTTTGCTGACTTCTCCTCTGGCTGGTTCAGAGAGCAATCCGATGCCTGCAGAACGCCCACCGCTTCTCGCACGAGGAGAGGAAGCTGCTTCTGCAGCACCAGAGGGACATCCTGTCCCTGCGGACAGCTGTGGCACAGCTGCAGCAGGAGCTCAAGGCCCAGACCGGGCTGCCTCAGGTGGGTGCACTCCCCAGGCTGGAGACCTGTCACCTGCCACCCGGTTGCTCTGTGGGACAGTGCAGGAGCCCCGTCAATATGCCTCAACCCAGAGCGGGGAGGGCCTGGGAGAGGTCTAATGGGAGGGCGGGAGGCAGTCGCCTCCTGCAGGGACCAAGGAGGTTTCCCGGATACCACAGTCCTGGTCGGTCTCTCCAGGGGGATCCAGACCCCCCCCCACACACACCATAGTAGGGGTCAGGGGTGGGGCTGAGAAGCCCAGTGGGAAGGAGGGGGTTAGACTAGAGCTGGGGATGGGGCTGGGGCTGGTGGCGGCTGAGGCAAGAAGGAAGGGTGGCCTGGGCTCCTAGGGGGACAGCCCCTTGGGGAATGCCAAGCAGCGAAGGTGTCCTTGCTCCAACTCCCCGTCCCCACCAGCTGTCGCATGGAGGGGATCGTGTGGACACTGAGTGGGGCGGCCGTCCCCAGCCTCAGCGTATCCTCGGTTGAGATGGGGATGCTGACACGGCCTCACCTGGCGGGGTGAGGATGGAAAGAACTGGGCTCTGCGGGGTGAGCAGCAGGTGGTGTGTGCCCTGCCCTAGGCTGGCCTGCAGGACAGGTGACCCGGGACTGCCCATTGCCAGAGCGTGGCCTTGAGTGTGGGTACGGTGACCCGGGGCAGCCTCGGAATCCAGCCCCGGGCCTTACATCTGCATCTGCCAGGGGGCAGTTAGTTCCGATGCAGGCTGCTGGGAGGTTAGAGCCACCTGTCTCCACCGGCGAGAGCACCAGCTTCCACGCCGCAGCCCGGACAGCCAGCGGCCTCCGCACATGCAGCCTACCCCCTGCATTGCCTGAGCAGGTGACACAAGTGTGTTTCACACTGCTTTCCGGTGCTGTTTCTCAGAGGTCTGGCCCCAAAGTCAAGACCACTCAGGTGGAGAGGCCGGCACAGGGCGATCTGTGCCCGTCAACACCACGTGGGCCTGGCGACCCCACCAGCCCCAGCCCCCGGAGAAGCTCCGAGAGCCCACGCGCCCAACAGTGAGTTGTCAGCGGCACTCCTGGTCTCCGTGCTCACCATTAAAGCCTTTCCTGTGCCGAGTGGCCCCGGTGCTCATGGCTGCTGGGTCCTGCACGTCTCAGTCCTGCTGGTGGGGAGGGGGCAGCCCTGGAGACCCCGAGGGGACCCTGCTCCAGCTGACCGGCCCATGGGGATGTGGGCAGAGGCCAGCGTGGCCCTGGGGTCCAGTGGGAGGAACACAGCAGAGGAGCACAGCGCTGGCTCACGCCTAGCTGGGCTGCTGGCTAGAGTGTGGCCCTGGGGTGCCCTCCCTTCTCTGAGCCCGGCTCCTCATCTGGGAAAGGGGACAGGGCTGCCACCATGCCTTGGCTACGTGGGGTACAGGGAGACAAAACAACTAGACAGGCTTTGCTGGGAGGCAGCAGGTGGCCCCTGTGTGCCCCCCCCCACCCCCAGCAGCCAGGAGCCTCCCTGGAGGCTGGCTCGGGGCTTTGCTACCAGCTGTGACTTTGCTACCAGCTGTGACGGCTGGGCCTTTTCTCCCAGGCCTGGCCACGTGGCTGCTGGCCTCGTTTTGCCACAACAGGGCCTCTCCTGGCCGATGAGAGGGGCGCTGCCCTGCGAGGGTCGAGGGGGAGTCCAACGACCAGAGCCCTGACCCAGAGCCCTGTGGGAGAGAGCGAGCTGCTTTTCCCATCACGACTGTCCTACATCCCTTCTCTTCTGCCTTAATCAAATGGCCCCAGGGCTGTCGGCCCACCAGCCAGACTCTAATCCCAGCAAGCTGGGGGAGAGGACACAGGAGGCAGCCCCTACCGTGGGAAGGCCTCGCCGCCCCCACCAGGAGCGGCCTTCACAGGGACCCCCGCCTGCCTGCGGGAGCACCAGCGCCTCCAGCAGCCCTCTGACCACGTGGCAGGACCCTTTGCCTGCCTCCTCCGCACAAGCGGGTCTTGGCCCACTCGACTGCCCGACCGCAAGCCCCACGTGCCTTCCCCGTGAGAGGACTTTGCAAGTAAATCTCAGCGTGGACTGATCTACCCTTCACGTTGCCTTCGATGGCCGGGCCCGGGGATCTCGGAAGACGCTTCCAGGCCCGCTATACCCTCTCGGTCCCAGGGAGCCGGGTTGGGAAGGCTGGGTGGGCGGGGCCGTGTGCAAGGCTGTGGGTCGGCCTGGGTACTGCGGGAACCAGCCGTCCTCCGAGGGGGCGAGGCCTCGCTTGATTTCTGCTGACACCAGCGAGGCACTAGTCGCCGTCGGAAAGTTAGGGAACAGAGAAGCTGTGTACACAGAAGGAAAAATCTCAAATTTCTCCTAACCACTCCCTTCCTCACTGAGAGAGACCTTTGATTTTTTGCGGGAGGTCAGGCCGTGCAGAGAACAGGAACTTCTCTCGGCTCCAGCAAGAGGAGCTCAGTGGAGCTGGGGCTGGGTGAGGGCCCAGGTGCACCCTTGAGCTAGGGCCCCAGGGGCCACTCCCTGCGCTGCTAAGCCCCACACCGCCCTTCCTACCCCCTGCCCTGGCTCCTGGCCTGAGGCCCATTCCAGATTACTTAGCCCGTCCTGTCCCCGAGGCAGTGCTGAGGGGTGGGTGATGGGCTCAGGCGCAGCCCCCTTGCTCTGTGCTTAGCGTCCTTGCTCCTGGGGCCGGGCAGGGGCCTGCGTCTGGGACACCCCAGAGGGGACAGCTGCCTCCCAGGCCTTGTCCCAGAGAAGTCAGAGCTCCAGTCCCTGAGCGGTCCCCTCCTTCAAGGCCCAAGATTACAGGCTTTAGGATGGCCCTGGGACCCCATCCCTGTTCACGCCCCCGATGTGGGTGTGACCCCACTGCGGGGAGACGCTGGGCAGGGGAGGGCAGCAAGCTGTGCCTGGTTGTAGTGTGCGCCTTGGGAGAGAGGGTGGAGAAACAAGGCAGGCGGAGCCTGAGAGAGAGGCAGCTGTGGCCCAGCCGGGCTCCCCACCAGCACTGACCTTCGCACCAGGCCCTTGCCCTCGGCCGCCTCCTTGAGGCTGCGACCATGGGGGAGGGGGCTCTTGATGTCGGTCCATGTGTCCCGAGCACGGGAGCAGGTCTGGATGTGTGGCATCTGGGCCTCCCAGAGCGCAGGGGAGCCCAGTGGCCGGTCCCTCCCATTACGCCGCAGAACCATGCCTATGCCGTTAGCCCCCAGCCACGGCCCCATCTGGGGGCAACGGCCTGGTGGGCAGGGCCCAGGCTCTGTCTTCCCTCACCCGTGTGCTGACCACTCAGCCACTGTCCACAACTGTGCCCTGGACACATGCCGTCCTGCTTGTGGAGTGTCCCAGTCAGGACTTGTCGCCTGGGGTGGGGGGCACAGCCCTGACAGGCAGTCACAGACCCTCTGCACTCACTGCCTTGTAGCCTTCCCACTGGGCAGGAGGACAGGACACACCCCGAGGCCACTTCAGCTGCGGACAGTCACCGACCGCCTCCAAGGCCTGTGTGGGGAGAGGACATGCCTGTGGCCAGTGGCTGGCCTGATGCTGGGGGCCGGCTGGTAGAGAGCCAGATCCCTGTGGACCAAGGTAACCAGATAAGGCAGCAGCGGCCGAGGACGGACAATCACTCTGTCCGGGGGCCCTGGCCACCTGGGGCAGCACCCGGCTTGTGATCAGACAGACCTGCATCCTGGCCAGCCTTGCCCGAGCTGTGCGACAGGGCTGTCCCCCACCGCTTCCTCCATGTCTAGGTGCAGGGGGCCTGCCAGCGGGAGGGTCCCCTGCACACACCTCCACCAGCATTTCCAGGCAGGGGGGTGGGTGAGGGGTGCTCCTCCCTGTCCTCAGTCTCCCCCTCTGTAGGACAGGAGGCCAGGTCAAGGGTGGGCCCATTTTCTGAGACTGTTCCACATGGCTTCAGAATTCCTGGACATTGTGCTGTCCACACCCTGCGTTCCGCGCCCATCAGTGCTCACGGTCCCTTTGTTCACAGGAGACCCCCCGCCCAAGCCCCGCACTTTGTCATCGATGGAGAGGACACAGCCTCTGAGGGAACGCCGCGGGCAGAAACTCCAGGGCCAGCGCTCCCTGGGCGGAAGGAGTCCGCGCAGCCCCCCGGAAGCCAGCGTGAGTTGAGGCTTGGCCCTGCACCCTCTGTGGGCAGAGTGGGGGCCTGGCCTTGCTTGGTCAGGCTCTACTGTGTGGCTTTGGATGGGACGGGTCACCCTGTCCACCAGATGGGGGTGTGGATGTTTGGGACCTGTTTGGCCCTTCCCAGGTGGATTCGTCCATTGAGGGGGTGTTTGGAGTCCGGGGTGGGGTATCTGGCAAGTGGGGGTCTCCAGGGCCGTCTTTAAGGGGACGGTCTTTGTTCATTACCATAGTCACAGGAATGTGCTGGAGGTTATCCACCGCTGAGGGGCCAGGACCCAGTGCCCTGGGGCGGTCTCTCTCCAACATGCTCCCAGCAGGTGGTTGAAGGCAGCATAAGCCCAGCAGAGTCAGAACCAGAGCTGGATTTTGCCGACAGCCCCAAGGAGGAGCCCCACCAGATGGAAAGCCGGGTGTCAGGGGGACAGAGGTGTGCACTTTGGAGGGCTGCCTGGGGCCGGCGGGACTCTCGGGCAGGAGTCGGGACCTGGGGCACGGAGATGCCTGTCCTCTCCTCCAGAGAACCGCATTCCCTCCGGATACCCCTCATCCTGGCCTGGGCCCCCTGGGCACCCCCAGCCCTCCCCATGCTGTCCGGAGCCTGACCCCCTCTGTGGAAACAAAGATGTCCGCTGGGGAATCAGCCCCAGGTCCGGTGGTAGGGGCGGTAGGAGGGGCCCTTCTGGGGAACACGTGCCTCTGGGCTGCTCAGATGGCAACACCCCCAGAGACCTGATGCTGCAGGCAGGGACAGGCCAGAACCCGCAAACACAGGGCCCCTTGCCCCCACCCGGGGAGTCCTGTGCCCTGGCGGTCCCTTCCTATTGGGGCAGATGCCTGGCAGGCCGGCTGTCAAGCTCACGGGGTAGTTGAAGGTCCCGCAGAGGCCCAGAGCCTTGAGGAGGAGGCTGGGGGGATGGGACCCTCTCCGGGGAGCCCCCGGGACACGCCCAAAAACGTGCCTGCAGGATGGAGACCTGTTGGCAGGAGGACCCCCACGACCCCTTCTCTCGGCCGGAAGCTGCCCCGTGGACTGCTGCTCCAGGTGACCCCCCCCCCCGCAAAAGGCCCCACTCTGCACAAGGGACAAGGAATTCCCACTTAAGGGTCATCCAAGACCAGCTTCTCAGTCAGAGTCAGGTTTCTCCCAGAGCCCCACGGGGGAGCCCTGCCCGCCCCCACCCTCCCGACATGGGCCCTTGCGGGGCAGGTGAGGGAGACCCCTGTCCAGGGTGTCTGGGCCTCAAGGAAGCCGGCCAGTGTGGGTGCAGCCTCCCCGTCTAGCACACAGCAGCTCCCAGGCCAGACCCACCCAGACGTGACTCCCTCCCCTGCGGGCGGGTGGAGAGTGGGGGCTCAGCCACGCGGGCGCTGTGGACATTTCTTCTGCCTGTCAGGGCGTTTCTGGTTTTGGGCCACTGGCTTGGGGCCTGTGGCTTGTGGGCTGCAGCCCGTCCGTGCCCGCAGGGGTGACAGAGCCTAAGGACTGTGGGCCTCACCCCCAAATGCCCCTCTCTCTGCAGCTCCTGCGCCCTCCAGCCCAGATGTGGGCAGCCCCCTGGGGCTGGGCCCCGAGTCCGAGTCTGAGTCAGCTCCCGGGACCTGTGCCGGGTCCCATGCCGCCTCCTCCCTGAGCGGGCTGTCCTGCTCTTCTCTCCAGGAGTTTCAGAAGGCGTCCGCCATGCTGGTGCAGCTTTCCGAGAGCTCTGTCTCCCTCTCGGACCGGGAAGCTGGGGACCCCATTGATGCAGACCCCGGCTGGTCTGGGGAGCTCTCACCCCAAGACTCCTGGGGGGTCCACCGGGGCGGGGAGCGGGTGGCCTGGGAGAGGCTGGAGGGCAGCAGGACCAGTCGCCAGGGCGGCTCCCCCACAGACGCAGGGGGTCCAGAGCCCAGGGGAGGACTCGTGCGCGCGGGCCGGCTGCTGCCTCTCCCGGATGCCCCTTCTGGGAGGTCAGGGTCGGAACTGTCAGAGGCATCCAGCGAGGTCTGGGATGAGGAGAACCTGCTGGGGCCAGGCCCCGGTGCTGACCCAGCCTCAGGGCACCGCTCCCCTGCGGGAGGCTCATCCCATCTGGAAGGTGGCAGGGTGCCCTGCTCTGTGTCTCCTTCCCTGGGCCTTGAGGAGGGGCAGGAAGCTTCCGGAACCAGCGGGAGCCTGATCAGTGGATTAGATACAGAAAGAGCCAAACAGGTGTCCCCGGAGGCTGCCTCCCCACCACTCCCGTCCACGGCCTCTCCCTCCAGTGACTCAGACCTGCCCCTTTCCTCTCCCTTCGGGTCCCTGGCATCAGAAGGGGTGGAGTTTGGCGAAGGAGGAGACACTGGGGCTCTTCAGGCCTCGGCTGGCTGCCCCGAGGGGTCTGGGGTCACTGACCTGAGTCTGTCCAACCACAGGAAACCTCAACAGGCCCGGTCTGAGCCTGAGGTCCCCGTGAGCCCGCAGGCTCCTCCTGGGGACCCTGGTGGTCTGGTAGCCCGGACTCCCGAGGGCTGGGCACCTGGATGTGGGGGGAGGGGACACTCCCCTGCCCCGGAGGAAGCCCGGCCCACCCTGGCCAGCGGGGTCTTGCGCGAGATCCTGTCCCCCGTGGACGACGTGCTGTCCTATGGCAGTGCTGACCTTCCGTCCTCCACCCACAGGGACGCCAGCCTCCCTCCTTGGCCACCCACCCTCCCAGCAGAGCGCGAGGGCGCCAGCCTGCCCTCGGGAGACTTCCCTCCCCCACCGGAAGACGCCATGTCTGCTGGGGGCTCGCCGGGCCTCCCCGGGGACGATGCCTCCATCAGAACTGGGGAGTTGCCCTCCTTGTCTGAGGAGGTCCTGCCTGAGCCACTGTCCCCGGGGCCCCAAGAGTCAGGGCTCTGCCTGGGGGCGGGCAGACAGGGTGGAAGCCTTGGGAAAAAATGGGGCGGATCGTGTTCTGATGGGGGAGCTGAGGCTGTGGACAGCCAGTGGTCTGAGCCAGCTTGCTGCCTAGGGTCCCCCTTGTGTGGGGGGGACGGTGGTGCCGTGGTGGGGCTCCCAAGGCTGCCAGCGCAGTCCCCAACCCCATCCAGAGTGGCCTTCATGGCCGCGGAGGGTCTGCCCATGTTGTTGGCAGCTGGAGGTACGGGGCCGTCTGGCACCGGGCAGGGCGACCTGGATCCTGCTTTGGGCGTGGGCTCCCACGCAGATGTACCTGGTGGGGAGAGAGCCGAGGTGGTGGACTTGGTGTCCAGCCAGCTCACCAGAAGGATCCTGTGCGACACGCTTGCTGTGCTCTCAGAGTTGGCCCAGCCGGCCGCCCACTGATGGAGAAGCAGCTGTGTCCCCACGGCTGACCCGGCACGTCCCCAAGACTGATGAGACTCCTGAGGAGACAGGGCAGGGCCCACGGTGACACACAGACACCTGTGACATTGCTGTGTCACTGTGCCCACGTGTGCCTGTGTGTGGGGGAGGCTCCGGAAGTCTGGACCACCGAGGCCAGAGCCGCCGCTCAGAATAGCCACCTGCCGCCGGCCGTGCAGGTGGTCCTCTGACACTAGGTGGGGGACCGGGCACTGCTGTGACATCCCGTGCAGTGGGCTCTGTTCTTCCGGGCTTTGGGTCCACGGCTTCCATCAGGCCCCCAAAAGGGTCCCTGCTGCATAGTTCAAGAGGCGGGAAGCTGAAAGGTTGTGCGGGGCGTGTCCGAAGGCTGGCTGGCCCAGGACAGATGCGGAAGTCACGGATTCAAGAGAGAACATTCTGGAGGAGCCAGGAAGGGGAGCAGCTCGAGGCTGAACCAGGCACCAGCCCACAGAGACCGCCCGCCAGCACAGAGAGCCTGCCACAAAGGCCATGGGAGAGAGCACCGTTCTGGGGATGTGGGAAGCCTGGGTGGAGGTGGGCAGGGGGCACATCTGTGCGGGCTCACACCCCCAGCTCTGTGGTCCTGGGAGGCCCAGACCTGCATGTGGGCCAACCCAGCTGTGTGGATTAGAGAAGTAGCCCACTCAAGGGCCAAAGGTCACTGGCCAAGGTTTGGCCTGTCCTCTGGGGGTAGGTGGGCCCAGGGCGCTCAGGACACCTTCTGGAAGACACAAGAGCCCGTTCCCTGGTGGCCGTCCACCATGGAATGAGCCCTCGGGGACACCGGCAGTCTTCAGGATAAGGGCGGGGTGCTGACCCCTCAGGCCTTGGCTCCTTCCATCCAGGGCCTCACACCTCCCAGCTTTCGGAGAGGGATTCATCCCCTCGACAGCACTTATGGACCCCTGGGAAGACCCAGACCTTCGTGACTTGTAGCTTAGGTGGGACACGTCTCCATGCCTGGCAGAGCCCCGAGGTCGGCCTGTGCCCTCCACCTTCTGGCTCTGGCAAGCTGCCTCCTCCAGGCAGCCCTCCACCAGGCCCCAGCTCAGGGGCAGCCGCGTGTCTGGGCCGGCTGCTGGCCAGACCCACCTTTGTCACAGGCTGGCTCGGGGCTCGGGGAGGCACAGCTAAGACACCTCACGCGCTCCTGCTTTCGCTGGGGAGAGGCTTGGACCGGGAGTGGGGGTGTTTGCGCTCTGTAGACACATTTCCAAATAGCTTCTGAGCGACAGCTTTTTTATTGATTTCCTTCTAGTTTTCTGAACAAATCAGTCTGTAATTTTTTATTTTTCTCTATTTATTGCTGACCCTTTTGGATTTACGAGGCTGAGAGAGGAATTATGTATCTCACACACAGGTTTGGCCACCATGGTAATAAATCTCCTGCGTCACAACCCTGCAGATTTGCCCCCTTCCTGGCGGCCGTGGGTGGGGTGGCTGCGCTCCCAGCCGGACCCTCCTGAGCGACCTTCCCCGGTGCCGGCGGCCCCGCACCCACGACGGCCCTGCGCTCTGTGGGAACTTTGTCCAGCTCAGCCCCGGGGAAGGTATCTGATGCCCTCAGTCTCCCCCGGCCCAGCGAATGCAGAGCACGGCTCTGGCGCTCGAGTCCATGGAGCCGGCAAAATTCTGCACCGAGACTGTGGCCGCCAGGGCCTCACGCCTTGACTCCAATCCCTGACCATCTCTTGGGCCGATAAATCCTGATACCGGCCTCCAGAGAAGTCATTTTCTTTCATAGAAAACGATGATTTCTCAGTTAAAGCCCACATTTAATTTTCCAGTGATCTGTCTCTTTCAGCTGTCCTGCTTCGCCGTCCCCTTCTGCATAAAATGCCCCCGGAGGCGCCTTCAGCGCTTTAAACCCCAAATCACCAGACCAGCTTTACAGGGCCTTTTGATCCCTTACCCGGAGTGGCCGACACAGCCGTTCCTATAAAACACAGCTGGGAGGGGCGCCTGGGTGGCTCAGTGAGTTGAGGCCTCTGCCTTCGGCTCAGGTCATGCATGATTCCAGGGTCCTGGAATCGAGTCCCACATCGGGCTCTCTGCTCAGCGGGGAGCCTGCTTCCCCCTCTCTCTGCCTACTTGTGATCTCTGTCTGTCAAATAAATAAAATCTTAAAAAAACAAAAAATACCACCGAAGGCCAGGGGGGCAGGTATGGGGCAGCAGCAGGTATGCGCCCCAGGGGAACACAGCATTGCCCATCTGGATGGTGCCATCCTGTACCCAGGGCACGTAGCCCCCCAGGGTCTGCCTGGGCCATGTTCTCCAACTGTCGGCTGAGTGCCTGAGCAAATCCAGCTGAGATCAGACCTGTCCGTGCCCAGTCCCCAGGCAGCCCCCGGGCCCCAGAAGGTGGTCTGTGAGCCCCCACAGCCCACCCTCTGCCAGGCACGGACGCCAAGCTGCTCCCCACCGTTTGTCCCCCAGCACAGGCCCTCCCGTGTCCCCGTGAGCACAGCTGGGAGCAGGTGGGAGAGTTTGCAAAATGCCGACAGGTTTGGGACACAAGGACAGGATCGTGGGCACACGTGCAGCTCCCCTGCACCCGTGGCCCGCCGGGCCGCATCCACCCAGGCCTTAAGATGACCCAGCAGGGCTGCTGTGACGTTCAGAGCCCATCCCAGATGCTGCTCTCCAACTCTTCCTGGGGGTGTGACAGGAACCCTGTCCCCACACGTCCACGGTCCGGGCCCTCCTCAAGGTGTCCTTATGAGGACACACAGGACTGAAACCACCACCACCACCACCCCCCTCCAGGCTCCGTTCCTGGCATGTGGCAGTGGTCTGGAATAATCGTCCTTCTAGAAGGTTTCTGAGGAATGGACGGTGTTCCCGAGCAGCTCCGTGGGGACACCAAACACCAGCTGGAGGGCAGGGCCCGCTCCAGAGCCCGGGCTGCAGCTGGATCCCTCCCTCGGTCCCATGCAGAGTCTGCCCTGTCTGTGGGGCACAGAAAAGGCTCAGCGGCTCTGCCCTCCGGGGCTCATGCCCAGCCAGCTGCAGAGGCTGGCGTGGCTCAGCTCCGGGAGCAGGGAAGGAGCTGCGCCTTTGCCGGCCCCTCCTGAGCCTCAGGGTGCCCAGGTTGGAGACCGCACCATCGAATTTGTGCCATGTACGCTGAACTACAGTACCTGGGCCCCTGAGCCTCAGTTTCCCCCTCTGTAAACAGGAACACCATCCCTCACCGTATCCACTCCACAGTGCGGGCATCCCCACCGTCGGATGCCTGTGGTCGCAGCGCATCGTCCTGTCGGAGGGTTGGACAATCACCCTGGGCTGCGCATGTTCCTTCCTTAGCAGCACAGTCGCTGGGGCCCGCGCTCCTGCGGAGGGCAGCTCCTCTCTCCGGGCAGGGCGGTGCCAGGGTGGGGGCGTGGGGCTTGGAGCAGGGCCTGGAAAGCCAACAGGAGCAGCAATGCTGCCGGTTTCTCGGATTCTAAGATACACCCCCCACACCTCGTTTCGATGCTTCTGAGCTTGGCTGCACTCCACACTCAACGTGTGCGTTTCCGGGTACAGCGTCTCCGTGCTGGGCGAAGCCGGGTGCCACAGCTGGCTCGATGTCACCCAGCCCGTTTGGGGTGAAGTGTCACCCGCCCATGCGGACTGGCCACCAGCGGGGTTCACGAGGTCAGTGGCACGAGCCTGCCTTGTCCCCACGTGGCGGGTCACCCCCTGCCCCCTGCCTGATGAGACCTGAGAGAAATGGATCCCCACAGCAGGAAGGGGGGTTTGGCCAGTGCTCTCTGGGACTGGGGCTGGCGGAGTGGGTGCTGGCCGCCTGCCAGCCAAGGAGGAAACAGGAGAACCCCCAAGGCTGTTCGGTGGGGCAGCACGTACCCCACCGCCCCAGGGTGCTGCCCTAGAGCACCCCGTTCTGGCTCCCTTGCCACCTGGATGGGGACACGCAGGCCCCAGGGTAGAGTGGTGACAGGGGTATTTGCACCTGCGGAAGAGAGGAGCACCGTCTCTCCAGGCGGCTCTTGGTGTCTCCCCAGAATTCCTATGTTGAACATTAACCCCCAGTGTGCTGGTGCTGGGAAGCAGCTTCGGGAGGTGGTGGGAGTTTGATGGGGCCATGCAGCCGGGGCCCTGTGAGAAGAGGCCCCAGAGAGCGGCTCTCGCTCCGTTCACAGGGGCACCCAGAGCAAAGGCCCCAGGCGGACGCGGCAGGGAAGCAGCTAGCAGTTCGCAAACCCAGGAGTGGGGCTCACGGGAAGCTGACCCGCGGACCCCTATCTGGAACGTCCAGCCTCCTGAACTGTGGGAAATGAATGTCTGTCGTTCAGGAAATGCCCGGTCTGAGCGGGTCAAGACAGCATCCTAGGTCAAATTCCTCCTGGGAGTGGGGTGCAGGCGTGCATGGCGGCCTGCAGGAGCCCGGCCAGCCTGCCTTTGCCAGCCCGGTGACCAGCCTGCTGGTCTGTTTGCGCCTCTGTCGTCTTGTGGCTTCGTGGCCGTGCCTCGCAGGTGGAGGTCTAACTGGTCGTAGGTGGCGGGGGCAGAGGCGGGGGCATGGGGGCCCAGAGGAGGCTGAGCTCCACCTCGAGGGCAGCAGGGGCTCCCATGGGCCCCAACAGAGGAGGAGGGGCCCATGGAAGCACAAGAGGCAGACAGGGGCTCCCTTAGGACGCCGGTGCAGCCCCCTCTGTGGAGAGGGGCTGAGCTGGGGGGATTGAGGGGTGTAGGGACTGGGTGCCTCAGTGGCTGGCTTTCACCTTCTTTCCCTCTCTGGGTTCCACTAAGCCTACCCTGGCTCTCCCCACCCTGTTCCCTGCTGGGCAGGGCTCTCCCTCCTGCCTGCAGCCCTCCTACCCGCTCCCAAATCTCCACTCCCCTTCCCAGAAGGTCTCCTGGGAAGAGCCATCGATCAAGTCCTCATGGATCGCTCCTTCTCTCCTTCGGCCTCTCCATAAACCGTCCCCTCTGTCCTCCTGGCCTGCTGTGGTGACCTGCACCAGCCCTACCTACCCTCGGAGCCCCACACCCCCAGAGCCCGCCAGTGGCCTGGCACCTCCCTCAGATGTGGAACCAAGCTCGGGCTTCCATCTCACCCCGACTCCACCCCCCGTGTTCTTCGCCAGTCCGCGGCTCAGTCCACAGCTGTCTCTTCCCTCCAGGAGGACACGACCTCTCTGTCTACATCTGGGTTTGAGTCACCATGTGTCTTACCTTCAAGATGTTCCCAAAGTCCGACCCCATCACTGGCACTGCCATGCGCCACCATGAGTCCCACCATCCCTTGGGGGGCTGTGATGGCCTCCTGCTTCCCCTCGCCTCTCCTATATGGCAGCCAGAAGAGCAGACCCTCATCCCTACTCAAAATCCTCTGATGGCCACACGACTTTCAGAGCTGGGGCCCTTGTCTACAGTCCAGCTAGTAAGGGCCCACCCAGAGCTCCTCTCCGCTGGCTCTCTGGTTCCCTCCCTTCCCTGGCTCACTCTGCTCCAGCTGTTCTTCCAACATGCGGTCCTTCTACCTCAGGGCCTTTGCACATGCCCTCCCTCTGCCTGGGCTGCAGAAGAGCCAAGAGGCCTGAAGCATAAGACTCTGACCAGGCCAGTGGCTGCCGCTGACTCACGTCTGCTCTGTGATCCACTTCCTCTTTTCTCTGTTTCAGTCCCACAGTCCAGAGAAAATGTGGATGTGCATAACAGTTACAAATAACAATTAAAAACCAGGTCTCCTGTTGGAGTAAGCAAAAAGGCATAGTGATAGGACTTGAGGAGTCAATAGGTCATCAGGGAGCTGGCGTGAGCAAGGTCGTACCAAGCATCTGCGGGTCAGGCTCTATATGCTGAAAACTGGACAAGCAGCCACTGAGCGAAGAACCCATAAAGTGACCTAAAGCAGACACAGAACGTTGAAAATACAGTGTGGAAGGCTGAGCCGCCGGCCCGGATCCCGGGAAGCGAGGACCAAGCGCCATGCCCGCCAGGTCCTGGACGCCACAGCCTCAGACAGAAAAGTCTCTAAATGGAAAACGGTCAGCAGTGGTCCCTGCCCAGAGAAGACTCCTAAGGCAGCTGGACCAGACCCTATAAGGCTGCGCTGCCCCCAGCCCCTTCCCTCCCATGTAGGAGTCCTTTCTGCTCCGTGAAGCTGCCGCCCCGTCTGGGTCTCTCCTTCCCCCAGTGCGCTCGGACACGGATGCGGGGGATGCCCACTCGGCGCTAGGGACTCCTCTGGGGGCTCATCAGGGGTGTCGGGGAGGCTGAGCAGTACTGCGACAAATGCACTTTCTCTTTTCTTCTCCTTTCCTTTCTCGGGCCATCTCTGCCCTACAAACGTTGCTGTGGCGCGCAGGAGCACCACGGGAATCCGTCAGCCCGCGCGTGCCCGCCGTTCTGAAGCCTCGGGGGTCGGGCTTGGTGCACCCGGACTGTGCAAATCGTCCTGTTCCCGGAGCAGGAACTGTTGGCTCTGTCCAGGGTCAGGGGCTCGGAGGCTGTTTGATGGGAAGGGGCGCCCCCTCTCGGCACCTGAGGGTCCCCGGCCAAGGCTGCTCATGGTTGGCTTCCGAAGTAGAAGGGACAGGGACACGGTGACCCGACGGGCGACCCAACCCAGCGGACCGTTGGCGGCAGTCCCGGGTGAGCAGCGTGCCGAGTGGAGCCATCTCCTCTCCCCGACCCCGCTTTCCCCTGGATCCCTTTGACCCCGAGTTTTCCCCTGAGATCTGCACCAGGTGATAGGCGGGGGCTTCTCTGGGGCCACAGACGACACCTGTGGCTCTTCAGGCCCACGGTCCCGCCTCCGGTCACCAGCGGGCAAAGGCTGGTCACAGCCCTGCTGCAGGAGGCCTTTTGCTCCTGTAATTAGCGTGGGTGAGTCTCTGGGTAGCTGAGAGGAGATGTGAATGGGGCGAAGGGGGGATCCCCGATTTGCCTTCCCTGGGAAAGCCTGGTTGCTGCAGAGGGAGGTCCCAGATCGGAGCACATAGCCCAGGCTCTCATCTGGAGCTCTGAGTCAGGACAGAACCCCATCTGCCTGCCGAGGCCGTGGTTGGCCTCTCCTTCTGGGGAGCCCCGCAGGCTGTGCCCCTGAGGACCTGGTGGGGACAGGCCAACCGCACACAGGCCGGCTCTAGCGCTGAAACAGGAGAAGGAGGGCACGGGGGACCAAGGGCTCAGGGGCACCGAGCGGCCACAACCCCGACAGGCCTCACCCCTGCCCCTAGCCGCAGAGGTAGGAGGAGACATCCTGTTCAGGCCGTACTCAAGACGCAGAGAATCACAGGGACACTCAGAAAGTCCTTATTCTGTAGGTGGGGAACATGCCCTCCACAGTTCACTCTCCCCCGGAGGGCATCGTCACAACCGACCCTCAGAAAGAAGCATCTGACAGCCTTCCGCCCCTGTGCTGGCCCGAGGACCAGCCGGAAGGTGGAGGGAACCGGCCTCCGGGGGAAGTAGGAACCGACAGCATTCTGCACTCACACCTGTTCTGTAAAAACAAACAAACAAGGCAAATGGTCTGGAGGTTCCTATTTATGTGGGGGCTCTCTTCGCCCTTCGGGGTAGCCCTGGCTTGGACAGGACATGTGTGAAGGACCCAGCCTTTCAGGCCGTGTGCAACAGATCGGAACAAGGCGGGGACAGAAAAAGAAGTCAGATCTTGACCAAAGCAGACGGCAGCTGCTCCACCAAAGCACCCTCCCCCCATACAGACTGGAGCCTGAGCGCCCAGTCATTCCTTTCTCCTCCCACTGCAGGAACAAGCGCCGGACGAGGGAGGGACCCCTGGGCCGGTCCCCCACCCGCTGTTGCTCCAGGACTTGAAGCAAACAAAAAAGGCCACAAGAAAAGGCTCGGCTGATCTTGCTGACTCTCAAGGTCCCTGGAGAAGCCAGTCAGGTCTTCCATCTTCCCGGCAGAGACAGTATGTTCCTCCCGAATTGGACCCTCTCTGCCTCTGAAAAGGATCACCCGTGTGGGCAGACCGGACTTACGGAGATGAGCCATGGACAACGGGAAACCCCGGCCCTCCTCGACACCTCCGGCCTCCGTCTGAGCCCCCCTCAGATGGCCCAAGAGCAGGGGCGCCAGGCTCCACATAAGGCTCCACCCTTCTACGTCCCATTGGGAACCAGGCTGTCCCGATCTGGAAGGGAGACGGAGGACCAGACGTGCCCCCGATGCGTCGCTGAGCGTCTCAAACACACTTGCCATAGGCCTCTTTTTAGAAAAGTTCTGAGAGGCCCTGAGAAAAGTATTAAATTTAACAATTCGGATCCTGATAATTACTAGGGACGGCTTATTCTTAAGGACACATTTGTCACCCATCTACATATATGCATTTTTTATTTACTTGAGAGAGATCGAGAGAGAAAGAGACCAAGAGAGAGGTGGAAGCAGGCTCTCCGCTGAGCGGGGAGCCCTATGCAGGGCTTGATCTCAGGATCCCAGGATGGTGACCTGAGCTGAAGGCAGATGTTTAACCACTGAGCCCCCCAGGCGTCCCCTGCTCAGGCGACCTCTGACATTAGGAAAAAGTTACCAATATCTCCTCCCGGACTCGAGGACAGCCTCCTGAGGACGGCTACCGCCATCTTCCACACTAGGTGAGGCACCTCGGGGAGCTCCCCCAGGAGACACAACTTGCATGGCCTGCTCTGCTGCCCACGTCCTGTTAAGGGTCAGGAATACTCCTCCTCCATAGGAGATGAACTTCTAACAGATCTGAAGCTCCTTTTCAGGAAAAATGCAGCCCTTTCCTCGGTGCCAGAAAAGTAATGACTATTAGTCTTTCTTGGTCATTCACAGCTTTAGGTGCTGTCTTGCTTCTCTTTTGCCGTGGGATGACACGCAGCGCCTCCCTGGAGTGGGGAACCTGTCAGAGGCCCTGGTTATGCTGCTCCTGCATTTCCTATATGGACTTATTTATTTGAAGTGGGTGGGCACCAGCTGGGGGAAGGGCAGAGGGAGAGAGTATCTCAAGCAGACTCCCGAACTCTGGAGCCCACCACCCTGAGATCACGACCTGAGCCAAACCGAGAGTCGGACCCCGACTGACTGAGCCACACACACACACAACCCCCCTGCGCTCCCGCTCCTTTCTTCTCATAGCATCAGCCCTGTGGGCTACCTTGGCCTTGGGCCCACCGAACCCATCTGTCTGTCGGGCACCCCCCAGCACCTGTATTTGGGAGCAGAAGGGCAGCCTTAAGCCCGTTAAGTGTGTGGTGGTGCGCAGCTCACACCCGTCCATGCTCCGCACCGCTGGCCCATGCGCGCCGTCCCCGCCAGGCACCTGCAGGCTGACTGGCCACCTCAACGGAGTGGGCCAGGGCACAGGCCAACCTGTCATTCCACCGGAGGGCCCATGCCCGCCGCTGCAGACTTGAGCGACTATTCCAGGCTCTCCAGGTCTGCGGCGGGGATCCCCTCATGCAGGGAACCCTGTCCTTGGGTCAACGTGTGGCTCTTGACAGCAAGGCCCCCGGCTGCCTCCAAGCTCACGGCTCCCCGGAACCAAGGGGGAGCCCTCGGGTCACCACGGAAGCATGGCGCATCGGGGCACAGCGGGGCACATCGGGGCAGACACTCGGGCCGGCGTTCCTCGGGCCGCGGGGACACAGAGCGCTGAGCCGCGGGTCCCGGGAAGCGAGGACCGGGCGCCTTGGCCCTACACAGGGAGGTCCCCAGGCCGGCCGGGGGGAGCGGTCGGCGGGCAGCGGTCCTGCCCCGGGCCCGCGGCTCCCCTCCCGCAGCGCGCGCGGACCGGCGTTGGGGACGCGGCCCCCCGGCGCGGCCCAGACCGAGATGCCCCGGAAGCCAAGCTCAGGGCAGCGGACGCCCACGTCCAGGCGGGGCCCGTCGGGAGCGAGTTTCCGGCCAGACGACGGTGCGGCGACGCCCGCACGTCGGACACGGGACCTTCTCGGTCGCTGAACCCGGGGACCCTGCAGGGGGCGGGGCCGGGCGCTCGGGGGCGGGGCCGGGCGCTCGGGGGCGGGGCCGGGCGCGCGCGGCGCACGTGACGCCGGTTGCCAGGGTGAAAGGTCAGGCGCGCCGCGGCACTCCCAACATGGCGGCGGCCGAGGCGGCGGCGGCGGCGGCGGCGGCGGGAGCGGCGGGAGCGGCCCGCAGCCTGGGAGCCCCGGCCCCGGCGGCGGCGGCGGCCCGAGCCCGGCGGCTGCCCCCGCTGCTCGTGCTGCTGGCGGCGGCGGCGGCGGGGCCGGGGGCGGGCGGCGCGGCGCGGCTGTACCGCGCGGGCGAGGACGCCGTGTGGGTGCTGGACAGCGGCAGCGTGCGCGGGGCCACGGCCAACAGCTCGGCCGCGTGGCTCGTGCAGTTCTACTCCTCGTGGTGCGGCCACTGCATCGGCTACGCGCCCACCTGGCGGGCCCTGGCCGGGGACGTGCGAGGTGAGGCGCGCCCGCGCGCGACCCCGACGGCCCGGGCCGCAGCCGCCGCCCGCGGGGGGAGCCGGGCCGGCCGGCGGGGCGGGAGGCGGCGCCCCCAGGGCTCGAGGTCCCCGCCGCGCTCCCGAGCCCCTGCCCGTGAACCCTCTCCGCCGGCGGCGCGTACGGCGGGAGCTCGGGCCGGGCCGGGGCCGGCGGCTCAGCCCCCCCCCCCCCGGATGCGCCGGACGCCTGCGGGGGCCCCGGACCGCACGGTGTCGCCGCCCGCCGGGGGCCGGGCCCGGGTCTCCTCGCCGGCCCCGCACGGCCCGGCTGGCAGAGCGTGCGGTGGGGCTCCCCGGCCCGGAGTCGGAGCTGCCCTCGCACGGGGCGGGCCGGCCGCGGTCCAGCCGGCGCTCGCGAACCTCTGATTGCGCGTTTCCGCGGGCGGGAGCGGAGCAAATCGCTGCGCCTTCTTCTGCGCTTGTGTCTGGGTCTGACCTCGTCCTCTGCCGTGATGTTTGCTCCGTCGCGGGACACGCTCACACACACTTCAACGCCTAACTAAGATTTCTGTGCAAAACCGTAAATGATTTGCTTTTGTTTGTGTATTTGACAGAGACAGACCACACGCAGGCAGAGAGGGAGAGGGACTCCCTGAGCAGAGCGCCCGATGCGGGGCTGCATCCCAGGACCCGGGATCAGGACCCAAACCGAAGGCAGAGGCTTAACTCACGGAGCCACCCAGGCGCCCCGGCAAATGATTATCTTTAAAATATGTTCTCTTACTTTGGAGTGTTGGGAGCCTTTTTGTTTTGTACAGATTGTATCCCTCATTTGAGAGAGATCACAAGCAGACAGAGGCGGGCAGACGGATAAGGAGACGCAGGCTCCCCACTCAGCAGAGAGCCCGACCACGCAGGCTCCATCCCAGGACCCCGAGATCATGACCCAAACCAAAGGCAGGCGCCCAACCGCCTGGCTCGGGGCGTCCCTGCGTGCTCGGATTCTTGATTCTGAAGGCTTTGTTCTCTGATCTCGTTTTCTTAAGCCGCCAGTGTTTGGACCCGAGGTCAGAGGCTAGGAGGTGGACAGACTGCCCCTTCAAGGCTCTCTTAAAAGCCTTTTTTCTGAGAACAAGCAAGCATTTTAATAACAGAACTTTTCAGTTGTCATTTGTTTTTGAGTGGCAGAAGCGACATGTAAATTCAAATGCAAATGTGGGACTCTGTCTGTGGCAAAACATTTGTCACCTATTTGTGCGTATTTTGATTCCCTCACTGGGCTGGGCGTCTGAAACAGATGCCGTGAGCCAGATTCGAACATTGCAGACTGTTCTGTGTTGAACCAGCAAGTCAGGGGCCATGGAGCTTGGATGGAAGGTTCCTTCTAGAAATGAGGGCGGTAAAATCCATACCTAATGGGGTGATTAACTCAGCTGTTAGCTGAATACGGTTATCTTAACAGGATTGGACGCTGGCCAAGTCAGGCCTGTGGTGGAAGGGAGATGTGGCTGGAAGGGAAAAGCAGCTGTGGTCTGAGGGAGGGTGAGGACAGCTGCAGGGACACCTGGGCAGAGCCCTCGGCACTGGGGAGTGGCCCACTTGGGATCCCCAGAGAGAAGTCACCTGGGGGCTTGTTAGACGTGGGCCCCAACCCAGGCCCAGCCTCCTGTCAGCACAAGCCCCACGTCTGCAGGATCACGGTTCTCAGGGACACTGGGCCTCAGAGACTCCTGCATGGAAAGGCTCGTGGCCAAGAGCGCCAGGAATCACAGCACATGACATCTTCCTCGTGGATGTCCGCCACACACAAGAATTCCTCAGGAAAGGAGCGTGCTATGTCTAAGCCTTTGCTTCCCGCTTCATCTCCCACAGGGTCCTTTTTGTGCCTAATTTCAGCCAACTCCCCATGGAATCACAGGGAAGCAGCACCCTCTCCCCACCCCTGGCCGCCCACAGGGGAGCAGATGCCCATTGTTCCCCCTGTGAATGCACGCTTTCCTCCCCCTGTCACCGCTTGGCCCCATCAGTCACTTGTGAATTCGGCTGTCCCGTCCCTGGGGCACACAGGCCTTGCCCTGGGCCACCACAGGTGCCTCTCAGCACCGCTCTTAAAATGGAGAGTACCTAGCCGGCTTTTCCCATCCACCACTCCTCCAGCCCCATCCCAAGGCTTCTGGAGAGTGAGCTAGGCTTGGCTCCCCCGTGAGACTGCCTGGGATCGGGGAGCTCTGTCTCCCCAGACGTCCCTCCACCGTCGCTGCCTCAGGGGCCTCTGCCGTCAGCTCGGACAGGATGGAAGCAGGAGGGGTGGTCTGCAGGGGGTGGGGCTCCTCCCAGCTCTGGGGACAGCTGAGGGGGCCTTTGTTTTTCTAAAAGACTTAGGTTGAAGTTAACACTTCACTGACATTTTCAAGGTTTTTGAAATAAGTGCTTTTCCTCGTAAGAAGGCTTAACAAACAAAAGGTCTACTGTTGGGTGTCGCCAAATGCTACGCCAGTGTTTGTGGATCTGGCTTAGGCCTGTCAGTTCTAAATCCTTTGCAAAACAGAACCCTGCTGTGTTCCTGGAAATCGTTTAGCCCCGAGCCGAGCCGGGCCGTGGCGTTCCCTCAGCCTGTGATGCTGCCACCGATTGGGCCCGTGAGCTGTCTCTGAACTAGCTCGAGGGAAACTTGGCCATCCCAAAGAGTGTCCCGGTCAGGGTCAGGGTCAGGGTCACCGAGGCCTCAGCCTCTGTTCTTGTGGGTCTCGCATGTACTCCCTTGCGGAAGCAGGCAGATTTTCTGCAACAGCGCTGGACCTAGTTAAGGCTCAAAGGGGAGCCAGAGACTTGGCGGGCAGTCACAGCGCACACCTGCTCTTCCTGCTCTGTGAGGGGTTGTGGGTGTCACCCCTGTCCTGGATGGTGACGCCTGGAGGCGGCGCGACGCTGGGTCGTTCTCTTAGGATCACACAGCTGAGTGACAGGCTCTGTGGCTCCGAGACCCGCCGCTCCCTCTGCGTGGTGGCCGTGAGGCAGGTGCTCATTCCTGCCCAGAGTCTGCTCTGGCTTGCCCCCCTTGAGCTCACCACGCAGTCTGGTCTTCCCACCCACGCTGGCCTCTTGGAGATGAGCTAGGACTGCTTGATGTCCCCCATGGGCCCACATTCAAGCAGAGAGTGGAGAGTAGGGGTGGCGGCTGATGGCGGAGGGGTGACAACACCAGCAAGAGCGACTGACTGGTCAGTGCACCTGCAGGGGTGTGCAAGGTGGGGAGCTGCAGGAGGCTTCCGGGAGTCTGCCTGGACCCTGGAGAGGGTGGACAGAAGGTGGGAAGCAGGCAGGGGTCACATCCGCCTGTTATGGCCCCAGGAAGGCCTGTTGTGCCCCCCACCCCTGGCCCAGGTAGCTGTGGTTAGCCCCGAGTGAGACTCTGTGATGACCGTGACCAGAGGAGCACCACTGCGGCACTGCCGAGCTCAGTGATGCCAGGTATGAGAACCGGGTCATCAGGGCGCTGGGAAGACGAGCGTGGGGAACTTTTCCTCTCTCTGGCCAGCATTGTGAGGCTTCAGCCGTTTGCCAGGAGAGAGGCTCGCGGCCAGGACGGCAGTGTCCCATCAGGCTCTGGAACAGCTGCCCAGGACTCTGTGGAGCTCATTTCACCCCTGTGCTGGGGTGGGTGCGCTGCAGAGACCCTCCACTCCTAGAGGACGCTGAGCGGAGTGTGCCCGGACTCCATCCACCTCCAGTAACTCCTGGATGGCTCAGGCTGGACTCTGCTGCGCACTACTTGGGCTCGATTTCTACCCAGACTTACGTTTCTTTCTTTCTTTCTTTCTTTCTTTCTTTCTTTCTTTTTTTTTTTTTTTTAATGTAAGCTCCTTGCCCAGCGTAGAGCCCAGCACAGGGCTTGAACCCTGAGATAGTGACCCCAGCTGAGATCCCGAGTCGGACACTCAACTAAGCCAGCCAGCTGCCCCTACCCAGGCCTGTGTAGCTTAAACTTGCTCTTGAACTTGGAGCCTGTCCAAGACCACCTTGCTGAAGCAGGAAAGGGCCTGCACAGGGGGAAAGAGTGTCCTCCGGTGGCTGGAACATGCAAACCCCACCACCCTGGCTCCACCTGGAAGAGAACACCCCCCCACACACACCCCCCACGCCCCGCCGCCCCCGTGCGGCTCTGCCTTCCAGACAGCCCTCCTCTTGCTCCCTCTCCAAGCCCGGGGAGACACATGACGACGACGACGACGACGACTCCGTACTGTGATCGTTTTCTAGGACAGATTGATGCTTGCCTGCAAATCAGACTTACAAAAACGTTTTATTAGAACTTGGCAAGTAGTGGTATGAGGTTCAGTCCTGTAAGTTAAGAATAGAGTTACTTGAAGGGTAAACTTGAAATAAATTTCAGTTTGCTGTTACACAGAAGCTTCCGTCTTTGACAGATCCGTTTTCAGTCTGTGGTACTGAAAGTGGGCAGGCCTGAGAGCAGAGCGGAGCGTGGCTTGCAGACTCCTGTGGGTGCCCCTGGAGGCCGCAGGGCTCCCAGCTGGTGCCCTCCCCCCGTCTGGTTGGAGTGGCCTGACATTTTGTCAGCCAGGCCGTTTGCATTCAGTTTAGAGTGTTTCTGTCCTTTCTATGGTGGGGTCTAGACAGGTGGGAAAGGCAGGAGGTGGGGAGGGTACGAGTTGAATGAGGCAAGTACCCCGAAGCTAGACCTTTGAAATAGTTTGCATTTTACTTGATAAAATAGACTGTCTCTTTTGTGTTTGCATGAATGCCTCCATCTGCCAGCCCGTAAACCGAAATTCTCCCTCTGCTGCTTTCCTCGCAAGCCTTCCCGCCCAGCCCAGCGCGGGCAGGCTTCCTTTCCCAGACGGACAAAGGCCTGGTGAGGTGTCCGCCCGCCCCTCCGCTCAGCCGCCGGTTTCCGGCGGGCCGACCGGCCAGCTGGCTGAGCTCTGCGGACTGCTTGAGGACCGGCGTCCCGACGGCCTCTGTGTGCTGGCCCGTGGCACTGTCCTCGCCCCGTCCGTGCATCCGCGTGCTCCCTATGGAAGTAGAATCTGATGTCCGCCCTGCGTCGGTCCTGCGTGTTGGAACTTGTCCTGAGTATGTTCTGTGTGGCCCTGGTAGGTGTGAGAAACCGTGAACAAGACAGCGGAGATCTTGTGCCTCAGAGGCAGGGACAGTGAACAGAAACACAAAATGAGGCTAACGGAAGGTCATGAGTCCTAGGAGAGTAAACCGGAAGATTGCATGGGCACTGGGTGGCGGGGGAAGGTGTCGGGTGGCATGTGACACTCAGAACATGAGGGGCGCGCCACAGTCCCGAGATGGGCAGGACCATGGGCATCCAAGGACTGCAAGGGGCCACCACGGCTGTCCGGTGGCGAACCGGGGGGGGGGGGGTTCCGGTGGGTCAGGCAGCCGGTGGGACCTGTGGCTCCAGGCTTGTAGGCTGGACGGACTGCAGGAAGGAGGAACGGCTTTAAGTAGGCGGTTATATGATCTGGTTTCTCGGTTTAAAAATGTGGCTGGCCCCGGAGAACCGAGGGCCAGGAGTGACCGGAGCAGGGTGAGCCTGCGCTACCAGCACTGGCCGCCTCCAGGGGGCACTGATGGACCTGGGGCGGCAGATTCTGGGAGAAGAACCGCGGGGGGTGGGGACACTTATCTTTCTGCTGCAGGCAGGGTCTTGGAGTTGACCCTTCGTAGTTTGTGGACAGGAAGGAGGACTGTTCTAGGCAGTGCTGTGTTTTCGGATCCATGAGTTTTGGTCAAAGCTCACCAAGTGGGACGTCTTCCTCTGGGGAGCACAGCAGGCGTGGGCATTTCCCGCGTGTATTTCAGGAGCATACCCCATGTCCCTGCCCTGGGCCGCTTTCATGCTGGGCTAGTTTTCTTCTACATCCTGCCGTTATGAAACATTATCTGAAACCTGGAACTGTGAACAAGAGGGCTGGCGTGTCCTCTCCATGTCCTCGAGCCTCGTGTCACGGGCTCCCCCGGGGCTAGTTTTCCGAGGGACGTTCCGTGTTGGACATGGCTTGGTTAAGGGCTCTGACTCACCCCCTCATCTGGTGGAGGAACAGTCCTGTCCGGTGGAAAGGGGAACCCAGCAGCTGGGAGCTTCCTGCCCTCCTGGGCATTACCCTGCTGTGTCTTGGAGCCGGCAGTTCCTGGCAGGCCGGGTCCTCCGTCAGCGTGCCCCTGACCCGCTCCTGCAGCGCTCAGTCTGAGCACCGTGGGTGCCCGTTTGTCCTGTGTCTGCACGAGTCATGCCTCTGACTGTTTGGAAATTAGACTCTGACACTCGCCGCGAGTGGATGCAGGGTCTGGAGCCCTCACGTGGGCGAAGTTACCAAGTGTCTGGTTTCCCAGAGGCAGCAGAGGGGGGCCTCCTGGGCGCGAAGTTTCCTCGGAGCCCCTGTGGGGCGGTTGGGCAGCAGTTGGCATCCCGAGCGCCTGCACTCCGTGGGTAGCGCTGCACCTCTGGCCCTTTCACCGCGGGATGAGGAGCAGTGGTTAAAATCCAGGGAAACCGAGGTTTTCTTTTATCTTTTTCATTTTTAAGCCATCAGCCGTTGTGCCCTATTTCAAAAGGCAGGGTCCACCTCCTGGGTGCCTGGGGAAGTTGGAGGACTTGGCAGGCTGAAAAGCCGAGAGTTGGTGACTGCAGTCTGGGCCACCTCCTCTAGTTTCCCCGTGGGCGTATCTGCAGCCCAGACCCTGCACATCCCCGAGCCCAGCAGCCCCGACTCCTCCTCACCTAGGAAGGCAGCCGGCGCCCCTGAGAGGGGAGCTGGCTCCCCACTTCCAGGGGGCAGGGTGGGGCAGGACCAGGGGACCTCCTTCCATTGTCATTTGGGAGGTTGTGCCTGGGACAGCCTGGTGGGGCGTGTGGGGAGGGCTCGGGCTCCACATCCAATGGGTCAGCCGCTCTGCACCCTGGCCCTAACCCCGCCGACTTTAGAGGATAATTGCTCCGGTGCCAATGACCTGTGCCCAGTTC
Source organism: Mustela lutreola (assembly GCF_030435805.1). Lineage (NCBI taxonomy): Eukaryota > Metazoa > Chordata > Mammalia > Carnivora > Mustelidae > Mustela > Mustela lutreola. Next base: position 1,459,059 of record NC_081301.1, read on the forward strand.
TTCCAGAGTCCGTGGGGCCCAACTGGGGTGGCCACATGTGAACACTGGACCTGCCTAGGGGTACAGGTTGGGTCAGGAAGGACACTGTCTACCCAGAATCCCGGTGCTAGGCTGGTCACTGACCCAAAGAGGAACTGTCTCGACCTCGCTCACCGTAGCTGCCGGAGCCCATGGAGGGCCACCTTGCCCCATATTCCTGTGTGCCAAGACGGGAGGTGGCAACCAGTCTGCAGTCTCTGTGCCACCAGGACCCCGCGCTGCTGGTCAGAGTGATGTCACTCCTCCCCCTGCAGTGTGTCAGTCCCTCCCGAGACCCGCACCCTCACAGGACTGGCCCAGCCCCTGACTCTGGAGCCACTCGTGCTGGCCACGCCCCACCCGAGCCGCCCGTTGGCCTCTCCCCTTCCGTCCCTGCCTCTGGGACCCTGGGCAGTTGCCACCGTCTGCGAGGACGGCAGTTCGCAGGGTCACTGGGAGTTTGCCACTGGCCTGTGTGAGTGCGGTGTCCGCTGCCGCGCCACGGCTGTGGGGAGGGCTCGGGACACTTTCTAGCAGCAGACGCCAAGCCGCCGTGCCGTGCGCGGGGCTGCCAGCCCACCTGTCCTCACACCCCCCTTGGAGGGAGGTGTTGTCTGGCCTCTGTGTTGTGCCCACGAGGCTGCGCAGGTTCTCCAGACCCGGTAAGAGGCAGAGCAGGATGTGGGCCGCGCGGGCCGCCTGACGGGTGTCCTGGTGCCATGTGCACCGCCTGCCCTCTGTCTGCTCCAGACGGGCCTGCTGGGACGGGGGTGGGACGGGCCACGCCAGGGGCACCTGGAAGCCTGATGGGACTGAGCTTAGTAAAGGGGGCAGAGGCCAGGACATGTCAGGACGTGACCTCAGAAGAAGGACGTGTCGTGTGGCTGTTGGCGGTGTGACGTTAGACACAGCAGGGCGAGAGGGGGGCCTGTCCTGTCCGTGTGGCTGGTTGAGAATGGCCTTGCTCCTTGGAAGCCATCAGGGTCCTCTTGGGGCTGTACCTGGTCCCAGCTTGCTGCCATGTGCATGGAGTGTGGCGTAGAGGCAGCCTCCACCCCAGACGGCTCCCAGGGCCCTGCTGGTGCCCATCGCCAGCACAGCCTGCCTTGGCGACGTCTCCTGCTTCTGCACGCAGGCCTCCCCTTTGTCAGGCAGAGAAGAATCCCCCGTCCCGCCCCCCCATGCCCCGGGGTGGCATGTCGTCAGCGCTGTGCGGGCAGAGGAGGTGAGGACCGTCAGCCACCTGGCGCTTTTGTGATGCCAAGAGACAGTTTCCTGGTTACTGTCCTCAAAGTCAGGATGGCCCAGCTCAGGGGCAGAAGGCTCCTCGCGGCTGGGGCAGCCCCAAGGCCCGGGCAAGGGAGGCGGCACTGGGTGCTCCTCCTTTAGCCTGTGGGGCCAAGGCGCCAGCTCTCTTGCCTGTAAAGTCACGTCACAGTCGTGGGCATGGAGCTGAGCTGGGATGCTGTGGGTCAGAGCGTTTTAGATTGTGGAGTCCTGCACGAGACGCAGGTGGTGATGTGGCCGCCCTTGCAGAGCAACGTGGCTCTTGGGGCTCGGGACGGGCCCTGGGGGCACGGGGAGTGGGAAGCAACCCCTCTGCCGTGTCGCTGTGCGGGGCGCCAGCTGCTCGGCTGCACCTGTGGCTCGGAGCAGGGCTCCCCGCGGAGCGACACGGCTCCTGCCAGTGCACGCAGGGCCGTGGTCTGGTGGAGGGATGGTAGAAAAGATGCTGGCAATACAAGGATAAGTGGTTTTTCCAGAGAACTGGTTTTCTCTGTGTTTCTCGAGGAGACAGTGCAGAGGCTCGTTGAGGGAGTGGTTGATTCCGTTCCACATTGACCATGTGCGGTTCAGAGGAGCACGCGTGTGCCGCATGGCGGGGCGGGCTGCACTTGAAGGAGGGAGGGTCTTCATCTGGAGCTGTGGGATAAAGGGAGAGCAGAGCCTTGAGAAGATGCCAGTCGGCACGCTCGTGCTGCGTGTGCTCCGCGCGCCTATGACGGCAGGTGACCGTGGTGCCACCAAGCAGATTGTGAACCCCGGACAGATTCCTTAATCTCTCGGACCCTCAGCCCCCTCATCTGTAACATCCCGCCTCTTCCACCCGGCAGACTTCCATAGGTGGCGGCTTGGTAAGAAAGCTTGTCAAGTACAGTGTAGTTGACTTTGTTTTGGATGCGAGACTGGTGGGGAGCTTTTCTTGTCATTTTAACTGTGCCTGGGCAGAAAGTCAAGGCAGGCCTTTCTATGGAGGTGACATTTGTGTTGAAATCTATGAATAAGGCAGCAAGTACAAGTTGGAGGAAAGCATGTTCCTCCAGGAAAGAGCAGGTGCAAAGGTCCTGGGGCAGGAGTGCGTTTGGACCTGTCTGGCTTGAGGGGAGGAATGAATGAGGAAGAGATGAGGGTACAAGTCAGCTGATGAAATGGCAGAAATGTGCAGAATCTGGAAGGTTCTGAGGGCACCCAGAAAGTGATCTTGCCTACAGACATGCATGCCTTGCTGAGGGCTAGGCAACCCTCAGGGGTCCTTTCCAACTGAGGTTAGGATTTGAAGAATCACATAGTTCAATCTCGAGCAGAATGTTTTTTCTTAGCACGGAAGTGCAGGATGTGGGAACAGCTGGCAGATGTTGGGGCCCGGGGGAGGTCTGCCTGGAAAAAGAGCAGCCCAGTCAGCGCGGCTGGTTTGGAGGAGGTGTGGGAGCCTGGCTGCTGGCCGCTGCCCGGGGACACAGACTTTATCCTGCTTGTGCTCAGAGCTGGGCACCCGGATGGCACCGCTGAGTCACGGTAGGGGGGCGGCTGCAGAGGGACACAGGAACCAGCGTCTGCTTTCCAGCCCTTCCTCTCATCTGGGGCTGCGGGCTGAGCCTGAGGCCGGACAGCCTATAGTTCTCGGGGCACAGCAGCACACGATCCTGCCTTCGGGGTTACCAGGGTGTTCACGGGGGCTGACAGCCGCTCTTACCTCCGCGTGGGCAGCCAGCATGTTCCCGCTGTCTCTGTGCCCGGTTAGACTCAGGACGGTTATTGCAGTGTGGCTGGTGCCGCTGTGGCCTTGCATCTGGTTCGATTCAGCATCATTGTCACGGGCAGCGTCATGACCCAGGGCTGTTTCATGGGGTGCTGTTTGGGGCCTCTACACCGGGAACTCCGGCGGGTGGGAACTGAGCACAGCACGAGTAGCCCCAGGGCTCAGTGTCCGCCAGCCCCCTGCAGACTGGGGGTGGGGGCGCATTTGCTTGTGTGTGAAACGTGCTTAGTAAGAAGACTCGCAGAACAAGGAAGTCAGACCAAGTCCCACCGCGAAAACCATACGGTGGCGGCCGTCGAGGAGTGCGTTCCTTCCGCTGCTTTCCCGCTTCCGCGTCTGGCGTGATGATTCATCGCAATTCTACCAAACGTCAGGGTTAGCCCTTGGGGCAGGTCTTCATTTTCTCACATACTCTTTCTGGGCAGTGGGTGCTTTTATTTTTTGAAGCATGAAATGACAGTGTGTCATGGAAATTCCCAGTAAACAGTGAAACCGTGCGCTTGTGAGGCAGAGACGAGGAGGCAGGCAGGAGGCGTTTCGGCAAGATGAATGGGAAGAGAAGCGAGGCTGACAGGCTGGGGGAGGCCCCCCCAACAGGGCAGTGGGGGTGCGTGTGGAGGGCGGGGGCAGCTGCCGTGCAGGAGGCAGCATGCGGGATGGAGGCCGCCCAGAGCACCGTGTGGCAGGTGGAGGCCACCGCCTGGAGGGCCCCGTGCGCAGGTGGGGGCCGCCGCGGTGGAGGGGGTGGCGTGCGGGGGGGCGCCGCGGTGGAGGGCACTGCTGGCACCGCACCGAGCTGCCCGCTCTGGGCCATCTGCTGCCCTAATTGGATGCGAGTATTAACTGTCCTTCCTTCGTTCCGTGTAATCCGAGACTCCAGAAAGATGTGACCTGTGGTTCCTGAAGGTTTTGTGATTCTTGCTGGGAGCCCTCTGAAGTGGCCTCGGGACAGACTTGGTTTCAGGAAAGCAACATGAGCAGAACAGTGTTTGGTCCTCGGTGGTGAAAGCCAGCGGTGGGTCTTCCCATGGCGTGGACGCTGGTCACTGGCTTCGTGAGGACAGAGGAGGAGGGCGAGTAGTTTTAGACAAGTGGTGCCTTGGTTGGGAAACTGGGAAGCTGCGGACTTGGCCACGCCCAGAAGTGCTCGTGTAGTGCGGGATCTGGTCATGTCTGCTGGCTTCTCTCCTCCCAGGCCCGTGTTCGATGTAGCCTCTGAAGTTCAAGATCGCAGCCAGGCCCCGGGCAAACCCGTGGGACGTGATTGTTAACCAGATGATGGTGCCCTGTCAGCACGCCTGGCGGTATGGGGCCTCGTCGGGCTCTGTGTGGACCCACGGGAGCCCCCACGTGGCACTCCCTTAGCTGCAGGGGACCAGGAGTGGACCTGCCCACCGCCCCTGGTGGCCCCATGGGCAGCATCTGGGGAGTGCCTGGGTCCTGCTGGGAGCGCCCCGCATGGGGAGCGTCCTGCTGCGGTGTTTGCAGACCGCCATGCTCCCATGCTCCGTGTCCTGCTTCCTCCGGCTGCCCCTAAGGAGCCGGGAGGTGGCTGCCCCTAAGGAGCCGGGAGGTGTCTGGCAGCGTTAACCGGGACATCCTCGGGGGAGGGATCAGATCTTTTAAAGAGAGAATCTCACTTTTTGGAGGATACTTGGGAAGCCGTGCCTTTGAGACTGGCAGTCACAGGGCCAACCAAGCCCTTGTCTCCCTGTGCACACCGCGCCTCGGGGCTGCCGTGCGCTAGGCCCCTCTGTGCCCCCTCCTGACGGGAGGGGGGGGTGAGATGACATACCGCCCACTTTCGGGGGAGGGGAGGGTGGTCTGTCAGTGAGAAGGGAGGAAGGGAGGGAGCCAGAGGTCACCCACCCACAGGGCCAGCTGGGAAGCCATCTCCCAGGCTGACTCGAGTCTCCACGCAGGTGCACGCAGGCTCTGGGAGATAAGCAGAGATGTGCGGTCAGCCCAGCCCTGATGTTGGGGGGACCTGGGGTCTTCGACAGGAAGTGCGTGGGGCACAGGGCTGTAGTCACAGCCTCCTGACCAGTGAAACTTAAGGAGAGGTTGAATCCTGAGGGGGGGAGAGAGAGAGAGAGACTCGGTGTGACCGCGGCCACTGCTGGCTGTGACCGGGCGGCGGGGCTGTTGAGTGGAAGCGGGTTTGGAGGGAGGGGGCCGCCCAGCCGGAGACCTTGTGGTAGTCACATGTGGCGACATTCCCATGAGAAAATCTTTGAAGATAAGCAAAATATATGTGTAAAACTGCACCTGTTCTAAGGACCGGTGCCAGCATTTGAGGGTCTGGGGGAGGCGTCCATGGAAAGTAGAAGTCGCTTCCCAGAAAGAATGCGGCTCAGACACCGCAGCCACAGGTTCTCATTTGCACGAGTGCCCGGGAGTGTCCTCGCTAAGCTCGCGCGGCCGGGCCTCTCCGTCTGCGGCCGCTCTCTGGGGAAGGCCAGCACCCGCCCGCTTCCGTCCGGCAGAGCCGTGCTCGGGTGGGAGCGGGGCGGCATGCACACTGGGCAGAAGTCCGCTGGCCGTGTTGTCCGCGATGGGAGCGCCCTGCAGCCTGGGGAGGCTGTGTTCTCCCCTCCAGCCTGACGCAGGAACGCTCTGGGCACGTGAGGGCTAGATCTGGGACCTGAGGGGGGCGTGGGCCGGTGGGCCGGTGGCCCGTGTGGATGCGGGCACACAGCCACACTGAAGGTCACGCTCCTGCTTTTCAGACTGGTCTGCTGCCATCCGCGTTGCGGCTCTGGACTGCGGGGAGGAGGAGAACTATGAGGTGTGCCGAGCCTATGACATCCACTTCTACCCCACCTTCCGGGTGAGCACCCTGCCTGTCTCGCGGCCGGCTCTCCTCCCGTTCCGCCCAAGGGGCACCTGCCCACGAGGTCTACCGCGCGTGTGACTCCTGAACCCGGGCATGTCGGGGGGGTCACGGGGGACCCGGCAGGAGCTCGTTTGCACGGGGTCACCCCTGGCGTTCCACCCTCTTGGGCTGTATGTGTCGTGGGGGCTGTAGCAGTAGCAGAGGAGGGTGAGTCTGCAGCCACAGGCCCTAGGGCATGGCCGTGCTAGGGAGCCGCCGTGGGCTCCCCAGGCCAGGTCTGTCCTCCTGCTCCCCTGCCTGTGTGGCCCGTGTCTGGCTCGGGGCCCTCTGGCGCACCATGTATATGGTGGGTCAGGTTGTCAGAGTGACACTGGCAGGTGGCCTTTGGGTGACCCTACAGGCAGGTTTTACTGTGTCCTTTTTTTTTTTTTTAAAGATTTTATTTAGGGACGCCTGGGTGGCTCAGTTGGTTAAGCCGCTGCCTTCGGCTCAGGTCATGATCCCAGCGTCCTGGGATCGAGTCCCATATCGGGCTCCTTGCTCCGCAGGGAGCCTGCTTCTCCGTCTGACTCTGCCTGCCATTCTGTCTGCCTGTGCTCGCTCTCGCTCTCTCTGACAAATAAAATCTTTAAAAAAAAAAAAAAAAAGATTTTATTTATTTGCGGTGCCTGGGTGGCTCAGTGGGTTGAGCCTCTGCCTTCGGCTCGGGTCATGATCTCAGGGTCCTGGGATCGAGTCCCACATCAGGCTCTCTGCTCAGCGGGGAGCCTGCTTCCTCCTCTCTCTCTGCCTGCCTCTCTGCCTGCTTGTGATCTGTCTGTCAAATAAATAAATAAATAAATAATCTAGGGGAAAAAAAAAAAGATTTTATTTATTTGACAGAGAGAGACAGAGAGGGAACCCAAACGGGGTGAGTCAGAGAGGGGGAAGCAGGCTTCCCGCAGAGCAGAGAGCCCTATGTGGGGCTCAGTCCCAGGACCCGGGATATGACATGAGCCGAAGGCAGATGCTTAATGACTGAGCCACCCAAGCGCCCTGATTTTACCCTTTTCTTCCACGGGGGGCCGAGAGTAAACAGATCTGTTGAGAAGGTTCCGAAGGTGCACGTGCAGGGACCGTGTGTACCTGTGTGTGCGCTGCGGTCCCATGTGGGAGCAGGGGTGCATCGGGACAGTATTTACATCCCAGAAAACAGCGGCCTTTGAGGAAGCTTGGAGGCCTCAGTCTTCCAGCCCCAAAACCCTGTGCTCTGTGCAGCCTGGGGCCGGGTGCTGTCCTGCTGCTCCCGTGGCCGGGCTCCGTGGCAGCCGCGCCTCCGCCCCCAGGGATGCTCCTCCAGAGCTTCCCAGCCTCACCCTCACCTTCCCTGTGTGAGTTTTATTGTGTTTTAGCGCCACATGCAGGGTGCTGTGCCGGCTGTGAGCCCCAGGCCTTTGGTCTCCCGCTGAACAGGGTTGCCGAGAGCTCCCGCACCCTCGGCGGTGGCTCCGGAGCCCTGAGAACGCCTGCCTGCATGACCGCAGCTTCGTCTTCTGTTCACGGGCTCCGTGTCCCTCAGCTGCTCCTTCCGTGTGCCCGATCGCTCTTGGGGCTTCGCAGCTTTCGTGACTGATCGGCAGGAGCCCCGGCACGTTCTCGACCCTGACCTTCCTTGCAGTGCGAGAACAGAGAGGCTCTTCCCTGTTTGCTGTTCCCACCCTCTTCCGCACCTCTTCTAGTGAAGAAGGTCTTTAACTTGAAGAGTTTCTTTTTTTCCGCCCCGAGAGGTCCTGTTGCATCTGTCACCCACCCCACAGGTCGGAGCCGGCCACTAGGGTGCACGTTGGTGCCGGGAGTCAGGGAAAGCAGCAGCCGCGCGGCCCGGCTTCTGGCCCTGCTGGGTCAGAGAGTGTAGATCACAGAACCCCGATGTGTCTGCCCGGAGACATGGATGGCTGCAGACGTGCATGGAAATGTGCGGCTCCTTCTCAGTTAACGGGAACTTGCTGGAGCAGATGAACTCAAGCTCTTTTTATGGTCATTTTCTTGCTTCAAGATTAAACATTTGCACAGGAGGCACCTCAGGGGCTCAGCAGGTTAAGCCTCTGCCTTCGGCTCAGGTCATGATCTCAGGGTCCTGGGATCGAGTCCCGCATCGGGCTCCCTGCTCAGCGGGGAGCCGGCTTCTCCCTCCCCCTCTGCCTGCTTCTCTGCCTACTTGTGATCTCTGTCAAATAAATTTTTAAAAAATCTTTAAAAAAAACAAGAGATGAAACATGTGCACAGACACCAGGTCTGGCTGTTCATTACTTGTTTTGTGTTTTTTCTCTTAGTATTTCAAGGCGTTTACAAAGGACTTTACAACTGGAGAAAATTTTAAAGGTAAAGACAAGTTTTATATTTTGTTGTCAGAGTCGCCTCATAAACCTGTTAAAGCGAAGGTGATGTCAGGAGAGCAGGGAGCCCGTGGGACGGGTCCGTGGGCCTCCACGCCAGCATCAGCGAATCCGCGTCGGCACCTCTGACCACCTGTCCTCGGACAGCTCAAGCAGTGTCATAATTTCGGCAACAATTTTTTATTCCAGGGTTTGCCTTCCTTGTTAAATTTGACAGTGAAATCTTTTTTTTTGTTTTTAAAGTAAACTCCTCACTCAAAAAATATTTGGAGAAGTTCATGAACTACATGCTTGCCTAATGAATTGTATGAGGGACCCCACCCCTACCCCAGGAGCCAGTGCCCAGGTCAGGCTCCCAGGGACAGCGGGTCTCCAACAGGGTCAGCCAGGCGTGTTCCGAACACTCCGTCTCCACGCCGTGTGTGTGAGATTGGCCCCTGGTGCCCGTTTGGCCCCACAGCAGTCACCGTGTGCTCTGTCTGTGCACCCACCGTGGTCTGTCGACGACCATCGGTGCATCCTGCCCGTGTCCGTGCGGTGCCGTCTAGGGCCCTGGGGCGGTGGCACTCCGCGCGGTGATAATGGCACGCCTGCCCGCAGGGCCCGACCGAGAGCTGCAGACGGTGAGGCGGACGATGGTTGACTTCCTGCAGAACCACACGGACGGAGACAGGCCGCCTGCTTGCCCGCCGTTGGACCCCATTCCGTGCGTACTTGCGTGAAGAGGGGAGTGTTGGGACTGGAGCCCAATTCCGTCAACACGGATTTGCATTAAATGGTGTGGGTGCTGCATGGGAGTGCCGGCCCGCTGCCCTCGGAAGCACTGAAAGCCTCTTTGTTTCTCTCCAAGGCCCGGCGACGTCCTTTCCCTTGTGGACACTCACGGTGGCCGTTACGTGGCCATCCTGTTTGAGAGCCATGGCTCCTATGTCGGCCGTGAGGTACCGTGTCCGTGTCTGTCCCCGTCTCTCCGTAAGCGTGCCGCGATTCGGTTCCCCCTCGGTAATGCCCTTCCCGCATCTTGCTCCTGTTAATTCTTGGGGCATTGTGGTGTCCCTCAGCGGATTGGCTGGTTCGCAGAAAACACTGAGAAGGGGCCTCGATGGCGAAGCGGGGGCCCAAGTGGGGCAACCCAGACCCAGCTTTCAGGGCGCCCTACCTCTTCCCTCGAGGCTCTTCATTTCTTACTCATAGACATCGCCATCAGGATTTTTTCTTGGCTGTGTTGGAAACACTCAACTTTGCCGCCAGGTCCAAGATGATATAAAACATTGTTTCTACAGTGGAACTTTCTTCTGTTCTCTTTCCGTACATGGGGTCTGAAGCCTCTGCCCCTGGTGCCAGACTCCGGTGTGGAGGACGGGAGGTCCCTCGAGGGCGGAGGCAGCGGCTGCCGGCTCGGGCTCTCCTGCTTGTGCCCAGCGCCTTCCTCCTCCTTCCGCTCACCGTGCTGCCTGCCTCCTGGCCATGTCGCTGCCTCTGGGAGCTCTGGGAGGGGAGGCAGGACACCATGTGCTCCTGGCGGGTGCGCTGGCCGGTGCGCGCTCACGCGGAGGCTACGAGGGTCAGCCGTCTGAACACCACGCTGTGCCTGTGCCTCCGAGTCCCAGCGAAATCGTGCCGCCATCTCTGTGGCTGACCGGAACTCCCGGGGCGGCGGGGAGGCTAGGAGGAGCCACCAGCAGCAGGACCTGGCATTCTCACCTGGCACCCCCCACGCTGTCCCAGGGCTGCCTCTCCCTGCTGTGCACTTGTGTCCTCGGGCGCCCCTCCCTTCCCACACGCAGGGATGACGGGCAGGGGCTGTCCCCAGGGCGGGTAGCTGCGGCCATTCCCCGGAGGGCACTCTGCAGCGGGGCCGGGTGTGGAGAGCCTGGTGCGCACCTCCAGCAGCGCCCCCACTTGGGACACGCGTACCCTTTGGCTGAAAGAAGTGGACAGGTGTGGGCTCCGCACCCGATCGCATTGGTGGCGCGCCAGGCTTGGGGGTCATCTCTCAAGCTGTTCCAGCTCCTATGGATTTGCTGCTGTGGTCCTGCTGCTGCTCCGTCCCTGCCCCTGTGCCCTCAGCCTGAGCAGGGCTGGACGGGGTGGGGGGAGGGAAGGTCGGCTTCGCCCGGGTAACCCCGTTCCTGGTGTCCGTGCTCTCGCTGCTTTGGGACGCGTCAGGGGGACGTTTCCTGAGACGCGGCCCCCACAGGGAGGGTGACATTGCTTTCTCCGCCCACAGGTCATCTTAGACCTGCTTCCGTACGAGAACATTGTGGTGAAGAGAGTGCTGAACGCGGAGAAGGGCTTCCTGGGGAGACTCGGGGTCTCTTCCCTTCCCTCCTGTTACTTGATTTACCCAAACGGGACGCGTGGGCTGATGAACGTGTAAGTGCCGTTTGGCTTCAGGAGTCTCGCGACCTCCGGTAGGATCTGGGGACCCCTCAAAGTGTGGGAGCCTCCTCTGGGCGAGATGCCACGCGCCTCGTCACAGTTACGAGCACAGAACCCGCCTGGGTGCCATCTCCTCGCCCCAAGTGCCACTAGAAAGTGAACAGCCCGCAGCAGGGTGGGAAGGGCCGTAGGTGGGAAGGTGAGATGGGGTCCTGGGGCCTGTGGTGTCTGCCCTAGCCCCAGGAGGCCTGCCTGCCCTGGGCGTGGCCCGCCCCGCCCCTGGCTTGGAGGTGCTCACATAGCCGGCCGTGACTCGGCCGCTCTTGGCGCGTCTCGGTGTGCTGGGACATGGCTCAGCCAGGACGCGCTTCCTCCATCCCTGGGCTCCTGGCTGTCTGGGAAGAGGCCTCCCCAGAGCCTCGGATGTGCCCCAGTTCTTGGGTGGGTTTCCCTTCTGAAGAAGCAGAAGTCAGGGTGGGCGTGGCCACCTCTGCGGATTGGGTCCCTCATGCCGTCCTCTGCCAGCGGGCTTGTCCCGGGCTGGCCCTGCAACAGAGGGTGCCAGCGCCACGTCTGCAGCAGGAGCTATCCCCGACAGAGTGTCCCTGAGCGGAATGCCATTTTGAAGAAAAATGCTTGTTCTACATAAAAGCCCCGTTTGTAGTACTTCTCCACATGAAGTGACGCGGATACTGGAGTCAGAAGGAGCCATGAATGTCATTGATAAGCCCTGAGCTCCTTTGGAGGGCTTGGGAATCGCTTTACACACCCTCTGAGTGTGTGCTCCTCCCCACCCGGGTGAGGGCCCCCCGGATGCCCCCGTGGCCCCGATTGTCTGACACCCTGCTTGCAGCTGGCAGGGTACTGGCAGAGGCCCTGGGTATGCTAGGCCCTGGGTATGCCAGAAGCCGCAGCTGAGGAAACCTGGTACTGGTCCTCATTGTGGCTACAGCTCGGTGATTTCTGGCTCTGTCTTAACCTCCCAGGTCGGGGGGCTGGCCCGCTGACGCCCCGCCCCGCTGCCCACAGTCCTTGCAACGAAGGCCCAGAGCGTGGGTGGGCTGGGGCGTCCGGACAGGCTCCGCCCATTGTGGAGGGAGGGCTCTTCTCGCCCGGGGGGGGGGGGGGGACCCGGGTGCCTGGGTGACCGGCGCGTGCTCCGACACCTGCGGAGGGGGACCAGGCCCCTGGAGGCGCCCTGGCCTGCGCCCACACCTGGCCCCCTTTCTCGCAGCGGGAAGCCCCTCCGATCGTTTTTTTCCTCTTATTTGAAGTCGTTGCCGGATGTGAGGAAAAAATTGCTTTCGTTGCCTGAAAAGCCCAATGAGGACAAGAATCCTGAAGTCGTGGTTTGGAGAGAATTTGACAGGCAGGTACCCTCCGGCCTGAGCCGGCCCGCACGAGGCTGCGTGCACAGGCGCCCCTGCAGCCCTGAGCCCCTGAGCCGTTGGCTTTGCTCAGATACGCCCCTGCCGGCTGTGGGGGAGGTGTTGCTGTCATCCTAGGGGGGGTCGGGGGTCCCTCGGGGCGGGCGCAGGGGGAGGGTGTGTTCAGGCGAGGAAGGGGCTCAGCCAGCCCCGCGGTGTTTGCTCTCAGGTTGAAGCTCTACACGGCGGACCTGGAGTCGGGGCTGCACCACCTCCTGAGGGGAGAACTGGCCGCCCACAAGGCCCTCGCGGGGGCCGAGCTGCAGACACTCAAGGACTTCGTCACCATCCTCGCCAGGGTGCGACACGTCTCACCTGGGCCGCAGGGGGGGTTCAGGAGGGCACCCGGGGGCGTGGCGGGGAGTGCAGCCGGCCTCAGTTGGAGGACTGCTCTGTCTCCAGCGGCGCAGGCCTGCGCTGGCTTCCCTGCTTAGCACACACCAGTTCTGAGCCGTGGTCATGTGGCGGAGGCCAGGTCGCTGCTTGCCGGGTGACCAGATGAGCTGTCAGGGCGGGGCTGGGGACGTGCGGGCAGGGAGGCTGCGGCAGGCAGAGGGCAGGAGGAGGCCGCCCAGCAGCCCTCCCTATGCAGGATGTGTCCAGTGGACCGGGTGCGGGGGTGGCAGCACCCCACCTTCACTGGTGGGCGGAGCGGTGAGGGTGCACAGGCCGGTTGTTGTCGTTCAGGAGCTGTGGCTGTCGAGTCCCCTTTCTGCCATGAGCCCTTAATTCCTGGGCCAAGAACCCAAGGCCTGCTGCTTTCCCTGGGCCAGAGCAGCGGGAAGCAGGAGGTCATCCCTCTGCCCCAAGGAGTGCCTGGGGCCCCTCTGCGCTCTCATGTCGGGGAAGGCCTCGGTCACAGTGGCCTGAGGACAGAGCCCTTTGCCCCGTGTCTGGCATTGCAGTCATGCCTGTTGTCTCGAAGAGAGGGAAGCTTTGCTCGGAAGGACTTCTCTCGGGGCACCCGGCTGGCTCTGTCGATGGCTCTGCAGCTCTTGATTTCGGGGTTGGGGGTTCAGGCCCCACACTGGGCATAGTGATGACTTAAAATTAGATAAGGGGCTTCTCTCGTGTCAGGTAAGGGGCTTGGTACAGTAATTCCTGTTCAACACTTCTACGGTGTGTCGCACACTTGTGTCCCGTGACTTCGGAAAGAGATGGAAGGCCAGACTCTCAGCCCCGGAGTAGTGAGTCACGTGATGTGTTCCCAGTGAAGAAAGGTGGTGTAGGCCGGCGGTGGCCTGCGGTGCTGGTCCTGGCTCAGAGCCCCGCGGTCCTCCCTCCTCTGCCTCCTCCTCCTCTGCCTCAGGCGTGCAGCTCTGTGGTCAGGGTGACCGTCTGTTGTTCTTTCTGAAGCTTGGCTGGCGTGTCGCTAGCAGCACGTTGTGACGTGCGGGAAACAGGGTTCTGCAGCTGTGAGCTGTGCTGGCCCTGGGCCGGCGGAGGCAGTCTCTGAGCTCTGGGCGGCGTTGTCAGGTGCTCGGGGAAGGGCCACGCCCGCCGGTCGCGGAGCCGGTGCTGCCTGAGCGCGAGGGGCCGCAGCTGCGCAGCGGGCACAGACGCTTCATTAACCAGCACAGCGCGCCCCTCTGGGGTGAGAGCCCCTGTGGGGTGCGCCTCTGCCACATGGTTCCGCAGTCAGACAGCAGAGGGGGAGGCGGAGGGAGCGTGGAGCGCCGCAGGCAGGCCTGCGTGTGTTAGCTCGAGGCCGGATAAGTCCGTCACGGTGCTTCCAGAAAGGGCTGCAGGGCCCTCCACCACATGATGCAAAAAAGTCAGGTCGTGGCCATGTCGTCTGTCACTGTGAAGCAGTTGCCGGCTGGGGCTCTGAGCTGGTGGGTGAGGCACAGGCGGCTGTGAGAGCTGGGGACCCGCCTGCGGCTCCTCCGTCCCCCTACTCTGTGCTCCAGACAGACCCTCCACCCCAGTACTAGGGGAGAGCCCTGGGACCTCTCCCAGCAGACTCCCAGGTGGGTCCGTGTCCGGCAGACCCGGCTGTGCCATGGGCGGCATCTCCCCCGAACTGTCTTAAGTACGGTCCTTCCTTGCACAGCTGTTCCCCGGCCGGGCGCCGGTCAGGAAGCTGCTGGAGACGCTGCAGGAGTGGTTGGCCAGCCTTCCCCTGGAGAGGATCCCCTACAATGCCGTCCTTGATCTGGTCAACAACAAGATGCGGGTGAGCCCACGCCCCGGAGCCAACGCCCCACCTGTCCACGTCCTCCTGCTCCCCCTCCCCGCCCAGGGGCCCGGCCGCGTCCCCCCCGCTACACCCCACAGGTCCCACGGTCCCGGGACGTGCTCTGTGCACGCCGCCTCTGTCTGTGGCGCGGCTGGCTGAGGCCACGGGAGGTGTGCTATGACACAGCGGTTGGTGGGTGCTCGGCCTTGTGTGTTACTTGTATTTGTGGTAAACGCCTCAGTCTTACACACAACAGGCTGATAAAACCATGTGCTCCGGGAGGCGCAGGGAGGCCCCGCCGAGCGCCCCGGGCCAGTTCTCCTCCCTCCTGCCCTGGCCTCCCAGCCAGGATGCGACCCGGGGCAGGACGCAAGCCCACGTGAGCCACACGTCAGTGCTCGCGGGCGCCATGCTGTCCGGCAGCACAGAGACGTGCTGGGTGCGGGCCTTGACCTCCCCCTGGACTCCCCCTAACCTGGAGGCCCCCACAGGCTCCTCGGCTACAGGATCTGTCCGCATGCACGTCCCTGTGGGAGCCACATGCTTCAGGCTCCGTGGACAAGCCCTGTGCCAGCCGGCCTGCCGGGAGGCGCCAACCGTGGCTGTGGACTTGGCGTTAGAAGCTCCTACGTGGCTGCGGGCACATGGGCCCTGGGCTCTTAGGGCCTCGGCGCTCCACCGATGCCGCTGTGGGCCACACCTGCTCTGGCTGAGAGCCGCTGGACCGCTGGGTGGTCTCCTCTGACCCTGCCTCAGTGGGTGGGGGGCTGGGTTAAGTGACTCGAGCGCACGAGGCCGGGAGCCCTTGATGCTTTCCTGAAGCTGCGTTGGTCCGATACCATGAACCTTCTCGTCCCTGCGTGGGGAGGAAAGGCACAGGCTCCGTCCCCCTAGTTTGAGAACTCCTTTGGTGGAATAGAGGCTTTGTTCTCTCGCTTGTTCGGTGTGGAATTTAAATACACGTGTAAGGAGACGTGCGGTGGACACAATTCTGACGCATCAACACCAGGCGTGACCAGCGCCCGCTCAAGCCGGAGGATGCTCACCAGCTACTTTAATACTAAAGTTACCTCTTTCTCTCCCTGCTCGCAGATCTCCGGAATATTCCTTACTAATCACGTAACGTGGGTTGGATGTCAAGGAAGCCGGCCGGAGCTCAGGGGCTACACGTGCTCTCTCTGGCAGCTGTTCCACACTCTGACTGTCGAAGCCGGGGCCCGCCCAGAGGCGCTGGATGGCACAGGTACGCGCTGTCCCCACGTGGGCCCAGGGCACGCCGAGCCTACCTGCCACCTTTGCCGTGCTGGGGCCTTTCAGTGTCGTGAGCAGCAGTGTGTGAGGGGACACGTCCCCGGGCGGGGGGGGGGTGCGGGCTAAGGAGCGTGGAGGGGAGCGTCTTGCCTGCGCGGGTGCCGGGTCCTCCGGAACTCACAAGCCTGTGCGCGGCTGACCTGTGGGGATAGCGTCACAGAATGAGGGCACACGGGCCAGGAACTCCTTTCTCGCAAAAGCGTGACCAAGTGAAGCGCGTTCAGACACGTCTGCTTGGTACGTGTGGTCGCGAAATAAGTCGGCAGCTTAGTTTTCTGTGGGAGTGTCTGTGGGCAAGGGACTCCGACGGTGCTGGGCCTGGGCCCCCGGCTGCTGGTGTCCGGTGAGCCTGCGGGTGCAGAGTCGGCTGGCGCTGCCGGGGCGTCATCCGGAGTCTGCCCTGGGCGGAGCCCCAGAGCCCTGCCCCTGCTTGCTGGTGGGGGGGCGGGCAGTGGCGGGACTCGGGGCCTTGCTGGCGATCGGCCAGCGGTGCTCCCAATTCCTCGCCACGTGGCAGCCGGCTCTGCAGGCCAGTCGGCGTGTACTCGGTGTGCAGCCGGTCCCTTCTGCTGTGGGCCCGGGTAGCGGTGCGTGGCCAGCCCGGCCTGCCCTGGGAGGGCCGAGCCCGCCGAGCGTGGGGGAGCTGCGGCCCTAGGCCATCACAGAGGCCGCCCGCACAGAGAGGTTAAAGGCCATGAGAGGTTAGGTCAGTGTTAATAGCGTTCATCACCGGGTGGTCACTAAAGCGGAGCTGTCGCAGTTGTGGCCCGCACAGCAGCGAAGACGTGCAGGGGCTTCCCCGCTCCCGGCTCCGCCATGCGCGCTTCCCCTGTGAAGCTGGCCGCTGCGGGCGGATCGCCTTTCGTTATTGTTTATTCTCTTAAAGATTTTACTTACTTACTTGACCCGGGGGGGGTGGGCAGCACACACAAGCCGGGGAGTGGGAGAGGGAGAAGCAGTCTCTCCGCCGAGGAGGGGGCCCAGCCATGGCCATAGGGCTCGATCCCAGGACCCTAGGGTTATGACCTGAGCCAAAGGCAGATGCTTTCCCAAAGGAGACCCCAGGTACTTGCCCACCTGCCTCCAATCTGCGCTTGGACCGGGCAGCTGCGGACGCTGCTGTGCTGAGTGAAGGTGGGGGCTCCCTCCCTCCCCAATTTCTGTCCAGAAAGACTGAAACGTGCAGTTCATCCTGCTCCAGAACGAAGAGAACCAAACACTGGGGCTTGAGAGAACCATAGCTTTATGTGCTCGGGAATCCGTGCGGGTCACCCCAGCTCCCCACAGCCCTGGGCTTAGGAGGGACCTTGGGGCTGGACTGGACAGCACAGGGCGTCTTGTGGCATGGCCTGTTGGTCAAATGGGCCTCGCCCAACCCGGGTCCATGGTGGGGTAGAGCGGCTCCCTGGTGCTGGGGGAGTCAGTGAAGTCGCTGCAGGGGGACGGGGTGTGTGGGAACCATCAGCAGCCTGGCTGTCCTCGGGGTGATGCGGACAGCCACGTCTCAGGGACCTGGCAGGGGGTGTGCTCCGCTCTGCGGGAGCTCACAGCGCTGGGCGGAATGGCAGCCGGGCAGCAGAGCACACCGTCGGGAAGCTCTCCGGGCCGCAGGCCGGAGCCACATCAAGGAGCGCAGCTCGTGCCCAGAGAACTGGGTCAGATGGACACGGCCGGATTAGGTCTTGGAAGGTTTTTCTCTCCTTAGTGAGTGTTTAAACCCCATCGACTAAACCGCCGCGTCCTCTAATCCCCCACAGGTACGGCTTTATGGCTCTTGTCCTCGCTGAAGATTAGGGCGTCCGGGCCGCAGTGGTTTGCCTGGGCGACAAGAGAAGGATTACCCGGGGACGCGTGGCAGCTGGCGGTGGGGAGAAGAGGGCTGGGAGCCGAGCCTCGGGTGGGCCGGCTGGCAACGTGTCCTCCCCGCGTGCACACGGGCCCGCGCCGCCCTCGGAGACGCGCCGAGCTGAGGAGACAGTGGCCGTCCGCTCGGCCGGTGCTTCTGCTGCGCCTGGGGAGGCCTGCCCGGGTCCAGGACGGGTTTGGGCGCTGGCCCTCCGCGAGCGGAACCACACACAGTGGGGAAGGAGAGCGTCGCAGGCGGGCTTGCTCTCGATTAAGATGGATTCTGTCTCAAAAGCACGTCTTCCCCCCCGCCAATTATTTTGCTGTGTTTCTTTTAATGCTGACATTTAATCTGCTTTAATCTCACGGCGTCTCGCTGCCTGGCTCAGTCCCCCGCATTAGCTGTCTGAAGGGAGCCGCCGGCGCCAGCCCCGTGACCGCCCTTCCTTTTGCTGTTCTCAGGGGTCCCCATTTTAGTGAGACGGTGGCTGCTTCCCTCTGCTGTTGGGGGCCATGTCCTTCGACGGTCACGTTCCGCGTTCACACTGTCTTTACACACCGTGTCCCGGCAGCACCTGCACCCGCACCCGGGGCACACAGTCCATGTGGCATTGCTGCTCGTGGACAGGGTCAGCCTCTCGAGAGGGGACAGGTTCTTGCCTGCTGCTGCCCCCTCATGCCCTGGAGGGAGCCCTGGTGTCTCGTGGCCTCGGGCTGGTTTTCCCGGCTGTTGTACACGCCCGGGAGCGTGTGCTGCGCTGGACGCGGGCCATGGATCTGCTCTCCAGGGGACACGAACCACCCCTTCTGGATGTGGCAGGCGTCCAGGAGGTGCTGCTTTCTCCCTGTGTCCTTCCCACACAGACAAGCAGGGCCGTCCGGAGGCCCCGGGGCAGGCACTGGGCCCGTTCCTGGCTCCTGACGCCAGCCCGAGGCCTGGGTCCTGCAGACACGCTCCTGTAGTGCCAACACGCTCTGTCCCCCGCCCCCCCCGCAGGTCTGGAGGATGACCCCCAGGCCGTGCTGCAGACCATCCGGAGGTACGTGCGCACCTTCTTCGGCTGTAGGGCATGCAGCGAGCACTTTGAGGCAGTGGCTAAGGAGTCCGTGGGCGCGGTGAAGACCACGGACCGAGCGATTCTCTGGCTGTGGGAGACTCACAACCTAGTCAACAGCCGCCTGGCAGGTGAGCAGAAGCCACCCTGGGGCGGCCAAGCCCGGGTCCAGAGGGGGCGCCGCAGTGGGGGTGAGGCCGTGTACACAGACGCCTGTCAGAGCGAGGCTGTGTAGACGGGTGGCTGCCCGGAGGACGGCCGAGAACGCAGCTGCCCCAGCCGCCGGCGTCCCCGCCTTTCCCCGCTCTTCCCCCTCGGGGAGGCTGCCAGGCCCTGCGGACAGTGGGCGGCAGAGGGTCGAACCGATGTCCGGAAAGCCGTTGGCGGCGCGGCGGTCTGCTCTCAGCAAAGCACACCGCCAAGGCGGCTTTGTGTAAATGCGGCACGTGTGCCGCCTCCCGGTTAATTCAAACTGTGCCCCCAAATCACCGGCAGATTGAAATTAGGCTTAAAAATAATTCTGCTGACAGATAAGTCTTAATAGAGATGAGTAGGAAAAACCACTAAACTATTGGTCTTTATTTAATCCACTGTGTCGGGAGACGCTACGACTGCAGCACTAAAGAGAATTGGTTTTTCTTTGCTCTCAGAGCTGCCACAGCTCAGCTCACAAGGCCACAAAACCATCGCTTGCCGGGGGTCTGTCCACAGCTGTCTGCTTCCACCGCGGCTCTAGTTCTGGGACCCTCCACCTCTGGGTGTGCGGCCCCCTGCCCCCACCGCACCCCAGACCGGGGGAGTTGTCCCGGGCAGCCCCAGCCCAGGAGCCCCGCGTGCCCCCCATGTGCTTGCGCTGCAGCAGAAAGGGGCTTTGCGCAGCCCGAGTCGTTGTGCCCTGCTTCAGTTCTGCGTCCCCCCATGTCCCCCCAGGCCCACTCTGGCCTCTGCATGGAGGCCCAGACTCCTTGGAGGCCTCAGAGACCGGCCCTGGGCCTCGCTGTGTGTGTGGCGTGTGACACCAGGCCCCAGCAGCTTCTCCTTGGTCTCCTCGTGGGTGCCTCTGCCTCATGCCCGGCGCAGACCCTGGTGGGTGGCGCCTGGGTCTCGGGCGCCGGCCCCTGCTCCCGGCTGTGTGCTCACAGATGAGGAGAGCGTCTCCATTGGGCCACACCCAGTAGATGTGATTTTGTCCACATCTGTTCACGGAAGCACTTTTGGGGTGGCAGGGCACCCCACGTTGAGTCAGGGGACTCTGGGAGCTGAGGGGCACAGTGTGGCGCACCTCATGGTCCTCAAATCTGCGTGGCAGGGAGCCAGAGCTGCGGGGTCGGGCAGGGTGTTGCTCACCCAGATGGAAGAGAAGGGGGAAGGGAAGCGAGCAGGTCAGGCTGCTGCTCCGCGGGCTCCATCACCCAGAGGAGCGAATGCACTCACCCGGGGACAGGAGGAGTCTCCGCCGTGGCCTCCATGCACGGCTGGCAGGACTATGACTGAACCACCTTGTGAGCAGACGTTGAACAGGAAGTAGTGTGACTTTAAACTGGGGGCGCTCTGCAGAGTGCTGGGGGGTCACAGTTCCTGCAAGGAGCGGTCCTGCCGGCCGAGTTGACCCTGCGCAGTGTGGTCAGCGGGTGCGGGGCAGTGCTGTCTCGCCGTGCCGCCTCTGGGAGCAGGACGGGCGGCCGGCTTTCCGCGGGTTCCCACAGCAGGTCTCGCTCCCAGGATGGGTTTAGAGATCCTGATGGGATTTATGGGATTTGGGGGTCTGGGAGGACCCACACATCCCTGAAGTGCTGTGGAATTGTCTGGGCGGCCTGTGTCCAGGGGCAGGGACTGCGGGGGTTTGTGTGGCCGTGGACCTCAGATGCATCTTAAGGGGAGAAGACAAGCAGAGATGAGGCACGAGCAGGGGCCTCGGGGTCACGGGGAGGCAGAGTAGCTGCAGGCAGGAGCGGGGTCTGGCCAGGTGGATGGCACCGTTCCAGCGAGGACCCTTCCCTTGCTGTGGCCACGAGGCCCTGCCAGAGGTTCTGGGGAAAAAACGACACTTATGTGGGGGGCTTGGGGACGGGTGTCTGTGCAGGAGTGATGGTGTGAGTGCTGGGCGGCCACGGTGCCGGCGGGTGGACAGGGGAGGCGTCTGCGGGACATGGGGCACGCGGGCCACCAGAGAGCCCGTCACCGTTGTTCTCCCTCCCCGTCCCAGGCCATCTCAGTGAGGACCCCAAGTTTCCAAAGGTTCCGTGGCCCACCCCGGACCTCTGCCCCGCCTGCCACGAGGAGGTGAAGGGCGTGCACAGCTGGAACGAGGGCCAGGTGCTTCTGTTCCTGAAGCAGCACTACAGCGGGGACAATCTCGTGGACACGTACGCGGCAGACCTGGGGGACACCAGCGAAGGAGGCGGCCCACACCAGGGCGGGGAGCAGGAGAAAGGCCTCGCCTCCCCAGGGAAGCCTCGGAGAGACCCGCGCGCCGAGAGTCTCCGTCCACCCAGCGGGCTGCCTCCCAGACCCCGCCTGGCGGACGGCTCGCAGCTCGGCCTGGACGGGAGACTGCGGAGCGTGAGCGGAGCTGAGGTCCACAGGGAGGCGGAGGTGGCTGTGCCCTTCCTCGGGATGGGCTTCTCTGGCCTGGACATGAGCCTCTGCGTCGTGCTCTACGTGGCCTCTTCCATGTTCCTGATGGTGATGTACTTCTTCTTCCGAGTGCGGTCCAAGCGGTGGAAAGTCAGACATCACCGGCCGTCCGTGTAGAACCAGGCGGGACCACAGAAGCGCCTTGGGGGAAACAGCCCCACCAGGCCACCTGCAGCTTTCACAGATCAGGGATTTTATAAACAGCGGGACCCGGTTTTACTTCCAGTGGCGGGCAGGCCAGCGTTTGCCGTGGGCCCGCGTGCCCTCCTGGCGTGCTCCCTGGACGCCTGTACAGAGCCGACAGCAAAAATGTGTCTGTGTTTTCACTCTCCTCTGTCCAAGGAAAGGGGGAGTCCAGGCCAAACAGACAGATTTTCCGGGCTGCCTTCGTCCCAAGTTTCTAGATGCGCGTCACCTTCCGCAAGCCTGGCTGGGGATTCCGAGAGCCACCGAGCCCTTGTGGGCTGGGAGGCCAGCGGGCGATTGCACGTGGCCAGCCTGGGCCCCGCGGAGCTGCAGCACGGCCCCTGGCAGTGGGTCCCCGGTGCACCGCACCCTCGGCCGCGCCTCCAGGCCAGTCTGGTTCTCAGAGAGCCGTTTGCGAGTGGGTTTCCCGGCGGCGTGGTGGTTTCTGCTGAAGCAGAAGAGCGTCCCGTCCGTCCAGGGGGGGTGGAGGAGGGTTTGTGACTTCCCTGCCTTGCAAGGAACCCCGCTGCGGGGGAGGTGGCAGAGGTGGCGCCTTCATGAATCTGGTGGCAGGAGAGCACTCAGTGGCCACGGGCTGTCCCCAACTGCCTGTGCCCGGCACGGAGGGCAGAGCCCCACACAGGAGGGGTGTGGGGTGGCCGAGGCCCCAAGGGACCTTTCAGGGAGCCCTTCGTCTGTGCCCTGTGGTCCAGCAGCTGCAGGGCCTGCTGCCAAACAAAGCAGACGCTAGGACCGGTGGCCCTGGGGGGGTGACGTGTGTATGGTCGTCAAAACCGTTAAGGCTGAACCCCAAATCTCATTTCCCAGAAGCTGTTTTACAAAAGGTCCTGGCCCACGACCCTGGTCCCCCAGGCTTTGGTGATTGATTTTTTACCATTTAATGATTTTTCACACACTGTCATAAAACCCAATCACTTAGAGGTGAATTTGTTCCTGGAGATGTAAACAGACAAAGTAGCATGCTCTGCCTCTTTCATGGAGATGCTTTATGACGCCGCTTTGTCCACAAGTGCAGCCGCGGCTGGGCACTCCTGTCACTAGGACGGTACGGACCGTCTTCTCCACTTCGCCCGGCGCCCGCTGTGATCACGAACTGACACCTGCTGGCCAGGGGCTGACCAGAGGCGTGTCTTGGGGGCGCAGCAGGCGAGCTGTCAGGAGCTTGAGCCTCTGCGGGGAGTGGGGGATGGGGTGGCAGGGGACGGGGGTGAGAGACGGGATGGCCATGGGACGGGGGCAGGACAGGATGGAGGACAGAATGAGGGACTAGAGCACAGGGAACGAACGAGGGATGGGCCGAGGCCAGGGTGGGGGACGGGAACCGGATACAGATGTGATAGGAAAGGGGGGTGCGGGCAGGTGACTGGGGACAGCGACATACAGATGAGGGATGGGGGGGATGGGGCTCCGTTGGCAGCTTCCTCAGCTGCTTGGCTTCCATGGCTTCTCCAGAGGTTTCTTCCCGTCGGGCTGTGCCTCGCCCCTGGAAGCCCGTGTGCTCAGCCCATGTGCTCCGGTGGTGACTGTGCCCCCAGTTACTGAAGACCCGGAACCTGGAAACTGGCCAGATCCACCCACAGAATCCAGAGGGGGTGCCCAGCACCACAAGTGAAACTACCTTCTGGTTCGCGTCCAGTGTGTTTCCTCCCCGAAGTACATCTCCGCACGTGGCGTGGTCTGGGATGAAGGCGCAAGACGCCAAGGCCATGACCGCCACAAAAGCCAGGGTCGGCCTCTCGGGGTTCATGGTAACGTTGCAGTTGGAGGTCGCTGTTATTCGAGGGACAAGTTTGCGACTCCCTGAGGGGACAGGTTTCCCCTGGACCGTGAGCAGCCAGGGACAGGTGGTGTGCCAAGGCGACCACGGGTGTGTCTGATGTGTGGGTGTGAACGTGGCCACATGCCTCACGTGGCCTGCTAGGAATTGGACGTTAACTTTGGGCAAGATTTAAGGTCTATTTTCTAAAGTTGTAAGCATTTAGATTAATGAATACAATAGTTCGATAATTTAAATGTGTATTTATTTTTAATGGAAGGATTTTGATGAAAAAGAAGCTAATTGACGTGGCAACATCTGAAATTTCTTACCTGTAAGAAAAATAAACATTTTGTATTTAAGTGAGCTATAATGTGCACATTTTAAAATAAATCTGACATTTGGAAGGACTGTAATTCTTTTGAAAACTTGAGCTCGTTCTGGCAGGGTTAGGTCAGGGCGCAGAACGGACCCCTCCTTCCCTTCCCGAGTTCGCAGACCAGGCGTCTGAAACCCTGGGGTTCCTTGTATTGAGCCTCTGGTTTCGGAAAACAGCCCAGGAGGAAAGTGAAAGATGGAAGATCCATTATAGATTATCTTCTCGGGGCTGATGTAGTTGGGGACCAGCCACCGGACCACAGCCTTCACGCGTGTCACATGCTAGATTGGTGGGACACGGCAGGGATGGGTACGTGGGAGTCCCGTGACTTCGTGACGCACGAGGGGCACCCTGGTGACTGGAGCCCCAGCCCAGCCAGTGCTGGACCCGCCCCACTGCCGCCTCATCTGCACACCCCAGCACGGCCTCTAGCCACGGCTTTACCCCCAACACCTGTGTACTGCCTCGGGTTCTGAACTATTGATTCCGTCTGCTTCTAACTTTTATTTTGCTGGGGCCGGGGCGGGGGAGGGGAATCTGGTCATGGTGGCTTCTGAGGGACTCGCTGGAGGTGGCTCCCCCGGATTCACCTTCCCAGCCAGGCTGTGTGCTAGCTATAGGTAATCCCTTCCCTCAGAGAGGGAGCCCCTGTGTGCCCGCCAGGCAGGGCACGGACCATTCTGCCATTCCGGGTCTGTGTGGTGCTGGTGTTGGCAAGGGTCCGCAGTCTGGTAACCCCTCCCAGCCCTTGAGTCCTGAGTGGTTCCTGCTAGGGGTGCCCCTGTGCCCCTCCTCCTCAGCTGCCCTGTGGGCGTAGCGGTGGGCTGCTACAGACCCGGGGAAGGTTGTGCGGGCAACAGGTCACTTAGGACAGCAACAGCCTTGTGTGCCGGGCCACACCTAGAGCCAGAGAGGCATGGGGGCTGGGGCTGGAGGCCGGCGGGGCTGGAGCAGCAGAGTCCTGGACACTGCCCTGTAGGGCAGGGTGGAGGCCCCCTGACTTGCTTCCAATTCCCAAGCCCAGACCAAGCCTCTGGGCAGAAATGGCTGCTCCTGGCGATGGGAGGAAAGGTGGGGTGAGGCTGGCTGAGGGACTGGGGGTGGGAGGGTTCGGACAAGGGCCTGAGGAGGGGAAGTGGGTCGGGGGAATCTGGCAGGTGCTTGGTGGAGGGACTGGAAACCAAGGGAGGAGGGAGCTGGGAGGAAGGCAGGCAGTGGTGGGTGGCTGGGGGAGGCAGGTGGGGGGATTGCAGACCTAGGGAGGTAGGGTAGTGGGGAAGCGGGATGGGGGAACAGAGTGATTGGCAGGGTTTGGGGGAGGTGGAGAGGGGGTGAGGGACAAGGAGCCTTGGGAGACGGGGAGGTGGGCGGGGCAGGGGGAGGCAGGCGCAGAGACGGCAGACCTAGGGAGGTGGGATGGTGGGGAGGGGAGCTAGGGGAACAGAGTGGTGGGCGTGGTCAGGGAAGGTGGGGAGGGGTGGGGGGCAGGGGCCCTGGGGAGATGGGCGGCTGGTCCGCTCATTCAGCACCGCGGACAGCGCCCAGGCCCGAGGCTCCCGCTGCCGGAGCTGTGCACACCGGATCACGGTCCCGAGACATCCGGGCCTTGGGGAGTTCTGAGCCCTCCCAGGGTCGCAGAGGAGGAAGGAGAAGGGCAGCCCGGACCACCTGGACTCCCTTCTCTGGCCTGGCAGTCGTCATGCTGCTGGAAACCGAGATCAGTGGAGACCGAGATAGGCAACAGGCCTCCATGGCCACTGCCGCCTGCAGCTTCGGTAGGACTCGGGGTAAGGGCCCCCGCGAACCCCTTGGCCTCCACCCCAGGCAAGATGACCCCAGTGGGAGAAACAACTAGGACAGCAGAGTCAGGCAGAGGGATGGTGGGAGAGGGGGACTCAGACACAGCAGAGAAAGGAAGAAATTCTGGAGAAATCACGGTGGGTTGGGGGGAGGCAGCACCCATGAGAGATGGGAACAGTGGCGAGGGGATGCGAGTCTGGCAGACCCCGTGGCAGAGGGCCTGGAGTTCGCTGCGGTGGCTCCAGAGGCCATGGGCTATTGTGGAGGACCCCGAGAACAGAAGGGGCCTTGCAGGAACTGCTGGGGGAAGGGACAGGTCAGAGTGGAGACGTCAGTTTCCTCCAGAGACCCCACACCCCTCAGCTCTCCCACACTGCGCAACAGTGCAAAACTGGGACCCCTGGGCTGGGTCTCCCACCTAAATTGCCCTCCCAAGGACCACTCGATCGCCATGGACGTTGGAAAATAATGGAGGCATTGTTGGCAGGCCAGCCAGAAGCTGAGCATGTGGGGTAGCCGCCTCCTGGACCCGCTGCCCGCCTGCCCCTTCCCCCCTCAAACCACACATGGTCCTTCTAGGCAGGGCTCTGCAGCAGCTGACACTCCACGGCCAACATCTCAGTGTGCCCAGCACCCGGCTCACCGGCTTGTGCGCCCTGGCCCTGTCCTCTGGGAACAGTGTCTTGCACAGGGAAGCGTGCAGTGCTGGTGGTATGAGCCTTTGCTCAGATCCGTGGGGCTGGCTCTGCTGGGGTCTGGGAGGGCACTGTGCTTTTCCTGCCCCGTCCTTCCAGACTTGCCTCCTTAGTAGAACGCAGCACAGACGAGGTGACCAGAGGCCAGGATACGGAGCAGGACGAGGACTGTCCTGTACCATGGGACTCTCCCAGGTGGAGAGATGGGGAGGCCGGCAGAACTCTGCTCACCCCCGTCACTGTCTGAGGCTCCTGCCCTCACCATGCCCGGGGCTGCAACGGCCCCACACTGCTGTCTCCTAATCACTGGGGACGGGGTGTCCTCTCCACAGGAGCAGCTGCCCTCGGTGGGGGGTGCGTCCCATGGGTGGGTTCCTACAGGCTTACCCTTTGGATTGGGGACAAAATGCTGGAAGATCAGGTGTGGGACTGCCTTCTGTGCAAGCTGGTATGTGTAAGGAAGTGAGGACGGACCTCCAACTCCCCCAGCTCTGCCCTTCCTGCCCTGAGTCCTGGCCGATGACTGGGCGGAGGACACCGGGTGTACCTGCTGAGAATCGCCCCTCTCTGTACCTATTCTGGTGGCAGTTCCCAGGGTGGGGCCCAGAAGCTGGTCACAGCTGGGAGGTCTAAGGTTGTGTCTGGCTCCTGGTGGCTTTGCTTTGAGCCTTTGGGCACCACACTCACCCTCTCTGGGTCCCGGGTCGCGTTCCTGCGGACCAGACGTCGTCACCAAGCCTCCCAAACCCGGCTCTCAAGCGGCGATGGGACGCGGCTCCCTCCCGGACCGTCCTCCCGGGACCCCCAGCCTTCGGGCACGCGATCACGCCTGGAGCCCAGGCCTCAGCCCGCGGCCCGCAGCGCGGGGCAGGAAGCTGCGGGGCCCGGGTGAGCTCCCGCGGGCAGCCCTGGCCGGGCTCCTCCCCTGACTGTCCCCGCCCTCCTCGGGCCGGCTACTCGGGTGGCGTCTGGGCACCCCGGGTCCCCTAGCAAAGACGCGCGTAGCCAGCGGACGCCCGCGGCGCGTCTCAGCGACCCCCGGCCCCGCCCCGCGCCGCGGCCCCGCCTCCCGCCGCTCCGCCCTCCGCGCGGCCTGAGGCTCCGGGCCCCAGGGCGGCCCGCGGGCGCAGCGCCCAGCAGCGCGGGGAATAGCTCGGACACCGGCCTGGGGCCCCGGAAGCCGTGGCCTCCCCGGACCGCGGGAAAGTTCGGGGCCGGAAAGCCGCGGCGCCAGGCGACGGGACCCATGGAGGCGCGCGGGGAGCTGGGCCCGGGCCGCGAGTCGGCGGGCGGCGACCTGCTGCTGGCGCTTCTGGCGCGGAGGGAGGACCTGCGCCGAGGTGGGTGCCCGGGCTTGAGCGGCTGCACGGGGAGACCCGGAGGTCCTCGCTCCTTTCCGGGCTTGGCCACACAGGGGGCGGGAGAGGGGGGACCCGGGCGGGCGTAGAGGCAAGGGCCCCAGCACGTCCCCACCCGGGCGCCTCAGTAGCGAGTTAGCGTCGGGGCCCCGGAGCCGTGCTGTCGGTTGGGCGGTCGCAGCGCCCAACAACCCAGGCCAGAGAGTACTTGGGGTCCCGGGACTGATTTAGGAAAGCCTCTCCCTTATCCGGAGAGCATGTGGAGAGTAACCCTGCCGGCCGGTGCGTGCCCGTGCCGGTGACCACCGTACAAGAAGATGCCCGACAGAGCAGATGGCACCCAGATAGTCCACACTTTCGGGGGCAGAGAGTCAGAGGCAGGGCCAGCGAGCGTAGCTGGAGCCCGCTGGCAGATGTCCCGAGTTGAGGTCTCCTTGTCTGCCCTACACGTACCTGCTCATCCGCGGCTCCCAGGCCGGTCCTCAGGACCCTTCTGGAGGAAAGACCCCAGCTCCTGCCGCACCCGTCCTGCCCCCGCGGCTCCCTCCCACGCTTGGGCTCCGGAGAAGGGCAATCGCCAGTCCTTCTCCCGGGCTTCGTCGCCCGCGGGACCACAGGATGGAGACGGAGGCGGGCCTGGCCGTGTGGGGAGTGTCAGGGACCCAGCAGGTGGGAAAGAGGTTACATCCAGGCTGTGGGGTCTCTTTCGTCCCCTACTTATTTATTTATTTATTTTTCCAACGGTTCCTGGGAGGGGTTGGCCGCAGGGGCTGGGAGGAAGGGGTGGGAGGCGGAGGGAGAGGGAGAGAGGGGAGGCGCACTCCCAACGCCATCGCTCGGGAGAGCTGGCCCCGAGCGGGCGGCAGGCGGGAGGCTCCACTGTGCCCCACCAGCGCTGAGGGTTGGAGTCGCCGCCGAGGCTGGAGTCGCCATGCAGCGTAAGGCCCGGGTCGCAGGGCGCGTCGGGGAGCAACAGGGGCCCAGTGGGAGCAGCTTTTGCCGGAGGCGGGGCGGAGGGCAGCTCGGCCCGGCGCTGTCCCGGCCACGGTGCTGAATCCGCGCTGGCTGGCCTGTGTAGCCACCAGATGTAGGCCGGCTGCGCTCGCCCTTCTGCCGGCACCGCCAGCGAGGGGGTCCCCACCCCAACCCCCGGAGCAGGCGCCTCCCCACGCTCCACTGGCACTGGGGCTGCGGTTTGGTCCGATGCGGGACCGCATCCTCGGCGAGTTTCCTGCTGCTGGGCCGGGGGGCTCAGTCGATCAGGGTGCTTTCAGCCTGGGACGCAGGGAGGCCCTTCTCCGGTCGTCCCACCCACTGCCGGCTGGCCTGGAGCCGGAGGGGTCTCTGGCCGGGGAGGGGAGCATGGCCAGGTGGGTGCAACGTTTGCGCAGGCTCCAGCTCCTGCTGCTGGTTCTTTCCTCTCCAGAAGACTTTTCTAAACCAACAAGGAGATCCACCCTGTGAGCACCCTGCGGAGCCCCACACTGGCCGCTGACTCCCGCAGACCACCCCGAGTTCCCCCAGCCTTGCTCCCCCAGAGGCCTGCAGTCACGCGGTGGCAGAGCCGAGTGTCGGAGTAACTCATGTCAGGCACCGACACTTGAGTATGGTGACAGCGATCCAATTGTCCAGTCCGTGTACAAGGACTTGCGAGGGCTCCCGGAGATGGGTTGGACACCAGTTTTTACCTTGGTGCCTGAGCAGGGTTGAGTGGCCAGGCTTCAACAAGGGACCTCCAGCTGCAAGGATACTTAATTGCGCAAAATAGCGATGGGGATCGGGCGGTACGCACCCGGGGACCACGAGCATCTTACCTCCGGGTCCTGCTAGACAGCTCCTGTGGTGGGGTTTTCATTTGAGCTCAATGTGCACCCTTTGTGGTCGCTGGGAACATTTTGCAGTTGACGGTATCTGGCCCAATGGAATGGCCGGGGCCCCTTCCTGCTCACGGAGACACTTCTGAACCTTTTTCAGTTTTCCCAAATTTTAACTGTAGGCCAGGTCGCAGACTTCGGTGTCATGCACTCCCTACAGCTGGGAAGGGGTGTGCGGGGAAGGGGGTCTCCTGTGGCAGCCCCGGGCCCCGCGGGCTGGACTAGGAAGGGGACTCCAGTGCTCCCACTCCGTGCGGTTTCTCTGACCTCGGTGGCTCCTTCGCCTGCAGAGATCCCGCTGTGCGCAGGCTGCGACCAGCACATCCTGGACCGCTTCATCCTCAAGGCACTGGACCGCCACTGGCACAGCAAGTGTTTGAAGTGTACTGACTGCCACGCGCCCCTGGCCGAGCGCTGCTTCAGCCGCGGGGAGAACGTCTACTGCAAGGAGGACTTCTTCAAGTGAGCGTGGCCCCGGGCTTGTGCGGGAGGGCAGGGGTGCAGTCTGCTCCTGCAAGGCGGGCCCCTTCTCTTACCCAGGCCAGGGTGCGGGTGGGGAATCTCCACAGGCCGCCAGGCCTGGCTGGCAGGGCAGCTCAGTTCTCTCCAAGTAATTAATTTTGCAAATCATGGAAACACAGTCGTTCAAAAAGACAACCCCAAGTTTACAGAACCTGATTGGATTTACTCCGTCTTAATTGCGGTCTTGTGTTTGTCTTCAATGCCGGGGAGGGGGTGCTTTTCGAGCACAGGCCTCTGGGGTCTAAGGGAACTGTCCTATGGATCCCGCTTCCCCACTGGGACACGGAGGTCAGGGTAGCGAGGTTCTTCCCCGGGGCTTCTGGTTCCCTTCTCCGTATTCTGTGCCGCTCTGTGGGGACTGCCGAGCCGGTGACTAGGGGCAGGGCCCGGGTAAACCTCCCTCCTGAACCTCACTGCACGGCTTCCGGCTCCTCGTTCTCCAACCCGCTCCCTGCGAAGGAGCCGCGGACGCTGCGCTGAGCCGCGCCCTGTGCGTCCCGCAGGCGGTTCGGGACCAAGTGCGCCGCGTGCCAGCTGGGCATCCCGCCCACGCAGGTGGTGCGCCGCGCCCAGGACTTCGTGTACCACCTGCACTGTTTCGCCTGCGTCGTGTGCAAGCGGCAGCTGGCCACGGGGGACGAGTTCTACCTCATGGAAGACAGCCGGCTGGTGTGCAAGGCGGATTATGAGGCGGCCAAGCAGCGCGGTCAGTGGGAGGGTCCGCTCACCTCCTTTCCCCGTCGGCAAAATGGGGCTGGGGTCCGTCTGTTAGGCGCGCGGAGGGATCCACGCCCAGAGCCCGCTGCAGGGCTCTCCCTCAGGGGCGCCAACTTAAGCGCCTCCCCACCCACGGCCAGGAGGGGTGGGGGCCGCCCCGGTAGGGACGATCCACCGGCTCCGCGGAAGCCTGGCTCCAGGGCCTTAGCGGCCTGCTTCCATCCTCGGGGCGGATTATCGCCCCAAACCCTTGACCGAGAAGATCCGTCCCTACCCACAGCTTTGGAACAAAGGGGAACCGGGGTGGAGGCGGGAGGGGCAGAGGGCAGCCGCCCCTCCACCTTTACCGCGGTGTCCCCGCGCGCCGGCGGGTGCGGGGTGGGGGGGCCATCGGGCAGCGGAGGGGCCCAGCCTCACTCCACCCCTCGCGGCGCAGAGGCCGAGGCCACGGCCAAGCGGCCGCGCACGACCATCACGGCCAAGCAGCTGGAGACGCTGAAGAGCGCCTACAACACGTCGCCCAAGCCCGCGCGCCACGTGCGCGAGCAGCTCTCGTCGGAGACCGGCCTAGACATGCGCGTCGTGCAGGTCAGCGTCCGCCCGCGCCCCGCGCCCCGCGCTCCGCGCCCCGCGCCCCGCGCCCCGCGCCCCGCTCACCCGCCCTCCGCCGCGCGCGCCCCGCGCCCCGCGCCCCGCGCCCCGCTCACCCGCCCTCCGCCGCGCGCGCCGCCGCAGGTGTGGTTCCAGAACCGCCGCGCCAAGGAGAAGCGGCTCAAGAAGGACGCGGGCCGGCAGCGCTGGGGCCAGTACTTCCGCAGCATGAAGCGTGCCCGCGGCGGCCCCAAGTCGGACAAGGACAGCGCGCAGGAGGAGGGGCAGGACAGCGACGCCGACGTCTCCTTCACCGGTACGGCGGGCCGCCTCGCCCCAGGGCACCACTCGGGAGGCCCGCAGCTCGCTCGCCCTGCGTCCCCGGGAGCCTGCAAACGGGAATTTCCCAGTCAGGGGCTGCCCTGGCCTTTTAAAAGCGGCCACAGATTCTGGTCCCCTGTCCCCAAGCCCTGCGGTTTGGCCCCTGGGGCGCTCAGCTGTCCGGTGGGGGACAGCCCCCAAGACCCACGTGACCCTCAGCAGGCTTTCTCTGGGGAAGGGGTCCGGCCATTTCTGTGGCTCCTGGTCCTTGCAATGATTTTCAGGAGAGTGGGCAGTGGTTTCGGGGTGAGTGACAAAAACTCACTGCTGTTTGGAGTTGGGGGTTGGGAGTCAGGAGGCGGTCCCCCGTCTCTGTGGCATCTAATCATCTTATCCCGTCTGTGAGTGACCCCATACTTATCCCTTAATGCCCATCCTCAGACCGTCTGTGCAAGAGACCCTCTCTGGCTGCAGCGTGACCTTAGGCCACTCGCTCTGCCGCTCAGAGTCTCAATTAAGTTGTCTGCAAAATGGGCATGGGGCCACCCTTCCCCAGGCAGCCCTGCAGATTATCCCGTGACCCTGGGCCCTGGCTGGCGTGTTCCTCGCCTGGTCCCGCAAGGGGATTCCCCCAAGACACCAGGTGGGACTGAGCTGAACAAAGGCGACAAGCACGGAGGCAGAGGGAGGCCTAAGTTCTGAGAGCCGCAGAGGCTTGGGCGAGCTGGTGCAGGCTGGCCACGAGTCCCCCAGAGGAGGGGCGCTGGGGCCGAAGGGGGAGGGGCGGGCCCTGAGCAGCGCCGTCTGTTTCCATTGCAGATGAGCCAGCCGTGACCGAAATGGGCCCTGCCAATGGCCTCTACAGCAGCCTGGGGGAGTCCACCCCGGCCTTGGGCAGGCCCGCGGGAGCCCCAGGCAGCTTCCCGCTGGAGCACGGAGGCCTGGCCGGCCCGGAGCAGTACCGCGAGCTGCGCCCCGGCAGCCCCTATGGTGTCCCCCCATCGCCAGCTGCCCTGCAGAGCCTCCCTGGCCCCCAGCCCCTTCTCTCTGGCTTAGTATACCCGGATGCCGGGTTGGGCCTGCTGCCCGCGGGGGCCCCAGGTGGGCCCCCGCCCATGAGGGTGCTGGCGGGAAACGGACCCAGCTCCGACCTGTCCACAGGGAGCAGCGGGGGCTACCCCGACTTCCCTGCCAGCCCCGCCTCCTGGCTGGACGAGGTGGACCACGGCCAGTTCTGACCGAGGCCCCCCCGCTCCACCGAGCTCTGGACGCAAGGGATGTGGGAAGCAGTGCTGGCCCTGGCTGGGGGACCTGGAGCGGCCCTCCCCTCCTCTCCCAGAGCCTAGGACCTCGGCGGGAAAGCAGGTGCCACAGGCGGCCGCAGAGGACAGGATGAGACCTCAAAGGAGGGCTCCTTTCTGCGGAGCGCCCAACCCCGCGCCCTTCCCTCGGGGGCAGAGGGACTCCAGAGGCTCCTGTCCGTGCCCGCTCCATCATGGACACAGGGCCGCCGGCCTCGTGGCCGCCAGCGAGCCGTGTTTTGTAAGCAGATTTCTCCCTTGATCGACCAATGAACTGGACGCTGGCTGTTTCTAGACATGAAGCGTCCCCCCACCCAGGCCGGGCCTTCCCCCCCTCCCCCCGTTGCGCTCCAGCCCAGGGCCACGCTGTCTTTGGGCTGGAGGAGGCTTTACTGTCCGAAATGAAAACACAGAGCACGAACCATGCTTCTCTTTCCGGGCTCCATCTCCCTGATGGAGGACCCACTCTTCTGTCGGGGCAAGAGGCGGCCGAGCAGGGACCACGCCCGTGTCCCTCGGGTCCCAACCCCCACCTCCCCCAGGAGCCTCCTCTCTCGTCTTCCCTGGGGACCTGGCTCTAGAGCTTTCGGTTCTTGACTCTACCACCTGTTGGGAGGAGACGCCCCTGCCGGGCTGCCCTTCTTCTCCAGGAGCAGCGCGTTAAGGTTAAGGCCCTGGGGACCTCCCTCCCCGCCTACACCAAATTTCCACCCCTCCCCAGTCACAGCTGCCCCCGGCCCTCCGCGTCCAGGCCCCGCCCCGCCTGCCGATTTCCGTTGCCAAACAGCCCGCGGCCCTCCCTCTTGGACTGGGCTCTAGCTGCCGGAGGACTGGGCGGCCTCCTCCACCCGGCGCCTGCGGCCGCCTGCCCCAGACCCCGAGGCCGGCGGCGGGTGAGACCCCGCCGTCCCTGCAAACCTGCATCCCCAGCTCCCTGTCAGTTCTGTGGACATCCCGTGTTTTTTATTTACTCTCTGACTATCAGCTCTTTCCAAGACTTCAATAAATTTGTCAGTGACAGTCGAGAAGGTCCGGGTCTCTAGTGT
This sequence comes from Mustela lutreola, assembly GCF_030435805.1. Lineage (NCBI taxonomy): Eukaryota > Metazoa > Chordata > Mammalia > Carnivora > Mustelidae > Mustela > Mustela lutreola. Next base: position 1,492,731 of record NC_081301.1, read on the forward strand.
GGCGGGGGGGGGGGGGCGGGTGCGCGGGGGCAGGGGCATCGGAGGTGGAGCGGCTCTCCGAAAGCGGGAAGCCGTCCGCAGCAGGGACCGCACCTGCTGTGAGTCGGGCCCCTCTGTCCCCGGATTTTGTCCAAACTTCTGAGCACTGGAAGGTGAGGTGGGAAAACCTTGTGCCCGGCCACTGGGGGGTGGGGATGGTGCCCGGGTACCCGGGCCCTGGGAGAGGCGGGGGCTGGGGTGACAGGCGCGTGCTCCCAGCGGGGAGCGGCAGCAACAGGGGTGGGGGCAGGGCGGCCAGACCCAGCGCGTCCAGAGGTTCCCGGCGGAAGGTCCCGGGTGTCTCCCGACTTGGATTCCAGTCCCAGGCATCTGCTAACTTGCTGGGTGACTCTGGGCAAGTGAGCTGCCCTCTCTGAGCGCTGTCGTCCTGCCAAGTGGAGACACTGCTCGAAGCTCCTCCAAGGGGAGGCGTGAGAAGAGGGTCGGTGCTCACCAAGCAGGTGAGTGCTCCCTGGAGGGCAGGACTGGGGCCTCCCACCAGACAGCTGGGCTTGGAGGCGGGTGGAAGCCTGAGCCCCCAGGGCCGGGGAGGAGTGGTGGGAGGGGGGAGGGGTGTTCGTGGGAGCTGTCCTCGCCGTCACGACGTCGAAGAGGCACTCACGGGAGCCCCGGAGACTGGGAATTGGGAGGCGCCAGGAGAGGAGTCGGGGCTGGGAGAAGGGGCCCCGAGGCCGTCCCATCTGGGGCTGCGAACAGGGAGTGCAGCTGGGGTGTCCAGACCGCACAGGGGCAGGAGGACGAGACCGTGTGGGCCTGGGTTGGCCTGGCAGGGGGTGCTCAGAGGTCAGGCCTCCCCGGGGTGGGGCAGGGGAAGGCCCTGGGGCTGGTGGGGCGGGGTCCTGCAGCGGTCGACCTCGCACTTCCTCCGGGGGGCGGAGAGCCCCTGGAAAGGAAAGCAGCCCGGGCTGGGTTGTGATCCGGGCGGGGCGGCACCGGGGTGGGCTCTGTCCGACCCGGCCGCTGTGGGGGGCGGGGGTGTGCGTGTGTAAATCCTCAAGTCGACACCCCTCCTCCCTCCTCGAGCCCCTCCCCCAGGCCACCCGGGGCCTTTTAGGCGCTGACAGGTTAATAAAGTGCTAAGTGTCCCCACGGGGCCCTCCGCCTGTTGGCAGTTGCCCACGGAGCTCGCTCCAGCTGGCGGCGCGTCAATAATCCTGGAGCCGAGTCGGGGCGGTGGCCCCGGGGTTGGCGGCCTCCGAGACCCCTGGGGGCTGGGCCCAGCCCGCGTGTGGGAAGCCCGAGACTCCGGCTGGTGTGCTGGAGGGACAGGCGCGATGGGCCCAGGCACCGGGCGGACTTGAGCTTGCTAACCTTTTCGGGGGGGGGGGGGTAAGGCTTATTAACCTTTGAACCCATTGATGTCTGACATTCTCAAATGTAAATACGTGAATGATATAAATAACAATATTGACCAATACGTAAAGGGTTTTCTCTCCTTTTAAATACAAAATTCACCCAGGAGGCAAAAGTTCAAAGGACACTCCCAAACCCAGGACCTGCCTCTCCCTGAGAGGAGGGGCCGCACCTGCTCCCAGGCCTGCCCGTCTCCCTCCTCACTCCCCCCACCAGCTGGCTTGTCTTGAGGGACTGGTCCCCCAGATGTGCACAGGAAGGGGATCCAAGCCCTGGGGACTCTCCTGGTTGAGCACCGAGACTATAAATCAATGGGTTTTCGCAGGAATCAGTCTGGAGCGCTCAATTCCAGGGGCTGTAATGATCAATTCTTTAAGCCCATAATTGTTCAAATTACTCTGAGCAACATAAAACATTAATTTTAAGAAATTTAATAGAAAAAAGCTCTTTAAATCCACAGCGAGATAAATGACACCCAGCGTTGCGACCTTTTTCCATACCTTGGTGACATTGAATAATCTGAAAGTTATTTACATTTTCATTCTTCGTGGAAAATGTTGACAAGCTTTTGGCCACGGGCGAGGTGCGCGGGCGGCGCGGAAGGCCCCCTCCCCCTAATTAATGGGGGAGCCGCGGCTTCATAAAGCAGGGTTTCCATCAGTCTGCGGGGGCGACCTGCGCTGGCGGCTCCCACCCCTCCTGGAGCTGATGCCACAAGCCTCATTTTTTACCATAAAAAGATTCCCTCCCGGCCAGCAGAGCCCCCTCTTGGCACGCCCACCTGATGCGGGACTAAGGAGCGGCTGTTGCGGGGGGTGGGGGCGGCACGGGGATGGGGTCCATGGCCGGACCTGGGGGGAAGAGACAGGTGCTGCGGACCCCAAAGTCAGGGCGCGCGCGCAGCACGGCTTCGCGTTTGCAAGAGTGTGTGTGGATGCAGGCGTGGAGGTCATGCCTGGGGCCAGGGGGAGAGGGAGCAGGTGGGCTAAGCCCTCCGAGCCCTGACCTCCACGTGTTCCCAGAGACCGTCCGGGTGGCCTCCTGGGCCAGGCTGTGGGATGTGACGTGTGGGGTGGCCCGGCGGCGGGCTGATGTCCGCGAGAGGGAAGCTGGGTGACCCTGGGAGGGGCTCAACCTTTCTGAGCCGGGCACAGGGCAGCATCCTGCCCTCCCTTCCAGGGTTGCCCTGAGGGGACCGGCTCCGATGAAGGGTTGGGCAACGCTGGGGACCGCGACGAAAGAACCCCTCTCGGGGGCTGAGGGCAAATCCACGGACGCAGAGGAAACAGCCCCCTGACCTCGCCACCCCCAGACGCTCCGCATCTGTGCTTTCTCCCTGAACTCGGAGGCCTCAGTCGCCGTGAGCGAAGGGGGGCTTGTGTGCACCGGCTCTGGGGGCTCCGGTGCCCTCCCTGTGTCTGAACAGAGCGCCCAGGTCTGGGTGTCCTCTGAGCCAGGTGGAGGACCCAGACTGGGCAGCAGCAGGGTCTCACGTCCACCCGCCCCCTCCTCCGGCCAGTGTGCATCCCCCCCGCCGCCCCCTTCCCCGACTCCGGGGTGGGTGGCTGGAGGCACTGCGGGGACCTGCTGGGGCAAGGCATTACTCAATATGATTGGTCTGGGAAGACCCGTGCGGGAGGAGTCCCCGTCCCCGAGGGTCCCTGTCATTGAGTTTCCCCTATCACAGAAGGGCTCCCATCCCTGAGGGACCTCCCATCCCAAAAGGTTCCCCCAAACCTTAAAGGTGCCTTGTTCAGAGGAGTCCCCCATCCTTGAGGGGTGTCCCCCAAACCTGTGGGCAGCCATCATTCTGTCCCCCATGTGCATGGCCATCAGCTGTGGGCCAAGAGATGACTCTGTGTCTCTCTGCAAGCCGCCCCACTCATCTGCGAGGGGTGATCTGGTCATCGAACCCAGGAAGAGACACCCCCCTGGTCCCCGGGGAAATTGAGTCAGAACGACAACACGAGGCAAACCAGATACAAGTGCCGGCGCGGCTGCTGGGGCCCTAAGAAGCCGCCACCATGGGCACCGTGGTACCGTGCACCCCGGCGACTCCACTCGTGGGTGCGCACCCAAGAGACGGAACGCAGGGACCCAACTGGACACCCGGACACGCACGTTCCCAGAGGCAGGGGAACAGCGCAGGTGGATTCTGGCTGGGAGCTCGCGGCCCTCTCCCGGGGGATGGGTTCCCGTCCAGAGAGATTGACTTGGGGGCTGAGCAGAGAAATGCAGCCCTGCTGCCCCCACCCAGGCCTGTGGTCGTCTACAAAGTGGCTCTGTCCTGTTCCCCAGCCTAGAGCTCCACAAGAGACCCCGGACCATTGTCCCCGGGCCAGCCCGCCCAGACCTCCAGCTCTGCAGGCGCTCCAGAAAGGGCAGAGGTCGAGACCTGAGATGTCTCAGGGCAACAGGCCCCCCCACCCTCATTTTCTCTCCGTGTTGGGAGGACAATGCTCGCTGCCGACGGGGCGGCCCGTCTGCACTCTGGAGAGGCTCCCTGGGCCTCCCTGGAGGACAGGAGGCGGGCCCGGTCAGCTGCCACTAGCCCTGAGCTGCATGGGGAGGGGAGCACCTCCAGGGACGGCCGGCAGGGCTCGAAGGGACCGGGACCCCCGAGGCCCATGGGGCGCTGGTATCTCACGTGGCCTGACTGCCTGGGACAGGGCAGACACCCGCCCCAGGGCCCTGGCACCCAGCGCAGGGTTTGGTGAGGACGCCCCCTGACCGTTCCCTCGTAACCAGGCCCGCCCTGGGGGCTGCCTTGGGGCCTGGGCCTGCGCGTGCACCCAGTCTTCCAGAAGACCCCCCTTCACCCAGAAACCCCTCTGTAGTGTACAGCTGAGGCCCCCAGCAGGCCTTTCCCGGGGGAGGGGGCGGCCATCCTCTCTCCCTGACGAATGTTTCCGTCTGAGCTCCCGCTAATCTTCAGAATGACAAGGTTTAAAATTTAATTAGCAAGTTCCTCTTATGCAAATTCTCCTCATTAAACTAAGTGTCCTATTAGTTAAAATGAAGCCTGGCGGGGGCTGGGGGTGGGTCTCGGGCTGACGGCACAGAGCCTCCTCTTCCTCCTCCTCCGGGCTCCCGCCAGCAGGGGCTGCCGGGCTGCTCCGTCCTTCAGGGGACACCTGCGGCCGGACCCAGAGGGAGGGGCCGCGGCCTTGGGGGGTTGGCCAGGGCGCCACCCGCCACCCGCCACCCGCCACCCGCCGCCTGAAGAGGTGCCTGGGAGGGTCTCCACCGCCCCATCCCTGCGGGGCCCGTGGGAACCCCCACCCGTCTCGTAGGCCTGGGGTGGCCTGGCCAAGCTCCCAGGAGGGGCGGCCACTCTCAGCGTTGAGAACACAACGTGCGCGGCTTCTCAGCGGCTCCTTGTAGAAAATGTGGAGAACGCGCAGGACCCCCCCCCTGCTGTTCATTCCAACCAAGAAGCCGCCCGCTGCTGCCCCTCACACCTGCACTGGGGCATGCGCGTGTGCCCAGTGGCTCCGTAAGCTGCGTCGTCCTCACTTTGGGTCACTCCAGGGCCATCTCCTGGGGCCCTGAATGTCCCCCGAGATGCGTTCAGCTGGTGGCCTTACCTGAGGTCTGACTGGCTATTGACCCCTTGCATGGTTTCTGCTCGGTTCCTGGGGACGTCAGCTCCGGCCCCCTGGGGACCCTGTCCAGCCTGGTCAGGAGGGCCGCTCACCTACCCCTTCCCCCATGCCCCAGAGTCTGGAGCTGTCGGACTGGACCCACCTGGTCCTGGGAAAGGGTCAGCATCTTTCCTCTCCAGGGGCATCTCCCCGACCAAAGGGAACAAGCCCCATGTTGTCTTCCTCTTCTTTTCTAGAATGTTCCATACCGAGGCCACTCCCATACCCTATCCGTAACACCTGCACCCCCCCTCCCCCCGTGTCTCTGATGGGGCCCTAGCACAGTTTGGGGAGTCTGTGGTCACTTCGTGGCTCCCACCACACAGCCCCAGCTCTCTCCCCCTCCCGCTAGGGCTCCTGGCTTGAGAACTGGAAGTTTCTCAAACTGTACCTAAGGGTCAGCTGTTCTCAGAGGCTCCCCACAAGTCTTTAAAAGTGTGAGTTCAGGGCGGCCAGCCTGGGGGTGGGGGAGGCTCTGGGGTCCAGCGAGTGGAGGCACTCGTCCCATCGGGGAGGGTCTGCATCAGGGTCAGGGGCTGACCTCTCTGGGGCGTGGGCACGGACAAGCCCAGCAGACCCTGGGGGGCAGCTGGCTGAGGGGTGGAAACCAAGAGGCACTTCTCAGCCCCCAAGGAAGCTGGACCAACAGTCCACAGTCCTCATTCAGAGCCCTGCCTGCATTTCCTCTGCCCTAGCCTCATGCCTCCTTGGGGTCTTCTCATGCTGCTCCCCGCCCCCCCCCCCCCGTCCCCGGACACGCAGGCCTATCCCAGCCCCTCGGGCCCATGAGCTGGAGGGCCTGGAGGCCAGCTCCGAGCGTAGCCCTGGGAAGAGACCCATCCAAGCTCTCACGCGTCCTGGTGGCTCACCCCACCCAGCCCCTACATCTGGCCTCCCTTCTCGTCCATCTGGTCCTTTGTGCGTGGGCAACAGGCGGGTGGGGAGGCCCTCCACGAGGGTCCAGGAGGGCTGCAGCCCACCTCCCCCAGGGCCTGGCCGGCCGCCTCCAGCCCCTGTCCTTTAGCAAACCCTCGGAGGAATTTCTCAATGGAGCTAACTTCCTGACTGCTCCTGGCTTGAGAGGGCTTCATGGGCCCGGGGCAGAGGGGTGGGGGGGACCCTGCTGCCCCAGCCCCCCACAGGTTGGTCCAAGTCCTAGCCGCCCCTCAGTGACAGAGCTCCGTGTTTTCCAAGCCCCTCCTGCCCCGGTATCTTGCAAAAGGAGCCCCGAACAACTTGTTAACTCAGGGGACAGAAAACCCCCTGTGGGACTTAGGGGGGCTGCGCATTTGTGGCTTCCTGTTTTCGTCTGGGTTGAAATAATTCGGCCCATTAGTTTGTGATTCCCACTAAAATGTTTAATTAAGTAACAGGTTTCAGCTTTTAGGCCGATCTCTTATTAACTCTGCGAGCTCTCGGAAACACGAGAAGCCGGGCTCCACGTCTCTGTGCAGCGCGTGTTTTCCGGGCCCAGGAGCCCTCCCTTTGGGTCCGGCGGGGAGTCGGGGCGGGGTTGAAGGCTGGAGGCTGCGTTCTGGGTTTAAAGTCATTTAATTGAGTCGTGGCCCTCCGGACATCCTTCTTAAGGTTTTTGCTTAGCTTCATCAGCGCAGCGCAGCCGGCGAATCGTATTTGCAAACTAAACTTTGGAACTTAGGAAACAACGCAAGTCTCGCAAGTCTCGAGTTAATTGAATTTCTGTAAAAACCAAAGTAATTACACTGAATGCCCTTTTTTTAATGCTAAAAAAAATAGGAACATTCAAGAACACAGAATATGGCTTTTGAACAAATTAAATCTTTGCTGCCCAACCTCAGGCCAGGCCGTTGCGTCCTCTGGGTGATCAGAGCCCCATCCTCGCCCACCCCTGCTCTCCTGCGTCCCCTGAAGAGACGTGTTCGAGTCCCAGCCCCCGGGAGGCAGGAGTGGAACCTGCTGTGGGAAAGGGTCTTTGCAGGTGTAACTGAATAAAGATACCAGGTTGGGGCAGGTCCTAACCCAGTGACTGGTGTCCTTCGAGAAGGAGACACGAGGGAATACGGCCGTGTGGGGACCCGAGGCAGGGATGGGGGGCGCCCTCAGGGGTGCGGGTCCTTCGGGGGTCTGCCCCTTCCTTCCCCAGCCTGTGCACGCCAGCCGGGCCTGTCCTTCCCTCCTGTGGGTATCTGCAGGTTCAGCCCGTGGCCCAGCGGCGCCCCGAGTCTTCCAGGGCCTTTGTATAAGCCGAGGGGGTGGGCAGTAAGCACGTTGGCTGACCCTTCCCCCGACAAAGGTCCCCGCGACCCTGCCTGGCCCTCCCCAAGCCGCCAATATTAGAAAGGATTTGTGTCCCCGATAAATAATGCGAAGTTAAATTACATCCGCTCCGGCTTAAATTTTCATATCCCTATTTCTCATCTCCATAAAGAAATTCTGCTTGCGGGCCTCCCAGGATGGCCTCTGCCAGCTGCCAGGAAGGTCCTAATGAAATTACTCCTCTGGGTGGTGGCGGCCGGCGGGGCAGGGGGTGGGAGTGGCCCGCCTGCCTGGGGGGAAAAGGTAAAAGGCCAGAGTTCAGATTATTTATCTCCCTAATAACGTACCGGATCGCAGGCATCGAGCGGCCTGGAGCCAGGCCGGCCGGTGATGCATGAGGAGGCGGCCCCGGCGGCGTGGGAGCTTCCCGGGAGTGACCCCACCATAAGGGCAGGGCAAGGACAGGGGATCCCCCCACATCCAGGGAGAGGTGGGGACTCCAGGGCTCAGGGAGGGAGCCCGAAAATGCAGGACGGACGGGGGACGGACGGGGCACTGACGTTTCCTTGGGGTTTCTGCCCGTCTGCCGTAGCTGAAGTCGGGGGCTGGCTTTGGCCCCCTTTCTCGTGTTTTTCCTAGACCTGGGACAAACCGGGTACTTGGACAATGCCGGGTGCGCGGTGTTGCCCCCTGAGGGGCCTCCCAGGGGTGCGGGTAGGGAGGGGAGAAGCTGGGCTTGCCCTGGGGGTGACGAGGGGCCAGATGGAATGAACCAGAATCCCAGGCAGGGTGGAGAGAGGCCCCTGCAGGCTGACGTCCTTGGGAGTGCTGAGCAGGTGGCTGCAGGTGGCCTTGAAGGGCCAGGGGGAGGAGGAGGTCCCCTGCCCTTCCCCCCCCCCCCGCCCCGCCCCGCCCCGGGGAGCAGCCAGGCAGACCACAGCACAGTCCTGGGAGACCCTACACTAAGGCAAGGATCCACAGCCAGAATTTAAATCCCCAGTTACCACTGCAAGGATCGGGGCCCCCCGCCTGTGCGCCCTTCCAGACCGCGGGGTCCTCCAGCATTGGAGTCCCATGAGCCCCTCCGCTCCGCGGATGGAGTCCCTGGGCCATAACCGGGGTCCGTGGTGGTTCCCCCAGGCCCCAGTGGCTTGGTTCCTTGGACCCCCCACCTCCGGAAGAGTCAGGGGGAGCCCTTCACCCGGCTGAGAGCAGCAGCCTCTCCGGCCCGCATCGTGGTCCCGCGCCCCACTTGCCTTCGCCCCAGGTTCAGCACCCCAGGCTGGGGCGCTCCAGACCCTGGCTGGGCGGGGAGCATGGCCCCAGTTTCCTGCCCCTCTCCCCGACTGCCGCACCCCCCGCCCCCGTATTTATGGCCACTTAATCTGTGCGAGCGGCCGGCCCTGATAGATCTCTGAGTATCGATCAGCTTTAGGCTGATAGAAGTTCAAGCTCACAGGGCCTCGCTCTTTGACCCCCAAATAGGGCATGAATCTCAATCAAATAGACTGGTATTTGCACACGACTCCTACCCTGGGCGCGGGGCTGCGGGGAAAATCCATGGAGAGTACTAATGACTCACGATTTATAGAACACGTGCCATTTTAATATTAGAATAAATGTCATATTGCAAAGGGAGGGGACACGGGGGTCTCAGGGAAGATATTTCTTAGAGAGCCTTTTCTGCTGGAAAATGATGTGCGTGGAGTTTTATGAACTCAAATTTATAGACCTCATTTGGGCTTATAATTTAAAAGTGCTTATGAGAAAGACATTAAGTAGAGCGCTGGGTGGGGGGCAGGGGCTGGACGAGTGGGTGGTCCCAGAGCCGCGGGTTGGGGGAAGCCACAGGGAGGGGGTCTGGGGCGCCAGGGTGGGGCTCTGCCAGGGCCTGAACAGCATCTGGGGGAGGCGGCGGGCAGGGCAGGGGGACACCCCAGGGTGTCCTCACTGCTGGGCGAGGGTGGGTCTCCCCGTGGGTACCCACATGCACCCCAGGCAAAGCCGGACACACGTGTGCATGTGTGTTTTGCACGTTCATGCCCTATCTGCCCCGCGCAGCGCACACGCCGCCCGGGGCGCGTTCACGCCGTGCCGTGCCCACATGCACACACACTCCACCTCCCACTCCAAAACCACTTCTCTGAGCTTCCGGCCGAAGAGAGGTCTTCGTCCCAAGCTCCCCACCCCGACAGAGGCTCCAAGTCACCTGTGTCCTGGACTGGGTGGAGGTCAAAGGGTTCCCCTAAACTTTGTCACCTAGATAAACTCTGCTGGGTGACCGGGAGGGGTGGGCACCACTGTCTGGTAGGAACGGGCTTGGGCTCAGGAGGGCTTCGCCATCCAGTCTGATAGCAGGGCACGAGGCAGTGCCGCCCCGCCCCCACCCCCGGGGGCAGCCAGACCCCAGGCAGAGGCAGGCCCTGTGTGTGGAGGAGCGCACCAGGAGGCCCACCCCAGCCTGCACAGCCCCCTTGAATGTCTGGCCCTCAGTGACCTTTGATGGAGACCACTGGGGCCACCTGCGGCTTCGCAGATCCTGCCCCTCTGGGGCTCGGTTTTCCCAGCTGTGTCTGGAGAGCGTCCTCACTGGACGCCTAGTCTCTGGCGCCTGATTCTGGAGCCCTGCCGGAGGGTCAGGTCCCCACCACAGTCCCTGCCAGGAGCACGCCCGCGGGGCCGGCCTCGGGGAGCTGGCATTTCCAGAGGAGGGTCAGAGGGGACAGGGATTAGCCTTTGCTAGTATCCTGTACCCCAGGACTCCCGCAGGCCTCCGCTCCGGGCTCCTCGCTGAGAGCTGGGGAGACGTCTTTCAGGACGCAAACCTTCCCCCATCCCCTTACAGAATTGCCACCTCCCCTGCCAGGGTCCTGGGCTGTCCCCGAAGTCCCGGAGGCCCAGCAGGGGAGGTCCCCACAGTGCTCTCTCCCCTGCACGCAGTGACGGCTCAGCCTCCTCCATCAGGCCTGCGCGCACTGCCGCGGTGCCTGGTGTGGGCCGGGCTCCTTGCATTTCCGACTTTATTAGAGGAGAGTGTGGAGCTTGGGAATGCCGCCTCCTCTCGGTGGTCAATTCCGCTCCTGGAGGCCATAAATCTCCAGGCCTATGATTTGTGACTCCGCACTCCCGATAAATTAAATCTTTCTTGATGAAAAGGTTGGCGCTCCCGACTCTGCTTCAGGTCACTGTGCTCGTCCCGAGTGATCGGTGAGGGGCCTTGGGCGGGGCTCCCTGTTGCCCCCCACCAGCTGCCTGCCCTCAGCAGGACATTTGGGACATTTGGGCTCTTGGTAGAAAATGTCTGCAGATTTCCGTAAGAAGAACAAAGCCGTTCTCAGGGCACGGTGGCACGGGACAGGGCCTGCGCAAGGAGACCTGGGGCCATTGCCGAGGCCCGATCCTGCGGGCTAGCCTTGGGCAGTTCCAGAACTGGCTTCTGGGACCTTCCCTGCTGGGGTTGGGGGCAGGGGTCAGACCACTGGGCTCTTGTGGCCAGCTTCTCCAGCCACACCTCCCCGCATCCTCAGAGCCTAGGTCCCTAACCTGGGAGCTAAGCCAGGGCCACCGCAGGGACGTGCGTTGGAGGTCCGCGCCAAGGACAGCCTGACCCTGGGCGGAAGGTGGCCAGCATCCCCTGGGAACAAGCCTCTGGCCCCAGGAGCGTCTGAAAGCGGTTCGCAGAACCACCCAGGACTTTAGCCCCGCCGGCTCTTGAAATACAGCAGACCTGTCTCAGAAACCAAAAGGAACCGAGGTCCGCATTCTGGAACAGAAACATCTATGGCCCTACTTGAGTTGACCCCAGGGCAAGTGCCGGGGAGATTGCTCTGCCACAGAACGGAATCTCCCAGAGCGCCCAGCAAACTAGGCGGAAGCCCACACAGAACGGGGAGCTCGGGTTTCAGGGTGGTTCTCGGGGCACCCACATTCCAGCCCAGCCAGGGGCTTAGGCTCTGGCACCGGAGACAAAAGCCCTAACCCCAGGCTTCCTGGGACTCCATTATGCTGATGAAGCAAGTCATTTCGGAGGCACTCAGGCCTTTTTGGCTGATTGCTTTCGGGAGAGAGCCGCCCCTCCGGAGCCGCTGGGGAGTCCCATCTGGGAGGGGTGGGGGGCCACCCAGGGTCAGCGGCCCGCTGGTGAGGGGAGGCCCCTATGAACACCAGTAACTCGCCTGACTATACACAGGGGTGCTTCTGACCCCCTGCAAACTCTGGCAGAGTTCAGGGAGGAAAGGGGGCAGGAAGGGGCCCGCAGGGCTCTGGGGACCCTTTGGGTCCAATGTCCTAGGAGCTCAGGGTTTCTTGCCCAGCGAGGAGGGTCTATGCCTGGGCTTCTGGGCCCCAGGCCCTGGGGACGGCTGCCTTGCTGGACAGACTGTGGGTGAAGCTGAGACGGGCAGCGAGTTGGGACCCCGCTGCCCAGGTTAGCCCACGACACTTTGGGCAGAGGCTCCCGGCTATCGGGGGCGTGTTCAGAAAGGTGACCCCAGAAAGGCCACTCCCCTGCTTGCCCCGGTGCCTGTGCACACCTGCCGCATCACTGTCCCGGACCCTCAGGTCTGCCCCTCCCTCGGGGAACTCCCGGTCAGGGTGGGCAGCCCGATGCCCAGTCCCACAGCCCAACTCACCTACACCCCCCCGGCCCCCAGTGCCTTGGATCCTCAGGGCCTTTGTACCTGCTGTGTCCTCCGCCTGGCACACTCTTCTGCGCTGCCTCCCTGGACGCCTCGTGTGTGGCCTGCACCACTTGGGGTCACTGGAGTGGGTGTCGGCCCGCATGCTGGGTGGATGGGTCCGGCCAGAGAGGGAGAGCCAGGGGCCAACGGGTGGGGGGTGGGCGTGGAGGGGGCTGCCAGCGGGGTTTGGGGCCCGCTGCTCCAAAACACCATCCCCGAGCATATCGAAGCCGTGTCGCTGGCGGAGGCTCTCCCTGAATCCGTCCTGAGACCTCCTGTGAGGGCCGGTCTCCCCACACTCGGGACGGGAGCACCCTTATCTCCAAAGGCGAGGGGACTCCGGGAAGAACCCCATGAGCAGGACTTGTTCAGCGGACCCCAGGTCACCATGCGGGCCCCTGCTCCGGGCCTGTCCGTCGTGCTCCTCCGGGCCTGTCTGCTCTCTGTCCAACGAACACGCGGGTCGCCGGCCGCTTTGGGCCTTCCTGCCCCGTCGAAGAAAACTCAGGCTAAACTGAAGACGCACGCGTGTGCTTTTCCTCTGCTCGTCGGTCTTTGTCCGTCCACCTCTCAGACCCAGGGATGCTAAGAAGGTCGCCGAAACTTCTTGCTCCCGGGAGCGGGTGTGGGTCAGGTGTGGAGCCGGATTCCAGAGCGGCAAGGGCACAGGCACTCAGCGTTGGGGTCCCACGCCCCTGGGGCTGTGTCACTGACCTGGCCCCCGTAACAGTGACCACAGACCGGGGAGCCTCACGCCATGGGAGCTTACTCTTCCCAGCTCTGGAACTGCAGCCCCAAACCAAGAAGTCCGCAGGGCCGCCCTCCCTCCAGGCGCTGTAAGGAGGGGTCCCACTCGCCTGTCCTAGCTCCTGGGGGCCCCAGGAGTCCCTTGGTCTGTAGCCACATCGCCCCAAACCTCTGCCTCCTTCTTCAAACAGCTTCTGCTCTGCGCCTGCCCCCTCCCCTCTTATAAGGACCCCAGTCTTTGGGTATAGGGCCCACCCTAACCCAGTAGGGTCTTGTCTCTGAGATCCTTAACGGATTACACCTGCAGAGACCCTACATCTGCCCCCAATTGGCTGACCATGAGCCCCGGCCAGCCTCCGTGCCCCCACGCGCCCCTCTCTAAGGTGGACACGACCACCCTCACTCAGAGAATCCGCACCCTCTGAGAGGCTCCGTCATCTCCTGCTTGAACTCTGGACTGAGAGCAACGCCCCTGACAGCCCCGTGGGCCCAGGATTCGAAGGCCTCGGGGCCAAGCTGACAGCTTTCCTGCTCCCCAGAGTGAAGCCCCTGGGCCTCAGAGAGCCGTCTCCAAACGTGTGACCCCATGCCCGGTTGGTGGGAGCCACTGTTTCGGCTGTTTCTTTTTTTTTCTTTTTTTAAGATTTTATTTATTTATTTGATAGAGATCACAAGTAGGCAGAGAGAGAGGAGGAAGCAGGCTCCCGGCTGAGCAGAGAGCCCGATGGGGGGCTCAATCCCAGGACCCTGAGATCATGACCTGAGCCGAAGGCAGAGGCTTTAACCCACTGAGCCACCCAGGCACCCTCTGTTTCTAGCAATTTCTGCACCGTCAAGGCGTCAGTCCGCGGGGAATGGATGGCTCTGGTTCAGCAATGATAAGCCGAGTGGGGTGTGCTGGTCACCTCTCTGGGTCGCTACTGGGGCCCCAGGCAGCCTCTGTCCACTGAAGCCCATGCGTCTGCTGTCCGGGGTCCCTGCTCTGCCCACCTGCCCTGCTCCCGCATGCTGGGTTTGGACAGAGGACCGAAGGCTTCCTCGGCCCCCGCTGCTCACCAACCACCTCTTCCGACAGTGCAGGGAGTGGGGGTGAGGGCGCCCCATCCCCCACCCCACACCCCCTCACACCTGCACACCGGGGCTTCCCAGCCCGGAGGCTGTCACCATCAGCAGCAGTCATGGCCACGAGCTGTGTGGTGGGACTCTGCCAGGTACTAGGGAAGCCTGCGACCCCGACATCTTCGGGGATCCTCGTAGCAATTTATGCCGTGGGGCCCCAAGCCCACTTACAGATGAGTAAACTGAGCCTCCCAGAAATGACATCACTCACTCAAACTCACAGCAGCTTCAGGGGCTAGGGGCAGGGGAGCCAGGTCCAAGGCCACGTCCAGCTGATGTCAAAGGCTTACTGCCCCCTTCCCCCGTCTCCCACATCTACAGCAGAACGGGAGCCCCCAGAGTGGCCAGCACCTCCCCAGAGGCCCCCATCAGCCTCCCCTGAACAGCCTCGGAGGCCGGGGGCAGAGGGAGACAGGCTCCAGGGACCCATGAATACTGTGTGGGGAAGGTGAGGACCCTCCGCAGCCCAGAGCTCACCACTTGGTGCCCCAGTTCCCCCAGGCACCTTGCCCCGTTCCTGTCCACGCAGCCCCTGGGGGGCAGGTGTGGGTTCTGGGCCAGTGGAGAGGGCAGGGGTAGGAGCAGGGCAGGGGCTGAAGGGCTGGTTTCAGCCGCTGGGCAGCTCTGCCAAGGACCTTGGGTGCCTGGGCTGTCTTGTTGGGGGAGGGGAGGACCGTCCTCTGACTCCAGGTGGCATCGATTTCGCAGGAGGGAAATCAGACCCTGGGCAACCTGCATCTGAGAAGGGGACATTCTTCGATTGCTCCTGGGGGTCAGTTCCAGCCTCCCAGTCCCCCCTGCAATCCTGTTGACTTCATTGGGCTTTTGTCTGGGTGGCCCCAGGGGGATTACCCGGGGTTCCTGTTACATCGGCTTCGGGGGCCCGGCAGAGGTGAGCTTGAGGCCTGCTTTCCTGTTGTCCTGGGAACAACCTGGGTGCTCTGGGCTCCGCGGTCAGCGTCAGCCCAGCGAGGCCTGCCCCGGCGTGCAGGGAGGGCGGATGGGCCCCGTGTGCAGGCCAGGGGTTGGGGGGCGTTCCAGCTGGAGGGCACCCACGGCAGAAGTCCTGAGGTGGGAGGACCGAGGCGTGTCCCAGCACCCGGAAGGAGGCTGAGGCAGGGAGAGAGAGGGCGCCACGGCTGGCGGGGACGGCCGGACGCAGCGGTGAGGAGACGGCACTGTGGCGGGGTGGACAGGCTCCAGTGGCTCTACTTGACCGAAGAGAAGCTGAGGGTCAGAGTGGCCCGGAGGCAGCACCCTGGTGATGCAGCTAATGGGCTGAGCTGGGAGCAAATCCCAGCCTGGAGATTTCAATCCTCCTCTGTGATCAGTGCTGCCCGCAACCCCTCTTCTGGGGCTTCCCGACCAGACTAAAGACGCCATTCCAACTGGACAAGAGGCCTTGAACACACACTCCCGAATGTGAGTCCCCAGGCAGGGGAGGGGCTGCTGGGGGACCGTCGCGGGGGGCAGGGGCAGGGTGAGCCCTGGAGCAGCCGCCCCCTTCCCATGGCTGGCCGGCCTCTGCTGCCCCCTGGCGGTCACCCCCGCCCAGAGAGCCTCGACCCCACCGTGGACTGCCTCGAGGCTCCCTCTCGGGCCCAACCTGGGATTCTGCAAACAGGTTTACCAAATTGTCAATTAAGTGAAAATCAATCCGGAGCCATTCATCACAGGCCGCCATCGATCGGGGCCCCTGGGGAGCGATTGAGGCCAAGTGCAGCCCCACATCTGCTACATCAGGGCAGCCTCTGCGATCCATCATCGGGAACGGCCACTGCGCCCATGGGGCTTGGGGCCGGCCCAGCAGGCGGGAGGCGATGGGCACAGGGCCCTGTGCCCACGGAGGCTCCTCTGCTCCCCCAGCCCCACATGCCTGCCCCTTCCCTGCCCGAGCCCACCTTCACCTTCCCTAAGGACTAGGACGCTCCATACCTCTCCTTGCTGGCTCCCATGGCTCTGCTGGCTCCCTCTCACAGTGCCCACGAGGACCCTGGGGTCCAGAGCCAGGGAGCTCAGGAAGTCTGCGGGAGGAGACGGACCCCTCCCATCCTCAGCCTCCCCTCTCGGTCTGGCCTCCCCACAGTGTTCCCCCATCGACCCCGCCCTCAGCACGGCTATAACCCATGTGGAACCTTAAAGCACTGAGCTGAGTTCCAGACACCCCCTCCAGGGAGGCCCCCAACCAGGGACCGGTCTTGGGATCGCAGGCCAGGGATGCGTCACTAGGAGACCAGAGCCCCCAGGACTCGCCGCACACACCTGGGGAGTCTGCAAGACCCCGAGACACCCACTTTTCTCTTAGAATTCCTTTGCAATACAGCACTCGGGTCACTATTTCTCTGTCAGGAGGAAACAGACCGTCACCACCCTGCCTGCAGTCAGCCTGTTTCCAGGCCCCTTGAGGGAGCTGCCCCAGCCCAGACCTCCAGAGCCTCCCAGCAGGCCATGGGGGGGACCCTGTGCATGTGGTCAGTGCTTGGGAACTGGACGCCCTGCTCTATAAGCCAATGGTGTTTCTAGGGGAGGGGCCTCACTGGGCACCCTCGTTGTCTACAGGGGACAGATGAGAGCATGATAGGGAGACCCCCAGCCCTTCCTCCTGGGCTTCAAGGTGGGAACGACCACCTGCCCGAGCTCAGGATTTGGGCTGAACACGGAGATCGTTCCGAGAGCCCCGGGAGCAGCCAGGCGCTGGAGTCACTCCACATGCTGACACTGTGGCTCTGCTGTTTGCGCTTCTGGGGGCAGCTCCTAGCTGGCCAGCCCTGCCCACCTCCTGTGGGCCATGCCCTGGGACACGGAGGAGGTGTCTGACAGGAGACAGGCGGCTCCGGACAGGGATCCAGGGAGATGGTGAGCGAACGAGGTGCTGCTGGGGCTGGTGTGGGCAGAGAAACCCAAAGAGCACCAGCAGTCTTCCGAGAGAAGGCTGAGCGGGCAGAGGGGGCTCCTGGGAGCCACGGGACATCACCCCGAGTGTCCTGCCTGCCCAGCCAGGTGTGTGCAGCGGGCGCCCAGGCCGGAGAACCGCGGGAAAACAAGAGCAATCCTCGGAACTTACACAGGGCCTGGAGTGCAGAGGTGTCCGTGACCCGAGTGAGAGGCCTCGTAATTCCCAGGACGTCAGCTGAAATGCTCCGAAGGGCCTCCGCTCAGCTCTGGGGCCAAATTAACCCCAAGCTAGCGACGCGCTAACAGACCAGCGGAGCTCAGCAGGTAGCGTCCAAAGGGGCAAACTGCTCCCAGTAATTGAACTACGTCCCAGAACCAAGCTCATGAACTACGTCCCAGAACCAAGCTCATGAACTATGACCCAGAACCAAGCTCATGAACTACGTCCCAGAACCAAGCTCATGAGGATCTCCGGGGACACAAAGTATCCTTCGCCTGACTAGCGGGAATCTAACTGTCTAGCACTCAAGCAGAAATTACCAGGTAGGCAAAGGAGCAGGACAAAATGGCCCAAGACACTGCAAAAGCAACAAAATGAGTCAGAAAGCACAGAGGTGAGAGCACGAGGCCGGAAGGCTGTCGGGATGGGCGCCGGCGCCGTGTTCCCTACGCCCCAGGAGGAGGAGGGGAGGCTGGGCGTACAAGGGAGGGCTTGGAAGACACAAAGACCGGAGTCACATCTCTGGAGAGGAAAATCCACTGCCAGGGATAGACGAACACTAGAGAAAGGAAGGTGCACGTGAACGCAGAGACACGGCAGCAGAGACACGGAGAGAAAAGCCCACAAAAGCTGGCCTCATGCACCTGCCGCTGGCGTCCTTGAGGCTGAAGACAGAGAAGGGGACGTACGTGAAGAATTAACAGCCAAAACCTTCCCCGCATTGATGGAACCTGTAAACCCACAGGTCCGAGAAGCTCTACAAACCCCAAACACAGGAAATAGGAAGAAAAGGACGCTGAAGCTCATTTTCTTTCTTAAAACCAGCGACGAGGAAAGAGCACGCCAGGCAAGCAGCCAGCGGGGAAGGGCGCGTCCGTGCAGAGGCGGGAAGCACGGCTCCTCCACGGAAGCAGGGCGGGCATCTCGGAGGCTCGGAAAGAAAACGTTCGTCGCCACTGAATTCCACAAAGGCAGACGTCTCCGTCGCAAACGGCGTGAGAGAAAGGCTCTCCAGGCAGGACAGAGCTGAGAGAGTTCTTCCCCTGCAAACCCGCAGCGCAGGAAGCGTCAAAGAAATCCTTCCGACGAAGGGCAAGTTGTTCCCGGTGGGAAGATCCACCCACACAAAGAAATGGAGAGCACAGGGAATGGAAACCCTATGGGTGATAGAAAACGCTTTCTTTCTAATTAAAATCATTACGTAATTGACGGTTTTAGGCAAACATTGTGATAATGTGTCACGGGGCGGATGGCGTATGTCGGAGTGTGGGACGAACGCACCCGGGCCGGGGCGGGCCCCGAGCTCCACCGCGAC
Source organism: Mustela lutreola (assembly GCF_030435805.1). Classification (NCBI taxonomy): domain Eukaryota; kingdom Metazoa; phylum Chordata; class Mammalia; order Carnivora; family Mustelidae; genus Mustela; species Mustela lutreola. Next base: position 1,510,998 of record NC_081301.1, read on the forward strand.
GAGGTGCTTGGGTGGACGGAGGCTAGGAGAGCGCTTGAAGGTGGACCGCGGTGAGTTAAGGGTGTTCGATCCCTTAAACGGCCTCTAAAAACACCACATAGGACGTCGTCACTAGTAAGTCAAGGGAGGAGATATGGTGGGACAGTGAACGCATCCTGTCAAGCGAAGGAGGCAGGAGGCGTGGGGAGAGGGCGGGCGCCGACGGAGGGAGCGACAGCAGACGGCCGGGGACACTGAGCCCCGTAAGTGCGACCGGTCTGAGCGCCCCACTAAAACCTGGCGCCGTGTTCTTCTGCGCGTGCTGCGGGTGCACTGGCCTGAGGACGACCGGCCTGTGGGAGAAGCCAACGCAGAAGGCCCCGCGCCGTCCGGTTCCGTTTCTAAGACCCACCGAGAATAGTCAAATTCCCGGACACAGAAAGGACACCAGCCGCGGGGGCTCAGGGCCGGGAGGGCGTCAGCGTTTAACAGGGACGGACGTTCGGTTGGGGCAGAGGAGAAGGTTTCGGGGACGGATGGAGCGGACGGACACACACCAGCGTGAAGGTGCTTCATGCCACGGAGTCGTACCTGTAAAGTGGCTGAAATGAAGGGGCGCCTGGGCGGCTCACTCAGTGGGTGACTGAGTCTCGGTGTCCGCTCAGGTCATGACCTCAGGGCTCCGTGTGGGCTCTGTGCTCAGAGGAGAGTCAGCCCCCACCACCCCGCTCATAAGCTCTCTCTTGAATAAAAACATCTTTAAAAAAATAAAGAGGGGCGCCCAGGTGGCTCAGTGGGTCAAGCCGCTGCTTTCGGCTCAGGTCATGATCTCAGGGTCCTGGGATCGAGCCTCGCATCGGGCTCTCTGCTCAGCGGGGAGCCTGCTTCCTCCTCTCTCTGCCTACCTCTCTGCCTGCTTGTGATCTCTGTGTGTCAAATTAAAAAAAAAAAAATTAAAATTAAAAAAAAATAAAGAAAAGAAACAGACAATGATTGTTGGAATCGATGGGAAAATCACCGTGGGCCAGGTACCGCTCTGGACGCGCGGTCAGCAAACCGCCTTACCCGTCCCCAGCCCTGCTCACGGACCAGCAACACGGACACCTGGGACAGCCCTCGGCTCTTGGGAAGAAGGGAGGAGCGACAGGCACAAGGCTTCGCTTCGGGGGCCGTGAGGCCCGTGGGTGCCAGGAGGAGGCTCGGGGCCAAGGGAGCTCGGGGGCTGGGTCCCGCGTGGCCCATTTTAGCAACATTGTTTATCAGAGCGAGGAGACAGCGTCCTCCCAAACGTCTCCGTGCGGGGGATACCATTAAGGGTTTTATGCTACGACCAGTCCACGGAGGATTGTGCAGCCAGTGAAGAGTAGTGACGAACTTGGGAACATGTTGCCATGAGTGGAAAACGGGAAATGGGCCATGGGACACACTGCACCACGGCACACACGGTGCGTGTGCACACAGCTACGCACACACACATGCATAGACACACGTGTGCACAGACACGGAGACGCACATAATTGTGCGTGTGCATAGACACATGTGCACATGCACAGACACTTGTGTGCACAGGCACACATGCACGCACACATGAACCCACGTGCACTCACACATGTACGCACCTCCACTCACACACTGGTGCACATGTGTACTCACACGGGTACACACAAGCACACGCGCGTGCACAGACACACACACCACACACAGCTGCCATCTCCCCCACTTGGCAGAGGAGGAGTTCAGCCACGGGCCCTGTATGGCCGCAGTCCCAAGCGCGACTCTGGGATTGCTCCCTCCGGCCCCAGCCTGGCCCCAGGGTTAACACGCGGTCTCGGGCATCTCGTTGCTCTGCCGCGCCGCCCCATCCGGCAGGCCTTGCCCACGGTTGTGGAAGGGCACCTAAACAACCAGGCCGCTGCCGGACCCTCGATGCGCAGGCCTGCATCCCAGGGACAAATGAGACTCTCAGGGGACCCGCGGCGGCGTCCTGATCCCAGCGCACCCAAGGAAGACCGCGGCCAGCGGGAAAGGGGGTGGAGAGAGCCGGATCCGCTGCTAATTCTTTCAAACTGCTGTTTATTGAAATGAGGCACCAGGGGTAAACCAGAGGTGGGTCGATAATGGTCTGTCTAACACAATCAGCCCGGCCTCGGCCGCCGCCCCCCACCGCCCCACGCCGCCGTGGGAAGCCCAGAAGGACAGAGGCCAGCGCGGCCCAGGCCTGGGTCCCCGCCGCCCCACCCAGGGAAGCGGCGCAGCCCCCGACCCTGGGCCCTCCTCCCCTCCCCCATCCCCACAGGCAGGCGTCTTCTTCCAGGATCACCCAGACACAGGAGCGGCTCGTGGGGAGCAGGGCTCCCACCCAGCCTGGGACTGGGTTGCCCCGCGCGCTGCTCCCGGATGCTCCAGCCGCCCACGGTCCTCGCTCCTCGCCGCCCCAGAGCCCAGTGCTGGGAGTCCTTGGGCACAACCAGCCCTGGGTAGCCTGCACCCGGCCTGGGCCTCTGTGCCTCATGTCTGCGAGTGCCCGGGTCCCACGGAGCAGCGGGATGGGGCACAGGTGAGACTCCCGCTGGAGGCTGTGTCTCCCCAAAAGGGGCTTGACTCTGCTGGCAGCCTGGGCACGGACCATCCTGCCCCTCTCGCTCAGGCCCAGGCTCCGCGGGGCCTCAGGAGTCCCAGGGTCGGGGGTGCCGGTCGCCCAAACCCAGCCCTGTGGGGTGGAGCCCCCGGCCTGTCCCAGCTCCCTGCTCCCCAGAGCCGGTCCTGCTCTCTGTGCACAGGGCCCACCCCTGCCCTCCAGGCTGACATCTGTGCGCACTGCCAGTGAGGATGGTGGAGGCCCGGGGGGATGGAGGCAGGCCGGGCTTCGAGCGGGCGAGGTAGGGCCCAGACAGGGGCTCACAGTTCATCCGTCCTTTGGAGAATGCGCCCGTGGGCCACCTGTGCACTGGCTTCCCAGGATAGACTGCCGGTCCGTCATCAGAGCAGGACAGACACAGGTCACAGCGTGGCAATCACGTCTCCTCCCCACCGTGAGGGAGGAGTGCCCAGAAATACGGCGGTCTCGAAGTGGCGTGCCCTTCCCACGGGTCTCCCAGGGCCGGCTGGGGGGACATCTACTCCTTCCCAGGTGATGAGGCGGGATATTTGACCCCCCCACCCCGTCCTGCCGGGTCCTCTGGGGTGAGGGGTGGGGGCTTTCTAGCGTGCTGGGCCTCAGGCAGGTCCACCGACTCAGCAGGTCCCATGCCCGGCTTTGCCTGAGCTCGGGGGTCAAACTCAGCTTGTACTCGACCTTGTATTCCACCTTGTTGGGGGAAGGCTTTGGAAGGTTCAGAGTAGGGTGACTCCAGAAGGCTCCGAGCACGTCCCGCGTTCAGCTCCTGCTGGGGAGGGGCGACTGCGCAGACCACAGAGGAGGCAGGTGTGTTAGCCCCAGAGCTAACGGGGGAGCAGGCACGGGGCTCTGCACAGCGGAAGGGGAAATGGGCTGACCACCCCCCCAGGTTTCACTTCTCCAATAGGACGCGGACACCTTCCCCTGAGGGCAGCCTTTCCCAGAGCCGAGTGGCCCGAGCAGGGTTTGCCGTGTCCCCCTGCAGGGATGGGGGAGTGGGGCGCTCAGCCACAAGGCAAGCCACCTGGCTTCTACAGGACCACGGGGGAGCTGCCTGCCCTCTGGCCCTTTCTTCCCCCGGGAATGTCTTCCCTGGGACCACGTGCTTCCCCTCAAGGAAGAGCACAGGACAGGGGCATCGGAGGGACACCGCTACCTGAAGCAGGGGAAGGCCACCTGTCCACCGGGACCCGTGACCAGCCACCTCTAGGCGTCTGCTCCTAGAGGCCCAGGCTCCAGCGCCCTCGGTCAGAGCTCCACAGGCAAGTGCCCCTCCGAGGGCCTGGAAACAAGGCTGCCTGCAGCTCCGGCCCCCAGGGGAGGTCCACAGAATCGGGGAAGATGTTGTCAAACAGGATGTGCCGGGCGTGGCTCACCAGGAGAGCAAGGGACCGCCCCCCCAGCCTGGAGACCCCCACTCGGTGGGCCTGGGCACAAGCAGGGGTCCACAGCCTCACGAGCTCCAGGCAGGCTGGTGCTCTGGCTGAGTCCCCTGGCTTGGTGGACCCCAGGACACAGCTCAGCCCAGCAGACAGCCAACCCTCCAGGGCCGTCCCCATGCAGGCTGGATTCCGGGGCTCCCATCCGTGCACAAAGCCTAGTTCTCCCTGGGTGTAGATCTGACTCTTCCTGACCACCGTCCCCTCAGGCCTCAGTTTCCCCATCTGTAGGGGAGGGGTCCGGGGTGGCCCCGTTGGTTCTGGGTGCTGATCGAAGCGGTTCACTGGGCCCCCGGGAAGGGAGGGTCCTGCGCGCTCTCCCAGGAGATGATGAGGTGACGCTGGGCTCCTTGGCGCCCTTCTGAGTGCCCCGGCCTGGGGGGCAGCTCCCGGAAATATGGGGCGCCTCCCGTCGCAGGGCGGGCGCCACCGGCAGCGTGTCCGCCGCCTGAGCCCCCAGTGCGGGGAGGGGTGCGGCGGAGACTGAGAGGAAATCAAAAGCAAATTATTTTCGGGATTATGGCTCTGGAGCCCTGGCTGGATACGGCCCATTTTTCAGAGCAGACAAAGCCATTTTCCGAGGGATCAATTTTGCCCGAGCAAGTCGCCTCCTCTCAGCCCACAATCCATCATATTTCCCCATTTGCAATTTCTCGTGTCTGAGTGTTTTAAGTTTCCGATGAATTATTTCATAAAGCTTTCCTTCCTGCCGCCGAAGCAGGGCGCCCGGGCGGCCGGAGCTGCGGGCCGCACCCGCGGTCAGCCCGGTCGGGGCGCGCAGGCCGGGCCGCAGGGGCGGGAGCCGGTGGGGCGGCGGCGGGGGGCCGGGCCCCAGCCCGCGGGGGTGGCGAGGCGGGTGCGGGGAAAGTTTTGAAGAGATTTATTCTGATGTGCTGCTGAGGGAGGGCCATCCTTCAAGAGGCGGCGTGTGTAAAAGTCCCCCGGCCTGTTGATTGGTCTGTCATAGTGATTTGTGGCTCTTCCCCCGAGGTAATGGGGAGCAACTGGGCCCTTGAAAGGCAGCCGGACAGATTGCTGAGCGGAGCGGGCGGGAGGCCGTGGCGGCCGGCAAGATTTATTGACCTCGACCCGCCGAGGTCCCCTCAGTGCTTTTAATCTGGCCTTTAAGCTTGTCACCAGCCCTGATTGCAGCCGGGCAGGCTCCCCGGGGCCCCACAGGGTAGAGGTACGGGGCCACCCAAGGGCCTTGCCATCTGGTCCGCTGCCCCCGTGGCGGCCCTGCCCTGCGGAGGAGGCGCGGTGACCCCCTGCCGCCCCGATCTGCCGCCAACCAGGGCTGCCACTTCCTGTGCAAACGACTTCGCTGAGCTCTGCGTCTCGTCCCGTGTGGCTGGCCCAGTCACAGCGAGCGTCTGGAGGTCTCGGTGGTGCTCACAGGGCCGCACAGCCCCCACCGTGGTCCACGGCAGACACACCCCCGGCCCCGGAGAGCACCCGGGGGCATCTCGGCGGCTCCTGCCCAGCTTAGCAGACCCTCAGCGCACCGTCTAGCTACCGGCTCCTCGGCTTTTTTACCCAAAGGAGTGGAAAGCTCAGATCCGCACAAAGACCTGCATGTGGCTCTAGAGCACGTGTGCTCGTGGTGGCCGTAGCTGGAAGCAGCCAGGGTGCCCTTCAGCAGGGGCTCGGAATGGCCACATTGAGCCGTGGTCCCTGTGGGCCATGGAATACTATTCGGCACTAAACAGAAACGTGCTGTGAGTCCGGGAAATGGCAGTGAGCCGGCTTACAAGCTCCCAGCGACTGAGAGAGGCCAGCTGAGAAGCCGCTGCGTGTGGCTCGAAGCCACCCTGAGCTGCCGGTTATCACGGCCATCACGGCCATCACGACACGGACAAGGGGACAGGTGTCGGCCAGGGCATGGAGACAGGGCCCTGGAGCACGGCTGGGGAACCCACGCAGGGGCAGCCACTGTGGGAGCTGGCACAGAGCTTCCCCGAGAAGTGAGAACTGGAACCTCCGTCCGGTCCGGGGCCCCACCTTGCAGGATGCTCATCCGAAGGACGTGAAACCCCATCATCGAGCAGCGTCTGCAGCCCATTCTCACAGGGGTCGGGGCCCAGAAACAAGCCACGTGTCCACGGACGGATGGACGGACGGATGGACGGACGGATGGACGGATGGATGGACAGACGGATGGACGGACGGATGGAGAGGACGTGGCTCTGCGCAGGACAGTGGAATGCGCCACAGGAAAGAAGAAAATCTTGCCGCTTGTGACACCACGGACGCTCCCGGAGTGTGTGACCCTGGCGACAGGCGTCTGACAAAGACGGACGCCAGGGGTCCCCACTGCTATGTGGGTCCTAAGACCCCTGAGCCCATAGAGGCAGAGCACAGGCCAGTGTGAGCAGAGCAGGTGCCGGGAGGCTGGAGGCGGTGGAGGATGCACTTCCACGCGCAGCAGGACGGGGGCTGGGGTGAGATGCGCGGCCCCAGGACCGCGGTTCACAATGTCACGGATTTGGAAGTTGCTAAGGGAGTAGGTCTTTGAAGTTCTCATCACAGGAAGGAAGGGCCATGACCCTGAAAGGTGAGGGGGTCCGCGGCACACGCATATGCCCGCCGTGTGCCGCGTGGCCCAGTGACCCAATGCGGCGTGTGGCCCTTCACGGGACTGTGATGCCTCTGAGGGCTGCCGGGCTGCGCTGAGCGGTCAGGGTCATTCCCTGCCCGGCTGACTGGCGTGCCCTCCCTGGGCTGTGCCGAGCGGTCAGGGTCATGCCCTTCACTCCCCAGAACAGGCTCCTCTGGTTCGTCTGTCATCTGTGGAGGGCACGTGGGCTGTTCCCCTTTGGTGACTTGAGGGGTGCTGCCGTGGACACTTGTGGATATGTTTTCCTGCGGAGGGTCATTGCCGTGTCTCTCGGGGGCACACCCAGGGCTGGAGGTGCCGTGTGTTGGGTGGCCCATGTGTGGCCATTCGGGGAGCTGCCAGGATGTGGCTGCCACACATCCGTTTCCCACGTGTCCCCTGACGGTGGAAGCGAGCGGGCTCGTCGTCCCGGCTCGGCAAGATACGGAAACATGTGAAGGAGCAAAGCAAACAGCACTGTACGCCGTAGGCCCCGTGGGCCAGTGCATCTTCCCGTCGGACCTTGACCTTGTTCCTTCTCGTCGCCAGCTGTGCCCCTCGCCTGTCCTGGTGGCGTCCCGTGAGCCTTGGTGCTTAGCGGAGGCTTTCCTGCACGCGCTTTAAACCATTGTCGGATGTTCCGGGTGCCGGAGGCCCTGCTGTGCTTAACGGCATTCGGGGGCCCCGCGGCCGTGTGTTCACACCTTCTGGGGGCCCGGGTCGTGGCGTGGCCATCAGCCGGCTCAAGGGCCAAAGATGGAGACCAGGGCAGACCCTCGGGGCCCAGCCTGCCCCTCAGACTTACTGCTCTCCGTGAGCACCCCATTTTCCCAGGGCAGCCTAGAGGGTGGGTTCCACACCTCCCTGACCTCTGGGGGACCAGAGCCGTCATGGGCCCCATAGGAGGTGGTGCACTGCCAGGGGACGGGGGCCTTGTACCCCAGGTTCATGGGAGAAGGGGGAAGTCGTGGGGCCGCCCATCTGTCACCTTCACAGCGACCAAGTCCCTTTCCTTTCCTCCAGAAGACTGGGAAGCCTCTGGCGTTTGAAAATCAATAATAATTCCAGCGACACCAGGGGCTGGGCAGGGACACTGAAGGGAGGTGACACGGAGCCAACACGCTTCGCCTCTTTAAAGACACCTTTTCTGAGGCCCCTCCGCGGACAGGACGCGGCTCAATCTATTCCGAGCTCGCACTTAGAAATTAAATTCCCTTTAGCCGAATAGGAGCCTGGCTTCAATCAGCCGTGGACTTGCCCCCTCCCCCCCGCAGCCGCCCTCCCCTCGCCTCCCGTAAGTATGCAAATGAGGGCACCTTGCGAGCGGCCATCGATCCTGGTGCTCGGCAAGGAAATGAAATTAAAAAGGAGCTGCGGCCCCCGGCTGCCCTGCTCGCGGCCCCGGGCTGCTTGGGTATTCTCGGACATGGCTCTCCTGGGCCCGCCTGGCCCCTGACCCTGCTACCCCGTGGGGGGGCCTGTCCTGGCAGCGGATGGCCCTGACCTTGAGAACTTCCTGCAGCAGGAACCACCTCTACCCGGAACACACACCCCCCTTCCCAGCCGGGTCAGGTTCCAGGAGCACCTCGGGCCCTGGTGTGGGAATGCGCGTCCCGAAAGTGAGTGTCCCTCCCGGCAGGGCCTGTGATGGAGTTCAGGTCCTGGACCCCATGGAGGACCCCAGAATGGGTGGCCTGTGGTCCCCACCCCTGGGGGCCTTGGCACACACCCCTGAACACCATCGTTTTCATGCTGGCGCCTGCTCTCATCCCACAGACGGCCCGCACGTCCATGGGGGCAGGGCCTGGTGCTGGACCCCGGAGACACGGGAAAGACGGATGTCTGCCCTGCACCCGCCACCCCTGAGATGATCAGAATGTGTCTGCTGGTGAGGGGCCTCCAAGATGGGAAGGGTCTTCAGGACCGGCAGGAGGCTCTGTGATGGGGTGGGGTTTCAGGCTGGGAGCCTCTGCCTGGGACCACTGACACCAGCCCCTTGGCAGACGGAAGCAGGTCTTGAGTCTTGGTCTCGAATGAGGATCCCTGCTATTCGTCCCAAGCCAGAACAGGACGCAGAGCCACTTGTGGGCTCATGGCTCCCTCCCGCCCCGCGGGGTCCCCACGCCAGGAGGCAGATGCTTCCAGGGGCAGGAACGAGTGAGGAAGTTGGGACATACTTGGAGTGAGGGGCCCGACTTTCCGAGCCGCTCTTGGGCCCCGTTCCCACTCAGGCAGCCCTGGGGGGCTATAGGTGGGGGCCAGATGCACCCCAGGCCACGTGGAGGGTCTCGTGGAGACAAGGGCCAGAGTGAGCAGACACCGTGAGCTCGTGCTCCCTGGGAAGGAGGCAGGATGAGCGGCTGGCCAGGGCGGAAGGCCCAGAGTGGCCCCACTCTCTTCACCCCAGTCCACCAGCCTCCTCAAGTGTCTCCTGTCCCTACCTCTGGGCCTTCGCACCTGCCGCTCCCCGCCCCCAGGGCTCGTGTGATGGGCTCCTTCTTGTCACTGAGGAATCAGCTCTCAGGTCACAGCCTCCCACTGGTCTGGATCAGCACCTGACCTGCACTGTCCTAGAGCTCTGTCTGTGCCTCTCCCCACTGGCTCTCTCGGCTTGTTTCTGTTGTGACCCCGTCTTACAGGGTGGGACCCCTCTAGTAAGGGGCAGAACCAACCCGGAGCCCCGCCGCTGCCCCTGCAGGCTGCCCAAGGCCTGTCTGTCCGAAACGGGGCCTGCGGGTAGAACTTCAGAGGGCTACGTGAGGCTGGGAGTCGGGGGAGCCCCCGTCCCCCCGTGCCAGGGAGGGGAGCACAGCCCATCTTCGATGTAGAGCTGTAACGTTAATTGTGATGTGTGGCGCTCACCGTAATTAAACTGATTCATTCCCAACAATCAAGGCTACACTGCATAATATATTTAATTAGCCAGATTTCCTGTGCACGTTGGCAGGACGGAACTGGCAAGTTCTCGGTGTAATACACTTAATTCTGAAATAAATCATTGTTTGCAGAGGCCCACGCAAGGCCCGCCCCCCAAGGGGCCAAGGGCACTGGGCGGGGGGGGGGGGGCGGGATCTGCCATTGCTGGTCACCCCGTGGGCATAGACGGGTAGGGAAGCCCTTCCTGGTGTGGGGCGAGTGAGTGAGGAGGGCCGGCTGCCTGGGCCGGGGGTAGGTGGCTGCCGAGAGCGTGCCCTGCCCAGTGACACCTGCCGGGGTCCTGGGGAAAGTGTGCAGAGTCATCAGGCTGCCCCGTAGGAAAACTGTCTTGTGGGTGTCAGCGCTGGGTCAGAGAGCTGAGTAGGGGTCCCCCAGTCCCAGGCTCATCTGGACGCCATGTCCCCAGGTACAGCCCAGCCCCGCCCGCCCAGCTAGTGCCAGCACAGCTTAGAGGACCCCGGGCCTGGGCCGGCTCACTTCCCCAGGCTGGGGCCGGGCGTCCACCCTTTGGAGCACCCTCGTCCCCATCCGAGCTCTGTGAGGACCCACATGGCTTCCACCACTGAAAGCCTGAACAAGGGGTGAGAGACATTTCCAGGACCGAAGCCAGCAGGCTCTGTCCCTCCCAGCAGAGTCCCCGGGACAGGAGGGGTCCTCGTGTGTGTACTCCACCCCCCGGGAGGGGGGCGGGAGGGGCTTCGGCGTGCCTCCCTCTTGGGCAGCCCTTCTGCCCCGGGCTCTGGTTACCGTGTGCACTGCCATCTGCCACCGGTGGGGCGGGCCTCGTGCATAATTCAGGCATCTCGGAGCGGTCCCAGCGAATGCGCATTGACAAGGCCTGACTAGCCTGATCGGGTGTCGAGACATTGGACCCACCAGCAACAGGACCTGTGTCCCATGCCCTGTCTGGGCTTCGGTGACAGGCCGGGCAGGGAGCAGGCATGGGTGCTGTCCTCCTGCTGTGGGGGGTCAGACACTGCCTTCTCCACGTCCCCCCGCTGCTTGGGCAGGGGGCGGGGCGCGTGCTCGTGTCCAGCCCGTCCCTCCCCTGCCCTGCGGCCTCCATCAGGGGGTCGCACCCCAGCCCTTGAGCCTCAGTTCCCGTCTGTGAAAGAGACCCAGGGCAGCACCTGCTGCTCAGGGTTGGAGGGGAGTGAGATGACCTCCAGATGGGGACTGCCCCGAGGTGCCCGCCAGCCGCCGGGAGACCTGGCCTTGAACCTGAGCCTGGTGCTCTTCTCCCCAGGCCACGCCCCCTCGCTCTGTGCAACTGGAGAGGAAATTCTGGCCTCTCAGGACTGACCCTAAAACAAGATCTCAGACCATGGTCTCCCACACCCAGCATCCATGACCACCCCGACGTGGGCCACTCCACGGGACCCACCGCTGTGGCCACGGTGCCTGGGAGCTTCCGGGCATCATGGCTCAGCCGGGACGCTGGGAGGCTGCAGGGCAGGCAGACCCCTAAAGGCCCTTCCTGGCCTGAATCTCGGGTGTGACCACAGGACCGCGTGTGTGTGCGGGCCTGCCCCGCGTGCCCACCACCTGCTGTGGGCCGGTCCTGCAGGCCCCGAGCCCGGGCTCAGAGGACCAGCCTCCAGGACCACAAAGCCACCCTCACCGCGACCCCAGATATGCCGGTCCAGGCAGCAGAGGGGGGACACTGCGACTACAGAGAAGGCTGGGTGGACGGCTTCCCAGGACTCTGCCTGCCACCCCCCGGCCCGTCTGCGGGCCTGTTCGAAGGCTGCTGAGAGGACATGGGCGAGAGAGCCAAGGGCAGAGAGGGGCTCACCAGGAACACTGAGGGCCCTGCCAGGCCTGCGCGGGGCCCAGCAGTGGCTGCCGGGATGGGCACCCCGTCCTTTGGGGGACGCACATCTCACGTGGGCACCTGCAGACCAGGTAACCCGAGCCCTCTGCTCCGGCTGTCGTTGCTGTTGAGAAAAGAGGGATCCCTGCCCTTGAATAATTGATGACAGGCAGAAACAATGGACCGCGGGGAACATCTGGCAGGCAGGGGTCCCCCCCCACCAAGCTGGCATCAGACGAAACTGCCTTTCGGGAGGGGTCACTGGCCGGTGGGGGCAGAGCCTGGCGTGCCCACTCCGTGCCCCGGCGCCGACTTGTGGGGTCTGACCTCTCGCGGTTCCCAGGGGGCACGTGTGTGTTCCCACAGCAGACATGTGAGCCACACACAGGACGTGCTCGTGTTTGTGCTCCCCACACACACACATCACCGGAGCCCTCGTTCACACACGTGTGCTTGCACGCACACACACCCCGACGCACACGCCACACACACGTGAATACGTCCTTCCGTGAGGGTGACCTGCCATTGCAGCCGTGACCCTGGGGACCTCAGGGACCTTTCCAAGCCTGTGGGAAGCTTCCCTTCCCTGACGGGCCATGTGCTTCCTACTGAGGCCCGAGGACACGGTGTGGGGCGAAGGGAGCTGGGGGAGGCGGGGCAGGCGGGGCCGGTGCGTCCTGGTGAGCCTGACCTTGGCAAATCCCCTCACCCTGAGTGCTCTAGGGACAGACGAGCTGGCACCTGACCCTTCCTCTCGTGCATTCCACTTACTCCTCTCAGCTGGGCATCATCATCTGGGGAAACTGAGGCCCACGTGGGTAAGAAACGTCCCGGAGCCGCCCGACTCCACAGCAGGCAGCCTCATGTCCGGATCCTCCCTCACTCGGTGCCGGGCAGCTGGGGAGCTGGCCGGGGCCAGGGACCTCTGCCCTCCCGGCGCTTGTCTGTGCCCACATGGACCGTGGTGACTCCCTGCTTCCGAGGTTGGTCATCGCCATCGGGCAGAGTCCCAGCAGCTCTGCCTGTAGGCTCTGGGGACGGGCAGCCTGAGCAAAGGGCTTCCCACATGGGCATGGGAAGCCGGGGTCCCGCTCTGGGCTGAGGCTGGGCGGGGCATCCCAGCTCCGGAACCTTCCAGGGCTGGGGTCCGGGGTCCAGGAGTGGTGTCTGGGCAGAGGAAACGGGGATACTCCCCAGAGCCCGGCGGCAGCCCTTGGTGCGGGGATGAGGTGGGGAGGAGCGGCTTCACCCCTGCCCGGGGCCCCAGATGGGGGTTTGAGGAGAGAACAGCCCATGCCAGTGGGCACCTCTGCAGTCTTGGCCTCGAGGCACCGGAGTCCTGCCCAGAGCAGGCACGGCCTGGGGGCCTGATGGCTCCTCTGGCTTCCTCACTGTCCCCGGCCCGGCCTCACCCGGGGGGGGTCTCACACTCTAGCCCCCATGTCAGCGGTCCCCTCACTGCAGGGCACCGGCACGGCAGCCCTTAATCGTGCGTCTCATTGGACTCCCGAGACCATGTCCTGCTTGATGTCTCTGACGACACTAACCCTGGGCCGAGGGCCCGGGCGGAGGGCGGCAGGTGCCGAGAGCACCAGCATCCGGGAGCGGGTGGGCCTCAAAGCTCCCGCAGGCTTGCGCTGGGAGCTGGAGCACGGGCTGCAGCCGCGTCCCCCACTTCCCAGCAGTGACCGGGGCAGACTCTAGCTGCCGGGGGTGGGGGTGGCACGGGACTCACAAAGATCTGGGAAAGAGCCCCTGCTCCGAAGTGGCCTGTGTCTTGAGATGGAAACGGACATTTTGTCCAAATTCACCATCGCCAGGGGCTGTGCGGAGCGCGGCTGGGGTGGCGATCGGAAGAGCAGAACGGGCCCCTGGCCTGCGACCTCGCGCAGCTGCCCGAGGGGGGTGCCCGGGCCGGCTGGAGCGGCATCCCCGCCCCACCGTGGAGGCGCGTGGACATGCCCGGGCCGGTGTCACTGGCCGACACTTTGATTTCCCGAAGCTGCTCCCGCAGGGCGGAAACCTTCCCAAGTGATGCTCGTGCGCAGTGGAGGTGTGAGCCCGCCCAGGGAGAGCGTGACCCGGCTCGACCCTGACCCTGGGGAGGGACGAGAAGGGGACTCTCTGGGCATCTCACTCGGGAGGACCTGCCTGTCTCCCCTCCTGCAAGGTGGCGGGCAGATCTGGAAGGGGCCACTCCCTGCCCCCGCCCTGCTCCTCTCCCCGCCACCCCCGTGGCCCGTCCCTGCACAGGGATGGCAGAAGCAAGCTCCTCGGAGCCCCTGGAGGGCCCAGGGGACAGTCGGGACTGCCTGTCCAGGGCCTGCCTTGGCTTCCCCGTCCCAAAATGGACCGGCAGGGCTGCCAGCCCGAACCCCCCCGGGAGATCCCAGGAGGTAATGAAGTCATGGGTGGCCTCCAGACCTCGTGAGAGGAGCAGCGGGAGGGGCCCCGTTCCGGCCCTGCAGGCGACCACCCACCTTGCCCCAGCCACCGGAGAGGGAAGAGGAACTCCTGTGGCACTTGGGCTGGGGGCCTCGAGGTTCCAGCATTTCCATGTTTGCTTTTTTTTTTTTTTAAGATTTTATTTATTTATTTGACAGAGAGAGATCACAAGTAGGCAGAGAGGCAGGCAGAGAGAGGAGGAAGCAGGCTCCCTGCTGAGCAGAGAGCCTGATGCGGGACTTGATCCCAGGACCCTGAGATCATGACCTGAGCCGAAGGCAGAGGCTTAACCACTGAGCCACCCAGGCGCCCCTCTGTTCCAGCATTTCCACACGCCTCCAGCATCCAAGGCCACACCACACCCAGGGCAGGGGTGCTGTGTGCTGTGGTGTCGGCCGTAGGGGTGGCCCCAGCTTATGCTGCCCCTGCTTCCCCAGAAGAGATCATGAGCAGGGCCCCCCGTTTCCCAACCCAAGCGGCTGCCCACATGAACCAAGCTCAGAAAGAGGCCGCTCCTCCCTGGGCATCTGCTACCTGGCCTGCCTGGGACGCCTCTGGGGACCCTCGGAGTTCACTGAGGGTAAAGGCTGCCGGGAGGCTTGGAAACATGAATAACGTTTAGATTTTCTGTTTTACGACCTGGACAGGCTTCCAAGTGGTGAGAGCCCTGCTTCACGAGGACCCAGGCATACAGGCCCTGCCCCCACGGCAGGACATCCTCCCGATTCCCAGGGGACCGCGTGGCCCCGGGGGACCGTCCCTTCAGCTCGTAGAATAGTGATTCCAGTCCCCCTCATTGATCTCCCTGAGTTTTTAAAGGAAATTTTATTTGTTTGGGGTTCCTAGTCATTAAGTTAAAACCAGTAAAACAGAGCAAAATCAATACGCGTGGGGCACGGCCCAGCCCGTCGCATTGCGAGGACAAACAGGCAGAATAAATTGCAACTGGGACTCGGCCTGGGGGAAGGGCCCCGGCGCTCACGGGTGGACGACGGTCCTCTGGGCTGGCTCCAACCTCACCGGGACCCACCGTGGGGCCAGCGGGGGAAGGCAGTGCAGGGCGTGTGGGGCCGGGAGCGGCGGGGCTGGACCTGTGTTTTCAGCCCTCCGCGCAGATGAGGAGTCTTTACTTGGAAATCAGGACGCACATTCGAGCAAGCAAAGCAAGTGGTTTGTGATTCTCAGCTCCTGGGATGCCCTCGAGCTCTGCAGACGGTGCCAACGGCGCGAGGCCACCTCTGCCCTGGCGTGCGTGGGGACAGCCTGGCATAGATGCACCAGGAGGAGGTCCGGCCAAGCTGGGCACGGCCAAGCCCCAGGGCTCCCATCTGCCTGCTCACCTGCCCCTGAGCGGATGGGGCCCGTTGGGCTGTGAGTGCCATGCGGGGGCAGTGGACTGGGACCATGTGACAGCAGGACCCACTGTGACAAGTGACAGGAAGGCTCCCTGTGCTGCTGGGGAGGCCAGAGCTGCCCGGCGCTGAGGGTGCCTGGGCGCAGAGGGGTCAGGGACAGAGACGGAGAGGGGCCGCGCCAGAGCAGGGCAGGTCTCAGCTGGGAGCAAGGCCGGCTTGGTCCTCGGCGTCCAGAGTCCCTAGAAGCTTCTCATCACGGGAGAGCCTCGTGCGTGCCTCCGCCGATGGAACTAGCTAGAAAACCCAGGACCTCTGGTTTCTAAAGACCAGCCCCTCGCAGGACGGGGCCGGAGGCAGGCAGACAGCCTTCCCTCCTTTATAATTCACCCCGCTGCGGTGCGCAACTCAGTGGTTTTCAGTATATCCGTGGATGTGTGCGACCATCGCCAAGGTCAGCAGGAGAACATTTTTATCACCCCAGAAAGACACTAGCTACACCGCAGATGGACCTGGAGGGCGGGGTGCAGAGTGAGGTCAGCCCAGCACAGAAGGACTGATCCCAAAGGATTCGATCCCAGGAGGCCCGAGGGGAGTCGGACCCGCAGACACGGGGAGTGGGAGGGACCGTGTTCCATGGGGTTAGAGGCTCAGTGTGGGCAGGTGGAGAGCCCTGGGGACGGACGGAGGGACAGGATGGCTGTACGGTGGCGTGAGTGTGCTTGACAGTGGCTGAGCACTTAAAAAAAGGTGAAGATGAGGGCGCCTGGGGGGCTCAGTGGGTGAAGTGTCCGCCTTCGGCTCAGGCCACCATCTCAGGGTCCTGGATTGGGTTCCCGGCTCAGCAGGAAGCCTACTTTTTCCCTCTCCCTCTGCTGCTCCCCCTGCTTATGCTCTCTCTCTCCCTCAAATAAATAAAATTTAAAAAAAATTTTTTTAAGGTGTTCCCAAGATGCACCCCAATCCAGGATGAGAAAGTCCCCTCTCCAGAGCTGCTCTCTGGCCTGGGAGGACCCGGGGGTCCAAGGTCGCCATCGTAGATGGATCAGAAGGATGCCCAGTCCCTCCGTGGCTTCAAATAATGAAAAGTCGCCACCCACAACACCCCCAGATGTTCAGGGATTTTAATCTCACAGGTGACCTCGAGGCCCATAACTCCTGCTGCGGGTGACGGCGTTCTCGGGAGACAGAGGAGGGAACGTTCTCTGCATGCAAGCCCTGGCCTCTCTTCCGTGTACCCCGCTTCCCAGTGCTGCCAACACTGGGCACTCTGCCCTCAGAGGATCTGTGGCAGGGCAGGGGACAGTCCATGCGAGCTGGCTGTCCAACCCCCACCCCCAGGCTCACGCCCGTCCCATCCACTGGGCGGGGGCGTGAAGGGCAGGCCGGCGGGAATTCCCCATCCAGAGGCCCACCAAGTCAGAACACGGGTCGCCGTCTTCTGGAATCACTGGAGGAGACCCAGTCTCCCCGCAGGCCAGGGGCAAGGCCACGGCCTGAGCCGCCTTAGGAGCTTGAATGAGGGTTTCCAGACCCCGCTGGCAGCAGCGGCGCGGCCTCCCTTTCCCATCAGGGAGAACTTGTGGCTGCGAGGACCCCCCAGCTCGGGATCCGCAAATGACAAAGCCCAAAGCCTGTGTGGGGGACGTGGGAAAGGGGAGGGGGGAGGGCGGCTCGCGGGCCTGTCTGCCGAGCTCTGGGGGCAGAGCTCTCCCTCCTGGGAGCTCCGGCTGTGCGGCCGGCCGCTGGTCTCCCCCCCCAGGAATCTGGGACTTCACACGGCAGCGGTGTTTGACACTTGAATTCCATAGGAAATTAAATCAATTACAGAGTCTAATAAAGGATCCCAGGTTTTTAATTAAACTAAGCTTAATTAAATGGTGAGCACGGCTCCGTCGATGCCCTGATCAGGCCCTGGGGAGCCAGGAGCATCTGGGGAGGCCACGGGGGCGCTGGCGGGAGGGGGTCGATGACCCACATGCCTGCCGGGTCTGGCTGTCCGACGGCAGGGGTGGTGGTTGTCTGGGGCAGGGAAGGAGGGATCCTGCCCTGCAGAAGGCCGGCCACTTTCGGCCCAGCTACAGAGAGCCTGGAGATGGCCCCATTATACAGAGGAGGAGAGGCCCCCGAGAGCCGGCAACATGCTTGAGGTCACCCAGCGCCCCGGTGCCAGGGTCTCCCCTCTACCTTGCCCCGGGGCACCCTACAACAGAGTCCCCTCTGCCTCTTCTTGTGGCAGGTGTGACCCCAGGGCCTCCATTGGCACCCCGACTCCAGCCGGTCCCCTCTCCCCACAGCTCACAGTAGAGCCCTGGGCTGGGCCTCCCTCCCCTGCCCACCTGGGCTCCCCACCCTTTCCTGGCCCTGAACCTCAGCGGTTGACAGAAGCAAACACCCAGCCTAGCCAGAGTTGATAGGCTGCCCGAGAAGCCACCTGTGCCGGGACCCGGATGCTGGGTACTGCCCCTCTCTTGCCCCCAAACAACCTAGAGCCTGGCCCTAGGCACCAAGCACCATGGGGACGACTGGGCAGCCAAGCAGTTTGGGGCAGCTGCCTGGTCTGCCGTGGGCCAGGGGAACAGACCTGGGGAGGCTTTTGGGGGACAGAGCCCTGGGAGAACCATAGGGGCAGTTTGGCTTCAGAAGCTGGGGAGGGACTGGACAGGAGAGCCAGTGAGGGCCGTGCATGGACACTAAATAGACCGCGTGGGAATCCCCATCATCCTGAAGTCCTCAGCTTGTGACTTCTCATCTCCGTGCTTGTACTGAACGGGGGAAAGGCATGGTGTTTGCCTCAGCCGCTGGACAGGCTCGGGCACGTACTGTGTGAAGCAGGTGTCCACGATGGTGAAGACAACAGAAGCTAAAATCAACAAAGACAGCCAGGCTGACCGAAAGGGCTCCTACCAGGACTGGTCCTGGACACTGCCACCCCAGTCTCCCGAGCCAGCCTGAAACCAGGCGGACGTCAGGATGCTCGCTCCGTTTCTGGTGACCTGTCCTCACCTCCTGGACAGACGGAGCAAAAATGGCCGGCCTCAGGCAGCCCCAGGGCCATAGAGCGGACCCTTCAGTCCAGACACCCCTGGCTGGGTAGGACCATGCATTCTGGGGCAATTCCGACTCCCTGTGCCTCGTGACTCCGGCAGAAGCAGCCCACAGGGGACAGGGCCTCCCTCCTGGACAGTGCTGTCCGTCCGGCTGTGGGAACCCCTTCAGACCCGTCGAGGATGCTGGGAACCTCCAGCCCCTCCCCCGCAGCTCTGTCTCCCTGTCCCTCCCCGTCCTCAGGCTCCGGCTCCGGAGCACCTCCCCGCGCCCCGCCCAGGTGCCCAGAACCTGATGGATGTCTGTCAGCGGGACACCGTGTGCGTCCTACCCTGGCGCCAGGAGCCAAACTGCATAATAAAAACACAACCTTCACGGCGATCGTCTGATCTGTATTTATTGCATAACACGCAGAATTAATAAGACACCGACTCCAGGCAGCCATGGCAACCGCGTGCAGAAGGACTTGCCCCGGCGAACAGATGAATTCATAAATGACCCCAAAACACTGAGATCACCGGGCTCGGGACCCTACTGCAATGCTAATGCGTCCCACTGCCCCTGCGCTCGAGTCCAGGCCCAGGAATCGGTGCTGCACCCCTCAAAGGGTGACGGACCTCCAGCTGTCTCCTGGAGCTCCAGTGAGACAGGTAGGTGTTCTGCGGCGGCTCAGACGGGAGCCCTGGCAGAGTGCCGTGCCTGTGCGGGCTGGGGTGCAGATCAGTGGCCCCTGAGGGTATGGGGGGACACAGGGGAGCACCCGCATCTCCCGCATCTCTGACAGCTCTGTGGCGGGGCCCTTGCCTTGCCTTCCAGAAGCACCCAGGAGATTCACGCAGGAAGCCAATCATCCACTCAACAGAAGTCCACTGGCTGCCAAGAATGTGGGGGTACAGAAGGGAGCCCTGTGAGCCAGGCAGGGGCATCTGGGGGAGTCCATGGACACCCCAGCAGGTAACCCCTGCCAGCTGGGGCAAGGGCTGGGTGGCCTCCGAGCTGCCCGCCCAGTGCTGGGACAGCCCCCTGCAGACTCTCCCTGAGCACCTGGCAGAGTCGAGAAGGTGCCATGCCCCCCCCGGGGGGCCACTGTGTTCCCTGCCGCGGTCCTTCGATTTCGCCCCCGACAGTGAAACCACTCAGCCCGGCACGAGGGACCACCACAGGCCACTGGGCCGCCCACAGGGCATGGCTAGGCCACGCTTGCAACGTGCGTGTCCCCCGCATGAGTCTGGGCAGTGCTGCAGCAGCGGCGTGCCAAGGTCACCGTCAGCCTCAGCCTGGTTGGCCCGTCCCGGGGGCACAGGTCCCTTCGCCGCTGCCGAGCCCACATCTAGTCCTCTGAAGACTGAGCACCCCGGCCCCCACCTGGGCCAGCGTCCCAGGAGAGAATGAAAATGAGAGAGTGAGGCCTGAGTGTGGGGAGGCAGGGAGGGCTCTCAGGGCAGCCACACGACTGCCCATCTCGAACGGCAGGTCCGGGACCCTGTGCGTGTGTCCAAACCCACAGACCATGGCACGCCAAGAGTGAGCACAAAGGTGACCTGTGGACCCTGGGTGACAATGACGTGTCGACATGGGTTCCTCAGCTGTAGCAAGTGGGCCGCTGCGGCGGGGGTGCTGGTGATGGCGGAGGCTGTGCGTGTGGGGGGCCTCTGCCCCTTTCTGTCTGTTTTGCTGTGAACTGAAGAGTGTTCTCAAAAATTGTGTTGGGGGGGGCCCAATGGCTGAAAGCCTCTGCCTTCAGCTCAGGTCATGATCCCAGGGTCCTGGGATCGAGCCCCGCATGGGGCTCCCTGCTCAGCACCCAGGGTGGAAAGAGTCCCAGGGAGCACCTGCTGGAACCAGGACCCTTGACCGCGCCCCGTCCCCTTGGTAGCCGTCTGGTGCCTCCGCACCCATCGGAGCCCCCGACCGCAGTCACAGTTCTTATCAAACTTTGCGTCCCTCATTTTCTTACCTGTGAATTGGGGTCTCCCACCCTCTGAGAGCGTCTCCCTCTGTGTCCCCCCCCCAGTCTCTGTCTCTCCGCCGCTGATCAAAAGATGACCCTAGGCACCGTGCAGAGCCCACGCAGCCCAGGCCTGTGGTGGGGAGTCACCCCAGCCCTCCGCCTCTGCGCTCCTGCTGGACACCTGCGGCCCGGCGCGTCCACTGCTGAAGGCGCCCACCCACCTGAGCCCCGCACGCCCACCTGCGCTGTTCCAGGAGCCAGGCAGCGGGCGCCCCCTGCAGGCCTCTGGGGGGACGGTCTGGGCGCTGCAAGCCGCGGCCACGGAGGGAGTCCTGCCATCTCGCCCCGGGGCCGGGCCACCGGCCAGGGGTCCCAGGACCCAGGCGGGAGGGCGGGGCCGCCCCCCTAGCGCCGGAGGCGGAGCGCGGGAGCAGGACTTGCCCACGCGACCCCTCGCCCGGGT
Organism: Mustela lutreola; assembly: GCF_030435805.1. Classification (NCBI taxonomy): domain Eukaryota; kingdom Metazoa; phylum Chordata; class Mammalia; order Carnivora; family Mustelidae; genus Mustela; species Mustela lutreola. Next base: position 1,531,638 of record NC_081301.1, read on the forward strand.
CAGGTGGGCAATGGGGATCCCAGGAGGGGCAGGGGCAGGGCGCACAGCCCTTTCCTCGGAGCCCCCCGCCCGCTGTGCTCGGGGACCCTCATGTACAGGGGGTGCGAGTCCCTTCTGGGCTCGGAGCTCTGCTCACTCCTAAAGTGGGGCGCCCAGGTGCCCCAAGAAAGCTTGCGGTCGGGAAGCGGCCGCAGCAGCGCGGGCCCCGCTTCGCACGCGTCTGACCCCAAGAGGAAACTGAGGCCCAGCGAGAGGGAGCGACCCGCCTGGGTCCGTGGGGGAGACAGGGCAGCTGGGGGGCCCCGCGGTGAGCCGGAGCGCGGAGCGGCGCCCCGGACAGGGATGAGCTGGGGTGAGGAGGGCCCCGAGGTGCGCCGGGGTGCGTGGAGGTGCACCGTCCTGGAGACCCGGCGGCTCGCAACCCGCTGTCCCCGGGGCCGGCACCCAGGCTGCGTGGACCGTGCGGATCGCGGACACCGGCGAGCGCGTCCTGCCCGGGGGCGCCCTCTGCCGGCCGCCGCGCGCACCCGCCGGGCCCGGGGAGCGGGGCGCTGGGGGTCGCCGCGGGGATTCTCCGGGGCCTTCCGTTGCGGCGCTGGCTGGGGGGTCGGGGGAGGGAGTGGGGGGGGTGGGCAGGGGCGGGGCAGGACACCTGCTCCTTAGAGACGCTCGCCCGCCCGTGCTGCCGCCCCTGCAGTGGGACCCTCTTCCGGGGCCCCGGGGCGGTGACAGTGCATTCCCTTTCACCATCGGCTGTGAGACAACGGTGGACCTGCAGTCAGCCTGGCCTCGGGTCGGTGGAAAGCAGTGGGCAGGCCCCTCAGTGAGCACCGGGCGCGATGGTTATCCCCACTTAATGAGGGGGAGCCTGCCCCAGGATGCCAGGCCGGTTGCCCACATGCCCTTAGGAGCAGGAAGCAAGGGAGACAGTTCCTCCGGACCCAGACCACAGGCCCAGAGCCTGTAGCCAGAAAGGGGAGCCCAGCTGAGAAGTGTCAGCAGCAGCCAAACACAAGGTCGGTGCGCTGGTCCTGGGCTGCGTTCAGGACAGGTTGGATCCAGCACCTGAGTCCTGTGCCTGCAAACGTTTGGGGCTCCCAGGAGCCAGCAGCAGGTTCTTCTGGTGGGAGGTGAGGGAAGGGAGTAGCCATTTGGTCAGCTCTGAGGCCAGCCCAGCACAGAGGAGAGTTAAGACTCGTTCACGGCAGACCTTGGCCCAGTGCCAACAGCAGATGGTCTTGACAGCGGCCTTGCAGTGGGACCAGCCCTCCCACGATGTCGAGGGCTGCCCCGCGTGCATCTGTGCCATCGGTTCCTACCTGTCCCAGTCAGAGGCACTGCCCACCCCACCGCACAGAGGCCGAAGCTGGGCCCTGGGTGCGGCGAGACCCTCGAGGTCCAGCCAGGATGTGGGGCCCTGGAGGTCCGTCTGGCCCCAGCACTCCTGCCCAGGGAATCGGGGCTCAGTGACCAGGGCTGGGAGTGTCACTTCTCAGGGGACACCACGTTCATCTGGACAGAAGACAGGAGTGTTTTCAGTGTTCAGGACACATGGTTTCTGCCACTGTCCTCAGAGGGTCAACAAGCTGCACTCCAGTGTCCTTCTGCGGCTCATGATGCCTCCGCCCTGCGACTTCCAAGTCCTGAGAGCTCTTCCTCTTCATGGAGCCGGGGGCCCCGTGAGGACACAAGCCAATGACCGTCACCCAGGGCAGGGCGGGTGCCTTGGACAGAAACCTGGACAGGCTCGGGGTCCCTCAGCACCAGCCTCCCTCCACAGGGACGTGGTGACCGGGGCTTCTGTCCCTCCCGAGGTCCAGCACCATTTCTTTCTTTCTGGTCAACCCCCAAACCCCTGGGGAGCTGGCAGGCCTGGGGCCCGTGGTGACGCCGAGGTCCGCTGCAGGACGCCATCCCCACAGACCCCACCCAGCCCGCATGCCCCAGGCCCCAGCACACCAAAAGCAAAGCCTCCTAAATGCACTCCCAGAAGACCCCCTGGCGAAGCCCTCACTCGCCCTCCAGCCTGCCCACAGCGTGCTCCCACCTGGCCCTTCCCTCTCCCCCGTCCCCGGGCTGTGGGGTTGGCTACTGCCTCAGGGTCCACCCACACCCTTCCCAACCTGAGCACCCTCAGAGCCAGGGCCAGCCTCATTGTGGCATCAGGGAGCCTGGTGCAAAGGAGGACCAAGGGTTCTGGGGAGCAGTCATGCCCTTGGGACACTGGGACAAACACTGCTGTCAAGCATGCCACTTTTAGGGATTCTGGGAGGTGACTTTGGCTCAATCTGGCCAGACAAGCCCCTGTGCTGGGCATAGGGTCGTACAGCTCAACCAGACCCAGGCCCTACTTGAGTGCAAGGAGCTCACGCCCAGCAGGCAGTCCCATGGGGGGTCCTGAGACAGACACCCGAGGCATGCACTTGGTCCAGCCCTGGGAGTCAGGAAGGCTTCCTGGAAGAGGAGGGGTCTTGAGCTCACTCTGGAAGGCTCTGAAGGGACAACTCTGCGAGGCGACTTGCCCCAGAAGAGGAAGACCTCGAAGTCACGGCCCTGGTGGGGAGACGCCAGCTGCTAGGTCTCCTGGGGGAGGGGTGGCCTGGGTGACGGTGGCCGGGGTGCAGAGCCTCTAAGCCCGTGGGTCGGGGGGTCTTTGAGAAGATTCCTTCCACAGGGGGAGCAACTGCAGGAGGGCGCATTGGATGGAAACGTTTGGAAGGACAGAAGCTTCCGGAAGGTGGCAGGGTGTAATGGGGGAGGACAGTTGGTGACCTGAAAGGCATGAACACCGCAGGTTCCCGCACCAGGCCACGCGCTGGGTCCAGAGTCTGGAGACCCCTCGGCATCCAGCCGCATCACCCCTCCCTGCCCGCCGGGAGCCCTCCAGCCCAGCTTCACCCACACTTCCTACTCTTCCAGAGTTTTTCCTGCGTATCAAAGCACTCGGAAATGTGGTTTTATCTGTCCCCCCTTTCTTATTTAAAAATTTTAGTGTTTATTTTCTTCAAGATTAATTTGAGAGAGAAAGCATGAGCAGGGGGAGGGGCGGAGGGAGAAGCAGCCTCCCCACTGACTGTGGAGCCCTGACGCGGGGCTCGATCCTAGGACCCCGGGATCACAACCTGAGCCCCTTGGGCACGCCCCTTTTCTTCTCAGCGTGGTGGAACACAGAACATTCCCCGTCTGAAGCAGTCTGAAGCTCATTCACCCTGTTGTGCAGCCGTCCCCTTGTCTGTCCGTCCCCAGGACGTGGTCCTCTTCCCGAACAGAAGCTCTGCCCCGTCACACATGGGCCCCCTTCCCCTCTGTGCCGGTGGGTCCCACTCTTCTGGGGCCTCCTGGGAGTGGATCCTTCAGGATCTGGGACTCGAGTCTGGATGATGCTTTCTGGGTTCACGGTCTCCGATCTAATTAATCTGGTGTGTCTATTGTGCTAAGCTGGGGGGCCAGGCTGCCCTTTCGGCGGGGCCTCGGGCCTCTCCTCCCAGAGGCACCTGAGCCCCCAGACTGAGCATGACATCAGCACAGGCCTGCTCGCGGACCCGCACTGGTGAGAACGAGCCAGCTGCCCCTCTCCAAGCAGTGGGCACTCTTCACTGCTTGCTGGGGGAAATCACAGGAGGCGCGACTCCCCCAGACTGTGTCTGTGCCAGGGAGACCGGCTGAGGAGTGGGGAGGGCAGGAGCTCGGGCAGGGAGCCCCCAGCACGGAACCTCAGCCCTGGGTCGTCTGCTGCAAGTGGGCCGGGGGGCTTGCCGCGGCCGGGGTCAGGAGCCTCCCGCGGTCAGCCCGCCGGCAATCCGCCCAGAGGAAACAGGGGTGTGCGCTGCAGTGTAAGCACAAAAAACTGGCACCGACACACTTGTCCGGTCAGAGAGGAACTGATGACGTCATAACAGAGCACCGGAGGCCAGATTCGTGGAGCAATGCTCATTACGTAGTAAGGTCAAGGTTGGGGAGGACAGAATGCAAACCCAGGTGTGCAACAGACCCCCGACTTTGACAGTAAAACAGGATGAAGCGTTTTGCCTGGCAGAGAAGAGCGTGAGCTCTGGGAGTTCAGCTGTGCGACACCGTGGGGGCCCAGCCTGGAGCAGAGAGCCCGGCCTCCCCATGCAGGCCCAGGCGGGGGCTTGGGCTCCTCCCTGGCCCTTCTGCCTGTCACTGTCCACCCTCCCTGCCCCAGCAGGAAGGACAAAGCACACTGGAGTCAAAACCGTCAGTTGTTATTTTTTAAAGATATATTTATTTATTTTAGAGAGACAGCGGGCAGGAGGGGCATAGTGGGAGGGAGAGAGAGTCTTAAGCAGACTCACTGCTGTGGCCTGAGCCCAACATGGGGCTCGATCCCATGACCCTGAGATCATGACCCAAACCGAAATGAAGAGTCTGATGCTTCACCTACTGAGCCACCCGGTGCCTCTCAAAGCCCTCGTTTAATCAAGAATCAGAGGTTGGAATGGGCAGGCTCCGGGGCAGATGCCAGGGACAGAACCATCCCAAGCACGTTCTGGAAGGGCTGGGATCCACAGCTGAGGAGAGCCTGGGGCATGTGGAGCCAAGCAGAGCGAGCGCAGACTTCACTCCAGACGGCCATGACCAGGCCCGGCTCCTCCCAGGGACCCAGGTGGACACTGCTGAGTTCCCAGGACGGCAGGCCCGTGAGGCTCTGAGCCCAGTGCCTGCCGCTGGCCCTTGGGTGAGCCAACAGCTGCCCTCGTGCGAGATAGCACCCTCCTCGGTGGCCCCGACCTCCGTGCTCTGCCCTCGCCCGCAGTGCGCACGCCCGCACTCACTCATCAGCTCCCGGCCTCCAGATTACTCTGGGGCTGATTAAATTAGTGAGTGCAATCACGACCTGAAGCAAGTTAATTGGGAGAATTTATTGGACCTGCCAGTTTTATGCATGTCTGATTAAGTATTATAAGGTTTGTTTTTGATTTTGCATAATTTAACTTTAGATCCTGCCTGGGGGGCCCATCAACCATTAACGACCCAAATAAACCTCTTTTAAGATGCGTCTACTTATGATTTATTCCTGAATGCGGTATCTTCCAGATTTTTTTTTGGTGTTGTTGCCAGAGAGACAAATATGTTAAAAGTAACATTTTGTGCCATTCCGCTCACCCTATAAATCTCTCCGAATGTGTACAATTCATTAAAAGTTTTGAAAGGAGTACAAGTTAGCATTTATATTGCAACAAGTGACATATAAATGCGTATGTTTGTCCCCCCACCGCCATAAAACATGCCCGCAGCCCGGGCTCCTCTGCCGGCGCCCCGCCCTGCTCTGGGGCCGTGATGAGCTGCGCCACAAATCTTCTCCCCTGTCAGCCCAGAAGCGTTCAATCAACGGGAGTAGGAACAGTGTCTCAGGGAAATTAGCGTGGGAGGAAATACAGCCAGGCCCTGGGGGTGTGCGGCTGCAAAGGGCTGGACCCGCCAGGGTGCTCACCTTGAGGGTGACTCCGGGGTGGCCAGGACCTGGGTTTCGGGAGGGCACATCCACGAAGTGGCATAAAGCCTGCAGACCAGGAGGAGGGCAGGGCCACGCAGAAGCTGGCCACGCGGCCTCCTCCTCCCCGCAGAGAGGAGGCGGAGTGTCCGTGCTCCCACGGATTCCGTGGCTGGTGTACAGTGAGCATTTCCCTGTGTCCCGACGGCAGCGCTGCTGAGCGCGACTCTGCCCGGCCTTGGCGAACGCCACACCTCGCTAAACCCTCCAACAGCCCCTGGGGCTGCACGGCCTCCTTGGCTGATGAAGGGGAACCGCCAGGAAAGGCCGGTGACTCATCCAACCACAGACCCACCTCCTGTGGCTCGGCGCCGGGCACCAGGGACATCAGGCGGGTCGGTCACCTACAAGCCATCATCCAGCAGCCCCCCGACAGCCCCCGGCATCACTCACGATGGCCCCCGATGCGGCCTGAGTGCTTCCCCAGCACCCACCGCGGTCCACTTCCCGCAGGCTGTGGGCGTGGGCGCCAGACTGAAGCCTGGCGGGCCAAGGGCTCACAGCTGCCCGGGTGATGCCAGGCCTCCGGGCAGTCCCGTCCATCCTGGGCCCTGTGCAAGCCAGGCCACAGACACGGCCGGGCACAGCCCCTCCCTCCCCTTAGCAGCTTCAGCTGGAGGGCCGGCGGGGGGGGGCAGCCAGCGGGCGGAAGCAGCCAGGCCCAGGCACAGCCACGCCTGACACCGGGCACCTAGCTCAAGCCTGCCCCGGGCTGGGAGACACGGCAGATCGCCGGCCAGCTGCGGGCCAGGGAGGTGGGGGTGAAGGCCACACTCCCTCTCCTGAAGCAGGCCTGCTGAGAGGACAGAGGACCTGTCTGTCCCTCCTGCTCTGGCCACGCCCCTGCCAGGGAGCCAACATCGGAAGATGAACGCTTTCGTGGACATTCAGGTCAGCACAGCACAGAAACCCAGCCTAGGCCTGACCCTCCTCGCAGCCCACAGGGGCCTGAGTAAGGAGCTGAGCCCCCAGAGCCCCCGCAGCACGGACACAGGGGCCGCACCCCCACGCGGGCTGTGACCGATGTTCTCAGGAGACAAAGGACGAAGGCGCTCGGCGTGGCCGGGGCCATCCTCAAAGCCCTGCCGGTCACCTGCAGCTGCCCGACAGGTGGTCCCGGAATAGGACGGCTAATGAAGCAGCAGACACACATGTTCGTTCACCAGGGTGGCCATCCAGAGCGCCACAGACCCCAGCTCAAACCACAGGAGCATATCTCACCTCCCGGAGGCGGGCAGAGCTGGTTCCTCCCAAGGCCCCCAGGAATGCCGTCTACCACTTCTACGGTGACCAACCTCTGGGTGTGTCCAATGGGCTCTTGTGTCACTGGACAGACAAGCAGAGGTCGGATGGAGCACCAGACCCCATAGGGAGGCCTGCTGGCCGCTGGGAGGAGGCATCTCAGTGTGCGTGCCACCCAGTGGCCACTGGGGGGTCAGAGCTGGGCCCGCCGACCACCAGTGTCTCCTCATCCACGAAGTGGGGGCAAGGCTGTGTGCCATCAGGTGGTAAGGCCTGGAAACCACGTGTTCCGCTCACTCGGTCTGGTAACAGACCGCCCCCAACCTAGTACTGAGAACACCAGTCTTTCCCCTGAGCCCTGGGTCTGCAGGCCAGGATCCAGCCACGGCCCACACAGGCTTCTCTGCCCTGTGCTGTCTGGGGTCCCCGCCCCAGCCCTGCGGCCTCCTCGCCCAGCTGCACTCCTGCTCCCACGGGGCAAAGCCGTGGCCACAGTGCTCAGCACGGAGCCCCTCCCCACAACCTCTCTACATGCCCCCCCGTGTGCCCGTGTATGCCCCAGAGACCCCGAGTGCCCTCCACCTAACACCCCACATGCCACCCGCGTGGCCCCCCGCCCCTGCCACGTGGCCCATGTAACTCCACATATGACCCGCCCCCCCGCCCTGTGAATCCCTCCTCATGGCGTCCCTCACATGCCCTGCACATGACCACCTTACAGACCCCCATGTGCTACCCACGTGCTTGTTCTCCGGAACCACCACAGACCCCTCTCTGTTGCCACTCTTATCCACACTGCTGCCTCACCCCTGCCATGTGGCCCAAGGTGACCCCCACTGGACCCACGCGCCCCCCGACAAACCCCTCCTCACCGCCTCCCTTCCCTGCTTCCGGCGTGGCCCACGCAACCACTACGGGATCACACGAGCTTCCTTCGCTCACAGGTCTGCTGCCTCTCCCAGACACTGGAAAGCTGCGCTCAGAAGAGCCCAGCCCTGGGGCGCCTGGGTGGCTCAGTGGGTTAAAGCCTCTGCCTTCGGCTCAGGTCATGATCTCAGGGTCCTGGGACCGAGCCCTGCATCGGGCTTTCTGCTCAGCAGGGAACCTGCTTCCTCCTCTCTCTTCCTACTTGTGAACTCTATCAAGTAAATTTTTAAAAAATAAAGTAAAAGAAACATTAAAAAAAAAAAAAGCCCAGCCCGGAGCCCCCTAAATGGCGTCCCCCACACGCACCTCACACGCCTGTCATGTGTGCCCCCCCAACTGTGGCCCAGTGTCCACCAGCACGGCAGCTGGGTTCTAGGAGGGAGCATCAGAACATGGCAGGGGGGCGGGTGCAGCTTCTTCTGACCCAAACCTGGAGATGCCACAGGGTCACCTGGGCCTCAAGGTCACCTGGGCCTCAGGATCTGGTCACTGAGGCAGCCTGGAGCTGGGGGCAGGAACTGCAGCCCATGAGCTGCTGCCCGGAGACTGTGGGGGTGTGTATGAGGACCCCAGAGGCTGAGCCCCTCTGGGAGCTGGGGGCTCAATCAGGCCTCGGAACTGGGGCAGGCATGCTGCCTGGCATCCAGCAGACGTCAGTGTTTCCACGAGCTGGACGTCATGCTGACCCCTGCCGAGGACGAGTGAGTTAAACATGACCCCAAAGGTGACACTCCTCCTCCCCGTTTAAAGTGGGGAGCAGGGCCCAACGAACCGTAGAGAACAAAGGGTAGAGGTTCTCGGGTTTGTAGGCCTTTGGGTGTCCTCCCAGGAGCCCACTCCATTCTGCCACAGAAGCTCGAAAGCAGCCCCAGACGGCACAGGGGCGCCGGGCTGGGCGGGTCCAGGCAGCCGCTTTAAGGCCTGGAAGCCCCCGGTGGACCCAGCCTCGCTCCCACCCTTCCCTCCGCAGAGCCGGTCTGCAGCAACAGGACACCGGCCCGGCAGGTGGCGCCCGGCCACTGCCTGACGCCCAGCCCCGAGGGCAAGCCGGGGGACGGGGGTACTCAGGAGGGTGGAGAGCAGGATCAGGATCCCCACCGGGGCCCCAAATGATAGGGTCGGAGGCTTCCCCTGGCCCTGCCCCGAGGCAGCCCTGAGGACACAGCCTGTGCTCGCCGGCCAGGCTCCTTACCTGCGAGCCTGGGCAGCACCTGGGGACGGACCCGACTGTGGCTCAGAAGTGCTGTTTCGTGAGGCTTCGGGGGTTGTGTGAACTCGGTCCGTGTGTACCCGGCCACCCAGCAGAAGCACGTCTCACCGTGGCCGGGCGAGAAAACTGGGCTGATGGGGGCGTGGGTCTGTCCACGAGATGTCTGCCGCTCTGGGCATGGAAGACCGCGCAGAGCAAGCAGCAGCCCCGCGCACACCCGGGGCGGGCATGGGTGCCCGGGAAGGGACGCCGCGCGGGCGGAGGCAGCTTTCCAGAGGAGGGGGCACTGGACTGGGGTCTCGCAGGTGAGTAGGAGCTCGGCAGGCGGCTGGGGAGGAACAGAACCGGCGAGAAGGGACAGGCCATGCAGCGAGCAATGGGACCTCCGCACAGACCTGGAGGGGCCTGATGGGGTGCCCCGGGGGACCGGGCTGGACCGGGCGGGAGGGAGCCCGAGCGCGGAGCAGGCGCTTCCTGCAGACACCCAGCCAGCAGAGCGCTGCGTGTTAGGGAGCCTCCTTTCCTGCCGGGCGCTGCCCCTTCACAGGCTCCGGGCACCTTTCAAAAGCGCTCCCGCTCCTTCCGCCGACCCCGCCGGCCTCCTCCCCGAGGGCCAGGAGCGCAAAGGCCAGGACGCAGGAGCCCGCAGCAGGGACCGGGTGCGGGGTGCGGGGTGCGGGCCGGAGGCGAGGGCCACGGGGCTTCGGGCCCCGGAGGCGGCGGCCACCCCGGAGGGCTGCAGCGGCCCGGCGGCGGGCCCCCATTCTCGGGGACGCGCAGCCGCATCTACGAGAGAGACCGGAACTCGGCAGGCCTGAAACCCTTCACGAATCCGCGCGCGACCCTCTGGGTCCGGCTGGGGCACCGCCGGGCGCGCCGGCGGGAGGGGGCCGGTCCCCAGCCCCGCCGCCGCTCCGCGGGCCGCGGACACGTGAGGACGGCGCGCGCGTGCGCGGAGGGGCTGCCCACGGTCCGCACGCGCAGGCCCGCCATCTGCGCCTGCGCAGGACAGACCGAGCAGCCGGCGGCGTACGCGGGACGAGGCGTCGGGCGGCAGAGCTAAGGCCGGCGCGCACGCAGGCACGTAAGCACGCACGCCCTGGGGAAGTGTCGAGTTCCGGCTGCTCAGAGTCTCTCCGAGCCGGGGAGAAGGGAGGCGCTCTCGGTGTCGGCTCGGGCGGAGGGGTGGGAGGGAAGTGCTACGGTGGCCGCAGAGGGACGGCGCTACGGCTCCCGCGCTGGGCCAAACGCCGCCGGCCGCCGGGCGCGCAAGCCCCGGGCCCTTCGGGGCGGCCTCGGGCAGGGACGCGTGAGCGGCTGGGCCCCGCAGCCGCCGCGCCGTGGGCACCATGCGGCCGCCCTGCTCCTGGAGCCCCGTGGGCCGGGGGGTGCCGCAGGCCCTGCCGCCCGCACCGCCGGCCTTCCCTGGCGCCGGCGCGGAGAGGGCACCTGGTGAGCGGCGGACGGGCCTGCCCCGGGGTGGCTCGCGGGTCCGCGCCGGTGCCCGCCGCCTGCCTGCCCCGGGAGCCCGCGGCGCGGACGCTGGGCGGGGGGGGGGGGGCGTGCGTGGCGGCGGCGGGCCCGGGGCGGGAGGGAGGCGGGCAGGGAGCCTCGCGGGGTCCAGCGGACGAGGCCCGCAGGTGCAGGTGCGGGCCGGACCGGGGCAAGCGCGCGGAGCCGCCCGGGGCTCAGACCAGGCTCTGGCGGAGCCTGCGGGGAGCCCTGGACCCGCCCGGCCTCCGCCCCCGCGCACGCCCCTGGCCGGCCCGTGGGACGTGTCTCCCGAGCCCGTAGCCCCCGGCTGCCCCGCTGTTCTCACGTCCGCACGTGCAGCTTTCCCTCCACGAGTGATTTAGGCGGTCACCAGAGACCACTCGGCGTTTGTCCTTTCTTGGTCCCCGGTCCGTAGGCCTGTGGTGTCCTCTGCCTGCCAGGCGTGGTCCCCAGCGTCCCCCGCCCCCACGGGAGCCCAGCGCCCCGGCCGGCCAGCCGGGCAGGGAGGGGAGGGGGGCGGACCGGCTTCAGGTCATTCCTAGGGAGCCTCAGCGCCAGGGCTCCGGACCCCCTGTCCGGTCTCGCGCTTGGCTCCTCGGTCTGCGTCCGGTGCCTCTGAAGCGTCCTCGGTGCTTCCTGTGGCGAGAGCGGCCCCCGGGCACCTGAGCCGAGGGGGCAGGTTCCCCGTGGCCGGCTCCGGCGTCCCGGGGCTCACCCCGCTCCTGTCTCTGTGACTTCCCCGCAGGCCGCTGCACCCCCCCCGGGCTCAGCTGCCACGCGCGGGCCTAGGTGCCCATGACGCCTATGCCGACCGCTGCGCGGACACCAGTGCTGCCACCAGCTCGCCACAGCGCCCGGGCCCCGATGCCGGTCATGCCCATCCCGCGGCGGGTGCGCTCCTTCCACGGCCCGCACACCACCTGCCTGCACGCGGCCTGCGGGCCGGCGCGCACCTCCCGCCTGGCCCGCACCAAGTACAACAACTTCGACGTGTACGTGCGCGCGCGCTGGCTGTACGGCTTCATCCGCTTCCTGCTCTACTTCAGCTGCAGCCTGTTCACCGCGGCGCTCTGGGGCGCGCTGGCCGCGCTCTTCTGCCTGCAGTACCTGGGCGTGCGCGTCCTGCTGCGCTTCCAGCTCAAGCTGTCGGTGCTGCTGCTGCTGCTGGGCCGCCGGCGCGTGGACTTCCGCCTCCTCAACGAGCTGCTCATCTACGGCATCCGCGTGACCGTGCTGCTGGTCGGGGGCCTGGGCTGGTGCTTCATGGTCTTCGTGGACATGTGAGGGCCCGGCCCGGGCCACCGCCGCGGGCTGTCTTCCCCGCTTCTCCTGACCGGCTGGGTCCGGACTCCTCCCGCCTCGCGGGTCTGGGCGGCGGGGTGCTGAGACTGCTCCGGGAAGGGGACGCGGGCGCCCCTTCTGCTGCTCGTTTTCTGCACTGACCCTCCTTGTATGTCCCTGGGGGGGTCAGGCCTCCTGGCCGCCAGCCCACGCTTCCAGCCCTCGCCTTTCCCGGCTGTACCAGGATGAGGCCCGTTGGCCCAGCCTGCTCTTGGAGAGCCTCTGTGTCCCTGCTTCCTCTCTGGGACACGGGCATCACAGGCTGCCAGCGAGGGCCTCCTGGCCAGCTGCACGGTCCCTCCCCGTGAGCCCCCAGCCCCGGCCCCAGCCTTAGGGAAGTGTCAGGCTCAAGTGGCTGGCGTCCACACTGCCACAAAGCTGCTCGCTCTGCCCTGGGCCGCCCACGTCCCGGCACAGCTCTCAGGCCCTCCGTCTGTCCCCCTGAGTGGCGGTGGAGTCCTGAGTCCCAGGCCGGGCTTCTGGGCCACATTGGTTTGCTTAGACGTGGTTGAGTGGGAGTCACAGGTAGCCTTGGCCAATTCCCAGATCAGGGATCAGCCCTGGTCCTGGGCAATCTGCCTTCCTCTTGGGCAGGTTTGTTGAAAACGTCAGGCGGGATCCCATAGTCTCTCCGAGCGTAGAATGCTGGGGCGCCCCTGAACTCCTTCCGGCTGGGAGTGGGGACAGCAGCCGAGCTTTGCCCTCTCTCCTTTTGAGGGATGGCTGGCACTGAATCGTGCGTGCTGGGAGCTGACTTCAGAGGTCTGGAGAAGCACCACAGCCTCTGCGCGCCTGTCCCTGGGACATGAGCGGAGCTTCTGCTGGAAGAGCCCCTCTTGGGCGTGCGCGTGCAGGGGCTGGGCTGTCCCTGCGTTCTTGCCCTGTGTCAGAGCCGCTGCTGAGGGATAAGCAGAACTGAATGTGAGGCCGAAAGGAGCAAAGGGCCTGTTGGTCCATCCGGGGGCCCATGTCTTGTGCAGACCCCTCGCTTCTCTGTCAGAGGAGGAGAGGGTGGCCTGGTAGCCCCATAGTCACAGCAGGTGTCCTTGGCAGGTGAGAAACCGCTCGGAATAATGGTGCTGGGACAACAGGCAGAGACCAGGGACAGCAGACAGCCCCATCCTGGGGGTGACAAACCCCTCATCCCGAGTTGTGCCTCCCCACCCCCGAGCATGGGCAGTCGCCCCTTTGACCTTGTGTGCCCAGGAAGTCCAGAGGCCAGGGGAGCTGTCGGACAGTTGGGTGCCCCGGGAGGAAGACTCCAAATCAGGAAGAGAAGGTGAAGAAAGCTCGGCTGTAAACCACGCTCTTTGATTTGTAGCCGGCTTCTGTCCAGCAGTTGTCAACTCGGGAACGGTGGGAGGGCTCCCGGGACGAAGTCCTTCCTTGGGTGGAGTCTGCGGGCTCCCTGGATGCCCGGCGGGGAGCTGACCTGCGTGTACCCCACTTCTCAGCGCCGCAGAGAATCTTTTGCACTAAATCATGCTGTTTCCTAAAAGTTTTGTTCTGTGTTAACTCCGATCCTCCAGAGCTCCCGCCACAGAGGTGGACATGTGTCCGCACCATCAGGACAGCAGGAGGGGTGTGGCTGGGCTGCCTCGAATGTGGTTGCGGCCACATGAGGAGCTGGCACGGTGAACACAGAGGTGCTTGGTGACGCGAACGCCTGTTAAATTCTTTATGAGATGAGCCACCTGCATTAAACTTATTTTTTTAACACGTTGATGGAGTGATTGCTTAAAGCTCAAAATCTTTGTTCTTTCTGTAAGGGTCTGACTGACCAAAGATGCCACAGAAGGAGTCTGTCCCAGGCAAAATCGAGGACACTAAAGCAGGCGTCTGCGGCGCCAAGGCAGGGACGCCCGGGTGGGGCTTCAAGGGGCCCACCTTGACCTTGCGTCCGGGAGTCTGTCAGGACGGCAGGGACAATGTGGCCGCGCCGGCAGCGGGTCCCAGCAAGGTCCCCGGGGCCGACTTGTACCTGCCAACGGGGTGTAGGGTCTTCACAGGGCCCGGGAATAGGTCCCTGAACCGAGTGCACTGTGTGAGCTCCCTCCCGGGGAAGATCTGTGTTCAGGGAGGACGCTGGCTGGAAACCAAAGCGGCGGTTCTTGTTTAAGCAAAAGCCTTGGAAAAACGAGAGACACATGATTACTCAGTATCTTTATTTTGTAAACGTCTCGGAGCTTCTATGCAGGACGCCCCGTTCCTCGCCTACGGGACGCCCTGCCGTGCTGCTGCGCTCGCTGGCCGGGAAGCGCCATGGAAAGGCCGCCGGCCTGCTGCTTCCAGGATTTTGTAGACCTGGGTGTTTTCCCAGCAGAAAACAGTCCCAAGTTGTTTCGGGGTTTGGCTTGTGGTGGCAGAGCTGGTAAGTGGTTGCGGTGGCTGTGGACGCTGGGCGCTGGCAGCCGCCAGGGCAGCAGCCCCAGCAGGCCAACTTAGGATGGTGCTTGGTGAGTGCGAGGCCTCCTCCACCGGGTGGGCCTCCGGCCAACTCCCCATCCCATCTTCAAGGACAGCGTATGGAGCCATGGGCCAAGCAGTGGGAGAGCAGGGCTGGGGTCCGAGGCTGCAGTCAGGATGCTGGGCTGGGGTCCGAGGCTGCAGTCAGGATGCTGGGCTGGGATCCGAGGCTGCAGTCAGGATGCTGCCACCCAAAGAGGGGTCTCAGCCTCAGAGCATCATGGGGTAGGGTGGGGGGGGGGGTGACCTGTGAGGGCAGTGGCTTCCGGTCGGGTGCATTCTGCTGAGATGTCATTTAGGGCAGAGTGTGTGCTCATCATGAGCTCCCTGTCTTGGGAAAAAGGACTGACCCGCAGGCCTGAGCGCAGGTCCCAGGGCTGGGCTGGCTGATGCCGGGAGCTGGAGCGGGCTTAGGAACCAGGAGTCAACCTTACAGAACTGCCAGGCCTCCGTGGCTCCTGCCGCCTCCTCCCTCCCCGATGGCCCAGGCTGCCTTCAAGGTGGGTGGGGGAGGGAGTGACCCGGGATAGCCACTGTGTCAGACCGAGTGGGCAGGGAGGGCCCCTGCTGCTCATGCAGGACCCCCGGTGGGTGAAGATGGGCCCGAGGTGGGGCAGGAGGGAAGAGAAGAGGGAACCTGGAAGGTTCTGCAGGTGCCAGGCTGCCCCTGCTGACAGCACCTGCACGCAGGTGGTGGCAGGTTTGTCCTTGATTGGGGAGGTGGGGGTGAGGAGCCGGGGCTCCGCTAGAGCCTGCTTGGGGAGGGGGGTCTCTCAGCCTGGCAGGGGGATGTTCCAGTCAGGGTCAGGCTGGGTCTGGAGGTCAGGGTTAGGACAGAAGTGCGGGGGAGGGGCGGATAGTGGGAGAGGACGGAGGAGAGAAGCAGTTCTCTGAACAAAGAGGGGAGGCACCCGGTCCGGTCCCCGGAAAAGCCTCCGGGGCCCCGCCCTCGCACTCCCACGCCTCTGCTGAGGGCCTCCCAGGGCCTGAGTCCTCTGCCGCTAGGAGGAGGGTCCGAGGGGCTGTCAGGAGTGGGGAATCAGCCAGCAGAGGGGCAACGGCGAGGAAGGGTGGTGCTTTGGGAACTTCCAGAAACCAGAGACTTATGTGAGAAAGTCTGGGTGCCGTCCAGACCCAGGGCAGTACGGACATCTCAGGAGATGCTCTCTCTGGTCCTGCGGCCACTCCTGGCAGCCCCCAGGAGGTCGCACCTGGAGGGGCAGTCGGACCCCTGTGCCTGTCCCCGTCTCCCCTCCCCCCGCAGTATGGTGGGGGGCTGTGAGGGAGGGACACAGCCCCGCCCCGGGCGATGGCTGGGCAGGCGCCGCGGGCTCTGGACCAGAGTGTGAGCCCGGTACTGCTGCGGAGGACAGGGCGGTCGGCTGGGGCTGGCTGCACAGGCATCGATGGTCCCTGACCTTGAGAGGTCCCTGTCCCTGGCAGCCTGTGATTGGAGGAGGGAGCTGGCGGAGGGCAGGCGCTCCGTGCTGGTGCTGAATCAGCCCTTTCTGGGCCGGAGCGAGCTTCCTTCCCTCCGCCGAGCCCAGCGCTTCTCCTTCCCCCTCCCTGCTGCTCTGGGAAAGGGCCTCTCTGGGCCAGCCCCTCTAGGACAGCCAGCCGCCCCATCCCCTCGAGGCCCGCCTGCCGCTCTGCACCAGGCTGCACCCAGGACCCACTTTGCAGAAATCCCAGCAGTCTGGCGCGCCTCCCTGACAGCTCCCAGAAGAGGGAGCGCCCCGCCTCACCAGCATCCTTGCCCAGAGGGGACAGGGAGGACGGGAGGGAGCCGCTGATTCAGCGGCTCGTGGGCTGCGCCCCTCCCCCCGCCCCAGCGGGCAGCGTGCCCAGGCCTGCTGGCAGCTGTGTCACACGGGGCCTCTGGCAGAGTGTCTGTGGCTCTCACTGTGTGGCCGCCTCTGCGCCTGGTGCTGGGGGAGGGCCTGCAGGAGGGCGCATGGTGAGACGGCCGTCTCCGCTGGGCGTAACCGCGGCCTTATCCAAGAGAGGCCAGAACGCCACTCCTGGCCACCAGGCTTGGGAGCCCAGGTTGAGGCAGACCCCCTCCGCCTTTGGCCGGTTCAGCCATGTCCCCTGCCACCTTGACCTGGGGCTGGACGCTGACCCTGAGCCCTGGGCTGGGGATGGGCTGCACTGGTGGGAAGACGAAGAGGCTAGGTCGCTGGGTGGGGCCGGCGGTGTGGTTGAGCAGGGCAGGGCCTGGGGCCCCCCCGCCTGAAAGTGGGCATCCCTCTAGAGGGGACAGCCATGCCCCAGCCTCCGGAGTTGGTCAGTGGGAGAACGTCTCCAGAGGAGAGCCCTGCAGGCCTGTGCGAGGGGAGAAGCACGAGGCCATTCGTTCTGCGAGGAGGGGCCAGGGCTCCATTCTGCTTTCCGAGCACATTAGTGCCTCGTCCAGGCTGCGGCATGAATATTCATGCAGAAATCAGTCAGTCCAGGCTGAGGGCATTGCTGATGGCTGGGGAGAGCAGCTGGGGGTTGGGGGGAGTGGTCAGGTGGCCTCCCAGGAGGCATGTCCCCTGCCCCAGGGGTCGGCACCAGGTCCCCTGGAGCCCCGGGGGGCCCTTTCCTTCCAGGGGCACCCAGAAGAGGTTGTGCAGGTTTTGCCGCGGACGCCGCTTTCTCCGGTGGGCAGGGAGGGGTGCCCTTCCTGCCCTCGCTCGGGTCAGGAGACAGGGAGACGCAGCGCACATGCCCCCTGGGGCCTACCCTGACCCCCGTGCCCCACTGGTGGGGATGTTTCTGCCCACGCGCTGACCTAGGTGAGCAGAGACGGTGGGTGTCCAGGTCTTTGCAAGGGCCGAGCCACACCCCTGCTCCAGGGCCCCTCTGCCCTCTCTGCCCCCGCCCACCCCGGCCCCTAGGCTCTCCTCCTCCAGGACTGGAATGCTGCCCAGCGGCTGACCTGCCCTTCACCTGCAGGGCCGAGGGGGCCTCCACACGCTCCCTGCCAGCCCGCAGCAGGCAGGGGCAGCCCTCGGACAATACAATTCTGAGTTTCAACTGTGAACTCGTTATTTACAACAACATCCTGACACAACGTCCCGGAAATTATCTGTGTTTTTCCAACTGTGCTTCCATCTCCCGGTCCCTGGGTTCCTGGCTCCCAGGGGCGGCGCGAGGTCCCCCCTGACGGCGCCGCCTGCAGCTGAGTCAGCCGAGCTCGGCACCACCTGCGTGGGGAGCTGTGCTCCTCTGAGCAGCTGCAGCCCCTCGACCCGCCGAGCCACGGGGGTGTGTGCGCCTGCGTGTGCGTTCACATGTGTGCATGATGCATGCGTGTTTGCCACAGCCCGAAGTTCCGAGTCTGTCCCTGTGCACCCCGAGAGCGGGCAGGGCAGGGTGGGCCGGAGCTGGGCCTGCCTCCCTGCCCCCGCGGGTCCCTCCAGGCCTCTCAGAGAGGAGAGGGAGGCCCCCAGTGGCTTGCTCCGTCTGCCTTTCCCACGTTTGGCTCCGCCGGCCACGGAGCCGACCGCATGGAGGGCATTGTGTCCTCGCCACTGCCCCGTGCGGGTCTTTGCACCCCTCCAGGACCAGCTTTTCTGCGACATATGGGAGTGGAAAACAAGAGCAACTAGACAAAGTCCAGAAAGGACAGAGCTGCTGGGCACACCTCCTCCTGGAAGGAGGCCGGGGTTTCCTCCCTGGAGAACTGCGGATGCGGGTGGGGGACTCCTGAGGAGCCCAGACTGCCGCAGGGGGCCAGAGCTCCGCGCGGCCCTCTCCAGGGGCAGGTGCTGGAAGCCAGGGGCTGAGGCTGCAGCCCTGACCAGGGGCGGGGAGATGCCTTTCTGCCCTTTGCGGCCTGGGCCTGTTCCTGGTCTTGACCTCAGGGGCAGGCTGGCAGACGGTCTCCGGGGGCGCAGCGCGTTCACACAGTTGTGGAATGAGCAAAGGGCCGAGGGGGCTGTGCTGTCTCAGTCCACCCCTGGCGGCTGGGACGGAGCGCTGCAGCCGGGCCCACCACCACAGCTCCGGGGCTGCTAGTCCAGGACCCCGGCGCCCGCACAGTCCGCGTCCGGGGGAGCTGCTCCCCGGCTCACAGACGCGACGTCTCGCTGTGTCCTCTCGCGGCCGGAGGGCCGCAGGGGTCTCGGGGGTGGCTCGGCTGGTGACCTCCTCCCCTCTCAAGGCCGTCCTGACACCTTCACCTGGGGCGGGGTTGGGCTTCAACACAGAACTTTGGGGAGAAATAAATCTTTTTTTTTTTAAGATTTATTTATTATTTGAGAGAGAGAGAGAGAGAGAGAGACAGCACGTGTGCAGGGTAAAGGGGCAGAGGGAGAGGGAGAGAGAACCGTAAGCACACCACACTGAGCAGGGAGCCCGATGCAGGATTCGATCCCAGGACCCTGAGGTCACCCCTCCGGGACCAGCTTTTTTGGCCCTGAGCCAAAGCCAGACACATAACAAAATGAGCCCCTCAGGCGCCCCAGGACACACATTCTGGTGATAGCACACGAGCCCCTAGGGCCTGACACTTTCTGAAAGACGGTGTCCAAGGTCACACAGTGCCCTGCAAGCTTGGCCTGGCCGGTGGGACGCCTCCCTCCAGAAGCGTCCGTGGGGACAGGTGCCTACAGTTGGCGGACTTCTCCGGGGAAGGTAGTGCCCTCTCCTCACCCTGGAACTGGCCCTGGAGTGCCTGCTCTTACCTCGGCAGGGGTCCCCCGCTCTCTGCCCCGGCTGTGTGGGTGCCCGGCTTACCTGGGGCTGCCCCCCAGCAGCTGTGCCCACCCTGGCGTGTCCGGCCAGGCTCTGCGATCCCTCCAGGGGGAAGGTGAGTCACCGCCGCCACCCATGCCTCCGCCTGCCCGGCAGCAGGAAGCAGCAGCTGCGTTACAGCTGCACAAAATGTTAGAGAGAAATTTAGGACAAAAGAAGAAGAAGATTGGAGCATCCAATTTAAGCCAGGGGGAGGCACACGGAAGCCGACGCGGTGCTGCCCTAATTCACTCGCACGGAGCGCCACGGGCTCCGCAGCCGCTGCCGCGAAACCAAAATATTCACCCAGTTTCCTTCTGCGGAAGGGACCCGAGCTGGCCTCCAAGGACTCACAGATGTTCCTGGGCCCCAGGGCGCGGCCTCAGATGGCCCCGGGCCCGGCAGAACCCCTGGGGCTGCGGGGTCCCAGGCAGCCCTGGCTACGACCTATGCGTCTGGCCCACAGGAGCTCATGGCACCCCAGCCCTGCACACTCCTCATCTGCCCATCACTGCCCTGCCCGAGCACGTGTGGGCCGGCCAGCTCTGCTGCCCTTCGGCTGGTGTTCCCAGCTGGAGGAGCTGGTCTAGTGCAAATAGGAGCTGCCCTCGGAGGAGGGCTTTTCAGGAGTCTGGGCGGGCAAGTCTTCATCTCCAGGGCAGCTGTCAGGCGTCTCCAGCCACGACAGGAGGACCCACCGTCGGTGCAACAGCGGGGCCAAAGGTTGGTCTGCAAGCCAGTGAGTGGGAGGCGGCGAGCCACAGACCCAGCGCTGGGCTCCTGGTGCCCCTTCCAGCCTGGAGCGGGCTCTGTGTGCTGATGCTGAGTGGGGAGACCATCCCTGCCCGAGGGGGCACAGCTGCAGACGGACCCGGCTGCCGCCTAGCCCCCCACCTCTCGGGGAAGTTTAGGGACCTCTGGCCTGCACTGCCCACATGTTCCAATTATGAGAATTAACCTCCTAACAATGTGCCGGCCCGGCCTGGGGTTTTAAGGAGAGGCGTATGACACGAGGAACTGTCTTAAACCCCGGGGTCTGTTCAGTCCTTCAGCAAAATGCCCTGGGCAGATCGTCCCCTGGGCAGCTTTGTAGGGGGTCAAGGAGAGGCGTCCGTACCTGCTCACACACCCACCTGGGCCCGGGTGCGCTCCCCGCCCAGAAGCCCTGGCTGTGGTGGGGCAGACTCTGCACCCTCACGCACCTTCCCCCTTGCTGGGGGTCTGGCAGGGGCTCTCGCCGACCTCCCCTGGTGCGTCGTTCCAACACAGGGCAGGCACGGCCTTGTCGGCTGGGCTCCCTGAGATGTATTCCTGGGCTCCTGGCAGGCGAGGTCAGGGATGGGCAGGGATGCGGTGCTGGGCGGCGCTGCCTTCTGGACCCTGCCCTGCGGTCCGTGGGATTGAAGCCAGTGTCCCTGCTGATGCCCCCCACATTGCACAGAGGTACTAGCGCCTTCCCAAAGTGCTCTGGAATGTTCCAGGACACATTCCTGGAAGCCTGGTTTCCCAGTGGTGTCGTAAGTGCCTTGAAGGTCTCAGGACCCGCAGACACAGGGCTGTGGAGACTGGGGAGTTTGCTGGTGGGGCTGGGGCTCCAGCTGCCACGGGGACTTATCCGTTAGCACAAAGCTCAGGCTTGAGTTAAGGCCACACCTGGTGACCAAAAGGCCAGCTCTGGCCCATTCCCCAGACTGACCGCCTCATTTGGTTGGCCAGAATCGGAGCCACCAGGTCCTTACCCAGAACTTTCCAGGACAAGGGAGGATGAAAAGGACCATGGCCGTGGCCAGCAGGGACTGGGGCTGTCGTCACACCTGCAGCCCCAAACACCACCCAGAGCAAACAGTTGAGTCCTCGAGGCGCCGGGGCTGCCTGTCCGTCCCTTACTCTTGGCTCCTTTCCCTGGGGGACCCCGTGGGCCACATGACCCACCCAGGCCATTGAAGGGGGACAGTGCACAGCCCTTTGGACTCCTCCTCGGAGGGGAGGTTGTAAGCAGGCGGCCCCTCCCCTGGGCGGCCACATGGAGTGACTTCAGGAACGTGCTCAGGTAGCCCTCCTGCCAGCTCTGGGCCACCCTTCTCGATGACTAGCTGCAGGCCATGGCTCCCGCTCCTGCCCACCTGAGCCCTGGAGTCTCACTTGGGTCGGGGTGGAGAATAGAGCCCTGCCCCCTAGGCTGCTCCTCTGAGCAAGACCTTTGGCCAGACTGGGGACATGGAGCAGAGGACTCAGTTCTCCCGCAAGCCAGAATGGGGGGGAGGGGAAGAAGGAGTGGGAGTCACACCTGGGGTGTCCCAGACCCCATGTCATCTCCAGAGGCCCCTGTCTCAGGGTCAGGCCATGGTTATGGTGGGCCCAGGAGCAGGGATACGGCTGGAGGGGCTACGCCCAGCACTGTGCCCGGCTCCTCTGAAGGGAGGTGCCCACTGAGGGGCATAGCCCCTGAGCATGAGCTCCCAGGGTGGGAGGTCTGAGTGGGGAGCCTGTGCTGAGGGCACCGCTACCCCCTCAGGAGGTCCTGGTTCATGGTAGCGTTCACCCCGAGGGTTCCATCTGGGTATTGTTCCACCTGCGGGCACCCAGACCTCCCCCGAGGTCTGGGGGGGTGCCCAGCTCATTTCAGAGGGTTCTCCTGGTGGGCACACCTCGGATCCCAGTGCAGACCCCACCACCCCTGGCTGGCCCTTGAGAATGAAGTTTAGTCTTCCTGTGCTTCCAGACCCCCAAGCACCCGGTCTTCCTGGCAAGACCAGACCCAGGTTGGAATCTGCAGGGCCCAGCTGCCCACGGGCTGCCTGGAGGCAGGAGGGAGCTCCTGGCGAATGCACCGTAGCGTGTACGTGCGACCCCAGACCCAGTGTTCCTGCCCTGCCGTGCTCCATCATGTCCAGCCCGCCCCCCGTCATCCCCGAGGGCGCTGGGTCCACGGCTGGCTGCCAGCCCTGCTCCTGCAGTGCGGAGAGCAGGCCGGGCCAGGCCCCATGGCACTCCGCGTGGATCCCAGCAAGGACAGGCACACTCAGACCCTAATGCGCACCCTGTCCACCTGGAGGGTCCCCTCAGCAGGACAAGGGCCTAGGGGTGGGCAAAGGAGGAGCGGGAGGCGGGGGACCACGCGACACAGCAGCGTGGTCCAGAAGCCACTAAGTGCTTGTGGAGGTGGGCGGTCCGACCCTGTGGCCAGATGCTGAAACGTCAAGGGAAGATCGGGGCGCACTACTGGACTTGGGGCAGTGATGACCCCCAGTGACAGGACTGAGCCCTGGCCGCATCTGGCCTGATGCCTGGGATCATGTGACCCAAGCAGGAACCACCCAGGGAGTCCTGCAGCCACAGAGGAGGCTTGATTCCCCCAAAATGTCCTTCCGTCTTCCCATCGGGGGGAATGGGTATCACAGGCCTCCCACCTGGGTCCTTCTGGCTCCCCCTCCTGGGGTCCTGGGAGGATCCCCAGAGGGTCTCCTGGAACCCAGCAACCAGGAGACCTCTTCCCCACATGCACGGGGAGGCTTGCTTGGTGTGGAAGGAGAGGAATCCTGGCTCCGCTGACCAGGTGGTCCCTTCCCCCCCCACCCCCCACCTTCCCCGACGCCACTGGGAGCCTGTCCCCCTGCACGGACACTCAGCCAACGCCTGGCAGGCTGCTTCCTCCTCTCATGTCCATGCATAGCATTTGGTGTTTTCTCTAGGAAAACAGGTATCAGATTCATGTCTTCCTTGCTTTTAAGCACAGAGCTCTGGGGCAGCCCATGTGCTGGGCAGCCGTCCCCAGACCGCGTGCATCTTCCCGCAGTGAACAGTTGCCATTGAACGTGGACCCCCTGCACCCCCTGCCCACCTCCAGTGGGCGACCCCTTAGGTATTTCAGTACATGGGATCTGGACATGGCTCCGCTCCACGGGGAGACCACGTGCGGATGTTCCGTCGAAGGACACCGGGTTGTGTTCACACCTTGGCCGTTGTGAACGGGGCCATGAACACGGGGGCACAAAGAAGACTTTGAGACCCTGCTCCAGATTTTCACTCACATCAGAAGCGGAACTGCTGGGTCGCATGTAATTCTCTTCAGTTTGTGAAGAACTGTACGCCTTTCCCCACGGCGGTCTCTGGCCAGTTCCCGGTTCCAACTCCGCGATGGTCTCTCACCGTGTGCACATGGCTTTCTGGGCCGTGGCATTCTGGGGGGTTCTGGGGGTTCTGACTGTGCCCCTGTCTCAGACAGAAGGCCCTGGAAAGCTGCCCCGGCCCACCCTGCTCTCCCCCCGCCGTGTCCCAGGACCAAGTCCCGGGCCTGGCACACAGCCCTGCTCACGGACGACCTGGCCTCCTGCTCTCTGGGGGCAGGTGTGCAGCCTGTCTACCCCGCACCATGCGACGGGCCCTGCCTGCTACCCTCCTGGGCTGCCTGTGCTCTGACTGGGCCTGTCTCAGCAACTATGTCTCCTCACCTAGGGGCCAGATTAAACCAGCTGCTGGTGTGTAGAACTGCACCCCAGAAGGGAACCCAATGCTGTGAGAGCCAGCTTGGGGGTCTAAACAGCTTCCCTGAAGACCTGAATAGGATGGAACCTAAAGTAGGACCTAAAGTATAAACCAATCAGAGTTCACGTGCCAACACAGGGAGAGGAGGGATCCCAGGCAGGGGGACTGCAGGTGCAAAGGCCCTGTGGTCATGGGCACAGACTGGCGGGCCGTGTGCTACAAGGACAGGGTGGGTGGGTGGAGGACAGAAGCTGGGCAGCGGGCAGAGGCCGGCTCCTCAGGCCTAGAGGGAATTCACTGAGCACAGGGTGAGGCCCCGTCAGGTCAGCCCTTCTCTCCACTCTGGCTGCTCCTTCCCCCTTCCCCCTTTGCCCCTGCTTCTCATCCTTGGACACCTCCCTAGTCTCCAGCTCCTGTGTCTGCAGGTCAAGCAGACTCTCCATCAGAAACACAGAAGTTTGAAATCCCCCTCGTCCAGGGTCTTCATCATCTGCAGGGGTGCATGGACTGGCACGGGTGGGGGACCACGGCCTGAACCCCAGGAGTCTGTTGCCAGTTTCAGTACAGAACGCGCTTGGTCCCCCTTCCGGTTTGGGCTGATGCCTCCTAATGTGGACGCCGCACAGACAGTGTGCAGGGCCTGCAAGCAGGGCCCGGAGCCGCCAGAGCTTGCACGCCGCCCTGGGGCTTCTGAGAGCACTGTGACAACGCCCAAAAAGGGCCACCGGAGACCTCCCGTGCCCCTGTGCCTCAGGCCCCGCAGGAGTACTCGCAGCCCCGCGTGTCCCCAGAGGGGAGAGGGGGACTCCCAGGGGTGGAGGGGCTGCCGATTCTCCAGAGCCATGGTAAGAGGAGGAATGACAGAGGGACCCAGGAGCCTGGCTCTGGGGCAGCTAAGCTGCTGGCCCCTTTGCCGGAGGGGCCTGGAGACTCCCGACCTGTTAGCACCTCCCATTGTTCTTCCCCTCCTGCAAGAATGCTCACAGTGCTGCCCTGCACGTAGGCCCCCCAGCGCCCAGGAGCAGGAGCGGGGCCAGGAACAAAGTGAGGTAGTTTCCTGGGGAGGGGTGTGGGCTGTGTTCAAGGTTGCCCCCTGACAGGAGCCAGGGCCTGATGTCTGGAGCTGGGCAGTGGCTGGACGGTGGCCCGGGGCCTGGGGCAGATGGCGCCTGGGCGTCCCGGCCCGGTGTCCTGTGCCTTGTTGAGTCAGGGGCACGCAGGGCTGGGTAGGGCGGGAGGAGCAGGGAGCTAGTGAGCAGGCTCACAGAAACCGGATGTGGAGACGGGTTACAGGTGAGACAGTAAGAAGGTTGGGCAGGAATGCCTTGTTTGTGCTCCTGATGCTGGAACAGGCGTCCCCTGTGTGATATAGACAAGATATTGACCGAGTTCTCTGGTCAATGTTCTAAAAAAAGGGCCGACCCTGGAGGCCCTGCAGGCAAGCCATGGTGGATGGTCCCTCCAGAGAGAGCCCCCTTCCTTTCCTTCCTGTTCTCACCTTCACTTAATACACTTTCGCTTCACCTCACCCTTTGGTGGCCCCAAGATCTGTTCTTCGACTCCACGAGACCAGAATCCTGCAACACTGGGGCCCAGGGCGGCCATGAGGTGTGGGCGGCTCTTGCTCCCTCCACCTGTGGACCTGGCTCCCCCTGAAGTCTTCCCCAGTGCCAGCCTGGGGCCCCGGGCAGACGTGCTGAGGGGGTAGGCCATACGAACTGGTGGGACTGTTTGCTGGCCTCGATTCAAATCCAACACTGGGGGTGGGGTGGGCAAAACCTGACAGGGCAAAGTGGGGGCCGGACTTGGCCTGCGAGTCTGGGGGTTGGGGTCTGCGACATCGCTGGCTCCTGCCCCGCTTAGATGGACGAGGCAGGTCTGCTCCCCGAGCCTGGGGTGAGACTGGGGGCCCTGCTCCAACCCTGGCTGCAAGGGGACGGCCCGAGCGCCCAGGCGTTCAGTGACACCCTCCCCCCCGCCCCGCCGCGCTGCATGGTTGGCACAGAGCAGGATCCTAACAAAGGGGCCCTTTGTGGGCCACTGGCGTGTGGCCGCACACAGGCGGCCAGGGCCTCTCCCGGAGCTTCCCGGGGGAGGGGCCGGAAGTGGAGCCTCATGGCTTTTCTGGCAGCTGCCCAGTCTCGGGGTCAGGGTCGTCCCTGAGTTAGCCTCTGCTGAGAACGCGGGTGCTTGGGGTGATGGCAGGACAACCCTCCACCGGCCGCTCCCCATTGGGGCTGAGGAAGAGCCCACCCGGGGCAGCTTCCCAGGGAGGGTGAGGGACCCACCATCGGTCAGGTGTTTACTTTGGCTCCGGTGAACTCCTCCTTGGACCATAGAGAGCAAACGCCTCGGCGCTGAAGGCTTTCCGGTGTCCTTGCTTCTGTGCCGACGGGCCAGCGTGGGACAAGGAGGGTGGACACCCTCCTTCACGGCCCTGCGCAGGCCTGCCCTGGCCCCGGCCCCCGGGTGCAAGGACACGCGGTGGGCACCCCGATCCCACTCAGCTCAGGCCGACAGGACTCTGCGTGCACCTGCTGGGGGAGGCTCCGTTTTCCTGCTCGGCCATTTACAGGGCTGGAGTCTGTTCTCATGCCAGCAGACCCAGCCAGGGTCTGACCCTGGGGTCCCCTGCCTACTGCTTCCCGTCCTGCCAACAGAAGACTCTGGACACTCAGGGACCCCCAACTCAGACAGGTAGACAAGGGCTCTGGCCCCTCATCACTGAGGGCACAGCACCCCTCAGGCTCCCACACTCTGTAGACATCTACGGTCACCTGACCTGTACCAGGCACCCTACTGGGCCAGGGCTAGGGTGGTGAATAATATGGGAGGGCTGGTGCCTGTGGGGGCGTGAGTGTCAGAGTGGATTAGCACCCAGGGTTGGGTCAGGGAGAGTCAGTGGGCAGCGGCCCATCTGTCACTTTTATATGGGAGGGTTGGGAAGGCCCAGTCTCCAGGGATGACTGGGCAGAGACCCAAAGGAAGCAAATTGTCTCAAAGACATGGCGGGTGGAGGGGGAGGTACGGGCAGTGGGATCGGCAGGTGCAAAGTCCCTGGGGCAGAAGGATGCCCGCAGTTGGAGGCCCGCAGTTGGAGGCCCCGCAGAAACCAGTGCGCTGGAGCAGAGCTGGGAGCTGGAGCTACATCAGGACCAAGTTGTGGGGAGCGTGGGCTGGGGACCCAGGTCTTGGCCGTTGCAAAGACTTGGGCTCAAGTTCTGTGTGGGAAGGAGATGGGGGGCACTGAGGGATCTGAGCAGAGGGGATCTCTGATCGGACATGTTCAGAGGCATCTCTGTGGTCCTGTGTGGTACGAGACCTGGATGGGGCAGCGGGGTGGGGGTAGCCGGGGGACCCCAGCTTTGGGGCTGCTGCAGTAACTTGGGGAGAAGGGGATTAGACCGGAGGGTCTGCGGAGAGATGGTGGGTGCCAGCTGTGCGGTGGAGCTGCAGGCCTAGGGGACCCACGGGACCTGGGATGGGAGAAAGGTGACCCATAAGCCGGTGTTTGGCCTGAGCTGTCCAAAGGGTGAGCGGCCACTTGCTGAAGCAGAAGAGGCAGCGGGAACAGGCCTAGGGCACGGCAAGGGACTCTGTCCGGCCATCAGCCACCCAAGCGGGCAGTCGAGGAGGCAGCTGGCTGAGTGCATCTTGAGTCTAGGTGTGTTTGACCATCCTTAGTCCTTCAAGACAAGCCTTGGATGGAGGAGGTCAGTGTCTTCCAGAATGGATGTGGCACAGTGCGCAGACCTGACCCCCAAAACCGCTCACGGAGGACGCCCGGGACAGACCTGTGGAGGAAGCAGAGTTTGGGGTACGTGTGGCTGGAGGAGCCCTGGGAGGAGAAAGGTGCCCCCCCCATCCCTCCTCGACAGATGGCCAACCCGGGGGTGGTCAGGTTTGCAGAGCACTGAGCCACCTGCAGGACCGCCAAGGCTTGTGGCATCTGGGGGAGGACAGACAGGCGGCCAGGCACTTGTTCTCTTCCTGCTCCCAAGAATTCCTGGGCCCCCACCTGAGGACAACCCCCCCCACCGTGGCTTATCTGTTTGCAGATTTATCTCTTGTCACCTCCCTCTCCCCTCCCCAGCCCCCACCCCAAGCCCTATGCTCTCTGCATTAGCGAAGGATCTGACGCCAGGCCCGGCCTTCCTGAGCTGAGGAAGCCCCCTTTGGCAGGGCAGAGGGGCTGCGGCGCTAATCAGATCCCTCAGGAGGGGACTGTGGCCCACCCGCCTGCCTATCAGCGCCCACACCAAGCTGACTGCTCGCCACATCTAACTCACAGCGGAGGCACGAGGCGCTCGGGCCCACACCCTGAGTTCCTTGGTGACCCAGGCTGGGAGCCCTGGCTGAGCGAGCCCGGGGCTGGCTACACGTTCGTCCAGAGCTGCGCTATTCTCATTGGCAAAATAGGAGTAGGAACAGAGCTAACCTCACGGGAGTGTCGGAACATAAAGTTAGAGCGCGCCCCGGACATGGACACGCAGCCAGGCCTGGAAGTGAGTTAGCGGGCAAAAAAGCATTCGTATTTAAACGTCTGGGTGGCTCGGTTGTTAGGCAAATGCCTCCGGCTGGGGTCATGATCTCGGGCTCCTTTCTGCAGGGAGCCTGCTCCCTCTCCATCTTCTGTTCCCTCCCACTGTCTCCCCCCCCCCCCCAATCTTTGTTACAAAATAAAAAACAAAATGTGCTCTTGCAGACTCACACCCAGATGCCCAGAAACAGCACCGAATCCTGGTAGTTACCCTTGGGGAATGGGTTTCTGGTTCCCTGTTGTCTTTTAAAACTTCTCAGTGTTTTCCAAATGTCCTCCATTAAAGAAGAAAGCCTTCCTTTGATATTTAGAAAACAAAGTGAGGGAACCGATCGGAATGTGGGAAGTGTGAATCAGCTCCCCAGGTGAGCAGGGTTCCCCAGGGAGTGGCATATAGAGGTCACGGTGCTGTCTTCGCTGCCTGCTGGGGGGCGGTCACCCCTCCAGACCTTCTGTGGGGCCTCACAGGCCACCAGGAGAGGACCTCAGTGGCCTAGTGGATGGCTTCTGTGGCCTCACGCTGGGCTGGAAGTGCCCATAGACTAGTCTGTCCCTGCTCACCACGTCATCCGTAGAAGCCCCAATCTCCAGGGGGCTTGAGGAGAAGGGTCAGGGCTGGGGGGAGGGATGCGGGGGCCGAGCTGGGGGGTTTGTGTTTTCACTGCCCAGTTGGTCCAGAGCACTTAGGAGCCAGCGGGAATCCCAAGGCTGCAGGGGTGGCCTGCAGGCACCCAGCCCCCAGCCCCCACCTGTTCCAGAGCCTTCTGCATGCAGACAGCCCCTGGGTGGAGGAGCTCCTGCTGGAGGTTTACCTTAGTCTCCCTCACCTTGTACCTCTGGAGCCACGTGACCACATGCCAAACCACATGACTGTGTCTCTAGTGGGTAGAGAGAGGCCCCCTGGACATGCCCGACTGCCCCATGGGGTTGGAAGGGGCAGTAGGCTGCACTGGTCTGGAGGTGAGGAAACCGGAACCCTGTTTGGGTCTGAGTGGTGATCTGGGGGTGTCCTACTCATCCTGCCAGAGGGCAGGGCAAGGCAAGAGTGAGCTGGCGGGAGGATGTTTTTGTGCAGACCCGCAAGTTGGGGTTGGTGGTCCGTCTATGATCAGGGTGAAGGATCTGGCTTGAGGTTGGGACAGAAGTACTTGGACCAGCTTCTGACCATTGTCCTATGAATGACCTTGGCTAGCTGGCAGGGCTTTAGCCCTAGCCTCTGACTCCCAAGGGGTCTAGAACATTCTCTGGGAAGACGAGTGGACACCTTGTTCTCCACGCTAATCTCCTCCTCCCGACCCCATGCTCAAGATCACTGTTCTGGTACCTCCCTCATTTTCCCACGAGGACCCTTGTGGGAGGGAGGGAGCCACGCTGCCTCTGGCCCCGGGGGACCACTGTGGCCTGTCCTGACCCCAGACCACAGATTAGGATGGGGGCGACTGAGAAGGGGGGCGTTCGTGGGTCCCTTCTGATGTGCGGCCCGTTTCACTCAGAGGCGCAACTCTGTCCACAGGAACGAACCTCGGACAAACTTGGAGCCGCAGGGCTGGGAGGGGAGCGGGACGGCCGGGAACGCATCCCAGTAGTCGCCAGTGTGCCCGGATCACGCCAGGCCTGAAAGCAGCCCGGGTCAAGCTCCCGGCGCGAGCAGGAGGCTCCGGTGCCCGGCGTCGGGTTCGCCCAGCGGTGCTCCCGCATCCCCGCGGTCCTGGCACGCGCTCCCGCCGGCGCCGCCGCTCGGTGCAGGCTCGGCCGCCGCAGAGAGGGGGCGCTGCGGGGCCCGGGACCCCCCCCAACCCCCTGCTGCTAGGGTCCGTGGGGGGGGTCGGAGGGCGGAGGTGGGGAGGGCGTGGGTCCGGCGCGGGGCGGGACGCTGGGGGCGGGGGACGGAGGGTGGCGCGGAGGGGCCAAGGACCCCCGCCCCCCCCGCCCCGCCCCTCGCCCCGGGACGCCCCGCGCCCCCTCCCCCCTCGGGCGCCTCCACCCGCGCGTCGCGGCTCCCACCTGGCGGCGGGGCGCGCACCCCCAGGGCGGCGAGTGCGCGCGCGCGGCCGGCGCGCTGTCCCTTTAAACGGCCCGCGGCGCCTCCCCGCGCCCCGCCCGCCGCGGTGCGGCCGGTGCTGGGCGAGGCCGGAGAAAGTCCATGTGAGCCGGAGCGCGGGGACGAGACTTCCTGCCGCCGCAGGCCGGACCGGGCCGGGCGCCCGCAGGTACGCCCAACTTGGCGCCGCCGGCCGGGCCCCGCCGCCGCACTTCCCGCAAACTCCGCGGCGCGCCCGGCCGCCTCCTGCCGCAGTGCCCGCCGGCCGCCCGCAGCCCAAGTTCGCGCGCGCGCCCGCCCGCCGGCCCGGGGAGGCGGCGGGGCCCGGCCTGGGGAGGCGCCGACCCGCCCGCGCCCGCCCCGAGGGGGGCTGCGAGCGGGGCCCCGGGCGCCTCCCGCCCCCCTCCCGGCCGGCGGCCGCGGGGCCTCGCTCGGGACGCCCGGCCCCCGCCCCAGCGCGCCGCCCCGGCCCGGCCCTCCCGCGCGCCGAGGCCCGGGGCCAGGGTCCGAGAACGGCCGCGCTGCTGCGCATCCGCCGGGCCGGCGCCTCTCCCTCCCGGTCCCGGGGTGTGGGGGGGGGGCTGGCTTGGGCGTCCCTGCCCCCCCCCGTCCCTCCCTCGTGCGGACCCCGGCCCGGGGAGAACCTGAGGGCCGGCTGCCCCGGGAGGGGGCTCGCACCTGTCATCCGCGGCTCGGACCCTGCGGAGCTGAGGTCTTGGTGCTCAAGCCCCTTATCCGCGGACCTCAGAGGTGACCTCTGAGGCCGCTGCCCGCGCCCACGCCCATGACCCAGGGGGACGACCCAGGTTCTTCCGAAGTCTGCCGCGTTGGGGGGGAGGGTGTTGGGGGGGGTCATGAGGTCAGAGGTCACCTCCAGGCCCCTCTTCCGGGCCTCTTAGAAGTTTGGTCTTGGGGCTGGTGATTGCCAACTCTCTCCTGCCGCCCTTTAATTAAACTGTGGGCTTGCAGGTGGTAGGTGTCCTGGGGCTGGCCTTACAGGCCGGCCGCCCTGCACCCGCCCTCCTCCTCCTCCCTCTCCGTAGCCTCCAACTCCGAGATGATGCGCGCCATGGGCAGTTGGGCTCCTCCTCTCTAGCGGTAATTCTTGGGGCTCCCTGAGCACCCAGCTGTGTGTCTCCTGGTAGGCGTGTTCTAGCTGAGCAAGTCCCCTGTGCAGGAAGTTGGGGGGGGGCAGTGGGCGCCGGAGGCCGGGGTCCTGCCTGCCCCCAGTGTGCTGGCCCGGGAGGAAAGCTTCTGGTTCTCTGCAGTCTGTAAGCTAGGCCCCTCCCCAGGCAGAGGGGGCAGAGACCCATGCGCTTGCTCCCCCCCCCCCCTGCATCCTGCACCCACAGGCCGTGGGCCCACCCTACGGACTGGTCTGGTCTGGTGTGGTTCCCTCCGCAGCCTTCTCTCTCCACCCCTTACCCTTCCTCCCCCTCCTCCTCCTCTTCTGGAGCCCCTGAGCACCGTCCCCTCCCCCTCCAATGTGCCCAGAAGACAGCAGCAGGGGCTCTCTGCACTGACTCGCTTAAGTCTCCTGAGGAAGCCCGTGACACGGCCTCTGTCACTGGCTCTGTTTCACAGGTGAGGAACCAGCTTGGCATGCAGCAGCCAGGCAGAGGGTCAGGCAGCCGGCGCTGCCTCCCACCTCCCAAAGAGCCACCTTGTGGCTACTCCTATGGCCCCCTGTGGTGCCTGTCCCTCCCAGGAGGTCCTTTGGCATTTCGGTAGGGTCATTCCACTGTTGGGTGGCACCTTGGTTGGAGCCGGAGCCAAGGAAACAGGAGGAGAAGACCCATGGTGTGGGGCCCCGGCTCTCTCCATGAGCCTGCCGGGAGGAGCACACGACACCAGGTATCACTTGTCACCTCGCCCAGAGGTCTGAGCTCAGTAGCCACACCCAGGGCAGAGGCGGTGCTGACCAGAAGCCGGCTCTGCCCACCGCCTCCTGCAGCCCTGCAGAGGTGCCCCCGCTCCGGCGCCCCTGGGCTGCACGAGACTGTCTCTGGGTTCTTTCCCTGGTTTCCAGCTCAGTCCCGAGCACACGCGTGCCTCACGGGCCAGGGTGTCAGCACAGGCTGGGCTGGCATCTGCAGCCAGGGTTCCTCGTGAACCTTGGCCTCAGGGTCCCACCTGCCTGCCTTGCGTCCTGGGCTACGGTGGGCCTTGTACCACCAGGGTCAGGAGATGAGAATTGTGGCGTTGACCCTTTCCAGAACTTTCCCAAGGCGCCACCCCACACCACGGCCTCTGAGGCCTGCGCTTCCTGGAATGCAGAGCTGGGTGTGGGTGAGGAGGGTCAGCACCAGGCCTCCAGTTGCAGGCCCCAGCACTGCCATCACCAAGGGAGAAGTCTCCATGTCCTGAGGCCTCGCTCCCGGGTGCCCAGAGCTGCCTGGTGCGGGCCCCTTCCACCTGGGCGTCCCCTATCTGGGCTCTCCCTGCACTCTGTTGCCCGGAGGGGGGATCTACAGGGGGGGGGAGCAGCCCGCCAGGCTGGGAGCAGCTGTGGTCAGGGTCTGTTGAAGTGTAGCCCAAAGGCACGAGGTGGCTCTTAAGGAGGCGGGAGGCAGCGCCCACTGCTTGACCCTCTGTCTGGCTGCTGCGTGCCAAGCTGGTTCCTCACCTGTGAAACAGAGCCGGTGACAGAGACCTTGTCTCCCGGCGGCGTCCTTGGGAGACTTAAGTGACAGTCCGTGCCCAGAGCCCCTGCTGCCCTTCTCTGGGCACCTTGGGGGGGGTGGGCTCTGGAGGAGAGGAGGGGGTTGGAAGGGGTAGGGGTGGAGAGGGAAGACCTGGGGAGAGACCCACACTACCCCAGGCCACACCAGGTCACGGCCTTCACCCGGGAACACGGCACGTGTGCAGTGGGCATGCTGGGGAGGTTTGGCGGAGGCTAGGATCCGGGGACGCCATGAGCTGCCTTTCTGTTCAGGGTAGTGTCAGCCACTTACAGGGTAGTGTCTGCCTGAGGCTGGTCTTCCAGGCCTGGGCTTTTGGAAGGGAGCAGGGCTCTGTGATGTGCTGCTGCTGCTGGGTGTGGGGGGGTCCCAGGGCAGGGGCAGGCGCAGCTAGTCTGAGCTGCTGCTGGGAGCGGCGCCAGCGCTCAGCCGCCCCACTTTGGGAGCTAGTGAGGTCCAGTCGGGGCTGGGGTCTGCCTGGGGCTGGGGAATGCCTCGGGGCGGTTGAGGGGTGGCTGGGTGGGGCCTCTTGCCTGCCCTGGCCTGCAGGGTGTCCTGGGCCCTCCCGGAGCCGCTCTCCCAGCACCAAGCTACACCGCTGCCTGGCCTGCTCCCGGCCAGCCGCCCAGTCTTCCCCAAGATGAACAGTTGGGCTCTCGGGTGCTTCTGCAGCTCAGCTTGGGGCTACAGCCCGTTGTCTGTTCGGGTGTGCACCTCAATTCAGGGGTGTGTGGGCCCCACCCTGGGACCGGTCGGCGAGGTCTGTGTGGCCGCGGGCTGCCGCTGGGGTGCCTGAAAGGTCTTGCTCCTCCCTCGGGGACGGAGCTCCAGGGACCCCGCGTGCAGGCCGGGGAGGGCAGTGAGCCCTGCTGTCCTCAGGGCAGGGCAGGGATCCTGGCGATCTGGACTTCTCCTAGTGGATGCTTGCTCTCACCAGGCCTGGCTCTCCGGCTCTTCTGCTGGCCAGGGCTCCCTCCTCCTGTCTCCTGCGGCTGCTGCCTGCCGGGAGCTGGGCTCTCTCCGCCGTGACCTCTGGCCTTTGTGCTTGCGAGTTTAGGTTTTGAAAGTGGGGCCTTGGATGGGGGTCTGGCGGGCTGTGGGTGGACACGGAGGGGTTTGGAAGTGGTCATAGACGTTTGGGACGTGAACTTTGGAGTGAGGCTCCCTGGTGGCCGCCGTGGTGGTTAGCGCCTTTTGAGTGGGGCAGTGTCCTTGAGGGCGGGGGCAGCGGGAGCACATGGGAGTGGGGGAAGGAATGGAGGGGTCTGACCATGACCCTGGGCTCTGCAGGCCCCTCCCCAGCCCTCTGCCGTGCCTGCCGGCTGGCTCCAGCCGATAAGGCCCGGGGGCCTGACACAGTGGCAGGGGCTCTCCCAGGTCACATCCTGCCTGGCGCTGTGTGACCTTGGATGCTCCGCGCACCCTCTCTCTGCCCCACCCTGGCCTGTGTGTTTCCCTGTGAAGTCGTAGCTTCCTTGTTGGCTCGCGGCTGAAGGTGCGCCTCTGCAGGTCGGGCCCAGGGCCCTGTCGGGACGCCCCTCCCTGGAAGTGGGCTGGAGCCAGGGAGGGGCACATGTCCCTTTAAGGGGGAGGCTGCTTCTCCTTGGCTCTGGGGAAGACGCAGGCATACTTGCCTCCGGAGGCCTTGTTCTCCGTCCCAGGGGGAGGAGAGGCTGGCCCCGGGTCTCTGAAGGAATCTGCCCCCTCCCCCTCGGCCTGGGGCCCTGGCATCCAGGAGGGCACATGGCCATGGATGGGCCCCGCCCAGCGCCTGCCTGTGTGCTGGGGAAGCAGGCAGGTCGGGGGCGGGACCGTAGGGGCCTGAAAGTGCCCATATATAGTCACGGGGTTTGAGCCGAGTGTGTCTGTGAGCTGTGTCCCGGGCCCAGCCCCCTGCCCGACTCCCAGGTCCCCCGGAGGGAGGCCTTGCCTGGGGGTGGGGTGGGCTGGGGGGTGTTGCTGAGAGGAGGTGGATTTGGGGTGACACCATCGTGCAGAGCAGCGGTGCTCTGTGAGTGTTTGTTGATTGCAAATAAAAATCTCCCGAGCCCTCCACAGTCAGGACCAGGTACATCTCTAGGAACTGTCTTTGGGAGTTGGATCTAGCGCTCTGTGGCTGCCACACCCAGGAGAGCTGCCCGGGCTCCTCCCCTGTGGGTGTTGGGGGTGGGATGCCCTGGCTTGGGCCCCACAAAACCCTTGTGTTATGCCCCTAGATGCCCACTCCCCATTCCCCCAGCACCAGGGCTGCACACTCTGATGGCTGCGTGCTGTGGATGTCATGTCCCTCCTGGTCCGCCGGACGCTGATGGGAGCCTGGACTGCGGGGTGGCCCCGTGCCTGTGGCTCGGGAGCAAGAGGACGTTGTCCTGGGTGTTTCTGGCCTGCAGGCTTTCCCGGGGCTCTCCGGCCTGGCTTCCGGCTTCTGCCCCTGCTGTCTCCTTTCTGTGCCCTGTCCCTGCCCCTGTGCCAGGAAGGGGGAAATACCCGCATTCCTGACTTCTGTGCCGTTAAAATATCACAATGTTAACATAGTTCTGCTCATTTAATTTAGTTTCCATTGCGGTGCCGAGTGCCTCTGAAATTGAGCATCCCCATACTTTTGTTGTGTCAGCAGTTTTTTCTTCCCTTTTTTTGGGTATAAAACCATTAGAGAGGCAAGATTAAAAAGATACATTACAATTAAAATGTTAATGAAATCTGCATCATACAACTTTTGGAGCCCTTTAGGCATTAATCTTGCCTCTGTCATGTCCATTAACTTCGGTTAAGCTTGTTCCACACTGACCCCTGCTGAGAGATTTGTGCTATAATTGGATTTTTTTTTAATAAAAAGGAAAAAAAAAGGCTTTTAAGAAAATAAAGGTTGAGTGGTGGCTCTGGCTCCTGAGCGAAGGGAGGGGGAGCAGGGAGTACACAGCCTCCCCCTGGAGGGCTCCCCCTCTGATCAGGGTGGGGGCCCCTGCCCCCCCCAGCTCCAGCACCCCCGCGGCTACCCCAGGGTCGCTCAGACCAGCCACTCAGTGGTGGGTGGGTCCCTGGGACAGGACGGCCTCCCCGGGGTGTTGGATGAGCTTCTTTTGGGGTGAGGGTGTGCAACAGTCAAGGCTAAGCTCACCTGCCTGGGGAGAGGTGCAGAGCCCCAATGCTGGGGTGGGGGGGTCGGGGGCATCGCCAGCCAGGCCTTCGGTGGGATGTGGAGGGCCGCGGGGTGGGCACCAGAGCCTGGGATTCTCTCAGGATTGTGCTTCCCCGGAAGGCTGGCCTCCTGGGCACTGGGGTCTCCAGCAGGAGGCTGGGGCTGGGGACTGTGGGGAAGGGGAGCCCCTCTGGCCTCCTGTCAGGGCAGTTGGGATCCCTGGTCAGTGTGGGTGGTAGGTGCCCCCATGGAGTTCTCTGTGTGGACTCGCCCTGGGCGGGGGCGGTGCCACAGCTGGGCAGGGTGCCCCAACCTGGGTGAGGCGGGGGTCCGGGCTGGCCAGTGGCCAGTGGCGTCTGGGTGCAGCCGGCGGGGCGGACTTTCCCGGACCCCAGTGCTGCAGTCACAGCCGTCACCGGGAAGCTGGTCAGGTGGTTGGCAGTGGGGCTGCTACAGACAGATTTCATGTCTGTGTGTTTTTGCAACACCTTTCTATAAAGGGAAACATAATTTAAAATATGATTACTTAGTGTTGTAACAGCCGCCTCAGCGCTCCACGCTATGCCGAGATCATTATCAGAGGCTGATATTAACTTGCAAAGAATATTATGCAAATTGCCTGCTGGCTCCTCCGGGAAGCCTGCTCCCGGGATGGGCGTGGGGCACTGGCCAGTGCCTCCAGGGGGACACTGAGGGACACCAGAAGCAGGGGCAGCTCGGACCTGGTGGAGGCTTCAAGGGGCGTCGTGATGTTTGCGGAGCGCTCATCGTCTCCGTGCTGGGACCTGGCCTTCCCAGAGGTCCCTGGGATCCGTGCAGACAGCCCTGTGGTGTGGTTCACTGTGGCCGGATCTGGGAGGAGCTGGACCTGGGGGTTCACGAGCCCCAAGCAGTTGTTCCCTGAGGGAGGGACTGAGGTCACAGACCCTTCCCCCCACCCCATGCCGCCCTGCCCTGCCCTGGGTGCTAAGGCCGACTTAGCACCCTGGCTCAGCCCGGGGGTGGGGTGGGGGGGTCCCCCCTCGCTGCAGTTTAATGGCTTCAAGATTTCCTTCCAAGTTCCCTCTCCCCGTGTCTGGAATAAATTGGACAGAGCAAGTTTGGGGTAAAAAACACCCCTGATCTCATGGGGCAGACAGTGTCCACCTGGAACTGGAAGCCTGGTGGCGCCCCACAGCCTCAGGCTCCCCGTGCTTCCCGTGAGTGTGGTCACAAGTGGGCAAGGTCAGGAAGGCAGGGACCGGGCCAGGGGTGTGTCAGCCCCCCCGCCACCCCCCCCCCAGCGTGGACAGAAGGCTGCCTCTCCCCGGGGTCATACGGCCAGGAAGAGGACTGGATTGGAAGCCGCTGGGGCTGGACAGAACTGGGACCGTGCCCAGGATACCACCAGGGCTGTCCCTGGGCTGCGCCCCACCAGTAGCCGCTTTCTGCAGAGTCTGGGTGTGTCATCTTGGGATTTCTGAACCCCGTTCCTCACTGTGCTGCTGTGGGACCCGAGGTAAACACGGTGGCCTCCCCGGGCCTTCGGTTCCCCACATGTAAAATGGGGAAGAGCTTTGAAGAGACGCAGGCGCACCCCCCTCTCTGGCTGCCGGGGTGGTGATGGTTGGGGCAAACTCAGGCTCTGGCTAGAGGGCGGTCCCCGGCCTGCTGTTGCCCCCACCGACCCGGGGCTTCTCTCTTTCCTGCAGAGATCCTCCCCCTCACCCCCCCAATTTGTAACTGCTGCTCTGGGGGTTCCCTTGGGTCCTGTGGGCTCCAGGACGGGAGTGATGTTTGTGTTGGGGAATTCAGGCGGGCAGGGAGGGCATGAGCCGTGTGGGCACCCGGTGGGTGTGGCCCCGGCAACAGCTGACCCTACCCCTGGTGGCTTACAGCGACACGAGTTTGTTCTCGCCACCGTTCTGGAGGCCAGAGCCCAAAGTCGAGTGGGCCCGGCTGGGCTGGTTCCTTCTGGAGGCTCAGGGCCGAACCTTGGCCTCTCCCAGCTCCTGCTGGTGCGGGCGGGCCTCGGCCTCCCTTGGCTTGTAGCCCCGTCCCTGCTGTCTCTGCCTCGATGGTCACACGGCTGTCCTCCCTCTGTGTGTCTGTGTTTAAATGTCCCTCTTCTGACGAGGACACCGGTCACGGGGGCCGGGCCCGCCCTAAGTCCACGACAGCAACGTCTCTGTCCTTAACTGGTCATGTCCGCAAAGACCCTGTCTCCAGGGAAGGTTCTGCTCCAAGGCCCCGGGTGGACGTGAGTCCGGGAGATGCTGTCAGTCCAGTGTGTGTGGGGTGGGGGGTGGTCACAGAAATCCTCCCGTGCCTGGCGGCCAAGGGTGGGCTTGCTGAGACAGGCCGAGTGGTTCTGCCCTGTGCTTGCCTGGGAAGGTGGGCATCCAGACACAAAGACAGTGGCCACTGCGCTGACAAGTAACGGACGGTGGGGCCGAAGGGTCAGTATCAGTTGGGATGTCTAGAAGGACCTTTGTTTTCGGGACTGAAGCCGGGGTCGAGGGCAGGAAATGGGGCCGTGGGCGGAGGAAGAGTTTCCTGAGACAGTATCTGGTTATGTAAGTTTCGGGACAGGAGGCAGAATTTGTGTTAATTGTTGTAACCTAGTTTAGTTGGCCAGTCTCTGTCACGTGAAGGGCCAGGAAAGGCGTGTCGGTCACAGAGGAGTCCTCAGGGCTGGGCCTGGCTGTGTGCTGGCTCCCAAATGCGGCACAGACTGGGGCCACTGGGGCCCTCTGGCCCGTCCTCCATCCCCCCAGAAGAGAAGTGAGCTCCTGAAGTGAGGGGGAGGTAATCCAGGAGAGGAGGTGGGTCCCCAGAACGGGCTGGGGCAGTGGGATGTGGGAGCAAGAGCTGGTGCTGTCCTTGGGGTCCACACCTCGAGGGGCCCCCCCACTCCTGGGCCCAGGACTACAGGAAGTCGGTGGCTGGCTCTGGAGAGATGAGATGCGGGCCTTGGGGCCTTCCGTGGTGGAGGAGCAGGGTCCCCGTCTCTCCCCACGCCGCTCCAAGCCGCGCAGACCCACCTGGGCCAGGCCGGGCTGCAGAGTGAGGCCCCCGGGTCGTGGGGGGCTGCCCAGTGGTTTTGCTGTCAGTCTCTTGTCAGATTCTTAGTAACTCAGGAAAATGGAAGGAAAGCAAATCCTGGAATGATTTGACAGTAAGTTGCCCTGAGTGGTCACCGCGTGCCGTGCGCGCGGCTCCTGGTGGAGCCTGAGTGCACCAGCCCACGTCACCCCTTGCAGCTGGGGCGGCGCTGTGGGCCTGCGGTCCAAGCACAGGCCAGGGCTGCCTTCAACATTGTAATTCAGAAAAATTCTAGTTGCTTCTGTATACATTTTGTCATTTTAACCAGTTTTAAGTGCACAGTCCAGGGGCGTCAGGCCACTCACACTGTCGTGCGCCGTCCCTCTGTCTGTCCCCTCCGTCAGTCCCCAGACCGTGGTCCTCTGCCCAAACTGGACTGCGTCCCAGTATACACGGGCCCCCTTTCCCAGCCCCCGCCCCCCAGTTCCCCCCCGCCCCTCCCCCAGTCCGCAGCCCCAGCGCCTGCTCTCCGCCTCTTGAGTCTTTTTCTTCCTGCTCTCCCTGTGTTGCAGGAAACACAACATCGCGTTTGCTATCTTGACCGTTTTTGAAGTTTCGTGGTTCAGTGGTGCCAAGTGACCGGCCACTGTCCACCTCCGGGACTTGTCCTCAGGCAAGTAGGAAACTGGTCCCCGCGAGACAGCAGCTCCCTTCCTGGTATCTGTGGGTCCCACGGTCCCGGAGCCTCACGGGGGCCGATCCTATGGCGTTCGTCCCTCTGCGTCCGGCTGCTGTCACGGAGCGCGGTGCCCTCCTTCACGGAGCACCGCGTGGACTCCCACCTTCTAGGACTGAGCCACGTTCCACGCCGTGGACGGACCACGTCTGCTTGCCCATTGCTCTGTCGATGGACACTTGGCTCATTTGCACGTCTGGGCTTACCGAAGAACTCCGCTGTGAGCGTGGGTGTGCTCTGACGTGTCTGAGCCTTCCTGTGTCTCTTAGGCTCTCTCAGTCTGGAACCTTCCGTGCTCTTTCTTGGCTCTGGAATCCAGGCCGGTTTTGCAGAATGCCTCCCAGCCTGGCTTTGTCTGAGGCTGATGTGCGGTAGCCAGCGGGCTCCCGGCAGTGCATCTCGGGTGGGGAGGCCGCAGTGCGTGACTGTCCTGTCCGCCGGAGGTGGCCTCATGTCATTGGGGGACACTCTGTCTGCTACGTGTGTTCCCACGGGTGAAGGGCAGTGGGTGCCCTCCACCCGTGGGCTCATGCTGCACCCCCCCCATCCTGCCTCTGGCCACGCTCCTCTGTGTGTCCCCAGCTCCTTTTCAGGACCCCCTTGAGCCGGTGAGACCTTCTTTTGACTGGACTGACCACATCTGCAGAGACCGTGGCTTCAGTAAGATCACATCGTGAGCCGGCAGTGCAGGGGCGAAGGCCCTGTTCTCGGTCCCGCCATGCCACCACCTCACTCTCTCCTACCCTTAGTCTCAGAACAGCAGAGCCGGCCCCTGACCCCCTGAGCAGGTGGATGTCCCTCCGTCCCTGGTTGTGCCTCTGACCTTCCTCCTGGGCTCCCTGCTTCTGGGTGTCGGGGAGGGTGGTCTCCATCTCTGGAGCAGAGGGGGAGTCCGCAGGGTTTCCAGCCTGGGATCGGGCCAGCACATGTGGAGTCCTGCTCTGGAGTGGGGCCGCCAAGCCTGGTGACCGTCATGTCTGCCCAGCTCAGATGGAGGAGGAAGTCCTATAGCCGGAAGACAGGGCCATTGCTCCTGCACCAAGATTTGATGGGATTGAGGCAGTCAGCAGAAAGTCCTCGTCCTGAAGGGGGCCATACACGAAGGTGAAGTTAGCAAAATAAAATTAGCCACTCTTGGAAGACATGTTTCTCTTTGGGAAGAAGGAAGGAAGCCAGGACCTAGGGCTTGAGGATGGCCAGCAGGACTGCTGGGCTGCCAGCCAGCCCCACGGGGGGCGTTAAGCCAGGTGCACAGGACAGGGGGCCGGGGCTCTGCATGGCCCGCTGGCCGCCGAGGGGCACTGTGAACTGTGGACCTGTCCCTAGGGCTCCGGGAGGCCCAGATCTTCCCACCGATGGCCCCCAGGGGTCATGGTGTTCTCAGGGAGGTGCTACCCAGGGCAGGCTGGTGCCTCTCCCTGACTCTGGGTGCCGTGCTCTGGGCTTTATAGGCAAGGGCACCCCAGGCTGGGGTGCATGTGGGTCAGCCTCCCCCGGGGTCAGGCTGCTGTCCCCAGTGAGGCATTGGGAGGAGACAGGAGCCCTGGTGTCCAAGAGGTCCAGCCACCAGCTTAGGGCTGCAGGCCGAGGCCGGCTCCCCTTGTCTCGGACACCTGTGGCCATTTTAGGAGGGAACCCCCCCAACAGAGGGGCTGGGCAGTCACGGCTTTACTTTGGAGTTGGCCCGGAGCTGCTGACTGGGGGTCTCTGGAGAGCGTCTGATACTCCCCTCATTTTGTGGAAGGGACAAAGCTGAGCAGGGAATGGTGATGACCGTCCCCACTGATGGTTTTCTTGGGGTCCCAGGGTGCTGCTGGGCTGCCCGCCCAGCCCTGCCCCCGTCCCGGATCTGCCTGGTTACATGGGCAGGTCCTCCGGCCAGGCAGGCAGGATGAACGGGGGGGCTGCTGCCGGGGTCAAGATGGCCCCCCCCCCGGGGACCCTTAGGAAGTGGCGGGTGTCCTGGTCTCGGGGGAGTGGCACAGTGGCGACTGAGGCCACGGCCACAAGGTGGGGCCGCCCCTCGGCTGGCCAGCGGGTATTCCTGGTTTCCGTTAGTCCTCCCTGTTTCTTAACTGCGCTTTCGTAACAGTTATAACCGAGCGGAGCCGCGGGGCGGGCTCGTTCGAGCCCCAGCAGCTGTGATTACATTACAGTCGCTGATTTCCAAGAAACCCCACGAGGGAATTTGTTTAAGCCCGCGGTGGAGGCGGGCGCCCTGCACGTCTGAGATGACAGGCCTCGAGATGCTGTCCCTGTCCTCTGGACTGCCACCAAGCAGGGACACTGTAGGGACAGAGGCCCCCGCCAGCTCCTGGTGGCGACCATGTCGGCAGGTTCTCGGCTAACACAC
Source organism: Mustela lutreola (assembly GCF_030435805.1). Lineage (NCBI taxonomy): Eukaryota > Metazoa > Chordata > Mammalia > Carnivora > Mustelidae > Mustela > Mustela lutreola. The sequence goes on from NC_081301.1 coordinate 1,573,554, forward strand.
AGGCTGACCCCGTCTAGCCTCTGCTCGGAGCCCCTGCCGGGGAGCTGGCTGGCCTGGGGCTCCGGCCACCTCTCTCCCTCTGCGTTTCCAGTGGCTTAGGGGCCTGGAGGTTCCCCAGGTGAGCATCTGGGTCCTGAGTTTGGTTCAGTGTCCGCCGTTGGGAACTCTTTTCCAGGTTCCTTGTCCTGCGTGGCCACATCATGTCTTTTCCCCCGAGACTGTTGGAGATCCTTGACCTTGGGCTGTGGTGTTGTAGGTCAGCCCCTTCTTTTTGTTGGAGCAGCCACCCGTGAGGTTAGCCATCCCTGGGAGGGGCTGTCCAAGGCCGTCCCCGCGCACACGGGCTCCTGCTAACGCCGCTGGGCCTGGGCTGGGGGCTGCTCCTGGTGGAGGCGAGACCAGTGGGTTTTCCTGGTGCCTGCCTGGGGCCCAGAAATGCTGTTCTTGTGGCGATTGACAACACAGCGGTGCGGTTACTCACTTATTCTTGAAGGTATAAAGTCAGCTTTACACTCATGCTGGAAATGGGGTCTGTTCACCTGTCACTGACGTCCCGGCCAGTCTGGGAGGCTGTGGTGCCCACCCACCGCGTGGGGTAGGTGCTTTACTGAGTCTTGTGGCGGTCCAGCTCAGGTCTGGGTGGCTGTGCTCTCCCCGAGCTCCTTCTGCCTGGGAAATCAGAGGGCCCCGACTGTGTCTGGAGAGGAGACCCCACCTGGTCTGCTCTCTGCCCCCCTAGAGTAAGGTAAGTGAAAGCCCCACACAGTTTCCTTTGTCGGCTGCATTCTGCACAACCTGGGTGGGGGTGGTCTGTGCGTTTGCCATAGAGTTGATGACAGTTTAAGAGCCCAGTGCGGTGGGCTGACTCGGGGAGAGCCGACCACGCAGCTTTCCCCGGACGGAGCCCCCCAGGGCGGCAGAGGGAGGGAGGGCCCTGTGGCCGCAAGTGGGACTCTACTGTGCGCGGACCCAGCCTCCGCCTTCGTCCCAGAGGCCACCCTGCTTCCCCCTTTTCTTGCTTGCTTTCTTGCTGAGTCAGGAGGGCAGGCCAGGTGTCCCTTGTCCAGGCTGTACCTTGACGGGTCAAAGGCTGAGAGCCAGGGAGCCGGGGCCCACCCAAGGGTGTCCTGGGCAGCCCGGGGTCTGCAGGCTCTGCCCCACGGGAGCCAAGCCGGTGTGAGATGTCCCCTGCGAGAAGCCAGACGGCCACCCTGGTAGCTGGTCCCATGGGGGAGCTGGCCGGCTGGCCTGGCCCCATGTCCCCACAGGCTCCTTGTGGCCCTTGGCCCTCACTGTGGCTCCTCGTGGCTCCTCGTGGTTGATCTCATCCGGGAGGAATGCCCAGACATTCGAGTGGGTGGTTTTCAGGTTCTCTGCCCTAAACTGATAGAGTGTGCACTTTGTTTTAAAAAGCCATGATTGAAGTCAAATTAACATATTTACCTTCAGTGCTCCCAGGGGAACCGTTAGGGATCGGGGAGGTGCGGCAGCGGCGGGCACAGTGACGGTGGCTGGCGGCGGTGGCGCCGGCTCTCCCGGCTTCGGGGACAGGTGAGGGTCCCGTGCTGACCCCCGGCCTCCCCACTGCGTCGTGGCGTCTCCTGGGCACCCTGCCCCTGGAGGAGGTGGAGACGGACTGCGCCCTGGCCCCCCCACCACCTTGGCCCCCCACGCCTGAGCCCTTGTCCCACTTGCTCTCTGGCACTGGGGTGGGTCCCTCTGGCCCATATGGCCTTGGTGGCTTGTGGCCCAGGAGCGCTTAGTCCCGGAGTCCTGCCTGGACCAGGAGGCCTGATACCTGCTCTCGAGATGCAGGTCTGGTTCCTGGGCCAGCGAGCCCGTCCCTTCCCAGTTCAGACCCTCGATTTCCCGGTCTATAAGAGGAGGACGGGGTGTCGCTCTGGAGCTTAGGTAGAAAAGCCAGCAGGACCTGGACGTTGCGGCCACAGGCAGTACAGGGATCATTGAGCCCCTGCCCCTATGTCAGCTTTCCCGGGAGACATGGAGTTCTGGGGTCTTGGGAGTTTGGCTGAGGGGGTGGCCATCCTGGGGAGCCCCCCCAGCTGCGGTGCAGGGTGGGGGTGTGGGGACGCAGCCTCTGACCCCTCCCAAGAGTAATTTTTAAAAAACGCGTGCATGGATTGCTGAGATAGCTTGCAGAAATGTTCCTCGCAGAAGCGGGGATGCAGTGACATCACGTACCCGACTTCCTGCCCTGAAAGGCACGGTGTGGGGCATGGAGTGCTCGGCGGCTGTCCCCCATCCCTCAGTGCTCGGGCTGCGGCGGTCACCTGCTCTGTTAGGCGCGCCTGACCGTACGAAGTACAGAAACGGTCACGGATCCTGAGTGCGGACTTGGATCCGTTCCTCAACAGCTGACACACAGCTGGATGTGCGGGGCGGGGGGAGCGGAGAGTCCGGTCAGAGCGCCCTCCGGGACCCTTGTCCCCGCAGCCTGCCTGCCAGCCCGCCGGGCTCCCAGCACCTGGATGGGTTTGCTGGCGTCGAGCCTCCAGTGAGGGCGTGGGGTGCGGCTCCCTTCACTCTGCGCCCCGGCCATCACTGCGTCCCCGTGGCACCTGTTGTCCTGGACATGCTTGCTGGACAGGTATCCCTTGGGGACTCCCCCGTCTTCAGCAGCTGATTTGTTGTGGGCTCTGGGGTTGGTCCTGCTTGGAGGTGCTGGCCGGCAGCCTCTTCCTGGGGCATGGGGGGTACAGGTAGGTGCCCCCCAGGCCTTGCTCCGTCTCCCCGGTGACTAACCCTGCCCTGCCTTCTGCTTGGCCTCTTTGGATGTCCCCCCTGGTGTCTGGTCTTGGCTTGCTCCCCCCTTCCTGCTAGACCGGCTTGTGGAGTTCTTGAGATGTTCTGATCGCAAGTCCTTGGCTTTCCAGGTCCGGCACAGGTCTCTTCCTCCTTGTTGGTCCTGTCCCCACGCCCGTCTTTCAGATTCCCGATTTCTGTGCAAGGCGGTTCACCAGCCTCTTCCTCAACGGCTGGAGCTGTGTGTCCTGCTCGGGACCTTTTTACCAAAAGCCACGTGTTTCTTCTGTGCCTGATGTTTGACTCTTGCACCTTTCACACGGAAGTTTGACGGATTATTAGGTAAAAAATTTTAAGGGTGAAATAGACGTGACATAAAATTTATCATTTTAAGTATTTCTAAGTGCACAGTCCGGGGGGGTGAGCCCGTTCACACCATTGGGCACCCTCCCTCCGTCCGTCCCCAACACGTGGTCGTCTGCCCACGCTGGACTCTGTTCTGTTAGACATTGACCGCCGCCCCCGCCCGGTGTCTCTGGGTCCGACTCCCCCGGGGCCTCCTGGGAGTCGATCCTTCGGGGTCGGTCCCTCTGTGCCGGGCAGACCTCGCCGGGGACCACGTCCTCCTCGTTCATCTGTGCTGTAGCCGGTGCCAGGATTTCCTTCCTTTTTAAGCCTGAATTATGTTCGGTGGTGTGGACGGGAAAGCTGGTTCAAAGAGCATTTGAGGAACTGAGTATTTATAGTATTTATAGTCACTGAAGAAAGAATGCTGGGGTCCGGCTGTTCAGTTAGTTACGAAATTGCTTAATGTCCCCAAGGACAAGAAAGCCAGAGCCTTCAGGGTTCTCTTTGCTCCTGGACAGAAATCATCATTTGTGTCTTTTTCGGGCACAAGTCTAAGAGCCGACACCACGTGGTCTGGGGCATAACGAACATCAGACAGCAGGTCAGGCGGGGGATCTGAACTGACCCCTGCGTGAGACCGGCCTGGGTGCGCCTGCAGACCCTTCCCCCTGTCGTCCGGGAAGGACCCACGGTTAACCCTCCGCTGTCTTTCCGAGCTTCGGAAAGTTGTTCTTAGCAGGACCCTTTTGTGCTCCTGAAAGATCTCCAAATACAGTTTTATTTATTTATTTTTCAAACTTAAAAAAAAATTATTTATTTGACAGAGATCACAAGTAGGCAGAGAGGCAGGCAGAGAGAGAGGAGGAAGCAGGCTCCCTGCTGAGCAGAGAGCCCGATGCGGGGCTCGATCCCAGGACCCTGGGATCATGACCTGAGCCGAAGGCAGAGGCTTCAACCCACTGAGCCACCCAGGCGCCTCCAAATACAGTTTCAAAAGGCATGCGTGGCTGTGTTCCGTCAGCTCGATGGCACGGGGCGGCAGGGGCCCCCGATGGATACAGCTGGCTGCCCCAGGGCCCTGGTGCGGGCAGCCCGCGAGCCCCAGCAACCTCGCTGACGGCAGGGACCCTTGTGCTCTCCTCACTCGCCCCCCAGAGCCCGGGAGCCTGTCGGTGTTCCGGAGACCCGCCTGGGCCTCGCAGTCAGCCCGCGCAGTCGCCTGTGCAGCGCGTCAGGGGCGAGGGGACAGGCTCCGCAGGGACACTGCACGTGGCTCGGGAAAGGGCGAGCGGCCCCGGAAACGGGGAGCAGCCCGGGAAGGGCACTAGCTTCTGAGTCGTGAGACTGGGGAGAAGGCGCTCGCGCAGGGCACCGTGTTCCCTTGGGAATGTCCCCACCCCGTGTACAGAAGAGGGGCTCGGGGCTGGCCTCCGCAGGGAGGGAGGGCTTTCGGGCCCAGGATTTCAGAACCAACACTCAGGTTCCGCGTCACCCTCCCTGTGGTCGGTGTAGGCCTCGGTCTGCAGCCTGTGTCCCCGTGGACGGAGAGGTGACTGGACGCCAGGTCCCCTTCCTGGAGGTGGCCATGTGGCACACCTCCTCGCAGGTCACCCGCTCCTGGCCAGCGACTTCCAGGGAGCAGAAGCCCCCACTGATGAGCAGGGCCAGTTCCTCTCCCGGGAACCGGGCAGCGCCCGCGGGACGGACGGGAAGGCCTGCGCATGGCTGGGGTATGACGGCTCCCTCCCCAGAGGCAGGCCACAGGCGGCAGTGAGGAAAGGCCCGGCCGGAGCTCCTGGAGGGCCACGAAAGAGGCAGGCTCAGCCCCGGAGCGAGCTGTCTGCGGGGCAGCTGGGGAGGTGGCGGGGAGGCTCGGGCGCGCCGTGGGCCCCGAACCACACGTGGCGGACAGAGGCTCGTGGGAGCTACAGAAGAGGGTCTGGAGGTCACGTTGGGGGAGGTCCAGCTGCGGTCACTTTAGGCTCTGATTCGGAGGAGACGAAATCTGTGTCGTCAGGGGAGACCCACACTCTACAGAGCAGGACAGTGCCTGGCTCTGGCCGGGTCCCCATGGATCGAATAATCCTAAATGATCTTAGAAATGACGAGCACCTTTGCAAGGAAACTTCGCTGCTTTGGGAGAGAACTTTATTTATTTATTTATTTATTTTTAAAAGTGTGCATGTATTCTTTTTTTTTTTTAAGATTTATTTATGTATTTATTTGACAGAGAGAGAGATCACAAGTAGGCAGAGAGGCAGGCAGAGAGAAAGAGGAAGGGAAGCAGGCTCCCTGCTGAGCAGGGAGCCCGATGTGGGACTCGATCCCAGGACCCTGAGATCGCGACCTGAGCCGAAGGCAGCGGCTTAACCCACTGAGCCACCGAGGCGCCCTGCATGTATTTTTTTTAAAGACCGTATTTATTTGTCAGAGAGGGAGTGCACAAGCAGGCAGAGAGGCAGGCAGAGGCAGACAGAGAGGTGGGGAGAAGCGGGCTCCCTGCTGAGCACGGAGCCTGATGTGGGGTTCCATCCCAGGACCCTGAGATCGTGACCCTAACTGAAGGCAGATGCTTAATGAGTGAGCCACCCTGGCTCCCTGAGAGAGAAGAACTTTAAGTTAAAAAACAAAACAAAACAAAAAAACAGTCAAGATCTCTCCACGAGGGGCAGGGGTGAGGGGGAGGGGAGACATGCCTGGGGGGCTCAGTGGGTTAAAGCCTCTGCCTGCAGCTCAGGTCACGATCTCAGGGTCCTGGGACTGAGCCCCTCACAGGGCTCTCTGCTCAGCGGGGAGCCTGCCCCCCCCCGCCCCCTGCCTGCCTCTCTGCCTGCTTGTGATCTCTGTCTGTCAAATAAATAAATAAAATCTTGGGGAAAAAAAAAAGATCTCAACGTGGTCCATGCAGAACAGCCAGAGCTGCTCGGAGGGCTCTGCGTGGGGGCTGCAGGAGAGATGCCCTCAGGGGATCCTGCTGGAGGAGGGCGCTGTGGGTGCAGCCCCGCGGCCGGGCTCATGGAAGTGCGATGCTGGGCCGCCCAGGACTCCCAGCACCTTAGAAAAAATTCTGTTCTGTATTAACCCAGCAGAACAGAGCAAACTTGCCAACGTTGTACTATTCCGTGCCTTCTTCAGTGACTACAGACAGGCATCCCGAAGCAAGGGAAGGAAGGATGTCTTCCAGCGACCTCCTCCAGCTCCCCGTTCTCTGTTTTGTCCTCTGTCCCTTTCACACTCTGGAACAAGCCGATGTTGGACGCGAGATGACACGCCTCTTCCCCTGCCCCCATAACTGAAGCACCCCGCTCAGTGTCCTTGCGTCCGTAGACCCGCGTCGGGGCCGAGCGTGTCCTGTGCTCGGACACTTTCAGACTCGGTGACGACCTTCTCTCTGGCAAAGGGGCTGCGGTGAGCAGTGGACCTGCCCGTCGTGCACCGTGTCCCAGCCCCGGGCAAAGCCAGAGCACGCCCCCCGGGAGCCCTTCCAGCGTGCGAGCACACACATACACACACCCACCCACGGTCGTCCCAGTGCCTTTCACACCTCGTCAGAGTGGCCGGGAACGAGCCCATCGCACCCGCGGTGAGTGAGGTCGGCTGAAACACCTGCTTCCTGGTCGCCGTCTCGGTCGTGTGCAGCTGGCTGGACACGGCTGGACGGTATGGACAGTGGTGCTCCGGGATGTGCAAGGGAGCGATGACTCTGGAATCCTATTTTATGCTGACACCCCAAAAACCAACACAGTCACTTTTTTTTTTTTTTTTAAACTTTGTGTTTTGAGATGTTCCTAGATTCACGTGCCGTTGGGAATGGTCAGAACAGAGAAACAAGGACATTGTGTAACCCTATATGGGAATGTCATTTGATCACAAGAAGGAATGGGTGAATTTTACGGTATATGGATCGGATCTGGCCGAGTGCACTGTCCCCAGGAGACGCGTGGGGTCCCTCCAGCCCCGGTCTCGTTAGCCTCTGGCGGCGACCACCGCGGTCTCTCCGGTCAGCCATCCGTCTTCCATCCTCACTGGCATCTGGTGGTTTGGTCGTGTCTCTCGTGGAGGCATTCATTTGCGTTTCCGGTTGGCTGTGAAACCTTCCGCACACTAGTCTGCCGTCTGTATGTCCCGTGCTCTGAAATGTCTCCGTGTTTAGTCGGATGTTTAGTCGGACTGTGTTTTCCTGTCGAGATGTGTAGCCTGTGTACTAACCCTTGGTCGCGTATGAGACCGTGCTGGGTCTTTCCATTTTCCTAACGGTCTTTGGCTGAGCAAAAGTTTAAAATTTTGATAAAGTCAAGTTTACGAGTTTTTGCTTAGGGAAGCACGCTGTGTCTAGCCCTAGATTCTGGAGTTCTTCCCGGTCCCTTTTTCTCATTTTCTTTTCTTTTTTTTTTTTTTTTTTTTTTAAAGATTTTATTTATTTGATAGAGAGAAATCACAAGTAGATGGAGAGGCAGACAGAGAGAGAGAGAGGGAAGCAGGCTCCCTGCTGATGTCAGTCCATTTTGGATTAATTTCGTACACGGTGTGAAGTCCAGGTTCGTTTGGTTTGGCTCTGGGTTTGCATTTGGCCCTGCACCATTTGCTGGAAAGACCGGCTGGCCCTCGCTCACTTCGCTCTTGCATCTTTGTTAAGGGTTCATTGGGCTTTTTTGTGGGTCTTCAGGGTTCTCTCTTCTGTCCCTGATCTGTCTCTGTCTTGTCTCGCACTGTCTTCGTTACCTGTAGCTGTCTGGTAAGCCCTGAAATCAGGCAGCCTGGTTCCTCCCACTGAACTCTTCTTAGAAATCGTCTTAGGTCTCGTGGGGGCCCTTGTGGGGGCTCGGTTGGTTAAGTGTGTGACTTCAGCTCAGGGCATGATCGTGGGGTCCTGGGATTGAGCCCTGCATCGGGCTCCCTGCTCAGTGGGGAGCCTGCTTCTCCCTCTCTCTCTGTCCCTACACTCCCCCTGCTTGTGCTCGTTCTCTCTCATATAAATAAGTAAAATCTTTAAAAAAAATTCTTAGTTATTTTAGTTCCTTTGCCTTTTTAGATACATCTTAGGTTAATCTTTGTCTGTTTCTACGAAAAAACGTGCTGGAGGTTTGGTGGGATCTCATTAAACCTGAATTATTAATCTGGGGAGAACTCTTTGGGGGAGAATCTTTCCGTCCATGAATATGGTATGTCTCTCTGTTTACTAGGATGTAGGCTTCTTTCATCGTCGTTTTGAGGTTTTCAGCATATGAGTCCTGTACATCTTTTTATTTTTTTTTAAGATTTTATTTATTTATTTGACAGAGAGAGATCACAAGTAGGCAGAGAGGCAGGCAGAGAGAGAGAAGCAGGCTCCTTGCCGAGCAGAGAGCCCGATGTGGGACTCGATCCCAGGACCCTGAGACCATGACCTGAGCCGAAGGCAGCGGCTTAACCCACTGAGCCACCCAGGCGCCCCATCTTTTGTTTTTATTTACATGTCGTGTTTTTAAAAAACTCTACTCCCTACATGGGGCTGGAACTTAGAACCCTGAGATCAAGTGTCATATGTTCTACCGATAGAGCCAGCCAGGCACCCATTACATGTAGATTTTTTTGAATGATCTTGGTTAGTATTGTATTTTTAGTTTTTGGTAATGAATAGTATATAGAAATATGATTGTTTATGTTTTATCTTGCAACCTTGATGAAGCCACTTACTAGTTCTAGGAGTTTTTTTGGTGGACTCCCTGGGATTTTCTGTATAGACAGTCCAGCCATCAGCAAATGGGGACAGCTTTATTTCTTCCTCTCCAATCTGTGTGTATTTTCTTGCCATATTGTGCTGTGTTAAGAGTAGTGAGGGCAGAGGTCCTTGCCATGTTCTCCATCTTAAGGAGAAAGCACCAACTGTAGGATTTTTGTAGATGCTCTTCTGTTAAGTGGAGGAAGTTCTCTGAGAGTTTTTATCATGGGTGGATGTTGAATATTGTCAAATACTTCTTCTGCATTGAATGGTATGTTCTTGTGATAGTGGGTTACATTGACTGATTTTAGAATATTGAATCAGCCTTGCATCCATCCCTGGAATAAATCCCACTCGGTCATGGTATATAACTTTTTAAATATATTACTGAATTCTGTTTGTTCATATTTTGTTAAGGATTTTGCATCTATATCACAAGGGACATTGGTTTGCTATTTTCTGTCTTTGTGACATCTTTGTCTGGTCTTGGTATCAGGGTAAGACTCATTTCATAAATGCATTGGGGAGTGTTCCTTCCTTCCTTTTCTGTTTTTTGGAAAAGATTGTGTACAAGTAGTGTTAATTTATCTTTTGATGTTTGGCGGAATTCCCCAGGGCAACCGTCTGGCCTTAGGGATTTCTTTTTTTGACAATTTTTAAAATTACAGACTCATTTTCCTTAATAGTCAGAAGGCTGTTCAAATGTTGTGTTCCATGTTAGGTGAATTGTGGTAGGTTTTTATTCCCTTAGGAACTGGTTATTTCATTTATGGTGATGGGTTTAGGTGTGTGAAATTGTCATTCTTCTTTTTGCATTTGTGGGGTCTGTAGTGATATCCCGTTTCATTCCTGATACCGGTAATTAATCTGTCTTCTTTCTCTCTTTTTCTTTGTCGGTGATGCGGGAGGTTTGTCAATTTCATTGACCTTTTAAAAGAACCAACTCCTTGTTTCATTGATTTTTTTTTTTTTTCTATTTTCAATTTCGTTGATTTCTCTCTCATTATTTCCTCGGAGTTTATTTTGCTTATTTTTCTAGGTTCTTGAGGAGAGAGCTTAGATTATTGATTCGAAATTTCCCCTTTTCTCTACTGTAAGCATAAGTGCTATACATTTTCCCTTCAGCTCTGAATTGGTATTCCACACATTCTGGTTTGTCGTGTTTCCTCTTCACTTGACCTCTTGAGACTTCCTCTGACATGTGGGTGACTTTGAGGCATATGTGTTTCTTCTTCCAGATGTCTGGAGATTTCCTTAACGTATCTGCTAATGCATTTTTTTTAAATTTATTTTTTTAAAGATTTTATTTATTTATTTTACTGACAGAGATCACAAGTAGGCAAAGAGGGAGGCGGCAGGAGGGGAAGCAGGCTCCCTGCCAAGCAGAGAGCCCGATGCGGGGCTCGATCCCAGGACCCTGCAATCATGACCCGAGCTCAAGGCAGAGGCTTAACCCACTGAGCCACCCAGGTGCCCCGCCGATGCATTTCTAATTTGGCTTTATTGTGGGAGAACACACGGTGTGATTTCAGTTCTTTTAAATTTTTTGAGATTTATTTCTTGGGCCAGGATATTGCTCATCTTGGTGTAGGTTCCACAGGCACTTGAAAAGTATGTATTGTACTGTTGCCGGGTGGGCGGCTCTGTTCTGTGCTCATCCTGTCAGTTGACTTTGGTTCTCAGTACCTTTGCTCATCTGCTGTCTGGGGCTGTCTGTTGTTGAGAGAGGGTTGTTGAAGTCCCCAGAAATAATCATGTATTTGTGTTTCTTTTTTAGCCGTTCTGTTGTCTGTACACATTGAGGATCGCTGTGCCTTCTGGGTGGATTAACCCTTTGATCTTTGTGAATTGTCTTTCTTTGTCTCTGATGATTTTCTTTGCTGAAATATACTTTATTTGATATAGCAACCCATTTTCCTTTGACTATTTCTGCATGGTTTATCTTTTCCTGTCTTTTCCTTTTCAAATGGCCTGTATCATGTTTGAAATTGAGTTTCTTAGAGACAGCATATAATTGGATCTTGTTTTTTCATTATTCTGCCAATCTCTGTTCTTTTAATTGGCATATTTAGGCCATATATATTTGATAGAATTATTGATATGCCAGGGCTTAAGTCTGCCATTTGATTTTTTGACGTGTTTGTTTTGTCCTTTTGTTTGTTTCTCTGTGCCCCTCCCCAGATATTAAAATTCCATTTTGATGCATCTGTAATCTTTTTCTTTTCAGAAGAAAGCTTTATTAAGATATAATTCACATACCATGCACTTACCCATAAGGTACACATCCAGCAGTGTTGACTCAGAATTGTGTGACCATCATCACAGTCAATTTTAGAACATTTTTATCAACCCAGAAAGAAATCCTACACCTTTTAGCTGTCACTCCTATTCACTCTTGTCCTCCCCGATCTTCTGCCACTTCTGGCTCTAGGCAACCACTGATTTGTTTGTTTTAATTTTTTTTTAAGATTTTATTTATTTATAAATAAAGTAGGCAGAGGGGGGAAGAAAGCTCCCCGCTGAGCAGAGAGTCCAATGCAGGACTCAATCCCAGGACCCTGAGATCATGACCCAAGCCGAAGGCAGAGGCTTAACCCACTGAGCCACCCAGGCGCCCCTGTTTTGTTTTTTGTTGTTACTGTTTTTGTTTGGTTTTGTTTTTTTAAAGATTTCATTTATTTATTTGACAGAGAGAGGGATCACAAGCAGGCAGAGAGGCAGGCAGAGAGAGAGGAGGAAGCAGGCTCCCCGCTGAGCAGAGAGTCCAGTGCAGGACTCGATCCCAGGACCTGAGATTGTGACCTGAGCCAAAGGCAGAGGCTTTAACCCACTGAGCCACCCAGGTGCTCCAGCCCTGTTTTGTTTTTTAAAGATTTTACTTACTTGGCAGCGCACCTGCAGGGGGAATGGCGAGGGAGAAGCAGGCTCCCCACCAAGCAGATGCAGGACTCTTGATCCCAGGACTCTGGGATCATGACCCAAACTGAAGGCAGATGCTTAACTGACAGGCATCCCCACTGACCTGTTTTATGTCTATAAGTTGTCTGTTCGAGACATTTTATATAGATGGAACCATACAATAATGTGATCTTGCATGGCTGGCTTTTTGTACTTAGTGCGATGTTTTCGGGGTTCATCTCGCAGCATGGGTCACTACTTCATTCCTCTTTATGGATGAATAATACTCCATCGTGTGGCTGTGCCACATGGAGAGTTTATCCACTCATTGGTTGGTAGACCTTTGGGCTGTTTCCACTTCCGGCGATAGCGAGTAACACTGCTATTCATATACCGGTTTTTGCATGGATGTTTGTTGTAATTTCTCTTGGTCATACCTAGAAGTGGGGCTCGGTACAACATGCAGCAGCTCCATACTTCACCTTCTGAGGAGCTTCCAGATTGTTCTCCAAATATAGCTGCACCCATTTACGTTCCCGTCACATCCTCACCAACACCGTTCATGCATCTTTCTGACCATAGCCATTCAGCTGAGTGCGAAGGGCTCCCTCGTTATGGTTTTGATTTGCATTTCCCTGATGGCTCGTGATGTGGAGCCTCATGCGTGTTGGACATTTGTGTATCTTCTTTGGGAAATGTCACTGATGCTTGGTGCATTTTTAAATTGGGTTATTTGTCGTTTTATTTTTGAGTTGTCGGGGTTCTTCCTATAGTGTAGGTACAGGTTTCTTACCAAAGTACGATTCCAGATATCCCCGCCCATTCTTTGTCTTTTCACTTTCTTGATGGCGTCCTTGGATACACAAATGTTTTTAAACTTAATGAAGTCAAGTTTATCTGGTTTTCTTGTGTTGTTTGTGCTTCTGGGCTCATATCTCAGAATCCGTTGCCTGACACAGGGTTACAGAGATTTACCCTGTGTGTTCTCTCAAGTGTCGTACAGTTTTGGCTCTTACATTCAGATCTTTGATTTGTTCTAAGTTAATGTTTGTATACGGTGTAAGGTAAGGACCCAACTTCATTTTTTTTTTTTTTTAAGATTTTTTATTTGACAGAGAAAGAGAAAGCACAAGCAGGGGGAGCAGCAGGGAGAGGGAGAGGGAGAAGCAGACTCCCCGCTGAGCAGGGAGCCCGACGTGGGGCTCGATCCCAGGACCCCGGGACCATGACCCCAGCTGAAGGCAGACGCCCAACTGACTGAGCCACCTGGGTGCCCCCCGACTTCATTCTTTTACATGTGGATGTCCAGTTTTCCGAGGACCATATTTTGAAAAGATTATTCTTTTCTTTCTTTTTTTAAAATTTGTTTTAAAGATTTTATTTATTTGTTAGAGAGAGAGAGGGAGAGAGAGTGAGCACAGACAGACAGAATGGCAGGCAGAGGCAGAGGGAGAAGCAGGCTCCCCGCTGAGCAAGGAGCCCGATGTGGGACTCGATCCCAGGATGCTGGGATCATGACCTGAGCCGAAGGCAGCTGCTTAACCCACTGAGCCACCAGGCGTCCCAAGATTATTCTTTTCTTATTGAGTGGTCCCCTTGGCCCCCTTGTTGTCGGATTCTGGACTCTCCCTTTCACTCCACTGATCTGTGGGTGCGTCCTCATGTCGGTACCACACTGTTTGGATTATGGTAGCTTCATAGTAAGTCTTGAAATTGGGAGGTGTGAGTGCTCCAACTTTGTTCTTTTTGAATAATGTTTTGGCTGTTCTGGATTCCTTTTATTTCCATATGAATTTTAAGATTGGTTTGTTAATTTCTGTGACGATATCCACCGGGATTTTGATGAGGATCACACTGAATCTGTGGGTCGTTTTGGGGGGCACTGCCACCTTAACAGATGTTAGCTCTTCCAGTCCATGGGGCGTCTTCTCATTTATTTAGATCTTCAGTTTCTTTTGACAGAATTCTGCAGTTTTCAAAGTGTAAGTTTTTACACTACTTCTTTAAATTTATCCCCAAGTATTTTATGTTTTTTGATCTTATAAGTGAGATTATTTACTAAATTCGTGTTCAGGTTGTTCGTAGCATGTAGACATCGTTTTGAGTTGTGTGTACTGATCTTCTGTCTTGTAACCTTGCTAGATTCGTTTATTAGCCCTACGAGTTTTTGTTTGGTTCCTTAGAATTTTCTGTTACAAGATCATGTCCTCTACAAATAGAGATAGTTTTACTTTTTTCTTTCAAACTGTTTTTATTTCATTTCATGCCCAGTGGCCTCTGCTAGACCCTGCCCTCCAGCATTGACCTCCTTGTGTTCTGCCGCACCCTTGCAGAAGCAGCCATTCTTCTGATGAGTGTGTGTCGGTTGTGGGTTTTCCCGTATGCGCTGTCTTCAGGTTGACGGAGTCTCCCCGATTCCTGCTTCGCCGAGTGTCTTTGTGTTGCTTATGAGCTCCATGTCCGTGTTTTCGAATGACCGGACAGACTCGAGAGCCTCACTCCAGAACCCCATCTTCCCGGAACTGGCCGTTTAACACGGTGTTGATTCCAGTTTTTACATCAGTTTGAATCATTTAATAGAGTTGACAATAAGTTTTCTATTTCTTTGTGGTCTCGAGCATAGTGTTAAAGTAATGCCAGCTTCTCTGGTTGGTCAAACAAGGAGTTTGGAAATAAGGAGAAATAAGGACTTTGAGAAATTTAGATTAGCTACTTTCCTCATGAGAAAACACATTCAGATCTTGACAACAAAATGCGCGCTAGATTTTTAAGTCAAAGAAAAGACATCAGCGCCCCCCACCCCCACTACCTCAAGTTATCAGAGCGGTCTGATTTGTTAAGGACTGTGGAAATTTGGAGTCTTCTAGGGAAATTACTTTTCGAACTGGTTGTTTCTCTGAAAAGGGTCCCCTCCCCCTTAAATGCTAGCTCATTTACAGCATTTGAGGTTCCTTTTCTTTATGGTTGGCGAATTCTAAAGGTTTTAGATTTATAAAATTGTTTACTATCTACTAACGGGGGAGGAAGATACAGCTCTTTCTTTAAGAGACTCTGTAAGTCATGAACACCCATCAGAGTTAGGAAAAATTCCAACCCGATGTGAGCAGGGGCTCCTCTCGGGTCTAGACACAGAGAACCTGCAGTGTTAACCACGGGTCAGAAGTAAACACGGAGAGCAGCTCACCTTTCCTTGTGCAGCAAGAGAGAGCAGTTTCTCACTGCTGTGGACCTGAGCTGTGGCCTTGATTGATGACCAGACATGTCGGATGGCACGGATGAGACCCCTCGTCCGCCCTGCACAGTCTCATCGTGCTCAGACCAGAAAGCCAGACCTAAGGCACCTCTGCCTCCACCCGCTCACTGGCTCACAGCTCTGGGGGTGCCTCTGGACAGGGAGGCCCAGACTAGCCTCAGTCCTGGTGACCACTCCTCCCTGGTCCTTGCCCTGGAGAAGGGACGTGGCCTGAACCCCAAGTGACACAGGATTCAGGTGGGCAGAGCCACTAGGCCAACAACCAGCGATGAAATGGTCTTGGAGGAAGAAAGAAACTGCAGAAGCAAAAGATAGCTTCGGCCCCTCTGGGAGATGGGGGGCTCGGCACTGTCCCTATAGGCCAAGCCATTGGTGGCTGTGTTTTTTGTGTTTTTTTTTTAAGATTTTATTTATTTATTTATTTGACAGACAGAGATCACAAGTAGGCAGAGAGAGAGGCAGGCAGAGAGAGAGGGGGGAAGCAGGCTCCCTGCTAAGCAGGGAGCCCGCTGCGGGGCTCGATCCCAGGACCCCAGGATCGTGACCCTGGGATCATGACCTGAGCCAAAGGCAGAGGCTTAACCCACTGAGCCACCCCGGTTTCCCCGGTGGCTGTGTTTTATAAGGTATGAACAAGAGCCTGGGGCTGGTACAGCATTGTGGGGCGGGGGCGGTGTTGCCCTTGGGGGAGGGATTGGCGGGGCCAGAGGCTGCCTGGGAGGGCGGGCACTGGGTGAGCAGGTGGTCTCCTTGCCCCGCTAGACTAGTGTCCTGCAGAGCAAAACCCCTCGTCCATGGGGCTGTCTTCCTGCAGGGAGAGAGCTTTGCATCTTTCCTGGACAGAAACAAACATGCTGGTGTGTAACTGCACGGAGCCTAGCTGGACAGTGAGTTGGAGGGTGTCTTCCCAGACGGTGTTCGTCTTGGAGCCGTCTTGGGGGAGGCCCTGCTTCCCTGTGATGGTGAGGGGACATCTGTTTTACCTCCAAGTGTTTGGTCATTCTCGGAACAGCATACCAGCCATCTGGACCTGATGCTTATCTCCTGAGCCGCTCCCCTCCCCTGCTGGCCTGCCTGCTCGGAGCCTCATGGCCCTTTCCGACCTGGTGCCTCGGGTGTCTCGATGGGGCGACCCGCTGGCTCCAGGTGCCACACGGGCCTTGGGCTGGCAGAGGGTCAGCGTGTCCCCACCATCCACCGTTCCCCATCCTGCCTTTCTTGGGTCCTTCCTCTGCTGTCTCGGAGCTTCCCTGGCCCTCCAGCTGCTTCTGCGGGGCTAAATTTCCAGCTGACCCCTCAGTGGCCAGGGTCCCCCAGGGAGAAGGCCAGACCTGGGAAGCCTCTTGTCCTGCGGGACCAGGCCAAGTGTCGTCGTGGAGTGGGTGTCCACTGTGGGATCGAGGGGCTGGAGGTGGCCCATGACGCAGGCCATTGTTGCTGGGCTAGCAGGAGCCCTGACCGCATCCGCTCCACCCCTGCCAGGCCGTGAGTAGGTGACTGCGGCCTCCGTGGGATTCTAGGGCCGCTCCCCAGCCCCTGAGCGGGGTCGCCTCCATACTAAAGCGTGGTCCGGGTGGGCCTTGTCCCAACTCTGTGACAGTCCAGGATGAGTAGCGTGCTCTGAGGTGTGGGTGTGTTACATGCACGCACACACCTGTCCCCACCTCCTCTGCTCCCCTTCAGCCTGTGCAGATCCAACCCCCCTCCACAGGCTCTCGGGCAGCGTTTGGGTCTGGGAGGCCTTCGGTATGCCGGGGAGGTCGCGGTGAAGGTGTCGGCCCGTAACCGGGTTCCCATGGCCGGATACCCAGATAGCCGCTGCCTGGCAGGGGGATGAGCTGGGCAGGGCCGGGCCCGGGAGTCCGGAGGGTGGTGAGGCCAGGCCTCTGGGCCCTGAGGGTCTGCGGGGAGCGTGGTCCCCACCCAGTGGCGTCTGCCATGGCCTCGCAGGCGTGTCCCGTTGCTGTTTGGTCCTGTGTTTCGACGTCCATTCTTGAGGTGTGGTGGGCCTCAGCCTGGGGGCCCAGCAGGCATGGCTGACCCTCGGGGACTCACAGAAGGCCGTTCACCCCCTTTGTCGGCTGGCCAGCCCGTGTGGGGGTCCAGCCCCTCCCAGGGGTCCTGCCCTTCCCGGAGTGAGCGCTGAGCCCTCCGTTCCCGGGCACACCGGCCCTCTCGTCAGCTCTCTGTGCCACGGCTTCTGCGAGGTCCGGGTGTCTGCAGCCCCCACTGCCGGCTTGCCACGGGAGCCACGAGAGACACGGGGTGGGGACTGACGTGGGCCCTGATGGGAGAGGAGCGAGGTCCTGCCCGTGGCCCTGGCTCTACGCAGCACTCCCCGGGCTGTAAAGTTTGGTATTTATGGTCTTTATTTTTCATATCAGTAATTACCTTTTATGGCCCCGGCTGTAAGCGGCGGCCCATGCCTCTGGTCGTGGGCGGAGCGCAGACCCCCCCCCCCCCCGCCCCCACGCAGCAAGATGCGTCCGCCTGGCACGAGGGCTTGGGGAGACCGGGGTTTGTGGTTACGAGCCTCACACTGCAGCATGAGCACAATTACGTGCGGCTTTTATCCAGCCCCCAGGATTCTTAGTGCATTATCCGTATTTCCTTTAATTTGTGGGATTTCTAGTAAATGGGCTTAAAAATAGGTCTGGGCGTGATGCCAGGCAGATGCGGGCAGCAGGCATCTCTGTGTCTTCTCTAAAGGCAGCGTGGGGCAACCCCTGTGTCACTTGGGCCTGAGCCTCCTACGGGTCCCCCGAGGTAGTCCTGCCACCACACCCAGGAGGAGCAGGGCTGTGCCAGCCCCGGCGCCCTGCTCCCGGACGGGGCTGGGTCTGGGCTGCAGCTGGGGGCCAGGGCAGGGCCGGGCTGTGCAGCGAGCTGGTGCCTGGGCTGCTCAGGAGGCAGAGCCGGGGGCATTTGGGGTATGGGTGAGGGGTTGTGCTGGGCCAGGCCAGGTGGAGGCTTCTCTGTGCTCCCCGGCTGGCCGCTTTGCCCTGGGGCCCCGCATGTACCAGCTGGCAGCCCGGCCCCCAGGGACCCTGATATCTGTCCGTCAGTGCCACCTACTGGGGTCTTGGATGCCCCTTTGGTGCCCACCCATAAAGGTGGGCATTGTGTTAGGCCCTGAACAGCTGGTGTGGCCTCTGTCCCCCTCTCCCTGGCCCAGACCCTTCTGTTCTTCTAGGCCTCTGTGCCGTGTCTCCCTGCAGATGGGGGGTGGGCCCAGACAGCAGAGCCGAAGCCTACCCAGAGCAGGAGGCTCCTCGGGGCTCGAAGACCCGCTGGCCCATCCCTGGCCC
Organism: Mustela lutreola; assembly: GCF_030435805.1. Classification (NCBI taxonomy): domain Eukaryota; kingdom Metazoa; phylum Chordata; class Mammalia; order Carnivora; family Mustelidae; genus Mustela; species Mustela lutreola. Next base: position 1,591,825 of record NC_081301.1, read on the forward strand.
TTCAGGACCAGCGTTCCATCCCCCAAGTAGGTGTCACCCCAGGGGTGGGACCTGGCTGGTTCTGCACTCTGCCGGGCCAGCTGAGCAGGCAGGAGGGCCAGAGTGTCCATGGGGTTAAACATGGGGACAGGGTGATGGAGATAGCCCCGACCCATGGGGTACACCCTGATGGGCCACAGGGGCCTCCGTGAGCTGGGCGGCCATGTCAGGTGGGTAGCTGGGTGTCCTCGGGCAGGAAAGAAGGCCTGTGACTGGGAACCCCTAGGGAGAAGCTGAGGCCGGCTGGCTGGCCCCGGAGGGTGCCCCGGGGCTTCTGCAGGCCTCTCCCCAACCCTGCACTTGTCTCCCACTTTAAGGCCAGCAGGGCTGAGGTTGGCCAGGGAGAGGCTGGGGACCCTGCTGCCCAGCCCTAGGTCAGGTGGGCCACCGTCACCAGCAGGCAGCCTGCCTGGAGCCCCCAGGTGGGGGCTGCTGCGTCGTGGCCCCCCGGCTCTGCGTAACACCCCCCCCCCCCCCCGTGGCTGATTTAGTATTTCTGTGTCGGTCTGATTTACATTAGGTTTTTAAGCATAATTAGAAATGCGGGGAGCTTTGTGTCTTACCTCGACTATTTATGGCACGATATGCAGATGAGGAAGGGCTATGAATATTAACGGACGGGGGTGGGGGGCGGTGCGCTGCGGAGTCCCTGTGGGTGAGGGATTGGTGACCGGCACCAGGCGGCACCCAGCCTCCGCCCGCCGGGGACCCCCACCCAGCCCCCAGCTGCTCTGGGACCCCCCCCATCTTCCCCCACGGGCCAGTGGCCAGGGAGAGTGCCCCGTGGACTGAGGATGGGGTCCAGCTCCGTGGGCCTGGCCAGCTTAGGCTGGACAGCCCCCGAGTGCTCCCCGGGGCCAGGGGTGCAAGGGGGGCCCCCGTGTCAGCCGATAAGGGAAGAGGCAGGCCGTCTGCAGGCGCGTGGAGCTGGCTTTTTAAGTTATTAAACTATGCCCGAGGGACACACTCTTCCAGCTTACGTTATTGAAATTACAAATACGGTGAGGGAGATTGTCAGCTCTGTTCAAAACACTGCTTCCTTCTCCGGAAGCCTTTCGGAGCCGCTCTGGGGCTCGTGTGTGCCAACCTGAGGGACCGTGCACACCGTGCTCTTGGCCCCCAACCCCGCACCCACGCTGAAGTCAAAACATTTGAGAGGGCAAGGGTTGGTGGCTGGCGTGGTGGTGGCGGGTGGTGGCTGGGCGGAAGGGGCCCAGCAAAGCCGGGTTCGCTGGGTCACACCAGCCACTGGACCGCACCCGTGTCAGAGCCTGCACCGTGGATACCTGTTGAGATGCAAGACCTGCTGTCTCGACCAAGGGGTGTCTTCCCAGCCTGAGCCCAGCCCCCTGGCCCTGCCAAGTGGCTGTGATGGCCGTTGGTGGCCTGCCCCGCGCCCTGGGTCCTTGGGCGTGTGCTCCCTCTCTGAGGACCAGCCCTGTGTCTGTGGCTCTCTCCTTGGGGGGGCAGGGGGAAGGATTGATAAGCACGTGTTTGAATTTGCAGATTCTGGCTTGCTGTCCTTTTCTGTTGGGGAAAAAAAAAAGGTTCCAGGCAAACGTGTGTTAAAACTGGCTCTGAGGCTTGATGCTGTCCAGGCTGTGGTCTGGGGCAGAGGCTGAGCCAGGGCGGAGGCTTCCAGGGGCCTGTGTGCCCCTTGCCCTGGTGTCTCCTCTGCCTGCGAGCCCTGGGGGCCAAGTCGCCCCTCTGTGGCGGAGCTAGCCTGCCCTCTCTCTCCACCACGGAAGCCCGCCCCAGCTGGGTGTGGGTGTGGAAGGCAGGGGAGGGGCGGGTCCTGGGCCCCGGGCCTGTGCAGGGTCACACTGGGTGCTGCACACCCACCCGGAGAGCAGGGACTGGGACGCAGGTGCAGCTCGCTAAGCGCACAGTAGGTGTGTGTGGGGGGGTGCTGCACGTGGGGGGCTGTGCGGGAGGGGCTCCTGGCTGCGGAGACCCCACCCCGGGGGCCCTGCTTCTGCTTGCCCCAGTCCAGGAGGGGTGACGACGGGCCCTTCCATTAGCGGCGAGGCCGAGGCTGTGCAGCCCGGTTTTATGATGCACTGAAAGTTTAATGCAAACCTGAGGCCCAAGCAGGCTGGGGCCTCACCCGGCCTGGGGGAACCCGGCCCGCCCCGAGCTGGGCAGCGGTGAGGAGAGCCAGAGCCCTGGCCCCTCGACCCCAGAGGGGCCTGCCTCCCCCTGCTCTTGGAGGAGCGGAGCCAGAGCGGGAGCTGGGTTGGGGCTGGAAGGGAGCTTCTGCTCCCACAGGCCAGAACCAAGCCCGCACTGTCAGCTGAAAAGCCGAGGCCTTGGCTGCGCGGGCCTCTGTCCAAAGTGAGCCTGCCTCCCCGCCGACCCTCCTCACCCTCTCCCGGCCGCCCTGCCCTGCTTGCGCTCATTGCTGTCTCTGGCGAGCGCCTGCACTGGGAGGACGTGTCCTTGGGGCTGCTCCCAGGATCGGGGGCGCCACGGGGCAGGGTCCACCCGCCTGCCTCCCTGCCTGTCTCTCTCCCTGCCGCGGTGCACTGGCCCCGCATTTGCTCAGGCCCGGGCCTCTCATGAGATGGGAAAAGTTAAATCCTGCGCCATGATTGTATTTAATGTCAGTTAACTTGCCTCTCTTTTCCTCGCTGGTGGTGACCCTGAAGAAGGTGGACGGACGGTGCATTCCTCTGCTGTGGGGGGTGCTCCTTGGGATGGAGACCAGGTCCGGGAGGGTGAGGCGTGGCGGGCCGGGGTCCTGCAGGGCTTCTGAGGAAGTCTGGCCAGGACCTCCCTGCAGACCTTGGGGCTGTATCTCCCGGGGGGCCTGGGAAGGAGGCCCCTCCTCTTGGACTGTGCATCCTCTTCTGGTCCTCCAGGCCCCAAAGGGAAGTCCTTGGCGTGCTCCTGGCACCTGTTGGAGCCCAGTGTGGCCGGTCTCGGCCTGGCCACACTCCAAGAATCTGGGCCCCACCTGCACCCTCTAGGCTGTCAGGCCTGTCCGGGAGCCTGTCTGCAGCTCCAGGGGCCCGTGGCCCACCCCCTTCTCCTCGAGCTCCTTCCCTCGCCCGCCTGCAGGCGGCGCTGCGCTTGGGCCTGGGAGGGGCTTTGGTTGACAGCTGTGACCCCAGGTCCTAGATCCTGGCTCTCCCTGAGGGAGGGGTGTGTGAGAGGAGACCCCGCCATTTCCCATGTTTCCTCATTCTGGGGGAGGTCTGTATGGGGTTGGGGCCCCTGGGGCTGGCTCAGCTGCAGGGGCTGGGCTCTGGCTTTGGGATTTCCCAAAGTGGGTTCCATACTGCAGGGCCTTATGAGCGGGGAGGGTTCCATGGTGCGGTGGTTTTGAAGATGGCCGGAATGAATGAAGAGATCTCTGATGTTCTTCCTGGCTCTTCAGAACCTTCCGGATGCCTGTGGGTGTAGTGACTCTTGCCCTTGGGGGGGACCAAATGTGTGTTGCTTGGGAAGCAGGGAGATGGGGAAACTGAGGCATAGAAGGGGACATGTGTTCTTGGTCGGGCTGGGCCCCGCCGCACAGGGAAGAGTGAGGGGGTGACCCCGCTGCCCTCAGCGCTCTCAGGTCCTGGGGCCTTCCTCTCTGGCCACCGTGCGCCGGTCGGCTGCGGCCTGTCGGCCTGTCCTGCTTTCAGGGTTCTGGGCACGTAAACCAAGCCTTTATTTTATTCTTTTCTCCTAAAGTTTGGCTTTGTTCGCATCCCAGCCAGGGCTTCTAAGAAAGAATCTAACACCGGCGCCCCCGGGGCTCTTGAGGGGGTGCTGGGCTGTGGGGCAGCAGCTCCAGCCTGCAGGTGGCTTGAGGACACAGCAGCAACAGCACAGCGGGCCTCTCTCCCCAGAGACCAGACAGCCTCATCCCCTTCCAGGGGAATAATGGGCCGGCTCTGGCGTGCAGGCTGGCCTGCGGCCCTGGGGCCCGGGTGGCGGGGGCGAGCCAGGCAGGGAGGGGTGGAGGGAGAGACACCCACCCGCACTCCCGCCTCCCGTCCAGGTCGCGGCAGGTGGGTGTCCTCGTGGACACCTAGCTATTTGCTAGCACCGTCGCCCTCTACCCTGTGGTGACCGTCCAGGGTAACCCTGGCCCCCGCTTCCCAGGCGAGCTTCCCAGATGGGGCCCCATTTGCCTGAGGCCGCAGGACGTGGACATAGAGTAGTCAGGTGGGGCTGGCGCAGGGGGTTGTTGTCCTGCTGGGACCCGAGATTCCAGTCCTGCTGACCAGGGGGGACCTGCCGTGCGAAGGGACGGGCTCTGAGGGCCGCATGCTGTCCCTTGCTCTCAGTGTGGTCCTGGTCACTGTCCTGCCCAGCCCCAGGCAGTAGAGACCCTCTAGGAACTGGTGCCCAGTGCACCTTTGCTGGCTTCTGTCTGCCCCTGCCAGCCTGGGTCCGCCCCCCCCCCCCCCCCCCCAGTTCCAGCGCCCTGGTCTGGCCCAGGGGAGCCTACCTGGTTTTCTAGGAGACTCCTGCCAGCAGGAACTGCAGGTCTGTGAAGGGGCCATGCGGGGGGCTCCCCTCCAGAGCGCTGTGCACTGGCCGGCGCAGCCTCACTCCCGTGGCCCTCCCAGGCGTCCCCAGCATTTGGCTAAATGCCCGCCAGGCATTGTGCAGACCCACCTGGCCTCGCTCAGCTCAAGAGGGCACCTGGCAGGCTTCTCTAAGGAGGTGACGAAGAGGCAGAGTCCTGAAGTAGGCAGGTCCGTCTCAGGGAGGATAGGCTGTGTGTCCTGGGGCCCAGGGGCCCGAGTCCTACACCCAGGCCAAGGTTGGCCGTCCCCTCCCCTCCCCAGCACGGGTTCCACCAGGTTTTGGCCTCTGGGTGTCCCCTGTTCCCCATGTCTGCTCTGCCTGTGGCCTAGTCTGCCTTCCTTTGCGGCTGGGTGGCATGTGGGGGCTGTGTCCCCAACCCCCACCCCAGGGCTTCAGCCCCCTCATCTGGGGGCCATTGAGCCTCTCCTGGGCCCCAAGAAAAGGAGACTCTACCCAGTCTGGAGCCTGCCAGGGCTTCTGGTGGGGGATTCCCTGGGTCAGTCCTTCTGGGTCTGGATCAAGGCAGGCTGGCACGGCTGCCCCCCACAGCCCCCACCTGGGGTTGTGCAGACTCGAGCATCCATGTGAAAGCCCGCTCGGGGCTGTTGGTGCCCAGGGCAGCCGAGTGGCCGTCCCCCAGGACCGGGGCAGTGGGGACCAGGCTGTGAGGGCTGTGTGGCCTGAAGCTCGCCCAGCCACCGGACTTCTCATCTAGGTAGAGACAAGTCGGGTGCTGGGGTTTGGACTCGCTCCGTCACGGGGCGGGGGGTTTGGGGGACTGAGGGCTAGGCCCCCGTGTCCCCCGGCTGGCCCCCGGGTCCCCAGAGCAGTGAGCGGGGACCATTTCTGTCAAGACTGCAATCGCAGGGCTTGTCACCCTCCCCCCAGGGTAGTCCGTGCCTGTGGGAGGCCCGGAGCCGCCCCTGGGGGCGCTTCCCCACACCTGGATTTCTTCCTGTGCTGCCTTCCGCTTTATCTGCTCTGGGAAGCTGAGCCGCCGTGGGTGAATGGGGAGGCACCAGATGGCCCTTTCTTTCTCCGGATGCCACTCGCCTGTGGGAGGGCTGCTGCCCAGCCCCCCCCCCCCGCCGGCCCCTCCTGGCCGCGCCCACCAGGGTGTCGGGCTGGCAGCCCCCCTCCCCGGGCCGGGGGCTGCAGAGGGCCAGACCGCAGCCACTGCCAGCCTCGTCCTGCCCCTCTCTGTAGGGACCTGTGGTCTGCCCAGGGCCACGGCTGGCAAGAGGGGAAACCGAGGCTGGGCGGGTTGCAGGTGGTGTGAGCCTCGAATGGGGTGGCAGAGACAACGCGCTCCGCGTACCCTTTCCTCCAGAGGGGGCCCGGGAGCGGGGGCAGGGGGCTGCCACGGGCCCTGCGAGGCAGCCTGCCTCCTTCCTACCATCCCATCATCCACCGTCCGTCACCAATGGTGACTTTGCCCACCTGTGGGGGTGGGGGGTTAGGTCCTGCCCATCTGTGCGGTCTGTGGCCACCCCCCCACCCCACCCAACTGCACTCACAAGTCTTGACAAGACCCGCCTCAGGGCTTGGGGGGCAGGGGGACTCCAGGGCGAGTGGAATGGGGTGCTGGGCGGCCCTGTTTGGGGCTGCTGCTCCGGGGACCCCAGGGAGAGGTGGGAGGTAGACGGGGCGCGGCGGGGCGCGGGGCCTCCTCGTCCACCTCTTTTTCTTCAGCTTCTTTCTCGTCTTCTCATGCTGCTTGCCCTCATCCAGCTCCTGCCCTGTTTGACCCGCCGCCTCGTCCCCTATACTCTCTGGTCCTCTTGTCCCCCGTCCCTCACCCCCTTGTCCACCCTCCTTGTCCTCCCGCCCCCTCCTCCGGCCCCTCCCCCTCCCCCCTCCCCCCATTCTGACGTCCCTCTATCCCCCTTGTTCCTCACCCAACTTGTCCCCTGTCCCCCTGCCTCCATCCCCCTCATCCCCCCTCTCTCTTGTCCCCTGTCCCCCTGTGCCCGGTCCCCCTGTGCCTGCCCCCCTCCCCCACTCTCCTCCCCCCCCACCCCTGGTCCGCCCCGCCCCCGCCCGCCCTGGCGGAGTTGGTGGCTCTGCCAGCCCTGCAGACTGTTTGGAATAGTTTAAATGCTTTGACACTCGGGCCGTCCTGGATGGCAGAGCGGCGGCTGACTGGGTAATTCGCATGCAGAGCTGCACCATAAATCTGGGCGCTCAGTTGCCGTGGCACCGCGGAGCGCTCCGCGTACAGTACAGTATTTCTGCCATCTTTGTTTGCATTGCGGTGAGTCATCAAAGTCTGTCTTGTACCAACACCCGGAGCGTGCATTCCTGTGGCACCAGCACTCCACTGTTTTGAAAGCCGGGGCTGGAGCTGGCATTTACTGGGCTCCTCAATCAAAGGCGGTATTCATTCCGGAGAGCCGCCCGAATGTCCGTCTGCATCCGGCCTCTGCATTTAGATGCTGTGCGCTGCCCCGGGAGCCGGGCTGGGTGCAGCTGAGCTGCGGCCGCCGAGCCCAGCGCCCAGACTCCCTGCCCTGCTCCCTCCTCCCTCCTCCTCCTCCTCCTCCTCTCCCGGCTCCGCGCGCCCTCCCCACCCCAAGGGCTCCCGCTCCGTTTGCTGCATTCCCGGAGCAGCTGGCGAGCCTGCCCCTGCCAGGCTGAGCGGGCAGTGCCGGGCCCCCGGCGGCTGCCGCCCAAGGTAGGTCTCCCCCGCGGGCCGGTGCCACGGCCGGCCGGCAACTTCTCCGCGGCGGGGGCACTGCGGGCCCTCCCCCAGCAGCCACCCATCTGCCCAACTCTTGTCGCCGGGGTCCGGGCGCTCCGCCCTCCCTCCGCCCGCCCTCCCCCGGCCCCGGGCGCCTCTGCGGCCGCCTGCACTTTCCTCCCGCGGGACAGAGCGGCCCTTTGTGCGGGCGCCGCTGTGCGGAGTTCGGCCGGCGCCTCCTCCCCCCGGCCGGCCGTCCCCAGCACCCCCACCCGTGAATCCGGCATCAGATCAACCTCCCGGAGCCCCGTCCCCAGCCCCTGGGGCACCCGGCGAGCTCTTGCCGGTCCCTCCCCCGTCTCCCCCTGACCCCTTTAGTCACCTGGGGCTGGGGTCGAGCCAGCAGGGATTGGCTGGTGTCGGGAGCTGGGGGACTGGGAGGGCGGGCAGGTGGGGCTGCGCCAGGCTCCCCAGTGGTGGTCCAGCTGTGGTGCGTCCCTGGCGGTGCTGGTGGCCTGGGGAGCCGGTCCGGGGGAGGGGCGGCGGTGGCGGGCGCGCCTGACTTCTAGCTTCGGCTCACTTCCCTGGGCGCCCCACCCTGGCCCCTCGCAGGCGGACGAGGGGCCGGCTTCTCAGCCAGTGGAGCGGGACTCCCCCCTTGAGGGCCCTCTGTGCGGCAGTTCCAAGGGAAGGGGAGAAAAACGAACCAGGGAAACCAAAAGACCCCCTTGCAGGACCGGCTTGGTTTGGGTTCCGGGCCCCCCCAGGGGAAGGGCTGTGTGGGGCCCTTTGCTGCTAACTTTTTCCTGGGGAGAAGAGCTTGCAGACGGGGCCGCCACCCTCAGCCCTCCCAGCCGCCGCGGCGGACTGTGCCCTGTTCTGTGTTCTGTCCTCCCGGAGTGCAGGCCTCTGTTTCTGTTCCTGACTTCTGCTAAGACGGGGCGTTCCTGCCCGAGGGCTCTAGCGCTGTCCTGGGGGTGGGCACTGGGAGCTGGGAGCTGCACAAGGTGTCCCCCCCTCCACCCCCCCGCCGCTGGAATGCGGCTGTGCAGCTCTGAGTCCCATGGGGTGCTGGCCCAGCCAGGGTCCCACTGTGAGGAGCTCAGCCCCAGGACTTCCCCTGGGCTGTCTGTCTGCTGGGGAGGGCCCTGCTGGAGGGCCTGGGGCGGGGGAGGAGGAGGGGCGTGGGGGGGGGCGGGCCTGCTGGGGTGAGCTCTGGCTGTCCAGCAGCCTGACCCGGATGTCCCTGCGCCCTGTCTCCCTACAGATGTGCCCCCCTCGGGCGCTCCCACGCTGAGTGTGAGGCGAGCCCTCCAGCGCCTGCCCACCATGTCGCAGATGCTGCACATCGAGATCCCCAACTTCGGGAACACCGTGCTCGGCTGCCTCAACGAGCAGCGCCTGCTGGGCCTCTACTGTGATGTGTCCATCGTGGTCAAAGGCCAGGCTTTCAAGGCCCACCGGGCCGTCCTGGCCGCCAGCAGCCTCTACTTCCGGGACCTGTTCAGCGGCAACAGCAAGAGCGCCTTCGAGCTGCCGGGCACCGTGCCGCCCGCCTGCTTCCAGCAGATCCTGTCCTTCTGCTACACGGGCAGGCTGACCATGGCGGCCAGCGAGCAGCTCGTGGTCATGTACACGGCCGGCTTCCTGCAGATCCAGCACATCGTGGAGCGCGGCACGGACCTCATGTTCAAGGTGAGCTCGCCCCACTGTGACTCGCAGACCGCCATGATCGAGGACGCCAGCTCGGAGCCCCAGAGCCCCTGCACCCAGCTGCAGCCGGCTGCCCCCGCAGCACCCCCCTACGTCGTGTCCCCCTCTGTGCCCATCCCGCTGCTGACCCGCGTGAAGCACGAAGCCACGGAGCTGCCGCCGGCCGCCGGCCCAGGCCTGGCCCCCAAGCGCCCGCTGGAGACGGGGCCCCGGGATAGCACGACGGTGGCGGCGGGTGCCACGGCGGCGGGCGCGGCCCCGCTCAAGCTGCCCCGGGTGTCCTACTACGGGGTGCCCAGCCTGGCCACCCTCATCCCCAGCATCCAGCAGGTGCCCTACTCCCAGGGAGAGCGGACCAGCCCGGGGGCCAGCAGCCTGCCCACCACCGACAGCCCCACCTCTTACCACAACGAGGAGGATGAGGAGGACGACGAGGCCTATGACACGATGGCAGAGGAGCAGTTCGGCCAGATGTACATCAAGGCCACCGGCAGCTACGCAGGTAACGCGCGCTGGAGGCCCGGCCCGTGCCCCGCCCGCCACTGCCCGCCAGTGGGGGCGGGTGCTCCTGTGGGCCCCACGAGGGCACTGAGGTGGGGCTGACCTCTGGCCGTGAGCTCTCGGGGCGATTGCTGTGCCAGGGGAGTGCAGGGGACAGTCCCCAGCCGAGGCTGAGGACCGGACGCCTGACGTTGGGCGAAACCTCCCCCCAGAAGCTGCAGCCTGGAGCTCACAAGAGGACAGTGAGGACCTCAGTGGCCCAGGGACCTGCCCGAGGGCTCATAGGGTGCTGTGCGACCCACCTGCTCAAGGCCTTAGTGACCCCGTGGGGCCCCGTCTGCCTGACCTTTGACCTCAGAGACTCCCCTGTATCCAGCTTGTGTGCTGCCACCTCCCGGGGTCTAGCACCAAGGGACAGGCTGGAAAGTGCTTGTTGAACTGAGTGAGCGGCCCCCCAAGGTATTTGTGGGGGGGGTCCCCCACTGGGGACCTGTGTACCGGGGATGCCCTGACTGGACGTGGCATTACATACTACGTCCCGGTGGAGACTGGGGTCTGCTGGCCAGAGGGTCCAGGAGTTGGGGCCCCGGGTCGGGTGTCCACCTGCCTTCCGTGTTCCCCGAAAACTGGCTGTGTGCCTGGGCCCGCTGCCTGCTCATTTGCATGCGGGTCCCGTGCCCAGTGGATCGGCTCTGGACACGTGGTGCTGGCGGGAAGTGACGTCCCAGAGCTGGGGCCCCGAGGGACAGTGCGCCGACTTCCTCCCCTCTGGTGCCCTGCGTCCTGGTGCCCTGATGGGACAGATGCTTCCCCCTGCCCCCATCTATTCCACGTCCAGCCTGGAACTGGCCAGTCCGACCCGCTAGGAACCTTGGGACGGCCTCTCCCCGAGAACAGCCAAGGATGGGGTGGTCTGGCCAAGCCGGCGCCCTCTCAGCACTGTGGGGAGCGGGGAGGCTCTGCCGGGGCACCCGCCTGTGCTTCTTGGGGCTGTGGGTGGACGGTTTTTCCATAGGACTCATGACTTCATTTGAATGCATGTAGTGGTAGTTAAGTGGCTTCCACAGGACAGGAGTGCAAAGACCACGTTGATCTGGACGAGGTCCTTCCTTGGGGTGGGAGAGGCAGGAGCTTGGTGTCCCGGTACCAGGACACCAGCTCTGGGCTCAGGCCTTCGGGGGGCCTCTGGGAACCTGTCCCAGGGGGCCACCCTGGGGGCTGGGGAAGGGCCGCGTGGAGCCCCAGACTCAGCCGGAGGGAGCCGGAATCTGCCAAGGGTCCAGGGACAGGGACTGTCCACTCGTGGCCCACCGTGGGACACCATGGAGCCAGGAGAGGACCCCAGTCTCCAGACGTCTCCCTCCAGTGTAGTGTGGCCATGGGCCTTGGCCGGAGTGGGGTGCTGAGAGAGAGGGCGAGGTGTTGGGACTGTGGGAATGAGTCTGGGGTCTCCTTCTCAGGACTGTAGCGGCCTGCCTCTGTGCTTGGGTTTTCCAAGGAAGCACGGAATGGTGGCCATGGGAGGGCAGGCTGGGGATTGGAGGCCAGGCTGCCTGGACTGCTCCTCTGCCTTGACCGTGACCTGGCTTTCCCACCAGCATCCCCCGAAACCTCCCCCCAAGACAAGATGCCGGGGGCACAGGCCTGGCCCAGGGCCGTGTACCTGCAGGGGGTCACTCATCCAAGGAGCCCCTTGCCGCCTTCTCCCTGGGGGTGTTGGAGGTAGGAGAAGACAGCAGGCCTCGGCGGGCAGAGCCTGGGGCCGGCCTAGGGTGCTACAGTCTGGGTTTTCTCCTCGGTGAGACCATAAGTGGGGCAGTGGGGGGAGTGCGATTTCTTGGTTAAAATCTAGGTTATTGGCAGTGACGTCGCTGGCATCGCCGGGCGCCGGGTGAGCCGGGAGGAGGGTGGTGGGGGAGGGGCCGTGGGGGCAAGCAGGCGGCGAGAGGGGCCTGCCCTCCGAGGCTGCCTGCCCGCACCCCAGGCTCCCTCTGCGCGCCTGCTTGGTTGGGTTGGGGGACATCTTCCCAGTCCCTTGGGCGGCTGGGCAGCCGCTGCCCTCAGTCTGGTGCCCGGACTCGGGTTGGGCAGGCCATTGAGCCGGTGGCATCGGGATGTTCTAAGGTGCACCGTGCCATATAGGGACATGCGGGACCCTCTTCCCAGCCCGTTTCTCCACTTGTCCAGGGAGAGCTGGGCCCCGGCGACCTCCCAGGGTCTCTGGGCCAGCATCGTCTATGCAGGAAGGTGTGGGAGCCCACAGGGGTGCTCCCATGTCCACCCTCCACCTCGTCAAGACCAGCTTCCGTGCCCTGAGCCTCTTGTTCTGGAAATGAAGGAATTAAACATGACAGATGAAGTTAGGGGACCATCCCCCAGTGGTCCCACTGCGTTCCCACAGGGCCTCTGTCCCCTGTGTCCCCTGGGCTCCTCGTCCATCGGGCGGAGATACCATAGTTGACTTACCTAGTCCCCAAGGACACTCTTAGGACTGAGTGACCAGGAGGGTGCTGAGCAGGGGCAGGGGGCATCGGTAGGGCAGGTCAGGCTCCCTCCCGTCTCTCCACAGCCCCTGGCTTGGAGTGGGGTCTCCTGGGGGCCTAGGAAGCCCCTGCCCCAGCTTTGAGCCAGGGGAGTGAGTGGAGGAGGCCTGCCCCCTTTAGGCGGTGGGGGTTGGTGGTGGGGCACAGAGGTGCGGGCTCTGCTCCCACCTTGCCATGCTCCTGGGGCACATGTGTACCCACGGGCCGCGAGCAGTGGTGGCCTAGACAGGGAGAGAGACAGCAAACAGATCTTGAACAAGTATTTAATCTTGGCTGGGGGTCACCCTGAGGCAGGATGGGCGGGAGTGACGCTTAGGGGTGGGGAGAGTGAGCCCACCAAAGGTGGAGGGGGTCCCTCTGCCACCTCTGCAGGTGGGGTGGGTCTGGCTGGAGGGGCCACTTTCTGCACCACTGCCCCCTCCCCCCAACCCCGTCAGGGCTCCCGTGGCACCTTCTGCCACAGGCTCAGCCCCTCCTCCTGCCCCTGCGGATGTCAGAGACAAAGGCCCTGAGCCAGGCACTTCCACTGGGCCCCGCTCGCTCCCAGGAGGGGATCCCTGGGGGCCGCTGTCCAAGGTGTGCAGCGGCCCCACTCAGCCTTGCTTCTGCTCCCTCGGGGGCCTGGCCAGCTCCCCTGCGGTCTGCCTGTGTGCCCGACACTGGACTCGGGATGGGGTCCTAGCTTGTGGCACACACACATCCGTTCCGGTTCTGCCGCCCGGAGCAGAAGCTGCAGGGGACCCCTGGGACTCCGGAAGGACAGAGTGTGTGCTGTGTCCTGGACCAGGCCCTGCTCAGCGCCATCCGTGAGGCTGTCCATCCCTGCACCCCGGCCCCTGCCTGTTGGGGCTACGCCCACCTGTAGCCCCGCTTCCGGTTTGGGGGTCTTGCAAAGAAGGGGAAGGCAAGGTTTGTTCTGCGAATCCCAACCCCACGCTGCTCTCCCTGCCTCCCGGCCTGGGTCATGGCGTCCACACTGCTGGAGCTCAGTCCCAAGGCTGGGAGGGCCCAGGGAGGAGTGGGGCTTTTTGTCGCTGCTCTGGAGAGGGTGGGGGTTTCCAGGTGGGGTGGGGGTTCCCGGGTGGGGTGGGGGTTCCCTCCCTGTGAAGGCAGTGCTCCAGCCCGGCAGGGGAGGTGCCAGCCCTGAGGGCAGGGGGCTCGGCTGTGCACTCCAGCTGCAGTCTGGGGCTCGTCCCTGAGAGCCTCTGGCGGTGGCCTCCCTGGTTCCCCGGTCCTCAGCATCTCCTGTCTCGGGGACAGGACAGAGCCCATCATATGTCATGTGTAACCCTCCAGCCCGAGGACCCCGGGGTTTCCTCCTCTGTTCCCGGGGCCTCATTCTACCTCCATGCAGTGGGTGTGAAAGGCACCTGTCCGTGTCTTGGCTGTGGCGGCAGAGCGTGGTCACTGCCCGCCCCGGCAGCCTCCCAGCGGCTCTCTGTCCGTCTGGACATGCCGGCCTGTTCTAGAATGTCAGGGGAAGCCTCATGCACTAGGCGCTCCCGCTTCTGTCTGGGCAGAGTGCGTGCGGGGCTCGTCTGTGCTGTGAGGGTCAGTCCCTCGGTTCCCTCCCCCGTCTGGTGCTCAGTCAGCTGTACGCATACCCAGGCCGGCTGTGAGGGTCATGGGTCTGGTGACTGGGAGCAGTCGGGTCCCGCGGTCACCGTGGCACAGCATACGGACCTGGGCTTTGACCACCTGGGGCTGTAGCTCCTTCCCCGAGGCCCAGGGTCCCACAGTCCGTCTTTTATCCGAGGCCCTCACGCCCATGGGGTCGGACTTTCCATGGAGCTGCTTCAAGTCTGCCCTCGTGGCCCTGTTCCCGTTATCCTGCTGCCGACACCTCCTCGCACCTGGGTGTGGTTTACGATTTTATTCATTATTTGAGAGAGAGCGAGCAGGTGCATGAGAGGAGGCGGAGCCCACCACGGGGCTCGATCCCACCACCCTGAGATCATGACCTGAGCCGAAATCATAACTCAGACGCTCAAGCTCCCCCGCGGACCCCCGGCGCCCCTCTGCCAGCGCCTTTCGGGTTGCATGTTTCCTTCTTGGCTCCACTGTTGACGCGCCCTGTGCCTTGGACGCCTCCCCTCGGCCGGTCCGCTTCCTCCGCGACGCCGCCCCTCCTGTCGCCACGCGTTCCCGTCCCCTCTGGCCTGGCCTGCCATCCAGCCGTGTGCTCCTCGTGCAGCCGCGTGTTCCCCGTGCTCCCACGCAGCGGCCTTCCCCTGCGCCGCTCTGCCCGCCGGAGACAGCCGACTCTCTGGGTTCGGGTTCTAGTCCGTTTTAAAATCTAAGTTCAGGGCCGCCTGGGTGGCTCAGTCTTGAGGGAAGCCTCCGACTCTGGATCTCAGGGCCGGGAGTGCGCGCCTCGCGCTGGGCTGCAGCTGCGTCTGGACGTGGCTTAGAAACGGACCGCGGGTAACAGGTAATGATAGGTGAGGAGCCGACGTCCATCCTGCTGCTCAGTTCTCCCGTCTCACCGCCGCGGGTGGTCTTGTCATGGCCTCTGCATGCCAGAGACCCTCCTCACGCCACCCTCGTCAGGTCCCCGGGGACCCCGGCTCCCCCAGCTCTTGCCCCCCTGCTCTGCGTTCTCCTGGGGATGACCCGGGGGGGCCGGACCACGTGGGTGTCCCGTGCGCCGTGTGAATGCACGGCCACAGCGGTCGGGCTGCTCCTTCACCGGTCACGGGGCGTTTCCGTGGCTTCTAGTCCCCAGTAGTGAGAGCGAGGCCGTGTGCATGCTTGAGCTCCCACGCGGGCACGTGCTGGAGGCTCCCGTCCCGCGGCCTGAGCCCCCGCGGTAAGGCGGTGGTTGCGTGGCAGGCGTGCGTCTGACTGGGGGACGCTGCCCTCTCGTGGGACGCGGTGCTGTGGGTCACTCTGTGGCCAGACGGGCCGCGTGCGCGCTGACGCTGGGCTTGCCGTGTTTTAAAGCTGCGGCTGCCGGGCCACGGTGGTGTCCCTGCTGTCTGATGTCGGCTTCCTCCTACGTGTCCACCGTGCCCTGACCCTCGGCCCTTCTTCCGGCTTGTTTGGCTCCCCGGGCCCCGGCGGCAGTTGTGCGTTCCTCACGGATTCGGGGGAAGAAGCCTCTGCTGGGTGCGTGAGTCACGGACATTTTCTCCTGGACTCGTGTTTGTTCGTCCCCTTGGCACAGTCTCTGCTGAAACACATTCTCAGGGCGCCCGGGGGCTCCGTCGCTGAAGCGTCTGCCTTCGGCTCAGGTCACGATCCCGGGGTCCTGGGATTGAGACCCACATCGGGCTCCCTGCCCAGCGGGAAGCCTCCTTCTCCCTCTGCTCCCCCGGCTTGTGCTCCCTCTTTCGCCCTGTGTCTCTCAAATCTACAAAATCTTAAGAAAACACAAAACAGACAATTTTTAATGTCGATGAAATCAAGCCATTAATTACAGTTGACCCTGGACAGTCGGCTTTGAACTGCTGGGACCCCCTCCCACGCGTGTGGACGGTCTGCGGCCGCCGCTGTGCGTATGTTCTCGTCCCCGCGGCCTTCCTCGGCGGCACTTCCTGTCCTCCGGCTGACGTCCCGGGAAGAGCGTGTCACGCGGGGAGTCACGTTCGCTCCCAGACCGTGCGCTGTCGTCAGGCTGGTGGTCAGCGGCGGCTGCTACATTGTGGGGGGGCAGGTCAGAGTCACACACGGGTTTTCCACGGCCCGGGGGCCTCTCGCCGTCACCCTGTCCAGGCGTCGGCTGTGCCCGCGTCGTCTTCAAGTCGCTACTCACAAGAGTGCGAAGATTCTCCCGTCCGTTTCCTTCTACACGTTCTGCGGCTTTGGGTTTTACGTTCCGTCCGTGGGTCGTTCTGGGTTAATTTTTGCAGAAAATGTGAGGTTCTGTTTTCTCTTTCATGTGACGTCCAGTTTCTTTTCAAAGATATTTACAATACGAGAAAAAGCCCGGGGCACCTGGGGGCCTCCGTTGGTGAAACCTCTGCCTTTGGCTCAAGTCATGATCCCGGAGTCCTGGGATCGAGCCCCGCGTCGGGCCCCCTGCTCGGCGGGGAGCCTGCTTCCCTCTACGTGCCCCTCCCCCGCTCGCGCTCAGGCTCTCTCTCTAATAATCTTTTTAAAAACAGGAGAAGACCCGGTTGGTATTTATTTTGTGTGGACGCGAGTTTCCGTCTGGTGCCGTTTTTCCTTCCGCTTGAAGAATTTCCCGTGACATTTCTCACGGTGCTGACACCGGACCAGCGGTGAGTTCCAGAAACTCGCGGGTCGGTCTGAGAGGCGCCTCCATCAGTCGGCCTCGCTGGCGTCGGACGTGCGGGGGCGCCCCTGCCCCGGGCGCAGGTCTGTGCTGGCGTCCCCAGCTCGCACTCGTGTGTGGTGGACACCGGCCTCCGGCTTTCCTCCTGGGAAACCGCAGGAAGTCGCTGTGTCTCCGCGGGCACCATCTTCGTGGCAGCTCCGTTTCGCTCCCAGTTCGGCTGCCCACGGTTCCCCTCCTTGGGCTCCACCCGGCGGCATCGCGGTCGGGTTCCGTCGCCGGACGAAAGCCTCCACCCCTCGCGCCATCCTGTGTCATTTCTTCGCCGGTTTTTCTCTTCTTTGGGGCCACCTTTCCGGGTTGGTCCCGTGTCTGCTCATTGTCGGTGGATCCGGGACTTGGCGCATGTCGCCGTGTGAGGCACCCGTGGCTCGTGGTTCCGGGCCTCTGGCGGTGGCACCGAGCAGGACTCAGTAGCGGCGTGTGTGGTAGCTGCGGGCGTGGTGGCCTGTGCCGGGAGCGTCCCCTCTCATGGGGGGAGCTGCCTGTCCTCGCTCTGCCTGTCCCAGGTCCGTCGCGGAGACGTCCCCGCCCGGCCTCCGCCTTCTGCTCGGACACGAGAGGTTTATCCCCTTTTCCTTATGATCATTTGGTTTTTGTGTTTTGTCTAAAGAAAGACCTTTTTTCTCCACGTCAAGATATTGTGACGTTCCTCTGTGCTCAAAAAAAAAAAAAAAAAAAAAAAAAAAAAGCCATAACTTTAAGATTTGAAATCATTTTAAATGCGCAGAAACGTCCCGATACGTGCCGTCTGCTTGGACGCGCTCACGGGCCAGAAGGTGCCGGGTTCGCTCTGCCGCCCCTTCGTCTGCACCCGGAGAGGCTGTGGGGTCTCTGACCCCCCGAGAGCACGTTGCCAGAGTCAGCCCCTCTGCCCCCCAGGCTAGCACTTGTGACAAGCAAGGACAATGTCCCACGGAAGCACACACTCCCATCAGCGGTGGAGCAGGGCCCCTCTGAGCCGCGGTCCTTGAGGTGTCCCCGCGGTCCCCTCTGCCCCCCGCAGCCAGAGGTTCTTGGACCCCGGCTTGGGTCAGGAGCACGCTGCGTGTTTGTGGCCATTCTCCGCCCTCCCCTTAGTCTGGGACGGTTTCTCGCCCCTTGTCCCTCAGGACACTGGCCTCTCTCTAGCGCGGCTGAGCTGCTGTGCAGAGCCCCTGTTTGGGTTTGGCAGGTCTTGGTCGTGACTGGGCTCGGGTTGTGCGTGTCGGTGGAGCTCCGTGGCAGCTATGTGGGTCCCTCCCGGTGTGGCCTTCAGGAGGCACCCGATGGCGTGTGCTCCTCAGTGGTGACGGATGACCCCTGCCAGGAAAGGTGACCCCTGCCAGCGAAGCCGGGCTCTTCCCTTTGCAAGAGAAGACCGTCACCCGTTCCCTGCCACGCAGGTTCAGCGCGCGCCGAGATTCCTGCCGTGGTCTGGCTCCTCAGCCCGGGGTTGGCTTGCCGACGGTCCCCGCCACGGACGGTGTCCCCGCGTCCCCCACGCGTTCCTGCACTGGCACTTACTGCTAGCGTAGAGGGTGTTTACAGCACTTTTCACCCCATCTCGTTCCGAATGTTCCAGAATCGACTCGCCTTTCAGGGGGGCGGGGCACGTGCCGCCGTCCGGCCATCCGAGCTGGGATTCCTGGATTCAAAGCCCCGCGGTCAGGCCTCTGGCCGGTGTCTTCAAATCCGGTTTAGTCCTGGGGTCATCCTGGCCTCCTCTTGCGCCGGTTCTCCTCCTAACAGACGGGATTCGAATGCAGGAAAGGCTTTAGTGTCTGGCACGTCTGGGATTGCGGTTTTAATGGGCTGCGACGGGGCCCAGCGCTGACCCTTACCCCACCGGACTCCCCAGCGGGTCAGCCACGGGTCCGCGGGAGACCACCTCCTCCCACGGTGTCGCTCTGTGAGCCCGCCTGGGCCATGCCCTCCCCTGCCCCCACACATCCCCCTGCGCGTCCCCCTGTCCCTGGTTCTCTTCCTTACGGTGACCGGGCCTGCCTCCTCTCTGTGTTCTCAGACACACGCCTTCTAGAATCGCGTTGTCAGATGCCGCACAGCCTGTCTGCTGGGGCTCGGCCGGGGTTAGCCGTCGCCTCCGGCCAGGCCCAGGGCGCACCCAGGTCCCTGCGGTGCTCGCTGTTCCTCTCCACCCCGGGCTTTTCTCGGGACTGTGGTGGTGGTCTCTGCCCGCCCGTTGTCAGATTGATTCCTAGAAACTCGTCTTTTGTTTGAATCTACCTGGTATTTAAGTCTCTTCTGTCTTGTCATCGGTTGTTGCGAGGGTTCCAGGAACACACGGGGTTTATTACTTAAGAAAAAAGTCTGGCCTGAGCTCACTTACGTATTCTGATCGCTTGCCTGCGGATTCTTCCGGACTGTGTGTGTGCGCAGCCCCGGCGTCCGCCGCCCCGGGGCTCAGCTGCTGCTCCTCACCGTGCGGCTTCCTCTCTGCCCAGCTCGACTGGCCAGGGCTTCTGGCTCAGCCGCGGCCTCTCCAAACGCGGGAGCAGCCTGCCGTAGTTCGTCTTTAAGTGGGGTCTTTGCTCCAGGCGCTTGGGGTGCGCATTGGGAGAGGAAGGACGTTCTTTTCCTAGGTGAGGAGTGTTTTTGTCTGCTTTTTTTGTAAGTGTTAAATTCTAACCAAAACTTTGTCTCTAAATATCCAAACGGTCCTGTGGTTCCCCTCTTCTCCTCGGCTACTTCTCTGAGCGACAGAGGACGGAGCCCTCTTGCATATTCAAACAAGACAGAACCAAAACCTCGTGCTCCTGGAATCCGTTCGGCCTCGTGGCAGTTGAAGCTCCCGATTTGTCTTCCTGATTTCTTTTTTTTTTTCCCGTTTCGGGTGACTGCTGCGGGGCATGCGGCGCTGCCCAGGGTCCGACTCCTGGACGGGGCGTCGGGCGGATGGAGAGGGCAAGTGCGGGGCCTGCGTCCGGCCGCTGGTGAATCGGGGCAGGGGGCGCCCGCTCTGGTCGGAGCCCGGCAGGGGCCGCGTCCTGAGTGCAGCCGACACACATGCAGCCCCGACGGCCTCTTTATGTCGGAACTTTGCGGAGCCCTGTCTGGCAGGCTCCTGCCCCGCGTCCTTAACCCTGTTAATTTCTGCCCTTTCTCCTTTTCTTTCTCTCAAAGAAAGATTTTGGGATTTTGTTTCTCTATTTTTCACCCTTATGTATGTTGTCACTTCAGTTTGCTTCCACTTTCCGGGTTCCGCTGTCTGTTGTCTCCCCAGTGCCAAAGGCAGACGTTTAGACGACCAGCTCCTCGGACTCTGCACCGTGTCCTCCGACGGCCGGCTGGGAGGGTCTGTGCGCTCTCCGGCTGGCGCGTGCTGTCGGGGCGGACGCCGCGGGTCCGCTGGTGCTTCCAGCCTTTCTCATCCTCTCCTTTTGTGGGCTTCGCAGACTTCCAGTTTCAAGTCCTTAGCCCAGTCCGGTTACTTTTCGTGCAATTACTGACCACTTTGGGGCCTCTCTCCCATCTTCCCGCTTCCCGTCTGTGCCCGCTGATGCCCCGTGTTCCTCTGTTTTCCCTCTTTCTAGTCCGTCAGCCTGACTCTGTTTCTTTCCCCTTTTCTTCACTTGTAAGTTCGTGCGCTGCTGTCTCCAGGGTCAGGGTTTCACGTCCATCCCGACGGACGCTCCTCCTTCAGGGACCTGCAAAGCCATCTGACCGGGCTCTGTCTTCGTTCTGGGGACATTTTCAGGGCCCCCAGCCCTTCTCAGCCGTGTCCCGAGTTGTGCTGACGCTTCCCCGCACAGTGTCCCTGGGCTCTTTCCCTCTCTTCCTCTCCCTCTTCGCTGGGACCTCTCAGCCATGATGGCCTCCCGGGCGCACTGCCCGCGTCCAGTGTCCCTTTGGCTCTTGCTTGGGGCTCTCCTCCATCCTTCCCCTTCTCTGCTTCAATCTGGATTGTCTTCCAGGTCGAAGATCTTGTCACCTGCTCTGTTCCGTCTCCAGCACCGATCCCGTGTCCAGGGTCTGCTTCTGGTTTTCCGGTGAAGTTCTCCGTCACGTTCCCACGCTCCCTGCGTGTGTGCCAAGCTCTTGTCCGGGACGGATCCCCAGGGGGTCTGGTCTCACATCTTTTTGTAAATTGGGGTTTTATTCCTCATTTTCCCGTGTTCCTGGTAATTTCTTACTGAATGCCGGACCGTGTGTGAGAACGTCCAGGAGCCCCCACCGGGGCTGCTCCAGAGAGGGTCTGCTGGATCCTCCGGGTCTCGGCTGGAGCTGGCAGGATGCCCGGCGCCGTGACCAGTCCTGGGTCTTGGCTAAAGGCCTACGGTCCCCAGAGCACTTCCTCCTGGCAGGCCCCAAGATCTGATGTCTGTTTATCTTGTATGTGGACACCACGTTCTTGACTTAACTTTTTCTTAGTGTCTTGGTGGTCATTTTTCTGAATCTGGCCTCCACATATGCTGCTTTGTGGTGGAAGGAAATTGAAGGAAAGCCAGGAGGTCCCCCGGGCGGGGGCACCTCGAGTCTGCACGCTCCAGGCCCTGCGCCCCTGCTGCCCGGCCCCATGGCCGCTGACCACTCAGCTCAGGGGGCCTGGCCCTGAAAGTTAAGCAACTTTTATGCAGCTTCTGGAGTTGATCATGTTGGGGGGACACTCCATGGCCAGGCAGGCATCTCTGGGGAACCTTACAAGTCAAACACATTTATTTATTTATTTACCAGAGATCACAAGCAGGCAGAGAGGTAGGCAGAGAGAGAGAGGAGGAAACAGGCTCCCTGCTGAGCAGAGAGCCCGACGCGGGGCTCGATCCCAGGACCCTGAGATCATGACCTGAGCCGAAGGCAGAGGCTTTAACCCACTGAGCCA
The DNA here is from genome assembly GCF_030435805.1 of Mustela lutreola. Taxonomy (NCBI): domain Eukaryota; kingdom Metazoa; phylum Chordata; class Mammalia; order Carnivora; family Mustelidae; genus Mustela; species Mustela lutreola. The sequence continues at coordinate 1,612,944 of NC_081301.1, forward strand.
CCCAGGCACACCTAAGCACATTTATTTTGGGGGCACCTGGGGGGCTCCGCCGTTAAGCATCTGCCTTTGGCTCAGGTCATGACCCTGGGGTCCCGGGATCGAGCCCCGCATCGGGCTCCCTGCTCCGTGGAAGCCTGCGTCTCGTCGCTGTACAGAGTGTGCACATGCACTTTACCTAAACACATTCCTCGGGCACAGAGCCCTGCTGGGTTTTCACGGTGACCACTGTCGCCTGGTGTCCCAGGCTGTGACCTGTCTGGTCGTGTGCAGGGGACGGGGGACGGAGAGGCGGCTTGCATCTCGAGGCCGGCGCTGGATGAGCCCTGGGAGCAGACAGAGGGGGGCGGACAGGAAGAGTTTGGTCAGATGGGCAGTGACACAGGCCCCCTGGCTTTGCTGGGACTCCATTCGGGGGCTTCATGGGGTCCCCCAGGGCCAGACCCAGGTGCTGGACACAAGACTAGCAGAGCTTGTGGAGTCTGGGCCCAGGCAGTGGCTGCGGCAGGTTTGAGTTGGACGGGAAGATGCCCAGAGGACATTCTGGGTGTTCGAGCTGGAACCAGAGGGGCGGAGGCTGCGGCGGGAGGACACGGCTCGGGGCTGCACCCGGTGCTGTCCAGGCGGAGCCGTCTCAGGGCTGCGTCCTCCCCTGTGACTGTCTGTGTCCTCCCGAGCACGGGGACCCAGAGGCCTGCCGCGTCCCTCTCTGTCTGTGCTCCCAGGGGCCCTGGGCAGCGGCGTCTGCATACACGGTGTCCCCACTCCCGGCCTCACCTCTGTGCTCACCTGTGTTTATTTCTTCTGGGCCTTCCCAGCCAGACTAATTTGTGCCCAGCGTGTCGTGTTTGCTGGTTCTGAGATGCCCGTGTCCTTGCCCTTGAGCATCCACAAGATGGGGTGGTCTTGCCATCGGTGGGGGACGTGGATTCTCCCCGCGGAGCAGCACCGTCTGTGATGACCCCCGGCCCCCCAGGCCCAGGTGCACCTTGGGGAACTGTCGCCAGCCCTGTTTCCGGGGTGCTGATGTGGTCGTGTCCTGGGGCGCTGCTGCTGGTCTCGGGGTGCCCCTTTCAGAGCTGTGGGTCTGGTTGGTGCGGAGCGGGGAGGCCACCTGGGGCTGAGCAGGGACAGGGCAGGCAGGCACGGGGCGTGTGGCGCGTGTTCACTGTGCAGAGCAGCTCCGTCAGCCTCCATGTGGCTGTTGTCAGTCCCCCGGCCCCGCGCTGTCCCCTGTAGTCACTGGCCCGTTCTCTCTCCCCAGAGTCCTGCATTTGGGACCCTGTCCCACACACCAGGTGTGTGACCATGGGAGACTGGCCCCTTCCGTCCCACTGGCGAGTTTGAGGCTCCCCTGCGCAGTACCATGGTCTTCCCGACGTGTGGCGGTGACCCGCTATGTGAGCACTCCGCCGCGGGGCCCGGGCTATCTCCAGCCTGGTGCACTGGTGAGCGGAGCGGGGTGAGGCCCCTTACTGGGGGTCTGTGCGGACTGTCTCCATGTCTCGTTTCTCCCGGGGTTCGTGAGCTGCGCTGCTCCGTACGCGTGAAGTGGGGTCTCTCTGTGTGGTTTATGTGCCGCTTTCCAGCGGCTGAAGACGTGGAGCATCTTTTCATGTGCTAATTGGCCATCTGGACCATCTCTGGCTGAGTGTCGGTTCAGATCTTTTGCCCATTTTAAAAAACAAACCATCCGTCTTCTTGCTGTTGAGTTTTGAGAGTTTGCACTGGATTTTCGGGGCAAGCCCTGGGTCGCGTGTGGTCTGCGGACCGCTCCTTCTGGCCTGGGGGGCGGGCTTGTCTGTACCTCGTTCCCACATGGGAGGTTTTCGTCCTCATCTGGTCGGTTTTAACCCATCGATTGTTTTGTGGGTTGTGTCTGAGCTTTTAGCCTAACCCAAGATCACAGAGATTTTCTTCCAAAACGTTTACGCTTTTGTGTCGTACATTAGGTCCATGACCCGTTTTTACTCTTTTTCAGGTAAGGTTGTGAGGTTTAGATCGAGGGTAGTTTTGTGGTTTCCTCTTGCAATTTGCCCACATACCACCCGTTCCAGGGCACCCCGTCTTGGAGCGGCTGTCCCTTCCCCTGCCGTGGTGAGTGACCCTTAGTCACAAGTGAGCTGAGTGTGTTTGTGCGGGTCTGACTCGGGCCTGTGGACGGGGGTCCCTCGGGGTCCCTCGCTTGCTCTCATGACCCTCGCAGGCTTGGTCACAGTCACTGCAGTCGGGAGAGCTGGACAGTGTGATTTAGCGTTTTTCTTTCCATTTGGTTGTAATTTTATTTTCCCATATAATCACAGACCAGGGGTCCCTTTTTAACAAACGGCCTATGCTCTCATAGGGTGGCAGTCCCCTTCTCTGTCCCCCCACCTGCCTGCCCAGCCCAGTGGCACTCCATTCTCTGCAGGCGGCCACTGGCCCTGGTGGGGGGTCCCCGTGCCATCCTGAGGTGCACCTGGGGACAGGAGCAGAGTCGGCCCCTGGGGCCCCGTGGCGCGTCAGCGTCCCGCAGGCTGTGGGATCCGTGTGCTTTGCTTGGGGAGAGGACCCAGCACATTTTCTAGATTCCCAGTGAGGGAGCCACGGGAGGGGGAGGAAGTGCCGGAGAGGAAGCTAGGGAGCCTGCCGGGGTCCCTCCAGGCCCGCCTCGCCCCCTCTGCCCTCGGTTGGTCCCCCTGCCGCCCCTGTTGTACTGAGGTTGAGCTGACGGATGTCACCGTGTGCCCTGCAGGGTGAGGGCCCACGTCCCCACAGTCACTGTTCGTCTCTCAAGAGAGTGGCTCTGTTGCAACAGGACCTACAAACTGGGGTTTCCCATCCCGCTGGTATCCGGTGCGCCGTCCAGGGCCCGCGGGCACACTTGCACTGCTCTGCTGTCATCCCCTCGTCGGTCTCCAGGACTCTCCATCTTCCTGACCCGAACTCTGCCCCGTTACACACAGATCTCCCCTCCTGCGGTCCGTCCCCGTGGGTCTGAGCACTCTTGGGCCCACACAGCGGCAAAGTCTGGCGGGATCTGTCCTTTGCTGGACTCCTCTTTTTCAGTGCAATGTCCTCAAGGCCCCGTCCTTCCTCGGCTGAACTCTGCAGTGTCCCTGATTCTCGGAGCACTTGGGGCCCTTCTCGGTGCCCAGAGTTCCCCGCAGGGTCCATCCTTGCGTCTGGTCACAGCTCTCTCTGTCCAGCGGTCTGAGGGGCACTGTTTGCCTGTCCTTGGTCGCTGTCCCCTTTGGTCCGGCAGCTGCTGCTCCAGGTCCTTCCGTGCAGGCCCTGTCGACAGTGACTCACGGTTCCCGCACTGAGCGATTACTCCCTCTCGGTACAAACAGCGAATTGCTCTTTCATGTGCCTCTCCACATTCCACGGGGCCAAAATATTTGGAGCTCTCAGTCCTGAAGCTGGTTAAAAACGGGGCCATTGTGTCCCTGCCCACAGCCCACCGAGGGGGCCTCCCAGCACGCCTGCCGGAATGCCCACCTGAAGGCCACAGGGATGCCCTAGGGGCCCCCCACTCCCCTGTGTCCCTTGTGCCCCCGCCTCCATGCCCCCGTGCCCCCTGCACCCCCCTGTGTCCCCTGTGCCCCTCCCCCCACACGATCCCCCAGGTCCGCCAGAACCCGGTCGCACGCTGCCCCCTCCGCTCCACTCAGCTGTGGGCTGCTGCGGCGGGAGAGCTGGGCCCGGGGAAGGGGCGGGGAAGGACTCCAGAGCACCTCTCCAGATGAGCCACCGCTCGGGTTCGGTATTTTTAGCCGGCGCGGTATCCGGCGCTCGGCAGAGCAGAAATAGAAGAGGCTCTTTTGGATGTTCTGGATACGCCGCTCTCTGCTCTCAGGAGCCGGGCTGGGGGCTGGGGGGCTGGGGGGCTGGGGGGCAAGCGTGCCGGGTGCAGACAACTTCTGCTGTTCAGAGAGACACGGCAGGACGCGCGGTGGATGGCGGGGTTTCTGCCGGTGAGCGCTCTACATGTAAACGTCGCGGGCCGGTGGCGCTGCGCCTGCGTGTGTAGTCACAGCAGGCCGTGGGGGGGCAGGGGCAGGTAATTATGTTTTAAAATATCCGGGTTGTTTTCCCTGTGCTCCCTGAGCCCCCGGGCGTCCGGGTTGGGAAGAGTCTCTGGTGCTCTGGGCAGCTCCGTCCCGCCCGGTGCCCCGCACACACCTGCAGGAAGGTACGCCCAGCCCCCAGAGCGGCCCAGCACCCACTGACCCGTGTCCTGGTCCAGGCTGGATGGGCTGGAGCTGCAGGCCCCCCTCAGCTCTGGTCTCAGCCGCCTGCCCTCTCCGCAGAGGCCCACCTGTGTCCAGCGTGCCAGCCCCCCACGGTTGAGTGGTCCTCACCGCCCCCCTCTGGGAGCTTGAGGCTACACCAGGGTCTGGAGGCCTGGGGCTGAAGAGGGTCTGCCCAGGACCCTTCCTTGCCATCCTCCCTCCCCAAACCCCTTCGTGGCAGCCCCCATATAGCTTCCCCAGGTACTTGGCCCAGCCTGGCCCCTCCCGCCCTCAGTGCCCACAGGTGCTGATTCTTCCTATAACCCCTAAGGGGGAGTGGGTCACAGTGCAGAGGGGACAGCTGAGGGGACAGGGTGGCCCAGCCTCAGTGGTGGCTGGGGGCACCTGCCCTGGGCCTGCCTGGTGGAGAGCAGGTTCCCACAGCCAGACCAGGCCTGGCGGTGGGGGCAGGCGGCGGCCACCTCCATGGCCACAGCCCGCTGCCCTCGCGCTTCCCTGTCCCCTGCCCCATTGGGGCTGCGCACGGGGCCGCTGCTGCTCCCGGCCCGCACTTTGTCCTGCAGAGGGGCCGCTCTCCCTGGTCAGACTATGGGTCTGGCTCCCTTGCACCGGCCACTCATGCCTGCCTCGTCTGCAGGCCTCTGCTGGGGGGACACCTCGCGGGCGCCTCCTAGGCCCTCCCAGCTCGTGTCCAGGTCTGGGGGGGCGAGCCCAGCCCTCCCCTGCCTTCCTCCGTCCGCTCACTCCCTCTTGTCCTGGCCGCCGGGGTCAGGACCAGGTGGGCAGGGAGAGAGAATGGAGGGCGGGCACGGAGTGCATCTGACCCGGGCCTGGGCGGGAGGGAAGGGCGTTCTCCGGCTCCGTCCCTGTCCTGGCGCAGCCTGGGAGCGCCCCTAACCCGATCGGGTCTGTGTCCACAGTGCAAGAGAAACCGGAGCCCGTGCCCCTGGAGAGCCGCTCCTGCGTCCTCATTCGCCGTGACCTCGTGGCCCTGCCCGCCAGCCTCATCAGCCAGATTGGGTACCGCTGCCACCCCAAGCTGTACTCGGAAGGGGACCCCGGCGAGAAGCTGGAGCTGGTGGCAGGTGAAGGTCCCTCCCCGCCCTGTCTGTTGTATGCAAATGCCCTCTTCTCCTTTCTCCTCAGAGCTGCGAACAATGTACTCATCACCAATCAGTCAAAAAAAAGAAGATAGAACATCTTAAATTTCCTCTAATTTCCTTTTAGAAGAATGTGTCATTAAGAGGAGTTATTCAATTGAATTAATTTAGCATTTTAATTGAATCCCCTGGGCCGGCCGCACGTCTGATTGGCAGGGACTGCAATCACGATTGTGTTTTAATTTAGGTGGCAGATAAAACCAAATCGAGTTCGCGTGCTGGTCCCCTCCCCCAGCCCCCAGAGTGTCCCCACCGGATGCAGCTCAGAGTCGGAAACGGAGTTTGATGAACACAGACGGCACCCGTTGGGGCCCGGTGCCTTTGTCAGCAAGAGCCCTCCCCCCTGGCGTGGGGCCGCGTGGGGCCGCTCCTGGCAGATCTCAGGCTGTTTGTGGGGAACTGTCACCCGTGCCGGGGAAGGTGGAGCCATTCTCTGGGAGTGTCCTCCCGTGGTCACCGGGGGAGCCCCAGACGGGCCAGCCAGGACCCACGGGCACCATCGCTCCTCCCCGGTGCTGTTGTGCACCCGCTGGGATCCTCTGGGTCCCCCAGTCTTTTTCGCTCCTCCCGACCGCCATACCCGGGGCAGCACTGTGGGGCTCTGACTGTCCCCTCAGCTGGGAGCCGCGGTCCCAGGGGGCAGCAGTAGAGCAGGGCAGAGACGGGTGGGGCACACCTGTCTGTCAGGGTTTGGGGTTGGGACGGGCGAGGGCCGGCCCCCTTCCCTGGCCCGACCCACAGCTAGACATCGGGGGCGGGCCCCCCAGTACTCTAGCCCATTACAGAGTCCCTTCAACAAGGATGTCCCCAGCCCGTGTGGCCCGGGTGACCTGCTCTGCTGTCGGCCTTGAGCCTCTGCAGACGGGAGACGGCCTGACAGGAGCCTTCACAGACACTGGGTCAGACTGCACAGACCCAGCGCCCCGATGGTGGTCTCCATCCAGGGTCCCCCGCGGCTAGAGCACCTCCACGTGCCTTCCTTCCGCCCTGCCCCGCGCACTTCCCTCCCAGGGTTCAGAGCGGGATCTGTGATGTCAGGTCCTCGAAGACGGCCTGACGGGGACGGGGGGCGTCCTGAGGACCCCACACACGTGCCCTTTGGTGTCTTCTTCTCCAGAGTCCGGGACACGGAGCGCACGTTTGTCCGTTCCTTTCCCCGCGAGCAGAGTCTGGGCCGACAGAGGCCACTCCACGCTCTCGGCGGGCTCTGGCCTTGCCGTTGCCGGGCCCTGCTGGGCGCTCGGGGCTTGCCAGGCTCCTTCGGATGAACAGCGCTGCGTGAGCTCGCTGACTGCACCCCTGCCCGTGGCGGGCTGCACCATCCCCCGACATGTGCTGGGCCAGCTGACCTCCCTGATCCCACCTCCCCCCACTGCCTGAGGGGCTTTGGTTTTGGGAAGGGACAGAGAGGCAGAGCGGGGAATGCTCTCAAGGCCCGAAGGGCGACCTGGGGACAGCGCTTGGGCATGTGACCGAGGGCACCTCTTGCAGGTGACAGGGCCTCGGCACAGTGAGGGACCCCTAGAGCGATGTCCCCAGCCTGTGGGGTCCCAGGCCCCAGGGGGAGCACTGCTGCTGAAGTCGGGGTGGCCTGCCGCTGTCCCCTGCTTCCCAGAAGCCCCGCGGCCCCGGGAAGCTTGTGGCCCCGGGTCGTGGGTCACAGCCTCTCTGTCTGGCGGTCACAGGCTCCGGGGTCTACATCACACGCGGTCAGCTCATGAACTGCCACCTGTGCGCGGGCGTGAAGCACAAGGTCCTGCTGCGGCGGCTGCTGGCCACCTTCTTCGACAGGTGGGTCCCTGGACCGGTGCGGAGGCTGTGTGAGCCTCTTGGCAAAGTGCTTGCTCGCTGCGGCCTCGGGTCCACGGCCCCCCACCGTGCTGATGTCCCACTGTGGGTCGGGGACGTGCGAGGGGACACGCCCATCGGAGGGGGCCTGGCTGCCCCGGACACCCCGTCCCCATAAAATAAGAAGCACACGTGCTTTGTGAGTGGGTCAGAGGGACCCATCCCCGAGAGGCTTTGCTTCCCTTTCATCTCTCGGAGAGTGGTGGTGTTAGGGTCACCCCGAGCCCCAGCAGTCAGTAGCAGTGCAGGGGGGAGGCCGGGAGAGCAGGCCCCCCGGCCGGCGGCCTCACTTCCCTCCCCGCCCCACCAGGAACACCCTGGCCAACAGCTGTGGCACAGGCATCCGTTCCTCCACGAGCGACCCCAGCCGCAAGCCTCTGGACAGCCGGGTTCTGAACGCTGTGAAACGTGAGTGCCCCGGGGCGCCCTGAGGGGCTGGGGGCGGGGGCTGCCGGTCCCCTGGGCTGGGGACCGAGGCTGCGGGAGGTGGCTTCTTCTGGGCAGTGCGCCGGCCCTGCTGGGCTTGGGGGCGGAGGGGGGAGAGAAAAGAGCAGCTCGCGGGAGGCAGGTCTCGAGGTGTTAACGTTCTTGGTGGGTTTCCAAGCGTGATGGATTCAGCTGCGTGCGGAACTATTTTAATATGTGAAATAGATCTAATTTTCCTTTTTGAACAAAACCCCTTATTTACATTTCGAGGTTATTTTGAGCCTTTGCCATCTGCTCGCCGGCTTCTGCCTCCCGCTCCTGGGCGCGGGGGTGGGGTGTCGTGGAGCCCGGTCCGTCTCCGCGGCTGACTGCTGCCCCCCGGCCCGGCTCCGCCCCGGCCTGCTTGGGCCACCCTGGCCAGCCGCGGGCCCTCCCGCGGCGGTCAGCACGTGAAACGCTGTCTCACTTCCTTGCTTGGAACACGTCTCGTGAGACCGATTTTGTTCTAGAGCAGAGAGGGCCCTTTGTGATAGGTCGTGACAGTCCCAAAGCTGGCGGCCGGCTGGGCTCCGGGAACGGGGGGTGTGCGGGGATGCTGGCATGAGGGGTTCACCCCAGGGACCTGTGTCCCGCCCCCAGGCTGCTTGCAGAGCTGGGTCCTGGGGCTCCCGGGGCAGGGGACTCTCAGTAACATTGGAGTGCGGATATGGCCCTGGCCGCCGCTTTCTGCTGGTTGGGGCTGGGTGCGCGACAGGTGTGGACCGGCTCCCCCACACACTCCTCGTCCAGCCTGTGAGGAAGAGCCTCTGTGAGGGCCCGAGAAGCCTGAGCCTCACAGTGGGTAAGTGCAACGGCCACCTGACTCGGGCCCCTGCCCGAGTTGCCCTTCTGGCCAGAGCAAGGTCACTGAGCGGGCTTGTCTCAGCAGGCCCTGGGACCCAGGGGGGGTGGGACAGAGCAGGAATGTAAGGCCCAGAGATGCCAGGGACCTGCCCAAGGCCACACAGCCAACCTGTGCTCAGGGAGGGCCCACGGTCTCATACTCTGACACTGACTGTCCCTCTTCCCCTGGACATTCTGGCCTGAGGGAACAGGGCAGGGCCTCCAGGGTCGAGTGGTGAGAAGGGTAACCACTGGTCTGCCAGCTGAGACCAGGATGGACCCCGGGGGCAGCGGCCAGCAGGGTGGACAGCTGCAGCACACGAGCTGCAGCACACGAGCGCCCGGGCTCCGGGTCGCTGACAACCCCCCCCCCCCCACCGTGTTTGCAGTGTACTGTCAGAACTTCGCCCCCAGCTTCAAGGAGAGCGAGATGAACGTCATCGCCGCGGACATGTGCACCAACGCCCGCCGCGTCCGGAAGCGCTGGCTGCCCAAGATCAAGTCCATGCTGCCCGAGGGCGTGGAGATGTACCGCACGGTCATGGGCTCCTCGGCAGCCGGCGTGCCCCTCGACCCCGACTTCCCGCCCGCCGCAGCGCAGGTGTTCGAGCAGCGCATCTACGCGGAGCGGCGGGGGGACGCGGCCACCATTGTGGCTCTGAGGACTGACGCCGTGAACGTCGACCTGAGCGCCACCGCCAACCCCGGCTTCGACGCAGCCGAGGAGGCGGATGGCGCTGGCTCGGTCATCCAGGAGGTGGCCGCGCCCGAGCCGCCCCCCGCTGCGGCCCCGAGCCCCCCGCAGCCCTTCGAGCAGGCGGGCGCGAGCTCCAGCCGGCCGCAGACGCCCGCGGCACCCCGGAGACCGGAGGCGTCCTACGCAGGGACCTTGTAGAGGGGCCGCCGGGAGGCTCGCGGCCGGTACTAAAGCTGCTTGCATGCGTTACTAATACAAACAGATGTGATCAAGCCACTTACTACGGAACTGCTACTGTTGCCTGAAAAAAATGTGATTTTTATCCTGCTTGTATTTAAAGTTTATGAAGGAAACAAATGCATTCGTTATACTGTAAAGGGTTAGTCCGCTGGTGACCTAGTTGCGAGGAAGGTCCCAGGGCTCCTTGGATACCTGCGAGGTTCGTCTCCAGGCCGTGGGCCTCTGACCCCGCTCCGGGAGGGACGAGAGCCTGTGGGCCCCGGTGCCTGGGAGCTGGATTGGGCGGCCAGCGGCCTGGGGCCCGTCTCCCGACCCTCGCTGCTGACTCGGGGGACCCCACCCACCCTTTGGGGCCGGGGCCAGGGCTGGGCCCACAGGGGCCAAACTCCTTTTCCCTTATTCCTAAGACTCGGGGGTCAGGCCTGCCGGGCCGGCTGCGTGCGTGGAGCGCCCGCGAGCGCGTGTGTGAGTGCGCGTGTGTTTGAGCGTGTGTGGGGGCAGCGGTGTGAGCACAGCAGGGGGAGGGAGAGCTCCGTGCACCTCCAGCCTCCTGCCCTGCGCCCGGGGGCCCCCCCCGGCCCCCTCAGCTCCACAGCCAGGGCAGCCCCGCCGCCCTCGACCATGTTGGGATTACATTTGTTTGTTTGTTTGTTTTTGTCTTAATTCAGATCTAGTTCATGTATGGTTTGAAAACTTTCAGATCCAAAAGAGCAAAAAATTAGGGAGGAGTTGGTGTCCCTGCCTGGGTCTGGGTCACCTGTGGACCGCGCTTCGCCCTGCCCGGGCCCAGGTCCCAGGGAGATGCCGCCGGGGTGTGTGACGGAGGAGGGTGTGGAGGCCCCTCGTGGCCGGGCTGGGCCTGAGCGGGTCCCGAATCGTGCTGCAGACCCTGGGCCCGGACGGCGGGCGGTGGGCGGTGGGCGGTGGGCGGTGGGCGGTGGGCGGGAGGAGCCGGGCAGCAGCAGAGCTGAGGATCCAGAGTGTGGGGGTGGCGGAGCGCAGTGAGGAGGGGCCGGAGACAGACGTGGTGGGTGAGGCTGGAAGGCTCACTTCCATGTTAGGTGGCCGGTCTTTGGTGAGCGAGGGCGCAGGCTGTGCGCTCGTGGTCAGCGGTCGGGAAGCTTCCTCCTGAGTCCCACGCGCCTCCCCCCGCCGGCCGCCCGCGAGACCAGATGCCCTTCTGTTCCCAGATGAAGGGGTCTGTTGCCCCCTGCTGCCGGCATGCTGCCTCCCCTGACCAGGTGCAGAGCAAGCCGGCAGCCCCTGGGCTCAGCCTCCCTGTGACCCACAAACCTGAACCTCCCCCAGCCATGGGCCTGCCCTGCGGGGCTGCGGCACCCATGTGCTCGGGTGCCCTCTGACCACGGCCCTGTATGGAGAGGCTTTGGGGAGACCCAGGCTGGGTGTGGAGCCTCCACGCCTCCTCTAGCCAGGCCACACATGGGCCTGCCCTCCAGAAAGATCTGAGGGCTCCCAGGAGGGAGTGGGGGCACCTCGGGCAGGCCCGTGGGAGCTTGTCTCAGCCCCTGTGCCCGAGAGCAGCGGTTGAGGGGGGGGTGTCTGGGCCCGAAGGGGCTGCACTCCTGTTGGGGATCCGAGCCAGCCTTCTGGCCCAGAGGTGAGCCACTCTGTCTCCACCTCTTTCTCCCCTGACCTGGGCCCACCTGGGGTTGGAGCTGCATGGGCCTGGGGCCCCAAGGCCACTCAGGACCTAGCCCTCCTGGAACTGAGAGGCGGCCATCCTCAGGCAGCCACTGGGGGTGTGGAGAGAGGGGGATGGGGAGGCTTGGCCCCCATCCCCCTCCGTAGCTTCCCTTCCCGACCCTGATGTGCACTTTAATTTGACCATCCCTGAGGACCCTGGGGAGACAGGCGGCTGGCCTGTCCTGGCCGTCAGCAGAAGGGCTCGCGCGCTCGCTCTCCCTGTTCCCCCGCCCCCCCCCCCCACTCCAGAGTGAGAGCGGCCCCCGACCTGAGGCCGGGACACGAAGGGGTGCCCGTGGCCCGGTGACGGCAGCAGCGCCCGCACAGAGAAGGCCTGACCGCCGTTCAGGCCAGCACAATGTCCCGCGACCTCGGTCCCTTAATCGTGTGTAACCGCCGTCCGTTTCGTTGTTCCCGGTAGGGAAGGCAGGAGTGATGTGTGAACCTTCAGTTCTTCAATGTGAATGGGTCCTGAGCTCCCCCTGAGCCCCGGGCGGGCCAGGCCGAGCGTTTTGCACTAATGTGTCCCGCGGCGGACGTGGGTCCGCAGCGTTTGCGGACGGGCATGGCTGATGATTGTATCTGCCGGGGCGCTCCCTCCGCGTCCAGAATGTTCCGCGGGGCGGGCGGCAGCGGGCCTGGGCTGGGAGGGGCCGACCAGAGTGCCTTAGCATCTTCTGATCATTTTTCCCAAGGAAAACCCGTTAAAACCGGACCCTCCCCCTCCTCTGTTTACAAGACGACTAATGCCTGTCCTGTGAGCGCGACCCCGACTCACCCTGACCCCGTAGAGCGAGAGACAAGCCACTCAGTATTTATGACGCGCCTGCACCTGACCCCCCAGCTTGACTATTAGCAATACACATACAGTACGTAGACTAACGCAGAGCTGAGTTAGACCCGCGCCTTTCTGAGGAGGAGAGAAGGGACTGGACCCCGTCGGGGCGGATGTGGCGGGCGGCCGGCTGGGCCGCCACCCTCGCCCACCCTCCCCGGCGGACGGGCTGTGCCCAGGGGACAGCGGGGATGGGGAGAGGGACGGGGTACCGTGAGCTGGCGGGGCCGCCCCGCCGGCGCGCCTCGGTGCTTGAATTCTGTCTTGTGTTCTGTGCCGTGTCTGCTGTCACCCAGAGTTCTCTGTGGTCACTTAATTTCGCGTTGGATTCATGCGTCTTGCCTTGCCCCCGACTGTGGCCGTGGCTATGGGTGCGAGGCCACGGGGAGAGACGGTCCTGGGAGCCCCCCCGGCTGCAGTCTGGTTCTGGGGCGGTTGTGTTTGGAGCTGGGAGGGGGGCAGGGGTGAGGGCTGCGGGAGGACGGGGACTCTGGGGTGCCCAGCCCTGACGTCGCCTTGAAGGGCAGAAGGTTCTAGTACCAGCCCTGTGCCACCCCAGGCCACTTACTGCTTAGCTCCCCCTCTCGGGTTATTTTTATTGAAGCGTCTTGATGCCAGTGGAAGGCTGATGGCCCATTAACCACCTGAAAACTGTGAGAAAACCTCTGTTTGCCTTTGCCAGCAGTAAATCCTACACACAGAGCTGGGAGTCTGGAGCTGCTGTTCCAGAATGTTGCTGGTGCGTAAGTTTGTCCTTTTGTCAGCGAGGCTGCTTGGAGCGCGTCACCCGCCGCCGGCCGGAGAGCGTTAGGGCTTTGGTACAAGACGTTTCTAACGCGCCAAAAGGTTTTGGGTTTTGTTTGTTTGTTTGTTTTGTTTCTTTGGAAAAAAAAATGCAAAGGAAAATAACGCAGAATCTAAAGCATTCGGATTGGACAACCTGCTTGAATTCCAATCAACTCCTTCGTTGTTAGCGTTTTGCACATGATTGTAATTTTTATGTCAAAAGAAGCCAAAACTTGCAATACTATTTTTAGCAGACAAAAAAAAAAAAGAACTAAGTATAAAATGTATAAATATTTTGGACTTGAACATTGGATGGCACTGGGTGCAAACAGACCGTTCATCCTCTGGACGGAGCGTTTGGGAAAAAGAGCCTTTTTACAAAGACATGGTTCCTGTCCAGTCTGGGAGGGGTTAAGTCCTGCTGTAACTCACGACTGTTAAACAATAAATAAATGAAATCACTGTTCCTTGTGCCGTGGAGCAGGTTTGTTTTCCTAGAACCACCCCCGCCCCCCCCCACGTCAGCCCTCCCCCCCCCCCCCAGCAAGCTCGTCCTCCCCCCCTCCCGCAGGTGCGTCCTCCCTCCTGCCGGCCCCCAGGCCCCGCCGCTCAGCAGAGTCAACGCTGTCGCCTTTGCTGCCGCACTAGTCACAGCCTGCAGAGACGTACTAGTCACAGCCTGCAGAGACGTCCACCGGCCGCCAGGAAACCCAGGGCTTCCGCGGCGAGCGGAGCCCGAGCAGGACATGGAAGTCCTTGCAAACAGAAGGATGTGATCGTTACTTGTAAAGCGCTTTGTAAAATTCACATTTACAGAATAATAAAGTCAGTTCAAACCCAAGTGGCTGGCGCTTTCCTCCGTCAGAGGGACTGGGGGAGACATTGCGGAGCCAAGGAGAAAGCCGGCTGTTGGGCGGGGTGGCCCAGTGACTCGGGACACCCCCCAGGAGCCAGGATCACCAGGTGGGGGCAGGGGCCTGCCGAGGCTTGCTGCCCAGCAGGCGCACTCACCTCCCCTTCCCCCAGTGATGTATCTTAATGGGAAGGGGGTTGGGTGGGCAGGATGCGGGGAGGGGGGTGTCACATGCCTGGGGCAGGGCCTTGGGCTGGCCTGGGAGGGGCCCCTTTTCTTTGTATTGTCTGCAAGCTAGGAGAGCCACCTCACCTGCCTCACCTGCCTGCCACCCGCCAGGTGTGAGGTACCTGCTTCCGGTCCCCAGCCGGCTCCTCCTGGGCCAGGTCTGCCCCCACATGGACAGAGGGGGAATTGCAGATGAACGGCCGGTCTCCTGGCCTGACCCGGTCGGAGCCCCTGGTGCCCACCGGGTCCCTGCCAGGCCAGCTCTGGACTGGGGTCCTCAGATCCAGGCCGGGCCGCTCCCTGCCCCCTTGGTTTCTCTGCCGTGTCCGCAAGGACGTTTTTGCGCTAGGCCCCTCGCGGGTGCTTCCCACACCTGAGGTCTGCGAGGTTGGCTCCTGTCTTCCTCCTCCGCCGCACCCCTGGTCTCTGGCTGAGCGAAGCCATGGGTGTATCTGCTCCCTTGTTTAGCGAGCTTTTCCCAGGGACAGGGTGCTTCATGGTGACGTCCCAGGATGGGGTCCCCTGTATCCACGGCACATCACAGTCTCTCCCCGGGAATGCTCAAGGAGCCTGGCCCTCACAGGGCTGGGGAGCTGGGTGTGCGTGTCCCCACCCTGCTGCTGAGCCCAGCTCTGGCCACGGGGACAGCGTGCCGCTTCGATCTTGTTTCCACAGCCGCCTCCAGCCCAGCTGACCAGTGTCCTCTCGGGCCTGTGCCAGCCCCTTCCCACCCACGCCTCCAAGCTGCTGGAGGGGGTGCACTCCCCTGTCACCTCCCTGGGCTGGTAGAGACACCTGTCTCTGGGCCACGGGATGCCCACAGGCCTCCAAAGGCCCGATCCAGGCGGCCTAGGGCCAGCTGAGGCCCACGCGGGGTGGGAGTACGAGGAGGGTCTGGGCTTGGAACCCAGTTCTGCTGGGACCTGTGACATGGGGCCTCCTGGTGTTTCAGGAGGAGCGGCCGGGCACCTGTCGGCGATCCCCCGCCGCCCCTGTCCTTCAGCCAGCGTCCCTGCCCGCACAGTCTGGGCAGAGACTGGCTGAGGTGTCAGAAGCTCAGCCCCTCCGCTCAGCCCAGCAAAAAGGGTCGGAGCCCCTGGGGTGGGGGTGATCCTGAGCCTGTGGAGGAAAGGCCTGCTGGTCCAAGCGGTGCGGAGGTCAGGGTGAGGGCCTGGCCCATGCAGGGGTCGGTGCAGGAGGAGAGCAGGGAGGGGCGGGGCAGGGGGCTGGGAGCTCCCGGTCTTCATTGACCAGCTTTGAGTGGCATGTTCTTCACAACCCCGCCGGGTGGGCACCATCCGTCCCTGGAGGGGGACTGGGGGCCTGCTCTGAGCAGCCAGGGCCGTGCGGGCAGTGGTCTCCACTGTTGCCCAGGAGGCTTGGGATGGGTCAGTCTCAGCTCTGCATCACGTCCGCTCTATCAGGGAGCCCAGGAGGGCTGGGCAAGAGGGTCTGCCGGGAAGTGGACACAGACACTTGCTCAGGGACCACTGGGGGATCTCTGTTGGGACGGAAAGGGGACAGTGGGCCCGTGGGCGGTGGATGAGGGCCCTGGGCCAGGCAGGGAGGGATGGGGTGCTGAGATGCCCCCAGCTTGGAGACATTTTGGCTTCCGCACACACAGGGGACGAGCACACGGGGTGAGCAGATGGTGACAGTAGGGTTTTACAGAGGTCTGGCTGTGTGCCTGGTGGGGGGGTGCGATGCCATTCCCCCCTGGGTGCTGCTTCTTGGGCTCCCCGAGAGTGTCTGTGGCCAGGGGTGAGGGCCAGGGCTGGGCCGGGGTAAAGTGAGCGTCGGGGCACCCCGGGTAGCCTCAGGGGAAATGCAGCCATGAGGGCGGGCTGGAAGGGACCTCTGATCCGGGGCTGTTCTTCTGGCCCTATGACCCACCTCGAGGGGGCCTCCGTCAGTCCAACGGAGGCCGTCCTGGGTGGGCCGGGGCTGCGAAGGCTGCTGTGATCCCAGGTGCCACCCAGAGCTCCCGGGCCTCCTTGCAGGGACTGGGCCGACGGAGGGAGGGTGCAGGTAGGGCAGAGGAACCGAAGTGGGCGACACCCTGGCCCAGGCAGCGCCGGCGCCGGGGGGGGGCCTCCTCGGGTTCCCCCCCACCCCTCCCACAAACACAACCCACACCAGGGAGGTAGGCCTCACTGAGCAGAAGCTGCTCCCAGCCCCCAGGGGACCCATAATTGACGAACTGCTCCGGACAGACGGCAGAGCTAGGAGATGGATGGCCTTGCCTCAAGGGGTGGGGGCGTGTGGAGGCCCCGATTTCCTGGAAAGGCAACCTGCTTCCCCAGGGCTGGCCATCAGGGGCTGAGGGGACCAAGGCCTTGACCAGGGCCAGCCAGGCTGGCTGGGACGGTCCCAGGCTGGGACAGAGCCCGTGCCCCAGGCTGGGGGCATGGCCTGGGGCCGGCCGGCTCCTGGCTCGGCTCCCCGCCTTCCTGGAGGGGTGGGCTGGTGTGTGGCTGTAGCCCAGCTCTATCAGTTAAGGACAGAAGCCACCCTGGCAAGGAGCCAGCCGTGTGTGTCTCTCTTGCCTCGCTGTGGTGGGGCAGGTTCTGGCAAAGGGCTCCCCCAGCAGCACTGGGCACCCGTTCAGGAAACAGCTCTCCCTGGTATGGGAGGTTCTGGGGGCCCCACCCACTTGTAAACCACCCCTCGGGGTGTCCAGCTCTGCGGCCCTCACCCGGCTCAGGCCCTTGGCCAGCCCTTCTCCTGCAGCGGGGCAGGGGCAGAAGTTCACCCCCAAGGAGGAAGTCATGGCCCCCAGCTAGGGGGCTGCACTTGGACAGGAGGGCGGAAGTCACCCCTAGTGGCAGGGTGTTCCGATACAGGCCCTGGGCAGCCCCCAGGGACAGTCTCGGCAGCAGGGGTGGGGAAAGTGACCTCCACGGCCCCGGAGGCTGGGTCTCTGTCCTGAGCTGCCTCCTGAGGCCCCTCCTTCCCCTGGGCCCACGGAGGCCCGGATGCAGCTTGGGGCCGGGAGAGCATTGCCTGCCCCAGGAATTAGCAGGGAATTAGAGGGAATTAGCAGCCCCGTGGACCCCAAGCCATCGCAGAATGAACCCCAGCCTCCCGGCCAGCTGGGACCCTGGTGATTCAACTGTCCCGTCCCTTCACCCATCGGCCGGGCCCCTCTCCGGGCCCCTATCCTCGAAGCCCCAGTGATGTGGCGCTGAAGGGACTCTCTGGGTTTGAGGTCCAGCTTAGGGCCACGGGCTGAGACTGGCACGTGTCGGCCCATCCCCCGACTGGGGCTTCCGTCTCCAGACCGCAGGGTCTCTGCAGTGGGCCCCGCCCACAGGGCTCCAGGGTCCCTCATGGGGAGGCCACCCTCTTCCCTGTGCCCTATGGCCTGCAGAAGCTGAGGCCTGCAGAGGGGCGGGGCCATGGGACACAGCCCCGCCCCAGGCCCAGCCCTGCAGGTGGCAGGTGGGGGTGGTGGGGAAGCCCTGAAGGCTGATGCCCCCAGGCAGCCGGCAGCGAGCTGCAGACCACAGCAGGTGCTCCCACAAGGCACCCGTGCCACACAGACGGGGGACCGGGGTCATATGGAGGGGGATTGGGGTGCAGAGCTTGGGGCAGAGAGGCATGGCCTTCGGGCCAGGTTGGACTCCAGGCCTCAGGAAGAGGCTCCAGGCTCGGACTGGCGGCTTCTCTCCCTGCCCACGGAGTGGGGTGAAGGGGAGGGATCTGCTCTTTGTCTGAGGACATGGGGGGGGCAGTGGGGTGGGAGAGGCCTGGGGGGAAGGGCTGGGAAGGGTAGGGAGGGGAGGGGGTAGGCAAAGCTGGGCTCACCACCTGGAGGCTCTGCGGGGCTGGAACGGGTCCCCCTGGACTCAGGGACTGGCTGCAGGGGTGTTGGCCTCTGTCTCCGCATATGCCCTGGGCAGCCACTGGGCTTTACAACCCCACGCACCCCTTCCAGTGCCTCCCCGGGCCGGGGCTCCGGGCAGACCCAGAGCCTGCCTAGGCTGGAGGACTGACTTGTGCCCTGGCTTCAGCCCTGATGGGGACTCCAGTCCCAGGGGACATGCCAGGAGGACGTGCACTGCCCAGTGCTGGTCCCAAGAGCATCTCCAGGACTGAGTGGGGGAGCCCCTCCCGCAGGGAACCTGGACTTGGGCTGGAAGAGAAGCGTCAGGCCACCGTGGCTGAGAGGGTAGGACTGGCAAGGCGGGCGCGTCTGGGAGGGGAACCGGGGCCTGATGCCAAAATGCTCGGAAAAGCCCGGCCTTGATCGGATGGGCTTTGCCGTAGACCCACCCCAAGTGGGAATACATCAGTGATTAGGCCTAAAAGCTCGGGCCATTTAGCTTTTATTCGATTGGCAGAGAGGCCCTCTGTGCCCTCTGCGCTTTGCCGTTTGACTATATGTCTGCGCTCAAAATGCGGTCCTGGAGCGCAGGCTGCCTGCAGGGCTCGCTGGGATGGAAAGCGGTGTGATTCGCGAGCGGTGGATTTTGTGGGGACCGTGAGGCGGAGGCTGTGATCCAGGCAGAAGCCAGCTCTGCTGACTTGGAACTTTCTGAGGACACACCTGTGTGGAGGGACCCACGCAGGAGGAGCCGTGGCTGGAAGGGGAGGGCGCCCGGCCCCTGGGAGCGCCCAGGGCTGGTGGTGTAGAGGGCTCCCTGCTGCTTCCTCCCTCCTTGGCCTTGGTGAGCTCTCAGCTCCTCTGGGCCTCAGTTTCCGCCCCACCCCCCGCCCCCATCAGATGGGATCTGGGGAGGAGTAGAGAGCAAGACAGCCATCCAGCACGCCAAGGGAAGGGGTCAAGGAGCCAGTAGACTCCCCGTCCCAAGCCCCCAGGGTGTCCCCACATGCCCTCCACCCATTCCCAATGTCCGCGTTCATCCATGAACTCCAGCCCCTGCAGACTGTGGCAGGAAGGTGCTCCATCCCCCCCAGGCCTGTCCCCATCTTGTCCCCCTTCCAGAGAGGTCCTGGAGTCGGACCCTAGCCACACAGGTGTGTGGAGAAGTCCCCGTGTCCCTGAGTCCAGTGTCCAGGGTGGACTGTCGGGAGGTTTCCCTGCAGAGCCTGCGGGCCTACAGGCGCCCACGGTGTGCTTGCTAGACACCCTGCGCGTCTCCAGGGTCCATGGCGCTCTGGGCAGCGGCTGGGGGGCCAGGAAAGGCGTCCTGCTGGGGGTGCCCCAGAGCAGGCACTGAAGGACATCAGGGCAGAGGCCCAGCAGGAAGAAAGATGAGGTGCCCAGCCCTGGAGAGAGGAGGTCTCCTGCAGCCTTGAATGCCAGGCCCACGACACCCCATCTCTTGGCAGACTCCCGGTCTGGTTCTGGGGTTGCGCTCCCCAAGACAGAGGCCCGGGTGGGCCTGCCGGGGCGGGGGTGGGGGGCGGCCCCAGGAGCCGCAGCTGCGGGCGAGTCCCAGAGCCCTGCTTCTGCGCTGCTGAGTCACGTGTGCCCGGCGTCTGTATTTCGTGGAGCAGATGGTGGGCGCAGTAACACTTTAAATTAAGGATTCTAGAAGCACATTAAATTTAGATTTAATAAGACAGTTATTGTATGGAAATTAAAGACCCATTGATTATTCTTTGATTATTGAGATCCAGGCACCTACCGCAGGAAGCAGTCGCTGGAGCTGAGGCGCAGAGGGCGCGGGGCGTGTGGGGTGTGGCTTCTCGGGCCCAACCTGCCCCACCCCCGCCTGGAGTTTCCCCCGAGAGCCCAGTCCCTCCGGGCTGACCTGGAGCACAGGGTGGAATCCCGGGTTCCTTCAGCCTGCGGGGACCTGGGGGAGGCTCAGGGAAGGCTGGGGCCCTTCTCAGCATGAGGATGTTGGCGCCGCAAGGGACACTGCCCCACTGCCCGGGAGGGGCCCCTGCAGACCCAGGTTGCCAGTTAGGAAACAAGCTGAGAGGAGAGGCCAGGTGGAAGCCCGGGCCCCTCCCCCTCCCTATCTGTCTCTGCTCCCTCCTCTGCCCTACTCCATCGCCCACCCCACACTGGAGTCCCCTCACCCTCCTGGCAGCCTGTGGAGCCTCCTGGGGTTCTCCCCGTGATGCCCGCCATCCCTCCCACACTCACGGAGACCCCGCTGCACACTGGGGTCCCAGGCTGTCTTGGGGGGTGCTGTCAGGGACATGCCCTCCCCGTCCGTGGGAGGCCGGTGGGCAGCGTGACGTCGGCCTCCGTAGAGAGTAGGGCCAGGACAGGCTGGGAGGCAAGAGAGGTTGCCCTCTACCCGTCCCCAGAGGAGGTCGGTCCGCTCAGCCCACCTGGCAGCCCACCCGGGAGGACAGAGAGAGAAGAGACCCCGGCAGGGGGTCCCAGGCTCCCCCCCCCCCAGGTCTCATCCAGATGCCCACCACCCTGTGGCCCAGAGGGTGGCCACCCTGACTGTCCACAGAGGTGGGGAGGGGAGAGTTTGGAGGGTTTGGACCCCAGCCTGGCACCAGAGCCCAGGCCAGGCTGCCAGGGGTGGACGAGGTGGGAAGGGGAGCCCCCCGCCCCAGCATCCCAGCCCCCAGGGCATGTGCCCTCTGCATCTGCGCCTTGCCTGCCTCCTCCCGGTGGGGATCTGCCCGTGGGCACTGCTCACTTCTTCTGTTGAAGCAGCGCAGCTTCGCCTGGGAAGCTGTCGGCGGCAGTCGGCAAACATGCCTTCCCGCCTGCCAAGCGACAGCAGCCGCCGGCTTGGCTGGCAGTCGGCTCACACAGGCTGCCCGGCCTGGCACACGGCTTCTTGCCCGTGGCCCGGGAGGGTGTCCCCTGCTGCGCTCCAGGTCTCGCAGCCCCGCGACAGGGCTCTGGCCCCCACCTGTCCCCCAGCCTCATCCCTGGGGCAGCCTCGGCAGACCTGGGAAGATGGGGAGCCCCGCGGCTGGGAGATGCCGTGGGAGGAATTACCGAACTCTGGGGAGACAGGAGGTGTGGGAAGAGATGAGAAGCTCTAGGAGGGAGCCAGTGTCCCTGAGGTTTGGCGACAGGCCTCCTCTTGAGGTCAGCCTTGTGCCAATGCCCACGTCCCCTTCTTTCCCGAGACAGTTATGCCGACACCCGCCCTGGCTGCAGGGGCTCCTAGGCCCAGGACCTTCTCAGCGGAACTGGGCCTTCGGAAAGGAGGTCTGCCCAGTGCCGACTGCAGGATGGGCCCTCTGTAGGCATGAGGGGCTGGCTCGGTCTCACTGGGGTCAGACTCTGGGGCTTGCTGGCAGGGCAGCCTCTGTGGGGGGCCGGAGCCCTGGCCCCACCACTCCCCTGCAACCTAGACTCCCCTGGCCAGAGGGAGAGTTTTGGGGCTGCCTGGAAGCCCCCCACTCTGGTGCTTGGAACCCCCTAGCCTCCGACTGCTCCCAGGGCCCCAGGAGCATCCACGCTGTCGACGCTTAGCTTTCAGGAGCGAGTTGCGTGATTCAAAATTAATAATCTTGCTGTCTCATGGCCTCATAATTAAGTGTCCGGTCATCTGATTATTGTCAGAGAGCGATTTGTCCTCCAGCAGTAAGGACAGCTGCCGACGGCGGGGTCGGGTGGGGCTGAACCCCTCCGCTCGCAGTGCTCGCCCTTCTCGGGCTGGCGGACCCTCAGCCTCGGCTTTCTTCGCAGCCACCCCGGGGGCGCAGCGGCGTGCTGGACGGTCTCGCTGCATCTGGGGCTGCTGGGCAGAGGGGGCCAAGGAGTGCTGCAGGCTCCTGGACGCTGGGCTGGCCTCGGGCTCGGGGGCTCCGGGAGCGCGGTGCCCCCAGCACCCGTGTGGACGTGTGTGAACGCAGCGTGCTGAGGCTGGCTCTCCAGGGCCAGGGGCTTTGCGTCGGATCCCTCAGCTGAGCCTGTTTCTCCACCTCCTGTCTGCGGCGGCTGAGGGGAGAGACCGTTTCTGCTGCGAGGTGGGTGGAGGGACCGTGTGTAGACCACGGCCAGCGGCCGGCCCTGGGGTCTCTCCCCACCTGGCAGCCAGGTCCCGGGGAACAGAGTCGGAGGCCCCAGGGGCTTGTGAGGCCTGCGCTCGGGTACCCAGCAGAAGGCAACCACAAAGCCCCCATGGTGTTCCCCGGCCTCCGAGGAAGCAAGGCCCGGGGCGCTCAGCTCCCGAGCCTGCCCCCTTGCCTCTGCCCCAGGCCGGAAGACAACGGGGCTGCTCATCCCACAGGTCCCCTAAGGGCCATGCCTCACCATCCCTGCGGGCTCCGAGGGGTCCCCCAATGGGGGAGGAGCATCCCCTTGGGCTGACGGTGAGTCCCCAGCGGCGGGAAGCACAGAAGCCTCCTGTACACCCTGAACCGTCCCTGGGAGGAAGGAGGGGGGCCCCTGAGCCTGCGGGGGCCGGCCCTGCACCTCGGGTCAGGAGCATCCTGTCCCCTCGGGCCGGTCCTGTGCCCGCCTGTACAGACCCAAGCATAATCGGTATTCCTTTGAACATTTAAAAATTAGGGCCAGAATAAAAGGTTTCTTTGAGGTAGGAGAAAATGTGAAATAATGAGCTAACAAAAGGCTTTTGGTCAAACATAATCTTCTCACAAGGATGGAGTCTACAATCGCGGTTGTTGGCCGAGTTTCCTTCCAGGAGCCGGTAAACGTGCCGCGGAAGGGCAGAGCAATGAATGTCTGAGCTTCTGCTGCACATCTGAGCCCAGCAGGCCCCTGAGGAGGGGACACTAACCCGAGCGCCCTGGGCCAGCGGCGATGGCCCCTCCGGGGACGCTCACCGGACCGCCCTGCCGAGCCGCTGGGCCACATCCAGCCCTGCAGGACCGTGTGGGGGTCTCGGAAGTCAGGGGCAGAGCAGGGCTCAGGCTCACAGCTGGCTGGGCCAGCCCTGCTTCCATCCAGTCTGACCCTCTCCGTCCACTTCTCCAGCTCTCCGCTCCTCTCCTGGCCTCAGTCTCCCCACGAGGAGCGACTGCCAGGTGACTCCTGCCCTTACTGGGGGCTGGCATTGGCCGGGCAGAGGATACTGCTGCAACCACAGCCGTGGGGGTCGGGGGAGAGGCTGCAGGGGGCTGTCTCCAGCCCTGGCCACCCCTTCCCAGCCCCCTTCACTGCCCCCCGCCCTGCCCCGGGACCCCTCCTGCAGGCTCTAGGCTTGACTTTCCCTGGGTCAGGGGTCGGGGGTGGGGGTGGGCAGTGGCAGGGGAGAAAGGGCAGGACTGACAGCCCGTGGTGAATGGTGCTGGTGCCAGCGTCTCAGCCGCTGACACCTGGTGGGGAGCAGCCTTGAGGGGAGGGCTGCGGAGCCCAAGGGGACAGCCTGGGGGCAGGAGACAGGCCGGCTCCCGGGTTTGTGGACCAGTTCTCTGGGCCTAGGAGAAAGGGACGCTCTCCCCAGCCCCCAGCCAAGCTCCGGAGTCACCTCCTCCTGCTTCTTCCCTGAATTGTCTGGTCCCAGAGGGCCAGGGCGAGGGGCTAGTGTCTTTCCTGCACCTCGACCCCTTATAGTACGAAACCCCGTGAAATGTCGGTGTTGAGAACTCTTGTAAAGGTCACCTCGGGCTGGGGGGCGCCCTACCTTCTCAGGAGGCCCCCTGAGCCCCATCTCAGGAAGCCACTGTAGCCCAGCCGTCTGGGTCCCGCCTGGGATCCCCACTCCTAGTCCCACTGCCCACCCTGCTTCTCAGCCAGCGCCCCGGCCGCAGATGCTCTCTCCGTGTGAGAAAGGCAAGCCGCTTTGGGTCGACTCCTGGTCTCCTCCGGGCCCTGCTGCTCCTGGCGGATGGGTGCACGTAGGGTTGGGACGGGACAGGCACCCTCTGTCCTGCTTCGGCCCCTCCTCCCACCAGGGGCAGGTGGCGGGAGCAGGAGGAGTCCCGGGACTGCGGCCCGTATGTGACGCTGCGGGCCTCCACCAACGAGGCTCCGTCTGAGACGGATCTGCGAAGTCTCATACCTATAACTTTAAGTTAAAAAAGCCATGTGCTGCTGATGACTCCACCGGCAGCTCCGCACGGCAGCCCCATAAAGATCATATTCAGTACAAGCCATTATGCGCAGAGTTTACTCTATATACATTTCTAAATGGTTCGGCAAACAGCGGCCTACTTATGGGCAGGGAAGGAGAGCCGGTTCATTTGGGGTGACAAATGATCCTTGATTTGATTTTAAATGCAGTGACAGCCAAATTTATTTCTTATTTAATCACTTCCCTGTGCTGTTGAGAACAGGGCAGTATTAGACGCCACAGCGCAGAGCAGGCTCTGCAAGCCGCCGGAAGAGGTGGCACGTAGCTTCTGTGTTCGGGGCAGAGCGAGATGGTGGAGCGCGGCATGTAACCGGAATGGGCATCTCTGTCAATTATCCAGTGGCTGACATCACTATTTCTTCCTGCTTCCAATTTTTCAGTAATAAAAATATAGGCAATGTGATGCTCTTTGCATTACAGATAAAACGTCTTGATTCTTTATTAAATATTTGTATTAATTTCAAGTACTACAAAGCGTCTGTGCCGATAAATCAGGCGGTCCCCTCCGCTCGCTCTCCAGGAAGCGGCCCCTTTCTGAGCGTGTGGCCTCGGAGAAGGTTTCCGAATTCGCCGCCAGGCTCCCTGTGTCCCTATTTTATGGCCGCACGTCCACGCCAGGATGGGCATGTGTTTGCTCCTCAAGGTCCAACCTTTTGGGCAAACACTCCCCCAGCCCCAGTTTTGTGTTCTATCTAATTAGGAATTACTGCCCTGGTATCACGCCCAGGCGCCAGCTGGGACATGCGACCCCTCTCTGCCACGGGAGCCATGGGGAGACTCTGGGAGCCACGGGGGCCTGGTCTGAGGGCTGTGGCAGCCCGGGTCCTCCAGTAGCTCGAGAGAAAGGAGGGTCCCTCGGCCCCTGGCCGCACCCACAATCTTCCCTTCACTCCTCTCTGATTCGATCGCTCCATGGGGCTTGGTCAAGGCAGCTCTGATGACAACACAATAGTGGGGACTTCTCTGGGTGGCCCTGGAGGGTGTCTACTCTTGGATGGGCGCAGGTCTCAACCTATCCCAGATCGGAGGTGCATCTGTGAGGGACGGGTGTCTGGGGCTGGGGCCCTGCAGACTCCAAGGGTCTCCTAGACTGGGGGTGCTCCAGTGGCCCCGGGGCTGTGGCTGGGGAGCCAGTAGATGGTCCGTGGAGGGGATAGTGCGTGTGTTTCCCTGCGACCCTGGGCCCTTGACAGGCTCGGGCTGGGGGCTCTCTAGTCTCCACCCCGTGAATTCTCCACCGACTCCACGATCAGGGACTGTGGAAGGCTCAGTCAGGTCCTGACTCTGCCAGGCATGTCTGGAGACCTCCGACAAGCCCCGGCCTCTACACCCACCTTCTGGCCTGGAAGGGCTGCTGGGGGTCCTAGTGAGTGGGTGAGCCATGGGTCAGGAACCCTGTCCCTCGGTCCGCAGAAGGACGCCTGAGGTCCACCTTGACCAGATGATGCTGGAGGAGCAGTCTGGAAGGCTTCATGGAGGAGGACCTCTGGAGCAGGCCACGTGTCCAGCATGAGCCAGGCCAGAGAAGGGACAAGCTTGGAGGGGGCAGGGCTTGGGCAAGGGGTAGAGCAGGGAGATGGATGGCGGGGAGGAGCAGAGGCCAGAGTCCCGGAAAGCCAGAGAGGATGCGGACTCCAGCTCCCTGGGGACGCTGTGCCGGGGGAGCACCCGCGGGACACCTAGGAAGCGGCGCCTGGAGACGGCCACAGGCGGGGACTCAGCACGAAACCTTCAAAGCCGCAGGTGTGTCTCCAAGACAATCTCGGAGGTGGTGAAGGGGCCGAGCGATTCTTGAACACAGGTCAGGCCTGAGCCCGGGACTGAACGGCCCCAGAGGACGGAGGGCTGGCCGGAACCACTGCCCAGCCCAGCCCTGGGTTGGGGGTCCGCCATGGGCAGGTGTAAGCCCCGTGGGGCACTCGGCCCAGAGCAGGAGGAACACCCCTTCTGGGCTTCTGGATGGCCAAGGCATCCTTGGGGGGCCGGCCGGACAGCGTGTGTCTGGGGATGGGGTGGTGTCCGGGAACTTCGCTGCCTCTGCAGAAAGTGCCTGCGTGGAGGGGGGAGGGCGGACAGGGTAAGGGTTAGGAACGCTGTGTCCCCACCACCTCCTGGGCAGGGACCTGCTCTGAATGCAGTGTGTGCAGCTGCAGGCGCCTCCACGACCCTCCACGACCCACAGCCGGCTTCGAGGGGGGCTCTGGGCCAGGCTGGGACGGGGGAGCAGAGGAGGAGGGGACGGAGGTCGGAGGTCGGGTGGCTGGGGGAGGGGGGCAGGAGAGAGGTGGGGAGGGGTGTGGGGGGAAGATTTGCTGGGGAGGGGGAGGGGAGGGTGGCTGGGGCCTCCCAATGACCACCCCTATCCCAAGCCCCATGGCCATCCCAGGGAGACCCCGTCCATGGCGGAACTGGATGACTGAAGTGGGGACCCCTTCAAATCCTGCCACCTCCCTAACAGTCTGGGTCCTGGTGGGGGAACGGGAGGTTGGGGGGTGCGAGCCGCCGGTACCCCCTTCTGTGCCTCCATGTGCTCTTCTCTTGGTGGGACTTGTTCCCCCGGGGTGGGGGGTGAGCCCCTGAGTGACAGGGGCCGAGCACAGCCACGTGGGCACCCACTACGGCCGACGGGAACCGGTGTCCCCTGCACTCCGGACCCCTGTGCCCTCCTGACTCCCCTTCACCCACCCCTGCAGCCTGGCTCTGTTGCCCTGCAGATGGGGGCCCAGGGTGTGGACGGGCCGAGGGGCTGGGGAGCATGTCCTGCCTGCAGTCCCCTGAGGCCGTGTGACTAGGAGAGGTGGGGACTCACCATCCTTCGCCATGAAGGCAGAATGCTCCTCAGGTGTCCTGGAGCTGAGTGGGGCGTGGGTGGCCCAGGCCTCCTGGCTCTGCACACAGGGACAGGATGAAGGTGGGCCGACATTGTGTCCCTACTGGGTTCCACGTGGCCCCCCGTTGGGACAGACCGTTGCCACCTGGGCTGCCTGCCAGGTCCCCAGCTGGCTGACGAGAGGCCAGTGCGCTGAGCCTGCTGGTTCCTGACTCACTCGCAGCCGGGCGTCCCTGGGTTGGTGCCTCCGTGGTCGGTCGCCAAGGTCGGTGGCGCACCAGCCCAGTGGGAGGAGGAGGGATTTGTGAGGCCCCTAGGGGCTCCCTCAACCCCCACAGGAATGACCCCCAGAGGCAGCCAGCCTCCCCCTCCCCCACCCTGGGGGCAGGCACCTGGGCTGGTCTCAGCCCCAGGACCCCCGAGGGTGGGAAAGCCACGGGGCAGCCCACAGAGTCCCGGGATCTGCAGGGAGGTTCCGGGTGACTGCAGATCACCTCCCTTGTGAGCCTCAGTTTTCCAGAGGCCCTGATGGGAGTGCACAGGGGGCCAGTGGTGTCACCCTCATGACCACCCTCCCCGGGGCTGTGGGGGTCAGCTGTCACCCCCCCACACCTCCTCCAAGCCCTGATGCCTGCCCCCGCGGTGGCTGCAGACTGAGGGCTCTTCCAGGTCACCCTCACAGCCTGTCCTCGGGCTTGAACCTGTGGGGCCTCCATTCCGGACGTGATGCCTACGGGGCCGGACCCAGGTGTCTGAGGTCTCAGCCACTGACAGCTGGGGTGACCCAGGGCTCTCTCAGAGAGGAGCCAACAGGCCCCTGGCATTAGACCTCACGAGCAGAGGCCACGCGTTGCTTAGAAGAAACGGATTTTGTTTTGTTCGCGTCCTGCTGACAGCGTCTTGCCTTGGCACCTCTGAGCAGCTTTTGATGGTTCTGGTTTTGGGGATGTTGTACTAGGAGTTTTGAAATATTCCAGCCACCCCAGGGCATCATGGGTCCTGCAGAGTGTGGGGGCCTGAACCCTGGGGACTGGCTGGGCACCCTGCCCTGGGTGAGGGGGCAGGACTCTCCCCGTTGTGGCTCCCCCCGCCCCCCCGCCCCATGGAGACCCAGCCCCTAACGCCTGCGCTGAGCTGCGGCAGGCAGCCGCAGATGTTAGCGCGTTGGCCTCCGGGCAGGGGAAGGGAGCGGTCAGCGTTCAGAGGGGACAGAGGCTCCGTCTGGGAAGGTGGAGTGTCCGGGGACAGAGGGAGGGGTGGCCACGTGGAGGCGTGAGTGTGTCTGACGCCCCTGAGCTGTGCGCTCAAAAACACTAAGGTGGTATGGGGCGCCTGGGTGGCTCAGTGGTTTGGGCTGCTGCCTTCGGCTCGGGTCATGATCTCAGGGTCCTGAGATCGAGCCCCGCATCGGGCTCTCTGCTCCGCAGGAAGCCTGCTTCTCTCTCTCTCTCTCTCTCTCTCTCTCTCTCTGCCTGCCTCTCTGCCTACTGGTGATCTCCTTCTGTCAAATAAATAAATAAAATCTTAAAAAAAAAAAAAAACACTAAGGTGGTAAATTTTATGTTTTATATTCTTTACCACAATTAAAAGATATATACTTAAGAAAGTATCTGGGGGCCACGAAAAGAGCACCACTGAGGGTGGTGAAAGAGCCCCAGGGGCCCAAAGTGGAACAGAGTGAGCAAAACAGGGTCACGTCGGACTCTAAGCTGCGGTCATAAATCTCTGTGGGCCACGCTGGTCTGCAGAGCAGGCGGGGAGACGGGTCTCTGTGTAGATGCCCCTCGGGGTGCACAGTACGCACCGAGGTAGGTGGCCCCGGCAAGCCCGGCTCACCACGCCTCTGCTGACCGCCAAGGTCACCAAGGTCACTGTCTGGCCTACCACCTGATGGTGTGCACCTGACATGTGGGCTGAGAAGGGACACCTCAGCTCTGGGGTCTCCCCGAAACCGCCCCCCCAGTCCAAAGGACATGTTGAACAAATCCCAGCTGACGGCCATTCCACGAAATCCCAGTCCTGTGCTCCCCAGAGCCGTCAAGGTCATTGAAATGAGGAAAGTCTGAACAGCTGTCCAGACCCAGAGCAGCCCCTACGACAGCAAAGGGACCCTGAGTAGGCGAGAGACTTCAGTAAAAACTCAGATGCTTTGACAGAGCGTGCACTTTGATTAACTACAAAAGCGTATTCCTAGGGGCGCCTGGGTGGCTCAGTGGGTTAAAGCCTCTGCCTTGAGCTCAGGTCGTGATCTCAGGGTCCTGGGATTGAGCCCCGCATCGGGCTCTCTGCTCAGCAGGGAGCCTGCTTCCTCCTCTCTCTCTGCCTGCTTCTCTGCCTACTCATGATCTCTGTCTGTCAAATAAATAAATAAAATCTTAAAAAAAAAAAAAAGCATATTCCTGGGGGTGCTTGGTGCTCTCAGGGAGCATGTGACAGGGGCCTGTGGGGGTCCCTCCAGCTCCAGACCCCAGGCCAGCTTGTGGGGCACATCTCAGCACCTAAGCCCCGACTTCAGGCAGGACCTTGGGTCCTGGAGGAGGGGCGCCTGGGTTAGGACACGTGGGCTCGGGGAGGAGTCAGGTAGACAGAGGGATGGTGGCCGGCGCTCTGAGAGGGTGTGCGGAGGGAGAGTGGCTGGAATGACCACATCTTAACCCATCATAATGTGGACAGTTTTGTTATGAAAAACACCAGAAAGCCATTAATGTAAATCATGAAATATTCAGCAAGGCAGTCACTTAAATGGCTCGTGTTCCCAGAATCAGAGCTGGGTGCTTCCTGCCTCAGGGGCGTCCGGACATCAGCTCTCTGGTGCGTGTTCAGAGGTCATTATCTCAGAACTGGGAAGTGTTAGCTCATCGCTGAGAACGCCCGCCTTGCAGCAGGGGAAGGAGGTGCTTTCGAGGCCGCGGCCACCCTGCCCCGCGCCCCCAGAGGTGCTGTCCTCAGAGGTGGGTGGCCAGGGTGGGGCCCCCTCCGCAGCTTTCCGGCAGCTGGGTCACCCGTGTGAGCCGTCCTCTGCATGACAGTCCTCCCTAAACATGCAGCCCAGCCCAGGTCATGCTGACAATAAAGGGAGCTGCCGTGGCCCCCTGTTTGCCCTTTGCTGGTCCCTCACAGGCCTTCCCTCCTTTCTTGGGACAGCAGGCCACAGTCACGCAGCTGGTGAGTGTCAGGGCGAGTGTTTGGATCAGATCCGTTTGGCTCCAGAGTCATGATCTCGACCATCATGACTGCCCCTGGAAAACTCCCCACAAGATGAAATCAAGCAA
Organism: Mustela lutreola; assembly: GCF_030435805.1. NCBI lineage: Eukaryota > Metazoa > Chordata > Mammalia > Carnivora > Mustelidae > Mustela > Mustela lutreola. Next base: position 1,642,869 of record NC_081301.1, read on the forward strand.
AAGAGCAGCGGGAGGAAAAGAAGAGAAAGATGGACCCGTTGGGAGAGCTGCCAGCAAGCGCAGAAGATGACAGTGTCGGTGAGGACATGGAGACAGGAGCCTTGCGGCTTGGGGTGCAGGTGCAGAGGGGTGTGGCCACCATGGGAGAAAGGACAGGGGTGGGCGTCCTCGAAAAACTGAACATAGACCTGCTGTCTGACCAGCAGCCCCCTCTGGGTATGTCCCCTGAAGAATGGAAAGCAGGTTTTAAGAAGGTGTTCGTGCACCCATGTCCATAGCAGCATCGTTCAAAGCAGCCAAAAGTAGACACAACCCAAGGGTCCAGTGATGGATGGACGAATGGATAAACAACACAGTCCGTCCACACCACAGAGCATGACTCAGCCTGAAAGAGGCAGGAATCCTGACACCGGCCACACCGTGGATGGACAAGGAGGCCGTGGTCCCCGGTGAGGTCCACCCGGCACAGAGGGACTGACCTGAAGGAGCGACTCCCAGGAGGAATCGGAGGAGCTGGACCACAGAGGCGGGGGGGGGGTTGGGGGCTGGAGTTGGGGGGATGGGTCAGTGGTTAATGGGGAGAAGAGGCTCAGTCTGGAGAAACGACTGTCTTGTTCTAGGGATGGATGTGAATGTGCCTCACACCCCTTAAAAACGGTTAAAACGGTCAGTGTCATGTCATATATATTTTACCACAATTACAAAGTTTGAAAGTGAGCACACGAGGATGGTGAGCAGTGTGAGTGGAGGGGATGGACAGACGTCCACGGGTAGCCCAGCGGGACGACGCCAGCCGGTGGGGCGGCCCGAGCTGGGCAGTGTTTCAGCACCTCGGAGAGAGACACGCCGTGCCTGCACCGCGGTCGGGATGCCGTCCTGACCTCTGCCTGCCCGCTCCTCTCTCTGGCAAAGCGGGCAGGGGTTGGGTGACATTTCCCAAGGACTTTGCATCTCAGGGTCTACGGGGCTTCTCCAGCAAGGGTGGAGGGCGGTCCTGCCTGAGGCTGTGCACCTGAGGGCCACCCCAGCTGGGAAAGACTCTCAGGGGTCTGGGTCCCAACCGGTTCTGCACTGACTGGGCATGACCTCGGGGAGCCTCCTGTCCCTCTAGGGGCCTCTTGACTCTACCCGCTGCCACGGGGGCTTTCTGGAACCAGGACGCCAGTCTGAAGACAGGAAGGGTGCAGGGGAGGCGGGGACAGCGGACAGAGCAGGCCTGCCTGCTTCTCAGCTCCTGACACCAAGCTTGTCCCCTGGGGTGGCGTGGCCCCAGCCCGTGGGAGAGGCTTGTGTGTGGTTCTTGTCCCGGAGGCAAGGGGTGTGGCATTGGCTTGTATCCCCCGGCCGGGACTGGAAACAGCACTCCTGGGCAAGTGGCTCTGCCCCCTGAGCCCTTCCCCCACAGCGCCGATGGCGTCCCTGGGAAAAATCATCACATGTCCCACAAATGCCATTTCAGCAAAAAGCACACAGCCTTCCGGAAACGAAGGCTCTGGAGGCCCTGTGACAAGATCCCAGGGACAGTTGAAGACATCTGGTTACGGTAAGGCTGCTCTGGTCCCCATCAGTGGCTTTCAGCGGGGGTTGGTGATGCCTTCAGTGCACGCGGTGCTGCCTGCCTATCCGAGCATGCTTTGGCGCTGGGGAGAAGCATCCGGCCCCGTGAAATTTCCACTTTTTGCACCAACCCCATTGCTGGGGTCTGTGGGGCGGCACCTCGGTAGTCCACAGAGGGCACCGTGGGCCCCTGGAGGTCCAGACCCCGGGATAGACACACCTTCTGTAACTCTGTTCTGGAAGAGTGAGACGTGGCGTGATGCTCCGAGAGGAGTTCTTGGGGCCACACCTGGTCCGTGCGTATTATTTCCAGAGTAAACCTGTGTCACGGCTCTCCACTGTCTCACAGGTGAGCAACTGAGGCCCAGAGTGACTTCTTCATTCATTGTTTTTCACTCATTCAAAACAAACAAAAGGGGCACCTGGCTCAGCAGGTTAAGTCTCTGCCTTCGGCTCAGGTCATGATCCCAGGGTCCTGGAATAGAGCCCCGCATTGTGTTCTCTGCTCAGCGGGGAGTCTGCTTCCTCCTCTCTCTCTGCCTGCCTCTCTGCCTACTTGTGATCTCCGTCTGTCAAATAAATAAATAAAGTCTTAAAAAAAAAACAAAACAAAACCAAGAACATGGCCGCCTGATCGCCCACAAGCGCTGCACTGGGGCTGGGGTCCGGGAACCAGAGACGTCTGCCAGTGAGGCAGGAGAGGCAGAAGTGAGGACAGGGAGACAGGAAGACCTGAGCTCGGATCCAGGGGGACTTATGCCTGCTAGGGGCAGCCGGGGTGGGCTTGGCAGCAGAGGGAGGCTGGAATGGAGCCTCAGGGGTTGTGGGGGGGTTCGGTACAAGCTGGGGTGGGGGCTTTGTGGTGCAGAGAGTGAGGAAGCCCAGGCAGGTGGGGTGCAGGGCTGGTCCCCCTTGGCCGCCGACCTGAGACCAGGCTGAGGTGGTGACCCCCAGTCCACAGACGGCCGCAGTGGGGGCCCTTAGGGTCTGTCTGGTGACAGGCTGGGGGCAGGGAGGCCAGCGCTGAAGAGGGCACCGAGGCTCGGGGGAGGGCTGGGGTCCGAGGAGCTCCCCCCTACCAGCAGCCCATCTCTGAAAAGGAGTTCCTTTCTGTCTGAATGGTCCTGGAAGGGAGACATGGCATCGGATTTTCCACTTAAACACGTACTTAGTGAGCTGCTGCGGGTTACTGGGTGCTTGGAACGGCCCATAATTTCACCAAGTGGTAGAGATCACACTGAGAGGACGTTCCCGGGGACGCTGCCGGGTGGTAGGCCCCCTCCGTCTGCCCGGGGGTGCCATCACTCCTGCTCCACGGAGATCGAAGATCCAAGCGTCAGGGCGGGGGTCCCGGTACTCTGTCTCCCCAGACCTGAGGGCGTAGCGAGAGGCTGAAGAACACTGGCTCTGGCATCGGCTAAGCCTGGCTCAAATCCTGGCTCGAGACCCCTTTTCACAGTGAGCAATGGAGGCTCCGAGGGACTTGGCGAGGGTCACTTGGGGTCAGGATTTGAACTGGCCTCTCTGTCTAGCTCCTCGGCAAGGTTTCCCACCTCCTTGGCTAGTGACACCGTCGTGGCCAGGAGGATCTCAGGAGCCAAGGATACACCTGCTTATAAACTGTGAAGTGCCCTGAGGAAGGGAAGGGGCTGCAGCCCACCTGCTGCTCAGGCAGCGATGCTCCCGTGGGTTGACCGCTCCCGCGTGTCTAGACCGCGTGATGGGGAGGCCCAGAACCCCCACCCTGTCCCCTACGGGGCAGGGGACTGAACCAGAAAGTTGCTGCCATTTCATTATTTCAGGGCCTGGACTATTACTATTCATGACAGCAAGCTTAAAAATGAAATAATAAGTCTGTCCTTTTAAAAAGCAAATTGTGACCCTGGAATATTCATGAGCCGTGACTTCCCGGGAAAGGCAGCAGCGTGGGGATTAGCATTCGGTTAAGTCAGCAGCCCAGGAATTTAGGGAAATGCACTTGTCACTCTGAGGAAATGAGTGATTAATACTTTTCCTGTTTGCGGGGCCCCTAACGGGCGAATTTTTAATGTAATGATTAATTAACCTTGGGACCACTCCTATCTGCCAGCTCCCGAGGCTTCAGTCCTCGAGGGTGGGGTGCACCCGGCTCACGCACACCCAGCGGGGTGGGTGCCCGTGAGTAGGGTGCTGCCCGAGCCCATGCCCCGCCCAGATCTCAGCCTGGCTTTACTGGGCCACAGGGTCTTCGCAGACGTGATCGGTTAGGGATCTGGGGATGAGGTCACCCTGGATTTACGGAGGGCCCTGCATCCCGGGACAGGTGTCTTCTGGAAGAAGGAGAGACAGGGCATGGGGTGGAGAGGGAAATCTGGGACACAGGGAGCAGGCCCAGGGAACAGTGAACAGCAACAAGTGTGGGGTGTTTCCACGCGGAGGGACACCAACGGCAGGCCGGGGACAGACTCCCCCACAGAGGGGACGAGCCCTACCCCCACCTGCGGCCCCCAGAGCAGGATGAGAGGAGATTCTCGGTGCCGGAAGTCCCCTGCTTTGTGGAACACTCCCACACTCGGCGACCTTGGGGGGTGGTGCCAGACAGAGGGCAGCTAAGCGTGGTGCTGTCTCCTGGGAACCCGGAGCCCCCCCCCCCCCCATCTAAGCAGCAGGTGCTGGGTGCGGGCTTTTGCGTGAACAGGTTAAATGACCAGATGCCTGCCCCTCTGGTCTCTGGGCCTGGGTCTCCCACCGTAGGGTGTTGGCCCAGAGCTGTGGTTTTCAAACTGGGCTCCTCAGGGCACCCACAAGGGTGACAGGGTTGTTGCTTCTTGTTGGGTGCCTCAGTTTCCCCCTCAACCACCTCCTCCTTCCTCTTGCCGTCTGGAGGAGAGCTCTTAGGCATCCTTTATGGCCGGTCCCCGTGACCCTCGCAGGGGGTGCTTGCTGGGCCCAACAGGGCTCCCAGCAGGGGCGCTGAGAGGACTCCAGCTGGGTCTTGCCTGCGGGTCACCTGGGAGCCTGCTGGACCGCGGCTCGCCCCCGCCCTCTAGCGGTCACCCAGAGACACCGCTGGGCAGCCACTGTTGGAGGCTTTGGGTCCCCACAGGTGGACTGCCCTGGGGGCCAGGAGCTCCAGGATGGACGCCCCTCTCAGCCAGACTTGGAGTGCCCTTAGCCAGGAGACCCTCTCCAGCCTTTATGGCCTAGCTGCTGTCTGCTGGGGGCCCAGGAGCTGAGTCCTGGCAAGAGTCAGAGAGTGTGGGGACACCACGGGGAGGGAGATCATCCTCTTGGCACCACCCAGGGCAACTCGGCTCTTCCCGGACACTCTTGGTTCTGGGATGGGAGCCAAAGCTGGCTCTGCTGCATTCAGGGAAACCCTTGGCTCATGCCGAAGCCCCGTTGGGTCCTGGGCGTGCCACGTTCAGACCAACCGGCCCTTGGTCCTGAGAGCGCCTCCCGGAGCGGGTGGCCAGCTTACTCCTGCCATGCTGCTGCACTGCCGGTACCTGCAGGGGCGCCCAGCACACAGTCGGTACTGAACAGACACAGGTGGGGGTCAAGGCAGGCGCACCAGGCAGCTCTTGCAGGCAGAGGCTGTAACGAGTCAGGTGCCCAGTGTGTTTTAGGGACCAGCCTCTGTCGGGGGGCAGGGGAGGCAGGGGTTTGACACGGGGAGAAGCTCAGCTGGCTGTGGCCAAGGCTGGTGGGGAGCTCTAGGGCCTGGGAGAGGCTGAGTCTTTATACGCCACGGCTCAGCCGCTGGAGAAGCGGGAGCTATGACCCTGCAAAGCAGCGAAGGCAGCTGCTGACCGCTCCCCAAAGCTGGGGGGCAGTCCTTCCTCTGCATGTCCACACGTGTCCGAATCCTCACCTAGAAGAGAAAGCAGCTCAGTGCCTTCAACTGCCTTCCGGCCTGGTCCCCTCGGACGCCCTGCACATCCACCCCTGCACAAGAGAGCAGAGCTCAGCATCTTCCCACGCCATGTTCTCCTCCTCCATGTTCTCCTCGGGGGGGGCGACACCCTGTGCACTGTCAGGTGTCACGCTGGAGGCGCGCACGGCGGCGGCGGGGTTTTGCTCTCGCCTCACCTGCCCTCCTCCGACGACCTATTCCCACACCCCCACACGGGGCCGCGTCTCTTGCCCACATGCCACTGTCTTCACTGTCTTGGCTGAGGCCTTTCGCATCCCCCTCTGGAAGGGTGCAGGGGCTTCCTGGCTTTCTGCTGCGTCCAGGCTGGCTCCTGTCCTCCTCGCTACCCCCGGCAGAGACCCCACCACCCACACGCAGCTCCCACGGCCTCCAGGGAGGTCCACGTGCTGTACTGCGGCTTCCCATGTCCTCGCCCACCAGGAGCCTCCAGCCTCCCTCCCCCTCCCTGCTGGTCTCCCGGCCATGCTGGGACTGACCCCTCTCCCCCCACACCATTGCTCCATCATTCCCCACTTCTCATTCTCAGCCCTCCTATGTCACTGAGTCCCATAAGCGCCCCTGGTGGCCCCCTCCTCTCTGGCTCTGCTTGCTCGGGCATCCTTCTGTCCCATAAGACCACGTCTTACGTCTTCCTAGGGCAGAATTCCCGTCTCCGGCCTTAATCATGCCTGTGTGCGCGGTGACTAGTGGAGAGCCTGACTCATGGAAGAATCACTGAACACTACTCTGGACAGACGAGGTTCGGGCATGGTCAGGATGATTCTAGGGGACAGTGAGGGCATGTGTACAAAGCAGCTTGGGGACAGTAAGTGGCCGAATGGGATACAGATGCTGGGACCACCTTCCCATCTGGAGCGCCCCCTCTAGAGCAGGCGCCCTACTCCTCTCTGCTCGGTAAAGGAGTCTGGACGAACGAAAGCAGCGAGTGGCGGCCGGTCGGTCACTGGTCTAGGTCTGGCCCGAAGGGCTCCCTCCACGTCGGTTCTCCTCCCAGGAAGTGCGTACAGAGTCGCCCGGTCAGCGGCCCAGGTGTCGGCTAGCGCTCTGCCCCCTGAGCCGGGGTTTGGGTGAGGCCAGGGACCCGCCTTCCTAACCAGTTCCCAAGTGCCCTGTCGCTGGGCTGGGGACCAGAGCCTGCGGTCGGAGGCGCACAGCGGCGGTCACGGGCTTAACTACCGCGTCCGCGGGCGCCTCGTCAAGCGGTAGAAGCCGCTGCGGGGGTCACCGGGGCTGTTACTTCACGATGTGAGCGGTGTGGGCCCCGGGAGCGGGGGGCTCAGTTGGTGGCGCGTCTGCCTGCGCTCGGGTCCGGACGGCCGCAGGTCGGCCTTCCTGCTGGGAGTTTGGGGGGGGGTGGTCTGCTTCTTCCCGGCCTGACCCTCCCCTGCGTGCGCGCTCCCCGGCCTGACCCTGCCCTGCGTGCGCGCTCCCCGGCCTGACCCTCCCCTGCGTGCGCTCCCCGGCCTGACCCTCCCCTGCGTGCGCGCTCCCCGGCCTGACCCTCCCCTGCGTGCGCGCTCCCCGGCCTGACCCTCCCCTGCGTGCGCGCTCCCCGGCCTGACCCTCCCCTGCGTGCGCGCGCTCCCCGCCTGACCCTCCCCTGCGTGCGCGCGCTCCCCGCCTGACCCTCCCCTGCGTGTGCGCTCTCCGGCCTGACCCTCCCCTGCGTGCGCGCTCTCCGGCCTGACCCACTCCTGCGTGCGCGCTCCCCGGCCTGACCCTCCCCTGCGTGCGCGCGCTCTCCGGCCTGACCCTCCCCTGCGTGCGCGCTCCCCGGCCTGACCGTCCCCTGCGTGCGCGCACTCCCCGGCCTGACCCTCCCCTGCGTGCGCGCGCTCTCCGGCCTGACCCTCCCCTGCGTGCGCGCTCCCCGGCCTGACCGTCCCCTGCGTGCGCGCACTCCCCGGCCTGACCCTCCCCTGCGTGCGCGCTCCCCCGCCTGACCTTCCCCTGCGTGCGCGCTCCCCGGCCTGACCCTCCCCTGCGTGCGCGCGCTCCCCGCCTGACCCTCCCCTGCGTGCGCGCTCTCCGGCCTGACCCTCTCCTGCGTGCGCGCTCCCCGGCCTGACCGTCCCCTGCGTGCGCGCACTCCCCGGCCTGACCCTCCCCTGCGTGCGCGCTCCCCCGCCTGACCCTCCCCTGCGTGCGCGCACCCCGGCCTGACCCTCCCCTGCGTGCGCGCGCTCCCCGCCTGACCCTCCCCTGCGTGCGCGCTCTCCGGCCTGACCCTCTCCTGCGTGCGCGCTCCCCGGCCTGACCCTCCCCTGCGTGCGCGCTCCCCGGCCTGACCCTCCCCTGCGTGCGCGCTCCCCGGCCTAACCGTCCCCTGCGTGCGCGCTCCCCCGCCTGACCCTCCCCTGCGTGCGCGCGTTCTGTCCGAGAAATAAAATCCTTTAAAACGATGCCGTCTGCGTAGACAGTGTGGCGTGTCTTCCACCGCTCTTCCCTCCGCAGTCCCGGGGACTGGCTGTGTTCTCTACACCGAGAGCCCATCTCAGAACGGACCGCGGGACTCAAGGGTCGCGCGGGCCACGGCCGAAAGCCACAAAGCGCAGGCCGGGGCTGGAGAGACCTAGCAGCGCCAGAACGACAGCTCCCGGCATGCCCCGGGAGCGCCCTGTGACGTACTTCCGGCTCGGGGGGCGGGGCGGGCGCGCCGAGGCCGCCGGAGAACCACATCTCCCGGCATGCTCCGGGCGCGCGCTGTGACGCACTTCCGTCGCGGCGCAGCCAGCGCGCCCCCGGCGGCCCGGCGGCGGGAGCGAGGCGACCGCTGGGCCCGCGGCCAGTGACGGGCGGCCGGCCGAGGGGAGCCGGGGCGGGGCGGCGGCGGCCGGCGAGCGAGCGCGCGGGCGGCCTGGCCCCGCCCCGGTGACCTTCACGGCCCGGGCGGCGGGCGCAGGCTGGCGGCGGCGGCGGCGGCGCGATGTTCGTGCAGGAGGAGAAGATCTTCGCGGGCAAGGTGCTGCGGCTGCACATCTGCGCGTCCGACGGCGCCGAGTGGCTGGAGGAGGCGACCGAGGACACGGCGGTGGAGAAGCTCAAGGAGCGCTGCCTCAAGCACGTAAGGCCGCCGCGGCCCCGGCCCCGGCCCCGGCCCCGGCCCCGGCCCCGCCCCCGCCCCGCCGCCCCCGCCCCGCCGCCCTCCGGACGCGCCCCCGCCCGGCGCGGGTCGTTGAAGTCCCGCGGCAGCCCGAGGAGCCGGGGGCAGGCGGGACACTGAGGCAGGGGACGCGACGTCGCCGCGCCCGGCAGGCCCTTCTGGTTTCCCGGCAGCTGGGCTTGCTTGCCCTTGGGGTGAGGCCCCGGGAGCGGTGCCCGGTGCCCGGGGAAGGGGCCGCGCCGTGGAGACGTCCCTTCCCTTCCCTGCGGGCCGGCCTGTGGGCCAGCGCCGGCTCTGGCCGCTCCTGCCGCCGAACCGCCGAGGGCCGGGCTGCCCCTGAGCCCTGCCTGCCCGAGGCCTTTACACTGACTCGTGGACAGGGCCCGGGGCAGGACCGCGGCGTTGGGAGACGGTGTTCCCGGCGCAGTCGCGTGCGTGCTGCTGGCCCGGCGGGCTCCTCGGGTTGCTCACGTCTGGAACGAGTCCTGGGCGGCTTTCCCTCTGCGCGCCTCCCCCTGCCGGCCGCCTGCCCCGCTCTGGCCGTCGGGGAGACGGTGCTGGGCAGGACGGAGCCCTGTCAGAGCGGAGCTCAGCCCTTCCGAGCGATGACCGCTGCGGAGCGACATGCCCACGCTGCCCAGCTCTGGGTTGTCCGCCTAAGGGCTCCGGAGGCACCAGTAACTGTCCAGGGCAGGCCAGGGAGCGCTCTGGTTACCAGTGAGCCCTCTTCTGGAACACGCTGGACGTGGGTGACTCTCAGGGAGGAGGAGGGGGCCCTGGGCGGAGGGGGCTCTGGGCTGGCAGCCCCCGGCAGGCATGCCGTCCTTTCTCCTGCCGGGTGCTTTTGCCGTGAACCCCAGGACAGCACTCAGCCAGCAGGCTGGGGCTCCCGGACCGGCCAGGCTGGGAGAGCCTTCACCGTGTTTGTGTAGCGCTGAGCGTTTTAACAACAGCCTCCCTGAGATGCTGTGTCCCCTCCCTGGCGGCCCACCAAAGACAGCAGCTCCCCGAGGGCTGGGCCTGTGTTCTCGGGTGCAGGGCCGGACCCCCAGTGCGCCCCAAACAAGCGTGTGGATTCATGGGGCACGTGGGGAGGATTGAGAGTCCAGGACTGCGTGGACCTGGCAGGCCACCTGCTGAGTTGGGGAGGGAGAAGTCAGGGGTGAATGGGGATGGCGTTCAGCTAATTCACTGCGGAGCCATCCTGATACTGTTTCGTGAAGGGGACCCGGAAACGGGAGCTGATGGATCTCCGGAGCTCTTGACGGTCATTAGGCAGCCAATTGGAGTGAGATGCTAATTATTATGTACCTGATATTTATTATCCCAGCCGGGAGTGAGGTGTGTCGTCTGGGATTTTTCTGGCACTCTTCTACTTTGCATTGAGATTTTATGCCACTCTGTGCTGGAGGAACGGTACAAATCCCGGGCCCCGGGAGCTGCGTTCTCAGAAAGTCCTCCCACCTCCGAGCCCATCCTGTGTTCCGCAGGCAGGGTGTGCTGCCTCTCGAGCCAGCCAGGACGCGTTAGTTAGGAGAGAGCATTCTCAAGTTGTAGCCTCGAGTGTCCCCCCGAAACCGTTCCCTGAATGTCTTGTCGCTGTGGGCAGCGAGGCTCGGCCTGGGCTTGAGCGTCTGTCTCCTTCCCACTGTGTTCTGGTGCGGGCTCAGGCGGAGCCCTGCCCATGGAGGGGACAGTGGGGGTGTCTCCCCACCCCCACGGTGCTGTTGGGAGTCTAGTGCTTTCTCATTGAGGGTCTCGTCATCAGAACTCTTGAAGAAGGGCCCCTGTGGGGCTCAGTGGGTTAAGCCACTGCCTTCGGCTCAGGTCATGATCCCAGGGTCCTGGGATCGAGTCCTGCATCCACTCCTTGCTCGGCAGGGAGCCTGCTTCTCCTTCTGCCTCTGCCCGCCTCTCTGCCTACTTGTGTGCGTGCCCTCTTTCTCTATCTCTCTTACAAATACATAAATAAAATCCTAAAAAAAAAAAAAAAATCTCTAGAGGAGCTGGGGTGCTACTCTTGGTTTGCTCTTTTTTGGGGTTTAATGTTGATTGAGATCTTTCATGAAATTGCCACGACAGGATACGGTTCCTGTCCATATGGCTGTTAATGTTTCTTCTTTCTTTCTTTTTTTTCTTTTAAGATTTTATTTATTTGAGAGAGAGCAAGCACATGGGCAGGGAGGAGGGGCAGAGGCAGAGGGAGAAGCAGACTCCTCTCCAGCAGGGAGCCCGCTGCGGGGCTCGATCCCAGGACCCCAGGATCATGACCTAAGCTATCCTGGCGCCCCAGGCTGTTCGTGTTTCTTAGGTCCCATGATAGTGCGTCTTGGGATGACACCGGATGTCAGGTGTGGGAGCCCCCTCTTGGCTCTCCTGGGGAGGAGGCAGGCTCAGGAGGTGTCACGGCCTCCCTGCCCGGGCATTGGGTTCTTATGTGGCTCTCTGGCTGCCCTAGCTCACTTGCTCCGAGGGCTTCTGCTGAGGACAAAGACCCAGAGTGAAGGAATCGCGCAGTACGGGTGACTCAGCCTGTGCTGTGCCCCTGGCACGCTGCCGGCACGCCTCACGCTGGTGGTGTTGGGGGCCAGATGAAGGTGGTTTTGGAAAATGGTTGTTCCGAGACTGTATTCTGAACGTGTTGAATCCACTAGCCTGCAGATTTCAGGGTTAGAAGAAGCACATCCAGTACTTCTGGAGCAGAGCCAGTGTTGAATTCAAGGCGAGCGAGGGGGTTGGTGTCTGCTGTCGTAAGTGGTAGGAGTGCATCTTCCTGTGGGCTGGGCTCCACCTCCGCCCCCTTCAGCCCGGCCAGTTTATGTGAGTGTGCGACAGCGCCCCGAAGCTTTCACGGTCCGGACGTCGCTGCAGCCCCCTCCGGCCTGGATGTCCGCGCCCCCCGCCCCAGTGCTGCGTTCTGGGGTCCCTGGGGTCCTGTGAGCTGTAGCTGTGTGCCAGCCCACCCCCTTTGAACGCCCAGGAGGGGCCTGCCAGCGGCTCCCGCAGCTTCAAAGTCCATGTGGTGGTCACTTGGTGAAGCAGGGGCCACACAGAGGCTGGTTGCCCTCGGGCTCGCGCAGGTGGTGAAGCAGTCCGGCCCCTAGTTCTGGCTCTTGTGGACCAGCTTCTCTCTCTGCTTTTTCTCAGCCCCTTCACCCATCCGGAAGAGAGAAAAAGTGCACAAATCATACCTCGATCTTTCAGGGAACAGTGGCCCTGCTCTTTTCATTTTTAGATGACTCTCTGGATCCTTCTGGACGAAGGAAGTGATTCAGGTCGCTTCTAGCAGCAGGGTGTTCTGTGTCAGGCTGGGCGCCTATTTCAGGACGACTTAGCTGGTCGGTGGACAGATCGCTGCCCGGAGGGATCAGATGTTATGGCATTTTGTCCGCCTTCCACCATTCATGGGGGGGTCTTTGACTTGGTCTGTGCCTTCATTTTCTAGCTGGTGACCAATAGACGCCTGGTGTGGCTCAGGGTGTCAGGTCCTAGTATCACTACGGTTATGATTTATTTTGTTTTTAAATATATGATCCCCCCCCCCCCCCCCAGTGTGCCCATGGGAGCTTGGAAGACCCCAAAAGCGTGACCCATCACAAATTGATACATGCTGCTTCGGAGAGGGTGCTGAGCGATGCCAAAACAATCTTGGAAGAGAACGTCCAAGACCAAGGTAGGGGCCTCGCGGGGCAGCGGTGGGAGCCTCGGCACAGCTGGGAGTGGGGGAGCAAGAGGCAGAGGCGCCCTTGGCATCCAAGTCTGTGTTCCAGGCTGGGGCCGAGCGGGGAAACTGGGTCAGCTGAGATGCTTTTATTCTTCCTTTGTTGAAACAAAGTGTGCATTATGGGCCGTTTGTGAAAAACAGAGCGCACCGAAATTGGACAAGCAGCATCCATCTGAGAAGCCAGATGTGAGCTGTGTTTGTAACTCTGTGTCAGAGCAGGACCAGGGCCTCGGGAGCTGCTGCCGGCTTCCTTCTGGGGCGGGAAAGTCCAGTCACGGCCGTTGTATCCGATGCCCTCGGAAGACACTCTGACTCCGTGCACACCCGTTCCCTTGCTTCGAGTTTGTGTCGGGAGGCGCTGGGGAGAAGCTTGTAGTTTTGTGTTTGTCATTCAAAGGGTGATTTCAGTTCGGGGATTCTCCTGAACACGCTGTTTATAACCCCCGCCGGCGCGGTCCAGCCCACGGGCAGGCGGTTCGCTCTGAGGGTTGGCCCCAGCTCTCCAGCCTCAGGACCCCGTGCCTGTGGGAATGAGGACATTTTGCGGGTTCTCTTCCAGTTGTTTGCACGGTTCTCAGGGCTGTGCTGTGTGTGTCTCCTCGGCCACCGGCCACCTGTGTGACCCACGGCCAGGTTCTTGCCGCGCCCCTGTACGTGGGCAGGAAGGCGGGGAGGCACGGGTGTGCGTGGGCTCTGGGCCTGGGCGCACCTGGGAGAACCCTTGCTCCTCTGGCACCCGTTTTGCCATCTTATGGAAGAGATCGGTAACCAGCTTGACGGCGTTTTATCTCCCTAGATGTCTTATTGTTGATAAAGAAACGTGCTCCGACTCCACTTCCTAAGATGGCTGACGTCTCGGCAGAAGAAAAGGTGAGTTTCTGAGTGTGGAACTGGAAGTCTTGGTTAGTCTCCAGCCTCCAGCCTGTGAGAAAGAAACGTTCTGGGAATGAGTCATTCCCAGACCCAGCAGGCCGACAGTCAACCACTGGGGGTCTCCTGTCGTGGCCGAGCCTCTCCCAGTTGCTGGTCCGGCGGCCAGTATGGTCTTGGGGTCGGTGCAACTCCGGAGACGCTGTCAGGCCTGCCTCTCATCGGGCGAGGCCTGTGCCCACAGGACAGGGAGAAGGAGCGCAGGAAAGGGGTGGCGAGCGGCACACTCGGGCCCCTCTCCCAGGAGGGCAGGCGCATGCGCAGGGAAGGGCCAGGCAGGCCTCACACCATGCCCGGTGCAAAGCCGTGCCGTTCAAGTGGGCAGCCGTGCTGATTTCACGGTTTTCCTTTGTTTCTCTTGGGTGGAGTTTCTTGTTTGTGCTTTGAAATGCTCAGGAGAGTGCTCAGTCCCCAAGAAAGCAGACCGGACTCCGTGGGCTGGGCCCTGCGCTGCTAGCGGGCTGAGCTATCTGAGGGCCTGCTGCGGGGCCGGTGGCCCTGGGCTTCGTGTGCCCTTCTTATCTGTGGCCGCACCTGGCTGGAGCCCGCTCGCCCACGAGCCAGCAGCTCACCCCATCTCTAGGAGACAGATCTGGGCCTGCCCTGCCCCGCCCTGAGAGCCGCCCGCGCTTCTCAGGTTACAGTGTTTGCCCTGGGTGACCAGTGTAGACAGCAGGGTTTCCACCGCCCCTGCACCTCTGGGTGCCTCACAGCAACCCACGGACCTCACTTGGTGGGTCACCTTTTCTGTGCGCGTATTTACAAAGTGAAACATACGACATTAGTGCCTATTTTTGAGAATCAGTCTTAATTTTAAGGGAAAGTAACCTGCGTTTCTAAAGTCAGATCCCGAGGCTGGTTTCTTAAGGAAAGCGCCCTCCTCCCACCAGCGTCACGCGCCCTGAAGGCGACCTCTTGGAGCTCTTTCCCCATCCCCCAGTAATTCTTCTGATTTCAAAACCACATGCAGAATTGAGTATTTCTCAGAATATCATTTTCTGGTTTTTGGGCTCCTTGATGTTTGGAGGATTAGATCCTGACACAGGTTGAAGGTCTCAGGGCTTCCATCGGGGTTAGCGTGCACGCGCTGTTTTCCGTCAGGAGCGAGGGGTTCTTGGATTATTTCATCCTTATTAATGCAGCTTCCGTTTCTCCCGGAGTCAGCGATTGCCTCAGCGATTGCCTCAGCGATGTGTTTTCTGCGGGCGTATCGCTAAGCTTTCAGATTCTTTGCCGGGACTGATAGATCCTTCGGAAAGCAGGGTCCTATGTACAAGGCCGTCTGCCGGTCCCTGCTGTCCTGGAGATGTCCTTCCAGCTCTTCCAGCCACATCCTTCTGCCTCACGGGTCTCCAGGCCTGTCGTGCAGCGTGGCCTTCTCGCCTCACCCTGTGTTAGAGCTTCTGAACCTGCTGTATCTGGACACTTCCTGTTGCCCCCTGTCACAGTACCATGGACACACCGGCCTAGAACTGCACACAGCTCCTGGTCTGACCTGCAGACCTGCAGTCTGGGTGGGCTCGGCTGGGCCCTGGACGTTGGGTTCAAATCAAGGTGTGGCTGGTCTGCGTTCCTCCGGGGAGGCTCTGGGGAAGGGTCTGCTTCCAGATCCTTCAGGCGGTTGGCAGTGCGTATGGCTGAAGGCCAGGCCCCGTTTCCTTCCTCTGGCAGCCCAGGTTGGGGGGGACTTTCTCTCGGCACAAGGGGCCTGCATCTCTGGAACCAGCAAAAGAATTTCTCACGTGTTGAATCTCCGGCCAGAAAGAACCCCCTCCTTTTTCAGGGCTTACCTGCTTAGGTCAGGCCTCCCAAGGTGGGTCATTTCCTTTGCTTCAGGTTGGCTGTGGCACAGTGTGACCTCACCGTAGGGAGCGGCTATCCTGTTCACGGGCTCTGGCATCGTGCAGGCATCTTTGCCAGGAGTGGGCTCTTAAGGCCATCTTCGAACTCTGCCTGCAGGATCCGGTGTCGTGCTGTTGACTGTCCCTTGGTCTGGTGGCGCCTGGTTTTCTCCGGCTTCTAGAAAGGTCAGGGAGTCTTGAGGCCCTTGTACTGCTGCGTCAAGGGGCTGCTGGGGAGGGCCAGCTACGTGCACACACGGAGAAGGCCATGGTCCCCGTTCCCAGGGTGGCCACGCGGCCGGCACTGGCTGGGCCTGACTCGTCTCCTGTGCATGCTGCATTCTGTCCGGGGTCTCTCCGCGGGTGGAGAGGCTGTTGAGGGCACTGGGACTTCACGACTTCGGCGTCTGCTGCGTGTGGCATGTGGCGTCTGGAGACCCGTTTGTGTTTGCTCTGAAAGCTTCCCTGGATTGTTTTCGGAGAATGCCCTCCCGTCATTTTCTCCTCCCTCTGGCGTTGCTGTTGTTTGGATGCTGGACCTGCCTTCAGGGCGACTTCCTGGATGTTGTCCTCTGCCCGCTGCGGCCTGTTGATCTGGCCGTGACAGTGTGCGTCTCCCGTGGGGACGTGGCCTCCGGTGGTCGCACCCCGTCTCCCTCGCGGTTTCCGTCACACAGTGCTCTTCCTCTGGTTCTCTTTTCCCGGCTTCTCTCCTTTTCCGCTTCTTGTCTCGGTCTCTGTCTTTTGCGGTGGAGGCTTCCCGCCCACCCCCGGCCTTCCTGGGCCGCCTTCCCAGTCAGAGGCATGGGGGCTCACCAGCTGCTCTCTGTGCCCGGTGGGGTGTACCTGCCACCGGCTTCCCTGTGGGGCAGACCCAGCCCTGGGCTCCCCCGCCCCACAGCGGAAGGTCTCCTGCTTCGTGTCCCTGACGCGGTGGGGGCCGGGGTTGGGTCTCATTGGCGAGGATTAGCATGGTACCGCCTTTTATTGCTGCTGAGCCCAGGTTCCCTGGCTCGGGGCTCCCCACGTCTGCTCCCCCAGGCGGTTGCTGGCTGAGCAGGGCGGTGGAGGAGCCCTGTTCTCGGGTCTGGCTGCTCGCTCCAAGCCCGGCGGGCTTCCTTCGGACTGTGGTGTTGGCTTGGAGTTGGCCGGGCCTTGTTTCTGGTCGGGCTTCTCTGTGCGCTCTGCTGAGCCCTGTTTCTGTCTGGGTTGATGGTCTGCATTTCTCCTGTTCTCGGTCTCGGAGTCCTCATAGTCCAGTCCGGACATGCTGCTGCGAGGGCTTCCGGACGCAGGCAGGGTGCGTGCGTGCTCCTGGCCCCGCACGGCCACAGCTCACATGGGATGCTCTCTCTGTGGCTGCAGGGGACCGTTGCATCTTCTCTCCGGCCCTGCCACCCTCTGGCACAACAGGCAGGAATTGTGTCCCAAGTGAGCACCGAACCCACAGGGACCCTCTGCTGCCGATGAGAGTGCTTCTCTCCCTGTGCGTTTGGCTCACACGGCCTTGCCCGTCACGGTGCTCGTCCTCACTTCCGACTTTCTGATTACTCTTCTCCGCAGAAGAAACAAGAGCAGAAAGCCCCCGACAGGGAGGCCATCTACCGAGCCACCGCCAGCGTGCCGCCCCACAACATGGACCGGGCCGAGGTCCAGACCAACATCAGAGACGTGAGTGCTCACTGTGGGCTGCACCACGGGCCCGTCACGCCTGTGTGAGGGCCGCACGGCTTCTCGGCGGTGCTTTGGGAAGCCGGGGGAGAGGGCAGGCAGGAGCCCTGGGTATAACTGAAAGTTATTCCAAAACAGAAGGTTTGAAGACATCGGAAGGCAGGACCAAGACTGATCCCACTGGGAGAATATTAGGGTTTTGCTCTAATTTGCCAAAAATTTGTAGCTAGAAGTCCGGAGTGTTAGTTATTTTGGATTGTAAAGTTCTAGGCTAAATACACTGTGTGTCCAGTGCCCCGTGGACCGTCCAAGAATTGGGGTTACGCCCACGCTGCACAGCTAGGACGGCATGGCCATCTCATCCGAGAGCACTGCCACGAGCCCTGCTCATTGGAGCAGCAGAGGGTGCCCTGCCGAGCAGGGCGTCGGGCTCTGACCACAGCCCGGGCTGTGTGCGGGATTGCCCCAGCAGGGGCGCTCAGTGGCTGTCTGAGGCCTGTTGTGGGAAAGGGGTGGCTGATCCCCGTCTCGCCAGTGGGGCTGGGGACCGTCTGTCGGGGTTTCTGAATGCGTTCCCAGTGGCCGCCTTCCTCGGCGGGGGCCAGCCGGCTGCCGCCGATGCTGCTGGGCCAACCGGCCTCTGGCCGGGTGAGAATCGGAAGTCCGGCTCTGGGAAGCCCATCCAGTCAGGCTGATCTCTTCTGCTTACGTAGCGGGCTTGTGCTCTCCACGTTGGCCAGAGGGCTGGGTCGTGTCTCCAGATGTTTCTCTGGGTCGCCAGCTGAGAAGCCGTGCACACAGCCCGCGAGGCCGCTCCTCCCCGCCAGGCACACAGCCCTCCTGCCACCCTGTGGCCTCACCCACCTCCTCTCCGTCCGTCTCCACACTCCGGAACCGAGAGTGGCGTGGTTGGGATGCCCGGGGACGGAGTTGTAGGCCCAGGAGTGCAGTCGCCCATCTGGGCAGGTCTCTGGGGCACTTGGAGAAGTCAGAGTCTTTTCTTCCCCCGCAGTTCCAGACAGAACTCCGGAAGATCCTGGTGTCGCTCATCGAGGTGGCGCAGAAGTTGTTGGCGCTGAACCCAGACGCGGTTGAACTGTTTAAGAAGGCCAATGGTATGCGCGCAGCCCGGGGCCCGGATCCTGCGTTCAGACCCCACGGCGTGCCCCCACCCCGGCGGCTGTGTCCGCCCCACGGTCCCGTTCGCACTCCTCACGATCCCCGCGTCAGTATCGGGAGCGCCGGCTCTGCTTGTGCTTCCCGTGGCCGCGGGGCTCCTGCTCCGCCTACCGGCCGAGGGCTCCATGTCCACGTGCTGTGTTTCCGGGGGGCTTGGCCTGCAGGTGGGCCCCTCGGGCTCCGGGCTGGGGGACAGCCCTCGCACTGGCCTGGCCCTCACAGGCGGCCCCGTCTCTCGCCCGCAGCGATGTTGGACGAGGAGGAGGATCGCAGACTGGACGAGGCCGCCCTGCGGCAGCTCACGGAGATGGGCTTCCCGGAGACCAGGGCCGCCAAGGCCCTTCGGCTGAACCAGTACGTCCGGGCCGCCTCCTTCCCTTGCTGCCGATGCTGTGGGGCTCCCCTGGGGCGACTTCCTCCGTCCCCGAGTCTTAGGTTGAACCGTGTACAGTAGATGTGAGTTTTTAAAGTGAGACGTTTCGGTGTGCGTCCCAGGAGTGACTCGGTGGGGCGTCTCGGGACCGTGGCCCTTGCCGGGAGCGCGCTGTGGCTAGGCTGAACTGCAGTCCTCCCCGGGCCCATTGTAGGCACCACGTGGGAGCCTGCGTGTGTCAGCGACGCGGCAGCCGGCGGTGCGTGCCGTGTCCCCCCGGCAGCCCCCCAGGCTCGCCGGGCCGCAGCTGCTCGCTTCCGTGCCTACACTGGACCTGAAGTGCACGACTTGTACTCCACGGGCTCTGCTCCTTTTTGCTTTGGGCCTTGGTTCTTGTGTACCTCACGGGTTCGTTCTCTGGGCTTAGTGCTTGGGTTTCTGCGCTCTTGCCAGGGTCTTGGGGTCGTTTGGGGCAGGGCCCAGAGCTCCAGACCCTTCTGTACTGAGACGCCTGACTTTGGCTATCAGAGAGGCTTTCCCTGGGGATGTCAGGGAGGCTCGAGGCCCTCTGACAGGCCTGGGGGTGCTGGAAAGAGTCTCCTGTTGCCTTTCAGCATGTCGGTACCTCAGGCCATGGAGTGGCTGATCGAGCACGCGGAGGACCCGACGGTTGACGCGCCTCTCCCAGGCCAGGCCTCGCCGGAAGGGGCACAGGCCGAGGCTGCCCTCGAGGCCTCCCCGGAGGCTGCTGGGGCGAGCACAGGAGACGAAGAGCCCAGAGACGAGCTAACGGAGATCTTCAAGAAGATCCGGAGGAAAAGGGAGTTTCGGGCTGACGCTCGGGTATGTGTTCCGGGGCCGGGGGTGGCCAGGCGGGGTTGCTCTTCCGCACGGGAGTGGAGCTCAGTGAGGGGCTCGTAGACGGGCCCAAATTCAGTTTTAAGTTGTCCCCACATGGATCCTGGTGGGTGTTTCTTCTCCAAGTAGTTTGCCGAGACGTTTGTCATCTCCTGAGAGCTACAGCAGGGCTTCGTTTATGTTGTCGATATTGGCAAGCCACGGGCTTGGGCCAGGACGCCGCCCAGAGGGGGGAGTCCGGGCAGCCGCCGGCCATCTGGGAACCGGGGCGTCTGCAGGATCAAAGGTCCCGGGGCCCGCCCGGCGCTGGTTGTACTTGGGGGCGACATTGCCATGGGTTCAGGCTGCTCTTTTGCCGTCGTCCTGTTCTTAATGCTTCTGTGGCTGCTGTTCTGTTCTCTGCTGCTCTGCACTGCTCTGTTCCTCTGCTGGGCTTTTGGTTTTCCCTGGGACGCGTCTGGTGCTTTAAGCCTGCGTTTTTCTTTCCGGTTACAGATCTGTGGGCTTTGGCTGTTAGGGCTCTGAGTCCACACGTCTGCCTCTGCGGGGAGCCCCGTGCCGTCCGGGCGGGCTCACCTACCTGCAGGCTTGTGTTTCCAGGGACTCCCAGGTGGCCGGTCTGTGGGCTGCCTGCCGCGGGTCGTTCTGAGGCTGTTTCCCTGGGCTGAGCGGCACCTCCTGCCAGGGGCCCGCTTCCGTGTTAGCCACGAAGGCAGGGCTCCCAGGCCACCGTTTTGGCATAGCTGCGGCTCGAGGGGTGTAGACCCTTCACAGGGTCCTAGTCTTAAGCTCCAGCTGCTCACCTCGTAGGGCCCCAGGGCCCACGTCCTGTCCCCCAGGCCATGCTGACCGCTCTTGCCACCTGCCACAGCAGCCCCGCTGTCCCACAAGTTTGCTGCTCTTGGCTTTCCGGTGAGCTCAGCTGTGCATGCGGCAGCGTTTCTGTTGAGCTGGAGCAGGTTTTTCTGGAGTCCGGGGGGTGTGCTGGGCCAAGCCCTGTGGAAAGGGCAGCCGCGCTCTTGGGGGCGGTTTGTGCTCTGCCTTGGGGCTCTGGGCATCCCCTGAGGGCGCTTCTGCGTCATCCTCGTCCGGCCCGCCAGCCTAGCCCTGGCATGTGGGGACCACCGCTGCTGTCTCGACGCACCGTTCTCCTGAGATGTGCATTTCTGCTGGGCCTTCCTGTAGCCTCTTGGCAGTAGACGTTCTGTGATTACTACTAGAAAGGGCTGTCGAGGCTCATCCAGCCTTTGGTCCTACGCCGTTGGAGAGAAGAGTCTATAAGGTCAGGGGCGCTTGCGTGCTTCCCGGGAAGTCCGGGTCCGAGAGCGGGGTTTGTGCTTGAGACCGAAACAGACTTTTTGCTGTCAGGTCCCCACCACCCTCCATGCCAGCTGCAGGGGTGGGGGCAGCCAAGTGCAGCGGGCAAGGCAGGGGTGAGTGCCCAGACCCCTGGCAGGAAGGCGGGAGGCGTCCCTGTGGTCACCGTGCACAAGTCCTGGGCCATCGCTTCCCGGGCTGAGGCAGGGGTGAGTGAGGGGAGAGGCTCGCTTTTACGGGTGGCCACAGGGAGGCCACGCTGTCCTTGGATTTAGTGGGGGGTTCTGGGCGAGCTTATGTGACTTGGGAGTCCGACTGTGGCGCAGTGGGTCCTTCTTCCTGCTTTCAGGGGTGGAGCCCCCCTGGGGGTGGGAGCCCGTGCAGGAAGGCACGGGATGTGGGCTGTGTGGGGAGAGGCTGCCAGCTCAGCTCCCCGGCGACCGTTTGGCTCCGGGGAAGGTCAGTCCTGACTGCCATGTGCAGCTGACGTCCTTCCTGTCGGGTGCTCTTTGGGACACTCGACGGTCTAGTTCGGCTGAGTCCAGCCCACAGAGGGTGGTGCATGGGGGCTCTGCAGGTTGCTGCCCAGCGCTGCCGCCCCGGCGCCTGGCAGAAGTAGAGCCGCCACGGCAGGAAGAAGACAGGAACCCCACAAGAGTGTGATTTGATCTTTAAAGAATTAACCTGGGGCACCTGGGTGGCTCAGTGGGTTAAGCCTCTGCCTTCGGCTCGGGTCATGATCCCAGGGTCCTGGGATTGAGCCCCACATTGGGCTCTCTGCAGGGAGCCTGCTTCCTCCTCTCTCTCTGCTGCCTCTCGGCCTACTTGTGATCTCTGTCTGCCAGATAAATAAATAAATAAAATCTTTAAAAAAGAAAAAAAGAATTAACTTGATAAAATCTTTACCCCCCCCCCCCAAGTGGACTCTTCTAAAAATTGTGTGAAAATCAAGAATAGGGACTCCTGGGTGGCTCCGATGGCTGGGCGTCCGCATTCGGCTCAGGTTGTGATCCTGAGGTCCCGGGATCGAGTTCTGGGTGGGGCTCCCTGCTCAGCGGGGAGTCTGCTCCTCCCCCCACTCCTGCTGCATGCTCGCTCTCAAATTAGTAATAAAAAAGATAAAAAGTCAAGAGAAAAGTGAAGGCTGTAGTGTCTTATGTGATTTTTGTCATGAAAACGTACATGTCCCCCACCTCCCAATGATCTTGGGTTGTTCCCTCTAAGAATCACCAGATGTTTGAGGTACAGCTTCTGTCTTAATACTCCTGAGATGTTTAAAACTAATTTTAGTGTCATTTTTTAAAGATAAAACCTGAAGAACTCTCTCTCCCACCTTTTTTCTTCACAAATGAATATTAATGTGGCGATTTTGGTCTTCACTTAGATCGAGTTTGCTTACATGGCCTCTTCCTAATACCTTCTATTCTGGGTCACGAGGCTGTCCGCTGCGAGCTCCCGTGTGGTCGTGGAGACCGTGGGTCCAGCCTACGAGGGTCTCACATGGGCATGGCCAGCCCGCGCAGCGGCGGGAGGCAGGCTTCGGGCATGTCTGTGGCCGCGCGGACTCGGGCTGGCCGTGGTCCGTCTGTCGCTCAGGAGACTCCAGCGATCCGTGAAGCCGCAGACTTGTGCCCCACAATGTCCTGTGCCAACCTCCTTGCCCCCCCGCGAGGATGCCGTGGTGAAAGGTGGCCCGCGCGGGCTCTGAGCGGTCTCTGCCTTCCCTTGCAGGCGGTCATTTCGCTGATGGAGATGGGCTTCGACGAGAAGGAAGTGATGGACGCCCTCCGGGTGAACAACAACCAGCAGAACGCCGCCGTGAGTACCGCCGTCGGGGCGCCCGGACGCCGCCTCGCCCTTGCGGCGGAGGGGGACGCGGCCTGGGACCGTGTGCGTCCGGCTCCTCCCGCGGGCCACCTGTTGTCTGATTCCCCGGTGCAGCAAGAGGAGAGGGTTCGAGGGCATAAAACGTTTTACATGTTCTTTGTCTTTCTGAGAAAGCGCGTGCTTGGCAGGGCGGGTGTGTTTGTTCGCTGAGCGTGTTGAAGTGACTCCGAGGCAGATCCCGCTCTGCAACACGCACCAGCGGCTGGCGGACATTCAGACTCTCTCTGAATGTTGTTCTCCTGTTCCCCTGGGAGGGCGTGGTGGCTGGCAGGGGGCGTTGCGCTCTGGGGACTCGGACGCCCCGGCCGCCCACCAGCCAGCTCCGGGCCCTCCCGGGGACACAGCCCTGGGTTCCGTGCGTTTCTTCCTCCTCCTCCCACTACTCGGGCTGGGTCCTGCCTCATCTCCCTTCAGTGACCGAGGACCGAGGACTCGCCGCTGTTTGCCTGAGCTGCGGAGCGGGGGTCGGCTAGACCAGTGTGGCTTTTCCTTCCCAATGTCAGAGCTCCTGGGTCTGCGGGCAGCTGGTGCTATGGGGGGTCAGGAGGGGCTCACGGGGCCGGCTCTTGCATTTGCAGTGCGAGTGGCTGCTGGGAGACCGGAAGCCGTCCCCCGAGGAGCTGGACAAGGGCATCGACCCCGACAGCCCTCTCTTTCAAGCCATTCTGGATAACCCGGTGGTGCAGCTGGGCCTGACTAACCCGAAAACATTACTAGGTACGTGGCCTTCCCTAGCGCGGGCCTGTGGCACCCCACAGGTGTCACAAGTGATGGGGGTCTCCGCCAGTGTCCGTGACTCCTGCCTGAGTCACTGTGGGGCCGGCGCTCAGGCTCTGCCTGCAGGGTGGCGGTTGTGTGCGGGGGCCTCGGACGAGCTCTCGAACCAGTCAGGGTGGCTTGTCCAGACGTGGGCGGGCGTGGGCGGCACCCCTAGGCTGGACCAGCTGGGTGGAAGCCGTTTGCCTTGGCCCTTCTGGGGTGAGGGACTTCTCCGGCCCCATTTTGTCTGTGGAACATAACACATGTGCAGAAGCATGTGGGATTTTCCGGACTTAAAGTAAGACTAACAGCCACATGTCTGCGTGAAGACGGAGTTAAAGGGGCGTCTGCCTTCGGCTTGGGTCGTGATCTCAGGGTCCTGGGAGTCCCACGTCGGGCGCTGTGCTTCGCGCGCAGTGTGCCTCTCCCTCTCCTGCCTGCCGCTCTGCCGGCTTCTGCTCTGACAGATAAATGAGATCTTTAGAAAAAATTAAAAAAAAAAACCACAGTATTAAAAAAATGTCTGGAGTGTTCCAGGCCCATGGATCCTCTGGGCACCTCCCGTACTGTACCCGTCCCCCCAGCCCTGGGAGCGAACCTTTATCATCGCTCAGGCTCCTAGGAGGCGGTGCCGCCTATGTCTGCCCCCAGAGCTCTGTCGCCAGAGCCCTGTCCCCTCGCACCCGCCTTCCTGTCAGGGTGGGTCCCGGGCAGGCCTCTCTGTCCCAGCATGACTGTGCCACGGAGTGTGACTGTGCCACGGGGCATGTCCCCACTCTGCTGTCCCCAGGCCAGGTGTATGTGGGTGGGGCCGCAGGGGTGCGTCAGGCCCTGTGCACAGCCCCCCCGGTGAGAGCGCCCGCTGCCCAGGCGGGCACAGCTGTGAGCTTGGCCCTTTCCCACAGCTGTGAGGCCCAGCCCGTTCCGGGAGCCATGCTAGGACCTCAGCTCTGAAAGGCCCGTCCTGGGTGTCGTCCTCTGGAGCATTTTTTTTTTTTTTTAAAGATTTTATTTATTTATTTATTTGTCAGAGAGAGAGCGAGCGAGAGCGAGCACAGGCAGACAGAGTGGCAGGCAGAGTCAGAGGGAGAAGCAGGCTCCCTGCGGAGCAAGGAGCCCGATGTGGGACTCGATCCCAGGACGCTGGGATCATGACCTGAGCCGAAGGCAGCTGCTTAACCAACTGAGCCACCCAGGCGTCCCCTCTGGAGCATTTTTTATGCAGCTGCAAAGCCCCTCGTGTCTGCTGGACGCTGGCCCTTTATCAGTTTTTTTGTATCGTGAATGTTGTTCTCCTGTTCCTGGGGTTTCTGCTGTGTCATGGGGACACATTTTAAATGTAGTTGGACATGTATGTTTCATCTGGGAAAACTGTCTGGCCTTGAGGTGAGGAAGATTTTGTTTCTGGAAGTTTTGTCGGTTTGCTTTCCTTCTCTAAGTCGGTCATCTACCCGGGAGTGTGTGCGGTGTGGGCTCGGGAGGCCTTGTGTGGGTCCCCAAGTTCCGGGCTTTGGTGGCGTGTGTGTACGTGCATTTTCCTTCTCTGTGCGGGACGTGTGGGCGCCTCGCTGGGCTCCCCAGCTCCCGTGCTGCCTGCCGGCCTGACAGGAGGAAAGAAGGTGCTGCCTTGGGTCGGTCCACACCCTCTTCTGAAGGGTTTTCTTCTAATGCTTGCCTCCGAGACTGCCCTCTGCTCCCGGCTGGTTTTGTCTTTTCTCAGAGGGTTCCCTCACGACAGACGTGCGGTTTCACTGAACGTCTTTGCCCTCTGCTGGGACCGTCCGGCTCACGGGGAGCCTCTCCTCAGGTTTCCAAAACAAGGGGGTAGGGTAGGTGCCACCTGACTGTGGCCCATGAACGGCTCTGGGGGTCCCGAGCTGCCCAGCACAGGGGGGCTGCGTGTGTCGTGCCCCGGGCACTCTGCCTGCCCCAGGACAGCCTCCCCTGGCCACTGGGCCCACATGCCTCCGGGACACAGGCTCGTGCACACACCTTCCTGACAAGAGAGTTTAAGATGACCGTGATCGGTTCAGATGAGCTAAGCGCTGGCCGTAGTCCACCTGGGACGAGCTGGAGAGGGTGCAGAAGCTGGCGGACGTCTCCTCTGCCCCCTGCCGCTGCCCCATCGCCGGCTTACCTGCCGAAGCACTGGCGGGCCCGCGTGCTGTCCCGCTTTACCCCGTGTCCTGCTGGTGCACCCCTGTGCTGCACGTTTTGGCTTCGCTATTTTATTATTTTCATAGGTTTATTCATTTTAGAGAGAGACACACACAGGGAGCGTGTGTGCAGGTGGAGGCAAAGGGGAGAGAATCCTGAGTGGGCTCCCTGCTGAGCACAGAGCCGGACGCGGGGCTCGATCTCACGAGCCCGAGATCACGACCTGAGCCACCAGAGTTGGATGCTTCCCTGATTGCGTCCCCAGGTGCCCTTTGGCTTTGCTGTTGTACACAGAGGAGTTTAGCCGATGCTGGTCCTTGATTCTGTGCAGAGGCCTTGGGTGGTGAAGCACGCGCTGTCCTCCCGTTCCTGCCACGGCTCTTCCCCTCGTGGCCGTGGGCCGGCCGCCCTCCTCTGTACCTCCTGCTTCGGGGGCAGCTCGCGCGCAGGAGTGCGGCGTGACTGGCTTGGGGCCGCCCCCGCCCGCTCTCGTCCGCGCCTGTGTGTGCCAGCCTGTGTGTGCCCTGCGTGCCCTGGAGCATCCGCTGCTCCTGCTGCGGACTCGGCCTCTGAGCTCGGCCTGGAGGTCTTCGCGTGTTAACGCCCGTCCTTCGTCATACGTGCGGACTTGGTCGGCCTTTGGTTCTGAGTAATTGTCTTTCTGAAATTCTCGAATGTGAGGCCTGCGAAGACCGAGCTCCCACGCAGCCTGCCGGGTGGTGTCCCGCCTCACGCTTTGGTTCGGCCCTTGGCAGATGTGGGCTCCTCCGCTCTCTGGACCCCGCGCTCCCTCCCGTTCTCCCGGATGCCCAGGTGTCCTTCGGGTTCTCTGCTACCTTGGCCTGGTTTTCAGAGGCTTTTGATCGGGACGGTCCGCGGGGATTATTTCGAGGGCTAGGAGGGCTGTCAGTCTGAAACGCGAGGGAAGCGCCCTTTCCCGTGGAGCCGCGGGCCCATGAGACCCCGAACAGCCACCAGGCCCTAGAGGAAGCAGCCCCCGTGCCCTGCGCGTGGGGTGACGGCTGCGTGCTGGCCGTGGGCGAGGGCCACTCATGCCGCGGTCTCTGGGGAAGATGCTTTTGTGGAACTGTCGAGACGGTTCGTTTCTTGCTGTGGAATTGCTCAGTCACGTGTTTATTTTGTGTTTGCTTCCTGATTCGTTTATTAAGATTTTACTTTGAAGTCGTCTCCAGGGCGCCTGGGTGGCTCAGTGGTTAGGCCTCTGCCTTCGGCTCAGATCATGATCTCAGGGTCCTGGGATCGAGCCCCGCATCGGGCTCTCTGCTCAGCAGGGAGCCTGCTTCCTCCTCTCTCTCTGCCTGCCTCTCCGCCTACTTGAGATCTCTGCCTGTCAAATAAATAAATAAAATCTTTTAAAAAAAAAAATGAAGTCGTCTCCACACCAAACATGGGGCACAGATTCAGTAACCCCAAGGTCACAGGTCACCTGTTCTGCCCACTGAGCTAACCGGGAGCCCCTCGGTTATGTATTTTAAAGTCCTTTCTTTAAGACAGAGCATTCTGATTTTCCCGTCAAATAGTGTTAACTTTGCAGCAGTGTCCCCCTGTCTTCTGCATCTGGGGACTTTGCCTGGTGGGTTTGGAAGCGGAACGACTGACTCACAGGCTGTGACTGTGTCAAGATCGCTGGTGGCCCCAGCCCGGTCGCTGTCTGGCATCAGCCGGCCGGCGAGTGCAGGGGCTGCCCCGGCGCCCGGGCCCGGGCCCGTGGTCTTTCCACGGCGGGTACATGTGTGGGACAGCAGATGCTGTTGGGGGTGGCAGGGGGTTTGCGGGTGGCCCCCAGCGACACAAGGCCTCCCCTCTGGGACAGCACGGCCAGGCTTTTGGGTGCGGAGGGGCCGTCTTAGCCGGCGTCACTCTGTCTTCCCACAGCGTTCGAAGACATGCTGGAAAACCCACTGAACAGCAGCCAGTGGATGAACGACCCGGAGACGGGGCCGGTGGTGCTGCAGATCTCCCGGATCTTCCAGACCCTGAACCGCGCGTAGGCGACACGGCCGCCCCACCCTGCTGCCATGTGCCTGTCCCGGGCGCTCGGGCTAGTGGCAGCCACAGCCCCCCACCCCCCCCCCCGCCCCCCCCCCGCCGGGCGCCGGAGAGCGTGGGGACCCCTGGCTGCCGTGGGCCAGGTGTCAGGGCGTGGGGCTCCTGGCACGCTTTGATCTTCGCTTGAAAACCCGTGTGATGGCCGCGTGCGCGGCCGCGTCAGCCTCTGACCATGTGTACAGACATGGCGCTGCTCGGGGGGAGGTCGCCTTCCCCGTCAGGGCCCCTGCGGGCTCTGGAAGTGCTCCTTGACCCGACCTGTAGCTGCTGCTTGTTCCTTGGAAGAAGGCATGTTTCCACCCAAAGTGTTAACGTCAGTACTAACTTAAGTAGAGGAATTCACAGATGATTTTTCTTTAATAAATAAATTCCCTTTTTCCTATCGTGTGTGTCCGTATCATTTCAGTGCCAGAGAAGAACCTGTTGGCGCTTTGAACAGGGTGTGCTGGGCTCTGCCACCCGGCTTGTGAGCTGTTGCACTTGCGGACTGGGGGCACAGTGCAGGTTCGGGCGTGCTCGAGGGGACTCCACTGTCGGGGGGCCGGCCAGGCACCCCCAGGCCACCCTTGGCCCAACCGGGGCACCAGCCGGCGGCCCCTACCACCGTTCCTTTTTTAAACATTACTTGGGGGGCGCCTGGATGGCTCAGTCGGTGGAGCGCCTGGCTCCTGGCTCAGGTTGTGATCTCAGGGTCCTTGAGTGAAGTGCCCCCTCACCCCGCACACCCTCCCCCAGTGTGGACTCTGCGCTCGGCGGGAAGGCTGGAGATCTGTCCCGCTTCCTCTGCCCTCCTCCCACTCACATGCTCACTCGTGCTCTCACTCCAAAACAATCAAATATTTTTATTTTTACTTATTTTTTAAAGTGTCTCATTTATTTATTTGACAGAGCAAGACAGCACAAATGGGGAGCAGTAGAGAGAGAGGGAGAAGCAGCTTCCTGCCGAGCAGGGAGCCCGATGCGGGGCTCGATCCCAGGACCCTGAGGTCATGACCCGAGCCAAAGGCAGACGCTTAACCCACTGAAGCCACCGGAAGGTAAATCTTTTAGAGAAAGAATCGTTCATGTTGCAAGATGAGAAAATAGGTTGCAGCGTCCCTTTTTTCCAACTCTGCTCGTTCCTCGTCCCTTACAGCGGGTCTCAGAGGCTTCTCCGGACTTCTCTGCTGAAGCCCCTGCCTGCAGCCCAGCTTGGCGGCCCCGCTGTGGGCCTCGTGGACGGGTGCAGGCCGGGGCCGCCTCGCTGCCGGGGAGCCTCGGCCCAGCTCCCTCCCCGTGTCAGCGGGGCGCAGTGTTCTGAGAAACTGTTCCCCACAGATCTGGGTGTTTTCATTCTTCTCGGTGTTCAGACTCTGCACACGAGCAGCGAAAGTCAGTTTGAAGGTCGTGAATCAGATGGTCTCCATCATTCGTTCCCTCGGCTGTCCGGACAGAGGGCCAGGGACGGGCTCTGCACTCTTACTAGGTGTCACGTCTTGTCTTTAAAACGGCCGACTGCAAATGGCTCTTAGGCTTCGTGTCTGTTTTCCTTGGTGGTCTGCGGGGTGTCCCCGTGCCCAGCGAGAGCTGGGTGGGCCGTGCGTTTCTCAGACTCCACAGGACCAACTGGCAGCAGAGTCCCAGGGGCTGGCCCCAGTGCGTGTCCCCAGCAGCTGTGTCAGGGTGGGCGTGGGTGGACCGCCTCACCGGGGGCCTCGGGCTCTCGAGTGCACCTTCTGCACCACTGCTCCGGAGATCCTTCAGGAAGAAGAGTGCGCCGTAGCGAGCTGAGAGCCTGCCCTCAGACCACCGGAGCAGCCCGAGCCAGGAGCTGGGGGTGAAGACAGCTGGTGCCGTGGCGCAGCCGGACGGCCAGCCTTCCCCCAGACACCAACCGCGTCGCTTCCTGGAGACAGTTTCAGGTCCGGAGGCAGTGAGGCGTTCGGTGCCATCTCTTGGGAAGCCATGGGCCTGGCTGGCTCTGGTTCCTATGCGGCTTCTCTCCCTGTTTGGGGGTCTGTGCCGTGGCCCCCGTGGCAGCGGCCCATCGGAGGTGTGCGTGGGCGGCTGCATCCCTTCGGACTGATGAGAAGCTGCCGGGATGCCGGCGCCCAGGGCCTGCCCCTCCACTTGCAGGAGGACCTCGTGCTGCGTGCCTGGTGTGTGCATGTGGCGTCTGTGGCTTCCTGGGCAGCCCTGGGGCTGCCCCAGCGAGGGGCCCTAGGAGCTGGCCTGCAGCCCTTGCTCACCGTGGTCCGTCTTCGTGGGAGCCGCACACCGCAGCTTGGTGGGCGGGAAAGGTGGCTGAGCTGAGGGCCATCGTTCAGGGCACGGCTGGCGGTAGAGGTTTCTGTCCAAGGTGAGCCGTGGCCGGTTTCGTCCCCCTCCTGTCCCTGGGCTCCCTGGGCGGCCACGCGGCTGCTGAGAGCTCGCCGCCAGCTGGATTCCTGCCTCCGTGACAAATATCGAGGATCGTTGCTGTACTGTCTGCAGTGAGGTTGGGAGAAGGTATGAAGGAATCACTTGCCTGGTTTGGGAGGAAGACGAGAGGTGAAGACAGCGGTTTGAACCGAACGCGCACTGGACTCCCAGGCGGGGCCGCTCCTGCCCCTGCAGCCTGTCACTCTCGGTGGCCGTGCCCTCAGGACAGCAGACCGAAGCACACGGACATTTGTGACCTCAACCCTGGGCTTGATTCTGTCCCAGCTCCCGGGAGGGCGGCTTTCTTGTGACGGGCGTGGCCGCCCTATTCCAGGTGGTTCCCCGAGAACTAAGCGCGAACAGCGGTTGTCGCCGGCAGAGCTGGTCTCCAGGCTGAGACGCAGCCGCGTGTTGCCCCGCGGCCACCGGAAGCCATGTGGGCACAGAGGGGACGAGGCGTCGCACGTGCGCGGCGGGCTCGGGTGAGGCAGGAGAGCTGAGGGGCCTGAGCAAGAGCCGGCGCGAGTGGGCCGGCGTGTCTGCACCTGCCGGGCGCCGGCGCGCCTCCCCCATCCCGCCCGCCCTGCTCGCGACTCCTTCGTGGGGGCCGTGGAGGTTGCCGACGCCTGTTTTGACGTCCCCTGTGCCACGTGTCCTCAGCACTCGGCACGGAAACCGGCCTGAGAGGACTCGCGTTCAAAGCCCACCTGGGGACCTGGCGGGTTTCGGCTTTCCTTCTTTGCTCGGACCAGGAACGTGGGCACTGCCTGCCGGCGCTCAGGCTCGGGCCTGCTCCCGCTCGCCTCCGTCCTGCTCTGCTGTCCCTCCTGAGTGGTGGCAGATAATGAAGGGCTTGGGTTCACGGGCCGTTGGATTGTCCCCTGCAGCGGCCCCCACCGCACACTGTTCCTCTGGGGACTGAGCGGCTATTTAAAGTGAAATGTCCCCAGAGAAGTGGGGAGCGTGTGCTCCAGTCAGCAGAGCAAGGATCTGCGTGGAGTGCACCCCTCCGCCCAGGAGCACAGGTCCCGTGAGAGCCTGGGGTCATCTGGGCAGGAGCACACCCCAGGTCGAGTGTTCCAGAAGGCACCGGTGCTGACCATGGTGAGACGTGCGCTCCCAACACGTGGCTGGAACCAGGACCGGCGTGAGGCTCTGTGGCCCACACCTGTCCGCCCTATTGCCCTGTGGCTGACCCAGCGGCGGTGTGGTATGAGGCCAGGGTGGCCCGGTGCCAGGAGCCCGTGGTGGTCGGAGACGTGCTTTGGAAACGTGTGCATGCCTAGGCTGGTGTCCTGGGCTCGGAGAGCGCGAAGAGCAGCAGACCAGCATTTCCTGTGGGCGGAGGGGGGCACGGCTGTTCTCTCCAGGGCGCAGCAGTGTGACATCCCACCCCTGGCACGCGGCAGGTCCTAGATGCATGATGGGTGACTTGGGGGTGGCTGACCGCTGATGCTGGCTCCTTGATTTGGGGAGGGTCACACTTCTGTCCCAAGCCGGTGAGGGTGGACAGGACGGCTTCCCATCCCGGCATGCGCTAGAGCTTGCCTGTGCCCCAGCCGTCTGGTTTTTTAAAAACATTTTTCTTACTTTTGGGGCGCTTGGGTGGCTCAAGGGGTGAATGTCTGCCTTCGTCTCAGGTCACAGTCCCAGGGTCCTGGAATTGAGCCCCACATCAGGCTCCCTGCTCGGCGTGGAGCCTACTTCTCCCTCTGCCTCTGCCCCTGCTCTCTCACTCTCAGTAAGTAAAGTCTTAAGAAAAAAAAAGATTGTTATTATTTTTAAATCAACTGTACCCCCAACGTGAGGCCCAAACTCCCAGCTCTGAGACTAGAGTCACTCCCCCACCGGCTGAGCCGGCCGGGTGCTCCTGTCTGTCTGTTTTCCCTCAAACACGTATGACACCAGAAACGTAGGCTGTTTCCCCAAACAACCTGGGGTGCCACCCTCCCAGCACGTGAACGAGTGCAGCAGCTCAGAAGCTCTCTGGGCGCCATCAGTCCGTGGCTTTTGTGGCTGCCCTGTGGCACGGGCCTGACGGGTGCTGTCGCTGGCTGTGGCGCTGGATTCCGTCTCCTCTCCTGCCCGCAGTGGGGCTGGCGCCGAATGGCCGGCCTCCTAGCCGCCCCGGCCTGCCCCTGCCCTAAGCTCCAGGCGTACCCCACTCCACTCATTAGCCCACGAAGCATGCTCTGGTCCCCTCTCAGTCAAGGGGTTCTCGGAGCTGTGTGCCAGGAACCAGGGACAGAGGCCCAGCATTTGTCCCAACATCACAGCTGGGAATCCCAGCGACCCTGCCCCACCCCCACCCTGTGGGAGCAGGCCACACACGTGAGCGTCACCCAGCACACGTGTCTGTCCTGGGTGACGTACGGGGCCGGGAAGCCCAGCCCTGATCAGGGGCCCTGCTAGGCTGGGGGCTGCTGTGACAGACGGCAGCCCTGGGCAGGAGAACCGTTCGTCCGCCGTGGGCCGGGATGGACGGTGCATGCTGAGTGTGTTTGGGAAGAGTGGGGAGTTGGTTCCCCTGTTGGTGTGGGTCTGGGGCCACGGGGACCAAGCGCCCCTGACATGGTGGCTTTAACCCACGCCAGCTTGTGGTCCTGCCTCACCGGCCATGGTGTGGGTGTGGCAG
Source organism: Mustela lutreola (assembly GCF_030435805.1). Classification (NCBI taxonomy): domain Eukaryota; kingdom Metazoa; phylum Chordata; class Mammalia; order Carnivora; family Mustelidae; genus Mustela; species Mustela lutreola. The sequence continues at coordinate 1,675,246 of NC_081301.1, forward strand.
CTGGTCCCTCCCAGGGCTCTGGGGAGGACGACTGCCTTTCCAGCTCCTCAGAGGCTGGTACCCATGTTCGAGGCCGGCAGAGCCTACCCTGGGCTCCTCCGACCTCTGCTGCTGTCCTCCCGTCTTCTCCCTCTGACTCTGACCCTCCTGCCTTCCTTTTATGACAGCGGGTCCTGGTCCATCCCCTGCGGCTGGGACGGAGCGCCACAGACGGGCCCACCACCACAGCTCCGGGGGCTGCTAGTCCAGGACCCCGGCGCCCGCACAGTCCGTGTCCGGGGGGGCGGCTCCCCGGCTCACAGACGCGACATCTTGCTGTGACCTCCCGCGGCGGGAGGGGCACGGGGGCTTCTGGGGTCCCTTCCTGCAGCGCTGTCCGGCGACCTCCTCCCCTCCCAAGGGCATCCTGACACCTTCACTGGGGCGGAGTCAGGCTTCAACACGTGACTCTGGGGGTGACACCCATCCAGCTACAGAGGAGTCCTGTGACCAGGCCCATCCGGGAAATCCAGGACCATCTCCATCGAGGTCCTTGACCCAGTGCCATCCGTGTCCGCAGCACACCCACAGGCTCGGGCAGAGGACGTCGCTGTCTTGGGGGCGTCTTTTTCAGCCACTGCGCCATTCCACAGGCCTGTCGGTTGCAGGATAGACCGCATCCACTCGGCCTGACACTCGGGGTGCGTCTGGAAGCCCGTGGGGGGCGGCAGGTAAATGTACCCCGCAGACCACCACCCCCTCCCTGGAGGACCAGGCGAGGGTCCTTAGCTGCGGGTGCCGAGGGCTCGCTGAGAGGCCGCCGGCGGTGGGTGGCCCACAAGGACCCGCTCAGCGCGCCTCGGGAGGCCGGGTCCGAACACAGCGAGATCGTTCCAGCCCGAACTGCGGGCTGAGCCTCTGGTGCCCGCTCCGTGACCAGCCGGGCTTGCAGGTGGGGCTGCGCCGCCGGGCTCTGGCTCCGGGGTGTGCACCCCCCGCGCCCGCGTCCCTCACGCAGCCCTCACAGGGTTCTGCTTTATTTTGACCTAGTCTCTCTGTTTTTCCCTTTTTTAAAAATTTTATTTAATTTATTTATTTATTTATTTATTTATTTAAAAGATTTTATTTATTCATTTGACAGAGAGAGATCACAAGTAGGCAGAGAGGCAGGCAGAGAAAGAGAGAGGGGGATGCAGGCTCCCCGCTGAGCAGAGAGCCCGATGCGGGGCTCGATCCCAGGACCCTGGGATCATGACCTGAGCCGAAGGCAGAGGCTTAACCTACTGAGCCGCCCAGGCGCCCCTGTTTTTCCCTTTTTAAAGAGAAAGCCAGGAGGCGGGCCTATTTTGCCCTGGCAAAAATACTTTTTTTCTTTTATAACAAAATCTTCCTTCTGGGCCACGGGATGGGCACGTGCGGTTGCCCCTGGTGGGCCGGGCCGCCGAGGGACGGTCTGTCCGGCAGTGATGAGCGTGATGACCCGAGCCGGCCACCGGGGACTCAGCACACCTCACGCTTCCGCGAGACTCTCAGGAAGACCGGAATATGCCAGATTTTAATGGAATCAAAACTGAAAATAGAAACGTCATTTTAAAATTTCCATGAAGAAGAGACAGCTGCCGGGTGACTGGAAAAGGCTGAATCAGATGTTTCTTCAGGTCGCGCCCGTAGGAGCTCAGCAGAACGTGCTTGCCGCCTCCACTGGCCCGTTCTGGCCACCGCAGGGGCGCTGCTGGGGCCGGGCCATGCATGCCACCAGCGGCGGGCACTCGGAGAATCTGCGGGAACAAGGAAACGCAAGGAGAACCTGGGGCTTATAAAAATCATATGGGGAAAATGGCATAAAAATAGGACGAAATTAGTGGAGGCCCTGAGGACGGTCATCTTTTTTCTTTCGGGGTTGGAAAGGCACCGGGGCTGCCTGCAGGGGGAGCAGAGCCCGGGAGCAGGTGGACGGCACCTGGTCGTGGGGAGGAAGCCAGCCCAAGGCCACCTGCTGCTGGGGAGAATCTGCTTCCATGTGTCTTTGGTGGACTTCTGAGGGACCAAGGCAGTGACCTACCTGCTCGCACTCCAAGCGGGTTGGCCAAGGGGAAGACAGGGCGCCACTCCTGGGACTTGGGAGCTGGAACCCCACCTGGGGTCTCTCTCCGGGGCCCCTCCACTTGCTTCCTCCAGGACCCCAGGGCTGGCTGGACACCGGGGAGCAGGTCCTAACATCGTCTTCGAGTCTGGGTGGGTCCCTGACAAATCACTCCTTCTGCAAATAAAACCAGTCCCATACTGACAGTGAAGTCAGGGTTTGGACCATCAGGCAGAATGTGTTCGGAGTTTGGGTTAAAGACAATGGCTTCCAAGCTGAAACTTCCAGGAACGCCCAGAGGCCTGTGTCAGTGGCTCCTTCGTACAAAGGACTTATCCAGAACTAAAACCAAGCCATCCAGTGGAGAGGCACCAGTCCTGGAGTGTCATTGTAACAATGCTGACCCGGGGGTCCTAACCGCGCCGGGGGAGCCTGCACTTCTTCCACCTTGTCCCCTCTGACACTGCCCCTCCACAGGCTGCGGTCCCGGCCCTAGCCCCCCCTCCCCCGCACCACCCGGCACCCTCCTCGGCTCTGCCTTGTTTGCACCACACGCCACCCACACGCCCTGTCACGCTCAGCGGCTCCCTGTGCACTCAGTGGGGGGGATGTGCCCCTGTGCCATCAGCCTGCTGTCCACGAGGAGAAGCCCCATGAGGCTGCCCAGCCGTGCGCGCCATCTCCAGCCCCGCCCTGCTCCCACCCACCCACACGCCTGTGCTGGGCTTCCTCCTGGCCCCTCACACCCGCAGCGCCTCCATCCCGCCCTCCAGCAGGTGACTGCCCCCCCCCCCCAGTGCCCTGGCTGGGCCCTTTCTTGGGCCTGAGGTGGAAGGGCGTCATCGTACTCCGGGTACTGCACCAGTCCTGGCGTGTCCGCACGCACAGGCTGTGGCCTCTCCCCTCTGTGGACACAGAGACACCCCAGAGCGTGCACGCCTGCCCGGGGCCATCACTGTTTTTCTGCAACTCTTGACTGCGCAGCTCCGTTCACTTTGCCTCTGCCACCCATAAGTCTGCTTCTCCGGGGTCCCTAGATGGCTTTCTATGGGCCCCCAGGGCAGCTCCCTCTCCGGGTGCTGGCAGCCCGACCTCCAGGCCCACACACCGGACCCAGGCTGCCCGCTGCCCGAGGTGATGGCCTTCTCCCCGTAGTGCCCCTGTGTCCAAGGCTGGCGGTGGCCTCTTGGTGGCGGCATCCTCTATCCCAGGAGTGGATGTGTCCATGTGGGCTCCAACAGGCGTCCCAAATTTAAGGCGCCCAAAGCTACACCAGCCCCTGATCCTTCTGCCACAGGCCGTGCCCTGGCCTTTGCTGTCTGTGGGCAAGACGGGTTGACCTTCGGAATTCTCAGGACAAAGTCCCTCGAGCGGAGACGGAATGACAGAAACTACTGAAACTGACTGAAGAAGAAACAGACGGTCTGAGTAGACCCCGAGTCAGTGAAGAGGGCAAATTCTTTTTTTTCCTTTTTCTAAAAGATTTTATTATTTTCCTTTTTGGGGGGGAGGGGCAGAGGGAGAGAATCCCAAGAAGGCTCCACACCCAGCCCACAGCCCCACCTGGGACTCAGTCTCACGACCCCCAGATCATGACCTGAGCAGAAATCAAGAGCGCATGCTGCAGCAGCTGAGCCTGCCAGGTGCCCCAGGAGGGAGAATTCTCATGCAGCAGCAGCAGACCCGGGCCCGGGCTTGGGCGTGGATGCTCAGCCCCACCCAGTGCCCACAGAGGAGTGGACGCCACTTCCGCACACACTTTCCAAAACACACAAGAGGAGGGAACACTTCCAACCCATTTTATGAGGCCAGTGTTCCCCTGACCCCAAAGCAGACAGAGACACCACAAAGCTAGGCTGGTATCTCATGAACCAGGCACAAACCCCTAGAGTCACAGTGGTTAGCCACACCTGGGGGCGTGGAAGCAAGACCGTCTGCAGGCGGGCCCCCCAAAGATGGCCGGGTCAGACGCCCCCTTGTGTCCCTGCTGAGTGGCTGTGATGGGGCCCACTTGCAGACCGAGTGCCTTTGTGGGGGCTGTGGGGTCTGGTGCAGCCCAACACTGAGGAGCCCGGGGAAGGCGGGCTCAGGCCCACACAGCTGACCCGCCCAGAGAGGTCCCAGCCACAGACCCCGGAACAGCCCCATCTGGCACTGGTCCAGCTGGCAGCATCTCTGCCCCCGGCCCTGGCAGGAGGTACTCCCAGCCATGCCTTGGTGACCAGACGCAGACCTTGGCCGGGCTATAGGTCCTCAGGTGGCCTGTGACCAGCCCCGTCCCCTCCCAGCCAGAGTCCGCAAGCGGTCCCACCAGCACAGGGACACATGGCAGGACATGCTCCCATCTGTGCCCCCAGAGACTCTGAACAGGCCCTGCCCTCAGCTCCAGCCCCTCCAACCCTGGCCAGGGAGCCCAGTGCAGGCCGCCCAGGAGCCTGGCAGAAGCACACGTATCTGTGCCTCCAAAGCCAGGTCTGCAGACCTCAGTCGTGCCTGTGTAGCCCGAAGCAGCCAGGACTTGGTCAGCCACGGCCTGGGGCCCCACCAGTGACCTGGCCGGAAGATGGTATCTCCCCATCCCAGGGATCTGTAACATAAGCAGAAAGTTAGGGTCCCCAGGAAGAAGACAGACATGTTATTTAGCCCCCAGGCATGTCATGGAAGGACGTGAGCCCCCATCAGGGAACAGCCTAGTCATATTCAAGATGAAAGACAGACCCAGTGTGCGCTTGAGCAGTCCTTGTGGATCTGAACCCCTCTGAGCACCAGGGTCCCCGCCGGCCTCGGGACTCAGTCACCGCAAGAGGACTTCTGCCGCAACTCTAGGCCATGCCCCCACTGCGAGAGGCCTGTGCTCACAAGCTCCCCAGTTTTGTTGTCCGGAGAGATACGGCTCAGGGAAAGGTCCTTGACTTGTTGCAAGTAAACCCTTCCTCTTCCTGTCATTGGACTTGGTTGTATGTTTTGGCTTAAAGCCCACCAAGAGGCCAACTCGGTTTTGGGTAACCGTTGCTATCTGAGGGCCCAGCAGCAGACGCAGCGCCAGCTCTACCAAACAAGGTCCTAGCTGAAGGCAGTTGCGTCCCCCAGGGAGCAGACGGGACCCACGCCTTGGTGACAAGCCTGCCATCCACGGCTCCCCCAGCAGCCCCAGCGCCAGCCTCTAAGCCAGCGCCTCCCCGAATGACTGCCACACCACAGGTGATCCCACCGTCCTGAGTGGGGACAGAGGAAGCTGTTCCCCCACCCAGATGGGTCTTCACAGCCTAGAAGAGGGGGGGGCTAGCCCCCCCACCTCCCCCATCTTCAGAGATGAAGGAGGGATGAAGACATCTCAGACAGGGGCGCCTGGGTGGCTCAGTGGGTTAAGCCGCTGCCTTCGGCTCAGGTCATGATCTCAGAGTCCTGGGATCGAGTCCCGCATCGGGCTCTCTGCTCAGCAGGGAGCCTGCTTCCTTCTCTCTCTCTGCCTGCCTCTCAGTGTACTTGTGATTTCTCTCTGTCAAATAAATAAAATCTTTAAAAAAAAAAAAAAGAAAATCTGAACATACCAATACTAAGGATGATTGAACAAGTCATCAAAAATCTCCCCCTGGCCCAAAAAAAGCTCAGAACCAGATGGTTTTACTGGTGAATTGTCCTAAACATTTTAAGAATTAACACCAAATTTTAAAAATATTTCATTTATTTATTTGACAGACAGAGATCACAGGTAGGCAGAGAGGCAGGCAGAGAGAGAGGGGGAAGCAGGCTCTCCGCTGAGCAGAGAGCCCGATGTGGAGCTCGATCCCAATCATGACCTGAGCTGGGCAGCGGCTTAACCCACTGAGCCACCCAGCCACCCCAAGAATTAACACCAATCTTTCTCGAACTCTTCCAAAAAACTTTAAGAGGGAAAGCACTCCCAAACAAATAATCCAGTTTAAAAATTGGCAAAGGATCTGAACAGACATTTCATCCAAACAGGACATACAAATGACCAACAAATACATGAAAACGGCGCTTGCCGTCTCTCAGCATCAGGGCCATGTAAACCCAGCCCCCAGTGAGCTATCATCTCACACTGGTCAGAATGGCTACAATCAAAAACGCAAGAGATAAGGAGTGTCAGGAAGGATGTGGAGAAGGGGGTCCTCATGCGCCGATGGGGGGAAGCAATCTGGTGCAGCCGTCGTGGAAAACGGTATGGAGGTTTTTCAAAAAATTAAAAACAAAACAAACAAAATTAAAAACAACTATTGTATGACCCAGCAGTTCCACTTCTGGGTATATCGCTGAAGGACCTAAAACCACTCTCTCAAAGAGACATCTGCCTCCCCATGTTTGTGAAAGCATTATTCACTCAGCCCAGACGTGGACACAACCTCTGTTCAGCACTGTAGCGTATCCTTGAAGGGTGCTAGGAGAGTGAATGCTAAATGTTACACACACACACACACACACACACACACACACAGAAGGTACCCAGGTGAGGAGACGGATGTAAACTGACCTGTGGTAATCGTTTCACGATATACACCTACATGTAAAAACTCTGCGTACTACGTGCTACAGACGGACCGGGTCATCACAGTATACCTTGTGCCACCTGTCAACTCATCTCAGTATAGCTAACACCACCATCACCACCACCAAAACCCCCCCCCAAATGATTTGCCAACTTGAAAAAAATGATCTTCTCTGGGCTTTATCTCAGGAATGCAAGGCTGGTTCAAGATCTGAAAATCGAACAATACCACATTAATAGTGTAAAAAGACCCTACACCATCATCTCAACAATCACGAAAGGGCCTGGACAGAACCTAACACCCTTTCATGATAAAACACTCGGAAAACGAGTAGCAGAGGGGAAACTTCCTCAGCCAGATATGCTCGGAAACCCCCCATTAACGTAGTCCTGGACAGCGGAGGACTGGATGCTTTCTCCTGAGAGCAGAAACAAGACACCGACGTGCACTGCGTGACCTTGGCTTAGCGGATGCCTGGAGGCTGTGGCCAGGGACATCAAGTAAGGGAAGAAATAAAGTGACACCAGACTGACGAGTAAGAGGTACCAGAACGTGGGTTCACAGTTGTCATCATCTTAAATGCAGAAAATCTGTAGGGGTCAGCTGACACACAGTTGGAACTAATAAGGCGTCTATCAAAGTAGCATGACACAAGATCAACAGGGACACCCTTTGGAGTCACCCTTGACCGGGTCCTTCTCCCCCATTCCACATCCTGCCCTGCGCCAGGTATGGTCTCCCTGCTGTCTGCCCTGCCCACCACCCGTCCCCTGACCCCACAGGGTTAGTCACCCCGCCCCTGCTCTGCACCCCCCCCCCCCGTTCTGTGCTCCCCGCTGAGAGGTCAGAGCTTCCTGTGCTGACGGCCCCTCACCCTCATCCATCCCTTTTGCTAGCGGCCCTGGACTCGGGCGTCCGTGTCGCTCATGGCCCAGCACTGCCGCCGCTGTGCCCCTGCCCGGACGCCCGGACGCCCCGGTCTGCCCTCACTCCCCGCGGGCTCCAACGCGCCCGCGCCTTTTGGGGGGCGGCCCCTGCCGGGCGCCCGGAGGGACCCCAGGCGAGGCTCTCCGCCGGGTGCTGTGCAGTGACCTCGGGCTCCTCGCTGTGGCGTCGGGTGGCGGCCCTCCGCGCCCAGACCCCGACTCAGGAAGCGCGCGTCCCTGGTCTCCGCGGGTCCCGGGTCTCCGGGCCGGGGGTGGGTCCGCGGGGGAGCACCGCGCACACACGCGGGGCCCCCAGGGCAGGGCGGCCCGGCCGCAGCGGCGCTCTCTGGGAGGGGGAGCCCCCGGGGCTGCTCTGGTGGGCGGGGGTGGCCATCTGCCCGCCGGGTGGCGGCTGGGACCTCTGGGGCGGACGACCCGGGGCCGGCGTGGAGGGGGCGCGGCCCAGACAAAAGGCTGCTGCGGGTCTCGCCAGGGCCTTCCAGCCGGTCGGCGTCCGCGGCCTCGCCCGCGCCCGTCCCCGCGCCCCTCCGCGCGACCCCGCGCCCGGCGCTCGCGGACGGGGGCGGGGCCTCGGGCTAGCCCACTGCGCGTGCGGCGAGGGGCGGGGCGCGTTCAGACCCGGGTCGGGCTGCTCCCTTTGCGCGTGCGGCGAGGGGCGGGGCGAGGGGCAGGGGGCGGGGCGGCGGGCGGCACCCAGCGCGCGTGCGCAGGGCGTCGGCGTCGCGCGCGCTCCCGCCGGTTGGCCGCCTCCTCAGCGGCCGCCGCCGCCGCCCCCGCCGCCCCCGCCCCCGCCCCCGGCCCGCGCACGCGCCCCCCGCCCCGGCCCCGCGGCCCGGCCCGCGCCCCTCGTCTCGCCGCCTTCCCGGCCTCCGGGCCTCCGGGCCTCCCGGCGCCCCGGCCTCGCGGCGCGGCCCCGCAGCATGCAGCAGCAGCACCCGCGGCGGCGGCGGCGGCGGCGGCTGTGAGGGGAGGCCGGGGCGGGGGCGGCCTCCCGGGGGCGGCGGGGCTCGCGGGCCCGGCCCCCCTCGCGGGTCCCGGCGCGGCGAGGGGCGCGGCGCCTTTGTTGCGGCGGAGGCCGGGCGCCGCCCGCGCCGCAGCGGCCTTTTTGTGTGCAGATGGTGGACGCGGGCGGCCGCGCGGCCGGGGCGGGCCGGCGGAGGATGGAGGCCGCGGCCGACGGCGCCGTGGACATCGTGCCCCTGGAGCGCTACGACTCGGCCCGCGCCAAGATCGCGGCCAACCTGCAGTGGATCTGCGCCAAGGCCTACGGCATCGGTGGGTCGGGGCGCGGCCGGGGCGGGGAGTCCCGGGGGCGGGGGCGGCGGCGGCGGCGGGGCCGGGGCCGGGGCCGCCTTTGTGCGCGGGGGCCCGGGCCGCACGGCGCCGCGGGGGGGCCCTCCGGAGGCGGCCGCCGCGGGGCCGGGGCGCGCGATGGCGGGGGCTTGGGCGGGGGTCGCCCGGCAGGTGCGGCGGGAGGCGGCTGCGCGGGGTGGGTGCGGGGCCGGCCGTCCTGCGGGGGGGGGGGTGCGGGGCCGACCCTGGACGCCCTGCGCCGGCGGGGCGCGCGGGAGCTCGCACGCGGACTTGCCCGGCGGGAGCCGGCGGTGGAAACGGAGGGCGCCGCGCGGCCCGTCCCCGCGCTGGGCTCCGGCCGCGAACCACTGGGTAAGCTCGTTGCCGCATCCGCTGCCTGCGGTCCTAATGTGCGGAGCGGGTCGGGGGTCCCCGCTCCAGCTCCCGGAACTTCCCAGACGAAGGGCCCCGTCGCGGCTCGGGGAGACCCGGTGCTTTGTTTTGGGTCCATCTGGGCGCGGGCGCCGGGCAGCTACCTTCTCCGTGGACGCCGCTGTCCGGCGGCCTTTCCTCCGGCGCGCCCCCGCCCCAGGGCCGCGGCAGCGACGTGCGGAGCGGCCCTTGGGGCTGGACTCGGCGGACCCCGCGTGAGCCCGTCCGGAGCAGGGTGGCCCCGGGACAGGATCGCAGCAGTTGGAGCGGCCTGTGCGCGGGCGAGGCCCGGCCCGTCGTGAGGGTAGACGCCCTGCAGCCTGCGCTGGCCGCTGCCTTGGGTTGGCCGGACAGCGTGCGAGGAGCGCCTTGTCCTTCCCCGGCCGTGGGTCCTGCGGTTTCGTTGATGGCTGCCCCGCGGCGACGCAGTTTCTGGGGAGGTGGGTGCACACGCGAGGTCTGATTCTAGGGAAAGCAGGGAGTCGATGAAAGCTGCAGGAGCTTGAGAGCGAGCCGTGAGGAGGAGAACTGGGTGTCTTGCAGCCGGGGTAGGAGGGCCCTGAGCCCGGTGCGCCTTTGCGGCTTTGCCTCCCGCCTGCCAGGGACACCTGCGGCCGTTGGCCGGCCTTTCTCTGCGGGCGCCTTCCCAGAGGGCTTTGACGCGTGACCTCTCAGGTTCTTCCCAGCTCCGGCCGACTTCCTGCTTTTCCACGGCCGCGTAGTACTTCACCGGAGCCTCGGTCACCGCGCTCGGATGCTGGCGGGGCTCCCGCGCCTGGCCCCGAGGCCCAGTGTGTCCTTGGGCCCGGCTCCTGGGGCATGTGTGCAGGGTCTAGCTCCTGTGCGTGTTTGGAGATGTTATGTATGGAAATGACTGTGTCCTGGTGGTGAATGCTGTGCGGGCACAGATACTTTTCAGAAACTGTCTCGTTGCTCACTTTCCGTTTCTTTCTTTCTTTTTTTTCATAATTTTTTCAATTTATTTATTTTCAGAAAAACAGTATTCATAATTTTTGCACCACACCCAGTGCTCCATGCAATCCATGCTCTCTCTAATACCCACCCCCTGGTACCCCAACCTCCCACCCGCCCTCGCGTTCTGTTTCTTTAGCAGAGCAGATGAGTGTGTGTCTCGCTGCGCTCCGCTCTGGCGACCGGCGTGGGCTTCGTCCGCTCTCTGGAGATGAGTGTGCGTCTCTCGGGGTCCAGTTTTATTCCCAGTACCAGATCTCTCTTTAATGCTCGTCGACGCATCCGGTAATTAATTCAGAGACTCATTAAAATAGGCCTTACAGTTTTGGGATCGTTAAAGGTGGGTGTTCATAGAGCAGAACGTGCGCAGGAGCGGGAGGAGGAAAGATGCTGTCCGAGGACCTGAGACCGGGTTCCGTGTTGCCCCTCCGGCGTTCAGTGGCTCTCCCGTCGCGGTGGCACAGTGGCCAAACGCTGAGTCTAGGAGGTCTGGTTTCCGTTCAGTTTTGCCAAACAAAAAGGCCTTTCCAGTCTGTACGTTGATTCAGAAAGGGAACAGACTTTTTTTCCCTAGTTGAGTGTCCTTTTAAATTTACAAATTTGGGCGATCCTAAGTCGCGTGACCCAGAAGCCTCACCTTGGCTCAGTGGAGTGGTTTCTTGGAGGTCACTGGTGTGGAGGTCACGGCCTGGGTGGGAGACTGGCACTGCCCGCGGTCTGGTCGTCCAGGAGAGCAGAACGGTGCAGCGGAGTGGATTTTGATAGGATAGTTTAGACAGCAAACACCCCCCCTCCCGCCCTGAAATTCTTCTCCTAATCTAGGGGCCTGTTCTTCGTTTCTTCTCTGGGACAGCTCCCTGTGTCTCTCTGGTTTAGTTCCAGCTAATCAGATGTGCTCTTCGGGTCTGCAGCTTGCAGGGCGCGTCAGTGTTGGCGCCTGACAGTGAAAGCGGCTTCAGGGTTTCACCTGTGCGGTTGTCATTAAGTAGCTGCTGAAGCCGAGCCGCTCCTCCTCTGTGCGGGAACGGAAAGCACGTAGGCGCTCTAGGGCCAGGTGTGCCAAGGCTGCCGTCAGGCTTTGTGTCTGCCTTGTGGGCCTCTCCATGTCCCCCGGGTCACTGCGCGCCATCTGTAGCGCATGGGGAGGCTCAGGGGCGCGTCCCCCCGCCGGGCCTGCTGGTGGCCTGCTGGTGGCCTGCCGTGATTCAGAAAGGTGCCTTTGGCTCGCTGCAGCCCAGAGCCGGGGCCACCTTGTGCTTGCTCTGCCCCTCCTCGGGGTGACTTGTTTCGTGGAGAGTGATTTCGTTATTTTCTTAGCGGTAATGTCCTGGATGTGCTGAAGGTGTTCACTTAAAAGTATCTGCAAGAAAGAGTAGAAGCCGGTGCCCGGCTGGCTTGGTCGGTAGGCTGTGCGGCATTTGGTGTCTGAGACCGGAGTTCAAGACCACCTTGGGGCTAGAGCTCACTTACGAAGACCAAAAGAAATAAAAGTAGAAGCTGCTTACCTGGGAAATTTTGTGATTTTTTTTTGGTGGAAGTTGTAACAAATTTGTAAAAAAGGAGTGACCTGAAGTGCCGTTTGTTTACGGGGGAGAGTGCTGTGAAGGGTTACCGCGTTCCTGGCTTTGAATTTAGCTCATGACCGGAGAAGCTTAAAGGGTTCTAGGCCTTGGTTTCAGAGGGTAATGGGAGGGTGTAATTGTTGTCTTCCAAGGACAGTGTTGAAACGCAAGCAGGGAGAGGACTGGAAGGCACTCCGCTGTTTTCAGACTTGTTGCTATGGGGCCGAGTGCTGGTGATTTTCCTATCCAGGAGCCCCGGAGGCCAGGCTGGCACTGGTCATGCCTCAACACTCCCTGGCCGGGGGCTGAGCTGCCCGAGCCGGGCAGGCCCGGAGGGGCTACCAGGGCAGCTCATGGGGGTGGAGAGAACCTATCCTCCTCGAGGGATTGACACTGGTCCTCTCGCTCGCACTGGAGTGATGGGACAACTGATTGGGAAGCATGTTGTGGGAAGGGAACTCCTCGTGGCTGGGCTGGGTCTGTGCAGCGGAGCTGGGGGACCTGCTGCTGAGTCGCGTTCTGCAGACCGCAGGGATGGCCTGGACCCTGTCTGCTCAGTGGGTGTCAGGAGCAGCCAGCCTCTCTTCGGTGTCAACTCTGGGCTTACCACCTTGTGTCACCGGGACCTTTGGTGAAAATGGACTGTGTGCTTGGAACGTCTCTCCAGGCCCCAGAACTGGAAGTAGAGGCGGCGGCTGCTCTTGTCCCTAGGCGGGTAGGAGAACAGGCCCGTGTGCGTCTTAGTCGGGAGGTCCTCACTTGCAAGCTCATGGTCGTTTTTTTTAACCTGGTGATTCACTCAGATTCCTGGTTTATGAGTTCACGTTGTATTTTTTTTTTTTAATTAAAAAAAATTTTTTTTGAAGACCTCTTTTATTTATTCGACAAAGAGGGAGAGACACAGTGAGCACAAGCAGGGGGACCTGCAGAGGGAGAGGGAGAAGCCGGCTCCCCACTGACCAGGGAGCCTGACATGGGGCTCCTTCCCAGGACCCTGGGGTCATGACCTGAGCCAAAGGCAGATGCTTCACAACTGAGCCCTGCAGGTGCCCCCGGATTGTGCTTTTTTTTTTTTTTTTTAAATTTTTAAAAAATTATTCATTTATTTATTTATTTATTTGACAGAGAGAGATGACAAGCAGGCAGAGAGGCAGGCAGAGAGAGAGGAGGAAGCAGGCTCCCTGCTGAGCAGAGAGCCCGATGCGGGGCTCAATCCCAGGACCCTGGGATCATGACCTGAGCTGAAGGCAGTGGCTTAACCCACTGAGCCACCCAGGCGCCCCCAGATTGTACTTTTTAATCATTGATTGTTCTTGGCAAGAGCTTTGGGTACTTTGGAGGTGGAGGGGACAGGCAGCCTGGAATGTACCTTCTAGGTTTCCTAGATAGTGAAGGGGCCGCTGCTTGGCCTGTGGCACGACCTTCCCTCTGCTTGGGAGCGCTGAGGACTGCCTGGTGTCCGTGAGGCCAGGGGTCCCGGTTGTCCTGGTGGATGCTCTGTTTGCCGCGCTCAGCTGCTGGTCCCGTGGGTGCCAGAGTTGGAGCCCTTCTTGAAGCGGTTGGAGTGCAGAGAGAGACGATCTGTGCTCCGTCCCCATGGCCGTGACCTGCATGAGTGCGTTTCTAAAGCTCTACCAGTTTGCACGCATCCTCTTTCCTGTCCTGTTGCCACCCGCTGAAGCTAACTGGGGCGCGATGTCCACCTCGAAGTTCAGACTGTCCCGAGCCTTTACATGGGAGCGACCCTCAGAGCAGCCGGCTGCTCCTAGGCTGCAGCGGTAAACTCGTGCACGTGCCCCTCCAAGAACCCCGTCCGTGTGACCTTTATTCCCCGACTAGCTCATGGGCTTCCCCTGCTGTTGATTGGCTTTGTGGCCGTGGTACCGTACGTGGACAGTGTTCTTTTTTACTTCCTAGTTGGACGGTTGAGCCACTCTGATTGCTTCCATCTTCTGTCTGATCGGAGCGCGGCCAGGATGGGGCCAGCGGTCACCGTGTGCTGCCCCGGGCCTCACTGTCCTGTGCGCTCCGTAGCCCAGGGTGTCCGTACGGGCCGAGGTGCGCCCATCGGCCTGAAGCCCACGCGAGCTGTGGAGGGAGGGAAGGGAGGTGCGCGAGCGCAGCGTGGCGTCCGTGCCTCAGCCGTCGGGAGGCCGACTGGGGAGCTGCCGGCTGGGGGAGTGGGCCCCGTGGAGCCGTGGGCGGGCTTCGTGGGTCAGAGGTTATGGGAAGGATGGGTCCGGTGTGGGAAGCCCCTCCAGGAGAGAGGGGGGCGTCTGGCTGGTTGTGTGCAGGGCAAGAAGTGCTCAATGTGGACCGAGTAACCTCCTGACAGGGCTCGTGGACCGGAATAGGAGGGATTGGTTTAGGAGACCAGTGTGGACCAGATGGCCTGTGGTGTTCCATGCTGGGTGGGGTTTCTTTCGTGATGTGTGTCTGGGAAGGTTTGTTTGGTGGGGACTGATGAGAGACGGAGCCTGGCAGGATTCTTCTAGCAGGTTGGAGTGGGCAGAGGCAGTCCGGTGGGATATCTGGGATCAGCTCTCAGCGTGTTTCGGCTGCCATGATGACATTACATAGCCTGGATGACATCTGTCTCCCCCAGTACTGGGGGCTGCAAGCCCGGGACCCTGGCGCTGGCAGCATCGGCGTGCGGCGAGCCTGCTTCCCGCCGTGGGGGTGGCTGCTCCGTGCCAGGGCAGGAGGGACGGGAGAGCTCTGGGGCCTCCTTACGAGGGCGCTGACCCCCCGGTGAGGGTGGCACCTCCTCACGCCTTCAGCCCGGGGCTGGGATTCACTCTGCGGGTTTGGCGGGTGCACATAGGGTCCCTAGCAGAGCTGGGGGGCGTTTTGCTTGATGGGCCGAGGCCTAGCCTAGCCTGTCTGCCACAGGGACGACAGAGCGGATGAGGCCCTCGAGATGGGCTGGGCTGACGTTGGGGTGGGAGGTGGGCCCGCACAGGGAATAGTTAGTCCTTATTCTGCACAGCTTTTCTGCTTTTGTGTCTTTCCAACTCCTCCGTCTGGCCCTTGCTGTGCGCCTAACCCGTGCGCTTCCGGGCCCCTCGGTGACTGTCCTCTACTCGCTTCAGACTCACTCACACAAAATTAGATCGCCGTCAGTTCAGCGAGTGTGTGCTGTGGACTCGGGGGTCCTTGACAAGCCTCTCAGGGCTCGGGTAGTGCCCGACTTGGCCGCACACTCGGACACCTGGGATGCACCCGAGGGGACAGGCACCTGGGGAAGGAGCAGGTGCTGTGGCAGCGCAGGTGAGGGGAGCGTGAGGGAATCTCGAGTGTTCCATTCAAGTTAAGTGGGGCTTGAGTTTGTTGTAGCTTAGGTGGGGAAGAACCAGGTGGAGGTGAGGGCACAGGCGGTCGGAAGCCGGGATGAAGGGGAGATAGGGTGGGGCCCCTTCTTGCCCAGGGGCCACCAGCCGTGCAGCTGGGACTGGGCTCTGGGTGCCTGGTGGGAAGGCGAGTGTGCGTTGGAAGAGATGCCTGGGGCCTGGCCTTGGGCTGCCTTGAATGGCTGGTGGGGAAAGTGGGGTTTTGTTGGGTCAGCTGGGGAGCTGTTGAAGGTTCCTGAGGCCAGAAGAGACGTTGGAAACCTGTGCCTTCCAGAGAAGTCTCTGTAGGGTAGGGTAATGCCCCTCGTTAGGCAGATGCACCGGGAAGAATTTTCCTTCGGACCCCTGGGAAAATCGGCTCTGCGGAGAGACACTTTGCACACGAACGTACAACAAAGCGCACACGTTCCGAGAGTGTAGTTTCAGGAGCCTGAGCACGGTCAAGGTGAGCTCTTTGCTCTGACCGTCTACAGGGGTCCGCGTGTGCCCCTCTAGCGGGTCCCAGCCCAGAGCCTCTCTGCTGTGCGGAGAGGTACGCACGGCCCTAGAAAATCCGAGCTTACCCTCAGCCCCTGGAGCAGTTTCCTGTGTCTGGGGGTGCCTGGCTGGTGCAGTCAGTTGGGCTTCCAGCTGTTGGTTTCAGCTCAGGGTGGTGGGATCGAGCCCCACTTCAGGCTCCATGCTCAGGGTGGAGTCTGCTTGAGTTTCTCTCTCTTTCCTGCTGCCCCTTCCCTGGGCGGAATAAGTAAATAAGTAGATAAACAAAGTTTGTTTCCCACTTCGAATGTCTCTATTTCCCCTAAATCCCTTCACCAGATGTGGAATCTGGTTGATGGCTCTTTACCACAAGCGCGTGAAAAAGGTGTTGCTGCTTCCGTCCAGCTCCTGGAGGTTCCTGCTGTCTGTCGAGCTCGGGGCACCTGCACCTGTTTGGAGTGCAGGGTTTCTCTTCAGCTGCTTCCAAATATTTTTTTTTGTCTTTAATTTTCAAGAGTTAGTGATGATGTGTCTCAGTGTGGATTTCTTTGGGTTTGTGTTATTTGGGGTTCACTCGGTTTCTTGGAACCTGTGGATTTATCGTTTCTGCCGTATTTGGGAGGTTTTCAGCCATTATTTTCTTCTCATACTCTTTCAGCCCTGCTCACTGTCCCCTCTGTTCGGGGACTCCAGGGACCTGGATTTTGGCTCTCGTGCTCTCCTGCAGGCCCTGAGGCTCATTTGTCTTCGGCGTGCTGTCTGTCTGTCCAGCTTGGAGGACTGTGTCTCTGCCCACAGGCTCACTGCCGCTGCCCTCCATCATGTCCGCTGTTGAGCCCAGCCAGCCGTGCAGTTTGTTGCTCTAGTTTGCAGTTTTGTTTTCAGTTCTTTTATCACTTCTTTTTCTTTGCTGAAATTCTCAATTTTTCTTGTTTCGGGAGGATTTGTTGTTGCTTGTGGAATCACTTTTATGAGAGTTGCTTTAAAGTCCTTGTCGGAGAACTCCGACCTTCTGCTCGCTTTGGTGTTGGTGTCAGTCGGTGGTCTTTTCTCATGAGTCATGAGTTTCCTGGTTCTGGGTGTGACAAGGGATTCTCGATCATTTTTGTGTCGGGAGCCTCTGGGTCCCATCTGCAGTTCCCGCAGCGTCATCCCTAGTCAAGCACAGCACGGCAGCCTGGGCCTGCCTGTGTGCAGCGTGGTGCCAAGGACAGTCTAGCGTTCAGGCCCGAGTGCTTTTGGGACGGCTGCCTGGTGTGTCTGCGGCCGGGGGGCTGCCGTTGTGCCTGCTGGTGCTGTTTTTAAAAGGCGGAAGAGCTTCCTGGCGCTGGAGGGCCTGGCGTCTCTGGAGGACAGAGAGCGTGTCCCGGGCCGGGTGCTGGCCGTGGTGGGGTCCCCCTGTGCAGACCGTCGGGGGCTGGGGCTGGAAGGAGAGTACCTCCAGACGGCGGGCTGTGTGGAGCGAGGTGTTCCAGACTGCTCAGTAGTGCGGCTTCTTGTCTGCCCCTCGCTGGTTCTGCCGGGCCGGCCTGCTGTGTGGGGCTCCCGGTCAGTGTGGGGCAGGAATGAGCCCACTCGGCTTGCCTTCTGTTTCGAGGCGGAGGGTCAAGAAAGCCCGGTCTGGACACTCCTGTTGGGTGGGAGGTCATGAGCTGCCCCATGGCTGTGCCGCTCCTCCAGTGCGGGGGTCCCAGAACGCTTTGCCCTCCTCAGGCGGCTTTCATATTCTCCTTTTGGTTGTCTTTTGACTTTCTTCCGAGGTTTGTCGTTGGACTTGAGAGGAGCAGGGAGGGACAAGTCCGTGCCTCCTGTCCTTGAGCACTTGGCCACAGGGCGCTCACGGCTGCTCGGAGTTTGTGTTGTGTTCTCCGGTTCGGCCGCGCCGCCAGCAGGCTCTTCCGTGCGTGCGCCTCCGCCTGGACCCTGGGTTTCGTGAACTTTGCAAGTGCGGAAGATTCTTGTGTGTTTGCTGGAGGACAGTTTCTGCCCCGTTTTCTCTCCTTCGTCTTCCTGTGACACGCGCAGACCCCTCGTTTTCCTTCTGTGCTGCGTGTCCTCCTCTGTGGCTGGTCCGCGGCTCACCAGTGCAGCCGACTGAAGCTTCCTTACTGCACGTTTTTGTTCTGCAACTTCCGCTTCGTCATTTTTCTTACCTGTCAAGTTCTTTTTTCTTTTTTTGTAATTTCCAGATTGTGTTTCTTTCAAAATGCTTCCCCATCTTTTAAAAATATTTTATGTTTTATTTTTTATAGTTTTATATTTTTATTTTATTTTTAAATATTTTGAAGATTTTGGGGCGCCTGGGTGGCTCAGTGGGTTAGAGCCTCTGCCTTCGGCTCAGGTCCTGATCCTGGGGTCCTGGGATCGAGTCCCACATCGGGCTCTCTGCTCAGCGGGGAGCCTGATTCCCTTCCCCTCTCTCTCTGCCTGCCTCTCTGCCTGCTTGTGATCTCTCTCTCTCTGTCAAATAAATAATAAATCTTTAAAAAAAAAAGATTTTGAAGATTTTATTTATCTGAGAGAGAGCGCGCGCGCACACACGAGAGAGCACAAGCAGGGGGAGCAGCAGAGGGAGAGGGAGAAGCCGACTCCACGCTGAGCAGGGAGTCCGATGCGGGACTGGATCCCAGGACGCCGGGATCCTGACCTGAGCTGAAGGCAGCCGTCTCACCGACTGAGCCCCCCAGGCGCCCCTTCGTCTTGTCTTTTCTCCTTCCGTTGTTTAGCTGGAGGCCTCCGCTGAGTACCCTTAAGTCAGCTCGTCACCCCAGCCGTCGTCTCTGGAACCTGTTGCTTCGTCTTTGTTTCGTTGCCGTTTAATTAGGACGTGTCTGGGCGCTGTTTTCTTCTAGTCGGTTCTGTTTGGTTTGGCTGGGCTTCGTAAGCCTGCAGACCTGTGTCCTCCAGTAAGTAGGGGAGAGTTTGGCCCTGACTTACTCAGAAGCTTCCGGGCACCAGTCTCTTCCCTGCAGGACCGGCATCAGACATCCGATGTCGCCCCGCTGCTCCCTGAGGCTCTTCCTTCTCTTCCGTCTGTCCCTTCAGCTTGATGATGTCTCGCACACGTCTCGGCTTCACTGACCCACTTCCCCGTCCTCTTCATTCTCCTTCCTGCTCAGGGAACATTTGGTCGATACGCCATATTGTTCTGTCCTCAAATTTTGGTCCCCCCCCCCCCCCCATTTTATTTCTCTGCTGAGAACTTTTATCGTCTCATTTATTTCCAGAGTCCTGACCTTGATCTTGTAGAGCCTGGTTGTAGTCTGTGCTTTAAAGTCTGGTCATTCTGACATCGGGGTCATCTCAGCGTTGGCGTCTGTTGCTTGAGTCCCGCCCCCCCCCCACAAGAATTGGTCACATTTTCCTGGTTTTTATTTTATTTTGTTTTTTAAAAAGATTTATTTATTAGTCAGAGAGAGAGAGTGAGCACAGGCAGACAGAGAGGCAGGCAGAGACAGAGAGAGAAGCAGGCTCCCTGCCGAGCAAGGAGCCCGATGTGGGGCTTGATCCCAGGACGCTGGGATCATGACCTGGGCCGAAGGCAGCCGCTTAACCAGTTGAGCCACCCAAGCGTCCCTATTTTATTTTTTAAAAAAGATGTGTTTACGTATTTCAGAGAGCAAGCAAGAGCAGAAGTGAGAGTGCATGAGGGGAGGTCAGGGAGGGGAGCAGAGCATCCCAAGCAGACTGAGCTGAGCATGGAGCCCGTGGGTTTATTCCATGACCCTGAGGTCATGACCTGAGCTGAAACTGAGTCAGACGCTCACCCGACTGAGCTACCCAGGCGCCCCTTTCCTCGTTTTTAGTGTGGACGAATTATGGATTGTGCCTTGGACATTTTGACTGTTGCACTGTGGGGCGTGTTCTAGGTCCTGCTGAGGTGTTCTGGTGCTTTGTTTGTAGTGGGTGGTAGTAATCACCTTTAGGTTCAGGCCATGGGTCTGTTGTGCTGTTGGTGTGCAGTGAGTTCAAGGTCATTTTGGTTCTTTGGGTCTCTCCCTCATGCATGTAGCTCAGGGTTGTGTGGGTTCATCCATGGAATTAGGGATCCCCTTCCTGGCTCTCCTTTCTTGGATTCTCCCTACACTTTCTGGCTCCAAGAAGCCCCTCTTCTCCGGCTAGGACAGGGCTTCAGGTGGAGTCCTAGCTGCCAGAGATGTCACCGTGCAGCCCCAGCGTACCTGGGGTGGGCGGCCAGCGAAGAGAGGTCGGCAAACGGCAGCTGCCCTGATGTCCTCAGACCACGGAGGCCCCTCCCCTCTCGTGTTCTGGTTCCTGCACAGTCCCCACCGTCCTGTAACCAGGGCAGGCTGGAAGGGAAGAGAGGAAATCCAGCCCGGGTCCCACTTGCCAGCATGCAGGGCCCTTTCCTTGGTCATCTGGCAGGAAGGACCCGGTTTGCGTCAGAATTTTGTGTGTCCCCCGTGTGGTGCTGCGTCGGGCTGCCCTCAGCTCAGAGATAGGAGAGGAGCTGGGTACAGAGCTGGGGACCCCATAAGTGTTGCTCCTTCGGGCTTGGCTTCTGCTCGCACAGTTGCCTGCTGTTGTTGGCATCAGGAACCCTCCCGTGGCTGCTTTCAGTTTCCTGCAGAGTTCATGGTGGTCCCGGGGGAGAGGCTGACCTGACCTCCTTCAGCCTGGCAGTCCTGCAGGCCCGGGAGCCGGCCGCTCCTGCTCGCTGTCTCTGCTGGCTTTGCTGTTTTGCTCCTCTGCTTCTTGCCGTTTGTGCTGAGAGGATGAGGTGTCTGGGGGATGGCAGGGACCCTCGGAGGCCCGAGACGGAGCCTCCTCTGGGGGGAGCGTGCGTTTGTAGACCCTGGCCCCAGTCGCCGGTCACCTCCCTCCCCTGTGCTGCTCCAGCTGCTCTCAGGGTCTGCTGAGCCTCTGGTTCTAGCCTGTTCTTGGGGTGCAGCCTTTGGGGTTTTCAGCCGAGAGTGTCTGCAAGGTTACCCAGGTTCCCTGCTCTTCGCCCTGCCCTGCAAATCCAAATTTTGCCCTTATAACTTGAAAGGTGCTAGAAATGTGGCTTACTCTCTTTCTCTTTTTCTTTTTCTTTCTTTTTTAAGATTTTATTTATCTCAGAGAGCCGAGCCAGTAGCACAGGCACAAGTCAAGGGGACAGGCAGAGGGAGAGAAGCAGGCTTCCCACTGAGCATGGAGTCCGACACAGAGCTCGATCCCACAACCCTGACATCATGACCTGAGCTGAAGGTAGACCCTTCACAGCCTGAGCCCCCAGGCGCCCCAGCTGCAGGGTCCTCCTGGGACAGAGGGTGGACCGGACAGCATGCTGTAGCGGCATGGGCTCTCTGGAACGTGTCCGGTGACCTTGTCCGCGTCAGCTAGCCGGGCCCTTGAAGGTGTCAGTTCTGTGTGTACCTACCGTCTGGGGTGTGTGACCTCCTGGTACTGGACAGCCCCTCTCCGTGTGGGGGTGTAAGGATCCCGACTTTGTGTCTGGTCACGAGTCTTCCCTTGCCAGATACGGGGTACTCACCTGCTTCACACTGGTCCTGCTGGCGGGCACTGCGGTGGAACCCCAGGGGTGGTAGCTGCGGGTGCTCTCTCTTCCCTGGGGAGAGGGACTAGCACTTCCTGGGGAGTCTCTGAGGTGTGAGCTAGGAGGGTCTTGCCAGGACACTGGCACTGGGGTTTGTGCTCAACCCTTCCCTCCCCTAGGCACCGTCGTTGGTCAGAGAGCTGTTCTCCGAGCTGTGCCCCCGGCCTCGAAGTGAAGGGGAGAGGGAGGGTGGGGCGGGGCCCGCGGGGGGCTGACACGTCTGCTGCTCGCGGTGCCGCGTGCTGGCCCGGGCCGTGGTGTCTCCACCTCCCCGGGGTAGCACTGTGCGGTCTGCAGCCCCCTCTTCTCTTCAGCAGCGCCCGGCCCTCCTCTGCTCTGGTCTTGGGTTTCCCTGCACCCTGGGACTTCTTTTTAATGGAGTTTCTCACAGTTTTGTGTTAGTGTTTTCATTCATTTAAGAAACATTTGTGGGGCGCCTGGGTGGCTCAGTGGGTTAAGCCACTGCCTTCGGCTCAGGTCATGATCCCGGGGTCCTGGGATCAAGTCCCGCATCGGGCTCTCTGCTCAGCAGGGGGCCTGCTCCCCTTCATCTCTCTCTGCCTGCTTGTGATCTCTCTCTGTCAAATAAATAAATAAAATCTTTAAAAAAAAAAAAAAAAGAAAAGAAACATTTGCTCTTCCTCCTTGGAGCGTGCTTGTAAACACCCGTCGGTCCCCGTCAGAGGACTCTGACGTTTGGGCCCTCGCGGGGTCGGGGGTCTCTTGACTGTAGGTTCCCTCTGTTTTCTTTGCAGAGTAAATCCAGATCATGTTTTGGGTATTCGGACTCTGACATGTGAGACTCTGGATCCTGTTAAGATCTAGAAAGTTTTTCTTTAAACCGGCGGCCCAGTTAGGCCGAGACCAAGTCTGCCTGCCTCGTGTGCGGCTCAGCTCCGTGTTCGTTGGGTCCTGAAAGGCCTGGGCCACTCTGGCCGGCCCACAGGACACCACAGTGAAACCTGGGTCCCAGCGTAGTTCTCAAGTCGTTGCTGTGCTGATCCCATTGGGGTCACGCCGGGGCTACTTGGGTTGTGTGGGACAGGACCACAGACTCGGGGATTCCCTATGCAGCATCCACTCCTGCTTTCTGAGGCAGGGGGTGCCCAGGGTCTGTCCTTCTGGTCTGGCTGGAAGACGAGTCTGTGCTTCCTGCAGCCGAGGCGGCCCCAGCACAGTGGCGGCGAGGGCGCCTGCTTGCACGACTGTTGGCTGTGGCGTTGCTGCTGTGCTTGGCGGCTGTAGAGCAGGAGGGTTCACGGGTTCCGCCTGGCACAGCTGCTCGGCTTTCTTGCATTCCTGGCGTAGGCTTGGGGTGTGGGCAGATTCGAAGGCCTCTGGCTGATTTTACTGCCCTTATGATGATTTGTGGGGCTTGTCCCCATGCGTCCTTAGTGAGAGGTGGTGTAGGTGTCCTTGATGGGGACCGTCACAGCCGCCTCTGGCACCTCAGCAGTGGCCACTCTCAGTGGCACGAGTGCTGATGTCTTGGCACCCGCCCGTGGTGGGAGATGGGCTGCGGCAGGGCACGGCGGGGCTGCTGGAAGCCCTGGACTGAGGTTCTGTCCTGCTGGTTGTGGGCAGCTGGGTGGTCTTTGCTGTCCTCAGACCCCCTGGAGCCTGTTGGGGTCTTGGGCTTCCGTGGGGGGCCGTAGCGGGGTGTCGGCGAGGGGCTCCCTTGCCTAGCTCTGGGTGCAGGGGACGTGGCGGCAGTCTGCAGGGCGGAATGTGGCGACGGATGGGTGCTTCCTTGGCGTGCCTCTTTAACCTCTTGAAGTCCTTGACGGTCCTGTAGAGGAGAGCGGCAGCTAACGCTTACATGAGGCCTGAGACCCAGGACTCCAGCCCTCCCCTCAGCACCAGGACTCAGCTCTCTGCCGTGGACAGGGGGGACAGGCCCTCTTAGCACCTGAGGATCTGGGAGGCCCAGTGGTAGGAAGCGCTGCCCTCCGTCGCCTGCGCACCTGCTGCCCCTCTCCATTCCGGCACTTGCTGTGCGCCCTCCCTCTGTGGAGTGGGCTGGCCCGAGCCCTCCCATTGCCCACACGGTCTTTGCGTCACATGCACCTGCAGGTCCTAGCCCTGTGTCGCTGGCCATCCACAGTGTGCCTGCTGTCACTGCGGGCCTGTGTCACCGGGACCCCTGTCCCCCAGACCGCGCTCTTGTGGCCCCATGTTCTGCTGGTTTGCCAGGCATCGCCCTCCCGCTCGGGAGCCTCCTGCCTTCCAGCTGTCTGCTGGGTGCGCCTTCGGCTTGTGGCCTCTGCCCTCACACTCCCCTGCTGCTTCCCCTTTCCTGCCTTCTGTCTGTCCTTCCGTCCATCCTTTCCTTCCTTCTGTCCATCCCTCTCAGCCAGACAGCTGGCCGCCACCAGCACTAGCAGTGGCACCCTCCGCAGCCCCTTCGTCCGTCCCCCTCCTCACCCGGCTCCTCCCAGGGCCAGCGCTGCCTCCCACTTGTAAATCCACGGGCACCTTCCAGTCTCTTGGGTCTTGTGTCGCGGATCACTGCCTCTTGGATGTGTTCTCTCTCTGACCCCACCTTCTGGGGTCCCCCGTGCCCTGACCTCTTCTCCGTGTCAGGGCTTGGCAGCCATCCGTGGGCGGTGGGTACTCTGCACGCTCTCCCCGTGGCCGCCCTGACGATTTCTGGGGTGTGGGTCCCAGCCAGCTCCTTTCTCCAGCGCTTGGGTCTCTGGGTTTTTCTGCGTCTGCTGGGAGCCCTGCGAGAGCCCCCGGATGCCGCGGAGCTGTCGTGCCCGGCGGAGAGCGTCCTTCTCTCCTGGCCGTACCCTGAGCTTCTGGTGTTTGAGTTAGCAGAAGCCCCGTCCTCGTCGGCCAAGCGGGAGACTCGCCGTCTCCTCGGTCGCACCGCAGACCTGGTGCCCCTCCCGCTGCTGCCTGTTCACGGCCAGCCCCCGTCGTCGCTCAGGCCGCTGACTGCAGTGGGGCTCTGGCAGCGAGTGACCCCTGTCCTCTGACTCCCCCGATCCCCCCGGGGCCGGTCGCCCCCGTTACTCTAGCCCCCTGAGCACCTGTGCCCGCCTCAGTCCCTGACGACCCCACGGACACCCCGAGTCCCTCCTGTGCGGGCAGTGGGTACGGGCCTAGTCGGTCGCCTGGTGGGCGAGTAACAAAGTGGCCTGTGTGGCTGGCTCCTCCTGCGGCCTCGAGCCGTGGTTTCCCAGAATCCTCTCTTCAGGGTCCTGGCCTCATGTGTCCCTCATGTGTCGTCGTCCCGGCTCCCTTCCTGCCCCATCGGCTGCGACGGTCTGCTCCCTGCCCTGCGGGGCCGGCCTGGGGTCTCGTCTGTGCCCCACTGCACCTGTCCCCTCTACATGGTGCCCAGAGCCTTGTGTCCGTGTCACTTGGTGACTTCTCCGTCGTCTGAAGAGGCTCTGCCCAGGCGGTGGCTCTGGCTCGTTTGATCCCCTCGTTTCTGCACGTTTTTGGCTCACGGGAGGCCCTCAGTAAGTGAGCCCTAAACAAACGGGTAATTGTGACCATCTGATCTTGGCTTGTAGAGGAGAGGGAGTCAGTCACTGGGCATAGGTCCAAGACGTTTGCAAGTTGTCTTTTTTTAAAATGGCTGTTGACTTCAGTAAAACCAATGGGAAATTTCAGAAATGTGCCCAAGCAGTCCTGGCAGGCGCTGAGCCCCTGAGGCAGCTGGTTCGCTGACTCTGCTGGAGGGGGGCGGGGTGGGGAGGGGCTGCTGCGGCCCTGGGGGGCGGGTACGGGGTCCCGCGGGGACACGGGGCAGCAGGGGGCCTGTGTCGAGGTCCAGAGTGTGTACCTGGAGCGGGTGCATTTTCCCGTAACTGCCAGGGTCCTGATTCCGTAGGTTAGGTGAGTCAGTGATAGGACTCATGTTCATGTCCATACGTGATTAAAAAGTAGTGGGGCGCCTGGGTGGCTCAGTGGGTTAAGCCGCTGCCTTCGGCTCGGGTCATGATCTCAGGATCCTGGGATCGAGTCCCGCATCGGGCTCTCTGCTCGGCGGGGAGCCTGCTTCCTCCTCTCTCTCTCTCTGCCTGCCTCTCCATCTACTTGTGATTTCTCTCTGTCAAATAAATAAATAAAATCTTAAAAAAAAAAAAAAAAAAAAAAAAAAAAGTAGTTTATGGGAATCAATTTATAGCAACTATTTATTTATTTTATTTATTTGACAGAGAGCTCACAACCAGGCAGAGAGAGAGGGAAGCAGACTCCCCATGGAGCAGGGAGCCTGATGTGGGGTTCGATCCCAGGACCCTGAGATCATGACCTGAGCCAAAGGCAGAGGCTTAACCCACTGAGCCCCCCAGACGCCCCTGTAGTGATTATTTTTGAAGCTCCCACTAAGTGGGCCTTCTGTAAAAGCGAAGGCAGCTGCTGGGCCGTGATGGGTGATCTGTCCAGCCTCGCCAGCTTCCGGGGTTCAGCTCGAGTGTCTTTCTGCCCCTGTGTTCCAGGACCTCTGTCCTTCCTAGGGAGAGCCCCCCACTGTGCCTGGGTCCCGTCCCCTCCATGGCAGTGGCTGTCAGTTTCTGGATCTGTCTCAGAGTAAAAGTCAGCCAGAGTTGCCAGAAGGTTGGCAGGAAGAGAACTGGATGACCCTGAAGCTTTAGGTTTGAGCAGCTGACCTTGAGACGGAGCCGCCCAGGAGGGCGGGCAGGGGAGGTGGAGGTCCCTGACAGCGGCTAGGCTCTGTGGTGGCAGCCTCCACCTGCCAGTCTCCAGGGAGCGGAGGGGTGGAGCAGCTCAGGGGAGGGGCTGGCGTCAGGGTGTGCAGCCTGCCGGCCTGAGGTCACCTGCCTGGTGAAATGGGCAGTGCCTCTTCCAGTGTTTGGAGAAACGGGAACCAGCAGAGGGGATGGAGGTGGGGCAGGTGTGGAGAGAGGCAGAGGACTTGGCGGGGGTGATCCCGAGGCCCCAGTGCTGGCTGGTCCCACTGCCCCTGCCCAGGGCAGCCTTGTGTGTTGCCCCTGAAAATGTCCTCGGACCGTGGACTCCCTGGCTCACTGTCCTCCCCTGACTTCGTGCTGCTGGGGACCAGGTCTGGCGTCCTCCGCGCGTCCTCCAGGCTGCTCTCCGCTCCCTGTCCTGGCTCCTGTCCGTCCCTTAGCACCTGGCCCTGCCTCGGCCTCCACTCTCGCGTGACCATCACATACCAAGAAGGCAGAAATCTTCTCCCTGTGTTTGCTCCACTGGGCCTTGCGGCTTTTATTGGTGGGACGGTCTGTTGTGACTCAGAAGCCTGGGCGATTTCAAGATAGGATTGTCTCTGACAGGGTCCATTCATTCTGGAGCTGTTGGCTGCTTTGTCCCTGAGGCAAGGGTGGGACCCTCTGGCCCTGGTCCTTCCTCCCTGCCCACTGGGCTACCCTGATGCTCTCATCGGGCTTTGAGCCAGGAGCTTGAAAACAAAGGGCAGCGTACAGGGTAGCTACTGTTGTTGGAAGTAAGCGCTGAGGAGACAGGGGACACGGAGGAGGCCCAGAGCCACAGTGAAGTGACTCAGGGCTCTGAGAAGAGTGCGGAGGCCGGAGGGTGGGGGGCGGGAGGGCAGGCGGAGGGGGCTTTGGGGGTCCCTGGCAAGGTTGCCTCTTCCTCAGGCAGTACCACTGAGAGTTGGACCAGAGCCTGGACTGTGCAGGGAGAGGGCGTGCTGCCGGCCCCCGGTCTCAGCCGTGGGTGTCGTGGGTTTCCTTCAGCAGCCTCCTCGGAGAGACTGGGCTTGTCTGAACCCTTCCACAGGTGGGGATGGTTCAAATAGCTCGGCCAGCCTGTGTGGGGGAGGTCTCAGGCTGGAGAGTTAAAGGTCTGCGGGCCTCTCCAGCGGAGACCAGCTTCTGTGCAGGCTGTTTCCCAATCCACTTGAGTACAGAGTATCCCCACTTTTGGGGGACAGCAGTTGACATCGTGCAGGGCGAGTGTGAGGGACACCACAGGGCTGACCATTCCAGCCATTTAGAAAACGAGTGTCCCCAGCTGTGCACAGACAGCCTGTGTATTCATGCGGGAGGTGGTGTAGACACCGACTCCGGCTGCGCTCGTGGCCGGCGTGTTCATGCGGGAGGTGGTGTAGACACCGACTCCGGCTGCGTTCGTGGCCGGCATGTTCATGCGGGAGGTGGTGTAGACTCCGACTCCGGCTGCGCTCGTGGCCGCCGTGTTCATGCGGGAGGTGGTGTAGACACCGACTCCGGCTGCGTTCGTGGTTGGTTTCTGCTGCTTGTGACCTTGAGCACGTGGTGTACTCGCTCTGTGCTTCTGTTTCCTCATTCGTAATGCTCGATTTGATGGAGTTGTGATGCTTCTTGGGCACGGCTTGGGTGGCCCTGATGCTGCCTGGTCCAAAGTCGGGTGAAGGCCCGGCGCCGCTGCTCTGACCATGGCGCGGTGGCCAGAGGCCCGGCCTTCTCGTCCGTCAAGACCGCAGTATTCAGCCTCGCTCTCCTCTGGATGAGCTGGATGTCAGGGGAGAGATGCGCTCAACTCCTTCCCAGCGCTGATGTCGGCGGTGCTGCCCGCTGTCCCACGGGGTGACCAGCTGCTGGGTGGTCCTGGGGGCCGCACGCGTTGCCGGTGGTGGGACCAGGTGCCCCGCCTCCAGCCTCACTGTGTCTCGGTCGCTTTTTGCCTCCATTACCCCCTTGGGGCTCCCACACCCCCTTCTGGTTCTCCTGTGTCGGGAAGAGGTGGTGGTGGGGAAGCTGCTCCGGGGGGTGCCTTGCCCAGGCCCTCCCAGCTAGGGTGAGCAGCCCGTTTGCCTCTGCCAGGGGAGAAGGTGTGGGAGTGTGCAGTCCTGGGGTCTCTTTATGTCATCAGTCACCCATCGGGATCAGCGGCAGCTCTGTGCTCTGTTAGTGTTCTGAACGGACGCGTCACGCTCACGTGGTCCTCTCTTCCCTCGGCCCAGATGACGTCCCCGAGGACCTCAGGGACCCCTTTTACATTGACCAGTACGAGCAGGAGCACATCAAGCCGCCCGTCACCAAGCTCCTGCTGTCCAGTGAGCTGTACTGCCGTGTTTGCAGCCTCATCCTCAAGGGGGACCAGGTGGCCGCCCTACAGGGACACCAGGCTGTCATCCAAGCCCTGTCCCGGAAAGGGATTTACGTGATGGAGAGTGACGACACCCCCGTGACGGACCCCGACCTCAGCCACGCGCCCATAAAGATGGTGAGTTTCCCGTGCGTTTGTGGGGGCGGGGGCCGTCGCCGCGGGGACTGCTTTTAGGGCTTCTAGGGCCACGGCCACCAGCATGGCGCCCTGGCCTGTCCTGCTGCCGGCTGTCCCCCCGTGGCCCAGCTGCACGTGGCGTGGTCGGCCCAAAACTTGAGGCAGAGGTAGCACGAGCACAAGAGTCCCGCAGGCCGGCCGAGGTTCGCGCGTGTGCGAGGTGTTGGCGAGGTCCTGAGCTGCGCGTGTCTCGGGGGGCCCGTCGCTGCAGAGAGTGGGGAAGGAGCCGCTTCCTCTCCGCGCTGGTCGGCGTTGGGAGAGCTCCGTGGACGCCGAGCGTGGGCTGAGACCTGTTAATAAAAACAGCTGGAGGCAGAGGTTTTGCAGGTGTTGTGCTCCACCGTCCCTGAGCCTGTCCTGTTGGGTGGTTTCGTGCGTATCGCCTGTGTGTGTCGTGACACAGAAGGAAACGTGCCTGTCTTTCCCCGTCCCCACTTTCCTCTGGGGGCCGCACCACTGGTGGGACTGCGCCGGCGGTTCCCCCTGCTTCCCTGTTGCTGCTTGGGCTGGTCACTGGCGTTTTGCACTCGTGGGCTTTGTGACGATGTGTTGTGCGAGTCAAGAGGCTGTTCCTCGGTTCTGGGAAGAAAGGGTGCAAAGGTGTGCTGTGTCGCCAGCCTTCAGGGCTCCTGACTGGCACCCGGGGGCCCGTTTGTCGTCCTGCGGCCTTGGACACACCTCTTCCCCTTGGACCTTTTGTCTCAGCCCTGAAACAGGGTCCCCCCCCAAGGGGCTCTCCAGGTTGCCATGGAGATGAGAAAGGCACGGGGTCCTCCACACCACAGAGTGCCGAGTTGGCCGGAGCCTGGGGACGGATAATGTGCAGATAGTGACCTTGTCAGAACGGAGCTGGGTTGGAATCTGCGAGCCGAGTCTGTGTTGAACCTGACTGTTGCTTCTGCTTCCAGAGCGCCCACATGGCGATGGTGGACGCCCTCATGATGGCCTACACCGTGGAGATGATCAGCATCGAGAAGGTGGTGGCCAGCGTCAAGCGCTTCTCGACATTCAGCGCCTCGAAGGAGCTTCCGTATGACCTCGAGGACGCCATGGTGTTCTGGGTGAACAAGGTGAGTGCCGGGGGCCGCGGCCAGGGCGGGGGCGAGGGGCTGCGAGCGTCTCCTCGAGCCGTGTGAAGGGCTGGGGTGCCCCTTGGGCGGTAGGTGCTGTCTCCACAGAGGACGGGAGGCACCTCCTTGCGTGTCCCACTGAGAACCAGCCCCTAGCGGGGCCTGTGAGGGCAGGAAGCGAGTGTGCTGTGTGCGCCCTGTGCCTGCGGCCGTGCGGACCGAGAGGGCTCCGCGCCTGGCCGTGGAAAGGTGGGGTGTGAGCGGGGCCTGTCGGGTCCCGGCCTGTCGAGGTTCATCTCCCTGCCTCTGGGCATTCAAGGAGGCCTCGATTTTACAAGGTGCTTTGGCGATTAAGAGAAAAGTGGTATTTTCCTGAGTGCCGTTTCCCCCTCTTGAGTTCAGGAGCCGCCAGTGTAATCTGCAGAGTGTGGAAGTAGTTTTAGTGGCTTGTGTTATTGATAGGGTTACCTCACCAAAGCTTTTTGGTTAATAAGCATCCTGATTTGCACGTGTGCCCTGGGGGACGCTTGGGTCATAAAGCAGAGGGAACAGAAGACGGAGCTGTGCCTTGTCACGCTGTTTGAGTGTGCCACGAGTTGTGAATGACGTCCTCATACAGTTGTGCGTGCATTCTTTACAGTGTAAGGCTTTGATAAGAGGCGAGGTAAGGATCCGTGGCCGTGGAATAAGTCGAGCATGGTGAAGCCAGGCCCTGGTGTGTGGGTCGGCTCCTTTGAAAGGACCTTCCTTCATTGTCCTGAGAAGCATGGCCTTATGTCAAGTGCCTGTTGTAAATTCTCACTAAGATGCCCGTTGTGTACTTGGTTTCCCACCCAGGTATAGGTCAGGGGGATCAGATGGAGGACCAGATGACCTAGAGCTCTTCCCAGTGAGGTAGAGGCCTTCTCCAGGGTTCACTGGAACCTCTGGGTCCTGGTGTGGACTTGGAAGCTGGCCATGGCCATGGCCTAGCAGGTCGCCTCTTACTTGTCGCCGCATGTCTTACTTGTTGTCGCTTGTGTAATCCCACACGTGTCGGAAGCACCCACAAGAACTTGGTTAAAAAATGATGTTTGGGGGGTTGCCTGGGTGGCTCAGTGGGTTAAAGCCTCTGTCTTCAGCTCAGGTCATGATCTCAGCATCCTGGGATCGAGTCCTGTGTTGGGCTCTCTGCTCAGTGGGGAGCCTGCTTCCCCCTCTCTCCCCTGCCTGCCTCTCTGCCTGCTTGTGATCTCTGTCAAATGGATAAGATTTAAAACAAACAAACAAAAAGATGTTTGGGGCTGCTGTGTGTTTCCATAGGAAACTGAACCCCGAGTGATTCTTTCCTTCTTTGTTTTGTTTGGAGAGCGAGAGGTAGGGAGGGACAGAGGAAGAGGGAGCGAGACACTCAAGCAGGCTTCACGCGGAGTGTGGCGTCCGTTTTGGTGCCACCGTCCTGAGATCATGAGCTAAGGTGAAACTTAGAGTCCACTGCTTTGCCCGTGCTCGCAGGGGTTGTTTCTGTAAATCCAGCGTGAGCTTCTGAGGTCAGGCGTTGGGTGTGTGTGTTCTTACCGGCGACCTACAAAGCTACGTTTGTTTCGGGAGGTCAGCATAGCGATTGGACAGCTCTCTCCCAGCCGTGGTTACCGCAGACAGAGCCGCTGTCCGTTGCCACATGGCCTGCGCAGGGTGTCTTGACCTTGTGCTCTATGTTCCTCCTTCCCTCACCGCTGAAGTTCAAGTTCTAGCCTTTCTCCCCCTCTAACAACTTGCATTGAGTTTTTCCGTTTATAAACGAAATGACATGGTCATTATAGAAAATTTAGAAAACACCATGAGTAAACAAAATCAAATATATATTTGCTGTAACTTTACCAGTTGGAAATGTAGCGTTTTAATATAAACTCTCATCATTTTTGTTCATTTGGATGTAATATGTAGGCTTAAAGGCACAACTGGGTGCTTCCAGCTGCTGGGCCCCCAGCTGAGGCTTGCTCTTGGCAGGATGGGGAGGGGTGTCTGGGCTGGCCTGCCGCCCGCCTGCTGTAGTCTCCGGGTGTGGGCTACGTAGGTGGCCATGCGCATTTTGCTTCTGCTCGCCACCTAGGTGAGGTTTTTTTCTAAAGGCTTTAGAATGGTTTCTGCAGGTTCTGAGTATGGCGGTCGGACTGGTGTTTCATACTGTTAGTCCATGAAGGCATCTTACTCCGTGACTTCCCCTAGATCGGAGATGACCGAAAAAGAACTTGCCATTTTTAAGGGTGAAACATAGTGTCATCTTTTACTTTTATGTTTTCATTCACTGGGCAAATCAGAGTTTAAAAAATAGGGTATATGTTTGGCTATTTCTTTTTTTTCCCCCCAGTAAATTGTTTATCATCTTTGGTCATATTTCTTTGGGGGTGGGGTGTATTCCTTTTCTCCCCTACGTGATCACGTTTCACATATTTTAGGGGTTGCCCTCCGTGTTGCAGTGTTTTTGTACACGGTTCTCCAGGTTCTTGTTGCCTCTGTTTGCCTGTGGGCCGTGGCTTCGATGCGGAAGGTGGTTGTCGTGTGGTTCGGCCGCGTCACTTTCATCCGTTCACGGCGGTTTTCTGGAACTAACCTCTGTTGTAAAGAAATGCCCTGCTTCTGGCGTATCTGCTTCTGGTAGGCATTCGCTCATGGGACCTTCCCCTTAGGTCCCTGGCGGCCTCCTGTGGTCACGTGGCCTGCTGGGGTTGGATCTGCAGTCAGAGGTGACATAACTGTGACTAGGAATGACATTGTCACAGCTCGCGACCCCTTTCTTGAGTGCCGCACTTTGGTTTTCCTGGAGTTAATACTTGCTTCCGTTTTTTTTGTGACTTTTCTTTGTCCTTGCTCAGTAGTTACATTTTTATTCAGTGTTCTCCATGTTTCGCTAGTTCCTTAGCATTTCCATGTGAACACAAGCTTCTTATGTTGATCGATTTTCCCTCCTGTGTGTTCTTCGACGCTGGCCAAGTGCTGAGCCCTGGCCAGGGCTGCTGCGCTCACAGCTTCACGGCGGTTTCGCTCCAGCGTGGACTCCCAGTGTCAGACGGGGGCTGTGCTCACTCAGCTGCTTGCGAGGCTCCTCTGGGATGTGCGCTCCGATGCAGGGCAAGATGCACCCCACGCTCTCTGCACTCAGGGTTTTCCTGGAGCTGTGACGAGCCGTGAGGTCCCCAAAGCCTTTCCCACATGGACTCCAGTGGCTGTGGGTCCTCGGGCGCCTGGTGGCTTGGAAGGGGGCCTAGAGACCTTCCCACCTTCCTTCTGCGGGTGGGTTTTCTTCCCACTGAAAACTGCTGCATGTTTAACAAGGTTCAGGCGCTCGGGAGTTCCCGTAGGAGCTTTCTCTCCGGCATCAGTCTTCATGCCTGAGGACATCTGGGTCTTCTTCGAAGCTGTGCTTGTCGGCAGTGTGTTCCCCAGATTCCTGCTGGGTGAGTAGGCTTGGGTACAGATTTTGGCTTTTCTCACTGCCGTGTTGGCCTGTTTTCACTTGGGAACGTGTTTCTGTGGGTTCACTTCCTTTCTGTGTCTGGGTGCTGCCCCCCCTTTCAGCCACTGTGGAGTCGATGCCTGTCGGCGACCTCTGGGTTTTTTTCCTCTGCGGCATCACTTCTAGGGACTGTGCTGCCCAGCCTGAGTGGTTCGGTGGTTGCCACCTAGCTCTTGCCTACCTGCCGGCTGGCCCTTGCCGCACCACCATCTGGAGAGCCCTTGGCGTCCGTGCTGGGCCGGCCCCCGTTCTCCCTCTCAGCTGGTGCTGCTGTGCCGGGAGCGTGTGCGGACATGGCCGCGTGCTCAGAAAGGTTGTGGCTTTGCCCACATCCCCAGCTTCTGAGCAGGCCCCTTTCCCTCCCGCTGGGTCATTGGGCACTCTGGAGGGGCCTGGGGATTGCCCTCCCTCGGGCTGGGACTCCCCACTGAGCTGTTCTCCAGAGTCCCTGCTCTCTGTGAGTGACTGAGCTGTCCTGTGTCCGGAGTTCTGGAGTTGGACCAGCACCATCTTGCTGTGGCTTTTTTCATTTTTCTTGATGGCTGGCCAGTTGCTTAGTCTTTGACAAACAAACAAAACCTACCTTCACTGCTGTATGTTTGAGTTTTGACAAGTGGCTGTGTGTTTAACACTCACAGTCAAGGTGACATCTCCGTCACGTCACAGAGTCCCTTTGTCCCCTGTACAGTAGTGCTATAGCCTAGATCACTGCTGGTCTGCTTTCTTCCGTGGGGGTTAGTGTTAGCTCTTTCAGGTTTTGATAGAAATAGACCCGTGTATGTGCTCATTTTGTGGCTCGCTGCTTCCGTGGAATGAAATGGTTCTGACATCGATCCACGCTAGTGTGTCTGCCAGCGGTTTTCTTTTCGAACTCAGGAGGCTTCCATTGTATGAGCAGAGCGTGGCTTCCCGGTCCCCTGCTGATGGGCACCGCGCTTGTTCCCAGGGTCCGTCTCTTGTGACTGACCCTGCCAGGGACACTGTGCACAGGTCCACAGGCGGGGTGTGTTTTCGTCTCGTTGAGTAGCGTACAGAGGAGTACATGGACATATGACCGACCGTTGGAGGAGGTTGCCGGAGTGTCTTCGCAAGTGACGAATCTCCCACTAATGAGGGAGCCCCGGTGCCCCTGACTGTTGCCAGCACTTGGCCTCGTTGGTCTGTCCAGGTGCCCTTGGAGTGGACGTGTGCAGCCAGCTTCCCACGGCTTTCCTCCGTTCCTTCCCGAGGACTGGAGACGCTTGTAGGTAGTCTGTGGTTAGCTGCGTGTTCAAGTATGCTGCCCGACTTCGGGTTTTGTATTTAATTCTGTGTCAGTTTGGGTGACTTGTGACTTCTAAGGAATCTCAGTTTTACCTAAATGATCGAATTAAATTATTATCCCTTCAATGTGTGCCTGTCTGTAGTGACGTCTCCTCTTGTTGCTGTCACTTGAGTTTCTTTCCTCCGTTTGGTCTGCTTTGTCATCTTCTGTGATCTTCTAAAAACATGCTTTAGATTTTTCCTGATTTCTTTTATTTGCTATTGAACTTTTCTTCCTTTTTATTTTGAGTTCGCTTTGCTCTCCTCTCTGGTTGAAGGCAGAAAGCGAGCACTTACAGCCCTGTCTCCGCGCCAGCCTGTAGCTCTCCAGCAGGAGCGCCCTGTTTGCGTGCTGGGGCGCTTGTCCTTCTCGGGGCGCCGCCCGCAGCCCCCCCTGCGGCATCCTCCCCCCCCCCCCCCCCCCGTGGCTTACCTGGAGTGTGGGCCGGGTCTGCGCTGGCTGCGCGGCTGCTGGGCTCCTGCAGGGCTCCGGTTTTACACTCTCTTGTGCTCAGACAGTAGAGTCCGCGATGTCAGCCCCGACTCTGTTGGGGTCTGACGGTCTGCAGAGCGGCTTTCTGGAGCGCTCAGCGGGTGAGGGCACACGGCGCGTGCTGTGCCAGCACTGTGGGGTGCTCTGCCATGGGCGCCCCGGCTGTGGGCGCCCTGTCCCGCCGCCTGTGACAGGCCTTGTGGTCTCGGTGCCCGGCTTGGGTTCTGCTCCTCTGTGTTTGTCCTTGCGGTCTGCTGTTACAGGTACGGTCTCTAGGATTTCTGTATCTCCTGGATGGATTAACCCTTTTGTCATCAGGGAGTGTCTGTCTCTCGTCCAGGTGCCGGTCCTTGTCCCCAGGGCCGCCTCCACTCCTGAAGCACAGCCGCTCAGCTTCCTGACCACTGGCGCGCCTGTGCCGCGCCTTTCCCTTCCTCCTCGTACGTCTTCACGCTCTGTTGGCGGTCTTCCCTTTTTGATTCTATTTTTTTTAAAGTTTTCGTTTTCAGTAATCCCTGCCGTTATGGGGCTCGAACACACAAGCCCCTAAGATCAAGAGTCCAGGGTCCACACTGAGCCACCCAGGCGCCCCTCTCCCGTCTTTCTCTTTAACACGAGCACCGGCCTTGTCGCTGAAGTGTTCAGAGCGGTCACGTGTAAGTGGTTCCTGAGACCTGTGGGCTTGAGATCTGCTTTCTAGTTTTTTTTTCCTTTCCTCATTTTTTCCTTTTCTTTCTTCTTTTATGGCTTATGTTGGACTATTTCTCAGTACTCTGCTTTATCCAGTAGTTTTTGGGGGCTCGTTTAGGGTTTACAGTATGCATCTTTACTTCTGCGCAGTTGACTTCAGATAAAGCGATACCGTTTCACAAATGACGTCAGAAGCGCCTTTTCCCTTCCCGGCCTCTGTGGTGCTGGCGGCGTTCACTCCCTGCAAGCGCAGACATGCTGCTTTGCTTTCAACAGTTAGCCTTTTAAAAAAATCACTATTGTTATTATTATTATTTTAAAGATTTTATTTATTTATTGGACAGACAGAGGTCACAAGCAGGCAGAGAGGCAGGCAGAGAGAGAGAGGAGGAAGCAGGCTCCCTGCCGAGCAGAGAGCCCGATGTGGGACTCGATCCCAGGACCCTGAGATCATGACCTGAGCCGAAGGCAGAGGCTTTACCCCACTGAGCCACCCACATGCTCTGCCCATGTTCTTGTTTAATAAAACACTCAGTTTTGGGCGCACGGGTGGCACGGTGACTGCCTTCGGCTCAGGTCATGATCCCGGGGTCCTGGGATCAGGTCCCGAGTCGGGCTCCCTGCTCAGAGGGGAGCCTGCTTCTTCCCGTCCCTCTGTCCCTCCCCCTGCTTATACCCCCCACCCACCCCCGTCTCTGTCAAGTAAATAAATAAAGTCTTAAAAAAAAAAATTCATTTTGGTGTTTTTTCATCTGATTATAGTTTTGACCATATCCCTTGAAACATTAATGAGTATTTTTCTCCATGATTTTATTTTATTTATTTTTTTAAACATTTATTCATTTTGAGAGAGTACATGCGTATGCAGGGGTGGGGGAGGGGAGAGAGAATCCTCAAGCAGACTGCCTGCTGAGCCCAGAGCCCGGCTTCAGGGCTCGATCCCAGGGCTCTGGGATCATGAGCTCAGCCGAACCTGCGAGTCAGACACTCAGCCGACGGAGCCACCCAGGCACCCCCTGTGTATTATCTTATGATTGCAGTTTCGATTTTATCTTTGGGTTAATCATTCAAGAGAGAATACTTTGGTTTCTGATCATTTGTATTAGTTGTTTAAGGGGTGTACAGTTAAATCTTACGGTTAAAGTTGATTTGGTGTCACGTGTGACCAGGCAGGGAGCACGTGGGACACCCGCTGGGCTCTGCCGTGGGCCGTCCCGGCCACACGGTCTCACAGTGGTTTGTGCTGGTGGTGACAGTCTGCGTTGTCTGTGCGCCCCAGGCGTTCACCGAGGTGGCCCGTTGACCCTGTCGTGAGGTGACCAGCATCACATGGGTGGGCAGGGGCATGGAGTATTGCAGGGAGCAGCGGGCCAGCTTTGGTCTCCCTGTGGAGCGGCCGTGCCGTGGGGTCCCTGGACTCCTGCATCCGCGCGGTGGGCCTCAGGGATGCCTGCGCCCGCGGGACCGTGGACACGCGGGGTGGGGGTGCAGCCTGGGGGTGCAGAGGTTTGGGTGTGCAGATACCAAAGCCATCGCCCTTTTAATGCATTTTTCTTCTGCTTCAGGTAAACCTTAAAATGAGGGAGATAACAGAAAAAGAGGTGAAGTTAAAACAGCAGTTGTTGGAAAGCCCAGCTCACCAAAAGGTAAAGGGCCAGTTCACCTCCTCCCGAACGTATCCCGCTGGTGTCCTCCGGGTTTAAAGAATTGTCGGTACTATTTGCTTCCTCTTTACTGGCGCGCCCCTGCCCCACCCCTGCGGAGGAGCGAGGCCCCGAGGTCTCCCGGCAGACCAGCTCCGTGCCTCGGTGGGCGTGGCAGCGCACTGGGGTTTCTCCCTGCCGGGGGTGGGCGGGAGGGTGAGGGGTCGTGTAGGTCACGTGGGAGGGAGAGGGAGATGTTGGGAGGGACTGGGAACTCAGAATGGGGACGCGTAGGGCTACCTGGGAATTAGCCTCTGGATGCCACCAGTTGAGGAGAAAGTCGCCAGCTGTCAGGGGTGCCCCCGAGAATCCCTTCTGTGGCCCACGAGGTCGAGCGTGGCCGGTGGTGTGTCTAGAGCCTGGAGCCCAGGCAGATGATGTTACGTGTCCCGTGGAGCGACACGGATGCTGCATTATCCGTTCTGCTCATTTCTGTCCTGTCCTTCCCCCTGCGATAGTACTTTTTGTGCCAAGCAGGCATGTGACTGCACCCACATCCCTTACACGCGTGTACCATGTGGCCCGGCCACGTCTGTGGTCTTGGCGTCCCTTCGCCTCCTCCACGCGCTCCCGGACTCCGGGAATGCCGTGGGCACCACGCTCTGGGCCACACTTTCCGAGCCTCATTGGTCTGCAGATGGGCACAGACGACGCCCTGAGCACCTCTCCGAGTGGCCATTGGCATCTGTCGGTGGTGGTGCCTGGCCCGCGCCGAGTTTCCGGGGTGTCCTCTGCTCTCGCAGAGGCTAGTGTTGGTGGAGGTGCCTGTGACTTCCCACCTCAGTCGTGTGGTGAGCGAGGGCGTCCGGGTCACGTGCACCGGACAGCCCTTACCTCTCAGAGGACGTCCCGGCTCGTGAATGTTGCGTGACGGTGTGTCTGGTGCGGTTCCGCCGGGCCTGTCTGCTGACACTCTCTCCTGCTTCCTCCCCTGCTTCCCGAGCAGTCCCCCTCCAAGTGG
Source organism: Mustela lutreola (assembly GCF_030435805.1). Taxonomy (NCBI): domain Eukaryota; kingdom Metazoa; phylum Chordata; class Mammalia; order Carnivora; family Mustelidae; genus Mustela; species Mustela lutreola. The sequence continues at coordinate 1,713,351 of NC_081301.1, forward strand.
TACTGGAAGTTAGTGCCCGTAAGTGAACGCCGTGCGCCCAGCCGCACCAGACAGCCTTCGTGTTGCGGTCACTTGCTTCCATTAAACAGCTGCTCACACTCGAACCTGGTCCTTTGGTTGAAAGGTCCTCCCTGGGATGGGCGCTGCTTTTCTCCAGGGCGAGCCGTAACCCGGTTCTGGGCTCAGTAGGCTTTTTGTAGCCCATACCCAGCTTGGTTTTGCCCGATTTTTTAGGTCATTTTATAGGCAGACTCTGGCGTTTCTTCTTATGGACACTTAGTTGTGGAGAGCCATGCAATAAATGCAAGGAGTCACGTATGCGGAAGTGCCTGGGTTTTGAGGAAGCGAGACTGATTGGCTGACGGCAGACATGGGTGAGCCCGTGCGCACTGCGCGATCAGGGAGAGGGGCGCGTAACTAGAGCGGTGATTGGCCGAGGCGGTGGATATATATATAGTGGGGAGATTGCCTGTGGAAACACAGAAAAAAAGTGAGAGAGGAAAACGAACAAATAAAGAAGCTTGCCACCCATCACGTCTCCGGGTCGTTCTTGCTGGCGAGAGCGACACTTAGTTTACTTCTTTACGTGACGAGCATAAAAAGAGACGAGAGGACCCATCTCTAGTCTCACAGACACAGGAAGGAACGGTCGGATTTCCAGGTTACTCTTGACATTTTATCAAGATGTTACATCCCTGACGGTGAGATTGACTGTGACATCTCCTAGTGAGTGTGACCCGGGTCATGGCGTGGCTGCAGGAGGCGTGCCTCGTGGAAGGCCACTCGCGTGGCGGAGGGGGACGTCCCTCTCTAGAGACGTCTCGTGGGGTGTGCGGGGCACCCCTGCTTCCTTCCCACCCCTGCACTCTGGGGTGGGGAGCGGGACGGCCAGGCAAGGCTCTGAATTAGGTCAGCAGATTCAGGATTTCTGGAATCCAGTTTAACAGTAAGTGTGAATTTTCCCATAAGAAGAAAGTTAAAAAGTGGGGATTTGGGTCTGCAGTTTTAGCTGTGCTCCCCTTGCTGATGTGCTCAGGCAGCAGAACCCGTTTGTTGCCCCGTTCCTGTGGGAAACACGGGGCCCTTCCAGTGGTGCGCTTTAGGCTGGAGCTGTGGTGCACAGAGCTTTCCGTAGACTCTTCGTTGCCCGTGCCTTCAGTTTAATTGTTCAGACCAGCCAGTCCGTAGTGTTTTATCATGAGGGAGACACCATGGCTGTCAGCTGGCCAGCGCATGCGTTTGCTGGATTCTGCTTTGTGGCCAACTTTGGGGAGGATTTTGCTTCTCTCTGAGATGCGTTTGTAACCAAGACGAGGACAAGCTTGTTAGGAGAGTTTGTGTGTCTCCGCACTTCTGGAGCCCTGATGGCCAAGGGCCTGAGTGTTAAGTTATGTTACTTAGTGAGGATGTCATCGGGAATTGAGCCATCCTGTAGGAAGGCGAGTCCCAGCGGACAGTGTTGTAGAGTCTGAAAGACGCGGTCAGGAGCAGTGGCCCTTCCGGCCTCGCATAGAGGCTGGTAGCTGGGGCCGCGCATCCAGCGCCTGGTGGACAGGCTCGGCTCGTGTGGCCGAGCCTGGGGCGCGGCGGGCAGGCCTGGCAGGCTCCGCCACTACGCGCTGGCGCTCTGTGGCCTGGCGTGTTAGAGACCTGCCTTGAAGGTAACGAGACAAGCTCTTTGGACCCCGAGGTTGAGTCCTTTTCCCCAATCTTCAGCCCATGCCATCCGTCTTCCACGCAACGCCATCTGCTTTGCTGCATGCCGTGCTCCGTCTGTCACGTGTGTGCTGTGTCGTGTGTGTGGAAGCCTGGCCCGGTGCATGCGCTCTGCTCTGAACCCGGCCCGTGGGCTGTCCCCGTGGCCGCCCGCTGTCCCCGCTGTCACGGGCCCTGAGAAACAAGTTAAAGTCTCCATGAGCACATGTCAAGGGCACGGAGGAAACCGTTCCTGCTTGGACAGAGTTTTGGACGCACGGCCCGCCCCAGCTGTGTCGACTCTTCTGCTGGGAATGATACTCAGACAACTTTAAATTCTTGATTACTCAGTGATGGTTTTTCTTCGGGTGGAATCCGGCATGAGTCTCAGAAATGCGCGGTCGTCAGGATGGACTGGTTTTCTTTCCTGTTTGCCTCGTGTGTTTTCTTCCCCTGGAGCGAGGCGGCTGTGCCGTGAGGGTCGATGCAGAAGAAACGGAGTGCGTGCACGGCGGGACCCCGGGGACGGGCGCCTGCGTGGACTCGCCTCCCCTGGGTGGCATGTGTGTCGGCACACCGTCCCCAGATATCCTGTGGTGGGGGCCGTGCCGGCAGGCCGGGGGTGGCGCGGGATCCGGTGCACAGCCCCTCCTCAGAAGGCAGGAGGGTGGAGGCCGTGGCCGCCTGCTTGTCACAGGGCATGTGCGCGTGTCCGGTCTCCTGACGCCCTGTTGCGTTTATGAGAAGTCTATGGAATTTTAACGCGGTTTGGGGAGTTTCTCAAACCGTACGTTAGTGTTGTTTCGCCCCTTTCTTAACAGCTGAGGTTAGGGCTGATCCCACCGAGCCAGGAGCAGAGAGGCAGGTCTTCCGAGCCTCAGTGTCTCACCATTTAACTTGTTTCTCATCGTGCCGAGCGGGTGGCTTTCGGGAGTGTGGCCGCGCACCCTGCCTCCTCTCTCGCACGCCCTCAGAGTGGGACAGCCCGGCAGCGTCCTGCTGTCCCCCAGGGTGGCCGTGGCGCTCAGCTCCCCGGGTCTTAGCATGTGTGTTCAAGGCAGAGCACGTCATCCGGACATTCAAGCTTTTCCTGTGTGGTTGCCATTGTTCCCGCGTCATCCAGTGGGCATCGTGTCCGCCGTCCACGTGACGGGCTGCAGCGTGGCGGTCGTGGGGGCGCGGCGCGCGTACACTGTTCTCCTTCTGTCGACTGCAGGTGCGCTATCGCCGAGAGCACCTGTCCGCCCGGCAGCCGCCCTACTTCCCGTTGTTGGAGGACCTGATGCGCGACGGCAGTGACGGGGCCGCGCTCTTGGCTGTGGTCCACTACTACTGCCCAGAGCAGATGAAGCTGGACGGTGAGTGCTGCACGCCCCCGGGGGGGAACCCGAGCCCTGCGGGGCGCGCCACGCGTGTGTAGGGCCAGATGCATAAAGGGCCGGGGCGTAGCACGCGGAGTCCTTGACCCCAGCCAGGATGTCTGTGGATAGATGCAGACAGACCAGGGGGATGTGCTTATGCTTGACCTGCGTTTTTATTTCACGGAGAAATGGGATTTTGGAAGTATTTGGGTAAAGTCTTAAACTTATGTGACTTCTCTTACATTTCAGTGTGGTTAGGGTTTTGTCTGTCTTGCTACAGTCCATTTGAAACATCTAGAACTGGGGGCCTGGTGGCTCCGTCTCAGCTCAGGCCTTGATCTCAGGGTGGTGAGCTCAAGCCCTGCGTGGGGCTCCACGCCCTCCTCAGTAAAACTGAAATCATCTAGAGCCTAGTTGGGGGGCGGCAAGTGTGGGGTGCGTTTCTGAGTGGCTCCCGCATGCGTCCTGCTGGTGACAGGTCAGCGTGTCTCTTAGGTGCACGTAGCCCGGTGGGTAGGGAGGAGACGCAGACGCTCCGTGGACTGCAGGGCAGCGGAAGTGTGCGGGGGCTGCGGGAACAGGAATTCGGGTTTAGGTTTTGCTAAGCATCTTTCCTTCTTTCTGAGGGAGGGAGGCGCAGGCCAGGAGCGTGCCCAGATGACTCCCTTACCGGTGAAGTATTTGTGTTAGGCGCGGACCCCAGGGGATGGAGTGGAGGTTATTCTGCCTCAAGCACGGGGGAGGTGGATGTCATAGTGTTTGTAGCTAAAGCAGTAGCTGAGCTTGAAAGAAAGGGGCAGTCTTGGGTTCCAGAGAGGGTCTCTGTCATGGAGTGAAAGTCGTGGCTGGCCCTGGGCCCATCAGGCCTCTCATGCTCGTCTGGCCTCGGGGCTGTGTTTTTAGGAGCATTGTGATCGGACCAAGGAAAAGACAAGGAAAGGCCTGTGTATTGGCCTTGGAAAGATTGAGGAGACTTGTCGGAAGCCTGTGGCCCTGGGGCTGGGGTGATCTTTCTTGAGGGAACAGATCTTCCAGGATGCATCATGGGTGTGAAGGGGTTGACTTGTATGTTGCCCGTGTGGTGAGGGGGAAGTTTCTTCCTGATCTGAGTCTAGCACTAGTTGGAGTCTGGGGCCATGGCCGGGGGTGGGGTCTGCTTAAGGCACCTCCAGGAGCCAGGGCTCCCACGTGCCCGCAGAGAACGGCCACCCGTCCTGAAGACAAGCTCCGTGGGAAAGCAGGGCCGTGTGGGGAACGGCACATCTGTCAGATCTGACTCCCAGGCAGGGGTGAAAAGGAATGTTGGAACGAGAAACAGAATGTTCAGAATGAGGAAGGACGTTAGAAAAGAGGTGGGAACCCTAAGAAGGGGGCGGGATTGTTCAGAGTGTGCTGGAACTTTCCTGGGCCTCAGAACCTCGATGGGGGTTTCCATGCCTGTCGCCCTCCACATTCTGGCTGTTTCTTGGGTCCGCCTTCCGGCTCAGCAGTGCAGACAGCTCCTGGTGCATCCGGCCTGCCCTCTGACCTGTGCGTCGGAATCGCAAGACAAAACGAGCTTCTGGCAGGCGGGAGTCCCCGGGACAGAGGAGGTGGAGCCACGGGAAGACGTGGCCGCGTTGAGCCTCGTTGCGTCTGACAGCAGCACATCAGCGTGGGTTTTAAAAGTCACCAAAGTCCAGGAGGCACGAATGGAGTCACACCCTTCAGTTCAGTCACGGCAGCTGAGGGGGCGCGTGTACAAGTGGGGGAAGGTGGGGAAGATTCGGCTCCAGGGACCTGGCTTGGTCGAGTGCACGACTGCGCGGGGTCTGCGCTTTGAAAATAAGCAAGCCCGGAAGTGTCTATGGAAAATGGATTTGATTAAGGCCCCAGAAGAAGCCTCGGCAGATTGCAGAGAACGGATACTCTTCCCACAATGCAGTCAATGGAGAAATCGTTCTTCAGATCTCTAAAATTTTTAATGTTAAGAAAGCAAAGACGATGCATGGCCGTCCTAGTGGGGGTGTCCAGTGCGAGCTCCCCAAGGGCAGAGTTCCCATCTGTCCCGTCCAGGGGCGCGTCCCGCCCATCTCTCCCGCGCCCAGGACAGGTCGGTGCCGGGTACCCGCGCCGCCCAGCGAACGGACGACACGCACAGAGCTTGTGCTGGGCAGCCATGGGCGGCGGGAAAGGGCAGGCCTGTGGCCGCAGGGCACGTTCTGGAAAATGAGAACTTTAAAACAATGAACGAACGAGGTTGATCTAGCGCTAGAAGCCCGAAGAAAGCCGAGGGAAGGGGAGCGGCGAGTGGCTTCTCTCTCCTTCCGTCGTCAGCAGCCCCGACAGCAGGGAGCTGAGGTGCGGACTCGGTCTCGGAGGGCGCCGGGCCGCGTCCGGACTCTGAGTGGCGAGTGCCTGGATACAGCGCGGCGAGGAGCGGCGGCACTCAAGCCGGGGAAGGGGACCCGCTAGCTCCCGAGAAGCCCAGAAAGGCAGCAGGACAGACGCACTCAGGGAGGGACACAGTGGGGACTCGGCAGGGATGCCTGCCGCCAGCGCAGTCGCTCCTCCTTCAGGCCGCGGTGACCTGACACAGCTCAGGAGATGGGCCACACAGCTCTCGTGTCGCGCGTCTCACGCACAGCCGGGCAGGCTTGGTGGCCGGGCGCCCTGAGAGCCGGCCCTGGAGGGAGCGTCTCATTCCGGAGGGCGAGACGCTGCTTCTTGATGTGCGCCTGCCCAGGCGGCTGCCTGCCTCCCGCGGCGCCTCCGGTCCGTCTGCTGGTCCGTCTGCCGCGCTCCCGTGCACACGCCTCAGGGGTGAATGGGGGGGTGTGGCGCGCACACGGGGTGGGGGTGGGGTGGGTAGTACGCAGCCACAAGAGAATGAAATCTGGCCTTTTGCAACCACATGCATGGACCTAAAGGGGGTCAGGCTCCGTGAAGTAAGACAGGTAGATAGTGTATGATTTCACTTACGTGTGGGATGTACAAACACAAACACAAAACAAGTCAACGCTGGGGGTGGGTGGGTGGTTGCCCCGGGGGGGGGCGGGGAGGGAGAGTAAGGACGTCAGCCACAGGAGCAGCCCCGGGGCGACAAGGACAGCTCGGGGGTCCAGTCGGCAGTGTGGGCGCGGCCTCGTGCGGGGACAGACGGTGACCTCACGTGTCGTGGGGAGCGTCTCGTGACGTATGTAGCTGCCAGCTCGCTCTTCTCTACGCCTGAAGCTAGTGTAATGTCAGCTGCGTGTCAGTCAGTCGAGCCGGGGCGCCCCGGGGCTGAGCGGGTGAAGCGTCTGCCTTCGGCTCAGGTCATGATCCCGGGGTCCTGGGGTACAGGCCCGCGTCAGGCTCCCAGCAAAGAGAGTCCAAAAGCAAAGTGGACGGCGGGAGAGAAGACGGGGAACAGTGAGAGGCCCTGTCTGGACAGACAGGACCGGAAGGCGGGGGTCGGCTGCAGAACGTGCCGGAAACAGGCTGTGAGAAGCCGCTGGACGCCCTGGGAGCCCGCCGGTGCTGGGCCCCTGCGTCTACACAGCCTGCCCTCGGGGTACTGGCCTCGGGGTCCTGCCCTGCCCCTGCCCTGCCTCCGGGAGCCACTGTCCCTGAGTCCTGAACAAAGGAGGACCCATTGACGGTGCTTGGAAGAAGTTTCTAACTACATTCACAGATGCGAAGCATCAGTCAGTATAAAACCCGTGATTTCCTCGGATTGTTCGTTTGTTGCCGGTCCAGTACACGAATCGTTACAGAAAGGGACCAAGTAACGTGACAATTTACTTGGAAGTGCGAAGGCAAAAGGACGCGCCACTGTTCGACTGCGGTTTATTTGGGTGCGCGTGAGTCACAGGAGACGCACGGGGACTCCCGCTGTAGTTTGCTCCAGACGCTGCCTTGGTTCCGCGCTGGATTTTCTCTCTCTGGACCATCTGAGAAGGACTTGGGGGACAAAGGCATTCTGTCCTCACAGCAAGAGTCAGGAACGTTCTGTCCATTGTCGCCGTAGTGTCGCTGTTTGCTATCGCTCCCAGTGCGGGTTCGAGCCCACGCCACACCGTAGGTGGTCATCAGGCCTCTTGTGTGGTGTCCCATCGTCGGGAGCCGGTTCCCAGTCTTTTTTGTCTTTCTCGGCCTTGACCTTTTGAAGAGTACAGCAGGTCCTTTAATTTGTGGAACGTCCCTTGTTTGGGTTTGTCCGTTGGCCCTCCTGCTGAGATCCTGGGCGTGCATTTTTAGCAAGAATGCCCCAGCAGTGGTGTATCTTCCCAGGGTAGGCTGGTGTCGTGGCCCCTTGGGTTGCTTGGTTCAGGAGGTGTCCCCAGGCTTCTCCAGTTTGAGACCGCTAGGATTGCTTTCTCATTAATTCGTCATTTGGGGAAGGGGCTCTGAGACCGAAGCCTGTTTCTCATCAGACTTCAAATTGCTGGTGGTCATGTCCGTCAGCGGCTTTCTCTCTCTGGCCTTTCCTCTTTGCCTGTGAGCCTGCCCCTGAGGGGAGTGACGAGCCTTCTTGCCCCTGCCTGTGTGTTGGTCTGACTCGGGGGCTCGAGTTCTTGCTGGTCCAGCGCTTGTGACGGGGTTTCGGACAAGTCATTCTGAAGAATCAGAGTGTGGGGACTTGGCTCTATGAAGACCAGGTTTTGTTGAACTTTACATTGGCCAAACCGGTGGTTTGGGCCTGGGAGAGTCCAGTGGCCCCGAGGAGCTGGACCGGCCATGTTCTGGGGGCTTGGTGCCGGGGAGGCGCCTGGTGCCGGGGACGGGTGGCCACCTGGGGGGAGGCCGTGAGGTCTCAGTCTACCTGAGGTGGGAGTCCCTGCCTGGGATGAAACACCTACACCTGAAACACAAAACTTAGAGGATTTTGGGAAGAAAAAAATAGGAAAATATTTTTTGGACATCAGCGTTGGGATGAATTACTGAAATTACAAAACAACCACAAGCGATAGAAAGAATTATTACATTTAACCATATTGAAGGTCAGGGCGCTGACCAAGGAACACTGTAAACAAAATGAAGTGACAGATGATAATCCGTGAGAAAATGATGGGACCAACAGACAAAGGGTCATTGCTCCGTCCTGCCGTAACCATGGTGAGCGGAGAGTCTGCAAATGAGAGGACAAGGAGCAGCCCGCGGAGAAGGGACAGGCGTCGCGGAGGACGTCAGGGATGCCCCCCGTGGTCAGGGAGGTGCCATTTCAGAAGGGGGACCTCACGCTCGTCCAGGTGGCGGGAGCTCCGAGGCTGGCTAACGCCCAGCTGTGGCAGGGGGGAGCCGAGAGCAGGTGGCCCGGTGTGCGGAGCGCGGCTCCTGCTTCCCCCGCTGCCTCTTGGAGAGCCGCAGGAGCTGCGCGCAGAGTTGGTTCTCACGGCGTAGCAGCGGGAGTTGGAGGACGCCGGCCAGCTGTCCACACGCAGGACTGAAATCTCCCGCCCACACAGACAGACGGGGAAACGTAAACCTGAGCTTGGGGAAAGACAGGCTGCAAAATGGCAGGTGGCCTGTGTTACCCAGAGCGTCCATTGGAGAAAGCTGGGTCGTGGTGCCATGTGCATGGACACCTGTGTGGGCACGGGTGCCGCAGCCGGAGAGAGCCGCAGCCTTGGGCGCGCGGTGGGGGTGGGCTTCAAGACTGTCTGTGGGATTCAAGCACTGGAAGAGAAGACCGGAATCAGATAAGGTGTGCTGTGATCGCTTCTCCCGTCTGCGTGCGGGTGCTCTGGGATCCGGTCCCTGCATTTGTCAGTTTTACAATCTGCACTTAAGATAAGGGACGCGCTTCTGAGGTCTGCCGGCGCTCACAGTTACTGGGTTTCTCTGGAGGCGTGGGGCAGGCTGGGCTCCTCTGCGAGGGGGGCGCACGCAGATCTCAGTTGTCCTGCTTCCAAACTCTTGGCGGTGGCTTCTTGAAAAGAGTTATTTTCAAATAAGTTCTACTTCTGGCATTCTTGTGTGTGTGAGCTTGCGGGCAGGGCTCCCATAGTGCTCGGCTCGGCTCCTTCCACGCTGGCTGGAGAGCAGCTGTCTTCCCCCCGCTCCCCCGCCCCCCAGCCCCAGCACTCAAGACTCCGGGGTGGGGGGGCCCGTGTGTGAGTTGACCGCTGGAAGGGTCTGGCATCCTGTAAAGCCGCATACCTGGGAAATTGTCCTGCCCTGGATGCCAGTGGCCGGCGGTCCCCAGCCGCTTTGCTGGAGGGAGATTGCTGCTGCATGTGGTCTCCTGATTTTGTGTGTGTGTGATTAGAAGTATTTGCTGTTATTCCTTGGAAAGCCTGACATTTCCCGTTTGGTACCCCTGTCCCCACCCCCTAGGGGAGATCACGTCTCGCAGGGGGTTTGCGGTTGGCGAAGGAGACGCAGTGGAACATTCGCCAGCTTCGTACGGCAAGGCCCTTGGAGAAGCCACGGGGTGCTGCCGCTGTCCGTTTTGGAGCCCGTCTTAAATCCCAGACGGTTTCTGTTACGCATTTTAGGTGTTAACAGTTAAATTCAGGTCCTGGGGATTCTCGGATCTCTTTGTTGAGTGTTTGCTTACTGTACTTAGTGTCACTCGTTACATTTCCTGTGACGTTTACTTAGTGTCACTCGTTACATTTCCTGTGACGTTTAGTCCGTGATGCTGCCCTTTCACAGCTGCACTCCCTCCGTTCAGCATGTGTTCAGGGCAGAATTAGACACAGGCGTGTACGCGCACCTTGGGAGCAGAGTATCCCCAGGGTCAGCCACTCCTGTCTTGTCCGGCAGACATATGCCTGAAGGAGGTCACGTCCATGGCCGACAGCCTGTACAATATCCGGCTTCTGAGAGAGTTCGCCAACGAGTACCTCAACAGATGCTTCTATCTCACGCTGGAGGACATGCTCTATGCTCCCCTCGTGCTGAAGGTGACCGTGAGTTAGTAAAGACGCAGTTTCTAAACCCATTTATGAATAAGCTGCTTACTGTGTGCCTGGTTTTGTTTCCTTTAGCCGAACGTTATGGTTTTCATCGCCGAGCTCTTCTGGTGGTTTGAGAACGTCAAACCGGATTTCGTCCAGCCCAGGGATGTTCAGGAACTGAAGGACGGTGAGTGGCAAGCCTTCTGGGAGGAGATGGTGGTCTTGTCCGAGCTGCCAGGTACAGCGACAGGAAGGCGCCCGTCACGGGGCTCTGCCTTTCTGCACAAGGCTGTGTTTAACTGCTTTCTCCTGGGAACACGGAGCCCTGGGCGGCCGTCTTCGCTGCCGTGTGCTGCTGCGCTGTGGCCCGCGGTGGTCACTGCACGAGCTTTTCTGCTCTGGGCCTGTGCTTGTCCACAGCATCAGAATCCCAGCATATTTGGAGAAGCGCTGTTGGGGCTTCTGGTTAGCCTTCCTGGAGGGGGGTGTACGGCTCTGCTCTCGCCCACGAGGAAGGAGAAACATCTGTTGACTGTGATCTAGGATCAATCTGCCAGCCCTGGGAATCAGCCAGGACCCTGGGAATCCAGGGAGGGGGAAGAGCATCTCCATGTCCACATGGTTCCTTGTTGAGGATCTAAAAAGCTATAAAGGAAATAGAAATCTGATGTATTAAAATTAAGGTGTTTTTCATTGAAAGAAAGTAAAGAGTTAAAAAAAAGAAGTCACAGTGGGGAGAAGGTGTTTATGATATGTACAACAGTTACCTGCTGTTGGAGTGTGTCCCTGCTGTCTGACATCCTGGTGCCCAGCGCGTGTCCCTGGCGTCTGGCGTGACCAGTGCCCGGAGCGTGTCCCTGGTACTCGAAGTATATAAAAGCTCATGCATATCAGTAAGAAAAAAGAACAGAAAAATGAGCAAGAGACTGGAATAGGGAGTTTAAGAAAGCCGTATTGCAGACGCCTGGTAACCTTGCAGGGAAGGGCTTAGCCTACTTAGCACTGGAAACACCACTGCTGGGCGGACACCCCACCAGACTGGCAGTAAGACAGTCGAGCAGGGCCAGGGCTTGGGGCGGGAATGCAGGTGCAGCTCTCTCCCCTTTTGTTTTTGGGATGGCGGGTCACCGCAGCTCAAGGGCCTGTGCGTCCCCTCTTGCCCGAGAGGCCGGAGCCTGTCCCGCCCCTGCCAGCCGGCCCCATCCTCATTGCCACCTCACTGGCCTCCTTCCCGTGGTGTCCTGTGAGGTCGCGCCCTGACCGTGACCCTTCTCTGCACCGTGGTCCTTGCTGTGCTCTCCTGGGAGCCCCAGCTCCCAGCAGTGTGTATGGAGCCCGGCCGGCACCAGCGGTGCTGATGGGAACGAGATGCCTCGTGGTGACCATTCGGTGTTGTGACCTGTGCTCTGGCCGGAAGAGCTGGCCTCCGAAGGGGGTGGTGGTTTTTCAGAAGAAGTGGGAGGGAGGCGTGCAGGCAGCCGTGCAGGGCAAGGGGGCACGTGTGAGGCTGCCTGTGGGCTGTGGCCTGGCTTGTGGGACCCACGTGACCCCTCTCTTCTGTAGGGCATGTCCTGGTCTGGCACTGGCCGCGTGGGTGCCAGGCAGTCCTCCAGGCTGACTGCGTGTGTCTGCTCACAGCTGTCACTGGTCCTCCCACGTCCTCATGGTGGGTCTGGTGGAGTTGACATGCCACCAAGTGGTCACTGGGTCTCCTCTGCAGGGCTGTGGGCCACCTTTCGTCTTCCAGGTGCAGGCCCGGTTCTGCCTCTGGCTCGTCCATGCGCGAGGCCTTTGTGCCGACGTAGTGGGGTCCGTGGGCAGCCCAGTTGGCAGCGGCCGGCAGCCTAGTCCACATTCTGAATTGACGTGCTGTTTGCCAGGCTCGGGCTTTTCTGCCAGCTGGCCGTGCCGTGGCTACGGGCAGGAGCTGGGGTGGGGCCGCGGCGGACGTCGCCCACAGCCGGAGGCACCAACAGCTTCTGGGCGTGGTTGGAGGCCGGTTTGCCCTCCTCACTGGGAGCGTGTGACGGCGTTCTGCTCAGGACACGTTGTCCTGGGTGACCTGTGGCCGAGGCGTTTGGTCTCCGCCGTGCCCAGTGTGTGCCGGGTTGCTTTGTTGGTTTGTCTAAAGACGTCCTTATCTGGGGAAAAGAGGGTGAGCGAGTGTGTGCACGCTTGTGGGGGGGGCAGAGGGACAAAGAAGCCTGGGCAGACCCCCTCCAAGCACAGAGCCTGACACGCGGCTCCATCCCAGGGCCCCGAGATCATGAGCTGGGCGACGCTGAGGGTCGGACGCTTCGCCGACAGAGCCCCCCAGGCGCCCCAGGGCTTGGTGTGTGGAGGGGGTGGCTCCCTGTGGTGGGCGGCGCGGCCCTGTGCAGCCGGCGTCCGCGGTTGTCACCCATGTTTCTCCCCTTGGGACTTGGCACCCTGTGGCTCTTTTCCTGCCACTGACGCCTGCAGGGCCGAGGGTCTGCGGAGCTGTGGGACCTGGGCCTGTGGAGGGGCCCTTGCCTGCTCTGTGCTCCCCGGCAGGAGCTGTGGTCTGGTCGCCGTGTGAGCTCCAGGACCCTCCTTCACGGCGGCGAGATGGTGTCTTGTGTTTGACCTCAGATGGTTGTCTGACCCCTGCGCCCCTAGTTCTAGCTCTGAGGTTCTGTTTCCCTGCTGGCACTCCCAGGGCCACTTCATCACAGGCCCTGCGGTGCAGGGTTTGCCCCCGGTGGGTTCCCCCCCAAACTTGGGCCTGGATCTGTCCAGTTGCCAGGGGGCTGCAAGTCCAGAGTCTGTAGGCCCTTCACGGGTGCTGATCTTCTCCGTCCCTGATGGGGTGACTCGGGGTTCTGCTGTCCTCTTAGGGTGTGTGGGGGGCACCGCCCTCTGCACCCTGAGCAGGTGGGGCTGGAAGGGCTGCCCGGGCTGTCTTGAGTCTGGGGCCACCGTGGCAGCCAGTGGCAGGGCGCCCGTGGTGGTGGTGGTGGCGGCTTGGTGGTGTTTGGAGACATGCCCACCAGTTTCAGTTCTTCTTGCTCTAACCTGTGGTGTAGCTTTTCATTTTCGTAGCCATCACGTTTGCAGTGTTCATTACCACAAAATACACTCATTGATTTGAAACCAGTATTTTGGACAAGTTTGTTTTAGGTAAGAGTTGCATTAATTTTTAGTTCTTAAAAAAGCTGTGGATTTTTTTTTAGGTGTTTTTTGCTGATGTTTTATTACCTTGAAAAGATTTTATTTATTTATTTATTTATTGGACAGAGATCACGAGTAGGCAGAAAGGCAGGCAGAGAGAGGGGGAAGCAGGCTCCCCACTGAGCAGAGAGCCCGATGCGGGGCTCGATCCCAGAACCCTGGGATCATGACCAGAGCTGAAGGCAGAGGCTTAACCCACTGAGCCACCTAGGCACCCCCTTGCTGATGTTTTAAGTAACTGTATTTTATTTTTTTTTTTTATTTATTTTTTTTTTTTATTTTTTTTTATTTTTTTATTTATTTTTTTTTTTTTTAAAGATTTTATTTATTTATTTGACAGAGAGAAATCACAAGTAGATGGAGAGGCAGGCAGAGAGAGAGAGAGAGAGGGAAGCAGGCTCCCCGCCGAGCAGAGAGCCCAATGCGGGACTCGATCCCAGGACCCTGAGATCATGACCTGAGCCGAAGGCGGTGGCTTAACCCACTGAGCCACCCAGGCGCCCATGTAACTGTAAATAACGTGAACATTTCTGTAAATTGTGATTTCTGCAGCTAAAACAGTGTCACACCACAAGAGCAGTCGGCCTCCCGTTCCCATTTCCAACGCCACCAAGCGCAGCTTCCTGGGCAGCCCCGCAGCGGTGAGCCCCGCCGACGCGCAGCTGCCCACGCAGCCGCCAGCTGAGGGCGGCCACAGGCACCGCGTGCACGACGAGCCTGAGCATCTGTGAGTCCCAGCCTGTCCGCCTCTTGTAGTTGCTTGGCAGCTTGAGTTGCAGCGTCTTTCCGAAGGGGTGATGGAGAAGGTGCTGGGGGGTTGGCCGTGGGAGGGCCTCCGCTGGTCTAGCCCCCTGCCCCCAGGACCCTCCAGGCATGCAGAGGGGCCACAGGTCCCTGTGAGCCTGAGTTGCAGTTTTGGGATATTTACCTCAGGTTGGACATTTTGGGTACTTTTTGGGCTTGTTTTTATAATAATTAATTTTTCCCCAAAAATCTACGATTCTCTCCTGGACTGCTGTGAGCCTGTGATGGTCTCTTGAGTTTACTGTATTTGCTGTTGACCTTGCGAACTGACAAGCCAGTGACTCTTGTGCCTGTTCTCTCCTGTTTAGGGGGAAGGGGGCTTCTGCCTTCAGTCCGTCCCATCCTTTACTGCCTCTGAGACAGAGACAGCAGAAGGCCGTGCAGGGGGAGGGTCCGCCCGGTAAGAGCCCCATTTCCCCTTCACCCGCCCTTTGTCCTTTCTCCTGTAACTTATTAAAAAGATCGTTCTCAGTTGACTGTTCCTGCTGTGATGTGGTTATTTTAGTTAGAAAGGTTACAGTAGAATACATTTTAATTTGTATGGATGCTCCTTAGAATTTATAGTCTTTATATGTTTTTTTTAATGTAAACATGTTTATACAAAACATGTTTTATATGTTTACATATGTTTATAATTTATAGCCTTTATAAATGATATGAAGTGTACGGAAAATCGCTGTGTGTTCGCTAGGCAGGAACGTGTGTGTGTCGATGTTTACTTGAGGTCCGGTTATTCCGGGTCGCGATGCGGCCTGATGACTGAGCTTGGTGTCACTCACTGGAATTCCCGAAATTTGCATCGCGATGCTCTGCTTTCCTTGGGCAGTTGTGTCCTGCACTATGGCGCATTTGCTTAAGAAATGGTCATTATGTTGAAAGAATTTCAGATGCTATAAAATGAGTTGCTTAACCCCGAGCGTCCCGCTCTCCCCACACGCAGATCAGAGACACCGGTCCAGTTCTTTAACCCGAGTCGACGCTCAGCCCCGCGGTGCAGCACTAGCGTGGTCGGAAAAAAAGAACAGGTGAGCTCCGCGTGTCAGATTCGCTTGTGTGTGACGCGCTCGCTAGGCGAGCACAGTGGCTCTCCAGATGGGCTCCATCCCTGGTCCACGGGGCAGAACTGTTTCCTGATGGCGCTGGACCCTTCTGCACTTTCCTCACTCTGGAGGTCGATGGAATTGGAGTCAGACGTGGGAGTCCGGGTGGACAGCAGGGACAATTACAAAAGTGTTTCATATTATAAACTTTTAGTTTTTTTAAGATTCTATTGATTTATCTGACAGAGATCACAAGTAGGCAGAGAGGCAGGCAGAGAGAGAGGAGGAAGCAGGCTCCCCACGGAGCAGAGAGCCCGATGCGGGGCTCGATCCCAGGACCCTGGGATCATGACCTGACCTGAAGGCTTAACGACTGGGCTACCCAGGCATCCCTCAGTTTTAATTTCTCCTGTGATAAATTTTCATCTTGATAAATATATACTAAAAACTATTGGGTGTCCTTGGTGATTTTTAAGGGTGTAAAGGGGTTCTGGACTGAAACATTTGAGAATTGCTGAAGCTGGTCTCTGTCATCCCCTGCCCTGGGAGAGGGTTTGCTTAATCCTCTAGACCTCCAGTTTGTCGTCTTTTTGTCACTAGTATTGTGTCGCTCAGTGTCTGAGTCACTGCTTGTGTCGACAATGGCATGTCCAACGGCTTCTTTCCCCACATCGCAGGCCTGTGTCTCAGCCGGCACCTTTCGCTCTCCATCACGCCACCAGCTGTGACATGGACCCCGGCTCCAGTGACAGCGTCAGCCTGGCCCGCTCCATCAGTAAGGATAGTCTGGCTTCCAATGTCATTCACCTGACGCCGCAGAACCAGCCACAGCCCACGGGGCTGAAGACCGATGGGAAGAGCCTTCTGAACAATGTGGATATAGAGGATGAGGAGGCAGAGCTGGTGGCCGTCATTAGGACGGATGTGGCGCCCCACTGTGGTGACCGGAGCCTGCCCCCAAGCGCCAGGTCTCCCCAGAGGCTGGCGGATGCCCTAGAAAGTACGCCTGACAGTTTCTTCCTGGAGCCGTTGATGCCGGCCGTGCTTCGGCCCGCCAAAGAGAAGCAGGCGATTGCCAAGGAGGAAGAGTACGGGGAGGGGCGGCCGCGGAGCTTCACGTCCAAGAGGCCCAGCGAGGGCCACCAGCCCCTGGTGCGCAAGAGGGCGCCCAGCAGTCACGGTGTTCGTGACCTGAGTAGGACTTTCACCCCTATCTCCTGTGCGGAACTCCCTGTGGGCATGGAGCCCGCGCCCACCGAGCCGGGGCTGCCGGTGGCCGGGGACGCCCGTGGTGGGCTCCTGGGCAGCGGTGGTTTCAATCTGTTACCTCAGGGGCAGACTGCCGATGGCTTCTTCCTTCACGTCACCAGAGCCGATGAGGACCCCGAGGGCAGGTTCTGCGTCAGCTGTGCCCGGAGCCCCGGTGCCCACGAGCCCGAGCCGTGGGCCATCCTGAGGCAGGACTCAGACTCGGACGTGGCAGACCTGGAGGAAGCGGAGCAGGATTTCGTGGGCGAGGACCCCCCCGTGGTGACGGCCAGGTGTGTCGGGGAGGAGGAGTCCGCCAAGCTGCAGGAGGACATGAAGGGGAAGGAGCACGAGGACAAGGATGATGCCAGCGGCCGCTCGAGCCCGTGCCTGAGCACGGTGTCTCAGGTCAGCAGCGTCTCCGTGGCCAGCGGCAGCGTGAAGATGACCAGCTTCGCGGAGCGCAAGCTGCAGAGGCTGAACAGCTGCGAGACCAAGTCGAGCACCAGCAGCTCCCAAAAGACCACGCCCGACGCGTCCGAGAGCTGCCCGGCCCCTCTGACCACGTGGAAGCAGAGGCGGGAGCAGAGCCCGAGCCGGCAGAGCCGGGAGCACGCCAGCCTCCTGGCTTCCGAGCTGGCGCAGCTGCACATGCAGCTGGAGGAGAAGCGCCGGGCCATTGAGACGCAGAAGAAGAAGATGGAGGCCCTGTCGGCCCGGCAGCGGCTCAAGCTGGGCAAGGCCGCCTTCCTGCACGTGGTCAAGAAGGGGAAGGCGGAGGGCGCGCCCCCGCCACGCAAGCCGGACGCCCTGTTGGGAGAGTTCGCCCAGCACAACGGCGAGGCCTTCGACGGCGAGGTCTGTAAGTCGGAGGAGCTGCTCCTGAAGGACGAGGGCCGGGAGGGCGTCCTGGTGTCTCCAGACGTGGACGCGGGCGGCCTGCTTCTCCTGCAGCCGCCCAGAGCAAAGGTCCCTGCCGCGCTGCCCGAGCTGGAGAAGAGCAAGGCGCTGTCCGCCGCCCTGCTGGAGGACGCCGGCGAGGCGCTGGACGTGAGCGAGGGTGACCTGTCCATCGAGAAGCTGAACGAGACCATCAGCACGCTGCAGCAGGCCATCCTGAGGATCTCGCAGCAGCAGGAGCAGCTGCTCATGAAGCCCCCCGCGGTCCCGGGCCCGAAGCAGAACGCCCAGGACCAGAAGGTCAGGGCGGCCATCCACTTCGTGGAGCCGCTCTCTCCACCCGGGACGACAGGTCACCGCAAGCCTCCCCGCCTTGGGCAGGGTCGGAACTCCCGCTCAGGCAGGCCGGCTGAGCTCAAAGTGCCCAAGGACAGACAGCAGACTTCCTCCCGCAGCAAGACCCCCACGCCCAGTAGAGAGACCCTCCCTCACCTGCGGCCTTTCCCCGCTCGGCCCCCCTCCGACCCGGGCTGGGACAGTGTTGCGGAGCCTGGAAACGAGGCTCACGACAGATGCCTCTTTGACAGCCACAGGCTCCACGATGAAGACAACCAGCGGACTTTTGTCTTGCCCCCTTCCAAAGACACAAACATCCTCTCGGAACAGGCGGGCCTCAAAGAAGTTCTGGGTAGCAGTGTGGAGGAGGCGGCGCTCGGCTCCCCGGCTGTGTCCGGGAAAGAGAACGTCCCTGCGGACGAGCCCCCAAGGAGCAAGGCCAGTCTCATCGAGGTGGACCTCTCGGACCTGAAGGCCCCTGACGAGGATGGAGAGACGGAGGGTCCCCAGAGCTCGGCGGACCTCGCCAGCGAAGGCGATCAGAAACCGGGGGTCGGCTTCTTCTTCAAGGTAAACTGTCGGACGGGGGGCGGGCTTCCTCTCGTGCCTTTGGTTTTACGGGTGTGTCAGAGGCTCACACTCAGAGCTGGGCCCTGCACGATCTGTCGCCAGGACCCGGCTCCGCGGGAAGTGCCCGCGGGTGCGGCCTGTTGCAGCGAGCGTGGCCGGGTGCCCATGAGGCTTTAGTCCGGTCCTGAAATGGGCATCCCATGCTGTTTTCACGGCTCAAAAGTGTTCTGTTCCTTTTGATGGTTTCCTGACCATCCGGTAAACGCCGGTGTTGTTAGCTTGTGGGCCTGTGGGGGCCGGGCCGGGAGAGCAGCGGGAGCTCCGCGGAAGCTTCCTGTCGGGCTCTGTGTCTGTCCTTGAGTGTGTTCTTAGGTGGAAAGGGAGGCGGGTTGTGGGAGCTTCCCCGCTGTTTCCCACGACTTCTCCCACGGGCACAGGGTGCGTCTCCTCTGACCAGCAGCCAGGCCGTGTGTGGTGCCTGACGCTTGGAACGTGTCAGCGAATGGCAGTCAGTCCCAGGGTCAGCTCCTGTGTGGAAAGCGAGGCAGACGGGGCCCAGTGGGAAGGTGACGGCTGGGGCTGTTCTCAGGGTGGCCTAGTTGTTCCCGAGTGTCCTCATGTCTGCGAGGACGGCCCGATCCTCGGTGAGGGAGTCCGGGACGTGTGTGGCCGTGCCGGGACCCACTGTCGGCGCACGTCCACTGCGGGGGCTGTGTCCTGCGGTGACGCGAGCGGCCTGCTTGCAGGACGAGCAGAAGGCGGAGGACGAGCTGGCCAAGAAGCGGGCGGCCTTCCTCCTGAAGCAGCAGCGCAAGGCCGAGGAGGCGCGCGCGAGGAAGCAGCAGCTGGAGGCGGAGGTGGAGCTCCGGAGGGATGAGGCCCGGTGAGCCGCCCCCCCCCCCCCGCACCCCTGCTCGGGCCTCCCTCCCCCGGCCTGTCCCCATCCCGCCCCCACGGGGCCAAGCCGGGCTCTGCTTTACGCCCTTAGGGCTGGTCCCCCTTGATGTGCGTGACCGTCCGGGCTGTGGGTGCTCGTCCGGGGGTGCCTCTGGGTGGGGGCGTCGGGCGTGCACGGGCGCAGGTGAGACCGGCGCAGGGTGGGGAGCGCGGTGGCCGCCAGCCCTGTGAGCCCCGGGAGCACGTGTGAGCGGGCGCGGGTCCCGCAGGCGGAAAGCGGAGGAAGACCGGGTCCGAAAGGAGGAGGAGAAGGCGCGGCGGGAGCTCATCAAGCAGGAGTACCTGCGCCGGAAGCAGCAGCAGATCTTAGAGGAGCAGGGGCTGGGCAAGCCCAAAGCCAAGCCCAAGAAGCCGCGGCCCAAGTCCGTCCACCGTGAGGAGTCGTGCAGCGATGCGGCGACCAAGTGCTCCTCAACCCGTAAGCAGGCGGGGCGCGCGGGGCGGCCTCGTGCGGTGGTGGCGGGGGGTGCCGCGGCGGGCCTGGCGGCAGCTTTCCTCTCCCACCAGCCGACCACCTGAGCCGGGCCCAGTCGGGCTCTAGCCTGTCCCTGGCCTCTGCGGCGACCACCGAGCCCGAGAGCGTGCACTCGGGGGGCACGCCTTCCCAGCGGTAAGGGGGCCTGTGGGGTGGACATGGGGGGTCGTGGGCTGTGATTCTGGGGTGATTTCCCAGGGACTCCTGTCCGCCCCACCCCGCAGACTGTGTCAGAGCCGTGGTGCTAGAGCCTCCGTGCGGGGCTGCCTCTTCCCTGTCAGCCCGGCCGTGTCCCTGAGTACCACGGTTCCCAGCAGCGCCTCACTGGGGCCTCCGGCGTGTGCTCTGCTGCCACCAGCCATCCTGTGGTGGCGTTGAGGGCTTAGGACCCCGATCAGGATCGGCCCTCTGCCCTCTGCCCAACATCCCCTGGATGTGGCTCCCGTGGTGACTGCCCCTTGCTGGGTTCAGCCTATGGGTCTGGTGGCTGCTGTTGGTTGACGCTGCCGGCAGGCCAGTGCTCGGCCTGCGTGAGGCTGGGTTTCTGTGGCGTGGGACAGCTTCCCTTGGGACTCTGCAGTAACGGGGGATGCACGGGGGGCCTTGCTGGTACCACCACCGATGATCTTGTGCCTTCTGCACGTGTGTCGTTGGCCCCAACTGTTTTCCATCCTTTACTGTGCGTGTCCTCTTGGGGCTGTGGCCACGTGGTCCTCTTCGTCACGTGGCTGGTGGCTTCCTGTCACCAGGGCCCTGCACAGGGCCCACGTCAGGGACTCTGGATCCTGGCTGGGGTTTGGTTCTGCCGCTGCATCACCTGGGCTGGCCGGCCCCCTTGGGGCAGCCACGTGCTGCTTTGCCACTGTTGGCTTCTGCTGGGCTCTGTGGGGACTGCCCCGAGGGATACAATTAGGCCTGCCTGGTGTCGGGGAGGGGTCGAGACCTGGGCTTCTGGACTCCGTCCATTCTGCTCCCTCCCGGGGTGTGTCTCTCATGTGTCAGCAGTGCAGATCTCCCAAAGTGAGTCTGGAAGCTTCCCGAGCCAGAGTCTCGGTGCTGCTTTCGTGCTCTGTCAGGGTCCCGCCTCAGGCAGGCGTCTGATGGAGGGCAGCGTCCCTCCAGGGCGTCTATTCTAGTCACTGTGTTGGGCCCCTTGTGTTCTGCCCTGAGTTTGTAGTCGTGCTTGGGGGGCGGAGCGAGTGGGGTCGCTGTCTGACTCCTCCACGGTGGGCGTTCCTTCCTGCCCGGATGGTGTGGGCTGGGCAAGAGGGGATGCCTGTGACCGTCCCTCCCCTGCCCCCGCCACCCCTCTGCTTCAGAGTCGAGTCCCTGGAGGCCTTGCCTACACTGAGCCGTAACCCCAGCCGGAGCACAGATAGAGACTGGGAGACGGCGTCTGCAGCGTCCTCTCTCGCGTCCGTGGCCGAGTACACAGGTAAGGGGAGGTCACGGGCGCGTCCCTGCCGCTGGGGGCAGGTATTAGGCAGGTCCTGCCTGTCTGTGGCCCGCAACATGCCTTTCTGTCCCTGTGGCCCCATGCCAAGTTGTGTTGTCTTGGCACTAGGGAGACTTAGACCTTGAGACTATTTCTTGGTTCTTTTACATATGAAAGCAAGTGAAACCAGAAAAGGACTACCACCACCTTGATTTTTAGTTTATTTAAAGATCGTAACGCAGAACAATTCTTCCCAGCAGATTCAAAGTGGGTGTTGCTTTCCGCTTTCAAAAACATAGACCTTGCTGACCCAGCCTGGTTGCTGCTTGGGGAACTCGGGGTTTTCTTGTGCGTGTGTGCGTTCCTTAGAGTGTAACTTTGTGCCCCTCGCCTGTTTTCACAGGTCCCAAGCTCTTTAAGGAGCCCAGTAGCAAGTCAAACAAACCGATCATTCACAACGCTATCTCTCACTGTTGTCTGGCTGGAAAAGTGAATGAACCTCACAAGAATTCAATATTAGAGGCAAGTATCCAACATCAGCCGCTTGTTCTTTTTAAGTGAGGCACCGTTGGCACGCGGTGGCACTAACCACGGAGTCTGTGTAGAGGGAAGGATGTTAGTGAATGAAGAGCTTTTCCTAAAACAGAACCTGGTCGCTCAGTGTGCGGGTGCTTTCCTGCCGTGGCTTTGCCGCCGAGTCGCCCGAGCCCCACTGGCAGTGCCGGGTGGGCGAGCGCGGGCACACGAGAGCCGTGTGCACGGTGCTCTGCTGTGCGGGGGTGGGGATGGCTTGAGGAAGAGCGGGCTGCAGACGGGCCAGACTCGAGGCTGTTGCCCTGGGGACAGAGCTGGAGTCTAGGGCAGGGCCCTCCCATGCAGAGTGAGTGGCAGGAGCTAGTAGCCTCGGCCGGTTAGCTGAGGGCAGGGTGACTGCAGGGGGCGGAGGGGACCGGGTTTCTGCACTCTGGTGCCTGTGGCCGAGGCCGCGTCGGCTAGAGACAGGAGGAACTTGCAGGGTGTCCTGAGGGGTGAAGGGGAGCGCTCAACTCCCTGGAGAGATGAAGCTTGGAGTGAAATGCTTGCTGTTGGGCTCCGTGGTGCCGGATGCCACCTTCATGTTGGCCACTGTGATCACAGCTGCCGCGGGATGGTGTTGGCCTCGGCCATGTTAAGGGAAGCTGATGGCGGTCTCAGCGAGAAGTTGATCGGCAGTCGGAAGTGGAGGGTCGAGGTCAGGCTCACATGCCCTTAGCCTGACTGGCTCTCGAGGTCGGGGCAAGCGGTGCCCTGTGCCCCACGCATGGTGGGGACGCCTCTCCCTCGGTGTCCTCATGCAGGTCTCGATCCTGGGGATCAGTCGGGGGACAAACCCAAAGGTCCGGGCTGTGAGGTTGACGTTCTGGGGTGTGAGGCAGGCCCTGATAGAGGAGCTCGCGGGCTGCTTCTGGCAGAGGCTGGAGAGGACGCGGTGTCTGCGCTGGTGCTGTGGTGTGGAAATGGCCGCAGACCCTGTGTGACCGAGTGGGCGTGGCTCCGTGCCCAGAGTACCGTTGACAGCAGCAGGTGGTGGCCGCGCTCGGCCTGTGCCGTACAAGAGGAAGCGATGAGTTGCCTGTGAGTGGAGGGGACAGCGGGGCGGGAGCCAGGGGTTGGGTCTGCTGGCAGCTGGGAGCAGCCTGCGTGGGCACCAGGGGGCAGAGGGGCTCAGGGGAGGCCGGTGGGCATGGATGGGGCAGCTCCCACAGGGCGGCTGTCGGCGCGGGACCCCCGCTCGGCTCTCGGCGAAGCGGTGCATGCAGCTGTGGGCAGGGAGGGTGCAGACGCGGACGCAGCCGGCCCTCGGAGTGGCCTGTAAACTGCGGGCCGGGGGCCGACGAGGGGGCGCGAGCATGGGAGCAGGGGTGCGGAAGCAGGGCGGTGGCTGGGGCGGGCCAGAGCACGGGCGCGCGGGGGCCGCGTCTGGAGCCGCTGCTGCTTTGCATCTCGCTCCGTGTTGAAACGCACTTTTTAGTTCGTTGAAGTCAGTATTGTTTATACTTACGGATCTGGGTTTCCCCACTTGATCTTTGAAAATATATATTTGTGTGTGAGTTTATTTGAGTAAATGACAAGCCTGTTATTCTTTTTTTTTTTTTTAAGATTTTGTTTATTTATTTGACATCACAAGTAGGCAGAGAGGCAGAGACAGAGAGAGAGGGGGAAGCAGACTCCTTGCTGAGCAGGGAGCCCGATGTGGGGCTTGATCCCAGGACCCTGAGATCATGACCTGAGCCAAAAGCAGAGCCTTAACCCACTGAGCCACCCAGGCGCCCCAAGCCTGTTACATTCTTACGAAGCTAATATGTATTTGTGAAAAACAAGTGCGGTTTCTAAAGCAGAAACAGAACAGTGGCTCTGCTTTACATTTTTACAAATCTTTTAAATTCCCGGCTTCATGGAGGGCGGCCGGGTCCCTGTCTGCTTCTGTGGGCAGTCTGTTAGGAACGCCCCTCCCCAGCCTCGGGAGCAGCCTGTGGCACGCTGGGCTGGGTGGGTGAGGGCAAGAGCCTGGCCGCGGCTGTGGGAGGGCACTGGGCTCGGGGACCCCTGGTGGGGAGGGGTGCTGGGTTAGGTGGTTCAGCTTGGGCTTTAACACAAAAACCTGGAGGTCAAAGCGGTGTGCAGTGGACACAGTGACCAGTACCCACACTGGCTCGCTTCGGGCTCCTTTGGGGGCACGTCCCTGGTAGGCTTGGCGGTTTTCCATCTGTTTGTAGACCGGTATGGCTGTCGTCTGTAGCTCGGGTGTAGGAGGAAAGTCTGTCCCTTGAGCCACACTCCCCATGCGCCCTGGCTCCCACCAACCTGCTGTCTCCGGAGGGGCCTCCCCTGGCCATGTCCCACGAAGGAGGTCCCGCACCAGGTGGCCTTTTGGGGCTGTGTGCTCCCCGACCGCGTCATGGGTGTGTCCCATCCCTGTCGAGCCTGTGGCAGGGGCGCTCTCCCTTTCGTGAGCAGATCCGACTCCCTTGTGCAGTTCTGCCCCAGTGTGTTGATCTGCTCTCCCGCTGAAGGGCATCTGGCTTTCTCTTCTGTCACGGTGGTGACGAATGCCGCCGCAGGCATTCACGTCGGGGGTTCTGTGTGGAAGCTTAGACAAGAGCCGCCGAGCCACGGGGGGGACTCTGTGCTTAACGTTCCGAGCAGCCGCCCAGCTGGTTCCGCTCCCTCCGGCCGTGCGGGAGGCTCCAGTCTCTGCACACCGGCACCGGCACTCGCCGTCGCCTTTCTGTTGGGTGGTGGCCCTCCCCGTGGGCACGGGCGCTGTCCCAGTGTGGGTTTCGATCTGCGGTTCTCTGGTGGCTCGTGAGGGCGTGTGTGATCGTTCACTCCATTTCAAAAGCATTTTTTCTCACACACGTGGACCACCCGAGTCAAGTCTCAGGGGCAGGTGCTGCTCCTCCGCTCTGCGAGTGGGAGCACCTCGGCCGGGTGTGGGTGGGCGGTGCTGCGAGCAGGAGGAGCGACTCTCCAGCCCTCGCCTCTCCCTTTCCTCCCTCCATGCAGGAGCTGGAGAAGTGCGACGCCAATCACTACATCATCCTGTTCCGGGACGCCGGCTGCCAGTTCCGAGCGCTTTACTGCTACTATCCCGACACCGAGGAGATCTACAAGCTGACCGGCACGGGCCCGAAGAGCATCACCAAGAAAATGATCGACAAGCTGTATAAATACAGCTCAGACCGAAAACAGTTTAACCTGATCCCAGCCAAAACCATGTCCGTTAGCGTGGACGCTCTCACTATTCATAACCACTTGTGGCAGCCCAAGCGGCCCGCGGTGCCAAAGAAGACCCAGACTCGTAAATGACAGCGGCGCCAGCGGACGGGTCCGAAGGGTGTGTGGACAGGATCGATATTTATTATTTTCATCCGTTTGGGTACGAAGTGTGCATAGTCACAGACCCTTTCCAGAGAGGCTTCCAGCGAAACCACAGAAAACCGTCCCTTGGCTCCCAGCGCACGCACAGGACGCCGGGCGGAGGACGAGGCACCCCGCTGAGTGGCTCATGGAGGCCGCGGCCACTGTTGGCCAGGGAGGGTCAGACGAGGGGTACGCGTGTCGTGAGGTCTCCAGGCTGTGGATCCCTTTACTTGAAGTTCTCCTTCGGTGTGAATGGAAAGTGATCTTCGCTTTCTCACCTCCTGCCCCCCGCCACGTGACCTCACACCCCTCGTGCTGGAATCCCAGGAGATGGCGGGCCGAGGCTCGGTCTCGGGTCGGGGTTTGAATGTGTTTAGGAAAGGGATTTGAATTGGGGGAATCTTGTTCATTTGAGAAACTGTATGATATTTATTGATTGTGTCTACTGCCAATGTTCATATCCAGTTCTAAGATTTCTGAAAAAAATTCTTGTTCTTTGCTGCTCAGACAACGTTTACTGAAAATACCAGTTCACTAAAAGCACTGAAAATCTGCAAAGTCTGTCTTCTGCTAGGACGACGTTTACAGACGTGGCGACGCTGCTTGCTGGCACACGATCGCGCGGTGGCGAGCGGTTCCGCCGGCCGGCGGCTGCCTGACTGCAGATGCGCAAGCCGAGCAGATGCCAGCCCGCGCTCGTGGCGTTTTGGGTAGTTCTCTAATGATTTGTTCACTTTAATAAAGACAGATTTTGGTAACGTAGAATATTTTCCACTCTGAGCATGTTTCTCTCGAGAGCTGATGCACTTAGGCTGACGGGTCCCGCAGTGGCGTTGCGATGTCCCGACTTGTCCACCCCGAGTCTGGCTTCTGCAGGGCAGCGCGCCCTGAGAGGACTGTGCGGGGCTCCGTTCAGACTGGCCGTTCTGTGCTGTTGCATATTTACAAACAATGTAAGTGGTTATTTGCAGTTATCTTGGAACTCCAAGCAAGCGAGACGGCTTTGGATTCTGTCCGTGTTGGCGCAGATGGTCGTCCGCGCCTCTCCCGACCGCAGGCTCCCGGGAGACAGGTGCACCCGGTCCCCTGGCCTTCACGCAGCTGCAGTCCTGCTGATGCTGTGTGACTGACCAGCTGCTCTGAGCCTTGATCCGAGCCAAGTGCCGGAACATTCTGGAGTCGCGCGTGTTAGTTTTGCACATGTTTTCTTGGGAGTATTACTTGAATCTATCTCGAACTGCGGAAGACCCTTCGGATCAATGGGAAAAGTCAGACCCTTGTCCCTGCTCCCTAATTTGCAGAAGGATGGAAGGTAAGTGAGTTCTGTACCCGGGGAAGGAGGGAACCGGCTACAGAACACGGGAAGGAACTGTGAGCCTTCTTCCCGCCGCCTCCCGTCGGCGCCCTCCGCCCTCCGAAGACCCCAGGTTCGTACGTCCTGTGTTAGCCGCGGCTCCGTCCTGGGAGCCTGGGAGCGCGTCGTGGGGCTGCGGGATTCTGGAAGTGGAGTGCGAAGGGGTTTGCAGTGGACTTCTTGTCCCCGTGCGTTTCACTCGTGGGCTTTGTTTCTCCTTGTACGTTTGATCTTCTACTGTTCTATTTATTTTAAGAGATCACTAAGATGTAATAAAGTAATGAACTAATTTGCTTTCTGTTAGTCACACCTGTGTGCGGTCACTGTGGGTCCTTCCGCCGGTCCGCGTCTCCGCTCCTTGCTCAGAGGAGCTTCTGGTGGTTTTTACGTCAGAAACACTCCGCTCCCAGAGAGTCACGTCCTCTTGTCGTGGGGAGCAGGGAGGCTTTCTGACTAGCCGCCGGCCTTCGTGGAGTCCCAACGGGTGGCCGCTTCTCGGCCGACCCGCCGGGGTCCTGGTGGAGTGAGGGACGTGGTGGCTGTTAGGGAGGACCCGGAGCTTACGGCGGAGCCGGGGGGACGCTCCTGCCGGGCCTCCGGGGATCCTGCGTTCCCTTTTCTGTTTTTTAAAGAGTGTTATTTATTTGTTTGACAGAGATCACAAGTAGGCAGACAGGCAGGCAGAGAGAGAGGAGGAAGCGGGTTCCCTGGCAAGCAGAGAGCCCGATGCGGGGCTCCATCCCAGGACCCTGAGACCATGACCCGAGCCGAAGGCTTTAACCCACTGAGCCCCCCAGGTGCCCCAAATCCTGGGTTTTCTTGATGGGATTAGTCGGCCTGTGGAGTACTTGGACGTTGTCCTGTACCGTCTTCTTACTGTCCGTTATCTCAACAGGCCCTACCTTAGAGGCTGATGCTTTTTAAAAAAAAATTGGTTTTTTTTTAGGATTTTATTTATTTGAGAGAGACGGTGTGAGAGCACGAGCAGGGGAGCAGCAGCAGAGGGAGAAGCGGCTCCCCGCCGAGCAGGGAGCCTGATGCGGGCCCGATCCCAGGACCCTGGGCCAGAACCCGAGCCCAAGGCAGCTGCCTCGCCGGCGGAGCCCCCAGATGCCCCCAGCAGCTGACGTTTCTGATGTCCTGTCATCAGGCCGGTGCTGAAATGGCCAATAGAAGCGTTTGGTGTATCGATTGGTAGAGCCAGCTTTTTTATTATGGCAAATTTCAGACCCATGGGATGCATTTCGTGGTTGAGATTTTATTTATTTCTTTTTATTTTAAAAATTTATTTATTTGATAGAGATCACAAGCAGGCAGAGAGGCAGGCAGGGAGACGGGGGGGAAGCAGGCTCCCCACTGAGCAGAGAGCCCGATGCGGGGCTCGGTCCCAGGACCCTGAGATCATGACCTGAGCCGAAGGCAGAGGCTTAACCTATTGAGCCCCCCAAGTGTGCCTGGTGGTTGAGATTTTAGTCCCTTCTGGCGTGACGTGGCAAACATTTTTTAGTTCTGTAGGATGGCCTTACAGCTTTATAAACAGTGCACATTTTCCAACGCCCCCGTGGTATTTGTGTTGTGTCACAAATCTCATAGGACGGAAAGGCAGCCATCTCGTTGCCTGCTGGAATGCTGACGGACAGTCGGGCTGTGCTTGTCCAGCCGCGGAGTTCAACCTGTGGAGGAAGTGGCACCCGGACGACTGGTCTGGACTGGGAGCGCCAGGAGCCCCGAGGGTCGCTGTTCGAAGACGGAGGACACTGGAGCGAGCCGGTCCTCCGTTGACCTTGCTCTCGTGTCCACACACACGCGTGCACCAGTGTCATAGATAGGGATGTGGGCACACGCACAGGTGGCCCTTTTCCCCGTGGGGCCTTCCCCGCTGTGTCCTCCGGGCGCCGCCCCAGAGCCGTGTCTGGGCAGGTGTTCCAGGCCCCAGGCCTGCTTTTGGAGAGGCAGAGGTGCTAGGAGAAGTGTTCTGAAGTCACTCCTCGCGTGTACTTCTGCCTGTGTCTGTGGTCGTGCTCTGAAGGGGCAAGTACTCACCTAAAGAAACTTCCCTTTTGGAAGGAACTTGGGTTCAGATGAGCTTGGGTCACTTTTGATGACGGATGCCGACGTTTGCTTTGACTTCAAACATGTTTCTGTCAGACTGCGTCACGCATGGGAGGGACATGGCTCCGTGGCTGCTTGTGCCCCACTGACTCTGGCCAAGAAGTAGGACGTGCCGGGGTGGCCTCTTCTCTGGGCAGCTCGGGGCGCCTGGCTCTGACCCTGGGTCCGGTGTCGCCAGCCGACTTGCGCTGGGGGCTCTGCCATCCGTCGCACATGAGGCCGGGCCGTGGATGTGGCCTGTGATCTCGGGCAGGCACCGGGCCCAAAAAGCGTCTCGGTGTCCCTGTCCCACTCTCGGCTTACCCCCGTCCCGGGCAAATCTGTGTGCTCGTTTGACAGTGAGCAGAGAGGGATGATCCCCACTCTGTCCCCACTCTTGGGCCTGCCGTAGAAAGAGTGAGTTACACGTCCGAAATCACAAGGGACGCATCTCCCCGGAGCCGCTTGTCTTGGGAATAAGTCACAGAGCCCAGAAGCGTCGTGAGAACCACAGCGAGAACCTCCATACGGGCACACGGTCTGTGAAGTCTGCTTCGGGGAAACACGTTTCTGGGCGATGAAAATGTGAGGTTGCTTCCCCTGCAGAGAAGTGGTGATGGCGTCAAACCCGTTCCCCGTGGAAGTGCAGGCCCCGTGCGTCTCTGTGAGGCCCGAGGCTGTGGCCGCGGCGTCCACTAATCAGCTGTCTGCATGGAAAGTGGCCACTTTGCCCCGGCCTTGTGGGGCCCACCTGGCGCTCTGGGGGCTCCCAGGCTGTCGCCAACCCCAGGGAGTCAAGGTTCTGACCTCAGCCCCGCTGGCCGGCGTCGGGGTTGCTGGAGCACGCCACTGGCGGGTCAGTGCACGTGTGCCGACGGTGTGGGCGGTGTTCCGGGGTGACGTCGCTCCCCCGCGGGCTGACGTGGACCGAAGCTCTCGCGGCCAGGCATGAGACGACCTTGTGACTCGGCTCTTGTTCTAGAAAGAAGGCACAAGACCGTCCCTTGCTGTCTGTCTTCCGTCGTCCCCGAGGGCCGTCACGTGGCCGTGAGGCTGGTGAAACCCTCTGGTCTTCGGTTTTGCAGGAGCCGGAGTTTACTTTTGTCTTCTTATTCCAGAGGACGTTTTTGTTGGTTTCATTACAAAACAGTCCTCGCTCTTTCTGAACCGAAGCAGGACCTACGTACGGAAAAGCGGCTCACGGGTGTGCGGCGCAGTGGATTTTCAGTTTTCGGACGAACGGTTCCCCGTGTCTGTTAGCCAGGTTCTCCCCGGGACGCTCGGCTGCGACGCTCCGCTCCCCGTCCTCTCCTCTGCCCGCGCAGGCGTCCACTGCCCGGCTGGGGCCCCGCGGGGCGACGTGAGGCGAAGCGCGGTTGGAGACTTGGTGGGGTGAAAGGCACCACCGTGTCGTTGGTTGTGATGTACTCAGCTCAGACTCTCGTGCAGCTGCAGACACCCCGAGTTTGACAGGCGGTCGGTCCGTGGGCAGGAGCTCGTGTTACGTGGCGCACGCGGGCCCAGGGGTGTGGCCGTCAGGACCAGCTGTGGGCTGACCAGGGGCGGCTTGGGGCCTTCTGCGCATCTTTCCCTTGGGCCACACCGGCTGTTCCTCCTCTGGGTGGAGTGTCCGGAGAGCCGAGGGTTGGGCTCGGCCAGGGAAGAGCCAGGCGAGGGCGCCTGGGGAAGGCACAGGCTCCTGGAGGGACCGCAGAGGCCGCCTTCCCCTCGCTGTTCGCGCCCAGGCTGGGCTGCGGGCACCGATGGGCATGCAGTAGAAGTGGGCTGAACTTGCCCTTGGGTTGGGTCCAGGGACACTGAGGCCTCGCTCCTGCACCCGGACGGAAGCTTTAAGAGGAAGGTTGTGAGGGATCCTGTGTGACCCTGGGAGTGCCAGGGTCAAGACGGCCATGCTGAACTTCATGGGGCCTGGGGCACGGTAGCGTGGACAGCCCGTGCAGCTGGGACAGGGGCTGAGCAGAGCCACCACCTTGGTCAGACGTGGACAGGGCCCCGCAAGGACGGGAGGGAAGGGGGTGTGCTCGTGGAGCGTGTGCTTGGTCGGGGACCGGAGTCTCCATTACGGGAGGGTCACGGGGGTCTTTGTGGGGGAGTAGACAGCCACAGGGTACATGTACCTCTCCCTAATCGGGGTGGCAGGAGGGATGAGGCTGGACAGCCCGGCCTTCTGAGCCCGTGGGCCTGCGGAAGCCCCCCGGAGCCGCACCCACGATGGCTTTGTGCGGGGCAGGGTTGGAAATAGGCCAGGCCTCAAGTGACCATACATGGCGAGAAGGCAGTGGCACTCTGGAGGGGCTGGGCCTCCTCTGGTTGCCTCCTGCTGACCCCTGTGGGCTCGGCGCAGTGTCAGGCATGCAGGGCAGCCAGGGCCCAGTCGGCCTTCATCCCGGCAGTAAGCACCGTCCATTGGACAGGAAGGTGGGGAGAAGAGAGGGGGCGGCGGTCCAGTAGTGTCAACAGCCAGTGCTTGGCCGGCGTCCTGCGGCTTTCCGGGAGGGTCACACGTCTATGTAGAAGATCGCAGCCTCACGTTTGCCCTGTGCACGGACGCCCGAGCATGGGCCAACGTCGCCCTGCACTCTCTCGCCGGCCGCGTCCCAGGCGCCCGGGGTCTGGGTGCCCCCTGCATTAGGAAACCGAGAGCTGCAGGTGGTGTTGGAGGAGGAATTTGTGTTTTCAGTCGAAGCGTTTATTAGCAATGACTGTGGTCCTGGCTTTCCTGCTTTCAGATCGACCCTGTACCGCAGGCCTCGTCTAGCAGCCCCGCAGAGGGAGCACCGCTGTCCCCAGGGGGAGGAAGTGTTCTCCCTACGGCGTGCTGCTTTCGCTGGGACCCGGGGATGGTGCTGCCCATGCGGAGGGACTCTCCTTGCCTGGACTGGGAGTGGGTTCGTGCAGTAAAACAATCCCTGCTTTCCAGACACTTAGGTTTGACTTTTGTTTCCACAGCTCTGTGGGAAGCAGGATGTGTGTCTCCTTTCCCGGCAGCCTCCGGCCTGTTCTTTCACTGCCTGGCACTTTTTCTCACCGATTCACAGAAATTTAAACAATAATCTAAACAGGGTCTTAGACGCCGCTGCTGGTGTCTAAGCTCATCTGGACACAAGCTCATCTTGGGTGCTCACAGCGCTGTCCTGACCACGGCGGAAGAGAGCACGTTTCCGTGTCTTTGCAGGTCGTTCGGAGTTTCCTCTCTTGTAAGGTGCCTGTTCAAGTGTTTCGCCTATTTTTCTGCTGGGTTGTCTGTCTTTTTTCTTATTAATTCACAACAGATACAATTTTGAAAGGTGACACAGGAAAGAGAATACGAATGGTCCATTCTCTGATGTTCCGTGGTTTAGCGGGTGTCGTGATAAAGACATTATTCAGATCTATTTGGCCTGATTACCACGGATGATCTTCGGGCGGCCGAGCGTATGGAGGCGTGTTGGAAGAGAATGTGTCAAGCGTGTGTGGCAGCCTGCTGTGTTTGGGTCTGTGCGCACGTGGCTTTCACGGCCGTGTGTGAGGCGGACGCCCCGTAGCATTTGTTTGCGTGGGTCTGATGGCCCAGAGCCCTCTGGAGCACACCCCTTTTCCCCAGCATCCCACCTGGGCCACGATGTGGCTCAGGCCTGCTGGCACCCATGGAAGGCAGAGTGACGGCCACACAGGTGTCCACTGCCTCATCTGCAGACCCTGTGTGTGACTGTGCTTGGTTGGTGGTGAATGGGCTAAGGCTGTGGCAGGAATCGGGCTTGCTTCTCAGCTGACCTTGTCTGTGGAGCCCAGCAGGGCACAGGGGCTCTCAGGAGTGCAAGAGGGAGGCAGCGTCAGAGAAGGAACTGTGGCCACAGAGGAGGGCACAGGAAGGTGCCACGCGGCTGGCTTTGACCGTGGATGAAGGGACCAGGAGCTCGGGAACATGGGTGGCCTCCAGGATCTGGAAAAGGCAAGACACTGATCCTCCCCCAGCGCCTCCTAAAAGGGGTGAGGCCCGTTGGCCCCTTCCTACCCAGTGAGGCCTGGCTTGCGTTTCTGGGCTCCCCGAACGGGTGGTGAGCAGCGCGCTGGCGGCCTGTGGCCTGCTCGCAGGTCGTGGTGTTTGGGAGGCACCTGCTCCCATCCAGAGCGTCTGACGCCTTCTGCATGTCGCCGTCTGCGGGCTCCCACGACCAGCCTCAGAAAGCTGCAGTCCCAAACGTCTTTGTTGGAAATTTAAAAAGATCAGAAAAAACAAAATGAGCTTTCATCAAGGAGGCTAAAATCATAGTAGAAGGTGGCAGGAAGGAATCCGGCGTGGGACAAGCGGACACGGACGAGAGAACCACGCGCAGTAGAGCTGGTCGGTGAACCCAGCATGGTCGCCGGCAGGGCTGACCAAAAGCAGCGCGGGGCATGGGCCCGCGGTCCCTCTCACAGGGGACTGACGTGCAGAAGCCGGGCTGAAGTCGTGGAGTGGGTCCAGCCGCCTTTTGGAAGATGCGACACCACAGGGTTGAAACCGTCTCGGCGTAATCCGTACCAGTAGCGCGCGAGAGAGCGTGCGTGGGAACGGCCGCCCGCGTCGAAGGCGCTGTGCTCGTTCCTGCCGTTAGAAATGCGGTAACTCGGCTACACCCGCCAGGGGCCTCCAGCAAGCCCCACATCTGGCAGGGAGATGCCGGAGTGTCCCCGTGTCGGTCAGGATGGAGGCCAGGTTGCCTTCGGTCACCAGGACGAGGCGAGGCGTTACTGGACGCCCAAACCATCGTAGTAAGAGAAGAAAAGTGAGGTATGACTTGTGGAACTAAACGAAGGAAATCTCATTGAATGTCGTGTCTGGGACGCCTGGGAGGCTCAGTGGGTTAACCGTCTGCCTTCGGCTCAGGTCAGGGTCCCAGGGTCCTGGGATCGAGTCCTGCGTGGTCCTCCCTGCTCAGCGGGGAGCCTGCTTCTCCCTCTCCCTCTGCTCCACCCACTTGTGCTCTCTCGGTCAAACAAAGTCTTAAAAAAAGAAAAAAGTGCCCCCCCCGCCCCCGCTCACGCTTGCGTTGCCACAGGAAGAGCCTGTCTGGTTCTCTGTCCCCGGCAGAAGGAAGGGGCTCGCGGGAACTCGGCAAAGGAGCCCCCCGGCCTCCACCGCTGGGCTGGCCTGGACCCACCACGCGCCGCTCGTCCGGAGCTGTAATTCTCTGCTCTACCCCAGTAAACTCGTTTTGCTGGTAAAGTCGCTGGCTTTTTTTTTTTTAGGTCAACAAAAGATAGGAAAAGAAAAACCCAAGTGGTTATTATCCGAAGAAATATGAAAGCTCTCCTCGAAAAGCAAAGGTGAACAGGGGACGAGTGTCCTGGTCAGACGGGGGCTGCTGACAGTCCAGCGTGTGAGCCGGCGTCTCTAGACCCACTCGGCACCAGCTGCGTCTGGAAACGCGTTGTGCGAGGGGGTCACGGAACAGTGAGACAGTGAAGGCCCCGGGAAGAAGCCCCGTGCGAGACGCGCGGGACGCCTGCGGTCACTTAGGACGCATTTGGAAGCAGGGCAGTGGCCAGGGCTCAGCTGGGGAGACCCCGTCACCCGGGCGGGTCTACAAATGGAACGCCGCCCCGCGCCGAAGTCCCCAGGCACTTAGCACGCGGTTTGACCACTGGACTCTGGGTTTGGATTTGGGGACAAAGGACAAGACAGCCCTGAATTTGGTGCCCACTGTTGTCCTGTCTTTGAGGCTTGGAGAGGGGCTTTGGGGCCCCTGGTGTGTCTTGTCCCTCTCAGCTCCTTCACTGGGGACCCAAGGGCTCAGTACCAGCTCTCGGAGGAGGTGCTGGGGGAAGGGGTTCCCCTTGGAAGAGCCCTGAGACCACGTGTACAGCAGGACGGCTGGGTACCAGCCACTGGAACCATCCCAGAGCTCAGGGTGGGTGAGGAGTGCCCCCGGCCTCCTGTCCTGAAGGGCCAGGACCCCAAGATGGGAAGGAAGAGGGGGCCGTGGCAGAAGCCCAGAGCAAATCTGGAGCCCGCAGCGTCTCAGGACACAGGACAGGGCAACAAGTGGCATAGTGAGCAGTCCTCCTGGCAACCCCAGAGGGACCCTGGAGGCTCGGTGTTGGCAGCCGTGAGGAGCCCTACCTGGGAGCCAGGCACACTGCAAACGGGGGAACCCTATCTGAGGAGACCTTCCAAGAAGGGGTCCACCGCTGGGGCCCAGAGACCCCGGGGGCCTGCCTGTGCAGTGGGGGAGGATGTGTGCACTGCCCCCTTTAGAAAGGGCCCCTGCGGAGTGCCATGGGCATGAGGGGCTACTGCCCCGAAGACCCCGGCTCTGTGCCAGGCCCGGGTGGGCAGGCCAGTCCTGATGGGGTCATTTGTGGCCGTTCAGCACTGCCGCCAGGGCAAGGTGGGAAGAGCCACAGATGCAGTGGGCTCAAGCTGGCAGGCCCGGGGCAGGGCCCACGACCCAGCTCCGTGGGTGGACACATCCCCAGGCTCCTGCTGACCTCACTAGGGGTGAAGGTGGTTCCGGCCAGCCGGCTGCCCCTGGGGGCCTGGAGTGCCAGAGGCGCTCCCCGCAGCCCCAGCCGCAGGCGGGCGGCTGAGGTCCTGGACTTGGAGTGGCCCAGACGCTGCCCTGGACCACAGACCTCCGAGTGCATCCGCCCTGCCCTGTGGTCGGGTCCCACTTGCGGTGCACCCACCTTCTCCGCAGACCCGCAGCCCAGCCCACCTGTGGTAAGACCCCTGCCTCTGCAGCTCTGGAATGCGGGGTCCAGCCTGAGCCCCGCAAGGGGGTCCTGGACGGGGTCGCAGGCTGCTCCTGCCGACACACAGCGCGTGGCTTTTGCTAATCTGGGGGCTCCTCCTGCCGTGCGTGTAGGTGGGGTAACCTCCCTGCTCCTTGGTGTTCTCACGGCCTGTCCTTGGTTCTGTCCTTGGTTTGGGGACCTGCGTCCTGCCTGCGGTGGGTTTCACGGCACCTTCCCGGGCGCCGCGTCCCTTCATCTCCCGGCTCATCGCTTGGACCTTCGGAGACGGTTTGGGGTTGTCCTGGCGTTTGCTGCCTCTGCCGCCACTTGTGGGCACAGCTTGCCCTTTTGTAGGGGCGTCCCCCTGCCGCATCCCCACGACGGCCCCTTCCCCTCGCCCTCCCGTCGGCTGGGCCCGCCTAGCCCCTCGTGGGGACTCCTGTCCGAGCAGTGTCCTGTCAGAGGAGGCACCAGAAGTTCCTCCTTGTGTCTGAAGACTCCTGCCAGGAAACGCGGAGAAGCTGCTCGCCCATCCCGCGGGGGCCCCTCCTGGCGTTGGTGCCATTGGCCCCGTTGTCTTCACGCATCAGTGCGGGCCGCTGTCCCCGCCGGCCCTCCCCGGAGGCCGCCACCCGCTCAGCAGCCCCGGCCCCAGTATGGCCGCACGAAGTCCTTGTGAGCTCACTGAGGGCAGGAGGCCCTGGGGGGTGGGGGTGAGCTGGACTCGTGTGGCCCGGGCTGGGGGAGCGGGCCCCTCTGCTGCCTGCCACCATCTGGATGCCGTGTCCAACACCTGCTAGGGGGCTCCGGCAGAGCCTGGGGTCCCCGTACCATCCCAGGGAGCCCCCGCCCCAGCCATGCTTCCCAGCTGCCAGCACCCAGATGCCCGGCGGCCATGAAGGCCCAGGCCGGCAGCATTTCTTTGGGACGGGGCCTTCCCTGTGGGGTCTGGGTGGGGCAGGGGCCACAGCACGCGTGTCTCACCCTTGGAATTGGGCTGGGGGGGCGGCTAGGGAGTGGGACTGGGCCTAGACCACGAGGCCACGGCGGGAAAGCCTTATAACCGACCCTGATGTTTGCAGAAAGCATCCATTTAATAGAAGGTCCCAGCACTAACTGCACAACACCTGTCACACACAGTGACAAGGGAAGCCCGGCGGCGTGGCACCCACGACCTCCACATCCTTCCCTTGCAGAGAGAACCTGGGCCAGCAGCCCAGGGTGAGTTGTGCTTTGGGTCGGTGCTAACAAGCGTCCAGCAGCCAGTGGAAACGCACCAGCCCTGCCTGACGCCCATGGACGCGGGGCCGCGGCCGTTCACGTCAACACGGACGGGAAGGACGACTTCTTGTTCTTGGCCACAAAGTCCTGGGTCGCAGGAACCTTCGTATGGCAGCGGACCCCTCGGGGGTCTCGAGGCAGCCCGCTCCCCTCCATGTGCTCTGAGCAGGCCCGGCCTCAGGGTTGGGGGCTCCAGGCCAAGCTGCTGACTTCCCGGGGTTCACGGCTCCCCTCTCCTGCCGGCCGCACTGTGCTGGAGCGCTCGCCGGCAGGGGAGCCCCTCGGCCCGACCCTGGGCCAGACCCTCACTGTCACGTGGCCAGATCCGGCCCCGTGAGTGGGCCATCGGTACGTGGCCGCGGGAACACGGCTTCCGCATGAGCTGTGTGAGTGAGCACAGTCGTCGGGGGCTTGGCTCCCTCCCGTCCGCATGCACCCCTGCCCGCCTCCTCGTCCGCCGCAGCCGGACCCCGTCACGAGTTGCAGTGCGTTGCGAGGGGACGCGGACTGTACAGGTTTGTAAAAACAGGTTAAAAAAGGCCTCCCCGCCCGCTTCTCCTGGGGCCCGGGGCATGCGCCCCCTTCTCCCCGGGGAGGGCTCCTGTCCGGGGTGGGCCAGACTGACGCCGGGGCGCTGTGGGGGCACGGTGGGGCCCCGGCGCTCCATGCAGCGTGAGGCATGCCGTCGTGGGGTGGGGCTCCTCGCGGGGCCGGCTCAGAGCTGCGTCTCGTCGCGGGTCTCGGGGTTGCAGGAAGCCAGCCTGTGGCTGCCGCTGCTCTTCTGGCTCTGCGGGCTGCTGGCCATGTGCGCCAGGGGGTCGGAGCGGATGAGGTACCTGCGGGGTGGGAGAGCCCTGGATGCTGTCCTCCGCCCGGGCCGGGGTGGGGGGGGCGTGGGGTCCGCCCGTGGGGGGAACACGGGACTCACACGATGTCGTTGGGCTCCAGCCTCGTGTCGGGCGGGGGGTTGATGAGGACATAGGAGAGCGTGTTCTGGTGGTCATTCATCTCGTCTGCAAAGGACACGGGCCCGTGCTGGTCACCGGTCTGCTGTGCCCCTCCACTCTGCCATGCCCCAAGAGCCGGGGGCTCTGGCCTGGCCCCAGGATCTTCCTTGCCTTCCCGGGCGTCTTGCCTGCACCCCGTGGGGCTGGCCCTGCCGGATGGGTACCTGCTGCGGGCCCGGCACGGGCCGGGGTCTGCCACGAGGGCGTGGGCACGGGCTGACACCCACAGCCCCGGGCAGCCGGCAGCTCCGACGTGGCAGCCACGGGCACACCTGCCGCTTGCACACACCTGCGTGCGCCCACGTGCCCACACACATGCGCACACGCACCCTGGCCCGGCCCTCCTGCCGGCCCCTCCCTACCAGGCTGACCACCCTTCTCTGCTTTGGACATGCGTCCTGTTTCCCAACGCCTGCTCCACGGCGCCGGCCCACAGGCCCCTCCCCCAGCCCCTTCAGAGCCCATAGGGATGACCTGGTCTCTGGGGCATGGGTGGCTGTGGGGACGCAGCCCGTGGGGGGGAGAACGGGGTCTGGAGAAGCAGCA
Organism: Mustela lutreola; assembly: GCF_030435805.1. NCBI lineage: Eukaryota > Metazoa > Chordata > Mammalia > Carnivora > Mustelidae > Mustela > Mustela lutreola. Next base: position 1,751,132 of record NC_081301.1, read on the forward strand.
GTCCCGCCACAGATGTCCCCCTGGCCACACACAGGACTGCCAGAGGCCCTGTGCTCACTGGCAGGGAAACGAACGGCTCGTGACCTCAGTTTACTCATCGGCAATGTCAGAAGGCATCTCCTGACCCAGGGCGGCCATCCAGGGGACGGCACTGCAGAGGGGTCCAGCTCCGGTGGCCGGTACCCCCAGCTCCTGCGATTTCCTTCTTGCACCACCCCGTCGGCAGGACCGCACCGGCCGGGCCCCCGAGGAAGGGATTCTCTGCAAAGCTGGAGAAGCGGCCCGTGGGCCGGCTGGGCTGGGGGTCAAGCTGTGCCAGCCGACTCCACACGGCAGCCACAGGCCGGGCACGGCAGCTTCCTTGGAGGCAGGCGGGGGCACGGGCTGGGCCCTGGGGGTCAGTGAACATGCTCAAACTTTTGGGCCGTCCCCTGGCGCCAGCCTCTGCGTCCACTCCGGGAACAGCTGCCTGGTGACCGCAGCTCTCTGCTCTTTCCACGGCTCGTGTTGGGGCCCTTTGGTGGAAGCTGCCGGCCTTTGAGCAGGGGGGCTCAATCGGTGGCCATGTGGGACAGCACACCTCCCAGCCCTAGGCCCCCCGAGTGTCTCCGGGGTGGGCCTCGTGGCACGTGCAGGGGTGCCGCAGGAGGAGAGGGAGATGGGTCTTACTGACCCCCAACCAAAGGCACCAGCGGAGCGGCCACGTGGAGACGGACGCTGGGTCAGCACACAGAAAGTGGGGGGTGGTTCTGGGGTCAGAGCCACCAGCTGGTTCCCCCAGGGCACACGGGCCACCCCTCCGTGGCTGGGCAGCCATCTCACACGCTGGCTCCTGCCTCATGGGGCCCTCCCCACCCAGCCTGGGCCCCCACGTCTCCCCCGGATGACCAAGGTGTTCCTGAAACCAACAGCTTAGGACTGGACCGAGCCAGGCCCACCTTTGTGCATCTGGGGGTGCTGGGCCGTGGGGCGGGTAGGTGGGCGGGTAGGCTGTGGGGGCCCAGCCGAAGCGCCAGGGGGTGGGGGCTGCTTGGTCACGAGCCACTGACCCCAGTTTTCCCGGGACAGGTGAGCTGCACTGTGGCCACCGTGCTCAGGTGGGGGCAGGGGGCTGATGACGGCCCTCCTGGCAAACGGCCAAAGGAGCTGTCCCCTTACTCTGCGCCCCACCCCCGCACTCCTACTGCCCCAGGCCTTCCAGCAACCCTGCAGACCTGGTGCTGCCATGCCACTGGCCCTCCCCGCCCCACACCAGGGTTTGCGCTCTCTGCCCCCCAGCCCCGCACCTAATCAAGTCTCAGCCACCTGCCTCATGGGTGGCAGCCAGCAGGGATGAGAGCCTGCAGCCGCACCCTCCAGAGGGCTGCCTGGGGAGGATGCCCTCCCCTGGGGGCCTGGCTAAGGAGCTTCCCTCTCCTCTGCCCCGAGCCTCAGGCACTTCCCAACACCCACATTGGGAGGCGCTCAGCCTCGGTGGGAAGCAGGGGTGGCCGGACACTGGGAGGGGCCACGCGGCCACCCTGCTCATGGAAGCTGCCGGACTTGGATCCGTGCTGGCCCGTGGGTCTTCCATGAACACCATCCCCGCTTGCAAGGAAAAACACAAGAACCCAGGAGAGGCCAAGGCCTTCTCAGCACGGGCCTTAACGGGCCAGTCCCCCACTGAGGTTTCCATTCCAGGGCCTGGGTCTGGCCCAGACGGCTCCTGGCCCAACTCTGGATGGAGGTGCTGCCCCAAGGGGCCTGGGCACGTGCACTTGGACCTTTCTCTAGGGCTGCAAAGAACTGCCCGGGAAGGAAGGGGGCCTGGCAGCAGGGCTTGCGGCCTGATGCTGCTCTGCCTCCTGTTGGGGGTCTCAGAGCTGATCTGGGAGGCTGCTGGGTGTCTTCTTGGAAGAAGCCTGACCCCAGGTGAGAGAAGGGAGGACCAGCTCTGTCTTGGCCGGAAGCGGAGGCCCCTCTTGCCCTCTTGGAGCTCCTGCCAGTTCTGCCGACACAGGTAGCCCATGAAAGCCCAGGGCGGAGCAGGCCCCAGGGTCCCTGTTGCCGGCCTGGGCCTCGCCGCGCTCCCCCGTGTGTGTGCACCCACGGGACCCAGGCCCGGAACCATCTGCCTGGACAGCTTCCCTGGAGGCGGGCGGGCTGAGAGCACACGGGAGCAAGACTGTGGCGCAACCCGACGGCGGCGCGGTGACCGCCCGGGCCCTGCACAGGGGCGGCCTGGGAAGCACAGGGGCCCTGCCTGCAGAGCCCTCTCCTGCCGACTCTCCTGTCCGCCTGCCTGGCTGGGGCGGCCCGCCGGCACGGCCGGAGGCCCCTCGTGGGGCGGCCGGACCCGGCCGAGCGGAATTACCTTGCAAATATCCCAGGTTTACCCGGTTCATGACATCACTGGCCGTTAAATTTGCTACATCCTCTACGGAGCACACAGCGGGGGGCGGGCAGAAACAGAGAGAGAGAGAGGTCAGCGAGCAGTGCGGTGGCCGGCGCGGCGGGGGCAGCCAGCTGCACGCGGGAGGCCGTGCACGCGGGGACGGCCAGCGCCAGCCGCTGGGGAAGCAGGTCCGCCACCACCATGTGGCTTCCTTCTCTGCCAAGCTCTGGGGAGGGCAGGGGGGTGCGGAGGTTAAGGGAATGAGGGTCAGGTGCCAGTCCCGGGGTCGGTGGGCCGGAGTCTCTGCTGACCCTGGCCCTGGGGCCCGGTGAGCACCGTCCTGAGGGGCAGGGACAGGGAGGGGAACAGAGGTGGAGCGTGCAGCTTCTGCGTGGTGGGGGCAGGGCCGGCCCCAGACTCTAGCCTCTGGTCCCACCTGGAGAGGGCACTAGGGCCCCTGAGCCAGGCACACGCAGGACGCAGGCTGCCGAGAGCCCGTGCCCGCAGGGGGACAGCCAAGCCTGAGCCCCAGGCAGAGTCCCCGAGAGGGAACCCCACCCCGCCAGAGGCTCGACCCAGTGCAGGGTGTGGGTGCCGACGGGCAGCAGCAGGAACAGGCAGCACCTCCAGAGCGGGCGTGGGATAGAGCATCTCTCCTCTGGGTCTGCTTTTAGCCAAGGTCATGAACTTTCCTCCAAAATAAGCTCCACAGAAAAGGGGGCTGCCAGGGTCTGGGGAGCAGCCACAAGCAGCGGAAGCAGGGCCCGTGTCTCAGGAGCAGCTGTGGGGCCCCACGTCCATGGTGGCCACAGCTCCAGCTGCCCGCTGCCGAGCCCCAGACGCTCTGGCTGCTGGGAAGTCCGGGGAAGGGGTGGCTGGGGGCTGCGGGGTCTCCCTGCCATATTCCCGTTCTCCATGGGAACACAGTACACCCTGCGTTTCTGACCCCAGAGGCGCCTCACTGAGCCCGGCCTGGCCTGGCCCGCACCCCGGCCACGGCTCCCATGAGTTCCACACGCTGGGCTCAGTCAGCTTGATCTAGTCCCGTTTTACAGATGGGGAGACTGAGGCCCCAGAGCGGTGAGGGGGAGCCCTCCCTGTGGGGCTCAGGGCCAGTTCTGGGAGGATCCTGTGTCCTGGCACCAGAGGGTCTCTAAGGGGCCGCATGGGTGTGGCGGGCAGCGCAGAGGCCCTGGGCAGAGGTGGCCCCTGGGCACCCGGGTCAAGCGCCGTGTCTGTCCCAGCCCCGTGGCGGGCGGTGGCGCCCGGGCTCTTACCGTAGCCGGTGGTGGGCAGCCCCAGGTGCTTCATGCGGTTCTTGACCAGCTCGGAGAGCTCCTGGCGCTCGGAGCGGCCGTACAGGCTGAGCCTCTGCTGGCCGGCCCACTCGGCGGCCGCCGCCTTCCCCGCCGGCTTGGAGCCCCTGCGGCTCAGCTTCCGGGCCCACGGCAGGCTCTTGCGCCGCAGCAGCGGGTGCTCGGCTGGGTCCCCACCGACCGGGTGCCGGCCGTGGGTGCTGCCGCCGCCCGCCTGCATGCCCCAGGGCCCCCTGGCTTCCTGCGTGTCCTGGCAGTCCTCCACGCTCACTGAGATCTGGGACTGGCCGAGGTGGGAGGGTGAGGGGAGGGGAGCCCAGCCTTCTGCTGGGGGACCCCAGGCCCCAGGGGCACAAGGGCCTTCCTCCTCCAGCCCAAGCCGCCAGCCTCCAGGTCTGTCCACGTTTGCCGGGGGAGCGAGGGTGGCTCCTACCACCTCTTGGGGCCCTCCCCCCTGGACCCGGCCAGGCCTGACTTTGCCGCGGAAGGCCCACCCCTGCGTGAGCCCCAGTCTCCCCCTCTAGGAGAGTGGAGAGCAGGAGAGCAGGGGCGGGGGGCGTGGCCGATGGGAGAGTGACAGCGGCTCAGCGGGTGTGTGGGAACCCAGGGGGCGTGGGGAGACTCCTGCCTGGCAGCGGCCCTGCGAGGCTGGGGGCATGGAGGTCCGGTCAGAACAGCAAGGAGGGGGCTACTCGCTATGACGGGCGCCACAGTGGGACATGCACAGTGCACATGGGGCCGGAGGAGCTTGGTTCCTCAGGGGCCCTCTTGGAGCTCTGCCAAGGCTGACCCATGCTGGGGACGCGTCCCCGGCCCTGCCGTCACTCTATGTCCCCCAGGCTTGGGGTCGGGGGCATACCTTCACGGGATGCTCATGGGGCCACTCACCTGGGCTCTGAGGTCGTGGGGCTGCAAACGAAACCAGAGACAACCTGGGTGCCGGGGGGGTGCCTCTGCCCACGGCCCCAGACACTGTCTGAGCCCCTCATGGGCCCGGGACCTGCGTGGCAGGCTGCCCACTGTGGCTCCAGCTGGCTCCCTCATTCTCAAGCTCCCCGGCCCCACGCGGGAGTCCCAGCCGCCCAACCCCACGTGGGGGCACATGAGCCTGACCCCAGGAGGGCCTGGCAAGCCAAGGCCTGGATCCTGGAACTGAAACACGGCGGCAACACGAAATTCACAGGAAGCCTGTGGGCCGCCGGTGCGCGAGCCCACCCTCCGGAGCCCTTCGCCCGAACCTCGGAGTTCGAGAAGACGTGGCACTCGGTGCGGTAGATGCCGATGGGGATCTCGGCGCTGGAGGAGCACAGCTTCTGGAAGAGCCGGCCGTAGGTGCGGATCCACAGGTCCTCCTCCGTGACCCGCATCTAGAGCGAGCGGCGGCCCTGAGTGGGGGCCGGCCGCGTGCACCCCCACAACAGCCAGCCCGCCCGGCTGGCCCCGTGACTCACGGCGCAGAGGTAGCCGGAGCCCGGCGTGGTGTCGAGGCCCAGCAGCAGCCTGGTGATGGAGATCATGTAGTCCTTCACGAAGGACTGGCCGGAGAGGAGGCCGCAGTGAGGCGCGGGCGCCCCGGGGACAGGCCGGGTCCCTTCCCGTGCCCGCTGGGGCGCCCGCCGTCCCCTGCTGGGAAGCCTGACTCAGCCTCGGGGGTCGGAGACCCAGAGGCTGCCGGGAGCAGAGCCCAGAGCGGTGTCTTTCTGGGAGAACGAGGACGGAGACCCCAGGGGGACCCGGGGAGGGACGCTCCCAACAAGGCTGCGTCGGCCGGAGGTGGGGAGGAGGTTGGGCTGCGGCGTTCCCTGCCCCCGCTGACCTGGTAGAGCAGGGTGTCCAGCATGCTGATGCTGAAGACGCGGCCCGCGGCGAACGGCAGGCGGAACATGAAGGCCAGGTTGGAGCCGTTCTCCCGCTCCCTCTGCGGGAAAGGGGGGGGCTCAGGTGGGCGCTCAGGCCGCGGCCGCGTGGGGGGTGCAGGGAGTGCGCGCACCGGCAGACGGCGGAGCTTGGCCCCAGCACCCAGCTAGCGCCCCCCAACCCCAGACGCACTCGGGGCCAGAGCTCAGGAGGGGGGACCTGGCCGGTCCCACAGGACCGCCCACGCATGCTTTCACGCGTGGCTCTCGCCATCCCAACATTCGAAATAATCTCCGTCACTTTATCCTCGAGCCTGGGTAAGTGAAGTCGGTGGGACTGTGGACATGAAACCACGGGAACGCGTGCACCGTTCTGTCTCCTGTTCCCCATGGCGAGCGCTGAGTTCCAGGAACCCGCCGTGGAGGCTCCCGTGGCTGCGGGACACGGCGCCACAGCCTCGCAGCAGGAACACAGAGCCACCCTCACCCAGCTCCGGACGTCGGGAGCCCAGCGTGGATTTCATGGGGTGGAATGAAGGTGCCAGCGGGCGGCGCTCCTTCCCGCAGCTCTGGGGACAGTCTTTTCCTCCTGCTTCGTTTCTAGAAGCTGACCAAGTTGCCCAGCTCGTGGCTCACTCCTGCCCCACAGCCAGCAGTGCACCTGCTGACCACTGGCCCTCCGCCTCCAGCCTGGCACGTCCCCAGGGAGGACAGTGGGCCCCCAGGGGGCCCTCTCCTGTCTACAGGGTCCCTTGACTGCACACCACACTGCATCTAGGCCCTAGCGAGCCAGTCGTGGACGTCTTCGGGGCCGTTTCCCCCCAGCACCCAAGATTCATCTGCAAAAACTGACAGCCGAGAGGCCTCCTTTCTCATGGGACCAGACTTGCTTCAAAGTCGGGAGGCAGGCAGGGGACATGGAAGACCCAGGGGCCGCCTGGAGGGCAGCAGCGTGTGGCATCAGTGCATGAAGTCGCGGGGTGGGTTCTGGTGGCGGCATTTGCCTGGTCAAGTGCACCCCGTTTGGGCGCGGGTCTGTAGGCCCAAGTCCCCCAGGAGCATCTACGTCCCACGGGTGTGCGGCAGAACCTGGCTGCCTTCCTGTTCAAGTGGCACCGGGGAACTGAGGAGGAACTGGGTCCACGGGGCCTTCGGAGGGGCAGCTGCGGCGTCTTTAACACGACGTCCCCAGTGCTTGAACACGGGGTCCCATGACCTCAGGCTGCAGGAGACCCTGCCGATTCTGGGGCTGGCGCCTCAGGGACTCCTCCTGCAGGCAGAGCGGGGCGGGAGGCTGGTCGGGATCAGCAGCCCCTCGGCAGCCAAGCGGCCTGAATGGGGTGGGGGATCCCCACCGCTTCGTCCCGGCTTCCCCAGCCGTCCTCCTGTCAGGTCCTCTCTTCACACGGCTCTGTGGCCGGCACACACCAACGGCAACGTGGGTCGCCGTTTCCAAAAAACGTCTCCTTCATCATCTCAGTGTTGCTTGAAGCAGAAGATGTGCACACTTTTATACAAACAAACTGCCGTTAATTCTTCAAAAGACGAGCCCAGCCGCTTCCGGGGGGGATGTCGCTGCCCGGCCATCTGCTGAGCCCTCGGAGCTGGGGCGTGCCTGGGGGCAGAGCCCGTGGGGGACCCCAGGCCAAGTCTAGCCGGCGTGTCAGAAGACAAGGCCTCCGTGGCCTCCAGGCCCGGGGCTCACGGTGGTCGTGGGGGGGATGTCGGCTCCGACCCTCTGAGTGATGGTGACAACCCGCAGCTCTGGCGGCGCCCCCCGTCTCCGCAGCCCAGAACCCCCAGCGCGGGACCCCCAGCCCACGTCAGCCTGGAGGAGCCCGGGCTGTTTCTCGAGGCAGTGTCCTGGGGTCACGCGTGCCGATGTCCTCCCTTCTGTCCGGGCCCAGACTGCGCAGCCCCATGATGGGGTTCGTCGTCCTGAGCTGGGCAGGGGGTGTACCAGCCACGGGAAGTGAGGCTGCGCGGGGGCCGGCAGGGGCCGTCAGCGCAAAAGGAAGGGGAGCGGGAGTGCAGGCTCCCTCGAAGCCCACCTCCTACAACAGTCTGTGTGGGAGGCCTGAGGGACCGCCTGTGCTCTGGGGAGCGGGCAGCGAGGGACCAGCGGCTGGAGCCCGACCCTGTGCCCGTCACCCCCATCCCTGCTCGGGTCAGACCAGAATTCCTAGATCGCAAGACTCTGGCTCGATCCCGAGCAACATCTGGACGGAGTCCGGCAGGTTCCCGCCGTTCCAGGTGCGGACGCTCAGCCCCTAGGCTGCTGCGAGGGTCTCAGTGTGGCCGGGAGGACCGGCCCCAGGCGCCTGGCAGAGCGCACTCCAGAGAGGGCCTGGCCGGGACGGGCGCCGAGCAGGAGCCCCTGTGTGTCCTCCGAGGGGCTGGAGGCCCCCTGCCCGGCGTCCCTCTGGCACGCGTGGCGCTAGGTCCTCCTGGGCCTCGTGACCTGCCCCTGGGCTCCTTCCACCGTCTGCCTGCGTCAGGGTGACGCTCTAGCGCCTGTCCCTTCTATCTGGGGTGGATGGCCTGGCCTCGCTTGGGTGGACGGCTGCCGAGGCTCCCTGCTCCTGCCCTCACCCCAGCACAGGCCCTGCCCCTTGCTGCAGAGAGGTGCCTCCCAGCGGCCTTGTCAGGGACGGTATCACCCGGTCCTGTGTCCCCGTCGCCCACCCCTGTGCCCCAGAGCACCACACCAACGCCAGCCTGTGGATATCCCTCCTGGAGCCCTGTGAAGCCCCCAGTGGATTCCCGCCCCGCCTCCCCGCCACTGTGCGGTCCGGCAACTTCCTCCCCTCTCTGCCCCCTGCCCGCTGGCGGAGACTCGTCACGTTTCCGATCTGGGCCCAATACGTGGGGCACGGGGAATTAGTCGGTGTCCCCATCCCGTGCTGGTATTTACGGACATGGCGGGCAGCCTCAGCCCCAGGCACGGCCAGGCCTGGACCTGGCCGTCAGGGGGACCAGGGTCCCTAAAGGCTCTGGGCGACATAGGAGCCTCACGGGAGCTGAGTCCCCGTCTCGGGCCCCCTTTGGCCAGAGGAGAGCAGGTGCCTCGGCCTTCCGTGGCCCCTGAACCCCAAGAACCCCCTGGCCCACTCCCTCCAGGCTCAGGAACCTGACAGCTCAGCATGTGGGGCAGGGGAGGTCCAGTGCGGCTGCTCACCTTTTCCAGCTTGGAAAGAGCCAGAGAGTAGCTGTCCTTAGCACGGAACTGCATGAAGCGCATGTTGGAAGGGTGGGTGAGCTCCGTGGTGATGCTCAAGCTGGGGAACAGCCTGCGGGGCAGCGGGGTCAGGGCGGGGTCTGCGATGGCGGACGGGGCAGCGGGGGCTCAGGACGGGTCCTCCGGTCACGGACGGGGCAGCGGGGTCAGGGCGGGTCCCCCGGTCGCGGATAAGGCAGCGGGGACTCGGGGTGGGGTCCCGTGGTCCCAGCGGCTGCAGAGGGCCGGGCTCCTGGATGGCCGGGGCACTGGTTCTGGACCCAGCCTGGCCCTGCTGCGGCCGCCCTGGGAGCGAGCCCCGGCCTCTCACCGGAACATGGTCTGCACATTGACGATGGTCTTGGCGTCCGCCATGTAGTCTTCCTCGGCGCTCATGGTGCTCTCCTTGTCCACCACCACCAGGTTGTCCGCGTAGATGATACCGCACTGCAGCAGGCTGTCCAGGCTGGGGTCGGGGGGACACGCCACGTGGCTGGGGGCCCCCAGGGCCAGGTCGGGCGACCCGGGAGCTCCCTCTGGGTGCAACTTACCCCCTCCCCTGCACCTCCTGGGCTCCCCACAGCTGGGGAGGAGGGGCGGGGTGGGGGGGGAGGGGCGGGGCAGGGAGGGGCTCCGTGGGGAGCCGGCGAGGCGGATGTCCCTTACTTGTCCACTGAGCCCTCCATGTAGTAGACCATGGGGAAGCAGCAGATGGCCTCCAGGAAGTGGTGGTCAGGCCTGTGGGGACAGTAGTTCCCGTGGGTGCCCGCCCTGCTCTGCCGCTCGCCCCCTGTGCCCAGCTTGGCCCTGCCCCGAGTGAGCAAGGCTGGATGGAGCAGGGGTCCCCCAAGACCACAGCGCATCAGACGTGGGGGCCTTTACAGAACCACGCGGCTGTTCTTTGTTTTGCCTGAGGGAGAACCACGGCCCCGGTGGGGGAGGGGGACTGGCTCAGGTCAGACCTCAGGCTCGGGGGGTTGAGCCCCCTGGAGATTCATAGTGAGGGGACAGGACAAACCGTGCAGGAGGAAGAAGGGTGCTCCTGAGCACCGGGGGGCCCAGGGACACAGGGGCCTCTGCAAGTGGGCGTGGGGGTGCGCGGCGGGTCTCACTTGTTGTCCAGCAGCAGCACGATGGGGTTGAGCTCCCGGCGGGATCTGTAGTAGGCCCGCAGCGGCACGATGAAGTTGTACAGCCCGTTGCCCGCCGTCTCCGCCGACACGATGATCAGCTTGTTCTTGAAGCCGTAAGCCTTGGCGTCCTCGTAGCTGTTGTGTTTGCAGCCCTGCCGAGAGCCCGGGGCCGACCTCAGCCTTGGGACCGAGACCGCCGGTTACTGTACCAGCAAAGCCCGGGTTCACCAGGAAGAAGTGAGATTCCATCCGGAACAAGCCATGGGCCAGTTCTGAGAAGAGCAGGCCTGCTGGGCTTCGGAGAAGGGGTGAGTGGGCAGGGGCTCTTCAGAACTGAAAGTCCACCGGGGGCGGGTGTGGTGGCCTCTCACTGGCTGCCCCGTGGCTAGCCCGTCTCCTCCCTGTGGCTCTGCCCTGGACAGTGGCCGTGAGGAGCTCCCTCTGCCCACCTCCTGTCTCTGTGGGGCTTCCCCTCACTGACTTTCACACGGCATCAGCCACCGTGGTGATGCCAGGCTTCTCAGGGACCCCTTGCCAAAGGGCACCCACAGGCACCTGGTGGCCAGCTGCTGGCCCTGGCCCTTTTGTGGCCTGCAGCAGCCCCATGGGAGCCACACGCCCCAGCAGACCTGCTCACCCAGCCTGCGGCGGCTCCGTGTATGACCGCCCTGGGGCAGAGCTGCGGGGAGAGGGGATGGTGCCGTGGGACCCCTAAGTCCAGGAGGGGAGGGAAGCACTGTACGAACCTGCATCTCAGCAGATGCAGAAAGGAAATCTGTGTTGTGCGTGTGCGTGTGCACATGTGTGTCACGCGTGCACATGTGTGACACGCACGTGAGCAACACGTACGCACACGCGTGCACATGCATGTGTGCACACGCCATGCATCACATGTGCACATCATGTATGTGCACAGCGTGCATGTGTTGTGCGTGTACTTGTGCACATGTATCACATATCATGCGTGTGGTGTGTGTATGCCACGTGCATGTGCACATGTGTAACGTGTGTACACCCGTGTATGCACATGTTCCAGCTCCATCTGAGGCCCAGATGCAGTGATACTGTAGGAGCTGCGAGCACGCCTGTACCCAGAACTTGGTGTCATCCCCGTTTTGCACGGAGAGACGCGGGGCTCCCTGGGGGAGTGGCTCCAGGACAGGAGCAGGGCAGGGCAGGTGCACGACAGGGCGGGGATGCTGTGGAAATGTTCTGGGGACAACAGGGACACAGTCTCGCCCCAATGTGCCCAAATGGCTTCCCCCCGCAAAACAGGAAAGTCTGAGCCCCGAAATCAGTAACGATTGGCCACAAACCGCAGCACCACAGGAGTAAGCGTGGTGACAGTCCTGAACCAAAGAGGAGTCAGAGGCCGCACTGTGCGAAGCGCAGAAGCGGACACGCCTCCTCGCGGCTGAACGCTTAGAAGCAGGTACGAGGGATCCGGGCTGAGACCCCTGGGCGAGGACACACCTTCCCCGTCTCCCCACAAATGACTCACTAGCCACAAAGGCAGAAGCAGAGGAACCTGGGTGAGCCATGTGATCCACACCAACACCCCCAGGAATGCAGCGCACGAACGTCTTGTGCCTCCGAGCACACTGTCACCTTCGGAGATTGGGCCCCAGGTGCACAGGCAGAGTCGTCTCACGAGAAAGCTCTCAGACCCATCCCCTCCATCCAAGGCAGGTGCCACCAAACCACTGTCCACGCCTCCAGACGCAGGGCTGAGAGCCACGTGAGAAGGGTCAGGACAGGTGTGTGCCCCGTGAGGTGTGGACAGGCCCCGGAGGCAAACCTGCCACGTGAAGGGCAGCGAGGGCTGCAGGACGAGGGGGCACCCGAGGCGGCCGGTGGACCCGACAGGGGCGCTGAGGGACGTCCTGGCTCTCAGAAAGCACACAGGCGGGGGGCAGGGGGAAGGGGCTCCACCTGCTCCCAGGGGGTGCGGGTAAAACCCGCATGTCTTTGGAGGCCGAGAGCAAACGCCGTGAGTCTGGGCAAAGGCCCAGGATCTCCTTCTCGTCTCGAAGCTTTTTCTGAAAGTTCATGGTTACCTCGCAAGGTCAAGTCCCGTGGAGCGCGGGGCGGGGGGGGGGGGGGCACCCACCTTGTCCAGCCGCAGACAGCAGAACGGGGCCTTCACGGGCAGAAGGTGGCACAAGGTGGGGGAGCTGCCGATGTAGGGCGAGTTGGGGGGGTAGCCCTTCACGTACCTGGCGTGGGAGACAGCAGTCGCCTGGCCGTTGGGCCTGGGGGCTCCGGCTCCGCCCCCGCAGCCCCACCCCAGCCCCTGCCCGCACTGCCCCAGTGCAGCAGGGCTGTGCCCCCAAGCGGCCACACGGAGGCGCCAGACCCCATGGACCCACCCCGCTGTGGGACTGCGTGTGGGGCGAGGAGAGCTGGGCCCGGACCACCGGGTCCCAGGTGAGGAGCCACGCAGCACGCACACGAACACACAACTCATGGACACACACACGCTTACACAGAGCCTGCGATCACCGGCATAACCCGAGGCTCCTGCCCTCCCTGAAGCTGCCAGCACCCCAGTCCGGGGGCCGACGCTGGCCCTCGGCCCCTCTCTGCCAGCTGCCCGGGGCTGGGCTGGTCTCCCCAGCAGCACCCAGTGCACCCCACACGGGGGTGGCCACAGCCGGGCCTTGAGCAGCGTGGGGGAGGGGACGGCCTTCGGCTCTGTCTCCAGCTGGCTTCAGGGACACGGCCTTGGTGGTCAGCCACGCCACCTGCCTCTGGGGCTGGATGGCGCCTCCCCAAGGGCTCCCCTACCATGACCTCGATAGATGATGCTCAGAGGACAGCCTCCCCCTCTGAGCAGGCCTGGCCCGCAGGTGTGGCAGCCCGCGGTAGAGGTGGAGGGGAGACGGGACAGGAGGCACAGCCCAGCTTTCATTACATTTGCCAAACGAGGTCTCCCATGAAGCCCTGACTCAGCCCACGGGGACTCCACCCTCCCTCCCTGCTGGCCGCAGCCCCCAGGCCCGTGTCTGCCCCCACCCCCGCCCCCATCGGAAGCTTCTGTCTGGGCGCAGGGGCACTCACTCCACCACCGACAGCCCCTCGTCGTCTGATGGAGTCATCTCGTCCTCCGACGGGTCACTCAGCAGGTCGCAGGGCAGCAGAGCCGAGCTGTCTGTCGGGCGCTCCAGGACGGGCGCGATGCTGGGCCGCCGGCTGCCCGAGCCGTTCTCTGTGGGCAGCGCGAGCTTGCCGCCCCCGCCGCCCCCACCGCTCTGTGCGGGCCGGCACTCTGTGTTCTGGAGGTCCATGGCCACTGTCCCTGGAGCAGAGCGGCTGACCTTGGCTGGCCGTCCCTCCCTGGGCTCTGCTGGGGGCGGCTGGTTCGCGGATCGGAGTGGGACCGCCGGTGCAGGGCAGCCTCCCCCCGCCCGGTCCCAGGGCGGACACTGGGACGCCAGCGCCCGCGACGGCCCTGCGGGGCGGGGGGGTGTACCGACGGGAACACGAGGCGCGGGGCGGGGGCTCACCCATGGAGGCCACGATGCTGTGCATGGGCAAGCGGGAGGAGCCGTCGTACAGCCCCTGCGCCGGGAAGCCCTTCTTCTTCTGCTTCTCCTCCTGCTTGAAGATGAAGGCGGAGTTCTCCTCCTTGGTGATGTTGATGTAGAAGCAGGTGTCGGACGCCGCCAGCGTGTGCCGCGGCCCGGGGTTCAGCAGGATGCTCTTGTCCTCGCGCTTCAGCCCGATGAGGCACACGCCGTACCTGCGCGGGGCGCACCTTGTAGGCGTCCTGCGGCAGCTGCTGGCTACCCCGCGGCCACCGCCCCCGGGCCCCCGGCCCCGCCCCTCCCCGCGGCGCCCCGCCCCTCCCCGCCGGCCCCGCCCATAGGCGCCCCGCCCCCGACCACCCCCGCCCCGCCCCCCGCCCTAGCCCGCGGTCCCCGTCCGCGGCCCCGCCTCTGGTCCCCTTTCTTGGCCCCGCCCCCCGGCGCCCCGCCTCCTCCCGCGGCCCCGCCTCCGGTCTCCTTTCTTGGCCCCGCCCCCGTCCGCGGCCCCGCCCCGCCCGCGGGCGCGTACTTCTTGTGCGCGTGGAAGGCGGCGTAGGTGAAGCTCTTGCCCTCGTACTCGCGGAAGAACTTGCTGTCCCCCATGCGCACGTGGTACACCTCGTTGCCCGAGCAGCGCCCGTACATGCGCTGCCACTGCTCCGGGGACTCCTGGCCTTCCCTGCGGGGCGGCCGCCCGTCAGCGGCCCCCGGGGGCGGCCCACACCGCCCCCCACACCCCACGGCCGCCCTGCCCTGAGGGCGGAGCCCAGCAGGCCCCCCCCTCCCCGACGGCCCCGCCCCCGCCCCGCCTGCCCCGGCCGCGCACTCACTGGCCGCGGGACGTGTGCACCAGCAGCGTGATGAGCGTGGACGTGGCGGGACAGATGCAGTTGAGGGCCAGCATGGCGTACTTGCACTCCTCCTCACACACCACGTGGTCTGCGGCGGGACGGGGCAGGTGGCCGCCGGGGCCTCGCCGTCCCACAGCGGGCGCCCCGGCCCGCGCCCTCCCCCCGCGCCGCTTGCCCTCGCAGCATCGGAGCCGGACTCCCAGCCTGAGGACCGCTCCAGGGCGGGGGTCTGCTCGCCCCCTCCCACCGGGAGCCCAGCTGGAGCGCGACCACAGAGATGCCTCTCGGAGGCCCCACGGACACTTGGGTCCGCGTGCCGGACGGTCACCTCCCACAGGACGCCTGCGTGGGCTTCACCGCGCCCCACAGCCCCCCGAGAGGCTCTGTGAGCTCGCGGGTGCTCCAGCCCTACCCACACCCCACGTGGGCGCACACCCGCCCCACGCACCTGCGAACTTGACGTGGAATTTGTTCTCCGGCTTGAGAATCTGGACGTAGAGGGGGCAGTTGGGTGCAAAGTCCTTCACGGCCCAGGCTCGCAGGATGGTCTGGTGGTCCTGGGGGAGGGGAGGCGGGGTCAGTGCTGAGGGGTGCAGCGGCCCAGGGGAGGGTCTCTGCCCTCAGGCGTCCCCCTGCTCGGGCTGGGCTGGGGGCCAGTGCACTCACCGCTGCTGTACGATCCACTTCGTTGCGGCTGCTGAGGATAAAGCAGGCCTCCCCGTTGTCCATCCTGCAAAGCACCAGGTCTGAGCGCTGCCTGCACCGTCCACGCTCCTCAGATGTCCCGGGCTCAGAGGCCGGAAGGGTTGAGCCCCGTCGGACCCCACCTCGCTCTGGGCTGATGGGCTGGCGTCAGGACTCAGACCAGCTCGCGGGGGGGCCCATCCTCTATGACCCGATTAAGCCAGGGCCAGGTTGGGGCGCAGAATGGGGGAGAGCATGTGGTAATTAAGAGGCCGGACCCTTGTCCACTTGCTGGCCTGTGTCTCCCAAGGGACTTGGATGGCCTGTTCGGCTCTCCTCTCCCACCCCTGAGAGCCCCCGCCGGCTGCAGCAGGGGCACCGGGGAAGTGCTCACAGCCCAGGGCAGGGAGGCCGCTCCCTCCCCAATATGCTGCCCTGCACCCCACCCACCCTGGCTCATCACTGGCCCCTGCCAGGCCTCTGCCTCTCCCTGCCCCTTGGCCTGGAGCTGGGTCACAGGAGAGGCTGGGTCCCCTGGCCACGGCCACCTCCATGCTGGAGTCCTTTCTAAAACGTTACAGATGGGAAGGGGGGCGCCCTGGCTATCCAGTCTACTGCTTCCCCTTGGCCGAGCACCCCACACTCCATCGCAGGATGAGAAGAGGTCCCTGGAATGAAGATATGCCGAGGGGGACTCCCGGGCTGTCCTGCAACGCGCAGTGGCACATTTGGGAAGTCCCATCTGACAGCTTCGTCTTCTTTCCTCAAGTCACTCTGGCAGCTTGTCTTTTTTTTTTAGATTTTATTTGTCAGAGAGTGCTCAAGAACACAAGCAGGGGGAGTGGCAGGCAGAGGGAGAAGCAGGCTCCTCGTGAGCAGGGAGCCCGATATGGGGCTGGATCCCAGGACCCTGGGATCACCACCCAAGCCAAAGGCAGATGCTTAACGGACTGAGCCGCCCAGGCACCCCGCAGCTTGTCTTTAAAAGAAACCTTACCCATGGCCCCTGTCTTCCCACCCTGACCCCACCTGGAGCTGTTCCCGGAACCTGACTGCATCTCCCATCCCGGAGCAGGGGCGAGTGGGAGCCCCGGCAGGCCGACCCTTGGGCACGGGAGGACAGGTGGGCTGGGCAAGCCCTGGTGCTCCGAGGTGGGGTCCATGTGGGGCTTGGCTGGCCTGGGCGGGCAGCAGGCCCAGAGCCTGAGTGGGAGCCGCTGGCTGCCCCGATGACCCTCCCCAATCGGCTCCTCCCTCACCCCGGCCGGCACTCACTTGGCTCGCATGAGGTCCTGGTCTTTGAGCGCGGAGCCCTGGAGGTAGATGACCCGCTGGGACCACAGGGGTATTTGCAGGACCCTGCGGACCTGGATGTCCATCTCGGTGGGGCACAGGATAACCACGTAATAGTCCTGCGGGAGGCGGGGTCAGTCCCGCCCCGGCTCGGGTGTAGCGGGCCCATCCGCGGGGCGGCCAGTGCAGACAGCGGGGATCGGGGGCCGCAGCTCTCACCTGCAGCCGGGGGTGCGCGTAGAACTCGTTGAGGAAGTCCATGAGCAGGTCGACCTTGAGGGAGCTGACACACAGCACCACATGCTTCTCCGTCTGCGCCCTGTGGCGGCTGTAGTTCCCGCCGGACTTCTGGCGCTCCATCCACAGGTAGACCAGCTCCTCAAACTGCGGGGGGAGAGCCGCTGCGTCCCAGGGGGCCCGACTCGGGGGCAGTGCAGGGAAGGGGCCCTCCCTCATGGGAGCTGCACGCAGAGCCCCCTTCCCCGACAGCACAGGCCACCTGGGGGGGCGGCAGAGAACGGGGGGGGGGGGCGCGAGGGGGAACGGAGCCCTGCTTCCTGGCCCCCGGAACCCTGGCGACAGTGACGCGGTGCCCAAGTCCACGCTCCTGACATGGGGGCGATATGAGAACTTGGGGTCGCCATGGACCCCTAAGATCCCTTTGGAGAAGCCTGGGGGTGGCAGGAAACTCTCGGGCACAGAGACCGAAATCCAGACTCCTGGCGAGGAAGAGACTGTTCTGTCCGGTGGGGACTCGCCCACTCTGCCCACGCCTCAGGGACGCCAGCCTCACACACACCCCTTGTGAGTCCTTCTGAATTAGGAAGGAGAGGGAGGGGTACCAGCGGCTCAGGGAGCAGAGCAGGGCTCCACGGACCCGCGGGGGTGTGGGCGGCCTCCTTCCCCGGCAGTTTCCCCGCTATCTCTGGGCCCTGAGATTCAACACCCCTGCCTTCGGCAGCTGCCCTCTGGTGTGCTCACCCCTGCTGGGAGGCCCACTAGTATCCCGCCAAGATGGGATCATTTCACTGAGTTTATGGCGCACCTGCTAAGTTCCGGGGACAAGACCCCATGGCCCTGAAGCACAGGACTGGCTCCGCGGCTGGAGGGGTCACCTGTGTAGGGTAAGGGCCGCGTGCATGGACGCTGGGCCTCAGCCTCCCCCTCTGTAAGATGGCGCGATCATGTCTACCTCCCGGGGCCGAGAGGCAGCTAAGTGACCTGTGTTAGGTTCGACCATGTCCCCTCAGATTCACACCCACTCCGAACCTCCCCGTGGGATCTCCCGTGGAAACAGGGTCTTTGCAGGTGAGATTAGTTAAGGTGAGGTCAGACAGGATTGGGGTGGGCCTCCTCCAATGTCTGGGGCCCCTAAAAGGAGGGCAGTGGGCACGGAGATTCGTAAGGAGGAGGCACGTGAGGCCGGGAGCAGGGGTGGGAGGGATGGGGCCACGGGCTGGGGGAGCCCAGGGATCCCCGTGGCCCCAGAAGCAGGAAGGGTGTGAAAGGGAGCCTCCCTCGGGGTGTCCAGCAGGCTCTCGCCATGCGGTCACCCTGCACTCAGATGCGGGGTCAGGATGTCTCTGCCGTGTGAAGCCTGCGTGCGCCACGCGGTCAGCTGGCTTTGCTCTTGTCCACGGGAGCTAACCGGGCAGCAGACTTGAGCAGAAGGACACGGGGAGAAAATGGGAACCACTCCTTTCCACCTTCCACGAGGGGGCGGGCAGCCGCTCTAGCGCCGCGCTCAGCCGCAACCTTGCTCCTGAGGCCCCAGCCCCGCCTCCTCCAACAGACCGTCTGCTCCAGCTGACCGCGGTCCCCCACTGAGAATGCCGCCCCTGGCTCCTCGACCCCCTGGAGGCGGTGGCCTCACCAGCCCCAGACCCACCACGGCTCCCACAGGGCCGGAGGTGACGGGCTCGCCCCCTCCTGTCCCACGCGGGTCTCTGGCACTCCTCCTTCCTGAGCTGGGCGTGGGGGGTGGGTGGGGGGCGTGAGGGGGGGTGGGGGGCGCGGACTGGACACGCACCTGCAGCGGCAGCACCACCAGCGCCACGCAGATCATGATGACCACGAGCAGCTGAGACGGCCAGATCTTGGGCGTCACGTCGCCGTAGCCCACGGTGGAGAAGGTGACGATGCAGAAGTAGAAGGCCGTGAGCAGGGACAGGTTCTCACCTGCTCGCTCCAGGTGCTGGATGCCACAGGTCCTGGGGAGCCGGGCGGTCAGAGGGCCGTGAGCAGGGCCGTGGCCACCTCACAGCTCCCTGGGTGCCCCATCACTGGCCGGGGGATCCCCCACCCCACATGTAGTCCTGAGTCTGGCTCAGTCCCTGTGGGCTCTGGGTGCTCCCTCCTCCGCCAACGGTCTGCCAGAGCCGGCACAACCGCCCGTCGGATTCCCCCTGACATCCCCTTTCCTTCCCATGGCTTTTTTGAGGCCCCTGGAAAATGCACCCCGAAGTTCGTGCACTGGCTGAATGTGGGGCTGGGGGCCCGTGGAGGTGGGCGTGTCCTGGCTGTGAGCCCCCACATGCCACCCCACCGGCCAGCCTCCTCACCCAGGAGGTCAGATGGGGTGCAGGGATTGTCCAGCCCCTCCTGGGCCCGGCTGGACAGCCCTGCTTCCTGTGCCTGGGACCCCAAGGCCCAGTCTCCAGATGGAAGGTGCTGCTGGCAGGGCCTGGGGGGCCCATAGCACCCACCATGGGGTGCTCAGCAAAGAGAGGGGCTCAGAGACCGTCCCCCAGGGGGCAGGCACAGGGAGAGATCAGGTTGAGCCCCCAGCTCTGCTGGACTGTGTGTGTGTTGGGAGGGCAGGGCGGGGGCAGCCAAGAAGCCTGTGGCCTTCCTTCTCTCTTTCCCAGACCTTGGTGCCTGTCCTGCATCCTTGCCCGAGGCACAGGAGGTAGTGACCAGCTTCACTAGCCCCGGGCAGGGCACATCCCCAACCTCCTCCTAGAGGAGCTGGACTCAGGACCCCGCTGGCTGCAAGAGTGGGCTCTGAGCCACCTCCCAGCCCTGGGCCGGACTGCCAACCGCCCCCTTGAGGCCTCCCTGACCTCCTGGATACGCAGCAGGCGAGGGTGGCGGACCCCCTGCAGGGCGCACTCACCCCGTGAACACCAGGCACAGCAGGGTGCAGAACAGGATGAGCACTTGGTTGAACATGGCTGACTGCGTGCGCAGGATGGCGCGGTGGAAGTCGTTCTGCGGGATGCCAGCCGGTCAGGGCCACAGCCTGGGCCCGCCCTGGAGCTGGGGCCCTTCCTGCGGGGCGTCCCAGGGCCCGGGAGCGAGCGAGGGGGTGTGTCTGCGGCCCGGGCTCCCCTGTGGGACACCTGCCCTCGGCCCTCTGCTCTCGGCGGCCCCTCAGGTCACCCGCAGTGGGGGGCTGCCGGGGGCACAGACCGGAAGGGCCTGGCTTCCGTGAGGATGGGGGTGAGCCCTGGGGGGGACGGCTGCCCCGGGGGTAGCCTGTGTCCCGCTGCTGGCTGACCGCTCGGGAAAGGGGTTTTGGCCAGATACTCGACAGACTGTCTGTCCGTGGGTCTGGGTCACGTGGGCCCCGTCCGCGTGGCCTGTTGGCTCCCGCCCCTCCTCCTGCAGCTGCAGGCAAAGCTCGGGGCTGGACCTCGGCTGCAGCACGAGGCCGCCATGGGTCCCGGTCGGGACAGAGACAGGAGGGCCGAGACTCGGGTCTTTCTGCTGTGACAGAGGTGGCGCGCTGCCGAGCCTCAGCCCAGCCTCCTGGGCACGGAGGGACGGTGGCCAGCTCCCTGCCAGGCCGGGGGCGTCCTGGGGGCCTCACACCCGGGGAGGCAGGCCGCTGCGTGGCCCGAGGCTTACGATCATGTTTTCCAGGGCGTGCTTGGCCAGCCAGCAGTTCAGAAACACGGGGATGAACAGGTTCCTCAGGGGCGCCCAGAATATCTGTGGAGGAGACGGATCAGGGGGCTGGTGCTGGGGGCCCCCCCCGTTCCGCCGGGGCTCACCCACCGTCACGATGAAGGGCAGCGTGTTGATCATCTCCAGGACAAAAGAGACGCGGAAGATCTGCTCCCAGATGTTCCCCTGGGCGCCGTGGTGGCAGAAGAGAGGCACAAACCAGCCAGGAGGTCAGGAAACGGGGTTGGTCAGGACAAGCCGGCCAGGAGTGGGGTGGAGGGGTCAGAGGGGAGGGTCAGGCGAGGTGGGGGTACTCACTTTGTAGCTGAGGTAAATGAGGAGCATGGTCTCCAGGAAGCTTATTATGGCCACGATGACCTAGGAGGGGCGGAGCCTGAGTGGGGCGAGGGGCAGCAGGGCCCCCCCGGAGCCACGCCCCCACTCACCTGAATCGCCCACAGAGTCATCTTTCTTTCCACCCAAAGGATGGGCGCCCTGGGGAGGGAGGGAGGTGAGCCTTGGGCTGTTGTCCCCCAGCCCCCCGGGGCCTCTGGTGACCCGAGCTGCTCCTTGGGAGGATGGAGGGCACCAGCCTTGCCCCCGGAGGCGACAAGGACAGGAGGGGAAGGGGAGGCTCCCAGGAGAGGAGGCCCGGCCCGAAGCTGGGGACGAGGGGCAGGGCTGCAGGCTCAGGGGGGCCCTTCACCCTGGACAGGCTCACTGGGGCTCCCCAAGCCCGGGGCTCCCTTCCTCCCCTGCTTTGGGGGGTGCAGGCCAGCGGGGGAGGGGACGAACCGAGCGAGCGGGAAGCCAGAAGCCCTTCTACCCAGGGGGTGGCCGCGCCCTGGGGGACGCATCCTAACTCTGAACCAGGCATCAGGGGCGCTCTGGGGCCGCAGCTCTCCTTGGGTGAAGCTGGCACACACGGGAGCAGCCCCCCCTCACTCAGGCCCCTCCCTGCTGCTGCCCCCCACCCCACCGCCGTCTGCGGGCCGAGCTGGAGTGGGGGGCTGCTGAGTCAAGTCACTTGGTGGTGCCTCGAAGTCTAACGCTGCCCCCGAGGCGTCAGGGGCTCTCAAGGGGCACCCCGGTGCCGCGCACGCGCGCACACGGGCCAAGGCCACGCCCCAGCCGAGGGGCTGGGCCAGGGGACTCACCAGTTGATCTCAGAGGATGAGCTGTTGAAGGTGTAATTCTGCTTTGGGCAGCCCCAGCTGTGGAGAGAGAGAGGTGGCCCAGCCGAGGCCCCGAAGACACGCTTCCCAAGGCTGCCACGGGCGCGGGAGCACGCCACAGGACCGCCCTCCGCACCCTGCTCAGGGCCCGCGGACCCCCAGGCCGGCGGGTGGGAAAGCACCCCACGCTGGGACATGGACGGCAGAGCCCAGGGAAGAGCTGGGGCTTCGGCCTGGTCTGACAGGAGGGTCTGGAGGGTTGGAGATGGAGCGGGGAGGCTCCCGGAGTCCAGAGTTGCCACACACATGGCAGGACGATGTGAGAGAGCCGGGCACGGACAGCGAGCTCCCTCCCTGACCCTGACGGCCGACTCCAAGACGCACGTCTCTGGGTCATGCCCAGAGACAAAGCTCTCCGCGGCCGCTGGATGCCCGGCCCCTGGGGAGGGGGGAGGGGCGGGGCAGGCCTGCTCATTCTGCCCCAGGATGTAACCAATGCCAGGGGCCCTGGCCGAGGGGACCTCGCTCTCACAGAGCCCCGTGGTGACAAGTGTCACAAGAGGCAGCTCCCTCTTCCTCTTCTTCCAAGTGACCCTCTTTCCCTGAGCCTTACTGGGGCTAATGTTGCAGACTCAGCGCCCGTAGATGTGGGGGGCTGTCCTCCTACCGGTGCGCCCCCACCCCCGCCCATCCACCGTCCACCGTCCATGTAACCACCACCGCTCCGTCTGCTCTCTGTAATTCACCTGTCCATCCGTCCGTCCATCCAGCCGCCACACACTCGTCCATAACCCATCCATCCGCCCCTACCCACCTGCCCCCGCACCCCTCCACCGGCCCCTCCTCCGTCCCTCCCCCCTGCCCAGCCACGTGCAGGGCACTGGACAATGAATATAATAGACCCGGGCCCTGTAGGGTTGTGGAACCAGATGCCTCAGGGTGCGCCGGGGGAGAAGGTGACTCAGGAAAGCGGTTTGAGAGTCCGAGCCCTCAGTTTTCTCCTCAACCCCCCACAGCCGGATCTGTGCAGCCCCCCGCGCTGAAGGCAGGAGGGGTTCCAAGGGAGCTGAGTGTGTGGCTTGGGGACACTAGGCCTGGGGCAGACAGGGGTGAAGGGCGGCTTGCCCTGTCCTTGGGCCCCAGCTTCCTCCCTGGCTCGGCCTGGGAGCCCGGTGGCTGCCCCTACCCTCAGGTTAGAGGCAGGAAGACCGGCTCTGCGGAGGGAGCCCGTCCACCGGAGACAGTGCTGAGCCCGCCCGACCCGGCTCTGCGGCCCTCGCGTGGGGCTGTGGACACCCACTCAGCGCGAGCTCGGAAGAAGCAGAGACCGAGCCAAAGAGAAAACCACAAGCAAGAGCCCGGTTCCAGATGCCGCCTCGGGAGAAGCGGGAAGGCTGCGCCTGCCCAAGGCAAGGGGAGCTCCGGGAATCGGGGCCCAATGCAGGAAGACGGGCCGGGCTGAAGACGAAGCTCAGAAAGTGGCCCCGGAGGAGACGCGGGGGACACGGGATCGTCCAGAGCCGCACGCCCGGGCGTCGGAAGCCCGGGGACGGCAGAGGAAGGGAAGGGTGTCCTCTTCCAGGGCCCTGTCCCCCGGTCCGGCGCGGGAGAGAAGGGGCCACCCAAGGTGTCCCTGAGACTGCCAGGCACAGAGACATGATTCCGCCAGCTGGCCGGTGAGAAAACCAGGCGTCCCCCAAGGCTGACCAGCAGAACCCGAAGCAGCAAGGCCACGCGGGGCATCCGTGAGCCTGTGTGACAGCCCAGACCTGGGGCGGCGGCGGGTGCCCCCTGCCAGGGACAGGGGCCCAGGAGGAGTCATGGCACCATGTGCAGCCCTGGGCTGGCATGTGTCCTGCCCCCTCCCTGGCCGAAGCCGGCACCGAGCTGCTGGCCGAGCCCCTCCTGTGCTCCGCTGGAGGCACAGCCGGCCACTGTCCACGGCCGGGGTGCCCTTGTCCCCGGGCTGAGCCCGTTGGTCAGCAGGACCCTGAGTGAGGACACAGGGAAGGCAGGAGTCCCCGAGGGGCCGGGCTGGGCTGGACGCCGGCGCACACCCCACGCAGACCCCCACGGCCTTGGCCCCGGACAGTGGCGGCCCCCGCATCACCCACCATCCGATCCCCAGGGCCGGGTCATCAAGGAGCACGCGGACAATGTACAGCAAGCAGGTGAGCAGCTTCAGCGAGAAGTTGAACAGCCGGATCCTCAGGCCTGCGGGGGAGGGGCCGTCAGGGCTCCGGCACCACCGGAGTCCCACGGTGACGGTCACTGCTGACAGCTCCCCCGCCCCCCGGGCCCCTGGGCCCCCCTGGGCTGGGCTGCCCCAGGGACTGAGGGACCGCTCTGCATGGCCCGGGGCTGCTACTGTCCTGCCCTACAGATGGGGGTGCAGACAGCTCCCCAGGCCACCCACTCCTCGGGACGGGAGGGTGGGAGTCTCGGGGTCACAGGGACGGGTGAGGCCCCAGGGGGACCGCCACCATCCTGTGCGCCAGGAAGAGTCTGAGGAGGCCAAGCTCCTCCTGGGGAAGCAGGTGGAGGGAACCTATAGAGGAAGGGTGGGGTTGCACGGAGGGGAGCAGGGAAGCTTGCAGGGGGCAGGTAGGAGGGCCCCAAGTCCAGCAGGGGGCAGGGTCCCCACAGTTTCCAGGGCCTAATGCTGAGACCAGGGGCCTTCCCACCCTGCCCTGCGTCCACCACTAACTGGCATAGCCCCTCCTCTGCCCCACGCCCCTGCCCCGCACAGGCCCCCTGGCTCAGTGACATCCCCCTCCTGCCCGCCCAACACTGCTGCCCCCGCGGGCCCTGCCCTCGCCCCTGCTCACTGGATCTCTGGTTTTTGATGAAGAACAGCTTGAGGCGCTCCTTGAAGGTGTTCTCATTGACGTAGAACTCCACCTGGACCCTGGGGGCGGGGAGAGGGCCATGGGGGGCTCTGGCCAGCGGGGGCTCCCCAAGGGGCCGGACCAGCTACCCCTGCACTTCAGGAGCTGGGCAGACAGACGGACAGAGGGTGTAGCAGGACAAGGAGGGTTCCCCCCGCCAGTGATCCATGCACCTGTGTGGTCCTGGCAGACCTGCCCACCCCACCCTTGCAAAGCCAGTGGGCAGAGCGGGGGCTGGTCAGCAGCCACCTGCTTCCCACCAGGGCCCTTCAGGCCCTGAGTGTGAACACGCACGGTCCCCAGGCTTGCTGTCCCAGGCAGCCGTTCACCCGGGTTAAATGCACCCTGTGTGGCCCTCAGCACGGGCTCAAAACATGCCAGCTCATCTATGTAGAATGTTCTGGAAGCTGACAGTTGCTCTTTTTGATGGCCCCTGGTGGCTGTGGCCTGAGACTCGCTGCAGCCTCCAGGATGGTCACACAGAGGGGCCGGGAGACGTGACCTCCCCTGCAGCCAGCACAGGCCCCTCCAGCCCCAGCTGCCCTCGCTTCCTTGGGCTCACCGATGTCCACAGGCCCCCACTCCTGCTCAGGCTCCCAGCGTCCTGGGATGGACAGAGCAGAGCCAGCACATCAGTGAGGGAGTCGCTGTGGGGAAGGGCCATTTGGTCCCCCGCAGTGACACAGGGCCTGGGGCAATGGGCCTCTGGCCGCCACAGCTCTGGCCTCACACAGGGGCCCCCCTGGAGCTGCTCTGCCCCGCGCGCTGGCCTGGTGGGGGTTTCAGGATCCCCCGGCATAGAAACTCCAGTGACGACAGCCGGCAGGACAGGCGGGCGTGGTCCTGGGACCAGGGATCCCATGGCAGGCAGCCTGTCCTCCTGCTGGCCTCCTGGCCACTGCCCACGTGGCGGGTGGGTTGTGAACCGCGGCCCCGGGCATCCCCCCGCCGCTGGGGCAGGCGTCAGCCCTGCTCTCACCCCGTCGGGGCGGGGCTGTTGGGCCTGGGCGGCTGCCGCGTCTCCAGGAAGGGCCTGTGCCGTCCTCATTCCTCAAACGCTGCTCTGGGCAGAGTACACGCGGCCTAGACGCGGAGGCCGCCCGCGCCGGCCCTGGTCCTGGGCCCTCGGCAGGGGCCTCGGACTGGGCACCCGCACCTCCCTGCCCTGCTCTGCTCTGGGGGCCTCGGCCCCGGCTACTGTGGCCTCTGCCGCCCACAGGGCTCAAGAAGGGTCCCAAAGGAGACAGGGGTGCTGTGGGCCCCTCTCCTCTCTTGCGTCTGGTGCAGAGGGTCCCCCAGCCACAACCTGGACTCCTGGAGCCGAGCAGCAGGAAGAAGCTTCCATAGACCAGGGCGCTCTGACCTCAGAGCCAGTGACCAGTGCACTTCCTAGTACCCCAGCACATGCCCTGAACCCTGACGTACGCCCATGGCACCCCAGCACAAGCCCTAAACCCCGACACGTCCTCTGTTCCCCAGCACACGCCCACGGTACCCCAGTATACCCTCTGTACCCCAGCACAGGCTCGTACCGCACTGGACCCCAGCACATGCCTCGTACCCCATTGGACCCCAGCACATGCCTCGTACCCCACTGGACCCCAGCACAGGCTCGTACCCCACTGGACCCCAGCACAGGCTCGTACCCCACTGGACCCCAGCACAGGCTCGTTTCCTCTCTCCCCTTGGAGCGCTGCCCCTGCTCTCTGGGCTTCCTTCAGGGCCCCTGAACCCCATCTTCCCCTGTAGCTGTCACCTGGTGCCAGGTTGGGGGCCCCCGAAAGTCTCTCTGGGGAGTTGGTCAGACAAGCCCGGTGGGGCCTGCGCCCGGTCTGGTCATGTCAGGAGAACAGATGCGACTCAGTAAGTCCGAGGGTCTCCCCAGGGCCCCAGAGCACCCAGCTCGGGAACACACCACTCTGGCCCCGTCACTCTGGCCCTGGTCCCAGCGAAGCCTCGACATGGGTCTCCCCACACCACCTGTGCCGTCCACTCTGGCTTGTCCCTGGCCAGCAAGGCCCCGCCTGCCCTCGGGCACTGGTAGCCGTTGGGCATCTTCCTCCTCAGCTTCCCAGGGCACCGACCGTGCTGCCCCCCACCCCCACCCGCTCTGGTCCCCTCCGTCGGCCCCGGGCTCCTTGGCCATCCCACATCCCAGCTCTGAATGTGCGATGCCCCAGGGCTGGTCGCCGGTGCCTCTCGATGCCCAGCTGACCGGCTTGTGCAAGGTGACTTCGAAACCCCCGCTCTCCTACGACCCCCCCGCTGCCCTCCAGCATCGCCCCTTGGGGTGTTGCTCCCTAAACCAGCAGGACCAGCCCCTCCCCAGGCCAGAAGCGGCTTCCTCCCCCACGTAGGACCTCAGAGCCACCTCCTCCCGGGGCCACCCTCTATGTGGCCGAGTGGCGCCTGTTTTCTCCCTTCCAGGGGTCCCAGCACTTCTGCCTCCCCTGCCTGTTCCTTCTGGAAGGCTGGACACCAGCCAGTGAGACAAAGGGCAGGGGGCTAGAGTCCCTAGGTCCTTCCCGCTCTCTGTCGGGAAAACCAGAGGGCCCCCAGCTCCTTCCCTGGCACCCCGACCCTAACCCCACCCGGCCCCCAGCCCCTGCTTCCCACCAGCCGCTCACTGCGCCGGAGCTTTTCCCGATGGTCCCCCACCGCCCGGGCCCACGGGGTCAGGACCGCCGACCTGGGGCTTGTTGGGCCCCGGACACCGTCGCTGCCCTCCCCTGCTCCTGAGAAGTGGAACCCTAGTCACTCCTTGGCCGGCCCTTGTCCCCTTGTGGGGCAGCTGCAGACACCCATCAGGACAGCCCCCAAGGCGGTCGGTGGCCAGCAGCCAGCAGCCTGTGGAT
Source organism: Mustela lutreola (assembly GCF_030435805.1). Lineage (NCBI taxonomy): Eukaryota > Metazoa > Chordata > Mammalia > Carnivora > Mustelidae > Mustela > Mustela lutreola. Next base: position 1,778,189 of record NC_081301.1, read on the forward strand.
GGAGGTGAGAAAGGCTGGCGGACGTGGCCTCGTGGCCCGAGCCTGCAGGGCCGGGGAGCACAGGAAGCCGCCTGAGCTTTTAATTTTTCATGAGCTGCGGCTGCCCACTTCTAGCCCGGCCACGAGAGTGGGCTCCGAGCTGTCCGTACCCCGAGGTACAGGTGCTGATGAGCGTGACGAGGCCCAGGGGGCGCGGGCGGACGCAGGAGGAAACGCCTTCCCAGCCGCCCGGCCCCGAGCCCCCAGTGCCCCCGCAGGCTGGGCCCGGCTGAAGGACACGCTCTGGGCTCGGCGAGCTGGCGGGAAGACGCGAGGGTCCCCGGGGCCACAGGCAGTCTGGCCCTCCTGAGGCCGCTTTGCTGTCCGGCTGCTCCACAGCCCCCGCACCTGCCTGAGCCTGGGCCTCCTCACCTGGGGAAGGAACAGTGACGGGACCGTCTGCCACATCGTCTCGAGGGAGCCAGGCGTGGGCTGTTACCTGCCCTCTTGGGTCTCAGGCTGCTTCCTGGGAAATCTGGCAAAGCGTTCATTCCGGATGGAGGATTAAGTGACTGATGGCCCCTGTGCATGGCCTGGGGCTTGGCACCCCCCACCCCCCGGCTCGGACTGAGTCGGGGCGCCCACAGTGGCCCGCTCTGGATCTCACACTGCCCCAGAGAGATGGGCCCTGGGCCGTAAGTCCGCATGTGTGGCTGCAGATGGGGCGTGGCTGATGCCCTCCGTGGGCAGGGCTGTGACCCTGGCTGGGGCCACCCCCTCCCCTAATGGCTGGTCCCGCTGTGGCTCAAGGCCCTGGGACGGGGCTGGGGACCGATCTCCCAGGAAGCCGCCCACGGGAGAGCCAGGAGAGGGTCCCTGGGAACCCACACACGGTGCGTGGTCTTGGGGCGGGTTATCAGCCCCCAGTGGCCAGCAAACTCCGCCTGGACACCACAGGCCGGGACGAGCAAAGAGGTCGACCTTTCTACACATCGTTTTCGGCAGGAGGCCTGGGGGAGGACTGCGCATGCCCAAGGCCCCTGCTTCCCGCTGCCAGGGGCCCAGGAAGAAGGTCGGAGGCAGGGGTGTCCCTCGGCTTGCTGCGGGTGGGCCTGGTCTGGGGCCCAGAGGCTGCGGGGAGCCCGAGGCTCAGACAGCTGGGGTCAGGCCACCAGCCCCGAGGACCGGACGGGCTAAATGTGGGCCCTGTCCCTGGGACAGTCCTCAGTCCTCAGAGGTGAGTGGCTCTCAGGCTGGGAAGGACAGGTCCAGGCCGAGCAGACAGAAGGGCCATCTCGCTGAGTCCCGCTGTGGGGGCCTCAGAGACTCCCAACCACACTCATCCCTCCATGCACGGAGAGGAAGGTCTCACAAGGCCCGAGACTGGCCAGAACCACCCAGTAGTCACAGGCGTTGGGGGTCTCCGGGATCCCCATGAGACCAGGGCCTCATGAATGTTTGGGGTGGAGAGTCAGTCCCCAGCCTGCTCTGGCCCCTCCTGGGCCCCACGGTCTCGCCCACGCTGGAGTGGACCCGTGCAGCCCCCCTTGTGCCGGCAAAATAGCTCAAACTTCCCTCACCTCATGCCAGGACAGGACCCACCAAGCAAGGGTAGCTGTCCAGTGGCGAGGCCGGTCGAGGGGAGGCGGGGGGCCGTCCCTCTCCCCGCTTCCCGGTGGGCTGCCAGGTGAACCGACAGGCAGGCCCTGGGGAGCCCTGGCAGGCAGCTCCGGCATGGATGGCCTGTGCCGGGAAGCTCCAGAGGCAGGCCCTGCCGTCAGCCAGAGGGGAGGGTGGCCGGACACTAAACCCGTGGCCACAGAGCCGTGCCCTCCCGTGGGGCTGAGATCCCACTGCCCACTTCCCTTGGCTCGCTGCCATGTGCTGCCGGCTCCACTGGCAGGTGCCCGGGAGCTCCCTCCACACCGAAACCCACGGACAGACAGTCAAGAGACAGGCCGGGGCCCAGGCCTACCTGCCAAGCCCGAGGCCAGCTACTCTGAGCAAGGGCAGGGCGGGTGAGCAGCCCAGGGGCCCAGCGCAGGACAGATGTGAGGCTGGCGGCTCCCCCGCGCCCCAGCTCTTCCTGAGGCCTGTGGGCGCAGAGCCGGGCGTGGAGGCACAGAGCACTGGCTGGGGTGTCTGCAGGGCGGCGGGGCACCGGGGGTGGGGTGGCGTGGGCATGAAGGCTGCTTTTGTGCCCACTACCCCCAGCCCCCAGCCCCCAGCCTGCAGACCCGCCTGTGGAGGGCGGGTGGCCACATCCTTCCCGTGCCCCGACCCTCACCGGAGCTGAAAGCTCTCCTCTAGCGCCTGCCCGCGGCCAGGGACCGACTGCCAGGGACGCCCCTGGGTGGGCACCCTGGAGGAGCACAGCAGCCGGGGGAAGGGGAAGAGGGGGGTGGACAGTGGCTTCTCAAAACAGCAGAGGAGCCCAGCCTGGGCCTTCCGGGTAGGGTGGTCCCGCCTGAGGCCTGCTGCGTGCCTGTTGGGGAGGGCCCGGTGTGGGCAGGTGCCTGGGAGAGCCTCTGTGGGCCTCTGTGGCCCAGGGCGTCTGCTCTACCGGTGACGACTCTGGGGGGTGGGTAGGACTTGTAGCCTCGGCCCCTCGGGGGGCTGCACCCGGTCCACATCCCCCAGGCAGCCTGGGGTGCCCTAGAGAGCCCTGCGGGCAGTGGACCCCCCATTACCCACTGCACCACGGGGGCCTAGGCCGGCCCGGCCTCCTGGCTGCCGCGCTCCAGACTGGAGAATCCCAGCCCCAAGCCTCAGGCCACAGGGAGAGCGTGGGCGGCCGGATGCCCCGAGGGAGGGCGACCGTGTGAATGGATGAAGTCAGGCTGCACTCGGTGGCCACACCGAACGCCGAGGGCCTGGGCAGGATGTGACCACTCTGAGGACGACGTAGGTCTCCCCGGCCTCAAAGCCACCCTCCACCTGACCTAGATTGGAGCTGAGCCCAGGAACAGCCTTGTGCCTGGGGCCTGGACCGGCGCACATGGCCCAGGCTGGGTGAGGCAGGAGGGTCCCAGCAGTCGTCTGCCTGTCCCCATCCAGGCAGAGGCTGGGGGTCCCCGCCTCCGGACAGCCCTGTTTCCCACGGTACGGCACCGCCCGGGGGACTCAGCCCACGCTCCAGCCCTCAGGCCCACATCTCCTGTTGGTGCGGGGAGGGGGAGGCCGGTGCTGCCTTGGGCCTGCTCCTGCCTGGAGCTTCCCCCCCGCCAGAGTGGGCAGGGCCCGAGCCCCTGCCTCCCTAGGGTGCCGTGGGTGCCAGGACCCCTGCCCGTTCCCGCGGGCGTCCCTGCAAGCACTTACTGAGACAAAGAGGACTCCAGGCTGAAGTCTTCCACGTGAAGCCTGGGGACAGACACAGGCGCTCACGTCAACACGGAAGACGGATGGACGGGGGGCCTGGACTCCTGGACCAGGCGGGTCACGGACATTCAAGGAGGCGCTGGGCAGGGCCCGAGGGAAGCGGAGCGAACCCATGGGCACGCACCCCTCCCCGACCCATAGAGCCCTCAGGCGGCAGAGGGGCCCACGGGACACAGCCTACAGCGGGGCAGTGACTGTGCCTGGAGACCTCAGTGCCCTGGAAAGCAGCACAGCGCAGGCAGCAGCCGGCACATGCGTCCCCTGCCCAGGCCATACCCCACCCAAGGCCAAGGCCAAGGCCACCCGCCTTCAGCCCAGGGATTAGGAAATGATCAGCCCATTCAGCTGTCCCTGCTCCTGCCACGCCTGCCCCTGGCACCACAACCCTGGCTCCAGGGAAAGGCACTGTTACCCCACTTCCCACCAGGGAAGCCGACTTGGCGAGAGCCAGTTCCCACATAAGGCGCGACAGTCAGGGCTCCCTTGTCTCAAGTCCACCCACCTGCCCTCTGCTCCCCTGCTCTCTATGGGCCACAGAGCCCATGAGCCCTGCACCCTGACCTCCCAGAGAAAGGACAGGCCGAGGCTGGGTGCTGATGCTTCTTAGGAGGTACCCATGTGCACCCCCTCCACTGACCAACCACCACACGGTGGCTGCCCTTTGGGCCGCCTGCGGAAGGGTTCTGCCAACCTGGCCACACACAACTGACCCCAAGACGGCTGGGCCTGGGCTGGAAAGGAGGCGGGTGGGAGCTATGGGGCTCTGGGAACTGGCCCCTGGGGGGCTGGCGGGGGTCTGTGTGTGCCGAAATTCTACTCTTCTTTGATGACGTGCTCTTAATCCTCAAAGCAGCCACGTTCCAGAAGAGGAAGCATGGGTTCAGACAAGACCACTTCTTTGCCAAGGCCACAGGCAGGAGGAAGGAGCCGGCCTGTAGGGCTGGGGCAGTCCCTTGCCATGGGCTGGGCCACAGGCACTCGCCCACCCGTTCCCTGTGGGTGGGCAGGCTCCCCTCCCAGCGCCCAGCCCGCAGCTCCCTGTGCTGGGGTGGGCAAGGTGGGGCCACAGGACGCTCTGGGAACGAGGTCTGGACGGGGTGTGCGGAGCGGCGCCCCCCATGGAGCAGTGGGAGCCAGGGCTGCACCAGGCCTCAGCCTGGAGTCACCGGGTGCTTCCGGCAGAGGCTACAAGTTTGCTCAGATTCCCTTTCATAGACCCCGGCACTGCCCCAAGCCCCAAGTTGGGGTGACAGCTGTCCCAGGAGTCTGGCAGGGCCACGGCCGTGGTGGTGGAGCCAGGAATTCAGGGAGAGTGGGTGTGGGGCCCTGGGGGTGGTGGTGTGGAGGGCTGAGGTTCCTGGAGGAGCATGGGGGCCACAGGAAGGGGAGGAGGGCGAGTGCGCCTGGGGGGAGGGAACTCTGCCTGCCACCCTTGGACTGAGACAGGCAGGCTTGGGGTCAGGGCAAACACGTGGGGTCCTGGGAAGAACAGCAGGAAAGCAGGACCACACTGGCACCCCGAGGACCCCCAGATGCAACCTCGACGCTCGGGGCTTGGCACACTGCACGCCCACTGCGCGCCTGCGCGGGAGCGCGGAGTGAAAGGTGTTTCCTGCAGTCCTGGCGCCCCTTCCCTCCTCAGCCCCAGTTCACAGATGCTCCTGGGGTCCTGCGTGCGGGGATGGGCCCTGCCCCCCCAGGCCCCTCCTCAGTGGTCAGAGACGCAGCGGGGAGGGACAGACTGCGCCCAGGGGCCGCTCAATGCCGCCCCCACCCGGGCTCACAGGGATGCTAACCCAGGCCCGGCGCCCGCAGCCACCTGTTCCGGCCCCGCCCCCGTCAATCCCCGCCCACCAGGCCCACCTCCGGGCCCCGCCCCCACACCGCAGGCCCCGCCCCCCCGAGGGCCTTGGCGCGGAGCCCCTGGCGGGCAGCTGGAGTTCCCCTCTACTCCCTAAACCCTGCCTGTCAGCCGAGCTCAGAGATGTCCCCTCCCTGAACTACCAATGGCGGGGGCACAGACAGGGGCACGGCCAAGTGCACGACTCCTCCGCCCAGGCCCTCCTGCTCCCCTTCCTCCTTGGGGACCCCTCTTCCTCTCTTTCTGCCCTGCGGACACCCTGGCCTCCACCTGCCGCCTCACACCGGGCCTGATTTCCATTCTGGCCTCTGACCTGCTCCTCCCCTCCCCTCTGAGCACCCAGACCCACAAGAGGGTCCTGCCCCTGGAGTTCTCCTGGCTGTGCTTCCAGATGCCCCAGACTCAGCTGCCCACGGGGCGCCCCTCACACCCGCCCACTCCCCACAACTCCCACAGCCCCCGACTCTTTCCTAGATCTGCAGCCCTTCCCTGCTCACTGGTGCTGCCTTCACGCCTTCCGGGCTGCCCAGCCAGGCGTCCCCTCCGAGGATACACCAGGGACCCCTCCTTGGGTGCAGAACCCAAACCCCGGTGGAGGGCGTTCCCAGTAATCAGACCTATCCTCTCCCGCCCTGTCTGCCTTTCCAGGTCAGCCTCCCTGACCTGCCATAGCACCTGGGAAGAACAAGGCCACCCGGTCCGGGGTCGCTGGGGGCACAAGGGGGCCCCAGAGAACAAGGCCACCCGGTCCTGGGGTTGCTGGGGCCACGGGGGGGCCCCAGAGCAGCGATGACGCCTGTGGAGGGCCCACTGGGCCCCCTGCTCAGAAGCTCTCGAATGACGGGCTGCATCACTCCAACCTCCAGATCCCAATCTCTAACCATGTCCCCCTCCCACACCTGGCCTCCCAAGGCATTGAGGAAGCAAGGGACAGAGGAGAAAGGAGTAGGCCCATGAGCTCTGAGCCCAGGGAGCCTAGGCTGGGGGTGTGTTGGGGAGGAGCCCATGCGGGCCCACAGCATCCCTGTGACCAGGGAGCACTGTGTTGGGAGTGGGTGGGTGAGGGGCTTGGGCATGGGACTGGGAGCAGGACTTCCCTGGGCCCCGCTGCCTCCCCAGCACTGGTGAGGCATCCAGAAGGCTCTGGGCCACCCTGCGGAAGGCTCATGCCGCCAAGTGGCCCGAAGAGCTCTGGCCCTGGCTGGCCCCAGCGGGCAGCCAGGCATGCAGGTGAGACCGGCTCAGGAGCCGCAGCCCCTCGCTCCCTGTGATAACCGTCTCCAGCACCCGGACCCTGGGTGCCGGGTGCTCGGTCACATCTGACTGCCTACGGAGGCCTGCAAGGCCTGCTCTGCTCAGGAACCTGTTGTGGGTGCTCTCTGCTCCCGTCCAGAATGAACCTCGTAGCATGGGTCTAAAGTCTGGGGGCAACAGGCAGCCGGGCTCCCGGCCCTGATACTACGCAGCCTTGGAAAGTGCCCTTTGCTCTGCGCGAGGAGGCTGATATGGGTCCCACACTTCAGGGGCTGCCGGGGACAGAATGAGCCTCTCACGTAAGCACCAGCACGGAACTGGGGGCAGGAGAGTGCGGGCATGGGAGAGGGCTTCTTGGAGGAGGTGGCCTGGCCATCCCAGCTCCCGTTGGGCACTGCAGGCTCAGACGCAGCCTGGGCAGGACCTGCCATCTCCGCGTCCCTGCAGGAACAGGGACAGCAAGGGGAACCGATCTCTTCCAAGGGCTGGGCTGGCTGTAACCAGAGCCTCAAGAATCACTGCCTCCCACAGTGTCCAAGAAGCCATGGAGGGGAGAGAGCCGTCCTCAGGGCTTTGGCCAGCATTCGCTTCCTGCCCAACCAGGCTGCCCATTAGCTGCCCCGAGCCTCTTAGACACGCTTCGCCTCCATTCTTGACAGTCTGCTCCAGGGACTGGGAGTAACCACTGGGCAGCTCCAAGGAGCCGGAAATGGGGTGTGAAGGCAGGGAGGGGCCTGGACAGCCTGCAGCCCGGTGGGAGGGGCACGGGAGAGACTCCCTAGGCACCCCCGATTCTGCCATCTGCCAGGCCAACTCCCTGCCAACCTCCGCCCTGACCTTAATGAGGCCTGGCGCCCCTGCCCCTGGGCTTCGGCCCTGGCTGCTGGCTCAGCCTGGAGGGCCCCTGCTGACCTCCTGGACTCCCTCCCCGAAGACCAGCAGCCCGGGGAGCCCCCGCTCTCCTCACCCTGGCCCAGCCTGCTCCTCTCTGCCAGACACAGGATTCCGTGCCCACGATGTGTGCCTACACCAGGGCGGGTCTGATTCATCTCTGTTCCTCCCGCAGCATCTAGAAGGGCTTCCTGCACACAGAAGGTGCTGGCTAAGTACTAGTGCTAGCAGTCCAAGCCTCAGTGTCCTCATCCGTGAGATGGGGGTGCTGCGTGCCACGCTGCGTGCCCCCCTGTCCTCAGAGGAACCGGAGAAGGACCTGTGATGCCCCCTCCTCAGGAGAGCCCCCTCCCCAGGAAACAGACCTCCTGCACCCTGGGGGCCACTAGCTTGGGGCACTCGTCCCCAGGGAACCTGAGACCTGACTATGTCCCAGCTCCAATCTGCTATGCAGCCTTTGGCCAGGCCCCCTACCTCCCTGGGCCTCATGCTGCCCGCCTCTGTGGGGACCAGGACGCTGGCCCTGCCTCCGGACACGCAGCCACTAGAACCAACAGGAGTGTGGGCTCAGTGAGCCAGGGCAGGGCAGGGTCCTCGAGCCACCTGGCACTGTGTCGGCTCCTCTCTTTCCTCTCCCCTGCAGTCTTACCTGCAGGCCCACCGTACCAGTTACTGAGAGCAGAAGGGAGTTGCGGGGGGAGGGGGGAACCACAGGCTCCGCACGCGCCTGGGTGAGGGTTCCCAGTGGGGAACCCAGTCATCGCCCCCCTCCCCGGGGCTGCAGGCAACGCGGCAGGTGCAGCCCAGCGGAGCCCGTGTGAGATGCGAGCGGCAGAAGCAAAGCCCCTCCCGGTGGCTCGCGGGGTCCCCAGGCACGCGCCCCTACCTCTGGCCCACGTCGCTGCCCACGGAGCCCCCGCCGCGGGCCGGCAGCAAAGGGCTGAGGCCGTGAGGCTCCTCTGGCGCCGAGGCGCCGGCCGGGGCGCTCCCCGGGCCCGCCTTGCCCTCGGACGGCGAGCGCGGCAGCTTGGCCCGCGCCATCCTGCGGGAGCGCACGGGCGGGAGGCGGCGGGGGCGGCGCTCCCATCTCCGCGCCCCGCCCCGCGCTCCCCGCGCCGCCGCCGCAGTGGATCGGCCCGGCCGGGCGGGCGGGGGGCGCCAAGAGGCCGTGGGGTGGGGGGGCGGCCGGACGCGCGGGGGAGTCCCGGCGGGAGGGGTCTCAGCGCCCAGGGGCCAGCGCCGCCTTGTAACGGAAGTAGTAGTAAGAATCACGACAGTCACGGCGCTGGGGGAGGGGAGCAGTAGTGGCGCGGTGACAGCTGGTGGCTCTTGGCCACTCACCTCCGCAGGCAAGAGCGGCTGGAGCCCACGAGCGGTGCTCAGCTGTGTGCCCAAGTCCCAGGCAGCTTTCGAGTCCTGGGGACTCAGGTGGGGCTCTGGATGGCCTGCGGGAGCTGTGCCCACCTGCCAGGCCCCCAAACCCACGCTGGCTCAGGTTGGGTGATCCCACCCCCGCCAGGTGGGACATGCCCCATCTGTCTGCCCACCCTCCCTCCATCGGTGTTCGCAGGGGCACTCGCTAAGCAGGGCCCGTATGCTAGGCTCAGCTCTGTGCCAGGTACAAGGGCCCTGCTTTGGACAAAGCAGCTGCTTCGTGGAGCCCCGTCTGCGCCTGATGCCCCGCTGGGGATGGCTCGGGTCACCCCGGCGACCGGGAACAACCCGGGAGACAGTGCAAGCTTCAGTTTTGTTAAGTGGGGAGATGCGGCACGGAGGTCGGAGGTGGCTTCCCCAGGAGATGGAGGCGGGGAGAAACAGTCGGAGGAGCCAGCAGGTGAGGCAGGTGAGGCCCTTGGCCAGGGAGCTGCCAGCAGGTGTGGGTGCGGGAGGGGGGTGGGGGGGGCCGAGGCTCTGGCTGGAGCCCGCTGGGGGCAGGAGGTGCTGAGAAGCACGGCTGAACTCAGCGGCCAGTGCTCCAGGCTTTCCTGACTTGCCTGAACCTGGACGCCCAGACCGGGGGCTCCAGCTTGCCTGGCTTCTGGAAGGTCTGTGGAAGGACGGTAGGCCTCAGAACCCGCAGCCCCTGCTGGCCCCTGCCCCGACATGGAGAGGCAGGACGGTCTGGCACAGAGCCATTTGGGGTCTCGGCAGACCCCCAGCACCCCCCCCCCCCGGGCTGTGCCCCCATCAGGAATCTGCCTCAAAGGAACAAGGTGTTGATGTGGAAAGCCCCACGCCTGCTCCTGGGGGGTGGTGCGAGGAGCTGGCGGACACTTGTCCCCCTTCCCGCGGGACGACATGGAGCGGCTGCCCTCAGTGAGTGCGGGGTTCTGGGCAATGCTGTGGCTCCTTTGCTCAGTAAGGAGCAGGACGGGTAGCGGGCCACCCGGGGGGGGGGGGAGGAGGAAGCCGCGGGGCTCCTTGGGAGTCATTTTCACCCACAGACAGGACGCAAGCTCGTGGTCGTGTGGCCACGATGGCGCGGCGCCCGCCTGTATGCGCGCCGACGGCCAGCGCGCCCGTCCACCGCAGGACAGCCTGCACATCTGGCCGGACGGCCGCGTCTGCCACGGCTACCCTGTGTTCTCCTGTTCCTGGGTTTTGAGGGCACTTGGTCCACATGCAGCGATGGCTTCCGAGGTCCATGGTAAGGGAGACCTAGGAGGGTTTTCCCAGTGTTACATATGACGGGGCCTAACAGAAACCCTCCGCTGATGCGCAGGGACGGACCACCAGGCGACCGTCAGCACCGCGCTGTCTGGAGTGGGTGGCGGAGGCCCTTCCAGCTGGCCTGCTGCAGCGCTTACATAAGCTCTGATTTATTTGGAAGATGGTCATCCAGTTTACTGTACAGTCCCTGTTTCCTGTACGTGGAGGAGAGACCCCGGGCATGGGGCACCAAGTTCCCTGGCCACGGCACACCGTGAGCAGTGTCCCAAACTGCCCACTCCTGCTGGGCTTGGACAAGCTCGAGCCCCGTGGCTGCGGCAGGGGAGCGGAGGCCGAGAGCCGTCTCCCTTTCCCCAAGCACTATGAACACGGCTTTCCTTCTATTGCTGGAGCAGCCCCGCGGAGCAGGGGTCGCTCTGCATCTTCTGTGCCCAGAGGGGCTGGGCCTGGCAGAGGCGGGGAGCACAGGTGGAGGTTGCCAGGCTTCGGGAGGACTGGATGGTGGGGGAATCCACCTGGGCTGAGGGAGTGGGTGGGCGGTGATGCCCCGAGACAGGGAGGACCAGAGGAGCAGATGGGGTGCGTTGCCAGATCCACTCTGGGCACCCTTCACGTGCCTGCCCCACACTGTCTCGTGGGGGACTGGGCGCCCACGCCTGGCACGCTGTGGGCGGCGGGGCTGGAGAGGGACCTGGAGCAGGTGAGGCCTGCAGGTGGGACGTTACAGGTGTGCAGGCAGGGAAGAGGGCTGGCCCCAGAGCCTCGAGCCCAGGGAGAGGCAGAAGCTTCTCGAGATGGGGCTCGGGAGAACAGGAGCAGCAGGCAGAGCGTGGGCCGGGGACCCCCAGGCGGGTGCCGGCCTCCACCCTCTGAAGCCAAGCTGGGGTGTGCCTGCGGGGTCCTCGGCATCCTCACCCACAGCCCCATGTCGGGAGAGGCGACCCGGGGGGGGGGTGTCCTGATGACAGGCACCGTCGCCGGGCCGGGGCGGTGCCTGGGCGGCTCCTGGGGGCCAGGGAGTCCTCGGAAAGGTGCTCAACACCGCCAGTCACGAGGGCAGCGTGACTCAAACGAGACGCCACCGCGCACTCGCCGGGACGGCGGTGATCGACCCGCAGAAAGAAAACGTACTGGACGTGGAGAACTGGGCACCGCGCGCGCCGCTGGGATCACAAGAGGCGGCGGCGGCGGTGGGAGGGCCTGGGGCTTCCTCAAAGAGCTGATCTCGGTTTCCCCGTGAGCCGGCAGCTTCGCCGGCAGGAAGCAGGGTCTCCGGGAGGCAGTCGCACACCGTGTCCGGCATCACACACGGGAGCTGAACGTGGAAGCGGCTCAGGAGCCCAAAGACAGAAGGAGGGCGAGACGCGGTCTGTCCGCACCACGGAGCAGCATTCGGCCTCCGAGAGGAGGGAGCCCCAGCGCCGGCTGCAGCGCCGCGGAGCTGGAGGTCTGGTGCCGGCAGAGGTCAGCCCCGCACCGCGGGACCAGTTCTGTGTGAGCGGAAACGCCGCGGGGGAGCCGGACCCACAGACGAGGGGTGCGGGGTGCGGCGTGGGCCCGCGGCTGAGGGAGGGGACAGTGTTTCACTGGGACAGTTTAGGAAGATGACACGTTCTGGGGAAGGCTGCCCAACATGCGTGTGCCCTGAGCTATGTCCCTACACACGATTAGGATAAGTTTTCTGTTAGGCGTGCGGTTCGCCGGGAGGAGAAGCTGGCAGGGAAGGCAGGGAGCCCGGCCGGAGGGGCTCCCGCTGGGCCAGCAGGGACAGGTGAGCACCGGGACGGGCAAGGATTAAATCGCGGTGGAGGGGTTTCCTGCCGCTGCCGGGACAACTCACCCCAAACTGAGTGGCTGAGAACACGAGTTTATCATCTCATAGTCCTGGGACCCCAGCTCCACGCTGGGCAGGGCTGGTTCCTTCTGCAGGCTCTGGAGAGGGATGTTCCCCGTCTCTGCAACTTCTCGGGGCCCAGCCTCATGCCGCTGACCTCTGCTTCGGTGCCTCCGCCTCCCTTCTCTGAGGACTCTATGACACCACGGGGGCACAGCAAAGATCCCCCACATCAAAAGCCTCCATCTCACCACGTCCGCGAAGGCCCTCCGGCCCGTGGTGGCGACACGCGCCAGGTGCCGGGAACTGGGGTGTGGGCGTGCTGGGGGTTCCGCTGAGCCTCTGTGGCCCCGCGGGTGAACTCGTGCCCACAAGGAGGGTCAGAGAAGCGGCCCTGCGGGGTCACGGCCGGGGCTGCCAGGACACGCCGCCTTGCTCGGGAAACCGGTGACGAGAGAGAAAGAATTGTGTGTGTTTTTCTGCCTTTCCAGCAGGAGTTCTGGGTCAGGGTACACACCCAGCTCCCCTGGACGAAGAAGCAACAGCAGCTGGTTGACACTTGGGGGCGAGACTTGGAGGAGGCAGGTGGCAGGGCCCCGCGGGGATGCTCCTGGAGCTGCGGTCCTTGGACGCACATGGGGTCCGTGCAGGGCAGTGGGGGGCTGTGCCCGCCCAGAGCAGGGATGAGCAGCCAGCCCCAACCCAGCAGGATACGGGGCGACTTGGCGGCCACAGCATCACCTAAAAAGTCCTTCCTGTTTGGTCCACGAGGCCTTCGGGCCCAAGAGCCAGCGTGTGAGGAAACTGGAGGCAGAGAGACAGGCTGAAGCCCCTGGAAGGGGCAGCTGGACGCAGCCGGACTGCAGGCAATGCCTCACCCCTGCCAGTGCTGCAGGGTGAGTCCGGGCACAGCCTGGCTCCGTCTGTCCTGGGGGATCGCCAGGCTTCGGCCCCATCCACGGGGCTGGGCTCTCTCGCCGGCAGCTCCTCCAACTCCTCCAGACCCCGGCGGGCGGCTGGGCCCCTGGTCTCGCTGGCTGCCACCTGCTCCCTTCCCCAGGGCTGCCTCCATCTTTGGCTTGCGGCCCCCCATCTGGAGCGCCAGGCACTGGGTGCCAGAGGCCCCGTGCCTCAAACCGCCCGCTCTTCCATATCCCGCCAGAGAAGACGTCCTGCTTTCAGGGCGCTCATGCGACGGGACTGGGCCCCCCAGAGAATGTCCTGATCAGCTCAAGGTCACGCTGAGTCTTCTTAATTATACAGTGGAGTTCCTCCCGGCGCAGGGAAGCAGCGCTGAGCCAGCGGCTCGGACAAGGGAAAGTGGGTGTCCCGACCCCGGGGCTGGCAGGGCCAGCCCCTCTGCGGCTCCCTCCCCGCCTTGCCCCTGGGGTTTCCTCCTCGGCCTGCCTCCAAACTGCCTTCTGTAAAAGGGCCCATCATGTAGGCGCAGGGCCCCCTCGACGACCTCGTGGGTACCTCGTGACCCTACTTTCACACAAGGACTCTTCTGAGGCCCCGGGCGGGTTGAACCCCAACCTGTGACTTTAGAAGTTCAGCCGCTGACACCGTGTCGGGTACCGTGAGGCCGGGTGTGGCCTCCTACCCCATTCACAGTCCCGGCAGCCGTGGAGACCTTGGGGGGGCCGCCCCGGGTGGGAGCTGCTCGGAATCACGAGGAGTCCAAGGATCCCAATAACCAGACAGGACACAGGACTCCTGGTCTGAGCAAACCAGTCGCGAGGGGTGAGCTCCCCCCTGGGACCCCCAGCCCCCACTCCCCTCCACGCCCTCCACCAATCCCCGGGCACCACCAGAGGCTCCCCAGCACATGGCGTGAGTCTCGGGGAGTCCCTTGTACATGCCGCCGGGAGCGTGTTGCGGGGAGACAGTGGCTTCCCAGAGTGGGGCTGGCCCGCGGGCCGGGGCACACCCCAGATGGAAACGGGGTGGTTTCTCCCATGGCCACTCTCCCCCGATAATTCTGTGCATTCCAGTGCCCACGGCTGTCCTAGCAGGGACCGTTCCCTCCCAGTTCTGAGCCCCAAAGTCCGTGGTCAGTACCGCAGGGCTGTGACCCCTGGAAGCTGCCGTGTCCCTTGGCTTGGACCGTGTCCCCCTGATCCTTGCCTCTGTCCTCATACGAGCTTGTCTGTGTAAAACTGCCCTCTGCCTCTCTCTTTTCAAATTGGGGTAAAACACACACAACAAAATTGACCGTTTTAACATTTTTTGCCTCCTTCTAATGAGGACACTTGGGACAGCGCTTAGGGAGAAGCCTCTCCTCATCCTAAAATCCTTCCTTTGGTCCCACTCTCAAAGTCTCTGCCATCTGAGGCCACATTCACACGAATTAGGACAGGGGCATCCTTGGAGGACTATCATTCAGCCGACCTGGCGGGGGGTGGTCCTGGCTGGCTGTCTTCCTGGGGCAGCTCCCACAGCCCACCCGTGTGCCCCGTTCCCGCCCAGCAGGTCCAGAGGAATGTGGCGGGGCTGGCTTGTGGGGGCTGCCGCTGCGGTCGGGGCACTGCCTGGCCATGGGGCCACATCTCCCCTCACGGGCATTAGAACCCCTGCCAGGCTCAGCTGGAGTTCTTGGCCGCAGTCCCCTCCAGAAGGAGACACAGGGCTGGGGGCCTTCTCCCTGCTCCCAGGCCCTAGTTAATTGCTCTGGAAGGGCCTAGAACGAAGGACAAACCGGCTGGAGAGGCAGAGCAAGATGGAGCAGACATGGAGACACAGAGACAGAGGGAGACAGTCAGCTGCTGGTTAGCTGCAGGGGAGGAGGCAGCCGGCTCACCTCCCAGAAGGGACTCCCACCTCTAGAAAAGACAAAGGCGCAGTGGGGGTTGGCCGGGGCCTTGCCAGGCTTGGGGGTGTGGGTCTCCTGCCCGGCACCCAGCTGTGGAGAGGAGAGGTGGGCACCTCGGCCTCTGTCGTCGCGTACTCCCCTGCGCACCTGCCCCAGGCCCAGCCCTGCCCAGCACAGACACCTCCTCCCCGCCCCTTGCTGCCCCAGGGGAGCCGCGTTCCCTGCCTGCAGGTGGCCTCCTTCCTGGGCTCCAGCGAGGCTCAAGGTCACAAAGGACGCAGGCCCCCCCCAGCCCGAGCCCTGGGAGCCGGGAGCCGTTGTTCCCACAGGCCGGGGGAGGCCCAGTGGGAGGGAGCCTCTCTTTCTCCGCTGAGAAACCGATTTTCCACGTCAGTGTAGGACCCGCTCCAGAAAACACCCCAGCAAAAGGACGCGCCACGTTATTCCGACTCCATCCAACTTCCGTGGGCCAAGGGTCCCACCGGACAAGGGCAGGAACCACCCTGCAGGCCCAGGGTGCCCTCCACAGCCCCACGCCACAAGCTCCCTTAGTACCCAGACAAGGGGGCAGGTGCCGGGTCCCTGGCTTCGGAGCACCTCCCGCCTTTACCCTGTGATAGCCGTGTCAGCGTCCTGGGGTGCGGCAACCTGGGGCCCTAAGACAACAGGGACTCATCTTCTGCCCGTCCCGAGGCCAGCGGTTCTTCTGGAAGCTCCAGGTTAGGGTCCTTCTTGCCTCTCCCGGCTCCCGGGGCCCTGCTCCTGGCTTGAGGCCATGTCCCCGCAACCTCTGCCCTTGTCCCCTCTTCTCTAGGGACATTGGCCACGGGGCTCGGCACCCACCCTAACCTAGAATCATCTCACCTTGAGAGTTTTACCTTGATCATAGCTGCAAAGGCCCTATTTCCAAAAAAGATCGTGTGCACAGGCTCTGCGTAAGCATGCGTTCTGGGGCCAGGGCGGGGAGCCTCGCTGCAAGCACTGTTAGGGGTCTGGGTCTGGGGTACTCTATGCAGCCCACCCCTCCCAAAGCTCCCCTAATCAGCCTTGGAACCCTGGACAGGGCCCCTCGCTGCGCGCACGCCCAGCCTGGAGGGGACACAAGAGGCTGTGAAGTCAAAGCAGAGCTTAACCCTACGAAGGGAAGGGCCACTTGCCACCTGCCGTTTCTCTCGTAGCATTAACTCCTCCGCCAAGCCTGCAACTTCGTATGCTGAAGGCCCAGCCCCCAGTGGGATGGTGTTGGGAGGCGTCCCTGGGGGTGATTAGGGTTCGCTAAGGGGCAGGGGCGCTCCCTCCGTCTCTCCACCACGTGAAGACACGAGAAGGTGGCTGTAAACCGGGAAGAGGCCGTCAGCCCGACCCACCGTGCGGGCTCCGTGCCCTTGGACCTCCCGTTGCCAGAGCTCTGAGACGTCAGCATCTCTTGCTTCAGCTGTCTGGTCGAGGCCGTTTTGTCGCGCAGCCAGAGCTGACTGCAGCACGGCCCGAGCCCTGCCGCCTCCCTGCTCTGTTCCGGACGCTTGCACGGTGCGACGGTCCCCCCAC
Organism: Mustela lutreola; assembly: GCF_030435805.1. Lineage (NCBI taxonomy): Eukaryota > Metazoa > Chordata > Mammalia > Carnivora > Mustelidae > Mustela > Mustela lutreola. The sequence continues at coordinate 1,794,416 of NC_081301.1, forward strand.
GACATGGCCGCAGTGGTAAACGGCCATCACGGGGACCCCAATAGGTGCTACCGGGAGCTACAGTTTGAAACCAAAACCAATCATGGTTCTGGAGCCCCTGGAGGATGCTGGTGCCCCTCATAGGGGGTCCATGCCGCGCTTCACACTAATTTGGGAGGAAGCGAACTCTGAGTCACGCACATGTGTCTCCCAATGTGGGCTTAGAGCTGGCACAGCCCAGCGCCAGGAGGGGGAGCACGGCTCCCGGGGGACACCCAAGTCCCCATCTTGGGGACTCCGAGATAACTCCAGGGCATGAGCAGGGGGGCCAGGACAGCCGGCACACGGATTGAGGCCCACTACTCCCCCAGCGCCCAGAAGACAGCGGCGTGCCCAGTCCACAAACACACACACAGGGCCCAGAGCCCGGCTGACCCGTCTCGGCACACGTGGGCCTGTGCCCTTCCCCGTCCTGTCCTTCCCTGGTATCCCTTTACTCTCTGTCTGCCTGCTGCTCACTTTCTCAGGCTGGGGGACCCCAGTCCCCACAACCCCCACCTGGAGAAAGGCACGACCTGCCCCCAGGAGCCTGGACTCCACAGGGGTCACCGCCTTCTCTCTACCTTTTTCCTCCCCCTCCCCACCACTCAGGCCCTTGTTCCCTGTGGGGGACCCCAGGTGACACGGGGAATGGAATCAGACAGCCCCGGCCCACTCACAGTGCCGTGGGGAAGGCACAGCCATGAGCCTTGGACCGGGAAGGTGAGTGGAAAAAATCAGCAATTTTACTCCCCAACACTAGCTCTTCCTTGGTTGGATCGCGCAGCCGTGCCGCAGTGAGCCCCAGACGGACGCGTCCCTGGAGCAGCCTCACGGCATCCAGCATCAGCTCCCGGGGCCACACGCCAGCGCCCGGGCCATGCCGCGACAGCGCGAAGCCAGACGCTGCCCAGACTGTGCGTGAGGCAGCGGGCCTTGGGGCTCAGGTGGGATAGAGGTGCGGCGGCAGCTGGGGGCACAGGGATTTTGGGTCAGAGCCGGGGAGCGGGGGAGGAAGACTGGGAGTCCGTCAGAGAGGCCGGTGGGCAGCAGGCAGGAGCCCGGGGGCAGGAACAGCCGCTCCCGGGGGTGACGGGCTCTGCAGGGGTGGCTGCGCTGGTTGAACAGAGTGTCTGGGGGGAGCTGAGGGGTTTGGCTTTAGCCCCATGTTTTTTCTGCCCCGGGCCCACCCAGTCCTACTGCGCAGGTCCCGAAGGTGGCAAGAATCCTCCAGCCCTGCCTGGGTCCCACCAGCCGGGGCCCTGGCCGTTTCCCCGGCCTGTGTGTCCTCCAAGTCTATGTGTTTGCAATGAACCCAGGCCGCCAGCTGGGGCAGGGCAGGGAGCAGGTGCTGGGGCAGAGCGGGGTTCCCACCTTGTCCTGCCCTCATTATGGAGCCACGAACCCAGCCCTGCCCATGAGTCACGACACGGAAGAGGCGGCAGGCCCCAGGAGGTCTGAGCCCGGCAGCCCCACACAGGAAGGACCCGGCGCGAAGCAGTGAGCTCCTCTGGCACCAAGCCAGCTGCCTCTTCAGCCTGGCCGGCATGGGCCGGGGCACGTCCATGGTCCCTGGTCCCCCTCTACTGTGACAGGGCGCTCTGTGTTCGTCATCGGCAGGGAACCCCCACGTGCAAAACTCGGGCTAGCCTGCTGTCCCCACGGTCTCCCTCACGGCCCCCAATCTTCCCCGGACCCCCTCCAGAGTAGGGATCCCCGGTGGTGCTTGCCCTCCGGGGCTCTGGGGAGGGCCCTGGGTCCTGTGCCGGTGAGCAGGGACAGTGTCCCGCTCTGAAGCCTGTGCATCTGCTGGAGCCCCGGGGAGAGAAACAGAGGGGGGAAGAGAAAGAAGGGAAGGGCCCTGGGGCGGTTCTGACCCGGCCACACTGAGATCCGCCTGCGCTGGCGGCCTCTCCCGTGGGGCCCAGCGATGTCCACTTACTAACAGTTACAGCTGAGTGGCTCTGAGGGCAGCTGTTCCCGATCCCCCTGCTGCGGGGGCCTGAGCCTCTTCTGCTCAGCGCAGGGGAAGGGGCGCGCCTCCCGCAGGGACCCCAGCCCTGCCTGCTCCTCTCCGCACCCAAAACCTGGGTTTGAGGGTCCCCAGTGGACCGAGAGCTGGGGAGTCCTTGCCCCGGGAGCCCCGACTGTCAATCACCCTGCGGCAGGGCGGGCAGGGGTCTGTGCTCGAGCCCCCGCACCCCACCCCAGGCTCCAGCAGCGCAGGACTGTCTTCCCACTTCCCAGTTTGTTGTGTGAAATAATATTTGGCACTGCTCGACTCCAGAGAAGCAAGCCCGGCTCCCTCCTCTGTTTTCAGAGGAGCAGAGACCAACAGCCCAGTGGGGTCCCCTGGGGTTCTGGCCTCTTCGTCCTTCCTGCAGCAGCCTGGTGCCCCCCCCAATCCCCAGGGCCCCCGAGGGCACTGATCCCTGGATGCTTCTCAGGTTCCCTCGGCCCTCCACTCAGATGCCTGGGGGAGAGGGGAGGGCGCCGATGCTGACCCGGCCTCCAGCTGCGCCCCCCCACCCCGCAGGCTGAGTTCTGGCCCGGCAGGCAGCCGTGGAAAGCAGTTGGTCAGGGACACGCAGGCCAGGAGGTGGCCACATGCCAGGCCCGTTGCCTTCACCTGTGGCTCTCCCCACCCCAGCCCTTCCCATAGTTCTTCTCGTGGGGGACAAGGCAGTCGTGTCCCCGCGTCCCCCTGTACCTCAGGGGACAGAGCCCAGCTGCATCTCCCTGAGCCTGGGGGTGGGCAGGGCGGAAAGCCTCCCATCTGTGTTCCAGGACAGGAGGCAGAGAAACACTTATGATGACAAAACTCCCCCTCCATGTCGCTGTCTCATCACAGTGCTGTTTGCGGGGTGACTGGGGCTGTCATCACCCCTTCCTGTGGCCCCCAGCTGTGAAGCACTCAGATCCCTAGGTCTATCCCCCAGGACGCTAGTGCCACGTGCTCAGGTGTCCAAGTGCACGGGAGGGTCAGCTGCAGACCTGTTGGGGGCGGGTAGGGAGCAGGAGGTGGAGCGGGGAGTCCCGAGCCCCAGGCCTTGCCTGGCCCAGGGGCACTTCTGCAGAGTCCTGCTCTCCTGGACCTCAAGACCTGGCCCTGCAGGCAGTGGTGAAGGTTACCCCGAGACCTCAGCTGCTCCCTGGAAGTTTTGTGAGTTCTGGCTCTGCCCCCCTCCCCCTCCCGGCTCTTCCCCATCCCCCCAGGAGAGGCCGAAGCAGCCTCCTTGACCCACGTGGGCTGAGTCCCTCCCTCCCTCCAAGGCCACAGCGTGTGAGGCTGCAGTGACTCACTGCTGGTGGCTTTATTTCTCCGGAGAGCAGGAAGCCCACAGCCCTTCCTGCCCACTCGCAGCCTGCCAAGAGTCAGGGCAGCAAATCACAGCTCACCCCACAGAGTCTGCCCTGGGGCCTGGGGGCTGCAGGTGGAGGGCTGGGGGGACGGAAGGGGCTCCAGGATAATGCTGGGTGGGGTCTGCCAGAGCCCCCAGCCTCATGGTGCTGGGGGACAGCCTGCAGCCCCAGAACCCCAGGCCAGGCCCCTGTCCCCGGAAACACCCTGACCAGGTTTCCATACATGCAGAAGGGGACCTGCCGGGCCGGGCGGAAGCCTGCCTCCATCCTCCACCTTGGGAATCGGTGATGGGGGAGGGGACATAGGCACGGAGGATGAGAAACGGACAGAAGTAGCAACTCTAGGGGCCCATGTCACAGGCATCCAGGAAGTGGCCTCCAGCAGCCCGGCTTCCCCGGCTCCTCCTCCCTGAGCTAGGACTGTCAGCTCTGACCCAGGCTGGGCCTCCCTGCTTGTGAGTCCCGATGGACAGGGGTCTCAGCTGATCTCAGCCACCCCCACCTCCAAACACAACCCTGGCCCCAATAAGACCTAGGAGCACAGCCTGTCAGCATGAGGGGTTCACGAGAGGGACAAGGCCACAGCTGAACCAAAAAGCTTGAAAAAAAAAAAGCTCTTCTCGCTGTGCTCCTGGCACAGTGGCTGGCAGGGGGCAGCAGAAAGGTCCCTCCAGGTCCCCACCGTGCCCATTCCTCAGTGCCCCCCACCCCAGCTGTCTGCTCCTGGAACCCTGGGCAGCCAACACCGCACCTCCCCGGCTCTCCTCCAGTCCCCAAGCAAGCAGGGGTAGCATCACCTGGAACCCGGCAGGAGAGGTGCAAACCAGTGGCCCCCTCCCCACCCAGGAGCCCCGTGGACCCTCCAAGGGCCAGCCACACCCACCAAGGCCCTGTGCCTCCTCTCTGGGGCATGCAGGGAGAAGACCTCTGCCATCCTCTCCTGAAAGCAGAGGGATGTGTGGCTTCAATTATGCCAGCCGCAGACACTGGCATTTACCGACGCAGCCAGAGGCCCCCGGCCTTCTCCGGGTGACAGACGCCATTCCTGCCCACGTTGGAAAAATCTCTGGGGCTGCTGTTCTCAAGACTTAACGGAGTCCAGGGAAGCAGGTACCGAGGGGCTGGCGCTGCCCTAGGAAGATGCTCAGAATGCAGGTCCAGCTCTGTGTTCCAGGGGGGCAGGGGCGCCCTGGCCACAGGCAGAGTTCTCCTGACCCCTCTGTCTCCCCAGAGAGGGATGGGAAACTTTCCTGTGGGTGCTCTGGGTGGGCTTGTCATTACGATATGCAGTCCCACAAGGGGAACCAGGGAGCGGGGAGCCTGGCTACTGAACTCTCGACCTTGACGGTGAGTGGGCAGGTGGGGTCTGCTCGGCTCTCCTCCCGATGGGAACGCAAGCAGACGTGCTGGGGTCTGGTGGGACGTTCTGCTTCCGGCGGTGGGCACAGCGGTCTTAAAATCCCTTTCCACACGCTTTGGCAGCTCCTCACTGTCCTTACACACTGACCTTGTTCACAAATCTGACTTTTCCCAGGTCAGCTTCAGCCAACGATCATCCCAGGGACTCAGTCCGCGTCCGACCCTTTCAATGCGTGTGCTAGGTGCTGACGTCAACCGCTGCACCGCAGGGGGACACTGGGCCTCACCCAGCTGCTCCCGAGCTGGGCAGGGAGGGACCTGCAGGTGCCCCGGGGCCATGGAGGGCGGCTTGGGTACACACAGCAAGGAGAGCCAGCTCCTTCCCCAGCCCTGCAGGCTCCTCCGCTGAGTCCCTGTGCTTGCAGTGAAGGCGGGTGGAAAGGCGCCTCCCTTGAGGCTGACGGAGCTTAAGTGCCGGGTGTTTACCCAAGACAGCTATTTGGGGAAAAGGCAGAGAAAAGCAACATTTCTTCCCGCTTCCTGCCAGCTCTCCTGGTGTATGAATTATTCCCGAGAGCTGGTTCTGCGGGTCTCTTACCGAAAGACTCATGTTGGTTTTCTCCAGCCAGGAGAATTGGAGGTGAGGGGCCGTGGTCACCCTCCCTAAGGGACCACGGCAGGAGCCTGAAAGAAGCTCCCTCAGACAAGAATAAACGGCCGGCCGCAGCCAGAGTCTGGAGGACATCGCCTTCAGCCAGACTCCCGGGCTCCACCGCGGCTTGCTTCTGGCCTTGTCCCCCAAGTCAGCCGGTCGTGGAGTGGGGCAGGGGGCAGGCACCCGCCTTGGGGAGGCCAGGCCGGGGGCGGTCTTTGGGAGGACTCCCCGCACAGAGCTCCCCGTCCCATCCCCCGGGCCCCCTGCAGGAAGGTGCGCGCCCCCTCGCCCAGCCCCCCTCGGAAACTTCCCCCGCGGAAGCCCGGGAAACCCGGGAAAGTTGCAGGGCAGCGGGCGGCGCGCCGGCCTTCAGCACCGCGGACAGCTCCGAGCGCGCGGCGACCCCCGCCCTACCTGTCGTCGTTCTGGAAGGACGGGTCTCCCAGCAGCAGGTCCCGGAAGCGGTACCGCGGCGGCAAGGGCAGCACCTCCGTGTCCAGGTCGCTCATCTTGAAGCTGCCGGTGTCCGGGCGCTCGCCGTCCCCGCCGCCCGGCTGCCTGCGGGCACACGCCAGCGCCCCCTCAGCCCGCGCCCGTGCCGCGCCCGCGCCCCCCCCGCCCCCCCCCCCGGGCTCCGCCTCCCGCAGACCCCCGCCCGCCCGCGGGGTCATCAGCGCCATCCGCGGTCTGTACCCCCACCCCACCCCCATCTCCCACACACGTCCCCCCGTGGGGTCAGCAGGAGAGCGGCCCCTGCCCACATCCCCCCAAGTACCCCCTCCACTCGGAGCCGGGTCAGCTTCACGCAGCCCCAACCTGCCCACCTGACCCCACCCCCGGCCCCCTGCAGGCCCCTGCCTGCTGGGTCAGTCATGCACAACTCCCCCCCCTCCCTGGACCCACCACCCCTCCCCTCTGCATCCCCTTCCCCTGTGCGTCCCCCTCCCCTTCCAAAGACCCCTGCCTGGTCAGCCCACAGCAGCTCTCACCCCACCTGCACCCCCAGTCCCCCTCCCTCCCCAGCCCTGCCTTCTGCAGGCCCGTCACCCACACCGGCCAGCTTCCCCCCACCCCACAACTCCACCCTACCCACCAGGCCTGTGGCCACTGGAATGCACAGCACCTGCCAGGGGCTCACTCCAAAGCACACAGGGAGAGGTTTGTCAAGTCCAGTTCAGGGCCACGAAGCCCGCCCAGCAGCCCCCTCCACAATCCTTGCTGCTAAGGCTGTCTGCTCCGTTTTCCTCCAGGTCCAGAACACCCGTCTTTGACCCGGAGTCCTCCTCCCAAACCCTCAGGCTCCTGGGGAGGGGGAGTGCCTGACCAGAAGACTTAAGAGAGGACCTTGTTCTCGGCCTCCCTGGGGCCAAGGGGCTTGTCTCAGATCAGAGCCTAGGAGTGGGGTGTCACTTGGGGAGGGCTGAACTGCCCTTGGTGGTGTCCACAGGATTCAGAGACCACAGAGCCCCCTGCCCCCATCACCTGAGTGGAAGAGACCTGACCATGCTGGCACAGGGGGTTTGGGGCCAGACTAGGTAAGCCAAGGGGGTCCCTGGAGTTGCAAGCATCTTTCGGGGCTCCTGACCCTTTCCCATCCGCCCCCATCACCACATCAGAGTGAGTTTTGGCTAGTTACCCGTAAAAGAAGTGTGGACAGATACCAGCGCAGCCACCCCCATGCTCCTGGCCTTCTGGGGCAGCAGCTCCCAAGGCTCATGCGCCCTCTCTGCTCACCAGGCGAGAGGGTTACTAGCCACCCCTTGAGCCCATAACCTCAGAACAGCTTGGTGGCTCCTGACCCAGCAGGACAGCTGCACATCTCTTAACGGGATGCCTCTGTGGCACAGAAGTGCAAACAGGGACCCAGGCTCCCAACCTCAACCAGTACCCTGGACTCCCGGTCCTCTGGCATCAGTGGACCTTCCAGGGCAGTCCAGCCCCAGGTCACCCCTTGGTGTTGCTTCCCAGACGGCCCATGGTGGGATGTTTGGGAGAAAGCAGGACTCCTTCCCTTGCAGCCTCTACCTGCGGGGCTCACCTCCCCAGGCTCCTGTAAGAGCCAAATCCCGAGGAGGGCCACACTACAGCTGTGGTTCTTTAGAGTCGGGGGGCCCTGGGCTGGGCCTCCTGGGCCCCTTCTAATCTGCTCCAGGGAGAGCAGAAGGAGCTGGGGACGGTACCCTCACTTTAGCAACCCTGTTCCCGAGTATAAAGCAGGGCTGGCAGGAGGGCAGCGGGAGGACGCAGGAGCTGGACTTGGCCTCCAGGAGGGCACAGGAGTCTGCTGACCACACTCTGTTCCCTGAGCTGGAAAATTGAGGGCAGGCTGTGCCCAGAGGCTGGGAGCGGCTGCGGGGTTGGGGGGCACTCACCTGGAGCAAGAGATCCTCTCAGGCAGGCGGGCGGCCGCCTAGAAGCCCTCCTCTCCTTCCTCAAACCCAGAAGGCCAGGCCCACTCCCTGAGCCCCCAGCAAGGGCTCGTCCCACGCTCCCTGTGCCCTGAACACGCAACAGGGGCGTCTCGACACCCCCACCCCACAGGTCTCAGAGCTGCTCGCCTCGGAGCACTCCCAGGCCAAAGCTGCAAGTGGCAGGCGCGGGCCTGACACGCCCGCGCGGTTTTCCCATGTTACAAGGTCAGCCCCGAGGATCTGGCAACGTTTGAAAAACAACATTTTCCTAATTGCATCAGTGTGGCTGTGTGTTTTTCCTTAGTCACACGCTGGCTGGGCTGTGGGGAGGTGCGGGCAGGCAGGAGGGCAGAGCCTGGGGGCTGTAATTTCTGTTTGGCCCCTCTCTTGCTGAAAGCCTCCTTCAGTGGCAGAACCCCGAGAGACTGCCAGGTCCCCGGGCAGGGCTGCCCCGGATTCCTTCCCAGAGTTGAGCTGCTTTGGGCCCTCCACCTCTCCTAACCTCAAGGTCCAGACCTGCAGGGTCCGTGGAAGAGTTCAGAGGGGGGACTCCGCTGCGTGGGGGTGGAGGTGGGGGCAGGAAGCGCACCAGGAGCCGGCAGGCCTGGCTTCCCACTCCTGGGGTGGGTAAGGGTGTGTTGCCTTCATCCCCGATGGTGCAGCTGGGACACAGGACACTGGAGTTAGTACATGGGCACCCCACAGGCCTCCTGGCACCCTGCCTTATTCCCCCAGCAGAGCTGAAAGCCCAGGACTGTTTGTTGTGCTAGCGGAGGGCTGGGGCCCCCGGGGTCTCCTGGAAAGTGGCCCATGGCTGAGCCACGCTCCCTGAGGCACTGGAGTCCGGTAGAGACCCCTCCCCAAGCCCCAAGGCACGTGTCCCCGAGAGCTTGTGGGCACCCGGGAGGCATGCTGTTGCATCCATGCCGTGGCTGAGGTGGTCTGGGTGAGGCAGGGACAGGACCCTGGCTTGGCTGCCCAGACACATTGTCCACTGCCCCCTTCCTGCTCCCTTGTCCCCGCCTGACCTGAGGAGCCTGGGGGGGAGAAGCCTGGGAAGTCCGCAACCGTGCCCGTTGTCTTTACATCTCCTGTGACGTGGCCGTACCGAAGGACCACTGATTTCTACGAGCACCGTGTGCTCTGGCGGCCCAAGGAAGGCTCCCATCTCCCCACCCCTCACATGCCCTCAGGACAAGCCTGGGGGCCCCCTCTGTGGGACCTGCCAACCCTGGAGCCAGGGCAGAGTGGGGGGCGTCCCTGCTCCTCCTGGAGACTCTCAGGGCCCGTGGGCACCAAGCATGAGGCCCAGGCAGCAGCAGAGGGGTCGGAGGGCTCGAGCGAGGCTCAGGCTTGTCCATTCAGTTCATGCTGGGCAGCCCCAGTGGAGTCACCACCCCTCTCTGAGCCGCAGCTTCCTCATCTATAAGTGAGTGTGCCTCCATCCTCCCAGGCTGGTTGTGAAGGGGTAACAGGGAGGTGAGTGTGACACATACGGCGTAACCCTGGCACAGGACGGCTTCGTCTGCATCAGTGTCTAATTCCAGGCTGACTGGGCAGCGTCTGGCCAAGTTCCCATGGATAAAGGTTCCGACCCCAAGCGTCAGGTTCCTGGGGTGGCCAACACCCCATCCTGCCATTTCCAGGTCAGCTGGAGGCCTCTCTGGGAAGCTGGGATTTGTGACGCTGACCCCAGGCAGAGAGGCCGGGGACGGGAAAGGACATGTACATCCTGACACACAGCGAGTTCCATGCGTGCGCTTTCCTGCTCCCCAAACCCGCAACCCTGCGGGAGGAGAGCCTTGGAGGCCCGGCGGGGTAGTGGCTAGGAGTCCCGGAAACAAAGAGCACAGAGCTAGGACTCACAGCACCTCTCCTCTGAGGTGAGGACCCATGGGCTCATGGATCCCAAGGACCTGAAACACAAGAACAGGCCACGGGGGAGAGAAGCCAGGCTGGCCTGATGCTGGAGCCTCCTGCTACCAGCAGATGTGCTTGCTGCCTTTGGGTGGTGAGGGGAAGCCCCGAGAGCCAGGAAGTCCTGCTTCTCTGTCCTGCTTGCATCGGCCCCTTTGGTGCGCAAGGAGTCAGTCAGCAGGACCTCAGGAAGGAAGATAAATGGTCAAAGACCTGTTCCTCCCACCAAAGGCACCAGGACCTAACGGTCTTACGCTCTGTTTCTGCCCCCTCAGTCAGACGGCCCCATAGCCCAGAAGGCAATGGAACCTTCTCTGCTCCTCCATCGGGGCTGGCCCCAACCTGTCGCTAAAGTCACACTCGCACAGAACCGACGTTGGCATCAGCCCATCTCCCTTAAGACTCACTGTACAAACAGCCTGAATCGACTGTTCACGATGGGATCCAGGAGTCATTAATGACCAAAACCAAATGCAGTTTACCTAAAAAAAAAAACGTGCAACGTACTTTGTTATGCCGAGAAATTCAAGGACGCAGTCCATCTGGGTCACATTGGCAGGTACCAAAAAAATGTGTTAAGATCCAAAACCCACTGATACGTTCCACAGAGGAAGACACACCCCCAACTTAATAACAATAAAAGGAACCTTCCAGCGATTGAGGCCGACGTGGTGCCTGTGGCCTGGGATGCCAGTCGGCCTGGTATGACCGGAGACCCGGCCGGCCCAGGAGATAAAGACAAGAGCAAGAAGAACAAACGCTGAAAAGAAACGCACGCGTCTTCTGGCGTGTGGCCAGCACACCCAGAACCCCCGAGAGAATCAACTCAGGAGCTATTCGTACAAACGGGAGCATCTCGTCGCCGGGCCCCACCTGAGCACATCCCACAAGCCGGGAGCAGGAGCAAGAACACGGCGGCGAGCATCTCGGGCAGACCCCGCTTGTGGCGGCCGCACGGACCCCCGGGTCCGAGGGGACCCCAGGGGAGACCCCCCCGGCACGCGGACGCCGGCTGGAAGCCGTCGCTAGCAGGACGAGGAGGTCATGCTCCCGACAGGTCCACAGCGCGTTCCCCGGACAAAGCAGCCACTCGCTCCCATCAACACATGTGGTCAATCTCTCAAAATGTAACAAACTGTTTCCGAAATTCAGACTGAAATATAAACTATAAACGTGCAACCCAGGCCAAGACCAGCCTCACGGCTGCTGGCACAAGCAGCAGCCACGGGAGCTCTGGGGTTTGGCACAAGGACACGTGGCAGGGAGCCAGGGTCATGCGGGGGTGGTGGGCGTGGTGGCCCTCCCCCCCCACCAACCGCGGTGACGGGACATGGGGACGTGGGCTTGGCGGGGTAGGCGCTGGAACGCAGGTACACGGGCTGGGGCGAACACGAGACCCCACCTTGCGGCCGCCCACGGAGGAGACTGGAACAGGATGCCGGGGAAAGCTATCTGGCGTGGAGGAGGCCTCTAACATGTGACGACCACAGAACGTCGAGAAACGGAGCAGAGGGCAGATCTCCAGGGACAGCCGCCGCCGGCAGCAGCAATCCCACCGGGTCCCCTGCGGGACCGCCTGCAGGTCGCAGAGGAAAGGCACACGGCACAGACGGCGAAGGACGGGTGCGTGGCAGGTCAACGAACACACCCAAAGTGGTCAGCGTTCACTGGAGAAGCTTTCCGCCCCTCTGGCGTTCGGGGACACAGAGCCCAGCACGGGCACATGCTGGTGGCCGCGTGTGGTCCAAGAACGTCCAGCACGGGGAGGGCGTGGGGCGGGCTCCCGTGCCCATGCCTGCCATGGGGACGCGAGTGGAGCCGCTGGGAGCCACGCCCCGGCTATGAGGGAACAGCGGGGCTGTCCCGCCTGCAGACGTGGCCCTCACAGGGACTCACACTGAAGACAGCCAACTCCAGTCCCAAAGAACCTCCACAGGAGGGCGTTTCCTCTGGGCACCCAGCTTGTGGGCACAGACTGTCCCCACTGTGCGGTGACCTTGGTTTAGGGGCAGCAGCAGGTGGAAAGACCACGTCCCACCCACAATGCCACACGAGGAGCCCGTGTCTCATGAGCTTGTTGCTGGAGGCCAGGAGGCCAGGACCGGCCCTGCCCCCGGTGTCCCCAGGCTGGAGCACCCGTCCCCTGGCCCTTGTCCTGGGCCCGCCTCTGGGCAGGCCTCTGGGGAGAAGTGCCCTGCTCCTCATGGCGGGCGTGGGGCATCCTGGGAAAACACTCCCCCCCCCCCCCCAGGGCCGTTGTAGGGGTCCGGATTGCTGACCGTGCTAATAATGGACTGTCCCAGGGCCCACAGTGAGTGGCAGTTTCTCTAAGGGACACAGTGCCTCTCCTATGACGTGTTCCTCTGTGGTTCAAACTCAGTTCAACATTCCCAAGGAGTCTGGAGAGCCACGCCCATCAGAGGCACTTGGGATGGGGAACGTGTGCACGCGGACGTGTGCACAGATGCATGTAAGCACACGTGGGTGACGACGCCCGTGTGCATGGGTACGTGTGTGAGCGCGACCCCACGCGCCCCTGCTTGGCATCCAGGAGAGCCCTGAAGTCACTGCAGCGTTGTTGGGGCGGGGGGCAGCGGAGAGCCGGGCACGGTGCCCGGGGAAGCGGACAGCCACGGAGGGCTAAGTGCTTCCTCTGCTGATAATTAAAAAGCCAGAGCCTTTCAAGCTCCTCAGCAGCAGGCCGGCAGGCGTCTCTGGGGAGCATCTGCCCTCTCTCCACAGGGGACGGGGCTCTGACTCCTTGCCTTGAACGGCTGGCTCCCCACTGCCTCCCCCCAGTGTCGAGTTCCAAAGGGAGAGCTTGGAACATGTCATTGAGCTGAATTCAAACTGGAGTCACTCAAACGGACCCTTCCCAGTAGCTTTCTCCATGCACAGAGCTAATCCGGAGGGCAGGCAGGAAGGACCTGGTGTGCTGGGGATACTGAGCCCGACATCCACCCAGAAGCCACGGGGATCTGCAGTCTCCAGCCCGCTCACCCAGCTGGGCTCGGGCCCACCTCTTAAGAAAGCCCCCCGTTGCACACGCCAACAAGGACATGTCATGTCCTTGTCCGTGGTCCCTCAGGGACGGGTGGTGGGTCCATGTCCAGATAGCCAGGCCCAGCACTCCCCCACTGGGTGCCCACGACCCTTAGCTGGTCCTGCCCGAGAGCCACGTCCCATCCGCTGGCCAAAGGTGCCCGAGGACCTGTCCCTCCAGTCCCCCTGATGGGGGCCCTTAGGAACCCATCGGGACAGCCAGCCCGAGGTGGGAATGTGAACTCGCCTCTGTCATGGCCGGGCATGGGGGCTCCCCCAGAGCATGGCTACCCCATCTGTCCCCGCCAGGCCCTTGCTCAGCCCACAGAGCTGGCCACGGGGCGTGCCCCCGAAGGCTGCCCTGTCCTGCAGAGGTGTCCTCACGAAACAGAAGCCCAGTGGGGCTGTCACTCTGTCCACGCATGACACCTCACTCCTGGCAGGTCCTCGGCTCTTTGAGTCTCGTGCACTTGGCGTCCAAGAGAACCCAGTGCTGGGTGGCTCCCCTGTCCTCTGACACCTGCCAGCGCCTCCAGAGTCACGTTCCCACCAAAACCCTCAGGGTTCCCACAAGGACTCCACACCAGGCTGTCAGCCTCTCCTGGGCCCCAGACCCCTGCCGGCCTGGCGCTGTCATGGTTACTGCAGGTACAAACCCCGAGCTCTGGTCACGGTCCCCACGGGGGCAGTCGGAGAGGTGGCTGTCACTTGGCTGGGGGATAGACAGGTTGGTCAACTTCCCCAAGCCTTGTCACACCACACCCGTGTCCCACAGGGTCAGGGAGGACCTTTTGGGGCCTCCCGGTCCCCCAGGTCCTCAAGTGCTGGCCCCAAGACCACAGGAGCCCGTCTCCCCGCACCGCCCAGCGCAGCGGTCAGGGGCGCCCCCGAAGAGGCTGAGCTCCACCTGCTCTCCTGCCCGCTTCCCGCCCTGACCACTTGTGAGAAACAGGAGCTTGTGCTCTGTCCCCATGCAGTGTCCCTAGCGGCTTGGCAGGGGCAGAGCTGACAAGGATGCTCGCCCCTATGCCTGAGCCACAGTGTGGGCAGCGGACACCACGGCCTCCATGCTGCTTGGGACCCAGCATGGCCCCTTCCTGCAGCTGCCCAGCAACCCAGAGCTGAGTCCTAAGGTTCTGGGTCCCCTCCGCTAGCAAGGACATGGCCTTCTTTTCAGGAAACCAGCACCAGCTGAGGTCCCCAGCAAACAGCCTCTGGCTCGGTCGCTGTCAGTGTGTCAGGCAATATCACGAGCCAGCAAGAGCCATTGCCTAGGGTGGCTGGCGTGTCCGGAGGCCTCCAGACCTCCCTGCCCCCCATGGGACAGCCCAGAGCAACAACATGGCGGACTGTCCACTACGCCCCCCAAGGAAGGTCTGGACGGCGTCACAGACTTCTCTGGAGCGGCTCTCAAGGGACTCAGTCCAGGCAGCCGGCCCGGCCCCGCCTCCATCCCCCACAAACATTTTAAGCTCACCAGCGTCTACTGTGAGCCTCACCTCCTGGGCAAGGCCCCTGGCTCCGCGGGGGAAGACCTCGGGGAAGGTGCGGAGCAGGACCCACCACAGGCACGGCCCGAAGAGCTCATGAGCCGACTTGACCGCCTGCGGCGTCCGGGGCAGCTCCTGAGCCAACACCCATCTCGAGGTGTCCCCAGACTCCCCCACCCCCCCTGCAGCAGCAGGCAGGGCCCCGCGCCACATTCCAGGGGCCCCACTCTCCTACTGCAGTGCACGTGTGTGACACGCGCACACACGCCCAGGCACGCACACACCCGCCCATTAGGCCCCTTCACGCATAAGGCTCCGTACACACTCAGGGAGACATGCCCGGGGCACAACTCCGGGGCTTGTCTGGAGAGAAGGCAGGCAGCCCTCCGAAGAGCCTGCAAACCCCCGCTTCCTCCGGCAGCCCGAGCAGAACCCTCGGAGAAGGATTCACACTGAGTCGCTAACCGTCCGTGGGGAGAGGAAGTCACAGTCACAGAGCCGACCTCGGCCACGCTGCGGGTTACTCAGACGCAGACAGGCGGACCAGCTGGCGGGCGCATGGACTGGCACACTTAGTGGCCGCGGGACAGCTGCGCGTGAGGACACAGGTCACGCCCTCTGACAGAAGCACAGCCCCCAGCGGCCACCCCCACCTCAGTCTCCTCACTCACCGCTGTCTTTCCGAGCTGCTGCTGCAGACTTCCCTGGCTAAGGCAGACCCAAGTCCCCTCCAGCCCCCTAGGCAAGGAGGCCACCCTCGCGTGGCCCGAGCTGGACTGGACCTCAGGTCCTGGGAACCTTCCCCTCAGGCCTAGACCACTTCCTGCTGCCCTGGAGGGACTGCTCCCTAATATGGGCCTGGAGGGCCGGCCGAGACCTCTGGCCAGGCACGTCCCTGGCAGGACGCCAGCCCTGGATCTCTGCGCCCTCTGCCATCATGGCCCACAGGAGGACACGGCAGCCCCAGTGGGGAGGGGTAGGGCTGAGGGGAATTGGCAGTTCTGGGAAAGGCCACAGGGCTCGGACCAGAAGGCTAGCACTGGCCAGCTCCGGAGCAGGACTGGCCTCCCCAGGCCTCTGTCCCTTCCATAACAAGCGTCACCTGCAGGACAATGACCTCTGTCCTCGGGGGAGGAAGAGAATAAAAAGGGCAGTGCCCGTTGATCTGATGGGCGGCTCGAGCCTGGGAGCCTGGGACCCCACCTCCCAGGGCTAGACCCAGGGTCCAGGCACCAAGGTAAAGATTCCTGCAGCCCAGCGAGCTGAGAGCCCTCCCCAGGACCTCTCGTGCTTGACCTCAGAGCCTAGAGGCCGGCCCCCAGCAGCAGCAGGCAGGGGTACCCGCAACCTCCCCCCCGGCCCAGAACCATAGCGCCATTACCGGTACCATGCAGCCCCTCTCAAGACAGAGCCTCACCCAAGGTCTGGAGAGCGCGCCAAGCCAGGCCCCTGGACTTCAGAGCTGACCCTGCTGTGAAGCCTGGGGCAGGAACCTCCCCAACCCAGGCCCCCAATGCACCCAAGAAAGGTCTTCCTCCTCCCAGCTAAAGCCCGCGTCCCCAACCCCGCAGCCCTGTCCTTGCTGCTCCCACTCCAGTCCGGCCTCACCTTCGTTGGGTGGGGGTGGGGGGTGGTCCTTACCCAGGCCAACTTCTCCTGTGGCCTCTCCATCTAGCCTGACCTTCTCCTGGGGGTCCTCACCGTCTCCCTTATCCCATTCAGCCTGACCTTCCACCCGGCACGACCTTCCCTGGCTGGGGACAAAAACCCCAGCAGGTCTGCTGGGGCTCTGCCTTCCCCGGGGCTCCCTGAAGCGCTGTGCCCTCTGGGCCAGTCACCTGGTAGCACAGGACACGTGGCATCCTGGGACACTGCGTGCGGAAGGAGGGCCGACGGTCACTGGCTCCCAAGCCACCTAAAAGCTATATCAGGAACTACTCTCACATTGCTGAGCAAATTGAGACCCAGAAGAGAAAGGACAAGCCGAAACATCAAACAATCAAAAGCCAGGATTCCTGCCTTTGATGTAAGAGCGCACCTCCCTCCCGCACCCCAGTCTGGGTCCTTCCTGGAAGGACGGCCCTTGGCCCCCCACTTCCTTGCGGAGTACGCTTCTGCCATGGCCCACTTGGGGGCCGCAAAGCCACGTCTCCCACCCCCCCCACCCCGCAGGTGCCGCTGCAGGCCTGTACCCCAAGGGCCCTTCTTCCAGGTTGGGTGGAGGGAGGCTGGGAGACCAGCGTGGCTCCAGCTCCCCAGCCTGCGAGGGCCGCACCTCCCTGCGCCTGGGAGATGCTGAAGCCCCACAACTAAAGATGGCTGTGCCAGGACCACCTGCGCTCGGAGAGCGCAGACACATAGACGCCATCCGCGGCACCTGCGGGTTGTTGGGGTGAGTGCCCCTTTGCCGTGGCCGGTTCCTGCTTGAGTGCTCCTGTCCCCCCACCCCGGTAGGCGGGGGAGGGCGCTCGCGGGCGCGGGCCTGGAGATGCACCTGGGATGTGGGGCTCTGGGACGGGTGTGGGGAGGGTTTCGGGTGTAAGGGTCCTGGGAGGGGGCGCAGGCGGGGACTGGGGTCCCTCCACCAGGGGACAGGCGCGTCAGCGGTACCTGCGGGCGCATCTGCCGTCGTCGAACACGAAGGGCCGGTTGGTGTGGCCCGTGCCGCGCGCTCCCCGCCGCGCCCCGCTGGACGAGCCCCCCGGGACGCGCGACCCGTCGGGGAGAGGCATGCGCGGCGGCAGCGGCTGGGATCCGGAGCGGAGGGAAAAGCTGCTTCGCCTTGGCCGGAGCACCGCACTTTTCTCCCTCCGAGCAGAAGAAAGCCTGTTCCGGGGTGGAGGTCGGGCGCCAGGCGGGGCGTGTCCCCTGCCGGCGGCGCTACGACCGGTCGCGCGGGCGCATCCACACCCGGGGACCCGCCCCCTCTACCGATGGGCTCGGAACCCTCGCCGCGCTTTAACGCTGTAAACCCCCAAGGACGCACGGGGCTCCTCGCTCCTGGGGGGAGGGGGCTCTGTCCTCCCAGTGACGCCGCAAGCGTCCCTGGAGGCGCAGCAAGAGGAGCGGACAGAGCCTGGCGCTCGGGCACAGGACGCCCAGGCACCTGCGGGGCTTGGGCTCTGAGCAGCGATCCCCGGGGCAGTGAGCTGAGGGGGTGGCGCTGGGCAGGCTGAGGGCACCGGTGCGGCCAGAGGCAGGGTGGGGAGGCAGGCCGGCCAGCCCTGGGCACTGGGGCGACCGAGGGAGGGAAGATGCCGTCCAGAGCTGCGGCTGGGCACGGTCGGCGAGACCCCTGCCCCCCCCCCCCCCCCCCGCCCCACTTCACCGAGGAAGAGCGCCTGGGAAGGGGACATGTTTCGGGGGACAGGCACAGGCGCACTGCAGACTTGCCGGCCTCCGGGGCCGGTGGGTGTCCTCCAGCCCTCCCCGGCCGACCCGATCGCACGGATCTCCGACGGCAGTTCTCAGACCAGCTGTCCGCTCTCCTCTGGGACCCCCCCAGCGGGTTTCCTGGCTGCAGAACCTTCCAGAAACTCTCAGCTCCTCCTCCTCTCCCCACACCTGTGGCTGCCCAGCCTCAGGCAACATCGACGGCTCCGTGGGGGGCGTGCTCCCTGCCACCTACATGCAGGGGCTCGCCCCGTCCAGAAGGCCACTCTACCCTCCTGCCCTCCTTCCCCGGGCAGGGGTAGCCTTCGCCTGCGTCCGCCTCCCTAGCCAGGCTCCCTGCGGGCAGGCCCGGCCTCGCAGGTGGCTGAGCCCAGCTGAGCGGGGGTGGGAGCGGCCCGACCCCCGACCCCCCGGGAGAGGGCAGAGGAGCACCCAGGCCGGTGGACTCCAGCCGCAGACCACGCGCGCTCACCCCTGCCACGCAGCTTCTGCGGGAGGGCCGGGGCGGGTGGGGCGGGGCCGCACGTGAGGCAGGAGCCACGTGAGTGGGCGGAGCCGGTCTGACGCATGCGTGGTGCGGGCGCGGCGTCCCTGGCGCGTGCTTGCGTCCGTGCGGCTGCGCTCATGGCGTCCTGCGGCCCGGAGGCTGCGCTTGGGGGGTGCAGGTGAGGAAGGGGGGGGCGCTGGAGGGGTCAGGCGGAAGGCCTCTGCTCAGGGGTGCGGGGCTGGGGACCCGAGCTGCAGGTCCCCATCCGGCGGGACGGCCCGGGGCAGGGCACCCTGTGCAGGCCTCGTGGGGGGGTGGCGGGCCAAGGGGGTCCCTGCCCAGCAGCAGCCCCCACCGCGCCCGGCGGCCCCCAGAGAAGACCGTGAAGGCCCCTGGGTCCCGGTAGGCTTTTCTGGGGTTCACGGAGCTCCACGCTCTTGCCTGTCCTGGGCAGTGGCTCGTCCCCATCCAGCGTCCCGGGCTGCAGCGAGGACTGCGGTCAGGCCGCCTGCCTGGTCAGGGCGCCCCGCGAGCGCCCCGGCTCCGGCTCCAGCCTTGGCCTCCCGAGGAACGTGCTCAGCGAGAGGGAGCGCAGGTGGGTGGAGGACGGTCCTGGGCTTGCGGGGGCCTTGGGGTGGGGGCGGCCGTGGACATCAGACTGGTGACGTGGGTGTGGGCAGTGGACCAGGGATGTGGGGGCCGTGCAGTCAGCGGGCAGTTAGCATGCGGCAAGGAAACCCAAGGGAGGGGCTTCCCAGGGCCCACCCGGGCAGCCCCCTCTCTGACCCCAGTCCTGGGCAGCTCAAGGGTGTGCCTCTGGGGTCTCTAGTAGGGGTGGTCCAGGCACGGGCTGGCCAGAGCTGGTACAAAGATCTGGGTAGCCTGTGGCCCACAACCTTGAGGGGTTACCTTGAGGGGTCACCTTGTTCCGAGAGCCACCCAGGGGTGAGCCCGGGGTCCCTCTGAGGGGAGAGCCCGTGGCCGTGGTCAAGGCCGGGTGGGCTGCTGGCCAAGGCCGGGTGGGCTGCTGGACATATGGCTTGTCTGGAAGCAGGAAGAGGATCTCGGTGAGCTGCGAGCGCCTGCGGGCCCTGCTGCCCCGTTTTGACGGCCGGCGGGAGGACATGGCCTCGGTGCTGGAGATGTCCGTGCAGTTCCTTCGGCTCGCTGGCACCCTGCTTCCCAGCCAGGAGCCGCACACTGTGAGTGGCGTTCGGCCCGGGGCCACACTGCGCAGAGGAGCTGCCGGAGGACATCTCGCCCCCGGGGGGCAGCCAGGGTGGCTGTGATGACGGTGGGGCGGTGTTCTCTGTTTGTGCCGGTGCCAGCTGTCCGTGCACCGTCTCCCCCGGCGAGGTGGGAGCCCCCGGGAACAAGCTTGTCCCCGCTTCAGTCCCTGACGTCTCCTCGTCCACCGTTCTGCTCTTCCGGGCCATGGTCTGCGCTCAGGCTGAGCCTCTCAGATCCCCGCAGGGCAGCCTGTGACGACCCATGGCCTGTGTTTCCTGCGTGTGTGTGTGTGTGTGTGTGTGTGTGTGTTGCTTGGCTGTTGTCATTTACAAGTCTTGTTTCCATTGTAGGTTCTGGGTCCGTCCAGGGAGGCGTGGAGCGAGTGGCAGACGGACGTTCTGCCGCAGGCCCTGTTGCGTGCGGGCGCAGCAGGGTCCCCAGACCGTGGCGCAGGAGCCTCCGGCCTGACTGTGTTAGTGTCCTCTGGGGGCTGGGGGGCCCATGGGGGCAGCAGATGCAGACCGTTCAGGATCTCCCTCTGTCTTCTGTCACCTAGGCCATCAGCTCCTGTGAGCTGTGGGACCGCAGGCACAGGTGAGGACGAAGCCCCGCCGGGGGCGGCCGAGGTGGTGGAGCGGCCGCCAGTCCTCCCTGGTAAGCGAGAGTGGGTCGCAGTGTGGATGGGTTTGGTGTCCTCGCCAGGGGACAGGCCTGGGCTGCAGGATGGCTTCTGAGCCCCGGGCATGACGGGGTCCTTTTCTCAACGAAGTTGGGCACCTACCGTGGTTTCATCATGGCACACCCACGTGTCAGGGTGAACCTCGGGGACCCCACGCTGCTCGCAGCTGCGACAAACAGGTTCACGGACGCCACCGAGAGCCGGGGTGCGGCCGAGGTGCCCAGCTTCTCGGCTGCGGGCTTTCCTTCATCCACCCTGTTGTTCTCTTTTTTTGGGGAACAGCGTCCACGCTCTTGCTCCCTGAGGACAGGCCCCCGCTCCTCGAGCCTCTGGGGGCCCCTGGGTCCCGTCCTCGTGCCTGCTACTGGCCACTGCTGTGCCCGGCTCTCTCGAGCAGCCCCCACACAGCCTGGGCTTCTTGGCGCCCTCATGATCCTGTGTTCTGGAGCCGTGTGAGTCACAGGCTGCACGGGGAGGGCATCTGTCCTCTGTTACTGTGCAACCGCGCACGCAGGGCATTTCCGATGACTGCGTCTGGCTTGTGCTGGACCCCGCAGCCCGGCCGTCTGTCACTCCTTGGGTGTGAAAGACCGCGGGGGGTTTAGGCCCCATGCACTTGACTGCCTTGGGAGCCAAGGCTGTGCTTTCTGATTGCTGGAATGTGCCCATGGAGTGGGGGAGGGGACCGCCTGTCACAGGGGCTGGCGGCCGAGCTGGGGCCTCGGGGGAACTCTGGGAGCCGAGGGCAGGCGTGAGGGTGCAGAGGTCACGCGGCAGGGAGCAAGACCCGAGGGTGGAGGCTGGGGTAGGGACTGTGGGCAGCTGGGGCAGGGTTCCGGATCTGAGCTCTAAGGCTGAGCTGAGGCCAAGCCGGCGTCTCCTCTGAGCAGCTTCCCTGACCCCAGTTGCCCAGCACCGCGGCCTCAGGTGTCTATCTCTGGGTCATTTGTCTGCCTCCTGCTTCTGAGCTCTCCTGTCACTGTGCCGGGGACTGTGGACGCAGGCTGAGGGCTTGCGGGGAGGCCACCCTATACCTCCCTTCTGTCGTAGAGCCCTACAGCCTGCTGTCCCAGCCCCCAGGCCCAAGTGCTCCCGAGGCCCTGAGGCCGCCCCCGCTCTGGCCTCCCGGCGCGTGGCAGCCGCCTTCCCCGCTGGTGAGTGCAGAGGCTCAGAGCTCCCTGGGCCGGGCGGGGCACCCGGCGGACGGGGCCGACCCTGTCGGGACGCTGGACACCAGGTGGGTGCCCCGGTGGGTCTTCACAGCAGCCGGTACTCTGCCCGCCCCCGCCCCGGGGACGTCTGTCCCCCCCCCCCCCCGCCCCCCTTGCTCTCTGTGCCTGGGCCGCAGCTGGCTTACCCGGGCCCATTTAAGCCAGACGCCGCAGTGTGGCTTTCTGACGCGTGTCCAAAAACGTTGTCGTGTTTCTAGCCGGTCTGTGTTTTGGCTGATAGTAAACGAGTTTGTGTTTTGCGAGCGTGCACCAGCTGGAGCGTGGGAAGGGAGTGCGGCAGAGGCTGGAGGGAAACCAGCAGAAGCGGGTGGCGGGAGGGGCCGTCTGTCCTCAGTTTGGTCTGGTGGGGAGGGAGGGGCACCCTGTTCAACCTGAGCCTGAAGCCACCTTTGAGCTCCTGCACTTTGGTCTTGAGCTTTAAGGAGTTGGGCTCAGCTGGGATCACTCACGATGGTGTCTTCTGATCCCACGCAGGCCCGTGTTGGGATGTGACGCGGAAGACGGGGTGTCCTGCTTGCTGAACACTGGTCCCGACTGGTGGCTGGGTGAGTGAGGGTGTGCCTCAGGGTCTCAGCCAGTCTGGGTGAGGGGCGGGGCCGGTGGCTGGGATGCACCGGGAGGTATGAGTGGGCTCACCTTGCTGTGTGCTACCGAGGTTCTGCTGTCTGTGTCTGGGCCTGTTTTCTCTGTGCTGCTGGTCGTCGAGGTCCCAGGGGTGGGGAGCACGAGGTGGCGCATGCACGTGGAGCGCCTGTGTGAGCGTGGCGTATGGGGCCAGCGGTGGGTCTCCCGCCGCTCGGGGTCTGTGTGTTCCCTCCCCCTAAGCATCCTTGCGAGGGCATCAGGACGGGAGAGCAGGACATCTGTGAGATGCCATGTGGGACATGGTTTCCCGTGAGAGCATGGCTGTGCTCTCACGGGTCCTTGTAGGTCTCGAGCACGGCCAGCAGGAGTGGATTCGTCTACCTGTCGCGGCACTCGGGAGTCGAGGGCTTCCAAGCCGGGCAGGACAGAGAGGGTGGTCTCTTCTGCACCTTGGTCTCGCCGTGTCGGCCGCGGTACCCAGACTGATACGTCCGCTCTGCTTCCAGGGTCCGTTGAGGGCAGAGGTGCCCGTGCCCCTTCTTGGAGCGCGGTCCGGAGCAGCCTGCTGGACGGGGCCGAGCCGGGCTTTCCAGCGGACCCCGAGCCCGGCCTCCACGAGCTCCCGGATGGCCCCCTGGAGCCATGGGGCTCGGAGGTGGGCTGCCCCAGCCTGGCCCTGGCCCTGCGGGAGGAGGTGGACAGTATCTTCCCCGACTTCTTCCCCTGCTAGGCCCGTGTCGCACGTGTCCATGTCGGGTGCCTTGTGGCTTATTTTGGGCTCGGGAGGCAGCTGTGCTGAGCTGTGGCCAGGCTGGCGGGCCACGGCCGGGGGAGGCTGAGGATTAAAGGCGGCGATCCTGTGGAAAGCGGGACTTGGGAGCATCTGTGTAATCAGCGCCATTCATTCGTTCACTGGGCAGATGGCTCGGCTTCCGCGGGGAGCTCAGGCTCCTGCCCGGGGCTTTGTTTCGGCGCCGTTCATGGCCCTGCAGAATCCATGAATAGCCCTGCAGCCTGGGGAGGGCTCCGGGGCTGACTTCTGTGTTCCCGGCCGGCTCCCTGGAGCGGCAGGCATGCGACCCCACCTCTCATGCCCTGGGATTGGTCCGAGTGGCCCTCACGGCCCAGGGGTCTGTTGGGGGAGGCCCTGGTGCTCTTGTCCACAGCCAGAGCCCCGAGGGAAGGACTGGTCTCCCTGTGTTTGAGGTTGGGGGGGGGTCCTCTGCACCCTTCTCTCAAGGTGTGGGTGTGCCTGGGACAGAGGCCACCTGGTGTCAGCATCTGGACCCTTCTCCTGGCGGGCACAGCTCCAGCCGCAGCGGCTCTGGACCACTGGGGGCTGGGGAAGGCCTGGGTTACTGGGAGGAGCATCCCCAGCCCCTGCGGTCAGGTGCGGTGGACCCTGCCCTGCCTCTCACCCCTTTCCGTCCAGCAGAGGCGGGTGTGTGTCCCTGACCCAGGCTGGCCAGGGCCTCACTGTTCTGCTCCTGCTCGCACCTTTCTGGAGATGCCCCAGCCCCCCGTGACCCTCCAGCCCAGCGAGTGCTCCGGGGGCCAGAGGGCTCCCTGTTCTCCAGGAGAGTAGGTTCTCCGACTGTGAGTCCTGCGCCCCCGGCCTGGGCTGCCTGCCCCGCACCTGCGTGCGTTTCCTGTCCTGCAGCCGGAAAGTTCCATTCATTCTGTGAGTCACCGTGCGGAGCGGCTGGCGTGGGATGGAAGCTCCGGCAGAGCGGGCCCGCGGTGGGGCTGGAGGAGAGCCAGGCAGTGGCGCGGGGGTGGGGGGCGCTGGTGCGGGAGGCCAGGTGCCCGTGGGGGGCTGCTGTCGCCCCCAGACCCCAGTCCTCAGGAGCCCCGTGCTCTTGTGTGTGCTCGTGGGCGTTGCTGCTGGTGTGCACATGCGTGTTCACGTGTGTTCCTCGAGTGCACACCTGTGCCTCTCTTTGGGGGGGAGCACGACGCTGCAGGTGTCCCAGCATCAGGCCAGCACCCTGAACCCAGCTGTGGAGGACCCTGCTGTGCCAGGCTGCCGTGTCGGGGCTGAGGCAGGTGCAGGCCCTGCCCCCCTAAGTTTCCGGCTCCCTGAGCCCATGGGGGACCTGGGGAAGTATTGTTGAGCCCTGATCCCCGGGAGCTGGTCTGTCTCTGCTGGGGTTCGCCCCAGGGCTCCCTGGAAATCGCAGCTGATTTTGGTCAGGCTGACCTAGAGCAGGCAGACTCCGAGCCCTGGGGCCTCCCGCACCTTCGACCTCAGGTCAGCACCTACTGAGGGAGATAGAGATCTGCAGCCCAGGCCCTGGAGAACAAGGAGGAGACCCAGCCCCCGGCTCTCCCTTGGCCGGGGAGGGACACGGCCCTGTCTCGGATGGCAGGCTTGCTGCACCTTGAGCCCAGGGAGGGGCACCTGGAGCCAGTGTCGCAGATAACCCCGGGGCCCAGTCTGGGCCTGTGGAGTGAGAGCTGTGGTTGATCAACAACGTCTGCCCCTCCCTCCGGCCCCCAGGAGAGTAGGAGTGTGGACGCAAAACCCCATCCCTGAGCTGGCTGGGGCCTGGCCTCCCCCCATGGACGGTGACATGCAGGGCAGAGGCAGGCGGGGCTTGATGGCAGGACCCCCCAGGGGAGCTGGAGGAGAGAGGGGCTGCCGCAGGGGCTGCTGGGGGCTTGGCCAGAGCTGGAAGGAGCTGTGGAGTCCAGGGAGCTGCCCGCCTCCTGCCATCCTGCCCGCCGTCCTGCTTTCCAGAGCTTTGTGTACCCGAATTCCGGCCCCGGGCGCAGTGGTCCTCACTGCGCTTCAAGCTGGGCTGCTGGTGACTTCGGGCTTGTTCTGGGGCCTTGGGGGTGCCTGGGGGGCTTCAGCAAGTCTCCAGTCAGCTCTCACGTGACCTGCTTCTCTCCCCACTACCCCCACCATGAGGAGTGACTGGAAGTAGGACACACAGAACGGACGCGGCCCGGGCAGGACCCCAGACACCCTCAGGCCACACCCTCTCAGTCCACTGAGTCCGCTGTCCTCGCGTCCCTCTGCTGCTCCTCGCGCTCCCTGGGCCTCGGGGCCACTGTGCTCACCGTGAGCTGGGGTCTGGGTCGAGGTGTTCGTTTCTGCTCAGGGACCTCATCCAGCTCTCTGGCCACACGGGTCCTGCCCTGGGGGGCCGGGTGTGCCACTGCTGGGAGGAGGTGCCGTCCAGGGCCCCTCATTTGCCCCCAGGCTCTGGTTGACTCTTGGCAGGACAGGCATAAGCTCCCTCGCCCGTCTCAGCTGGCCCGTGAGAGAGAGGAGACCCTCGCCGGACTGGTCAGGCCTCGCTGTCCGCCCCCCCCGACCCCGGCATTCAGACCCGAGGGAGCCACACATCCGCGGGTGCGTCTCTAGCCCCGCCCTCGTTCGCCAATGGCCAGGACACCTTGTCCCCCAGTAGACCTCACTGTCCCTCAGCCCGTCACCTGGGCCCCGCAGCCCCCAGGCCTGCTCACAGCCCGTGCTCTAGTTTGGAGGTCCCATTCCCGCTGCTCAGACGATGGTAGACGGGTCCCTTCACCCTGCCTGTCCGCCTCCCTGTGCCTAGACAGGGCATTCAGGTTGTGGGCCAGGATGGGCTGGGCCTGTCCTGGAGGGTGGTGGGTTATGGGGGACAGGTGCTCTGGGGTGAGAGCAGCTGTGCTGGCACGGAGAGGAGCGAGGACACTGGGCGCCCCGAGACCGGGACCCAGACAGACGTCACCATGGGCCAGGGTCGGTGCTGCCCCGGGGTGAGGGTGGGGGGGAAGGATGCGGGGGTGGGACGCAGGGGGAGCCCGGGCTCCCGGGAGCCGAGGAGAGGGAACTGCTGTTGCCCCCGGATGGGGGAAGCAGGAGAGGCTGGGGTTGTTGACCTGCTGAGCAACGAGGCCTGGGGCTGCTGGGACGGGCGGCCACCCCACCCGGCTGGACGTGCTTCCAGTGTTGGGTCTTGCTGGAAGCGCCCTTGGTGGGTACTGTGGGTACAGCGGCTTCTGATGCAGGAGGCCGGGGTGGGGGCCCGAGGGGTGGGGACCACAGAGGGCGTCGGGCAGGGAGGGCCCCTTGGTGCTGGGGGTGTCTTGGGGGTGGGTCCAAGGGGCCTGGGAGCCTCAGACCAGACCCCCTCTCCTGACTGGGGGACACCACAGCCAGCTTCCCTTCGTCCCAGGCTGACACAGGCCTTGGTGCTGGACGGCACGGCCTGCCCTGAGAGACTCCTTCGAGGAACCCTTGACTGCTGGCAAGAGCCCCCAGTCTGGGGCGGGGGTGGGCTTGAGGGATGGGTCAGATGTGGTGACCCCGGGGGAGGACAGAGCTTCCATGCAGCCGGGCACCCGTGGAGGGGAGACTGGAGCCTTCAGTGTGTCTCAGTGGGGGCTGTGGGCACGCACCTGCGGGGCCTGCACGGTTGGAGGGGAAGGGGCAGCGGTGGCGTCCCCTGCCGGCTGCCCAGTGGCTGTCCTTGCCCCCAGGGCCTCAGCCCCCATTTAACAGAGACACACGTGTGTGGCCAGAGGGGCTCCTGAGCCGGGCCCGACCTAGCCGGCCTGACAAGGATGCTGACATCTTTGTCCCCACGACATCTGCTTCTGGCCCAGCTGGGTGGAAGCCCTGGGACTGGGCGCCGGGTGGCCCTGGGTTCTGGCCTCGCTGACTGCCTGCGTCATGCATGGCTGTCACTTCTGAACGGTGCCCTGGGAACCCCTAGCAGCTTCCTCCACCGTGTGGACATGAGCCCGCAGTGAGCTGGGTTTACTCAGGGGGGCGGTCCTCACCTCTCTGACCGCTGCGGCTCTGGCCCTGTGTGCTCACTGGCTGGATCACCCCCACAGAGCACACTCGGTCTCGGGGCAGGAGTCATTTATTGGACACACCAGGAAAGGTCTTCGGGGATGGGGTCTTCCTGGGGTGATGGGAGCGGTTGAAGGCTCTTGGTTTACTGTGAACTGTCAGTCCTTTGCAGCTCCTGTGAGGGAGAGGCAGGCAGGGTGGGTTCAGGAGTGGGGACAGGTGGGGCGGATCCCGCAGTGCCTTGGGCTCTGCCCCTGGGCGGGGGGGGGATCTTCCATGAGCAGACCTCCCCCCATCTGCTCTGCCATACTCTTCCTTCTGCAGACCTGCCCTGAGCCTCTCGGCAGGTCCCCCAGGCCAGGCTGGCTCTGCTCCTGTCAGTACTCCGGGGGACCCCGTGGGCATCCCCACCTTGGGTTCTGGCCAGCAGAACCAGCGGTTGAAAGCTCCGTGCCGTCCGCCTGCGGCTGCACGGTTCCCACGGCTGGTGTGGCCGGTGCTCCGTGTGTGGGGGGCAGCAGTTGCCCCCTCACTGCCCCGCTCGAGGGGCCCTGAGCCACAGCCCTGCAGGGTCAGAGGTCACTCACCTGGACCCAGTGGCCTACTTACTGTCGGGCATGCGGGCGGCGATCCGTGAAGAGGGGCACGGGTTCCTGAGCCGGGGTCCGAGCTGCGCCCTTCCGGCCTCCAGGGCTGGGGCGAGGGTGGCCACTCACCCATTTGGGTCAGGTAGATGGCGTTGGCCGGGCTGATCCTGTGGTGTTTCCAGTAACTCTTGAACATCCGCATGATGTCCCAGCTCACGGTAGGGCTCCGGCCTGCAGACAGAGCGGCAGGGGCCGTCCCTCCGGCAGGTCCTTTGAGACGATGGGCTGTGGGGTTCTGGGAGCTGGGAGACGGCCCTGGGTTTTCTGGGTGCAGGCAGGGTTGTGGGGATGAGCTGCCGTGGCCAGAGTGGGAAGGGTGTGCCCGGAGGGCCCCATGCCAGGCTGGAGAGGAGGCAGGGGCCCCACAGAGCTCCAGCTGGCCCTCGGCTGGGGTCCGGCCCGTCCTCTGGGCCCTGGGCCTTGTTGTTCCCAGCCAGTGATTGCTTTGTCAGCCGCACGTCAGGGTAGGGGCCTGGGCCTGAGAACATCTGTGGGTGTCTGGTTGTTGGGGTTGTTTAAAGGCCAGCAGTGTCTGGGAAGCACCAGGGGGACACAGGTGAACGTTCACCATCGCGTGCCCTGCGACCCCAGTCCCACACCCGTCGCCCACAAAGCAGAAGCAAGCAGCTGGGGGCAGCGGTAGTCCTGCCCGTCCAACGGTCAGCCTCTCCTTGTCTTTCCCGAGCATCGCTCTGCCCCGGGGTCCGCAGTCTGCGCCCCCTGCGCGCCTCTTGGCCTGGGCGTGGCCAGTGGCTCCTGGACGTTTGGACCTCACCCCACCGGCCCTGCGGGTCTGGGGGCCCAACACGGGGCCACGCACAAATCAGACGTCTTCATGCTCCTTGCATGGCTGGAATGGTCCCCTGAAAGGTGGGGATGCGTCCTGGGTCCCAGAACTTGGAAATGGGGCAGAGTCTGGAAGCAGGAGATTTGCAGGTGTGGCGAGCATCTTAGGGTGAGGAGGTAACGGCTAGGTTCAGACTGGGCAGGAAAACCAGGGACCGGTGTTCTCTAGTGGGAAAGAGGAGGGAGGTTTGAGAACAGGAGAAGCCCCCTGGGGACGGAGGCAGAGCTCAGGGACACGGCTGAGGCCCCCGGGGCTGGAAGGGGCAGGAGGAGCTGCCGCTTGGAGCGGCTGGAGGGAGTCGGGCCCCTTGCCATCGCTCGCCCGGGAGAGCTCTGAGTGGTGAAGCCCAACCAACAGCCCTTACCTCTGGGCCCGAGTGAGGTCGCCAGCCTGTTTCCTAAACACGAGCATTTCCCCAGCCGCGTCTGGATGCTGCCACGTCACACCTCGGATGCCGTGGTCCCCGCTGAGATGTCCCAGTGAACCCACAGAGCCCCGTCTCTTACCTGTGCTTCTTGTCTGTGGGTTTCCGTGGCCCTAATGGCCTCGGGGAAGAGCAGAGGTTCCGACAGCCTGGGGGCTGCCGGCAAGACGGCGGGGCTCCGCTAGGGTGGGAGGGGCGCGACCTTGGGTTTCTTCCAGATTTACCGTCCATGAAACTAACGGAGGCCCACCCGAGCTGCTGCGTGTCAGGGCTCCCCTGCTGGCCTAGTGCCTTCCCACTCCCCCAGAACCCGGGTCCCGCTGGCCGGCGGTGGCGGGCCCTTACCGAGGAGGTTCACCACTGCTGTCTCCTTCCTGTGCCGGCTGTTGTGGAACCAGAAGATGGGAAAGCGAGTGGGGTCCACCTCCTCCAGGAAGATGGTGTTGTGGCCAGCATCTGCGACTCGGGCAGCAGGGCGGGCGGTGGGAGTACGGGGTTCTCCCTGGGGCCAGAACCGGGCCCTGGGAGCCCTGCTGTCCCCCACCCTCTTCCCACAGCCTTGGACAGCTCCGTGCTTGTGAGCACTTGGGGCCCACGAAGGAACAGGACTGCGTGCAGGCTCCCCGCCCTTCCCAGACACCCACTGCTGGTGGAGGGGCCCTAGGGAGTGCTGAAGCCGGCTGGGGACACTCCTGCAAGGGGGCGTCCCGGCAGGTGAGCTGCTGGCCACACGCTGCTGGGACTCCCGGGGCTCCCCACTCACAGCCTGGGTGATGCTGACCGTTCATACTTCATCTCAGCGTGTACTGAAAGTTCTGTTTTGTTTCCTCTGCCGTCATTATAATTGGGACCCACGTGTCCTGTATTCTGGGGCAAGATTCCTTAGGACCCCGGAGCCAGAAGATGTGCCCACAGCACCCCTCGGTGGGACTTGGTGGGGCTTGGCTGTGCTGGATGTTGGACGCGTGTATCCCAGCACAGCGAGCCCCAGCCCTGCCCTGTGTCACTGTGTCACCCTTTCTCCAGTGTCTTGGTTAAATGGCCTTGAGCTGACTGGGGATAGGGCACAGGGCTTCCCTGGACCTTGGACCCGTCTGGAAACCTCTTCCCGGACTTACCTTCGGTAGAGATGAAACTCCATGGTCCTGGGGCTCATGCGGAGTTTGTGAATGAAGAACATCATGTCTGAGTCCTTCCAGAGGAGTTTTGGTTCTTTGGAAGCCTGGGCTACTGAGAACCAGTTGCCGCTGACCTGCCAAGTAGAGGTGGGTATGCTGGTCCCGGGGAGGGAGCAGGGGGACTGGCTGGCGCCTGGCCCTGTCCCCTTCTCTCTGCCCCCAGCTGCCACCTCTCCCCACTCCAGATGCCCACTGTGGCTACCAGATTCTCATCGATGTTGGGGTCCTGGGGGCCTATGTGCGGGGCGTAGGACCCCCTCAGCAAAGCCAGCACCAGCGTCAGCAGTGGGGTGTTCCTGGTGACATAGGCGTGGCCCAGGAATGACTGGTGGCATCCCGGGCATCCAGGGCCTGTGGCACTGGCCCTTTTGTGCCCTGCTGGAAGAGGGCTTCTGCCACGTGGCTGGCTGTCACAGGTTCCCTCCTGCTCACTACAGTGACCTCTATTTGTTGACAGTACTGCCAACAATGGCCACTGGGCCATTTGTCCACAAAGCCCCTGCCCGACCCATGCTGGTGGTTGTGCCATTTCCCAGAACCCCAACTGTGTGTCTGGGCTGCCTCCAGGATCCTTGTGTCCCCAGTGGGCACCGAGCTCTGCTCATGGAGTCACAGAGCTGCTTCTGATGCAGCCAGCAACTTGGGTGGCTGTGACGTCTCCTTTTAACGGCCGCCTGGTGGTTGAGGGCTTGGTCACGGTGTCCAGGGACTGTGCAAGACATGTGAGGAGACTGGAGTGCCCATGCCCTGTGCTGCTGTGCCAGGGCTCTGGGGACTGTGGCTGCTCTGTGAGGTGGCCTTGCTGCCCAGTGCATCTCCTGGAACTGCCCATCTTTGTAGAGCAAGGCGAGGCCTTGGGCCCAGGAGGATGGGAACGGGCTGGGGGCTGCGGGCTGGTCAGGGGGTGCACCCCATTTCCACTTTGGCCTGTTTCCAGAGCCTCCCCACTGTAGGGTGACCTGAGCCGGGCCGAATTCAGCTGCTCAGAGACCCCAGGGCCAAGGGAACAGGAACCAGTGCAAATGCAGGTTACAGTGTCCCCCGTGGGCCAGGGGCCTCAGGTCCTGAGCTCCAGTGTCCTCATTGTGGACTATGTGGGCTATGACGACTCTGCCTGCCCGTCCGCCCTCCTGCCCACTTGGTGGCAGATTCCTGGGAGGTGCTCACGGGAGGTCTCCATCACCCCACCCCTGCACCCCCACCAAGGCTGGGTCACTCTGCTGTGTCCCCGTGCTCATTTCTGCCCGCCGTGGTCTGTGCTCACGACGGTGGTGGCGCATGGTTATCAGAACCGGACCGGGACCATTACAAAGAAGGAAATGTTACGAGTCTCGCTGACAGAAAGTGGGCCCAGCCATGTGTGGCCAGGCTGATGTGTTAGAGCCTGTGCGGTTTGATCCAGAAACGCAAGGTTGGTCACGGACAGTCACCGTGTTTCATGCGCAGAGACGCGGAGAAGATCGTGTGGGCATCACGTTAGCAGCAGGCAAGGCCCCCGAGGAGAATCCGCAGGACGCCTGCCCAAAGCCGCAGTCGGCACAGAAGGGAATGGGTCTGTTGGGAGCGGGGTGGCCAGATTCCTATAAAACAGTCCTGTGTCAGCACGGAGCAAGGAAAGCTGACCTCGCAGGACCGTGGACGCCGTCCCCCCCCGCCGTCGGACACGGCACTGACTCCCTCCGGTAAGGGACGAAGGGAGCACGGGGAAGGTCGACAAGGAGCGTTAGCGAGGTTGTGGGAAGATGGCCCGCCGGTAGGCTCGTCGCGCTGGCGGATTCCAGGAGGCGAGTTGTCCGAGGGTCTGTACACGAGAGGCAGCATCTCTGAGTGTGCGCGGTCCTGTGGGTGGGAGGCCGGAGAGACTTTACTTGCAATTCAGGAAAAAAATCAAGTAATCAGCAATAAATCCAACAGAGAATCCGGCGAACCTTCTGGCCGGAAGACTACCAGCTAGTCCTGAGACGTCGAGATGAACGGAGTCCATCACAGACCAGGTCCCGGGTCGGAAGTGTCAGCGGCCGTGTGCGCTCTCCCCGGGACCAGCTGCATCCTCGCCAGATGCCCTGCGGGAGGCGTGGGTCTGCACGGGCCGCGGCTCCCGGCTGCTCAGTTTGGTGAGACTCGCTCCGGCAGACTTGTGTTCTCACCGCAGAGGTTTCGTGATGAGGCCCCGTCATTTGACTTCGGCAAAGTCAGAAGGAAGCACGGGCCCTCCCTCGTACGGGCCCTGCAGAGAAATGGGGTACGAGACGGCATTTTTAAGACGGGACTGGATGCCCTTTGGGACGGGGATGAGTGCGAACCTGCGTGACACCCGCACAAAGTTGAACCCCAGCAGGGCACTGTGTGGTGTCCCTCCTCAGAGCTGGGTGGCCCTTCTGTCCTTGGGACCTCAGAATGTGATCTTCTTTGAGATTGAGTCTCTGTGGGTTTAATCCAGTACTAGGGGGGCCCACGGAGCAGAGGTGGGGGGATGTGGCCACAAGCCAGGGCATGCCGGCAGCCTCAGAGCCGGAAGGGGCTGGAAGCACCAGTCTCCCCGTGGAGTCTCTGGAGGAGGGTACAGCCCTGTCACGTGGAGGGGGCCTTTCGACCTCAGAATTGGCTGTGTCTGCCCCGTCTGTGATTCCTTGTTACTGCAGGACGCCCCTACGGCAGGACGGGAGACAAGTCCCTGCAGGCACAGCCGGCCCCCTCAGAGGGGCATCTGCGGAGTTCAGGAAGGGACTGAGGCTAGAGTGTGGGAGGGCAGGGAGAGGCCAGCCAGGGGAGGGCCGGGCCCCAGGAGGGACGCAGCAGGGTGGGCTGCTGGTGACCCTGGACTCCGGTTCCCGTCTCCCACGGGGCCTCCCTTCCCTGGGTCCCGTGGGAAGCTGCCTGTCGCTGCAGCTTTAGGGACGTGGTCGTGGGTGGAGAGAGGAGAGAGGGTCTGTAGGAAGAGGCGGGGTGTCCCGCACAGGTGGACGGTCCACTGGGACGTGAGAAGCAAGAACAGCCAAGCCTCCGAACCGGAGGAGGACTGCAGAGCACACCCCACGGGCTCGGGGAGAAAGAGCCAGCAGACACGGGACCGAAAGGGCAGGGCCTTTGGCGAAAAGCCCACTCAGCTGGACTGTGCGGGAGGAAGAGCCCCGTTCATTGAAGACAAGCAGGTGGAAATGCAGCCGCGCTGGCAAAGATGACCTGTCTCTGTTACCAGCCAAGGGCTCTTCTCCTGAATATGTAAAGAGCGTACACCAAAGCAATAAGAACGCACCGATGGAGAATTGTCACAAGACTTGAGTTGAACTTGACCAAGAGGCCATCCGACAGCCCGAAGCACGGAAGGGTGTGCGACCTCACTGGTAACCAGAGAAGTGGAAATTATACTGAGATTCTCAACACCCCCTACTCCGAGCACCCCAGAATGTTAGAAATAAAATGACCACACCAGTGGTCGTGAGGATGGGAACTCGCAGGATCTCGGATGCTGTGGGGCAGGGAGGTCAGAGGGTCCAAAGCCCTCAGAAGGCCAGTTGCACAGCCAGCCAGAGCCCCTGTACGTGACCACTGCTCTGCTAGGCATGTCCCCAC
Source organism: Mustela lutreola (assembly GCF_030435805.1). Lineage (NCBI taxonomy): Eukaryota > Metazoa > Chordata > Mammalia > Carnivora > Mustelidae > Mustela > Mustela lutreola. The sequence continues at coordinate 1,827,738 of NC_081301.1, forward strand.
AGAGATGTGAGCCCACAAGCCCCCCGGGTCCCCAGCATTCTCTACTCTGAAGGCCAGGGGTGGGAGCGCGGTGCTGGCTGTCCTCGGGAGGCTGGGGAGCATCTGGCGCTCACGTTTCACAGCTGGCACGGCAACCCGCGCCCCCCAGAGCAGCCACCACTTGCCAGAGGCCCCCTGCCCCACCGGGAGCTCCAGGTGCCTCCCCTGCTGTGCTGCCACGAGAGGGGCCCCAAACCATGCCTGTGAGAACACGGGGTGTCGTCGGAGCCCCTCCTGTGGTGGGCGCCGTCTTCCCTTTGTTCTGAACGAAGACGTGCAGGGGCAGCCCCCGCGGGCGTGCAGGCTCAGGGAGGTCGTGTGCGGGAGCTTCAGGAGGCTTCGTGAGTCCAAGTGAGCAAGGTGGGAAGTGGCTGGTCGGCGACGGCCCTCAGCAGGGGCACCGGGCACTTCGGTGGCGATCAGCCATGGGCGGCACGTGCTGGTTCCGCCCCTGCAAGCCCCAGGGAGGGGAGCCGCGGTGGTGGCCAGCCTGCGTCCCAGGGTTTAACCCTGCAGCGTGTTTGTGGTCACACTGCTTGCCTGGGGGTGGGGCCTGGCAGGGGCCTCTTCGGGGGTGATCTCAGTCCTGACACCCGGCCACCTGGGACCTTGTTGGCTGTGGCTGGGGGAGAGGACGTGTGTGGCCAGCAGTCTGTGTGAGTCACTTGGGGTGAGTGAGCTTGGGGATGCCCAGAACTGGGGGAACTGGAGACTGGGTAGGGGGCCGGGGGGACCCTCCGTGCCTCGCAGAGGGGCTTGTGGTGGAAGCAGAGTGGTGTCGCCTTGCTTGGAGGGTAATTGCAAGAAAGGGACATGGTCGCGTTCTACTCCTTCAGGGGGAGGCCCCCTGCCTCCTGGGCGGTGTGGGGGTGAGCAGGGCCATGGGCGTGGGGTCGGGCGTTCAAGACACTGGCTGAACTGAGAGTCTGGAAGGCCGGCCGGGGCTTGGGTTCTGGGTTTCAGTTTGGAAAGCATTCTGGGGGAACCCGTTCTGGCACAATACTGGCTGCTGCCTTTAGGACCCCTGGGATTTTGGGGTCTTTACTCCCAACTTCGGAGTGGCTGCCCAGGTGTCCCTCTGTGGCCCGGGGTCGCCCAGCTCCTCCCAGCCCCCCGAGATCCTGGTGGGGATGGGTAGGCCCACTTGGCGCCCGCTGGGCTTCAAGACACCTGAAGCTCCAAGAACAAAGGGGGGGCCCGGGCCGAGCCGAGGTGCTGCCCGTGACTCCTGGGGTCCTCCCTGCTCAGGATTGGCCGTGTTCGGACCGGCGGGTGCTGGGGGCCCTCACCTGTGCCCCCATTCAGGTGAGCACTGCCCCCCCCGGCAAAGTCATGGGGCGTGTGCTGCTGTTCCTGAATGGGGCTGGATAGGGTCTCCCCAAAATTCTGATCCGTCCTGGCCTCAGAACGGGACCTTACCTGGAGTAAGAGTCTTTGCAGATGGAATTAAGGGGAGGCTTGACCCGGAACCGTCCTGGATCCCCGTGGGCCCTGAACCGGGGACGGGTGTGGAGACGAGGCTCACGTGTGACGCGGAGTGATGAACCCAGCAGGGACGGATGGGGGGTGCAGGGTGGCAGCTACAGGCCGGGGACACGGGCCCCACCGAGCCAGGGAGAGGCAAGGGGCAGTCTCGCCCTCAGAGCCTCGGCGGGGCTCAGGGCTGTGGCCACCCGGGGCTTAGCTCTCTGGCCCCGGATGGGGGGGAGGGGGAACACAGTTCAGCTGCATCAGCCCGGGTGTGTGCGCGCGACAGTGGCCCCCTGGAGGCCCACCCACCTTGTTACCCTGTGCCGGGTCAGGCCGCATGGGCCCTGCGCGTCGGCCCACCGAGTCCTCTTTTGTTTTAATAGCTATGGAGATGAGGGGCAGGTCACTCGAGGACACGCCCTGGGTGGCAGTGACAAGGCAGGCCCCGCCACTGTCCCTGGCCTGCTCCGGGGCTCCGCTGGCTGTCCCCGTTCTTGTCCGTCCCGGGAGGCTTCCCGGTCAGCTAGTGTGCTCTGGAAGCCGGCTCCCAGCCACGCTGGTGTCCGCGGCCCCTCGAGGAGGTCACGGGCACCTCGCCCTGTCTCCGACCAGCCGCAGGGGCAGCCCAGACGTGGAGCCCTCGCCCCAGGCGCCCGCTCTCTGCCTGGCATCCTCGCCGGGGATCCGACGGTGAGGGCCCCTCCCTGAAGGGTCCTTGCTGGCCTGGCTCCCAGCCGCAGGTACTGTCCCCTGGGGCCCAGGGCGGCAGTGGCGGTCGGCACATCAACAAAGGTTCCCGAGAGGCTAATTTTCTAAAAACAAAAGCTGGCGTCCTGGTGGCCTCTTCCCGGACAGACTGGTAGGGAGGCCTCCGGCCTGGGGCCCACAGGTGTCGTGCTTGTGTTCTCGGTCACTGTGGCAGGCATGGGGTTGGCGCTTTCATCCTTGTCCAGGGGCCGGGGGGACCTCAGCCAGCCGTGGGCGCTGGCCGCACCCTTTGTGTCCGTGTGTCCACTCTGCGTCATTTGCCTCCCAGGCTGCGTGGAGGTCACGGGTGCCCAGGCAGGACCGAGAATGCGGGGCAGCTGCAGGCAGCGGAGGGCCACGGCCCAGCTCTGCGGCAGCCAGGGTCTGACGCCTGGGGCAGGGGCTCAGCCAGGGGCTGGCTGTGGCTCTCCCACAGGTGGTCCCCACAGTGGCCCTGTGCTTTCGGCTTCTGGGGCTGTCCCAGCACCCCGTCTTTTGGGTGAGCAGAACCAGAGCCCTCCGATGCCCCTCACTCGTCCCGCCCCGCGGTGCTGGAGGCCAGGCTGCCAGGTGTCCCCCGCTCGCCCACTGGGAGCTCAGGCTCACGTCTGCAGGAGGGTGTCCCCCATCTAGTGGGGCATCTTGGGGTCGGGGGTATGTGCCCTGTGCTTGCTGGCCATCCTCCCAGGGTGACCTCTGACGCTGCTCGGTCCTTGAAGCACGTTCATCCCCACAGGGGGCCAATGTCCCGGGTGCGGCGGGCGGATCCCGCAGAGAGGCCGGACGTTAATTTTCCGTGGTGAACGCTTACTGCCGCCGGCCCGGGGGCTGAAGCAGCTCTCGGGTGGCACGGGTCTTCCCGTGGCCGCCCCGCCATGGGGCGCCCCTGCAGGGGGACCCTACCCCGGATCCCCGCGAGCACGTCCCCCCCCCCCCCCCCCCCGCGCCACAGTGCGTCCCTGGCCCTTGTTTTCATTTTGTCTCTTTTTGGGATTGATGGGAATGGTGTCGCACGGAGCGCACATGCCCATACCCAGGCTTTTTGGTGAAATGCTACATTCCAGGAATCACCCGTGTGACCTTCTAAGCGAATGGGTTTATTTTTGTCATGGTCGCGTCTGTGTCACAGAAGATCTGCCGTCGTAAGCGTGGCGAGCGCACGTGCCGGGGTGTGTGGCCGGCCCCACCCTCCGGCTCCAGAGCTCTCCCTCCTCCCACCTCCTCCCCGACGGGAGCTCTGCCCCCCCCGCCCCCACCCTGCGGTTCTCCGCGATGACGACCCCGCTAGGGCCCGCACAGACACGCAGTCCTCCGGGCTCGGGCCTTTCGTGGGCGGCCTTACCTCACCGAGCAGCAGAACGTGCCTGAAGCTCACGTGGGTCGTGGGTTGTGGCACGCGTCAGAATGTTCTTCTTACGGCGGATGGTCCATGCCATGTGCGGGTCACCTGCGCCCTGTCCGTGGGCATCAGGTCATCTCTGCGGCGGCTCACACGCGAGTGTGCACAGAGCGGCGTCCCGGCTTCCAGCGCGTGTGGGGCTCCGCCCAGAAGGGGACTTGCTGGACCACGTCGTGGTTCTGGGTCTCATCTGTCGGGAAACTGCCGCTGTTTGCCACAGATGCCGCAGCATTTTGTGTTCTCGCCACGGCGGGAATGTGTGTGTCTGAGTGTGTGTGAGTCTGTGTGAGTGTGTGTCGGTCCATGTGAGTGTCTAAGTGTTTGAGTCTGTGTGAGTGTGTAAGCGTGAGTGCTTATGAGTGAATGTGTGTGTCCCTGTGAGTGTGCATCAGTGTGTGTGTCCTTGTGTCCCCGTGTGACTGTCTGTGTGTGTCCGTGGGTGTGTGTGATGTCATAAACACTGCAGGCGTGCGGGGTCCTTGCTCACGGCTGTGGCCCGCGAGACCCGTGGGTTTGTGCTGGGTTCTCCCCCCACGAGCATCCTGTGTGGGGCCGTCCTGCAGGCTGTCCATGCCCCTGTCCGTGGACGTTTGGGTTCCTTCTGGCCCCGGGCTCGTGGCTGTGCAGTCCCTCGGTGACGCGTCATGCCGCTTACTGAGCACAAACTCATACTGGATGCTGAACAGACATTCCGTGCTAAGCGCCACGTGGAACCCCGGTGTCTACTGAAACGTCTCGGAGCAGAGTGGCCGGGGTACGAGCTGTGGTGCTTCCCGTGTCAGTACAGACCCCCCAGACTCCCGGAGGGAGCTGTGCCCCGTGGCAGCCCCACGGGCCACGCCGGAGATGACTTCTTCACGCTGGCGCCGCCGCGGATGAGTCAGCTCTTAATTTAGCCATTTCGTGGGTGGGAAGTGGCAGGACACCTTGGTTTGGCTTAGCGTCTCTGACGGCTGGTGGCGCCAGGCACCTATCCGCGGACCTCTCGGTCACGCGCCCACACGCCGTCTCTGGTGACGTGCCTGTTCCCCTTCGCTGCCTGTTTTTTTTTTTTTTTTCTTAAAAATTGGGTGGTTTTCCTTTTGCTGTGGATTTGTTGGAGTTCCTTAGTGATGCTACCCGTGCGGTCTGTCGGATGTGTGTGACTTGACTTTTTTCTCCGCTAATTGTGGTGTGACTAATCGCGGAATGAATTAAGCTGCAGGAGAGAAAAGGGACCGTCTCACGTGATTTCTGTTCTCCGACCTGTGCTGAGGCTTGTGGGTCGTGGTGCAAGCTGTGGTGTGGGCGTGCGTGCCCCGTGCCCCAAGGGACGGGTGTTCTGTGTGCCGCGCTGAGCGTGGCGTCCCGTGGCTATGCACCGGTCGTGTCTCCTCACATCTGCACCTGTGCTGGCTCTGCCTCGTTGGCCTGGCACTGACTGTGGGAGGACCGCGGAGAGGGCAGGTCCGCGCGTGGACGTGGCCTCTCGAGGAACAGCTGTCTTTGCGGATGTGAGTACGTTAGGCATCCTTGGTTGGGGTTTTCCTGAATCACCCACTGGGCTGTAAACGTACCGGCAAGGGTCTTTAGAGGGGAGAAGCAGAGGGATATTTGACCCAAAAGGAAGAATTTGCCTGGTGGAGGGGTTTGAAGAGACTCTGCTTCTGGCTTTGAAGCAAGAGAAGGTGCCAGGAACAGGAATGACACTCTGGAAGCAGGTGAGAACCCGGATCCTCCCCGAGGGCCCCTGGAGGGAGCGAGGCTCTGCTGGCCGCTGGCTTTCAGTCCAGTGAGACTGATCTCCGACTTCCGACGTCCAGAGCTGGGCAGAGGAGCTACGAGGCAGGGCGGCGGCATTTGCCTGGTGAACGCAGAGCCCGTGGCCTCCACCACCCAGCCTCCCCCACGCAGGGGTGGGAGCACCTGCCCAGGCCCAGCCCGTGTGCCCCATAGCCCCTCTCTGGAGCTCCTGGTCCCCACCCCCTCCTTGCCTACTGGCCCCAGTCCCCACCTCCACCGGAAACTTGACCACAAGGCCCAGGCCAGCTGGCAGGTGGCACTTAGGGGCACACCTCATTTCAGGAAATAATCTTTCTGTTCCGGGTCACGGAGCCCTTTGTGGGCAAAGAGCAAATGGCCTTCTCACTGAAAGGTGCGCTCGGTTGTAAATGCTCCTGTTGCCCCTGGTCCCGGGGGTGCCCTGAGGCCTGTGTGGACCCCTGGGACCTGGCTGTCGGGACAGCCAGGCATGCGAGATCGGTCCAGAGGTTGTGTGCTATGCCGGGAGCTCCCCAAGGGAGTCAGCGTCCACGCTGAGCTGCTCAGCACCACTGGGGAGCGTGTTGACGTCTTCACCTTGAATAACAATAGTGGATGCCCTGTCCCTGCTGGGCAGAGCCCTGCTGGGGACACCAGCTGTCTTTGTCCTGTCCCATGCCCAGCGAGTTGTATTCCTGCCCTGGAAGCCAGCAGGTGCTACGGGCAGCTGGGCTGACTGCAGACAGGCAGCTGTGGGATGTGTAGGGAAACAGAGGCAGGGGCCCTTCCAAGCCGGCTCCTGGTGTGGGAGAGGCCGTGAGCCATGGAAGGGGACTCGGGACCACAAGCAGGGCAGCAGGGTGAGGCGTCATCGGTGGTGGGCCGGCCAGGCGCTTGTCCCAGCTCAGACCGTGAATCAACCCCCTTCACGTTCCGGAGTCTTCTCCAGGACCCGGGCAGCTGCCCACCCGGTTCACCCTTTCCCGCCAAGGATGCTGTCCCTGGACCCACAGCCGGGGTGCTTTACCCCAAGCTGTGGGTCAGTGAGTCACCCGCAGTCCCCAGGGGCTCTGTGACTACCATGGGTCACCCCAGCCCTTCCCAGATTCCAGCTCCCCGGGCACAGCGCCTTTCATTCTCCTTGGCCGTGTCCTTAGGAATGAGCCCCACCCCCCAGGGCCCCCGCTCGGGACCGCTGGCATCATTTAGGGCTGTGTGCGGCCTCCCCTCCCCCTCCCCCTCCCTGTGGTCCAGTCTGTGCCTGGCCTGGCATCCTGTGGGGGCGTGTGGGTGGCCTTGGCCCCGTACGGATGGGTGTGTGTGCTGTGGGTCCTCAAGGGAGGAGAGAGAGTGGACACCCTGGGCTGGACGTCCGCCCACCGTCCCCGATGCTTGTTTGCTGAGGTTCCTGGACCCGGCGTGCGGGTCCACCTGTCCTCTCAGGCCTTGGCCTCCGCCTGGGTTGGGGAGAGGCCTCAGCCTTGTGTGTCCTCTTTCAGGTGCTCTGGTCACAGCTCGTGGCGTCTCGTACGTGACAAACAATAGAAAACATCACCGATGCTGAGTGCGTGGCCCCGTCTCATCTTTGATTTCGTTGCACGTGTGTCTTGTGAGAGCGTCTGCGTCCTCACTGTCCCTGTGTTTGCTGCCCGCTGGGACCCTCCTCCGGCCCCGCGGGGCCGCGCTCCTCCCTGAGCAACCCTGGGCCGCTCGCCCTCCGGACCGGCCGCGCGGGGCTGTCTTTCGGTCTCGGCCCGTCTCCGAGACGTCCCGGCCTCGGCTCGCTGTGGACCGTCCTCTCCCTCCTGGCCGGATCTTCGTTCGCCGGAGCTTCTCAAGTGATGGGGAGCGCGTTGGACTCGCTTTGGCTTCTGTAAGTGGAGGCCGTTCTGTAGGACTGTTTCTCCTTTCGAGGGGGCTTCTGGCTCGAAAAACGCGTCGTCTGTGTCCAGCCCCGTAGTGGCCGCCCGTTCCGGGGGCTGCAGACAGCCGCCGGGCGTCCCCGATGTTCGCCGAGCCGCGGGGACACGAGGAGCCTTCTTGCTGTCGTTAGCATTTCTCTGCGAGCGAGCGGAAGCGCGTGCGCGGGATTTTGTCGGGTGTTTGAATTTTTTCTTTGTGAAGCGCGTCCTTGTAGTCTGTGTGCGTTGCTGGCTGTGGGAGGGGCCTGCGGTGTGGACCCGAGGCAGAGCCGCCGGGAGGACTTTGTCAGGGCTTCAGGGCAGAGGGAGCACTGGGACCGCACATCCTGGCGGCCTGGGCCCTGGGCGCCCCGTGGGAAGGGCAACCAGCAAGCTTTTGCCATGTGCTCCCCGGGGTATCGACCCGGTGTCCCAGCGGGTGGGGCGCCCTCGCCTCTTGCCGGGCTGGAGCCCTCCTTTGGGCACCTTCCGGCAGTAACCCAGGTGGCCCCACACCCACCAAGGGGGCAGACATGGGAGCTTGTCCTCGTTCTCACTCACGGGGGCGTCCTCTGGGTCTCTACCCTCCCCCAATGATGAGGGGGACTCCCATCTCCCACCCGTCAGACCTGGAGCAGGCACTGTGACCAGGGCCCGGCGGGGGGTCAGGGTGTTAGGGTGATCGAGGTGCACCCACGTCACTGGGAGGAGGCACGGGCTGGAGGTTGCAGCCTGGGTTGTGGACCCAAGTGGGACCCGTGCCTCCATCCCCCACCCACCAGGCACGTCCTCATGAGGCCCACCCTCTCTCTCAGACCCTGGGCTTTGGGTGAAGCCGCCACCGCCCTGGCTCTTGGGAGGACCCCTGACTCAGGCCTGGCCACGAGGGCATCGCCTCTCTCCATTTGCAGATGAGCACAGGCCAGGCGAGGACCTGGGCGGGCCCGCGGGCCACCATGCGGAGGCCTCTGCAGGGACTATGGAGAGAAGTATGAGTACATTACGCTGTTATCTCGAGGGAGTGGGAGGTCGTCTGTGGCTGCTGGCAGCCATATGGGCAGCCGGAGAATGGAGCCAACAAGGAAAGAAAGAAAAGAGGCAAGAGACAGAGAGAGATGGCTCTTCTGCTCCTGGATACAGCCATGCCTGCGGGCAGCTCTGCCTCAGCACCTTTCATGTGTAAGAGCCAAGACAGTCCATGTACCGCCAAAGTGTGCGTGTAAGGTTTTTCTGTCATTTGAAGCCAAGAGTCCTAACGGATGCACGTTCACACACTTGGGAGGGTGAGACTGTAAATGAACGCGTTCCTCGTCACTTGGCAACAGTCTGTGCCTGAGTTCTGTGGGCACTCAGGTTTGGGGAGGGCTCTGGCTGCTTCTGCCCACGCGTTCGGATTGGGGGAGATGGTTCGTCTTTTCCTTTGTTCGTTTCTGCAGCCCCAGAAGGAATGACCCCCGGACAATTTTGACCAACCCGGCAGTCATCTTTTGAAAGGAACGTCCTTTATTGTGCAAGGGGAGGGGGGCCCCATCATGGGGCTGGGTGGAGCGTGTGGCCGGCGCAGATGGAGAGCACGGAGCAGAATGGGGCCGGCCAGGGCCGCACACGGGAGCGCAGGCGGGTGTCCTTGGTGGAGTCCCTGGAGGGTTTGCGGCGGGGAGGGGTGGAAGGGGGAGCTGAGCATGGCGTCCGGACCTGCGGTTTGAGTTCCCGTGTAGGCGAGACCCTGCTTCTTGGCTCTGCACACAGGGGCGGGGATTGGGGAAGGGACAGCATAGGAGGTGCGGCAGGTCTGGTCTCTGAGAGGCAGCTCCAGGGCCAGGTGGGGCTCTGTCTGCCTCCTGGGCCCTTTTGTGTAGCCTGGAGGGCTGTGGGGAAGCCCGCGGGCACAGCTCCAGAGCGGCACCACTCACGTGCGCGGGGCCGACGGCCCTAGGACCTGAAACTCTGGCAGCGATCCGAGGGGCACAGTGAGCTGGAGTGAGCCCCTGCCCGCCGTGTGGCCACCAACCCACGGGGGCCCAAGGGTGCAGGAGAGTGGCGGGGCTCACCGTCCGTGTTCAGAACCGCAGTCTGGTCCTCATGCAGGCCGAGGTCGTCACAGACGGACTGGAATGTCTGCAGGACGTCCTGCTGCGTGCTGGGGTCCCAGACTACAGGGGACATGGGGGGGTCTGCCGGGTGCCGTGGGGGGTGGGGGGCAGAGGCCCGGGGGCATCAGAGGCCGTTGGGGGTGGTCCAGGGGACAGTGCTCTGGACCGAGAGGGGAGTCCGTGTCTTGGTGGGAGATGGGGGCTGGTGTGGGGAGACGGGAGAGACCCCTCTTTCCCTTGGGATGACCTCGGAGGAGGGGACTGTCCCTTCTTCTCCTTGCCGAGGGCGTGGAGGTGGAGCCCCGGCTGTGGGAGGGTCCTGGCGAGAGGGCCGCGTGGACAAGTGTGTGGGGTTGTGAGGGGATCCCCAGGGCCACAGTGGCTGAGGCCAAGCAGGAACACAGATGGGACCAGAACCTTCCACTGGGGTCTGGTCCCTGGCACCCCCAAACCTGTTTAGTCCTGCTGCTGGGGGGCAGCGGGCCACCTCCCCATAGGCTGGCTGGAGCGGAGTCCTGCCTGTGAAGGAGGCCCTGGGTGCCCTGTTGCCTGGAGGGGACCTTGCGTACCCATCAGGTGGACCACCAGGCTGGTCACGTCTTTGTGCTGGCTGATCATGTGGAGAATTAGGTAGCCCTTGGGCTGTACTTTGTCCAGGTAGAGGTCATTGTGTCCCCAGACTGCGGAGAACATGGGGGTTGAGGCTGGCTGGAGATGGGGGGCTGCCTGGTGGGGGGACCGCAGGCTCATCTGGGTGGGGGAAAGTCTCTCTGCTTCCTGTGCCTGGGGTCTGGCCCCGCATCCTGCCCAGCCCCAGGGACCTGGGTGGGGGACAGGCTCTGTGCCCAGTGAGCTGGGCTGGGGGCCCGAGTCCTGATGCCAGCCCATTCCTCAGGTATGGAGCTGCCGGGCCCTTGCCACAGGGCCAAACCTCCGAGCGGGCCGTGCCCGCAGGGGGCCCGTGGTCCGCACACACTTACACTCCAGGTCGAATTTGTTGTCGGTGTCGGTCTTAAACGCAGTGAGGGAGACTTTCTCACACCGGCCTTCCTGCCTGCAGAGAGAGGCCGGTGTGTGTCCTCTGCCTGCCTGCCCCTTCCCGCGTTTGGAATGAAAGTGTCATTTGCCCACAGAGACCGTCGCTGCTCTCTGCGTGGGCGTCGGCGAATGGGGCCCAACGGGTGCTGGGGTCACCTTGGCCTCCGTGCCTGTCATGTTGCCGGAACATGGCTGGTGAACGGGGGCCGGGAGCAGGGAGCCCCCGGGGTTGAGAACCCAGGCCCCCGCAGGTCCCCGCAGGCCCCTGCAGGTCCCCGCAGGACCCCGCAGGCCGGGGACAGTGACTGAAGCCTGTCAGGGGCTGAATCGGACTCTCCAGCTACGTATGTGGGAGTCCGGACCCCCAGGACCTCAGAATGGGACCTTATTAGAAACCAGCGTCGTGACAGATGTGAGTGGAGATGACATCGTGCTGGAACAGGACCCTGAGCCAGGATGGCTGCTGTCCTCAGGAACAGGGGTTTGGGGCACAAGATTCGCACGAGGAGATGCTGAGTGGGGACTAGGGATTCACTGCCACGGCGGCAGGACCCCCAGGAGCGGGGACAGGCCAGGGACGGACGCTCAGTGGGATCAGCCAGGCCACTCCCCCATCCCAGGCTTCTAGCCTCCCAGCTGGCAGAGGGGAGATCTGTTCTGTTTAAACCCGTGTGTGTCACTTTGTTCCTGCCCCCCCCCCCCCGCAGACTCAGCACCTGACGGGTGCTCCCCGCTGCTCCCAGAGGCCACAGCCCTGCAGCCGCCAACCCGTCTCCTCTGCCCAGACCTGAGGACTGGGCGGGGCTGTGCGGCATTTTCCCTAGGGAGCCCCCGCCTAGCCTTCGTGGCTGGGTTGCAGGAAGTCCCAGGGCCTGGGTCCTGCTCCAGCGCTCAGGACACCCCCGTCCCCAGCACCCTGAGGAGGTCCCACAATGAGAAGCCGTGTGCTGGCGGCCTGCCTCTCTCGGGATGAGGATTCCACGGGGACCGCTGGCCCCCGAGCTTGGCTCGTCCCCCATGGCCGCCACCCGCTGTTCTCCAACGTTGCCATGAGCTGCGTGTTTATCCCTAGTGATGGCAGCTGGGCTCTCTGGGAGGTGATGGAGTCAGGAATGCAAGCGGTCTGGGGGGTTGCTGGGGGTCAAACTGCGTACCCCCAAAAGATTCGTGTTAGTCCCAACCCCTGGGAGCTCAGGACGTGCCGTGGTCTGGGAACACAGTCTTCGCCCACGCAATGAAGATGAGGTCGTGCAGGGGTTGCGTGGCCCTCAGGGCAAGGTGGCCGGTGTCTGTGCAGGGACAGGGACACCGGGACATGGGCTGTGGCGGGAGGCAGGCGGGGAGGGAGGTGTTACCCGCCCAGGACAGCCGGTGTCTGCAGGGGCTGCGAGACGCCGGGGGTGGGGCTTCCCCTGAGCCGCTGAAGGAGCCCCCATGATTCCTGGCCTTGATGGGGGCTTCTAAGCTGCCTGGTCCGCGGGAACGTGTTGGGGGCAGCCCGGGGCGTGAGGAGGAGGGGGAAGCGGGAACGGGCAGAGCCTCAGCTACGGCACGACTGACCCCTCGGCAGTCGGAGAGAAACCGGTGTGAAGGGGTCGACCTGCATGGGCGGCGGTGGCCGGGCCGGCTCTGCCCACGGAGCTGAGGGCTCCCAAGAGCCAGTCGGGCGATGGGTGCCCGCCGTGCACTCAAGGGGGGCCCTTGGTTCACGTCCGCAGCGAAAACCTTACAGACACGTGTTGGAGGGACTACAGGTTTCCTTAATCCTCGTGAATTCCTCAAACCCTAGATGCTTGTTCCTGTGTTTGGGCCAGATTTGTGAAGCGCCTGTGTGTGCCCATGGGAATCCCCACCGCTCGGGGTTGGACACGTCAGGATGCGACACGTGGGGGGGAGGGTCACAGACCCTGCGTTCTATGGCGGAGACAATACGCGGAAGACACGGGAAGTTGGGGAGCCCTTCTGTGTCCGTGTTGAAAGGGACAGTCCCCCTGAGAACGGGATCTGTAAACAGAGTGGGGGGCAGCGCGGGGAGGGTCGAGGGCAGGGGGAGGGCAGGGCGGGTGCAGTGAGCTCCCAGGGGCCAGGACGGGGTGGCCGGAAAGAGGATCAAGGTCCCCCTGCCCGCACGGTGAGGTGGGAGCAGAGGGCACACGGCCCAGCGAGCACTCGCTCTGCCTCCGTGCATGAAGGACCAGATTGGAGTCCTGGTTCGCATTTGGCTTCTCTCCCACCTTCGCGGACGCAGGTCCGTGTTCCGTGTCCTGCGTTGTTTCTGATGGGGAGTCCCTGCTCCCCAGTGGTTCCGGGTCCTAAAGGGCCAGGCGGGACAGGTGCTCATTAGCGGGTGACCTGGGGGCGCTTTCCTTTGTGTTGTTTTGGTCGGAAGGTTCTAGAGTTCTAGAATCTACCAATTCACATTTTCTGCCAAATCTGGGGTTTGTTCCACCCGTTATTCCTTTAAACGTGTCCCCTGCGTCCCTCCCTTCTCGGTCTCGCAGCTGCAGTGGAGTACTAGGCCCTTGCTGTCGTCACACGATCGCGGATGTGCTGCTCACGCGCCACCCCCCGCCCAGTTCTTTTCTTTGGTTTTGAGATTGGACAGTTTCTCCCGATCTGTCCTCAAGACCACCGACTTCTCTGTCTCCACGTGGCCCCCGGACCGTCCAGGGAGTGTTTAATCTGATGTGTGTACGGTGAGCCCCGGGATTCCTGTCTGTTTCAACTCTCAGAGCGGTCACGTCCCCGAGCTGTCCCTTGTTTCTGTTCCTTATGAGCACGTTTCTCCGTTACGTCCTCGACCACAAATCTTCGCCGCAGCTGCTCACGTGTCCAGTCTGGCGACTCCGGCTCCTGCCCTCCCAGCACGGGCTCGCCCTTCGCGTGTTTGCTGGTCTGGGAGTGTGTCCAGGACACCCTGAATGGCGTGACTGAGAGCCTGCGTCCTGAGTCCTCTCCGGAGTTTTCAGCGGTCCTGTCCTTGGCTGGATCCAGACCCGGAACACGGTGTGTGCTGGGACGGATGTCCCTCCCTTCCTCCCAGGCCCGCTGGCTGCACAGTCTGTCCCGGGCCCGCAGAGCGGTGACGGGGGCGCACGGGCGGGTTCGGAGCGCGCCCCCCTGCCCAGGGCGCCCCTCCCTGCTTGGGGCCCGGGCTGCCTCCAGCTTGGTTCTCGGGTTCTTGAAGCCAGGAAGATCGGGGGTTTCTGTCCGCGGGTTGGCCGCCCCGCCGCAGCCGAGTGGGGCCTGTGCTCGCGCAGAGAGCTGTTAAAGAGAGAAAGGGAAGAAAAGAGGGACGAGTACCCGCATCTCTTCGGTGCTGTCTGCTTCTGACGTGGTCCCACGCATTTAGGGGGTTGTCGGTGTCCTACCCAGACCAGTCACCTCTGTGCGTGCCGTGGGGCTGGTCCCATGGCCGCCACCCCGTGTTACCGGAAGCAGGACACAGACTCCCATCTTAACTGGGACAGCGTAGCCGGTGGGCAGAGAGGACATGCGTGACCAGCCAGGGGGCCCTAGGAGAATCTCAGTGGCAGGAGGGTCTGGCTGGCACAGGGGAGCCCCGGAGCAGGCGGGGGCAAGGGTTCTGTTTTGAGGAGTTGGATTCCTGCTGGGGGATCGGCCAGGGGTGTGGGAGCGGAGGCCCAAGGATGGTACAGAGCTGCCGTCCTGACACCTGGACAGCTGGAGTTGGGGAAGCATGTGTTCTGCTGCAGGTGCCCCGAACGGAAGGGACCTGTCAACATCGGTGTGCGTGTGGAACTGGCAGGTGCTCGGCACTGCTGGGTCTGTTGGCCTGGCCCAGGCTCCCAGCATCATGTCCCATGAGAGACGGACCTCTAGTGTGGCCACTGCCCAGCGGGGAGCCCTGGGCAAGCCGCCTATGGGGCTCTGAGTTTCAGGGCAACCCCGGGAAGAGACTGGAGTGCCATGTCTGTCTCCTGGGGCTTCTGGAGCAAGAATGAACAGAATAATGTCCAGGACAGCACAGGGGAGAGCCAGACCCTTCCCCCGCACAGCTCGGGCGGCAGGGGGCCCTGACCCTCAGCCTCCTGGGATGGGGGGCTGTGGTGGCAGGAACCTCTTGCAGGCCCGTGAACCCTGAGCCTGCCCCACCCCGTCCTCCTGCCAGGAGGTGGATGTCCCCAGATTCAGTCCACCTGGGAGAGCCATGAGGGACAGCCTCATGTCAGGCCGAGGGGGTCTGAGCGGTACAGCTGGAAACGGGTCCTCTGAGAACCCCCTTCCCTCCAGGGTTTCCCGGCAATACCCTGCCGCCCATCATGGCCTCAGTGGTGCTGGCAGGAAAGAGCCTGTGGCCACACGGACTTTGGAAGATGCCTGAGTGTTGTGGGGCCGCCCGGGGCGGAAGCCCCCCGAGACGACAGAATCCCTATGCCTGGCAGCCCGTCATGGGGCCGCTCACGGGAGCCCGAGCTCTGTGTCCCGCCCCTGGGCTGGAGGCGAGTGGGCCGAGGGCAGCAGCAGACGGGGGCTGTGGACGGGGTGGGTGCGGGAGGGCCCGGCCGACCCACCCCTTCCCTGGGCGCCTCGCTGGGTTCACCCCTGCCCGAGGCCGTGCAGAAACCCAGTTAGACCACAGCTTCGGACGCACCACAAACCGCATTCCCGCACGGGGGCGCCCTGTGCTGTGCGATGTCTGGCGATCCTGTCCCCGGGGCTGAGCTCCGGCGATCCTATCCCGGGGGCTGAGCTCTGGCTTCCTTCCTGTCCTTCAGCCCCGCAGGCCAGCGATGGTCCCGATCCCGAGGGACCATCCCGCATGGTGTTCCGTGTCCGTCACTTGTCTTTCCGTCCTGGGCCCAGCTCTGGCTGCTCCTGTCAGCCGAGCGTCAGCCTGGAAACCACGCCAGGGGGTGGGGGTGCGATGCCACTTGTGAGACCAGCCCCCCCCCCCCCAGCAGACCTCTCCGTTACCTTCTGGGGCCTGTGATGCACTTGGGGCTAGAGAAGCGGAGGGCGAGGAGGCTGTGCTTGTGCCTCTGGGGCTTTGGTTTGGGGGTGGTAGATGGCCAGCGTGGATGCCTCTGCCCACACTTTACTCTGTGTCACGGTCTTGACCCCTGACCCTGCCACGCAGGGTCACTACCCCAAGACGCTTCTCTTCAGCCTGGAGCCCCCAGCACTGGGCTGCCCGCATGCCTCGTTCATTCTGGAACACCAAGCTCCACTCTCTCTACACAACTGAGGTCAGTGCCTGCAGGTAGGCTCGGGGAGCAAGTGACGGAGCGGCCGCGGGGGTCACTGGGTCTTGGGGGCCGAGGGTCCTGCAAGCCGTCTGACCCCGTGGCTTTCCCTGCCTCCCAGAGGCTGCCTTTCTTTGTAGGCATGGCCAAGGTCATCCTTTGGGTCCAAACCCAGCTCTGTTAGGTGCTTCTGGCACTGAGGGGATGCTGGTTTTGAAAGGTCAGCCTTTAAAAACAACACGGAGCAGCCTCTCCCGGATCCAGAGCCTCCCGCCCCCCCCACGTCCCTGACCTTGAGGGAGGGTGAGCCCGCGGATCCGCTCCTGGCTCAGAGCACAGACTCCACAATCGATCGTTTAATTGGGGGCCTGTGTGCCAGCCTCCTGGCAGGGGCTGAGACTGCGGTGACGGCCAGGAGACACGGCTCCCCTGTGCCAATGCCGTCTGCCCGGGGGTGGGGGAGGTGCTTGGTCCAGGGCTGCCCCTGTGATCCTTGTCATAGTGACCTGATGGTGCAGGGTCCTTGTCCCCAGCAAGCGGACAGGCACGGGGAGGTCAAGAGCCGTGCCCAAGGTTGCAGAGCGGTGGCAGAGTCCGGGCCAGCGTCCGACCGCGTGGGGAGCCAGGCCGCCTGCCGTCAGAGCCGGGAGGGACGGGAGGACAGAGACAGGCCCGAGCGCACCAGGTTCGTGGACCAGGACAGCCAGACAGACGAGGGGTGTGTGGGTTTTGGAAGGACGTGATGGAATCCGCACGGTAAGAGGCAGGTCACAGACGGGGGCGGGGGTCTGCAGCCCAGGGCGCAAAATTGATCCATATCCAAAGTAGAGAATTAAGAATCAACAAGGAGAAAACCCGCAAGCAGAAAGGGGGCGACGAATCTGAACGGGGAGCCCCCGGAGGCAGTGAGCGCACAGACGCACCCCCCACCTGCTGGGAGTCCGGGCGGAGGCGGCCGGCCGGCTCTCGTCTCTCACCCGGGAGACGGGGCCGGGTGACCCCCGAGGACGGAGCGGGCCGTGACAGGGCGTGGGGGCCGGAGCTGCTTGGAGTCCTTGCAGGGGCGTGGGGGCTGTACGCACCCTTGGGCCCGGCCCCGGAGTGTTTACCCAGGCGGAGCAGGGCGCCCCAGACCCTTGGCCCCCGGAGAGCAGAGGCAGCGAGTGTGGCGTAGGTTTTAAAAGGAGTCGTTTATGTATTAGAGAGACAGTGTGTGCGGGGGGAGGGGCAGAGGGAGACAAGCCGACCCCGGGCAGAGCGTGGAGCCCGAGACGGGCCCAACGACCTTGAGAGCACGACCTGAGCCCAAGAGTCGGTGGCTCAAGCGACAGAGCCCCCCAGGCACCCCCCGGGTGGGGAGTTAAGGCTGAAACGGGGACTTCTGCCGAGCGACAGAGGGAGAGCCGCGCGCGCCCGCGAGGATGGCCCCACAGCCGGAGCGAGGCAGAGCCCCGGCCGGCGCGGACACCTCCTCGGGGGCTTGCCAGGGAGAAAGGCGCCCAGGGGCAGGGGACAGGATCCAGTTATGAATGGACGATGGTTGTGATGCAGCAGTGTGACAAAATGTGACAGAAGTAACAGGAGGCGGAGGCCAGGGTCTGCTTGAGCCCCTGCAGGCCGCGGGGGGTGCGGGTTGGAGATGGCCTGTCTGTCGGAGAGACGTCCTGATCAAACACCAAGACAGGGAAGAAAAGCGACACAGAGCTCCCCACAATGCGGGGTGGGGCGCTGCTGCGGGGCCAGAGTCACGGAACTGCCTCGGAGAGCCTCGGGGGAGCAGGGTACGGCATTCTCCCCCAGATGAGGGATCTGGCCCGCGTGACCGTGCCGCGTCCCCCAGGACATCTGTCCTGTTCTCACTTTCGGATGTCGTCGAGGCAGGCGCGACTGGCTGGGCTGTGAGTGCGGGGGTCAGACTCCAGCCGCTCCTCTGAGCTTTTCCTCAGCAAGGCCTCAGCCTTGGCCTCCAAAGACACGGATGAGCACGAAGAAGCCCGCATCCCTGGGATGACCCTGGCCGCACCCAGCGCTGGCCAGCACCCGAGATGGGCCCGTCTGCCAGCTGCCCCAGATGGCCCGGTCGCACGCGCTGCGACCTCCCGCCTCCGGTCCCTCTCCACCTTCCTGACCCTGCTGGGACCCTCCCCTCCCTTGCGCCTCTCCTTGGCCTCACTCCCCACCAGAAGGCTCCGTTGGCTCTGGACGGGGAGTCCAGCCACGGTGGGGCCCCCCGTGAGTACTGCCTGGGAGGGCTGTCCGCGATGCTTCAGCTGGAGTCCGACTCGGGTCCGTGGCCTCCCCGGGTAGAGGGGCAGGACGGGGTGCGGTGCTCGCAGTCCATGGGACGCTGAGGGAGTCAGGGCCAGGGTCCCCAACAAGACAACAGGAAGCCGGGACAGCCGAGACCAGGTCACGGCACGTCCTGTCCAGCAGCCTTTGCGGGAGTGACTTTTGCAGAATGTCCTGAAACAGAACAGTGAACCGGAAAGCCCTGGTCCCCGTCACATGCCGAGGCAGTGGAACAAAACCCTCTGGTGGACGGGTATGGTCAGAGCCCCGACGGGCGCACCTCAGCGGCCAGTCCACGGGGGGCACTCTCAGACGGCTTAAGACATTCCTGGAAAGAGCTTCTCAGAACCCCTGAATGGGAGAACAGCAACCCTCTCGGGTCCGCTCCGTCTTCGGGAGCTCTGTACCACCCTCACCTGACCTTTCCCGGCTGCCCGCCCCGCTCTGTCTGGTCTGTCTCTTCCTTCCTCCAGCCGGCGTGCGCACCGAGGAACAGACTCCTGTTCCTGCGGCAGAGATTTAAGGGGGCAGGGCTCCTACCCTGGACCCTTCCAGGCCACGCCCTGTAGGTGGGGGACCCCCAAAGCCCCTGTGAGCCCCATTGTCCTGGGTGAGGTGGCGGAGTCATCTTCCAAGGGCCAAGGGAGAGGGAGGGTGAGGCAATGGCCCGCGTGGGTGGCGTCCCGGCCGAGGTCTGCAGGGCCCGTGGCGTCCCGGCCGAGGTCTGCAGGGCCCGTGGCGTCCCGGCCGAGGTCTGCAGGGCCCGTGGTGTCCTGGCCGAGGTCTGCAGGGCCCAGAGTTTGCTCTGTCCCGCCCACTGTGCTCAGCTGTACCCCGTTCCTCCTGGACTGCCGCATGTCGTGCCCCTGGCTAGATGGAGAAGGGGATCCCAGGCTCCTTCCTTGGGGATAACTGAAAATTCCAGGATCCGGTAGGCTTTACGAGGCCCACGAGGCAGGCACACGGCACACAGGTATGCACAAGGCAAAGGTGCCATCTGGTGTTCCCGTTGTGGGGCGGCTGGGGGAGGCCTGGCCTGAGCTGCAGGTGCCCACGGGGTCTTGGACATGCCCTTGAGCTGTCCGGGCCCTACAGGCAGGGCAGGGTCTGCCTGCGCAGTGCAGGGGTGGTGTCAGGCCCGAGGTGATGAGACACTGGTACGTACAGGATGGGGACCTCTGTTTGGGGGGGGCTGTCCCTGCCCACCCCTCCTGTCTCCCACACGATCACCCAGTGCCACAGGCCTGAATCGGTGGACAGAACTGACTGCTGCGCTACCCAGCACACGGGGTCAGGGGCCTCACCATACCTCTTGCCTTGGTGTCACTTGTTCTAAAATCTTTCTCCCGGACACACGTGACGTGTGACGTCTGAGGCCAGGCCCTTCCTCCTTGGTCCTCCTTCTAGTAGGCAGCAGGGGAGGGCCTCACGTTCAGACACAGCAGCGCTGCGGGGAGTGGACGGCAGACGTCGGTGCGGCCGGCCTCCTTCCGCGGTCCCACTCCGTGGCGCCACGGCCCCCTCCCCCCGGGCTCGGTGCCTGGAAAGGCAAGGACTGAGGCTTGCTGGGCAGCCGGCCCGGCTTGGGGTCTCCTCTGTGCTCCGACCCGGCCAAGTGGGGAGCAGGGTCCCTCTGCCAGGGGCTCCGTCCCTTCCTGGCCTCTGGGGACGTAGGAATCGTCCTTATACGCGCCAGTGACCCGGACCTTGGCCCTTGCTTCTCTCATCTACGGGCAGGAGAGAAGGCTGCCGTCCTCCGGAAAGCCACGGGAGGGGAGGGCGACGAGGTGAGAGAAGACGGTGCCGTGGCCGGGACCCTGTCCGCCCGGGACCCTGTCCGCCCGGCCCCATCCGCGAGCGGGGAGGGCGCAATAGCCCTTCCTCCGCCTCCCCCCGCCCACCAGGGCCATACACTTGGACCCCTCTGTTCTGAGGGAGAAGGACCCCAGAGATGGCCCTGCCCTGGGGCTTCCCAGGCTCACACGGGGCTGGCAGTCGTGTCCCTCGGGGATTCGTGTCGCCGTGGGGTCGGGGGGGGCGCCTGTCCTGGGGCACTGGCGCGCCGCCCCACCCCCCATGCCTGCTCCCTTCCCCCTGGACTGAGGGCACGGCAGCCGGTCCCCTAGGGATGGACACGGGCCCAGTGCGGCGGGTGCTGGTCTCCCACTGGAATAGGAGCTTTCCGGTCGTAACCAACACCGAAAAGCACTCTCCCACCGGATCATACTGGCTTCTGGGGAGGCCGATTGGGTGACTTTCCACTCACTGTCCTGCAGCTTGTTGGACTTCGACCCTGCCAGACTCACGGCTGAGGTCCTGCTCTCGCGGGGGGGCGGACCTTGGCGGCCACAAGGCCAGTGACAACGTCTCTTGGCGGTTCCCTCGCGCCCCACGAGTCCTGCTTTGCCCAGTGACCCCAAAACCGTGGCCCGGCTTCCCTGACCCTGCCTCTGCCCCCTTGTCTACCTGGAGGGTCTCTGGGGTTGGGTGGCCCGCAGGGGCGTGCTGAGCCCCAGAGCCTGGCTCAGTCAGCAGGAACTGGGGTCCCTCCAAGCTCTGCTCTCTGCTGGGAAGCCCCCGTTCTGTCCCCAAATGCCAACTCCCCGTACCCGTGGGCCCTGCCCGGGGGCAGCTTCCCACCTGCCCCTTGCCATGGCCCCGCTGACTGGACTGAGGTGCAGGAGCTGGAGGTCGGTGGGCCACGGGGGTGCAGGGGTGCGGGGTGCGGCCCAGCTCCCTGCCCGTCCTGACGGACACGCTCTATCTGAACCTCTCCATGGCCCAGAGCGCCTGGACCCCTGGTCCTACAGCAGCCCAACTCTGCTTCTGAGCAGACACTGTTCCCCGCAGCACCCTGGGACCCCCCACCCCCAACAGAGATTTGTGGCTTTGAATCTGGGCTGCTGACCCCAGCCAGGGCCGTCCAGCCCATAATCCATTCTGGAGGTTTCTGGAATAATGAGCTGTGGGGAGATCTCCGGCTGTGCTCCCCTGTGGAGGGCGGCCAGGGCCAGCGGCTCATCAGATTGGGGGTGGCCAGGGGCCAGGACAGCACCCTCCTCGCCCTGCCCGCCAGCCAGAGCAGCGCTTACAGAGCCTGTGTGCAGAGTTTGGTCCCTGTTCCTAGTGGCTGTGAGGGAGGTGGAACCCCGAGCGGGACGCGAGTGGGCAGCGATGGTGGTGGGGCCTGGGCGGGGTCTGGGGAGGGGGAGACGATGGGCGGGGGAACCTGCTAGCATTTTGGGGGTTGACTTAGAAGGAAGGACATACATTTTCTCTTTTTAACCTTTTATTCTGAGATTACTGTGGACTCCCACGCAGCTGTGAGAACAGCGTCAGGAGACCCCCGGTGCCCGTCACCTGTCCTCCCGATGCCCCTGTCCTACCCGCCGCCCCCTGCCCCCGACACGGGCCCTGGTGTCACCCTCACCCCCACCCCATGCAGCCTGTTGCTGTGCCCTGCGGGTGAGTGCGAGTGTGCGTCTGCGGCGCCGTGACTTTCCTGGGGCCAGCAGGCTCCCACACCCTCCGGCAGAGTCCAGATTCGCCGGGACCGTTCAGGCCACCCCCCCCTCCCCACCCTGAAGCCCTGGAAGCCACAGAGTGGTTCTGTTTCTGTGCCAACACAGTCTGGAAGTGTCGCCTTTTGGGGCTGGCCGCTGTCACTGGACACCCACACAGAGAACGGCGCTGGGTTTGCAGCCGGCAGTGTGTCCAATCAGTGACAGCGGCCCTCGGAGGCGTCTGGCGCATCCTGTCTGCCATGGCCACGTGGTCGCCGCCATTAGAGTTGTGCACCATCATCGGCTCAGCCGGGTCCCTGCTGGTCTTGGGTCGTCTGCCGTTCGGGGCTTTTGCAAGTGAGGCTTCCATGACTAGCCCTGCCTGGAGCTCTTTTCCCGCTATCGAGTGAGTGGACCTGGGAGACCAGCCCCCAGATGCGGTCATTGGGTCAAGAAGGCAGGCGGTTATCATTTGGACGTGGGTCGGCAAACTTCTCTTCCATGACGGTACCGTTGTAGTTAGGTTCAGTGGATAAAGGGAGGCATCAGAAAATCATCTATTCTAGGCCCAACTGCTAGTTTAAAATACCCCAAGTCAGCTTGCAAGTCTGTAATTATTCCCGTGTTGGAGCACATTTTATCATTCATTTGTATCTGATCTTCTGCAAATGTTCTCCTCACGTGGGCATGCATTCTGAGTAGACCTCAGCTTCTGAGATGACTCATACCCACGGTTCACAACACTAGCCTCATTTGTTCATGCAAAACCTACTGGTATTACTTATGGGTTTGCTTACTTGCTGATTTTAAAGCGGCAACAACCGTGATGTGCGTCTGGCTTCTTGTCCTTTCCCATCCGTTAACCTGTGACCCCTGTAATTTGTACAAAGAGGATATCACACGTACGCACTCTTGGGACTTACGTTTTCTCTTGACGCTGAAAGATTCCCCCAATTTTGCACATCACCGTCCATTTTGGACAGCTGTAACAGTCCAGCATGGAAATAGGTGAGCTTATCCGTCAGCCTTCTTGCTGGTGGGCACTTGGATCATTTCTGTGCTTTGCTGGAACCATTCCTACACATGTCACCCAGCATGTGTGTGCGGGAGCCTCATGAGGGTGGAGGTGGAGGCCCTGGGGAGGGCGGGACGCTGGACTGTGCAGCCCAGGGGATGGTGCTAGAGGTTTTCCAAAGCTGGTACCTGATGTCAGTTCCCAAAGTTCGTGCTTTATGATGGTTGATTCTCCAGCAGAATGAGCACAAGAGCAGAGTTATGTCACCCAAAGTGGTGAAATACTAACTCCCCCAGGTTTATCCATCCTAAAACCAATGAGGAAACTGACCCAAATTGTTACAGTTGACTTTGTCAGAACTCTGGAAACTAACCAAAGGCTTGGACCACTCTCGGGGGCAATTGCTCAAGATCAAGGGAAGTGAGCTCCTGGGATGTTCCCCTGCCCTGGGCTGGGTGCCTCGGTCCAGCTCGGCCGCGGCCTTGAGCCGGGTCCTCCTCCTCCCTCCCTTCCGCGCTCCTCCCCAGGCTGTGTTTCTGCTGTTTGACATCATGTTCTTTGGTTTAATTGCTTCCGAACTATTTTGATAGAGTCTGTATTCTTTGTCCTTTATGGTCACGGAAATCTCCGCTCAGAAAGGATCTGCTTTATAGAGTTTCTCCTTTATTGAAATGACCCATTTTTCAACCCTTCACATTCAAACATGGGAAGAAATAGGGCAGTTTGGCCTCTGCCCGGGAGAGGAGTGGAGAAAAGCAGTCAGTCAATAGACTGCCCCGGGGAAGATGGGCGTGGGACAAAAACTCTTTAACTGAAGCACAGTTGGCATGATATTATGTTGTATTTGTTTCCGGTATGCAGCACAGAGAATCAGTATTCCTACGCCTTACAAAATGCTAACTATGATGAATGTGGTCACCACCTGTCAGTGTACAATGTAATATTATTGACTATAATCCCTGGACCTTACTTCTCATGCTGGGACTTACTGATTTTATAACGGAAGGTTTGTGTCTCTTCACCCCTTCACCTAGTTTACACCCCCGCCACCCAGCACCCACCAGTTTGTTCTCTGTATCTATGAGTGTTTTTTTGTTTGTTTGTTTAATTGTTTTCTTCGATTCCACAAATAAGTGAAATCCTATGGTATTTGTCTTTCTCTGACTGACTTGTTTCACTTAGTATAATACCCTGTAGGGTCATGTGGGTTGTCGTGACTGGCAAGGTCTCATTCTCTTGTATGGCTGAGTGATAATCCATCGTGTGTCTACACCTCCTCTTATCTGTCCGTCCATCAGTACACTTGGCTCGTTTCCGTGTCTTGGCTGTTGTACACAATGCTGCAATAAATATGACAGGGCATGTATCTTTTGGAATTTATGTTTTCATGTTCTTCAGGTAAATACCCAGAAGTGGAATTACTTCCATTTTCAAATTTCCATTTTCTTTCTTTTTTTTTTTTTAAAGATTTTATTTATTTATTTGACAGAGAGAAATCACAAGCAGGCAGAGAGGCAGGCAGAGAGAGAGGGAGAAGCAGGCTCCCTGCTGAGCAGAGAGCCCGATGCGGGGCTGGATCCCAGGACCCCGAGATCATGACCCGAGCCGAAGGCAGCGGCTTAACCACTGAGCCACCCAGGCGCCCTCAAATTTCCATTTTCAAATGTTGAGGAGCGTCCATGCTGCCTTCCACGGCGGCCGCCCCGGTTTGCCTTCCCGCCACAGGGCACGAGTGTTCTTGCTTCTCCACGTGCTCGCCGACACTTGCTGTCTCCTGTTGCGGACACTCGCCTTGAACAGGTGTGAGGTGACATCTCGTGGTCTTGATCTGCATTTCCCTGATGAGGGCCGTGGGGGTGTTGAGGATCTTTCCACGCGTGTGCTGGCTGGTTGGATGTCTGGGAAATTGTCTGTTCTGGGTATCGGTCCACGTTCTAATTGCATTGTCCTTTGGTGTTGAGGTTTTGTATGTTTATTGGATATTAACCCCGTAACAGGTTTGTAAATATCATCGTTTGTAAATATCTTAAATATCTTGTAAATATCTTGACATCGTTTGTAAATATCTTCTCCCGCGGTAGATCACCTCCTCATCTTGCTGAAGGTTTTCTTTGTTGTGTCACAGCTTTTACTTTGATGTGGTCTCAGTGGTTTCTTTTTGCTTTTGTTGCCCAAAGACTTAAATGAGCCATTTGAAATACATGGCTATTCAGCTCATGAAAAGAGCCTCATTAGTTATCAGGGAAATGCAAATCCAGTTCACACCCCATGATGTGTGAAGACTATAGGATGGGGTGCTCAGTGGGTTGAGCCTCTGCCTTCTGCTCAGGTCATGATCCCAGGGTCCTAGGATCGAGCCCTGCATCGGACTCTCTGCTCAGTGGGGAGCCTGCTCCACCCCCCCGCCCCGCCTGCCTCTCTGCCTGCTTGTGATCTCTGTATGCTGGGGCCACAGCAGATGCTCCAGGTCCTCGACGTCGGGGGCCACGGCGAGACGGCTTGGACTTCGTGCGCACAAACTTAGCCGCACACACAGGACGGTGTATCCAGGTCGCAGTGGACTTTGTCTCCAGCGTGATGGCCGAGAGGGCCCGAGAGCTCTTCCCGGATGCCTGCGGCGTGGAGACCCTGGGCACGTCCGTGGCCCCGCTCCACGTCTGGTTGCACATCAGAGACACGGGGGACCTCCCTCATGAGAGGAGGCTGCGTCCGGGTGTGTGTCCCGTCGGGACAGGGCGACTACTACTACGGTGGCCTTGTCTCTGGTGGCACGGCCGTGGAGATTTTAAATGTCTCAAAGAGTACCTGGAGGACGTCAGTTGTGACAAGGACAAAGGCCCGAGCAGCACCTATGGGAGACCCCGGGCAAGTACTTTGTCATCACCAGCTGGCCAAGCTGCCGTCCCCGGAGTCCGCCGGGACACGCGCTGTGGCCCCCATGCAGGTTTGGCTGGTCCAGGCTGTGTGGTGCTCCCCGAGGGCCCTCTGACTTGCCAGCTCCTCCCCCCACTGACCGACCGCATGGACACGGATTCCCGAGCACAGAGGGCGTCCTAAAGTGCTCCTGGTTTCCGGGCTGTGCACACGGAGGCCACTGCGGGAGATGTTTCTCCTTGTAGCTGTGAACCGTCCAGTTTGGTCCACGCGGGATAAAGCATAAAAATGATGATGTGCGTTTGATCACAGCGATGTCAGAATCTGCATGTTGTAGGCAGCCGGCGGGGCAGGAGGCGTAATGGAGAAAGATTGTAGCCCAGGAAAAAGATACACACAAAAGGGCACAGAAAAGAGGGAAAAAATAAATGTCCCTCAGCTCACGGGCAGAATGCGCCATGTGCGTCAGTCCCGGGCGTGCGTTGCCGTGTTGAATCCCCACGAATCGTCTGTGCGGTATGTGACGGACCCGGGTGGCCTGGGGCGTTCCTACCGAACGCAGACCCTTCTTTGATCCTGGCATGAAGAAGGTATGCCCTGAGCCCTGCGGCAGAG
The DNA here is from genome assembly GCF_030435805.1 of Mustela lutreola. Lineage (NCBI taxonomy): Eukaryota > Metazoa > Chordata > Mammalia > Carnivora > Mustelidae > Mustela > Mustela lutreola. Next base: position 1,853,668 of record NC_081301.1, read on the forward strand.
GCTGTCTCGGGTGCAGTGAGGGAAGGAAGTGGTTGTTGAGATCAGGATTGTGTCCCGCAGCAGCCCGTGGCCCCGCACGGCACAGGAGACCGCTCACCGCATTGCTTTTGGAAGTCCAAAGTGCTAAAAGCGAGGAGGAGGGGGGCGTGGGGGGCGGGGACAGCTCGGTGGCTCAGGAGGGGAACCTTCTCCATGCGAGGCGACAGGCTGCCGCAGAGGAGAGCACAGTGGCCGTCTGTTTCGGGCAGGGAGGGCTTCGAGAGTCCCCATGAGGGCTGGAGGGGCTGAAGGTATCCTCTGTGGGACAGGAACCAGTGCTGGCCAGTGTGACACGTGTGGTCAGAGGTGGAAGCCTTGACCCTGGCACCCCCACACGTGGCTACCTGGACATGGGGTCTTTGCAGACGCGATTACAGCAGGTGAGGTCCCGGGGTGCGTCCTGATCCGAGCGGACTGGTGACCTTGCTGGATGGGAGGTCAGGACGCGTGCATACGTGCGTACACACGCAGTGACCAGCAGCCCGGCCACACCAGCCCCTTGGACCCCAGCCTCCCGGAGGTGAGGGAACACCCTTCTGATGTTCAAGCCGCCCCTCTGGGGGGCTGTGTTGCCGCCACCCAAGGGCACAGCACTCCTGGCCGGCAAATAGAACAGGAAAACCACAGGGGACACTGGCTGTTGCGTCCTGGAGAGGAAGGCGGGGCAGGACTTGCCCCGCGGCAGAGCCGGGGCCCCCCATCGTGTTGGGGCTCGTCCCTCACCGTCCGTCCCGACGGGGCTCCTGAAGGACGTGTGAAGGATCTGGCATGAGCAGATCCCACGGGGCTGGGGCTGCTGATGCCACGTTCAGGGTCCTCCATCCTTGCGTGTCACAGAGCAGCTCTCGAAAACAGAATCCGTGAACGTCTCGAAAAGCAGAAGGGATATTCCACGACCCACAGCCCCGCCGGCACAGGCTTGGTGCGAGCTACCTCACGTGGGGCCCGGAGACAGCCAGGAGGGCCTCACTCAGACAGACACACAGATTTCCCCCTCGACACCTGCTGGGCAGGCCCGGGGGACATCCTGGAAGGGTCTCTAATGTTCTACCTTTAACAAAACCATGGGATCAGACCGAAAGCACCGTGAGTTCCCTGGCTTCTTTGGGGTGAGGATGGGTCCGCGTGTTCTTGTCTAGAATTCCCAGGTCCAAGGACAGGTCTGTCCAGAGGACATGAAGCCGGGTCCCCCAGAACAGCCCCCCATTTCCATCGCTCCGAGCAACAGTGCACTTCCCCACACCGCGGGCGCTAAGTGAGCTATAAAAAAACACTTAATTTAGCCAACCTGATAAGTAAAATAGCATCTCTTTTTCTAGGAATCCTTGTGAGGTCAAACCTCCCCTTACGCTATAATGACCGGCTGTCTGACACGTGACGGGACAAACGGTCGGTGTCTGTGCTCTGCTCGCTTCTCGCGCGCTGGGGTCCTCTCCGCGAGCTCTGACGGATAGCTTCCGAGAGGTCGTGTGGGCCCTCTGTCAAGCTTCTTGACAATATTAATTTCCGGTTTGGATTTTAATTTTGGTGAGGATGTTTCTGAGACATCGAAAGCATAATTACCATCTTTTCCCCTGATATTTGTATCTGTCGGGTGGGGACCCATCCCTGAGCTAGAGACAGACTTTCAAGGTTTTATGTTTGGCCAGAGTCACCGGGAATTAATTTTAAGATAATGCAGAGTGAGGCAGCTAAACTGAATTTTTTTTCCCTCCAAATCTCTTGGCCATTTCTCCCAGCACTATTTATTGAATAAACAATGTCTTTAAAGATGGGCCATTTGTACACCGCACTGTGCCTATGCTTGCTAGTGTTCATTTCTTGACTCTACTCCCTGGTCGTTCTTCTGTCCCCGAACTGAGTCTGTACAGTTGTGATTGCTGTTGGGTCCTGCTCGCACTAACGGAACGGTACCTGTGGGGCTCCTCTCTAAACATGTCAAAACTTCCGTTCTTTCGTGTGGGTTCTAGATTTGGGTTTTTGGTTCTGGGTAAAGATCCCACTGGAATATATTTTTAAAGATTTTATTTATTTACTTATTTGAGAGAGAGAGAGAGATCGGGCACACAACGGGGGAGAGGCAGGCAGAGGCGGAGGGAGAGGCAGGTTCCCCGCTGAGCAGGGAGCCGGATGCGGGGCTTGATCCCAGGACCTCGAGATCGTGACCCGAGCGGAAGGCAGACGCTTCACTGCCGGAGCCCCCAGGGGCCCTCGCCCCGTCCAGCTGGAATATTGATTGAATTTCTTGGAGGCACAGGTTACCCTGAGGATTATTACATATTTATGATATTGAAGACTATGCAGGAAACCCCATGTCCATTTACTTAAGTCACTTTCTCACTGTCCCCGAGGAAGGACTTGAACATTTTTTCTCTGTATAAAGTCTGCAGATTTCTGGCTAAATGAGCATTACTTTCTCATTGTACCGCGGCCATTCTGGGTCTGGAATTTGGGTTTTCTGGTTCGCAGGCAAGCATCGTGCTTTGAGCACCCGCTGGTCTCGCGGAGCGTCTGAGCGTGGCAGGTGGAGGTCTGCTGGGGGTCGGGTGGCTCCGGGGCGCTGGTGCTGACCCCAAGCGCTTGGTTGGGCGTGGGGGATGCTGCCTTGCGGAGGCGTGGCCTTCGGAGGGGCGTGGCCTTCGGAGGGGCGTGGTCTTGTCTTGGCAGGAGCGGTTCTGGGGCAGGATCTGGTCATACCTGTCTCTGACATTTCCAGACGGCCCGTGTTGGAGGCCGCTGATCCAGTTTCCCCAGCGCCTGCCCTTCCCTGGGTTGTCTTCTGCTCACCCGGGAAGAAGGGACGGCTTGGGTCCAGCCACTGTCCTGGTGGCCCCCTTGACCTTCAGGAAAGGGTGCTGGCTGGCTCGGCTCCCCTGTCGTGCGGGTGCCCGGGCCTGTCTCCCTGGCTCTTCTCTGGGAGCGCGTGGGTGGGTACTGGGCGTCCTCGGAGCTCTCTGACCTGGGCGGGTGTGAGGCTTGGCTCCCTGGCCCCGCGCACCTCTCCAGAGTTGACCCAGAGCAGGACCCAGGTGGAAGCAGGTCAGAGGAGCCCCAGCCCAGACCCGAGCGGGGTTGTCCCCTGTGTCACTGCAGTGCTGTGTTTGTGGTGGCCCAGAGCCCTGGGGGCTGCGGGGCCCCTCCCGGCCACTCACAGCATTCTCATGCCCTTGGGCCCGGCTGGGGGAGGCCAGGAAGGGGATGGCTGGAGGCTGGGCTCAGGCTCAGGCTGGAGGGGCTGCCTCAGGCAGCCCAGGGGTTCGGGAGGCCCCAGGGCAAGCAAGGCAGGGGGAGGGGAGGGAGGCCAGGGCAGGGGTCAGGAGGGCCAGGCAGAACATCTCCGGCGGCCCTGACCTAGGCTTCAGCTGCAGGGCACCGGGCTGTGGAGGGGAGAGGTCAGGATGGGGATCCCAAGGTTTTGTCCCTTTGAAACCAACCAACCCGGCATGCAGCCGGCAGCCCTCGCTGGGGAGCAGCTTGCCTTCTGCAGCGCAGCACCCACGGGCCACCATGTCCTGCCACGGTCACCCAGACTCCACCCCCCACTGCCCCTCGGGTCGTCCCCCCCTTGCCTCCAGGCATTGTTGACCCTGCGGTGCGGCCATGCTGCCCTGCTCCGGGCTCCCTTGTCCCTGACAGATCAGGGACGGGCCTGCAGTGACCCCGGGGAAGCCGGGAGAGGGCTGGAGGGTGTGTCTGCCTTGTTCTCCATGCTTCCCCCACTGCCGCCCCCGACAGCCTGGCACGCGTGTGTTGATGGACTGAACGGCACAGGGGGAAGGGGTGTGGGGGTGAGGGGCTCTGCTGGGCGGCCTTGGCCTTGTTTCTAAGCCCCTCGGACCCCAGAGCCCTAAATCCACATTGTGCCCAGGTCGCTGTGTTCTAGGGGCTTCGTGCCATCTGGCAGGCAAGGCGCCCGGCACCGGGCTGACCGGCCGCGGCCCGGGAGAGGCCGCCCATATTTCTGCTTGCTCTGGTCTTGTGCCTGTCACTGCTCCGAGGGGTTCCGGGCCCGGCGGGTGGGGCCCCAGCATGGTGGCCTGGTTTTGTTTGGGGGGGGGGGTGTCCGGAGCGCCGTGCTTACCGTCGAGGTTGAAGACGGGGGCTTTCTGCAGGTGAAATCTGTCCGCGTACTCGAGGAACTTCTGCCGCCACGTGGGGTCCCCGCGCGTTCTTCTGGCTGAAGTCAGAGGGGCCCAGAGTCCGGAGGCCGTGGCTTTTCTCCGAGTGCCCCTCCCCTTGCCGGCCCGAGCCCTGCTGCTGACTGGCTGGTGGCTGCGGCCTCAGCCCTGGTCCCCTCCGTCCTCGTCTGCCCCGGGAGCAGGTCCGCCCTTGGCGGAGTAGGGACAGCGCTCCTTCCCGGGGCATGTCAGGCCCCAGCCCCTGTGGGGGGCCCCTTCACACGGCAGCCTGCTGCCTGCACCACTCGGCCAGCCCGGGACACCCCCGGCCGCCTCCATCTAGTCCTCAGGCGCCCCCACCCACCAGCCCATCCACACCTCCCGGGGGACGCCCCCTACCCCGGTCTGCCCCACGTGCCTCTTCCACTTTCTGGGCCTCACGGGACTCAGGGCCTTTAGGATCCTTGACTAGCTCCCTGGTCAAGACCGGGGGCGCTTTCTGTTCTAACAGTGTCCCCGCTCCCGGGACACACATGTGCGCGTGCACGCACATGCACACGCAGACACACATGTACGTACACTCCCACACGTGCGCACCGCGGGCGGATCTGAGTGAACTCCAGAGGGAGCGAGCGGGCAGGTGCAGGGCTGCCCCACCTGAGGGACAGGCCCCCCGGGGGAAGCACCCACAGGGTCCCTGGTGGAGGCAGCACCCCCGGAGCCCCCATCCCCCTAAGCCCAGGTGTTGGGCAGAGGCCCCGGCCGGCATCCAGAGAGCCGCCACCTACCCAGAAGAGCCCACAGGCTGGTGACCTCGCCGGCGTCCTCGAGGCGGATGTAAAGAATGAGACTACTGTAGTCCGCGCTCACGACGCAGACGTGCATGCTGGTGCCTCCTACCACTGTGGGCGACCCCCACCGGCGGCAGGTGAAGCCTCTCTCCTCTACCCCCCCCCGACAGGACCCCGGACAGCGCAGGACCCTGGGAGTCTGTCTCCCTCCAGCCCCCACCCTGGTTCGGGACATCGAGCGTCCCTGTCCAGCACGGCACCCAGGCCAGAGGGCGGGCTACTCACAGGAGCCTTGGTACTGGCCTTGGAGCCCGGTTGGGTGGACGGTGATGTTCACTCCTTGGCACACCCCCTCTCCCCTGGGGAAAAGAGGGGCATATGGTGGTCAAGATCTCTTCCTGTCTCCCAGCCCCTGGGGACATCAGAGGTGCCCTGGCTGAGGTCCCAGGTGTCTGCCGGAGTCTCTCGGCTCCCTGGGCTCCAGAGGTCATCCAGCTGGGGCACAGGGCTAGGGGGCAGGAGGGAGGAACCAGCGAGTTCCTTGTTGCTGGGATGGAGCCAAAGCTCCTGGAAGGGATGGGACCCAGTCTGTCCTTGGCTTGGAGCTCCAGGTCCATGGGTGGGGACCAGGTCCGGGCTGTCCCTAGTCACTGGGCTCCACACATAGGCCCCTCCTCTTTGGCCTCCCGCCCCGGGGTCTTCAGTGTCTCCGCTGGGGTGGTTGGGGTGTGGGCGGGTGCCCGCGGACCCTGGGAGCGCATGGCCCTTGGGGTGGTGTCTGTGGCCGAGCACCAGCAAGGCTGTGGCTCTGACTTGGGGTTCTCAAGGCCCTGGGCGCAGGACATGTCTAGGTATGGCTGACAGCAGCACAGCGTGTCATCACCGTGGATGCTCCCCATCACCTGACCAGTGTGAAACCCAGCGCTGCCCCGGCTTCTGTGGTTTCCACGGCGGGAAGGACCAGGCGTGTACGGGTCTGTCCCTGGCCCCTCATCGTAAGGCTCTGGGGCTTCTGAAGTTAGATTTACACCTCTTGGGGGGGGGGTCTCAAGCCTGCAACTTAGTGCCTTATGTCCCTCTGGTCCTCCCCACTGGTCACCGTCCCTTGGGAGGCCTCCGGGCGGGCTCACTCTTCGAGGGGCTGCAGAGGCCATGCTTACGTCCAGAACAAGACGAACTCCACATCCTCGCCCCGTGTCCAAATGGAATGGAGGCCGAGCCTCAGGGGGTCGTCTGGGGAGACCAGGTGGGCCCGGCTGGCAGCCAGCTGGACAGTCAGCCAGCGTCCCTCCACCTGCGGGGTGCAAGGTGCGGGGGGCTGGACACTCCCTGGCCCGAGTCCCCACTCTCAGGCCCCAGCACCCCAGAGCTGAGCGCTGCCCGGGGAGCTCAAGGGCCAGCAGGGTGTGCTGGGGGGGGAGGACAGCTGGTCCTTTGGAAATGGCCTCCTCTGGGAGGCTGCTCTCTGTCCCCTTCTTGCCTCTCCCTGCCCTGCTTCCCTCAGCTCCTCCCGTGTCTGGTCGTAGCGCTGTCCCCTGCTGGGCTCCAGATGCCCTGGCCGGGTCTGGGGAGGTGAGAGAGACGCCCCGGAACCACACCGAGTGCTGGCCTGGCTCCAGCCACGCTCGCCACAGTGCTAGGTGTTGGGCAGATGGGACAGGCAGGCAGGGGGACCCTGGGCCCCTCTTGGCCCCCAGGGCCGAGCGGGAGTGCGAGGACCCTCCATTCCTGTCTGGGCTGGGCAGACTCCGCGAGAAGCAGCTGTCCCTCTGCGAGCCTGTGCCTGGGCCCAGGCCGCCCCTCGCCTCTCGGCCGGCCTCTCTCCCCGGGTCCCGCTCCCGGAGGCTGCCGCGCTGCCGTGCCAAGCCCCCAGGGGCACCTGCCTCCTCGTCCGAGGACTGTGCCTGGGCCCTGACCCGGCTCTGTTACCTCGTGGGCATTCAACCCGGGCTGTACCGGCACGTCATCTAGGGTCTTCTGGGCACCGGCCAGGCCCAGGCTGAGGGCCAGCAGCAGCAGTGGCCCCCTCTGCGGGGCCATGACTGCGGGGCCCGAGGGAGAGGAGGCCCGGCAGCCGGGTCCTTTCTTCTTGGGCGTCCTCCAGAGGCCACTTGTCAGAAGACCGTCCCTGCCAGGCTCCCTGAACACTCAGAATTATTCCCACGGGAGGATGCGGCCTCCCCGACACCCACCTGGGCTCTGAGGGAGGGGGCGGGGCCCAGGTCATTGGACCTGGGCGGCGGGTGCCGTCGGGGCAGTCTGGCCACATTGCTGGCTGTCCTGGGCGTCCCCTCACCCGCGGGAGCTCAGCTCCTCCTCCCGACAGGCGCTCCTCTGGGGGCATCCGTGCTCCTTCCGCGGTCCTGGGAGGCGAGCGGGGAGGGAAGGGGGGAGGCGCGCAGACTCGGGATGGCGCCCAGCTCGCTGGCTTGAACCCCGGGCCCCGTGGGGCTGGTTCATATTGCCCACAGCCTCTCCCCTCACAACCACTCAAACCGGACTCCAGCAGCCGCTGGCCCACCACCCTCTCCCGGGGCCCTCCGAGCTGCATGGCCAGCGTGCAGACGAGAGCCTGGAGCAGAGGCAGAGCCTATTTGCAGCTTTACAGCTTGGGAAGGGGCACAGAGGGCAGGACGGCCATGGGGGAGGGGGACAGGGAGGTCAGGACACTCCAGAGGTGGACATGGGGGGACAAGACAATGTCCCTGGGATTGCACCTTGGAGGGTCTGAGGAACCAGCCCAGAGGGAACCCTCCCTTCCATGTGACCGGGACACTTGGCTCCCATGTCAGGGGTCTTCAGGTGATCTCCTCTGTCTGTCCCCTCTCCTGGGAGCCCGCCCCTTCCCTGCGTCCTCCCGCTGGTCCCCCCAGCCCCCATACCCGTGGCCTGCTGAGGTGGCCGAGCACCCTGGATCCGGGCCGGTGCTCCGAGCGTCCGTGAAGCCGCGGGGTCACCGGGCTCCGGACTCGGCTCCTTGGCCGCCCTCCTGCGCGGTTCCCGGAGGGGGTCTGGGGGCCCCCTTGAGTCTAGGCTACGGTGTCGAATTCTCTGACTTTCCACTTTCCCATGAGCCGTGTCCACTGGAGCCCAGCTATCTGGGTCACACCAGGAGTGAGAACCGGTCACGCTGGGTTCACCCAGGCGGGGCTGCGGGATCCTATCCTGTCCGCTGCAGCCGCCCAGACGGGCGCCCCAAATCCCCTGGGGGCTGCGAGGAACACCCAGGAGCGGCAGGAAAGCTGGGGGGCTGGTCAGCCCTGGCGTCTCTGAGGACATGGCTGGGCTGAGCAGGTGGCCGCTGCCCCCACCTGGGGGAGGGGACAGGAGGCTCAGGCTGCAGTGTTCCAGGGCTTTGAGGTCAGACAGGACGTTTGGGTGGGAGCGTCCTGCTTCCGTCCTTGGACCTGGCTCCTGGTCCCCATGTCCAGGTGGCGCTGACTTGCTTTGGGGCTCGCAGGGTGGAGAGGACCTCACAGTCACACGGGAGAGCTGTGGACCGCTGTTCCTGTGCTGCGGGGGGGGGGCTGGGGCGACTCTGTGAGGTCCACAGTGGGCCCGGCCCCAGGCAGAGCCGGACCCCGGGGCCCGGAGACCAGAGCTGGGCCAACGGAGCCACGGTGGGGCTGAAGGCAGACTTTACCCCTGAACCCAGACACCAGAGGCGGGGGGTCTGCAGAGCGGGGACTGTGTCCCTCGGAAGGAGGTACGGGGTACGGTCCAGAAGCCCTGACGGGAGGAGCATGGCACGGCGGCAGACCATGCTCTGTCCCAGAGCGGACCCCGCCTCCTGCCAGGCACCTGCGGGCACCGGGAGGTGGTGACAGGTCGACAGAGCCTTCTGGAACGTGTAGGCTGCCTGGGTGCTCCACGCGTGGACGCATGACTGACAGGGTCACCCGGTGCCCACCTCGTGGAAGGGGTGACCGCTAAGCTGTGTGCTGGGGTGAGGCTGGGCGAGGGGAGGAGGGAACAGTGCTCTAGAGGGTGGAAGGGCATGTGTGAGAGCCCTGAGGCACGTGGGGGACCTGGGGGACGGCCAACGGAGGGAGCCCAGGTCTGAGGGCCGTGGGAACATGGGGGTGTGGGGGAGGTGAGGGCGCTCCCGGAGGTCACCAAGGCCAGGGCACGGGAGCTCCTGGGTCACGTGTAGAGTGTGGATTTCATCAGTGGGACGGCAGCTGGTAGTGATGTTCTGGCAAGATTCCTGAGCCGCGAGGCCATCAGGGTCACACCTCCTCGCGGAGGCGGGGCTGGCGGGGAGGGGGCCTGGAGGCCATGCGGGAGACCAGCCCCCCAGCCGCGGGGCAGCCAGTCAGCCAGGAGGGCCGAGGCCAGAGAGAGCCGGGGCCGGCAGTGCCCGGATGTGGAGTTGTGGAAACTGCTCCGGGCGGTGCGGGGGTGGGGGCGGGGGGTGTCGGGAATGTCCCGGACAGCGGCTCCCACACCTCAGATCCTTTACCACAAATGTTAAAAAATGTACACACGCTGGAAATGAAAAGACTTCTGCTGGGCAGCGGGAGCGGCATGGCAGGGTGGGGGCGCGGTGTGTTTGGGGGCTGGAGCGGAGCCCGGGGTAGGGGTTTTCGTCCTGGTGCTCCCGAATCTTTCCCCTCCCTCCTGCCATCTCCCCTGGCCCCTCTGCCCCGGTGTACAAGCCATGGACATCAGAGGTCAGCACCAGAGTGTCTGCTGTGCGCTCTGGGTCCTGGACCCTGCCCTGACCGAGCTCTGTCCTGCGCCCCCCTCCTGCGCCGGGAGCCCCGGGACTGAGAGCTGCCCCCATGGATAGGCGAGCTGCTCTTACCGTCATCATGCCCACCCGCGCCTGGGGCTGGGGTGCTGTCCCGCCCGGCCTTTCCGGGGTCCCCCATCACCCCAGACACAGTGAGAGCAGCTCCAGGCCTCCGAGAGGTCACCAGCACCTTCACCAAGGAGGTGTCTCCGCGGGCATCCAGGGTGGGACTTCAGATGACAGCCCACGGCTCTTCCGGGCCTCCCTCTGCCCCGGGAGGGGTCTAGCGTCTGACTTGGGGCGGGCCTGGGGGAGAGGGCCGGTGCGCTGGGCAGGATGCCAGGGACATGGGCCCGGGCTCCACCTGGCAGCTCGCACACGCTGGTCACTTCACGCCTGGCCTCGGGGGGCCTGGGACAGTCACGGCCACGTCAGAGGGGAGCTCAGAAGGCTCTGGCTCACACGTCCTTGCAGACCCGAGGTCCAGCCCATGCCATGGACGTCACCAAAGCACTCTAGCAAGACCCACTTGTGGACGTCCGAAATGGCTCTCCAGGAGGGGCTGGGCCTGGCCTGAGTGAAGAGGGAGACGGGCAGGAGCGGGACTGTGAGCCTCTGGGGCAAATGTCCCCCCGCATTTCTGCGTTGCCGGTTGGGCCGGTGTTTTTCGGGGGGGCTCGGGTGCCACCCAGCGGCCTCCCTGGGGATTGCAGCGCTCCACGCTGGGCGGGACCCGCCAACTGCTTCTTGTCCTGCCGTGGCTCCACAGTTAGGGTTCCAGGTGAGGACAGGAGAGCTTCTTGCTCGCTTGTGACCACCAAGGCTGCGCCCGGCTCCGAGGCCGCCCCTGGCCCAGGCTGTTCAGAATGTGTAGCGCCCAAGGCACGGAACAGACTTCTACCTTCTAGAGATAGGCACGAGCCACGGAAAGCCCCATGTCAGGGCGTGGGGACCAGTGTCCTGGAGCGGAGTGGGGCTCTGCCGTCCGGGCTCCCCACCCAACCCAGACCAGGCGGCTCAGCCGCGGGATTTCTTCGGAGAAGTTTTGGTAATTAGGTGGGAAGTGGACGGGAGCCAGGGGCCAGTGAGCCGAGCAGGGCCGGGCTGTGGTTTGGAGAAACGAGGCTCCTTCCTAGGAAGGACCCGTGGAGGACGAGGGAAGCAGAGGCTGCTGTGTGCCGGGAGCCTTGTCCGGGCTTGTACGCACATTAGGGAGGGTTGGGCACGGTTTGGGGGACACCCCACTCCCGGGAACTGCATGCCAGTCGGGTGTGTGTGGGTCCGTTTCTGGGCTCTTCACCCCGTCCCACTGACTGGTGTGTCTTTGCCCCTACAAACACCGCAGTCCTGATTCCTCGGGCTGTATAGTAAGATGTGAAATTTAATAGGCCGATTCCTCCGATTCAATTATTTTTTTCAGAATTACGTTCGCTATTCTAATACCTTCGTGCTTCCATATAAACTTAGAAAAATCTCACGTATGTCTACAAAAAGCCCTGCTGGGGTTTCGGTAGGAACCGCGCGAACGCTGCGCGCCAGCCTGAGGACGGACGTCTTTCTCTCCGCCGAGCCTCCGCTCGCGAGCGCCGTTGGCCTGTTTATTGAGAAGAGCCTTGATTTCCCTCAGCAACGGCGCATTCCCCCGGCGTGCGGACCTGCGCGTGTTTCACGAGCTTTGCACCCCAGTCTTCCACCATCTTGGGGGTGACTAACACTGGCATCTTGAATGTCAGTGTCCACACATCCTCGCTAGGATGCAGAAACGTCATCGGTTTTCTGGGTTTATCTGATCTGAAACCTCGATGAGCTCGGCACTTCCAGGAGTTTCCTTCTGTTTGTTTCTCTAGATTCCCGAGGACGTCCCACCTGGATCATCGTGTCCTCTGCAAACACGGGTACTTTTCTTTCTTCCTTTCGGGTTTGTGTGCCTTTTATTACCTTTGCGTGCCCTGTTGCCCTGGTTGGCAGCTCCTGCACCGTGATCAGTGGGTCGGGGGGACGGGCGTCCTCACCGCCTTCTCCGTCGCTCACCGTCCGTCCATCGTGGATGACGGCATTCCTCGTGCCCCACGAGGGACAGCGTTAATTCTCTTGTTTTCTTTAAGACATAATCATTTATTTGAGAGAGAGAGAGAGAGAGCATACGAGTGGGAGGGGCAGAGGGACAGGGAGAGAGGATCTCGGCAGGCTTCCCGTTGAGGGCAGAGCCGGACACTTGGGGCTCGATCCCACGACCCCGAGAGCGCAGCCCGAGCGGAAACCAAGCGTTGGGTGCTCACCCGACGGAGCCATCCGGGCGCCCCGAGTGCGGTGTCAATCCTACGGTGTTTGCAGATGCCTTTATCAAGTTGAGGGAGCCCCTCTATTCCCATTGTCTGAGGATTTTTGAAAAAATCACAAGTAGATGCTGAATTTTGTCAAGGGCTTTTTCTACATTGACTGCGATGCTCATGTGATTCTTTGGGATCCTAGTAACACGACGTGTTACACTAACTGGTTTTCAAGTGCTGAATGGCCCCCGCATCCCTGGTGTACATCCCACCTTGTCACGGCGTGTAATTATTTTTTAAAAAATTTTAAAAAAGATTTTATTTATTTATTTGTCAGAGTGAGCACAGGCAGACAGAGTGGCAGGCAGAGGCAGACCGAGAAGCAGGCTCCGGTTGAGCAAGGAGCCCGATGTGGGACTCGATCCCAGGACCCTGGGATCATGACCTGAGCCGAAGGCAGAGGCTTTAACCCACTGAGCCACCCAGGCATCCCCGGTGTATAATTATTTTCATATGTTGCCGAATTCTATTTGTTAATATTTTGTTAAGGATTGTTGCATCCGTATTGATGAGAAACATTAGCCTACAATTTTCTCCTTTTTAAAAAAAAAGCTCTTCATGTGGTTTTGGCACCCGCGCAGTATTAGCTTCATAAAGCAAATAAGGAAATGCTCTTTTCTCTTTCATGTTCTGCAGGAGGCTGTGCGGCATTCAGACCGATTCTTCGAAGATGTGCTGCGATTCTCCTGTGAAGTCATCTGGGCCGGAAAAAGTCTTTGTGTGGAGTTTTAAAATCAGGAATTCGATTTTCTGGCAAGTGGAGGGCTATTCAGATCGTCTGGTTCCTGCGGGATTAGTTGTGGCAGCCTGTAGTTTCCGAGGAGTTGGCCCGTTTCATCTAAAGCGTCGCACGGGTGTGTAGAGGCGGTCGTGACCTTCGCTTCTTGTCCTTTGACGCCGGCAGGGGCCGTGGCGAGATCCCACTTCCGTTCCCGAGTTAATAATCGGTGTCTTCTGTCTCGTGCCGGCTCCGTCACGCTGGGCGTCCCCTTCCCAGTGCCCACGCCTTTCCTTTCTTCTCCTGATCTCTCTGCGCCGAGAACGTCGGCCCGAGGCTCAGCAGGACTACGCTGGGCCGTCAGTCTCCCGGGGAAAGCAAGCAGTTTCTTACGACTAAGAATGACGTTCGCTGGTTGTGTGTTTTGGTTGTTGTTTTGTTTTTGTTTTTAATGATCGGTTTAAGGGAGCTCCTTTCCAGGCCTAGGTAGGACTGTATTTCATTCCGCTTCCTTCTAGCTGAGTGACGGCGTCGGCCCAGAAGCGGGGAACGGTGTTGGCGCGCCTCTCAGGACGGAGCCCGGAGCGGACGGCCTGCGCCCTCTCGGTGTCTAGGTTTTCCCTCTGGTATGGTGACCGGGGACCTCCTGGGGTGCCTGTTCGATCATCTGGATTCCTGCATGACCGTGAGGTCCAGTGTGCCCTGTAATCTGTGGAGGAAGTCGCAATAATCACGAATCACGACATAAATCGGACGTTTTAAGACCCTGAGATCTTAAGGCTGTTTGGTGACGCAGCATCAACCAGCTGATGTTGGACGACACCTTCGGTATGTGCAAAGTTTGCCTCATGAAAGGGATATGACGCTTTTGGAACATATTCTAAAAACTAAGTTAAAGCTGCTTATATGGGGGTGCCTGGGTGGCTCAGCGGGTTAAAGCCTCTGCCTTTGGCTCCGGTCATGATCTCAGGGTCCTGGGATCGAGCCCCGCATTGGGCTCCTTGCTCGGCAGGGAGCCTGCTTCCCCCTCTCTCTCTGCCTGTCTCTCTGCCTACTTGTGATCTCTGTCTGTCAAATAAATAAAATTAAAAAAAAACAAAAAACCAACTGCCTGTATGAGCATTTCACCGGTCTCCTAGCTATTGAAGTTTTGATGTTTCCTAACACGGAAATGTCCTTGACTCTCTGGGTTGAATCATGATGTGTTGAATTCATTGTTAGAGTCAACCTGCTAATAAATTATTTAGAGGTTTGGGTCTTTATCCCCAGAGGGGAGGGCCATCCTTCTCTCCCTTCTCCTGGGTCCTCCTTCTCCGGGTTGGCCGTAGGCCAGTGCAGCAAGTTCCCATCTATGTCTACACGCCCGGACGACCGGATGAGCCAGGAGTCGCCTGATCGCAGCCGGCTGAGGTCTGGGGCTGCTCTTTATTTTCTGTAGCTGTTCTTTAAAAAATTAAAAAAATAGGGGACCCTGGGCGGCTCGGGTCATGATCTCAGGGTCGTGAGGTCGAGCCCGGCATTGGGCCCCACACTCAGCGCGGAGCCTGCTTGGGTCTCTCTCTCCCTCGGCCCCTCCTGCCGGTGCCCGGTGCGCGCCCGTTCTCCGAGTCACGGCACCACGTTCCCAGGAGCCGAGACGGGCGGCAGCCTGCGTCCTGCTGGGCATGAGCGGGTGAGGGAGACGCGGTACGCAGACAGCACGGAGCCCTGCCCGTCCCGAACGCAGACGGAGTCTCGCCATTTGTGACGACACGCGCTGACCCAGAGGACGCTGAGCAGGACAGAGGAGAAGAAACACTATTTGATCGCACGTGAATGTGGAATCTGAGAAACACATGGAAAAATAAATCACGAACAAAAACACAGAACACAGACTCACAAATACAGAGAACGCACTGGTGGTTGCTAGCGTGGGGGCCAACCTGGGGGAGGGGAGGAGGGGTACGGCCTCTAGCTATGGCAGGAGGAGCCGTGCGGACGAGACGTGCCGCGCGGGGGGCACCGTCAGACGTGCCGACACGACCACCGCGCCAGCTTCCAGGGTGGAGCGCTGTGCTGGGTACTCGGTTCTCGAGGCCGCTGGGCCGGACCCCTGAGGCTGATATTCCATCGCGGCTCATCTATGCCTCCGTTCAAAAATTAAAAAAATATATATATTTTAAATTAATTTTTAAAATTTTCCTTTTAGCTCAAATGGTGATTAGTGTTTTTCCAGAAGTGTATCTATAACACATGTATCTAATTTTACACATATAAAAATAGGTGTATATATTGTATCTAAGTTGTTCCTTTTTAAAGATTTTATTTATTTATTTGACAGAGATCACAAACAAGCAGAGAGGCAGGCAGAGAGAGGAGGAAGCAGGCTCCCCGCTGAGCAGAGAGCCCGACGCGGGGGCTCGATCCCAGAACCCTGAGACTATGACCTGAGCCGAAGGCAGAGGCTTTAACCCACTGAGCCCCCCAGGTGTCCCTCAGTTGTTCTTGGTATTTAAGAGGCCCTGCGTCTCTCGGTACCCTACATCAGGGACGCTGAATGTGTGGAAACAGGTCTCCTTTCCACCTTTGACTGCTGTCCTGGGACCCACTGACTGGGGACCCCTCTATTTCGTCCCAGCCCAGGGCAGGTCAGGGCATCGGCACGTGGAGCTCGTGCCCAGGCTTCCTGGTCGCAATCACCCTCCTGTTTCTGGACGCGACCGTGAGGGTCCCAGGGCTGCGCTTTCGGGAGAGAACGGATTGATGGGCAAGTAGCGCACGTACGGTTCTCCATCGGTGTTTACTACATCAGGGCCCACATGTTCCTGGCCCGGCCTTTGTGAAGGTCGTGCAGCCCACAGCCTATCGGGCCCGCTGTCCCCTGAGACCCTTTTATCGCGTTTGTCAGGTTTAAGAGAGACCCCGTGATGAGTGCTGATCCCCAGATGTTGCGGGCCGTGGTGCCGAAGCCCGAACCCTGCCTCCCGCGCCCGACGACCAAGAAAGACCCAGGCAGACTGCGGGCTGCTTCATCCCTTTATTGCTGGAGGAGGAGGCTCAAGGCAGGGGCCCCGAGGACCCCGCGGCCTGAGCAGGAGCAGGTCCGGGAGCCCCGGGTGGGCTCGGTCCCTCCTGATTCCTCTGATGGGGCAGGAAGGGGACGATGTCATCTCTGGGACCTGAAACGGACGCGGGCTCCCCTGTGACTCCCGGGGAGCCTGCTGGGCCCTCGCCAGCCCCTCCCGGCCTGGGGGTGAGGGACGGCCTCTCCGCCTCCGGCTGAGTGGTGGGCAGCCCACGCCAGGCCCCACACCCTTGCCCAGAAGAGGCCGCGGGGACATCTGTGCGAGAGCTTGACTGGGACATGGGGAGGACATCCCAGGAAGGCCACGGGAGAGAGGGTGTCTGTGGCCAGCCTGGCCCCTGCGGTCACCAGGAGGGACTGCAGGTTCCAGCCATTCCCGCAGAGGGACCAAGGCCTGATAGAGGGGAACTAGGGGTCTCCTGGGATGCCCCCCACAGTGCGTGTGCCCAGGACGTGGGGGCAGAGCTGGTACGTTACCGCAGGAGGCAGGTCAGGCAGGAGCTCCCCTAGACACGGCACTGCTCTGTTGGTGGGGGAGGGGAGAGCCGTGGGGGGGGGTCACATGTCGCCAGGACAGCCCTGGGCCCAGAGGGGTGCGGCAGAGGGGCTGGGGCGGGAGGACCCCGCCTCGGGGGCTCTGCACCTCTCACCCTCCCGATCCCGGGGAATGAGGGCCACAGGGAAGGAAAACATTGTCCCGATGTCTCGGGAACCCCTGACAGGCACCCTGAGCTGGGACCGCAGGTTGGGAGGGCCTGCGGCAGGCTGGAGCTCACCCTTCCCCTGGCTCAGGTCCAGGATGATCCGCATGGGCACTGGCAGGGTCTGGAGGGCTCTGTCGAATTTCTCCATGACCTCGTTGTCGACCTTCAGGGTCCTGGCTGTGGAGGGCGGCGGGTCAGTCCCCGGGCCGCGGGGCTTTGACGACCTCGGGGAGCTGCAGGGGCCCCGGCCAGGGAGTGACTGCTGAAGGAAGTGCTGGGAAGCGTCCTGCGGTCAGCTCCCAGGGTGGCATCTGGGGCTCAGCCCACCCGCCTGCGGGGTCCCTGTCCCCTCCCCTTCCTCCTGCGAGGGCGCTGGGAACAGAGGGCTCTCCGCACCGGCAGCCACTGACTTATGGACCCGGGAGCCTCAGCTGCCCCAGCGCCGTGGGCCCCTCGGGGACCGGGGAGAGACGCCCGAGCACAGCAGCAAGCCTGGTACTGAGCTTCCGGGGGTGCGCCCGAATGTCGCCCTCCAGAGTTGCGTTCAGGTCGGAACAGTTCTGAGACCACTAGGAATCTCCTTCCTGGCTGGTTTCGGATTCTTGCTGACGCGTTCTACCCACTGCCCCGTGCAGCCCCTCTGCTCGTGGACACACCCTCGGCCTGTCGCTCGTCCCTGAGTCCCCCACACCGGTGCTGACGGGAGCCCCAGGGGCTGGGGCGGCCCCTCCCCCTCTCGGGCCCCCCCCCAACCCCTGCAGGGCTCCGTTACGCACCCAGGTACTGGCACATGATGCCGTTCGCAGCGCGGGGCACGGGCGCCTCCATGCAGAAGAACAGGTAGTGGGTGTCGTCTGTGTCCAGCACGGAAATCCTTCTCTCCCCTTGGTCTGGAACAGAGGCCGGAACAGAGGCCCGACGTCTGTCTGTGTGCCCCTGGGGCCTCCCGCGCTGGCACGGCCACTTCCCCAAAGCCGAGGGCCCGCCCGCTCTTTCCCAGGCCTCGTCTCCCCTCCGTTCAGTTCCACAGCTGCTACCGAGACCCCCACGGAATCGGCAGAGAGCCGGTGGGCTGTGGTGGCAGGGGAGGGCTGGCAGCCATGGGGAGGGCCCGGGGTCTGTCCCAGAGGAGGCCGAGGGTGGGGCGGGGGGCTGCTGGACCCAGGGGACAGTGCGGTATGGAAAGGAGGGACCGAGGCTGGTGAGGTCCAGAACGTTCCAGAAGCAGGTTCCAGGACCAAGAGGCAAATGCACAGTGTGTTTAGCCAGAGGTCTGGCCTGGGGGACACGTCCAAGGAGCCACAGGCTGCCTGTCCCTGAGCAGGGAGGTCCCCTCACACCCGCCCTCAGACGCGTCCCCCCACGGACCCCCACCTGCACGGCCGTACAGACGCCACAGCGAGCCAGATGCGGCTCTGCTGTCTTCCCACGCCCAGCAGGGAGCTCAGGGGCCGGGAGGAGGCTGAGTCCCGGACGGAGTGGGGTCCCCAGGCCTCATACCCCCCGGGAGTGCCCTTCATGGCCCTCGTGGCGTGGGCACAGGAGAAGCAGGGCCCGACTCCTTCCTGCCGCCGGGATGCGGGGCTTCCGAGGAGCCCCCAGTGCCCAGCGTGGGAGGGGACACTGCTCGTCCAGAGCTGCCCGAGGGGAGAGGCCTGGGGGCGCGGGGGGCCCTCAGGCGTGGAGTCGGTGCACTTACCGTTGATGGTGAACACGGCGGGGTCCTCAGTCTTCTGGGCCATGATGTTCTCCTCAACACAGGCGCTGTTTTCCCTGAAAAGCCAAAGAGTGTGGGGGTCGTCCATGAACCCCAGTGTGGGGACAGGAGCAGCTCCAGGAAGCGTCCACAAGCCCTGTGCACGCCCAGCCTCGTCTGGCCCCGGCCGGCTGAGGGCAGTGCCGTGAGGGCGTGGCCGAATGTGAGCGCCCTGGCCCCGATCAGGTGACGTGGTCAAGTGGGCAATGGGGCAGACCAAGCCGGCCGGGACACCTGCTGGTGGCCGAGAGCCGTTCTGACCCTGTCTGGGAGGGGCTGGGTTACAGCACTTCCAGGGACCTCGTCATGGGGACACTCAGAGTTCCTCGAGCGCCGGCCCCCGCTCTGCCTGCGGAGCTGGGGCCGCCCTGTGGGGTCGGCCTGCTGGCCCAGAGCCCGGAGGGTCCCCACGGCACCCGGAATCACCCAGACGGAGTCGGCTTCCATCAGGACCCTGCCCTCCCACACCCCTCCACGCCTCCCTGCCCGCCCCCCTGCCCCACCCGGCGGAGCTAGGCCCTCGCTGCCCCCAACCCCGGGCGGGGGCACACCCACCGTTTGCGCAGAATGATCTCCAGATTGTTCTCGGGGGTGGGTCTCAGCTCCTGGATGTACACTCTCAGGGGGGCGGTCTCGGAGTCCAGGAGGGAGATGTCGCTGGCCGCCATGGCCATGGAGTGCCACTTCCCAGCCACCTGGGGACGGGGCCTTGAGTGCCATGGGGGACGAGAAGGGGCCCGGCCCCCCCAGGGCTCCCCCTCCCACCCCCCTGCTGGGTGGTCTCCTGCACGCATTTCCCAGCAGCCCTGCAAGTATGCTAGGACTCGGCACATCTGAGGATCCCTGCCTCGTGCCGAAGCCCAGGCGGGGTTCTTGCATATTCATAATTCCCACCGTCTCCACCCCAGCTCTGTCCTGAGTAAGCTCCCACTCAAGGCATGGCCCTGTCGTACGTGACTCCACTCCGGGGGCGAGAGCGGGACAGGGAGGCGGATGGAGCCAGCATTCGAGGGGACAGAGACGTGCCCGAGCTCTTTGCCTCAGTGTCTGCCCTTAGATGTCTGCAGCCAGGCCCTCCTGCCCTCTGTCAGTCACCCTGGGCCCGGCCCTGGCCCCGGCCCCCAGCACCCACCCCACAGGCTCCTACCTTTCTTATATCCAGGTTCCTCGTGGTCTGGGGGATGATGATGGCCTGGAGGCCACACACAAGGGCCAGGCCCAGGGCGAGCTGGAGACACCTCATGGCTGCGGCTGTGACACGCTGAGCTCCCGGGAGTGAGGAAGGCCGGGCAGCGGGCTCAGGCCCTTATATGGGGGCCGGGGGCCTGCAAGCCAGCCTTGTCCAGGCCCCCGGGCACGCACGCGGTTCCCCGAATCCCCGGGGGCTCATCCCCAGACCCCCAGGGCTTCCTCCCCCAGGACAATAGGAGGCCTTTTCCCTCTCAGTGGGAACAGGAAGGTCCCCGTGTGCCCTGAGCCTGAACAGTTCCTGGCAGCCCCAGAGGGAGGCTCTGGGGCCGGGTGGGTGCGGGCTGGCGCCGGCGACAGGAGCACTTCCCGGGTCATGAACGTGGGTTACAGCAGGTCAGAATCAGCCCCGAGGACAGCTGTGCTCCGGAGGGTGGGAGAGCCCCATGCCAGCCCCAGGGTCTGTGGACGACGTGCCCGTGGGTGGCCATCTGTCCTGCGCAAGGGGCACACTTTGTCACCCTCCCGGTCCCTTCCTGCGGCCACCCAGTTCACACAGCTGTCCTGAGCATGCTTGCCCTGGAGCTGGACGTGGCCGTGCACTCTGCTCTGCCCCATGGGGACCCTTCCTTGCCCCTGCACGGCCGCCCGGGCCCACACGTCATCGTCTCGTGGCAAAGGCTGGCTCCCAGCTGTTTCGCATGCGGAGTGTCCAGAGGATGCCGACGGGACGCCCACGGCCCTCGCCTCCTGTCCGGAGCTACCCTCAGTGGGATCACAATGCCCCAAAGCACGGGCACCAGCTTCCTTCCCTTGCTCGCAGGTCTGGGGGCAGGGGCCGGGTGGCAGCAGCGGCGGGAAGGCGGAGAGCGGGCCCCTGGGTCCAGGCGGACGCGCGCATGGCTGGCGAGCTGACTGGCTCCAGAGAGGGAGGCAGACGTGGGGACGCAGTGGGCGGGGAGGGGCCCAGGGGACCCGGGACGCAGCAGTGGGCCTGTCGATCAGGAGTCCAAACTGGAAAAAACACAGGCCTTTATTTGGGGGTCTCGGATGGCAGCTCAGGGAGCGCAGGCTCCGGGGGGACCAGAAGGCAGAGGAAGGGGTGGTGCTGGGAGCGAGGGAAGGACTAATTCCATGATTCAGGGAAGAGAAGAAGAGGAAACACCCGCTGGTCTGGGGCTGACTGGCGAGGGCCCTTCTGGTAGTTTCCTCCCGATGACTTCATCGGGGCTCACGAACTCTGCGTTGGTCGACTTGCCGGTTGCTCCAGTGACATTTTATGAGCCCCTGATTACAAAGCCGTTTCTGCCTCTGGCGCAGTGTGGGAGCCGGTCAGCCAGAAGGGACCACGAGAGTCCTCATGTCCAGGAGTGTCAGACAGTCCCATAGGCCCAGGTGCTGGGGATGCCGGGGACCCCGACGAGGGGACGGAGGGCTTGGGGAGGTGAGGTGTGACGGTCCCCGCAGAGAATGGTGACCGGGGCCTGGGTGGACGAAGGCATTTGCAGACCTTATGTCTTGTTCTGAGAATTCCATGAATTTCTTTCTTTCTTTTCTTTTTCCCCCTCAAAGACTTTATTTATTTATTAGACAGAGAGAGTAGCACGAGTAGGCAGAGCGGCAGAGGGAGAGGGGGAAGCAGGCTCCCCGCCGAGCAGGGAGCCCGATGTGGGGCTCGATCCCAGGACCCCGAGATCATGACGGGAGCCGAAGGCGGATGATTCACCGCCTGATCCCTCCAGGGGCCCCGAATTCCATGGATTTCTAAAAGTCACAAATTCTTGACAAGAATGTGGTTTTCTATTACCCCCATGCATTGCCCTTGCCAAGTGAAAACCCAGAAAAGGAGGGATTCCTTCCACACTCGGATCACACACGAGCCCAGTGGGGGAAACGGCGTGTCCGAGGGACACAGGCCGCGACGGAACCCACACCGTGCTCTCTGTCCCGCCTCACGGAGCAGGAGCAGGCGGGACGATGGCCGCTCTGCCTGCGGGGAGCTTGCCTGGCACTGCTGGGTACCCCCTGCAGTGGACCCCACACCTCCAGGGCCTCCTCTGCGGGAGACCTCACACTTCTGGGGACCCCCCGTGGCAGACCCCACACAGGTGCGAGGGGGGAGCTCTGGATAGTGTCCTCCTGGGGCTCCAAGCTGCAGTGGTGGGCGTGAGGCAGTCGATGCTGTCCAGCTGTGCAAACTGGTCCCAGGCGGTTGAAGGTTGTCCCCGTGGCCGCCCCCAGGCTCGCGCCTCTGCGGGGACACAGGACGTGAGGGGCCCCTCGTGCCCAGCACAGACGGGAGGCGCAGGCCGCTCTCAGGAGGCCGGCTCTCTGCCGCCCCCCACTCCGCCGGCCTCCCGTTTGTCCCCAGCTCTGGGCCAGCCTGGAGTGGGGCCCGCTTCCCCCCTGCCGCGATGGCCACAGGAGCGCGCCAGGCAGTGGTGCCAGCCTGTCAGCTGGAGCGTTCTGTGTGTCCGTCTTGGAGCCTGTTCCACGGCCTCCCTGCAAAGGGCGACCGGGGTCACTACGAGGGCGAAACGTTCCCTAGAACAAAGGACGTGACCCGCCCTCCAGTCCGCCCGCCCTCTCCCTCGCTGGCTCTCTCTGCCCCGCGCTGCCGGGCCAAGGGTCTGGGTGGCGACGGCGACCTGCCCCCCACCCTCTCCGCCACGCAGTCTGGTTTCGGCCCCGCGGTTGCACAGGTGGTCTCCGGTGTTGTCCCTGGTGACCCCTCCACCAGGGCGGCCTGCTGACCAGTCCTGGCTCCCGTGGGAACACCTCTCCCGACCCTGGGGTCCCTTCTCCGCCCCCTTCGCTCCCCACGCCCAGAGCGCTCGCCCTTCGTGCTCAGCTGCTGCGCGTCTCACCCGCTCCCCAGCGTCTGGGCTGCTGGACCTCTCGCTTTCATCTCGGTTGTGAGTCTCCTGAATCCCAGGTCAGCACCCTAGTGGGCACCCGTGCCCGGACATCCCCCAGCTCCCACCAAAGCACCTCTGACCCGGCTCCTTTCCCAGAGACCTGACTCTCCCCACGTCTCCGCGGGGGGCCGGGGAGTCCTCCCCGAATCTTCCACCCTCCTCCAACTGACCTTCGTGTCTCCCTGTAAATCGTCCCCGTCCCCTGCTCTGCTCTCAGGGCCAGTTCCCTGCCCTCGCCTCGCTCCAGGCACCGCAGAGGGAAAAGCCCCACGTGCCAGTGGGATTGTGTTGCTGATCCTGAAACACAGACGAGCGGAGGCGGGCGCTCCCGTGCTGGGAAGCATTCTGGGCAGAACGCGCATCAGGATCACAGGACGGTGTGTATCTGGCCTTCCTTCCAGACCTGAGGGCAGAACTTCTGGGTTTGGGGATTGAGAAGGTCCTTTTACTGGCTGCCTCTCCCCATCTCTGATTCGGATTCAAGCAGGTTAAAGCTTTCCCAGCAGGGCTCACAGTTTGTGGGGTTGTCCGGGGTCTCCGGCTCTCGAGATTTGTAGATGCTGACTCCCTAGCCCCCCTGACTACGGCCTACCCTCCTGCATTCCTTGCCTCACCTTTGAATTTTGCCCCAAGCCCATACCTGCAGCTCGGGAGCCCACCCAGGTACCCCCACAGAGCGACAACCTTCCTACCGAATGCCTTTCCGCCACACGCCGGCTGCCAAACCCACCCTCCCTGTGCAAGGCCAGGCTTGGGGACCGCTTTCTGAGAAGGGCATTCCTGAAGGTCCCACGTACTGGGGGCCCATGCCGTCACGGCCAGGCTTCCCTGCAGCACGCTCGCCGCCTTGCACGCAACCCATAGGTGGGTGGAGATTTACACCCTTCAGAACAGGAGCCTTGACAGATGCCCTGTGACCCTTCTGGAACATAGACCCGGGGAGGCCTGGGAGAGGCTGCTCTGAGAGCGCTTCTTGCCCCACACCTTCCTAGGAGGCTGCCACGGGAGAGTGCTTCTCCTGCCGGGTTCCGATGCAGTCTGAGGCTTCTGCCTCCCAGGGAGAAGCTACTCAGCTTTGTTGGGAAGGGGCTTCTCAACAACAGGACACCCCACCACCATGGTTGCACTGCCGTATCCAGATCCTTCTGGACCTGCTGTCATCCCGTAAGACAGGGGACGTGGGGGTTGGCACCCTTGCTTATCTTGCTCTTGCTGTCAATGTGCATAATACGGTTTCTGAACCTAAGAAGGGCTCGTTGGTTCTTACCAGCTGTACCTGCCAGCCTTGCTTGACACATGCATCTGCGGCAGCACCGGTAATGCCATCTGATCCATGTTTGTGTAGCAGAAACAACTGTTTTTGCATTTTGAAAGTTACCCGTATTCCATGTAGTAAATCTCCGCAGACTTTATCTCAGAGTTGACTGTCCAAGGGGCTCTACTGAGGCAGTGTTGAGATAGCAAAGATTGTAAAAACAGGGCACACAGAACCACAAAGGGTGTTCGAGAAAAGGAAGAAGGGATGGTGGATGATGGATGGATAGACGGGTGGCTGGATGGCCGGGTGGTGGGTAGCCGATGGCTGGATGGAAGGTTGGCTAGATGCATGCATGGATGGATGGATGCATGGCTTCCTTAACTCACAGGCCATTTAATTTCTCATTCTCTCAAGCTCTGCAACTTTCCAAGGTGCTTTCATGTCCATTGTCACTTTTGACCCCTCCCAATCAGCTTCCTGTGTAGATGTCAAGAATGAGCTGGAATGTGCCAAGTCCCTGACCTATACTCACGAAGTTAGTAACCAAGGCTGGCCTTGTGTCCAGGGCTGTTGAAGTCAGCCAGAAGCTGGTTCTGGAACAGAACGTCACATCCAGCTCCCAGGGCCCTCCTTGACCTGGTGGTGTTGGGCCACCTTCCTGAACCCAGGGTGAGCCCAACACCTGCCAGACTGTGTAGGGTCCCGGGGCCCTGGCTCACAATGGATCTTTGTGTCTCACAGGCTCCATTCTTGGCTCCATCTGGGACTTCCCAATAACCCAAGTGACAGCTGGGTCTGATAATTAACTGAGTGAGGCAGGAAAGAGGTGAACACCATTCAGTGTTAGGGCTGCAATTGGTAATTAGGGTACTAAGGTGGTGCTGATAAATATTTACAAGGAAAATTTGGATTCAGAATCCTGAACGTGGCCCTGTTATCCCTCAGGCTTTCTCCACCCACCCAGAAACACCTGATCCTGAGGACAAACCAGGACAGACACTTGCTGACACTTCAACTCATGTTTTAGGATGATCAAAGTTGGGTTTTACCCTCTTTATGAGCTAGACCCGTCTATGGTTCTTTTTACCACAAGAATATGGAGATTGCGGGACAACATTTGAATGAAAGAGAAAATTGCAGATTATTTAGAAAATGGAAATGAACACATAGTGCCTCAGATTCTGAGAGACCCAAGTAAAGCAGCTCTGGGGTCCTAAAGATAATTTTAATAAATAAAAAGAATGAAAGCGAATTAATTAGCAATATCACTCAAATGTTAGGGGGAGAAACCACATAACCATAAGAAAGGATAAGGAAGGAACTGCAAATATAAAAGAGAAATTATTGAATCAGAAAATAGAAAAATGGTATATTTGGTCAAGTGATGGTTCTTGAGAAATACCAGTAAATACAGAGCCTTCTGTGCCCTAATCAAGGAAAAAAGGGAAGAGTATACATCAAGTAATAAATGCTATTGGGAAAATAACCATAAAAGGAGAAGAAAGTATAGAACCATTAGGAGGGAAATGTTTACTTTACCTCATGGAATAAATAAAAAGTTGGATTAATATAGGGAGTTTTTAGAAAAATATAAGTTACCCAACGTGACAGTGAGAGAGTTATAGAGTATTAATGGACTAATCTCCTAGAAAAAAACTAGAAAAAGGAAAAACAAGTTATTAAGGAGGTATTTCCCCCCGAAATACCAGTTTCAAAAATTCTTTTACAGGGAAAATCTAACATACCTTTAAGGGACAGTTAATTTGAAGGCTAAAAACATAAGGAAACTTTCCAAATCATTTTTATGAATTTCAGACTTTGTTTCCAAAACCTGTCAAGAAATGTACAGATTGATCTCAGTTTTGAATATCAATATAAAATTATTAAAATATTATCAAATAGAGCACAGTAATGCTATCAGAGGGTAATACATAAGAGCTTCATTTCAGCATTGTGAGCATAATTCATATTAGTAAACTTATTGATAAAATTCCTCATAGTAATAGATCACAGGAGAAAAATTGTGTGATCATTTCTGGTGATACTATCAAGGCTCTAATAAAATTCAAAATTATTTTTAATAATAAATTTAACAAAAATTATACAAACTCCATGTGAAAAGGAATTACACTTTGAGGACCCAATAGAAGACACAAACAAAGGGAATGCATGTCACAATTATGGAACATTTCATAAATATGTCAGTTGTTCCCCAAGTCAACCATAAATGTAATGCAAGTCCATAAAAATATCAGCCATATTTTTTACCAGACCATTTGATCCTAAAGTATACTTGAAGATTTAAATAAGTAAGAATAACTAACAAAATTCTGTTAAAGAAGACTAATAGGGATGAATTATCCACATCAGATGTTAAGATAAAATAATTAAAACATTGGGGTTCTGGACCACACCAAAGCAAAAACCTTCTGCACAGTGAACAAAACCATCAACAAAATAAAAAGGCAGCCTACTGAGTGGGAGAAGATATTTGTAAATGATAGACCTGGTAAGGAGTTGATATCCAAAATGAACTTAACAACTCAACAGCAAAACAAAACAAAACAACAACAACAAACCCCATTTAAAAATGGGCAGAGGTCCCAAATAGACACTTTGCCAAAGAAGGCATATACAGATGGCCAACAGGTAAATGAAAAGATGCTCAACAACCCTCATCATCAGGGAAATGAAAATCAAAAGCACAACGAGACATCACTTCACCCTTGTGAGATTGGCTAAAAGCAAAAGCACAGGAAATAACAAGTGTTGGTGAGGATGCAGAGAAGAAGGAGCCCTCATGCACTGTTGGTGGGAATGCAAACTGGTGTAGCCACTGTGGAAAACAGTATGGAGTAATTAAAAATAGAAAGGTCATATGATCCAGTAGTTCCACTGCTTGGTATTTACCCAAAGAAAATGAAAATACTAATCCAAAAAGATATACACATCCCTGTTTGTTTCAGCATTGTTTACAATAGCCAAGATATGGATGCAGCCCAAGTGGCATTGATAGATGAATGGATAAAGAAGATGTGATATATATCATGGAATATTACTTAGCCATGAAAAAGAATGAGCTCTTGCCATCTGCAATGACATGGGTGGATCTAGACGGTATTATGTTAAGTGAAGTAAGTCAAACAGAGAAAGACAAATACCATATGATTTCATTCACATGTGGAATCTAAAAAAACAAAACAAAACAAACAAACAAAAAGCAGAGATAGACCCATAAACACAGAGAACAAACTAATGGTTGCCAAAAGAGGCAGGATACACAAGATAGGTGAAGGGGAGTGGGAGATCCAGGCTTCCAGCTATGGAATGAGTAAGTCATGGGGATGACAGGTGCAGCCCAGGGAACATAGTGATATCGCAGTAGCAAGAATGGGGGCATATGGTGAGCACACGAACATGTAGAGACCCTGAATCACTATGTTGTACACCTGAACCTAATGGAACATTGTGGGTCAACTGTGCTTCAAAGATAAAGCAAACAAAACCAAACCACTGGGGTTCCTGCACACAGCCCAATAGAATGGATGAAAAGTCTCTGAACAGACTCAGATGCACATGAGAATCAGGAATGTGGGGAAACTCAGTAGTTAATAAATGCTTTTGGGAGAACATCATGGACATTTGGAAAATACAGCTTGAGTCCTAACTCATGAATTAAAACAAACAAATTCCTAATGGAGCAAAAGACTGGACAATGAAAACATTGAAACAATGAAAATTCAGGAATTCAGTATGAGAATATAAGAGGCCTCTCTCAAGATGATCAAAACCCTGAAACAGTGGTCAGAAGCAACAAAAGGAAACACTGGTGAGTTTTACCACATAGAGGAAACACACTGAAATGACACCACAAACCAAGTAAGAAGAAAAATAATGAACTGAGGAAAAATATTTTTAATTGATAGCACAAATAATATCTAATTTCCTTAATATATAAAGAGCTCCTGCAAATCGATAAGCACCAAGAATTCAATAGACAAAGATAAGACTTGATCCTTCTCAGAAAAGTATTTTCAATTAACTAAAAATGAGAACAAAATATATTAAAATATGTGGGTGCACACTTTGAAGGGAATTTGTGCCACGGATGCTTATATTAGGCCACATAAACACACTTAGTTGTAAAATCTAAGCCTGCAGCTTAAGCAACTAGGAGAACAACTTGAAACTAATGCAAGCAAGAGGAAAGAGATAATGTAATAGCAAAAATCGATGACATAGAAAACAGAAAACTTATAGAAAAGATCAAATCAAAAACAGATTTGCAGAATGCCTGCGTGGCTCAGTTGGTTAAGTATCTGCTTTCGGCTCAGGTCATGATCCCAGGGTCCTGAGATGGAGCCCCAAATTGCTCCCTGCTTCTCCCTCTCCCTCTGTCTGCTGCTCTACATACTGTACGCTCTCTCTCTGTCATATAAATAAATACAATCTTTTTTTGAAAAAAAAATCTTTTTTTGAAAAGATTTTATTTATTTATTTGCCAGAGAGAGAGAGAGAGAGAGAGCAAGCACAGGCAGGCAGAGTGGCAGCAGAGGCAGAGGGAGAAACAGGCTCCCTGCCAAGCAAGGAGCCCGATGTGGGACTCGATCCCAGGACGCGGGGATCATGACCTGAGCCGAAGGCAGCCGCTTAACCAACTGAGCCACCCAGGTGTCCCAATAAAATCTTTTTTAAAAAAAAGTTTTGATCTTTGAAAAGATCAAGAAAATGGATAAACCTCTAGGCAGACAAAACTGGAAAATCCTGATTAGTGGACATGTATCACTATTAGGGATGAAGAATGAGACATCAGTACAGATCTTATGGAAACAAAAATGATATTAGAGGTTGCTAAAACCAGTACTAAACTAGCTAACTAAAAAGGGTGCCGGGTGGCTCAGTCGGTTAAGTGTCCATCTCTTGATTTTTGGCTCAGGTCATGATCTCAGGGTTGTGAGACTGAGCCCGAGTTTGAGATTCTCTGTCTCCCTCTCCTGCTGCCCCCTCCCCACTCACATGTGCTTGCGTGCACGCTCTCTCTCTCTCTTTCTCTCCCTCTTCCTATTAAGGGAAAATTTGTATGACTTTATTGAAATAATTCTAATAACTTGGACAAAATGTATAAATTCCTGGAAAGATGCAGATTATCAAAGCCTAATACAGAAGCAATGGATAGCCCGATTCGACACAGATCTATTGCAGACATTGATTTTGTGGATGAAAATCTCTCCCTCCCTTGCTAAAATCTTAAAGCGCAGTTGGCCTCACTGTTAAATTCTATCCACCATTTAAGAAAGCAGGAACACGAATCCTGCATAAACTCTTCCAGAAATCGCAAGCCGAGAAGTGACTCCCCACTCGTGCTGTGAGACATACACTACTACAGGCTGCCTATGTGTTATTAATTAAATGAGACTTACTTCTCCTTTGAATTGAAACCCCACCTGCATTGTCCACCAAATTCCTACACAAATTTCTCATCACCCTATTTTGCTCCCCTGATCTTCGGGTTTATTCCGATGACAACGTGAACCCTTCCCTGTCCCTTCTTGCTACTGTGCGCGGAAGAGGTTGGCACCACTAGCCCCAGCCCCCTCCCTCCTTGCCTGCAGACAGAGCCTCCTTCAAAGCCATTTCTCAAGTCCCATCTGTTTCGATTTGGACTCTGACTGATGAGAACACCAATATTGTCACCAACACGAGTGTTACTACTAGGTTGACCTTAAGCTTTCTTTTTCCCTGGAATAAAGTCTGTGAAAGATCAGAGTGCAAGTAGGTAGGACACTGTCGCGGGGGGCCAGACCCCAGGGTGGGCGCAGGCCCCACAGTGAACCGGGGGTGACCAGAGAGGGTGCGGCATCTGAGCGAGATCTGGATGAGCTCTCCCCCCGTCTACGCCCCCTCATGCTGGGAATGACCCGCTTTGTGACGGCTGGATTGCCGTGGGGCGTCAAAGCCTGTCACTGGCAAAAATAAGAATAAAAATTTAAAAATCGACACTTTCTTCTCTGAAATGGGCAATTTTGCAGAAGTTAGATTTCTTTGTTTCTGCGTGTTCATCGTTTTATGGCTTGTTGCCTTTCAGTTTGTATTTTATTTACATTTTTTAAAGTTTTATCTACCTATTTATTTATTTGAGAGAGAGAGAGCACGAGAGAGAAGCCCCGAGTTGGGGAGAGGCAGAAGGAGGGGGAGAAGCAGGCTTCCAGCTGAGCAGGGAGCCGAGGTGGGGTTCGATCTCAGGACCTTGGGGTCATGACCTGAGCCAAAGGCAGACGCTTCCCTGAGCCCACCAGGCATCCCTCGGCTTTTTATTTTAGTTTACATCTAAAATATATAGGATTCGAACTGGTTCAAAACTTAAAGTCGCCTGAAAATCTGTGCCCACGAGTTTCCGCGCCCACGTCCCCAGCTCCCTGCCCGTAGACTCGCTCGCGCAGGTCCGCTCATCCTTCCTGCCCGTCTTCCCGCGTCAGTCTAGAGAACTTAGAGGAAGGAGGCTGAGCGACGTCACCACTACAGAGAAGTCATTCTTCCTCCTTTACTCTCTGAACAGGGTCCGCTGGAAACTCGTTGGAGATACACACAGATGCTCCCCTGCCGGAACGCAGGGGTGACTATGCCTCTCACGGGCTTTTGCGTGGCCCTCCTGGCAGGAAGGGCGGGAGGTGGGTGGCTGTGTGCACTGTTGCCAGGCTGCTATCCCCCACCATGGCCCCCCTGATCGGGCAGGTAGAGCTCGCTGTGCTGCCTGAGAACAGCACCGGGTGCCGGCCTCCTGCAGGCACTTCCCGCGTGGCCACGGGAATGAAGGGACCGCCTGGGACAGTACAGGGGACCCTGTTCTCGTGGTGGCCTCCTTCCGCTGTGCTGGCTGTTGGATGTAAAGGTGTGTGAATGCATCGCCTGCCTCCCAGACCCGGAGCTGCTCGCTCCTGTTCCTGAAGAACCTGTCTAACCCTCCTGATGCCGGTGGCAGGGCTGGGGAGGGAGCGGCGTGGGGGCCGGGGCGGGGGTGGGGTGCTCTGCTGCGCCTGTGCGCCCGTCTGCCTTGGTGTGGGACCTGTCGACTTTTTCTCTAGTCTTCTTGGGTTTGTTTGGGATGAAGACATTTGCTGTGAAATCTTCCATTTGGGAGTTTTTAAGTCTCTTAGGTTACAGCCAAACAGCTGAATCCCTTACGATGCTTTTAATCACATCTCTCTCCGTCTGTGCTCACTGGTCGTTCCAGAAATGTTGTATCTGTGGTTTTTCCCAGCTGTTTTTGAGCTAAGTCCGTCCAGCCTCCCCCCTGCCCTCACCTTGGGGGTACAGGCACCTTATTTTCCTTATTTTAATGCTTTTTTTCTAACCTAAATTGATCGCAGATTCATTTATTTTAGTTTCCTTTTGCTAACTAGTTTAAAGATTAAGGGCTTTGAGCTTTCTTCCTAGCTCATTGATGCTGGTATTTCCTAGATATTTTACAAATTTTGCACAAGTGGATTCTCTTGTTTTGTGGATGAGAAACCAGAGGAAATTGCCCCCAGGAGCTGATGTCGCCCGGAGCCCCCCGAGAACGCCAGCAGAGCCCCAGGCCCGAACCCCAGAGGCCCCCAACAACACTTCACAGAAGGGAGATCTTGCGGCTTTATTTGGAACCCTCAGAGCGCAGGCTCCAGCCTGAGCACACGGACCCAGGAGGGAGGAAGGGGCGGGACCGGGTGGCCGGCTTCTTCGAAAGGACAAGGAAACTTCTGCCTTCTGGGGTGGGGTGGGGGGCTGGTCTGGTCTCTCCTGTGGGGGAGGCGAATGCGATTTTGCTGGTCACTAAGTCAGATGAAGGCAGAGAGCATGCTGTCGGGGGAGGGGACAGGGGCGGGGATGGCGTCGACCCTTAGGGATGGGGCCCCGGCCCCACATTCTCAGCTCTCTCTTGCACCCAGCCATTCCCAACCCCCTCCCCGTCCTGCTTCTCCTCCACTTTCTTCAAACAACTGCATGGACCCCCAAAGAAATCACGGGGTCCTCATCAAAGCACGTGCTTGGACCCAAGTGTTTCTGGGACAGAGCCAGGCACTTGGCCGGCATGGCCAGCCTGGTCTCTGCGGTCTCAAGGAGGGACACCAGGTTCCAGCCATTCCCGCAGAGGGACCAGGGCCCAATGGAGGGGAGCTGGGGGTCCCCTGGGACGCCCCCCCACCGTGCGTGTGCCCAGGATGCGGGGGCAGGGCTGGTACGTTACCGCAGGAGCAGGTCAGGCAGGAGCTCCCCTAGACGCGGCACTGCTCTGTCGGTGGGGGAGGGGAGAGCCGTGGGGGGGTCACAGGTCGCCAGGACAGCCCTGGGCCCAGAGGGGTGCGGCAGAGGGGCTGGGGCGGGAGGACCCCGCCGCGGGGGCTCTGCACTTCCCACTCCCCCATCCTGGGCGGTCTGGGAAGCAGGGGGCCACCATGGGAGGCAGTGGGGCGCAGCGCTGGCGGCTGTGCGATGGGCGAGCCCACGCGGGGGAGAGCGGGGACGAGGGCTGTGGAGGGAATCACCTTCCACCTGCGTCGGGTTGAGGAAGAGCCGGACGTGCACGGGCAGGGTCTTGAGGGTTTTGTCGAATTTCTGCACGACCTCGTTGTCGACCTTCAGGGTCCTGGCTGTGGGGGGCGGCGGGTCAGGCCTGGGCTCCAGGGTCCCTGTCCCCTCCCCTTCCTGCCGGGATGGCTTGTGGACAGGAGGAACAGGAGGAAAGGGCCCAGCCCCCTAGGCTAGGGTCTCAGCAGCATAGCTGAGCCCCCAGAAAGTGCTTCATTCGGGCAAACCTGGAATGTCTCTGCCTTGTGCTATGGCTTCTCCTGGCTTGCATTTCATTAAGAACATTAGCGCCAACAAAAGCTTCTAATGAGTATTAATCTTTTGACCAAGCCAGTATCACTGAGCCCAGCCCCTTGACCCAGCAGCCACCCTCCTGGGCCCTTTTGATTTCTGATGCAGTGAGTGCACTGGGCCACCCCTGGGGAAAACCGGGGACCCCCAGGCCCGCCGGCCCATAGGGCGCTGCGCTGTCCGCTTTCTGGGTGCCCCAGGTGCCGGCAGGGGGTCCTCAGCCACCGTCCCACTCAGGGTGACCTCGTGCATCGCCAGCGCCTACCCAGGTACTGGCACATCAGAGTCGGCGGGGCGGTGCCCGTGCTCTCCACGCAGAAGAAAAGGTAGTTGTCATAGTCGGTGTCGAGCACGAAGAGCTGGTTCTCCTCCAGATCTGGGGGCGAAGAGAAGGGCCAAAGTGGAGATGGAGTCCTGTCCAGCAGGAGCACCCCTCCCGCGGGCTGGCGGGCACCCAGAGGGCCACCCACCCCGGGCGGCACCAGCGCGGGCATGGCCAGAGGCGGCAGGAGAGGCGGCAGGAGAGGAGAGGCGGAGCCCCGGAGCACGAAGCCCCTGGGGCGGGCGAGAGGCGGGCCTGTGTGTGTGGGGTTCTGGAGGGGACAGGGAGGGTCAGGGTGGCCTGGAGCAACTCTGAAGTAGAGAAACAAGTAGAATTTTCGGGGCAATCCCCACAAGACGTTTCGGTGCCTCCTTTGTTTCTATTTTACCACTAAGTTCTCCATTTGTGTGTTTTATAATTCACCCCCCACCCCCCGCGAACGTTGCAATCCGCGGCAGAGAATGCGGAGAAGGAGGTGCTCGCGTCCGTCCCGCCGCCCCCGACGGTGGCGCCGCGTCCCCTCATGCAGCCGGAGTCCAGGGGCTCGGCCGGAGCTGCGCCGTCCCAGCCGTCCGGAGCGAGCGGGAGGCAGCGCTGCTCCGTGTGAGCCAGAAGACGCTGATCCAGAAGACAGTCGTGGGGGAGGAAACTCTCGCGGCGGGGGCTGCACTCCACACCCGAGAGGCCGGAGGCCGGAGGCCCAGAGCTTGGGCAGAGCACGGCCCGTGTGAGAGCGGGGCACGCGCACGGGCCCACCGCACCCTCCCGGCTCCAGGACAGTCGCCTCCCGGGGACGGTGCTGGGGACGCCTACCTTTGATGTTGAACTTGGCTGCGCACTCAGTTTTCTCTGCAAAGACCTTCTTCTCAACACACTTGTTGTCTTCCCTGAAAGGTGGTGACAGCATTAGGGGGTGACGCTGAACTTGTTCTCGCTATGGTCCCTCATAGCAGACAGGGCTCATGGCAGGACCAGCCCAGGCCCCCAGGGCCCCGGCCCCACGGATGCCCAGGGGCCTCCACAAGGTCCTCTCTGCCCACGGACCTGAGGCCACCCTGTGTGGTCGGCCTGCTGGCCTGGAGCCCGGGGTGAGGTCACAAGGGCACTGGGAACCAGCCAGAGGGAGCCGGCTGTCGTCAGGACCCTGCCCTGCCCGCCCCCTGGCCTATCCACCACCCCTCTCCCTGCTGGCCCCAACCCCGGGCGGGGGCACACCCACCGTTTGCGCAGAATGAGCTCCAGATTGTTCTCGGGGGTGGGTCTCAGCTCCTGGACGTACACTCTCAGGGGGGCGGTCTCGGAGTCCAGGAGGGAGATGTCGCTGGCCGCCATGGCCATGGAGTGCCACATCCCGGCCACCTGGGGACGGGGCCTTGAGTGCCATGGAGGGAGCGGGAAGGGGCCCGGCCCCCCCAGGGTTCTCCCTCCCACCCGGGCAGAGGCCCAGTCTAACTGGGGCGGCCGTCAGTGGGCTCTGGAGGACCCTGGGCCGTCCACCAGACACGGGGCTCCACGATTTCCTCGCTGGAAAGAATACCCCAGCGTTCCCCAGATGGGTCCGGATACACATCAGACACGTTCTCTAGAACCTTCTGGATCTTGGGAAACCAAGGGACAAGCTGCCCCGAAGACAGAGAGGCAGGGGGGCTTCCCGACCTCAAGGGTCCGGCTCGTGCCCGTGTGGCCCCCGCGCCCCCACTGCCCTGCCCGGCCCGCGGCTCCCCCGGCCCCGCCCGCCCCGCCCCCGCCGTCCTCCCACCTTCTGCAGGTCCAGGTTCCTCGTGGCCTGGGGGATGTCGATGGCCTGGAGGCCACACACCAGGGCCAGGCCCAGGGCGAGCTGGAGACACCTCATGGCTGCGGCTGTGACACGCTGAAGCTCCCGGGAGTGAGGAAGGCCGGGCCGCGGGCTCGGGCCCTTATATGGGGGCCGGGGGCCTGCAAGCCAGCCCCGTCCAGGCCCCCCGGGCACGCGGTTCCCCGAATCCCCCGGGGCCCCTCCCCAGAGCCCCAGGGCTTCCTCCCCCAGGACAATAGGAGGCCTTTTCCCTCTCAGTGGGAACAGGAAGGTCCCCGTGTGCCCGGAGCCTGGACAGTTCCTGGCAGCCCCAGAGGGAGGCTCCGGGGCCAGGGCCGGGTGGGTGCGGGTGGGCGCCGGCGGCAGGAACACTTCCTCTGAGGAAGCTGAACCTGCTTGTCTCCCCGCAGCACCTCCCCCCCCGTGGACCCCTGCAGCACCCCACTGGGAAGCCGGGCTCATCGGGGGCGCTCAAATGACCTTGGTGATGTCACCCAGGAATGACCTCTTAAATCGCCTTCTCTCGGGCGTTCTCAGCAGTGTCTCTGGACGTGCGGACCACAGGGACTCTGTTAGTGGACAGCACGACTGCGAGGGCCTCCATTTCCGGCTGCCGCCCCTGCCCCACTCGGCTGCAGGAGAGGGGACTCAAATGCTGACGTGCTCCCGTTCACCTTCTCCAGGAACCAGAAGGGACGAACCTCGACAGTCCCTGTTACTTAGGAACCTAGAGGTTCACTGCAATCTCCTGGAGAACTTCTCAGACCCGCAGGGACGGACCCATCAGGCCCGGCTGGGAGATGGTCCCCAGAGCTGTGAGAGGTGTGCTTGTGGCCCATGGCCTCGTTGAAAATGCCAGCCCAGCAGTGGAGCTGTTCTCGTTACAGAGGCCAGGGACGGGTGAGGCTCCAGAAAGTTCCACCAAGGACAGAAGGGAAGTGACAGGTCCGTGGAGGGCGCAGTCCAAGGGGGGTCATCAGCACACGTCCCCTCGTCTCTGCACACGTGTGTTTCCGCATTAAAACAAAAACAGAAACAAAACCAACCCATGATCACTCTCAAAGGGGACAGCCTGGCGAATGTGCACCGGGAGAGTGGGGTCCCCAGATCAAAATGGCTTCAAGCCCCCAGGGTCGTCACGTCTTACTCCGGGGTTCCCAAGCTCTGGCAGCTCCAAACCCTTTCCCTGCTCCCTCGTTCCGGCCGCCCGCACAGCCGCGAATCCCGCCCTGGCTGCGTGTCCCCGTTCCCCACCGCTGTGTCTGTCCTGCAAGGTTAAGGAAACTTCCTACTTGTAGTTCCCTAAGAGGCGCAGGCCTGCGGGTGCGGGGCCGCGCAGCTATTCACCGAAGGCTCTTTTGGCATCAGCTGCAGGCATGGCCTAGTCGTCCCTCTAGGAAAAGAGCAGAAGCTGCAGGCAGGGGAGCGTCCGGTGCGGCAGGGAGGAGCTGGGGAGGGCAGGGGAGGCGCGGCCAGCGGCTTCCGTGGACGGAGGCCCAAGTCCCAGACACCGCGCAAGCTCGCCCACTAAAACCGTTGCCACCGAGCCAGTCACGCTGCTTCCTACGATCAGACGAGAGAATAGAACAGCAGCTTACAGGCTGGCGGCCGGGAAGCAGGGTGACCGCGGCAGGCAGAGGGCCCGACCGTGGGTGCAGAAAGCCCGAGGAGCCCGGACACGCAGCCAGCTGCGGGGGCAGAGGCAAAATCCTTCCCGTCCAGCCCCGCTCCGGCATCAGACGGTTACAAGTCTCCAGGAAAGCCGAGGCTTTGCTGGGAAGAGTAACAAGATGATAAAACAGCAAGAAAACAAAACAAGTCCAGGAACTTCCTCAGGGAAGTTGCAAACACACACGCGGGGGACCCACCGACAACTCGCATAAATGAGGGTGTTCGATTTTGTATAAGAAAGCCCGTAATAAGGTTTCCCCATTAAAAAATTATCAGTGGATAGTTTTGGAAATTTGTTTATTGTGGGAACATACACACGATGTAACGTGGCCGTCTTCACTGTTTCTAAGTGCACCGTCCAGGGGCGTCAGCGCGCTCCCACTGCTGGGCACCGCCGTCCCCTCCGCCCGTCCCCAGGACGTGGTCATCATCATTGTCGTCACTGTCCCACACTGGACTCTGTCCTGCTCAGCCCTGTTCCCAGCCCCCGAGACCCCACCTCTGCAGGGCCTGCCCCAGCTCCTTGATGGGCCAGGAAGAGAAGGGCGTGGGCCCCAGGTCCTCCTGCCCGGCCTCTCTTCCCGCTGGTGCCCCCAGAGGACACAGGGAGGAGGCATGTGGGGTCTGCGGGCAGCTGGGTCCTGGAGGCCTTGGCGAGCAGGCTGAGCCCCATGCCAACGGGGCCAGCAGCGTGCTCGGGGACCCTCCCTTCTGCTCCTGGCTGCCAATGCATCCCTGGCCATGGGCCGACCAAGAGACACGGTCCTGCCTCTGTCCCCTTCACAAAGGCCCCTGGGTTTTGCAGTTTAGGTGGTGGGTAAATGGCTTTGTTTGGATCCTACGAATGGATGTTCTTAATTATGTATAATTAGCCCTTGGGTTTGGCTCCTTCTGAGAAGCCCCGTCTGGAAGGGAGAGTGTGACCAAAGCAGGAAGCAGCACATCTCCGAGTTAGGAGCCTGGGAGAGGAGAGGGTAGCCTCCTGTGTGCCCTCCAGGCCCTCACAGTGCCTGCCCTGGGAGCCCCAGACAGGCCCTGCCTCCCCCTCACTCTAACGCTGGGGCCGATGTTCCCCCCGGACCTCCTGGACTCCCCGCGGCATGTCCAGCCTGCTCCCAATGGCCCTGTCTTGGTGCCCTTTGCATCCATCGAGGACCAGCCTCTGTCCGTCCCTGTGGGTCCTGGCAGAGACGTGAATGGATGAGGGGCCCGTCAGGCCCCCCGAGTGGGAGCCGCTCCTCCCCATCCAGGGGGGCCCAGTGTGTGCACAGTCCTGGAAGTGGCAGATGTGAGGACGGGGGGACAGCTGAGGGGGCCACATGTGGAGGGCTCCCCCGGCCTCCCCTAGCCTTGCTGATGGAGGAAAAGCCACAGTCAGGGGACCGGGAGGCCCCGGGTGTGAGGCCGCCGAGGGTGACAGCACGAGTGTAATGCGGGAGCCACGGCCAGCAGCTCGGCTCCTGCGGCGGGGGGGGGGGGGGGGGGGGGCGCCGTGCTCCAGACAAGGGGGCGTGGGGAGAAGCCGGGGGGCCCGCCGTGGCGTGGGGGGCCTTGGAAACAGAACAGTGAGCTGAGAGAGGCCGGACACAAGGGGCGCCTGGCGTGACTCCTCGCCTACAAAACTCAGAAGCCGGCAGATTCCCAGACAGCGCAGATTGGGGTTTGATGGGCTGGGGGATGGGGGAGGGTCTCCTTTGCGGGGATGAACACACTTTGTGACCGGAGAGAGTGCGGCCTGCCCAGCGCTGCCAACGGCCCGGCCCGGGTGCCTCTGAATTGTTCCCTTTGGGCGGACGGTCCGTGTTTCGTTACATGAATTTCGCCTCAATGAAGGAGGGAGAGAGGAGTCTGCCCGGCTGGCCTGGAGACTCGGAGCACCGGGCAGCGATGGAGACTTTTCCGGAACAGAGTGCGGACGTCGGTGCAGGCTGAGCGTGCGTGGCAGACTTGGCTCGGACCAGCCCCTGTGGGCAAAGCGCCTGCCAGGGGGCGGAGGGGAGGGCTTCCTGGGCCTCCATGGAGGTGGAATCTGGCTCCTGCCCCACCTGGCCAGTGACTGTCCTCCCCAGGACACTTGGGCCTCCTGGGTCCAGGCCTCCTCGCGAACCAATGAACAGCGCAGAGCCGGCATCTGGCCGGCCTTCAGGCAGAACTGGGGTCATTGGGAGAGGACGGTGCCGGGGCAGGAGCTGGGCTGGGCTGGGCTGTCCAGGCAGGAAAGTGATTGTACCCCAGCTTCTGCTGCCTCTCCACTGGGGAGATGACCCCAAAACAGGCTCTGCAGAAGCCCAGAGCTGGGCCCCAGGACCCCCCGCAGCTCTGCCCGCTCGTCCTCCTCCGGGGGCCAATCTGCCCAGGACTGTCACTTGCCTGATCCTAGCACCCACGGCCTGAGTTTCAGCTCCAGACCACTAAGGACCCTGGAGCCCCTTCCCTGGCCCTTGGGGCAGCTCCACGAGAGGGACCAGCTACTTGCAGGCACCGGGTAGACAAACGGAACCAGGCCCTGGGCTCCCAGGACAGGGGACCGTGGATGGGACAGCATGCCTGGGGTCTCCCTGTGGGGTGCCCAGCCGGTGGCCTCATGCTTTCGCAAGGAAGTGGGCTGAGGAGTGTTGTCACTACAGAAAGACGGACCGGCAGCGCCAAGGCCAAGCCGGCCAGGCCAGGCCCTCTTGTTCCGCCC
Organism: Mustela lutreola; assembly: GCF_030435805.1. Lineage (NCBI taxonomy): Eukaryota > Metazoa > Chordata > Mammalia > Carnivora > Mustelidae > Mustela > Mustela lutreola. The sequence continues at coordinate 1,892,620 of NC_081301.1, forward strand.
CCTGGACCGGCAGGGGTCTTGCTCTGTAGCAGGGACCCCTTGCCCCGTGTCTCCCGCCTGGGCCCTGCCATCACCCTTGGGGGCACACAGGAGAGGCCCAGGGACACCTGTGATCTGGGAAACGGCTCTGCGCACCGCCTGCCTACGGGGGGGCTGGCCCGACCTGCACTGGCCACCCCAGGGGAGACCCCGCGGGCTGTGGGTCAAGCTATTCGCTGCAAAGCTGCTGGGGTCAGTGATTTCGGAAAGTTGCTGTGTTGGCACCACAATGTGAAAGCAAGTTCCTCCTGCTGTGCCCCCTCCCCTGGCCTGGAGGGAGGGGGCGGGGGCAGAGTGGGGCCCCGGCGGGGGTCCCAGTGTCCTGCTGTCTGCATCCCAGTGGGCCCCGGGAAGCCTGGCATCCTGCCTGCACCCTCACTCCTGCCACGGCCTCCAGCCCGTGGGGAAATGGGGGACCCGGTGAGCCCAACCTCTGTGGGTCCCCACCTCTGGTCTGAACCTGTCTTCCTCACATCCCTCTCCCCCGACCACAGAACCACGCAGAACCTGAGCTGCGTGGGCGTCAGTCCTGCAGAAAGCCTCCATGGGACCCCCCGGCAGAGCCACAGCCGCCCCCCTCTGCCCGCTGGACCGCGGCCCCGCCACCGAGAACCAGGACATCGGTGGGCCCTCGCCTCCTCCCGCCCTGGCTTGCCCACCCGAGGGACCCCACAGACAGACAGAGCCACCAGGGACTGCAGAAACCCTTTATGTGGACACAGGAGTGGGGAAGACCCCAGCGGGTCTGGCAGGAGGGGTGGAGCGGGCCCGGGTCCCCGGGGCGTGGTTCCTTCCACGTCCTGCAGGACGGAGTGTCCCGGGGCTGCCGGAGTGGATGGTTGTGCCTCCTGCCCTGGGAAGGAGGGGTGTCGTGAGGCCGGGGGCGGGGGCTGTCGCACGGGGTGCCGGGGTGGGCTCGCGGGGGCTGCAGAGCCTGTCTGAGCAGAGGAAGAAGGTCCTTCTCCATCTGCCCCCAACCACGGCTCTGTGCACGTGAGGGAGATGCCCCCGAGGTGTGACTGTGGGGCGGGCGTCGTAGGACCCCAGAAGGACCCCTACTTTGTTGTCATCTGGGCTGGGCTCACAGCAGATCTGGGGGCCTCGGGCACCTCAGGACACCTCCAGCTCCATGTTAACGAGCCGCATGACGGAGATCCTGGCGGCAGATGCTCACAGCGCACGGGAGGTGGCCTGAGCAGTTGGGGCCTTGGGGAGGGGCCGGCAGGGACATCACGCCCACTGGACTCGGGATGGCCCGGCGGCTCTGGGGAAGGCTCTGGGGGCCCGCGGGGTCCCTCCTGCCTGCATGCTGGGGCACCCCCGGGGACCCGACTTTCCTCCAGGGTCACTCACCCTCATCACGTGTGGGAAGGTGTGGGAACGCATCTTTCTGCAGAAACGAAGAAAGAGCCCGAATGATGAGACCCCCCCCCCCCATCAAGGGCAGCCCCCATGGCTGTCGTGGCTCACACTCGGCCATGAAGACCCAGAGGGGCCCCTGGTGTCCCTGAGGCATGTCGCTGCGCTGGTCTCTCCCCCAGGGGAGGAGGGGACTGAGAGGGGCACCGGGGACACGGCAGAGCCATCTCTCACCCATCTGCTCAGGCATGTGGATGTCCTTCTCTGGCAAACCCTTGCGCTGGGTGAATTTCTTAAATGCTTCCAGAGCTTCTGGGTTCACGTCGGGATGTCTGCCTGCCGTGAGGAGAGCAGGTGAGCCCGCGGTGTCCGGCGCGGACCCGGGGAGGACACGGGAAGGTGCACGTGGCAGCGGCAGGAACCTCACCCACGAGCTTGGCTGTTCTGAATCTTCTCTCATGCTGTCCCTCGCAGTAAAACATGAGGTAGTCCCGCACGGGAGCCTCCTCTACCTGCACGTAACTCCTGCCTCCAACTGCAGGGGCCACGGAGGGGGCACGTGACCATCCTGATCCCGACAGAGGCCCCCCTGACGGCCACCCCCTGGGGTCCCCTCGCCCATCCCCAGCTTCCCCTCTTGACCTGAGCCCCAGGACTGGGGTTCCCAGCACCACGGCCCCCAGTCCTGGGTATAGGACCTGACTGGGACCGTGGGAGCAGGGCAGGAAGTCTGCCTGGGGAGCGGGACGCTCTGGTTCTTGGGGGGCACCGCCCGCCGCCCCCCTGAGCACCGGAGACACACAGGCTCTGTATTTGCCGGGTGTGCCGGTTTTCTCCAGGGTGACTTCCACTTCATGGCACTGATTGTCGATCCTGGAGGAGGGGACAGACGTCAGCTGGCCGAGGGCTTGGTGTCCACTTCCACGTCCCGACCTTGGAGCAGTACAGGGGACCCCAACCCTGTCCGGGGCCCTTCTACCTCCAGGGCTCGGTGGGTGTTTGCTGTCACCCCACACCTGTGGCCGGACAGGTGGGCCGGCGGGGGGCCGGGGGGAGCTGGGGCCGGGGGACAGGGAGGCCGCTGCATGGCCCGGCTCGTGCTCACCGATACACAGTGGAGGTGCGCACGTCCCCACTGCTCAGCACTGTGAACAGTATGGGGGACGCCTGGGCCACTGGGGAGCCCGTCTCTGAGATGAAAGCACTGATGTACCACTTCCCTGAAATCTGAAAGACACACGTCCTCAGTAGGCAATGTCGCACGTGGGACAGCTCTCCCGGGCCCCGGTGCCCCCATAATTCCACCTCCGAACCCCCCAGACACCACGAGCACGTCTGAGGCTCTCGGGGACACCTGCTCCCCTGACTTCTCCGGGTCCCTTCCTAATTCCAGCACATTGCCCCAGCCCCAGCCCCGTGTCTGGCGACGAGACGGGGGTCCTTTTGGCTCTGAATCTTCCTGCTCTCCCTGACCATAGCCTGCAGAGGGTCAGGGCTGAGCCCGGAAATGGGTCTAACTCCTGACCACGGACCCTCTGCTGCCCCAGCCCAGCCCACCCCCGCCCACCCCACACGAGCCGTACATCGGGGTCCGGGAAGGACAGGGGGTCCTGGGCCTGCGCGGTGATCAGGCCGAGGGCCGTGGCCAGGAGCAGGGTCTTCATCTCCGGGGCTCTGCAGTCACAGCTGCCCAACGAGTTGTCTCTGGGGCTCAGAGAGGCTGTTTGGGCTCCTCACAGGGCCGCCCTTTATACCCTGGCCCCGGGTCCCCAGGGACTTGGCACAGACCACCTGGGATCCATGGCCAGCTGGCAGGGAGGGCCTAGGGTTTGGAATAACAGCTCATTAAGCCCTCAGGCCCCTGTGTTCCCAGGGTCACACATTCCCAGTGGGGCGTGATTTGCAGCAGGAGGCTCACGGAATGGGGGGGGCAGAGCTCTCGGAATGGGAGCCTCAGGCAGAAAACCAACAGTGTCGCCCCTCAGCTCATCCTGGGCCACCCAGGGTCTGCTCAGGCCTGCCCTCACCGCCTTGGGGGCCCCCGAAGCTGCAGCTCCCGGACCTGCTGCGTTGCACCCTGGATCGTCCCCTAAAGAGCCCTGTTTTGGGATTCAGGGCTCGGCTGCAACCATGCCTCCCTGGGGAGAGGCCCCGGATGCGCTATGGGATGTCGCCTTCCTCCCCTCCTGCTGGGTCTGTGGGACACTTCTGTGCTTCCTCTGGGGCTACTGTGACAAAGTACCCCAGGCTTGGTACTCAGAGCCCGGAAACTTAGTTACTCCCAGGCTGGGTGCGCAGAAGTCTGAGAGCAAGGTGTCACTGGACTGAGGTTCACCCCCCAGTGAGGCCCCAAGGAGGTAGTGGGGCAGAGTGGGGTCGGGGGTCCCTGCTGACTCTCCCAGCTCCTGGAGGTCCCAGCTCTCTGCTCAGTTCTGCGGCTTCTGTCCTGTGACCCACATCTCTTCTCTGGGCACCGGCCCTGGGGTATAGAGCCCGCGGTCCAGGCTGACTGGACTTCATGGTCTGTGACAGTCGATCACCTCTGCAAAGACCCTGTTTCCGAATCAGGCTCTAGGCTCCAGGCGAGCGTATGTTTTGGGGGTCGCCCTCCAGCCCAGCACGCCATGCTCCCCTCTCTGCAGGGACCTGCGCGTGTCTTTGTCTTCTCACGTGTTGCGCCTGCCCGTCAGGGACGGGCCCCCCCCCGCAGGGCAGGGAGGAGCTGGGCCCCGAGGAGCCCCGTCCTTCCCCCGGCGGCCCCAGGCTCACCTGCTGAGTGCTCCCCTCCCTCATGGGGTCTGACCCACAGCCCTGGGGGGCAGCCCCACTGCCCCCGATTCACGCAGCCAGCTGAGAGGCTCAGACACCGAAGCCTGGACCCTGTGGTCGAGCGCCCATTGACCTCTGAGTAAGGACCCTGTGCTCCTTCCAGGACCAGGGCAGGTCCCGGGCTTGGAGCGTGTGTCGTGCAGTCCAGAGCCGACCGCAGCAGGAGGCCAGGGCCGCAGGCGGGTGTTTCCGGGCCTCACGAAGGCGTCCTTGTGCATCAGAGCCCCTCCCCCACATGCTCTCTGCTGGGTGATGGAACTGAACGTGTCACTGTAATTACCCTGGTAATCGCCCCCCGGAAGTTGTTCTGGAGCACAGCCTGGCCCTCCCCAGGGTGGGGAAGGGGAGGGCCCAATGCCCTTTTAGGCCCAAGACCAGGGGGCAGGTCCAGGCTTCGAGAAAGGCTCTCCTGTTCCCTGTGTGTGCTGAGCTTCTGCCAGGGGCAGGTGCGATTCCTGCCCCACCACATCACAGAGAGGACAGGGGTCCCCTGGACCCCTGGATGTCCCAGCTCTGCAGAGACTTTGGCACTGACCCTCACAAGGGCACCAAGGGGCCCGAGAGGCAGCGCGTATCCACAGCCCAGCTGAGGTTTGCTGGGACTCCGGGGCCCTGGGGGACGCTGGCAGGCCACGGAGGACGGTGGGCCAGCCCTCCAGGTGGGCGTCACCTGACGCACACGCTTATAATTGTGGGTGTGATGTGGCTGTTGGGGAAGGACACACACATCAGTGGAGCAGAACAGAGAGTTCAGACTTGGGGCCACGTAATTGGGCCAGTTTATTGTTTGACAAATGTTCTGGAACGATCGAACAGACACACGCAAATAAAGGAGCCTTGACGTAAGCCTCATGCCTTCCTTTACGAAAGTGGCTACATCGATCACAGGCCTCAGTGTAACATAATTCAAGAGAAATTCTCAGGAGCTGGTGTCAGGCAAAGCACTCTTAGATGCAGCGCACAAAGCATTGTGCGTAAGGACAGAGCAGTGAATTGGAGGTCATAAAAACCCAAAACTTCTGCTCTACAAAGTCAGTTGTTAAAAGAATGAAAGAAAAAATAAAAAGCTATATGCTGGGGAAAACAGTTGTAAATTTCATAATCTGGAAAAGCACACATTTGAAACAATCTCAAACCTCAGCAGTAAAAAAGCAAACAACCCGATAAAAATGAGCAAAACACTTGAACAGACATTTCCCCGAAGCGAACATCCAGGTGGCAAAGGGCCCTGGAGCTGGGGTGCGGTGCCATGAACAGGGTCAGCCACGCCGTCCAGGAGACGCGCTTCACGTCGGGAGTGTGCGACACGGAGCGGGACCCTCGTCCGCAGCTGCTTTGGGGAGCGGCTCGGCGATCTCTGACAAATCCGGTTCGACTCTCCCATACAACGGGGCGACCTTTCCCAGCTCTGTATGTAGCAGGAATGAGCACCCGGAGCTGTGTGTCTGCAAACGTGTATGGCAGTTCTAGTCACGATGGCTAAGAACCAGCTATGCCCCCGGGGCCTTCCCCTAGAGCCGGTCTGACAGACCACGGCCCCTCCACGTGACAGAATGACAGGAAACGGAGTGAGGAGTGGACCAAGCCGACAGCTTGGTGGGCTGCAGAGTGAGGGCAGCCAGCCTCACGGGGCACCCCGACTCCGTTTACGTGACTTCTGGACAAGGCGGAGCCGCTGGAGAAGAGATGAGTGTGTTGCTGGGGGGCGGGGGAGGCCACAGGAGGGAGGTTTTGCCCGTAGTGTCAGGGCATGGCACGGCTCTACGTCCCGATTACACTGGTGGCTACACAAATCTATGCGTGAGTGGACGTTTGCAGGCCTGTATGTGAAAATGCTGCCGGTGGAGGCGGACAAGGACCACCACGCGCCCCTAGCCCCGTCGGGGAACCTGCCTCCTCAACACCCTCCCCGCCAGTGCCGAGCGCACGGTGCGCCCAGCTGCCATTCCTCCAGTCCTTCTGGCTGCGAGGACTCTGGTGGCGGTTTCCCCATGTGTGTGCTTGTGGTTCCCCAGAACACAAGGAAAGCCACTTTGTCAGTGGCAGACAGGGCCCTGCCGGCGTGGGGCACGAGGTGACAGCTGGGACACAGCCCCTGCTGGAAGCGAGGTTTTGGGGACCCTGTGGGACAGGTGACCGGCTGACGGCAGCTTTCTGAAAGGCGCCGTCGAACCTCGGGGCTCAGGTCAGTAGAGATCTTCTCTAAGGGCCTTAGCGTCGCTGTGACCTCCAGCAGCCTTGGGACACAGGGGCCTGACTCCGGACCCCAGCGCAATGCCGTGGGCTGTGGGAATGCGCCAGGGGTGGAACTCAAACCTTGCCAGGTCTGTCCTGTGAGAGTCGGGGAGATGACAAAGGAGTGGCCCACGACATCCATGGTTGGGATGCGGACGGGAGCCCCGGTCCAGGTGAAGGCGAGGACGGGGGCCCCTCCCTGAGCAGGAGCAGCTCCTCTTGCCCTGCGGGAGCACCTGGCTTCCCACTCCCGGGAACCCTCGGCCAAGGCGCCGTGTGGTGTCGATTCTGAGGGGCTCAGAGGGCCGGCCTCAGTGTTGAATTGTGTGCGAGTCGCCCGTCTGCCTGGGCTTCCAGAGGCTGGACTGTCACATCGCCTCGGGCCGCCGGGGGCGTCCTCCAACACGGACTGAGGCCTGCCCTGTGGGCCGTCCAGGGAGGCTGCGATCCCAGAGCTACTCTTGCTTATTTACTTATTTAAAGATTTTATTTATGTATTTGAGAGAGAGACACACAGCGAGAGAGCGAGCACAAGCAGGGGGAGTGGGAGAGGGAGAAGCAGGCTCCGCGCGGAGCCCGGAGCCCCACGTGGGAGTGCGTCCCAGGACCCGGGGTCATGGCCAGAGCCGGAGGCAGGAGCTTCACCCACGGGGTCCCCCAGGCGCCCCTTCCAGAACCGCTTGCAGCATGAAAGGAAGGGTCCCACGTCAGTGGGTCGGGATCCGGGAGAGAGAGCCCACGCCCGGCTCAACGCGGAGAATTCGTAACTGGCCGTAGGGAGGGCGACTGTAAAGGATGCGCGTCAGAGAGGACCAGCGGGTCCCCCGGGGCTGAGGCCCGGGACCACGTCCAGGAGCAGACACCACGGGAGGCAGACTCCGCTGGAGGGGAGAGACATTCGCCGGGCTTGGGGCTGGTGGGTTGGGGTACCCGTGGAACTCTCCAGAAGGCTGCTGGGTGTCTTGCTTGCTGCCAGGTGTCTCCGGGAAAGGAGCGAGGAGCAGGGGAGGAGGCAGACCTGGGGCTGGGCGCCCTCCCGGCCCGCCCTCTGCCCACAGGCCTGCACTTGGATCCCACGTGCGAGGGCAGCGGGTCGAGCGTCAGGCCTTGCGGTGGCCATGGCTTCCCTGGAACCAGCTTCATTCTGGGTTCCCTTCATTCTCTAGGCCACTTGCCGGAGGGGCCATCCCTACGCTGGTCTCTGGGGGTCCCCAGCGCCTGGGTCCGAGGCTTTCGTCATGGCTGTCCCGGGTAGGGCGGCGCCAGCAGGGGAGCCCCCGGGAGCCCCAGGTCCTCAGGCGGTCCCTTCTGCTCTACCCAGCGGCAGCAAGTCCCCCAGCTCGCCAGGACCAGTGTCGGCCTGGAGCCGAGAGAGAGGAGCGGCGACCTGGGTGGGGGGTATCTGGGTGTCTGAGGCAGGGACGCAGTGACGCGGGGCCCCAGGCATCTTGCCCGACCACGAGTCCCTCTGAGCCCCCGCTGGGCTCTCCTGGGGGCAGGAGCACACCCCAAGCAGCCGGGGTACCGCAGGACTGCCGGCCACTCGTGCCCTGCGCTAGCCCTCCACCGACCCCCGCCAACCTGGGGGGGATGAGCGGACTGCACGCCCCGGGAACCCCGCCTGGGACGCCCACATTCTGTCTTCGCCTCATAAAGCCGGGTCAAATTTCCCAGCACTCCGAGGGCCCCGCAAGGATTTGGGGACAGCGGCCCTTTCTCAGCTCCACACGCCCTCTTCTGTTGGGATTGTCAAGTGCTGGTCCTTCACCCGGTCCCCCGGGGGCGCGGGGTTAACGCTGGACAAAGTGTGGAAGCAGCGCTCCGAGGGAGGTGGGTCCGCACCGGGAGGAAGGTCACGCTGCTTCTGTCCCCAAGACAGGCCTGGTCTCCCACAGAAACGCCGTGCCTCTCCCGGCTTGAGAACTAGGGGATCAGGGGACAGGGCCATCGTGGCCGCCAGAAAGGGAAGGGAGAAATCCTGGAAAGAAAGGAGCCAGGGAGTCCGAGCCCCAAGTACTGCAGGCGGGAGGTTCGAATCTGGGGCTCACCCTGAAACACGAGCCCTGCGGACGTGGAGCCGCCCGTAGGGGCGACAGGGCTAACCCGCCGTGCAGGGACCTCAGGGTGAAGCTGGGATCCAGACGAGGTAAATGCCTGTTTATTTATTTATTTATTTTTAAAGATTTTATTTACCTGACAGAGAGAGATCACAAGCAGGCAGAAAGGCAGGCGGGGGTGGGGTGGGGGGAAGCAGGCTCCCCGCTGAGCAGAGAGCCCGATGCGGGGCTCGATCCCAGGACCCTGAGATCATGACCTGAGCCGAAGGCAGCGGCTTAACCCACTGAGCCACCCAGGTGCCCCGGTAAATGCCTGTTTAAAAGGGTAAAGTCCATACGCTCCTTTTCTGAAGATTTTATTTATTTCGTTTTTTAGAGAGAGGGACCAAACGCGCAGAGGAACCGGAGACCGTCAGAGAGACGCGGTACGCGGCACACGGGGACACGAGGTCAGGTAGGTGTCGGCGCTCATCAGGGACCCCCGGGGGCAGAAGCCGGTGGGCTGAGGTCCGTAAAGGCTGGAAAGAAAGCAGGAGCCCGCCCGGACTCGCACAGCCGCTACCCTCCCTGGAGAGAAGCCGAAGTGAAAACGCTGGGAAGGGGGCACGCGGCGGTGTGGGGGCTCCGGGCCGGGCCGCGTCCGGGTGGCGGTTGGGGCCCCATGAGTGGGAGGCAGGTAGGGGAACAGGAAGCTCTGCTTTCCCCTCTCGGCCCCTCTAGGTGCCTCTGTTTGGCCAGCGGGCCCCCACGGGGAGTTGGGGAGAAGGGGTGCGCGCGGCCGTAAGGTTTCTGCATTTCGGGAGAGCCCGCGTGCTGTGGCCCCAGACAGCTCCGCCGAGATGCTGGGTGAGCCAGAGATGGATGGGAATGGGTGGTGGCACTGGGGGGTGGTGGCACTGGGGGGGGCGGATCCCTGTGGATCCCCTGGTCTCTCAGATGCCCTGAGACCTGGCCGTGTGTTTTTTTCTCTTTTCACCACCAGCCTGAGGGACACCCCCACTTCCAAAATGTCCCTCAACCCCCAGAAAGCAGTCCCAGCCCTGCTGCCCCCGGGACAGAGCTCGGGGGTCTTAGCAAGGCTCTGGCGGTGCTGCGGGAGGCTCTTGTCGGACCCCAGCTCGGGGAAGGTCCTGTGGAGATGACGCCAGGTGCCTGGCTGAATCCGGGCAGAGTTGGCTCCGTCGGCCTGGCCAGTCTGAGGGCGCAGGCTCGGGACCCCGTGCTGGAGCCCGACACACCTGTCACTCTCTGTGAGTGGACGTCCCTCCAAGCCCGAGCCTTGGCGAGGAGCTGTGTTCGGCAGCATGCCCTTCGTCCTCACGCCGCCCGCTGGGACAGCCAGGCTACCAGAGGCACATGGGGTCTTACGAGGGACATCTAAACTAATGTTCTCCCCAGGTGCCCTGGGACGAGGGCCTGGGACAACGGACTGGGTCCCGGTGTCTGTCTGGTGCTGCCCACGATGCGGGAGGAAGTGGAGAGGCTGAGACGGGGGTGGGGGCTTAGACACAACCGAGCCCCAGGCTGGTCCGGAGACGCTCTGTGAGCCACCACGGAAGTGCAGTGATGCTTGCCTGGAGGGACAGTGCACTGGCATCCGTGTCCATTCAGTGCCCTCACTGACGGAAGGTCGAACACCTCATACTCCAACTGCCCTCCAGGCTCTGAGCTATCTCCCGTGGCCCCACAGGAGTCATGAAGGGGAAACATTGTCCTGAAACCCATGCACCGCCACAGGGGACCTCGGAGCCTGGACTGGGTGTCCGTGCACCTGCCACAGGGGACCTGGGAGCCTGGCGACTGGACCCGGACTGGGTGTCAGGAGTGTCCGCTCCAAGGAGGCCCTCGGGTGCTGCACAGCCCAATTACCCCAAGGCACCCCAGGTTGTGTCAGCAGCCGGTCCACACAGGGAGCCCGGGAACGCCGGCTCACCCCACTCCATGTGCATTAGGTGGACATCACCAGCCCCTGGGACCCCATCCCCGGCGCGGCCCCTGCCTGGTCCTGCCCAACAGCCCTCCGCGTTCAGAGCCTCATAGCCGGGCACTCTTGCTCTCATGTCCAAGTGTCACTGTGTCTCACTGTGTCGTGTTGGGCCATTGGAGATCGAGTCTAAAAAACACCAGGAACCTGCAAAGGCGTCTGAACAGATCCCTGTGGTTCTTCTGCCCCGGGGGGCGTAACTCGCCTTCCCAAACCTGCCCGGACGCGAGCGACCAGCTTCGAGCCGCACCAGGGAGGGCAGGAGCTCCAATGGATCAGCCCGAGAAGCAGGGGCCAGCTTCCCTGGCCTCGACATGGCCCAGACCCCAGCCATACCCTGATCTGAGCTGCTGGCCCCTCCCACCTCCCTGCTGCCCCGTGCAGGCTGCTCGGATACAGGACCAATGCCAAGGGCCCAGGGGACTCTGCACACCCAGACCTGAGCCGAGGCTTCCCTTTGTTCTAAGCCTGACAAGCCTTACTTGGGTAGCTCCGTGGATCAGGCCCTTCCCCCGACCACAGAACCACCCAGAACCTGAGCTGCGTGGGCGTCAGTCCTGCAGAAAGCCTCCATGGGACCCCCCGGCAGAGCCACAGCCGCCCCCCTCTGCCCGCTGGACCGCGGCCCCGCCACCGAGAACCAGGACATCGGTGGGCCCTCGCCTCCTCCCGCCCTGGCTTGCCCACCCGAGGGACCCCACAGACAGACAGAGCCACCAGGGACTGCAGAAACCCTTTATGTGGACACAGGAGTGGGGCGGAGGGCCAGGGGGCAGAGAGCAGGTCTGGCAGGAGGGGTGGAGCGGGCCCGGGTCCCTGGGGCGTGGTTCCTTCCACGTCCTGCAGGACGGAGTGTCCTGGGGCTGCTGTCCCGGGGCTGCCGGAGTGGATGGTTGTGCCTCCTGCCCTGGGAAGGAGGGGTATCGTGAGGCCGGGGGCGGGGGCTGTCGCACGGGGTGCCGGGGTGGGCTCGCGGGGGCTGCAGAGCCCGTCTGAGCAGAGGAAGGAGAAGCTTCCCGTGGGCTTCCCCGAGACTCCCAGCCGGGGTGTGAGTCCGCGACAAGGTGACTGCCCTCCTGGGGGAGGGGCAGAGGAGGAGCCGGGATGCGGTTCTCGATTCCGGCTCTGACAGCAACTGGGGGGGGGTCCCCAAAACTCCTGACACACAGCCAGGGAAGGACCCAGGAGATGTGCAGCATCCCACACACGGACACCGTATTTCTGGATCTTTGAAGCAACTCATCGTGTGAACAGAGTCACAATGACCGTTTTGGGATGAGGAGGGATTTCACACCCTGGGGCCTGTCCGGAGGCTCGTCGCCCGGCTGTGCATCACCCCGTGGCGCGACCGCCCAGAAGGGGTTTTCCAGCTGCCGGGGTGGGGGGCTGCTCTAGGAAGCGGATGCAGGCGATGTCCCCTGGGCTGGTGGCCGTGTCTGTCTGGCCCAGGTGGGACCCAGGGTCAGGGGCAGACCACGTGCCTCCTGAGATTCCGCGGGCTCCAAGGCCATTTTTGCACGTGTCCCCGGCCACTGTCCACTTACCCTAGTCTCCTCTTGAAGAGCAAATTTCTGTGGGAAAAAAGGAGACGCACATGATCCAGGAGATCCCGGGGAACCCGTCAGCACCCCAGGGCCTCACCGGCCAGCGTGTCAGCCAGCCCCGGAGAGAGCAAAGCCACAGTCAGATGCCGTGTGTTCTCCGAAAGCATCAGCTGATGGTCCCACTGTTGGGGCGGGCAGGGGGGGCAACTGGGCGGGACCGGCCAGGCTTCCTTCCTACCGCTCTGTGTGGGTTCCAAGATGTCCTGGTTGAGTCCTTCAGCTTTTACGAACTTCTGAAAATTCTCCAGGGCCTCCTGGTTGGTCTCGGGGTCCCTTCCTGTCGGGAGAACCAGAAGACACGAGGCTGAGGGGCACACCCGGGAGGCATCTCCACCGCAGCCTGGGCGGGAGCCCGCGCACCCGCGTGGGGGTGGCACCGAGGGCCCTGGGCCAGGAGGGGAGCCGGGCCGCTGTGGGCATCGAGCAGGGCCAGGGGAACACGCCTGGGCAGGTCCCTGGAGGGGAGCAGCTGCCGTCCTGCCCCGTCCCAGAGGCGTTCCCTTCCCAGGCGGGACCCCATGCACTTGGAGGTCTGGGCTCCAGGGAGGAGGTGGAGCTGCCCCCCGCCCCCCCCCCCACCAGGCCAATCCTGACACGGGAGTCCCTGTGCCCACAGCAGCTCTCTGCTCCCGCTGGGCTCCCACGGCAGGGACCCGGGCTGTGCACCCAGGTCCCGAGGCCCAGGAGTGGGAGTGAGGGCAGCCGGAGGGAGGCTGGAAGGCACGGAGGGGAAGGGGAGCGTCTGCAGGGATGTGGGACCCTTACCCACGAGCTTGGCCATTTGGACCTGCTTCCCGTTGAAGTCGCCGCTACAGTAAAGGATGTAGTGGTCCTTCGCCAGCGACGGCAGGATGTACACGACCCGCTTGCTGTTGTCTGTGGGAGGGCAGCAGCACACGTCCGGGAAGAGCCACAGGATGCTCCAGGAAGAACCCGCTGCTCACCCAGGCTCGGCTGGGCAGACCGCCCAGCCCCCACGCGCTCTATTGGGCTCCCCACCCTGCCCCGAGTCCCCACACCCCACACCCCTCACGTGGGTCCCAGAGAAGTCTTGGGCTCTGGGGTCTGAAGAGCTTGGGGCACGGGGCGCTCAGCCCCCTGACCTCCAAACATGGCTGTGCTCTTGGCCCCTGACATGGGCACAGCCGTCCCCGGAAGTCCCTGGACAGGCCCATCCCTCCTGGAGACAAATGTGTCCCTAGCACTGGGGCCCGTCCGTGTCTGTAGGGTAGTTTGGCTCATGAGAGGAGACAGTAGGTTTAAGGGGTCAGATAGGAGCAGACTTCTCAGGCTGGAAGCCCCCTCTGCCCGTGGGGGGTGGGGTGGGCACAGCCTGGCCGACCTCCAGGACTCACAGGTCGTATATCTGCCGGGCTCGGAAGTTTTCTGCAGGACCACTTCCATGTCCTGGCACTGACCGTTTATCCTAGAACACAGGGTCCACGTGGGGATGCCGCCCACCCTAAGTCCCTGCTGGACCCACATGCCACGTGGGGCAACTCCCCAGGGCTCCCCCAGGGGAGGAGACGGGGCCATTGCACCCCCAATCAGCCACTCTGGCCCTTCGGGGCTTTCCCCTTAATCCGTGGCCTCGCCAGTGAGGCAGCCCCCATGGCAGGGTCCCCCAACGCTGCCCAGTGCTGAGTGTGAGGCGGGATCACGAGGATCACGAGGGCACCAACCTGCCCTGCTCGTCCCACTCAGACGCTGGCTCTCCGGTATGTGGGGGGGGGGGTGCTGGGGGCGGCCACAGGCCCCCGGGGCTGCACTTACAGCAGGGTGATCTTGGCTTCCAGGTCACCCCCATCCAGGACTGTGAGGATCATGGGAGTCACTGACTCGAGTGTAATCTCGGGCAGGTCCTGGTCTGCGGTCATGGCCTTCAGGTACCATTTCCCTGACAACTGGAGAAGGTTCCCTTTCCTCAGGGCTCAGGCCGCCCCCATCCGGGGTCCCCCTCCTGCTCTGCAGCCCCAGGCTCTCCCCAGCCCCCCCCCCCCCAGGGCTGGAGGCACGAGGATTCTCAGCCCACCACCCTCCCCAGAAAATGCCCCGTGCCCTTGCCAGACCCACCTGCGGCCAGCCTTCTCCAGGGCCCCCTGTCCCCTGGGGACCATCTGGCACAGACCCCTTTGGCTCTGACCATTCCCTCAGGGACAGGGGTTAGTGCCTGACCCTCCAACGTCTCCCCTTTCCCTGAGCCCCCTCTAGCACCCCCTGCCCCATCGGAGCCTCACATCTACGGGGTACTCTTCTGAGGCTGGGGGGTCCTGGGCCCGCAGGACAGCAATGAGGCTGAGCCCAACGGTCAGCAGCAGGTTCGCCATCTCTCGGCCTGGGCTCGTGGCTGCCAGCAGGTCGCTCGCTGGGGCTCAGACAGGCTGTGCCCACTCTTCACACAGCAGCCTTTATACCCCTCGGCCCAGGGCCCCCAGGAGACCTGGCACAGACGGCCGGCCACTCCCCTCCTGGCCACCAACGGCGGCCAGTTCTGCAGTGGAGCGGATAAAATGTCATTATTGTCGGACCGAACAAATCTTGTTAACCGCCACGGACCATCAGAGAAGGGCCACGGGCCAGAGGACAGAGTTGCAGATCTTATCTGGGGGGGAAGCAAGTCTGAGTGCCGGGGGCAGGGGTGCTCTGTGAGGGAGGTCGTCAGGGGTCGCAGGAAGTGCCAGGGCGCGCCGCCTCCGACCCCACCGGCGGGGCCGACGTGCTGGCTGCCCGAGAGAGGGTGCAGGTCGGACCAGGGGGCTGTGGGCTTGGTCTCACTGACCCTCCTGCATCCTGGGCAGGCTCCCTAACCTTAAATTCAGCATCAAGAAGGGACCTACTGCATGAATTTAAGGAGTTCATCTACACTCCGGCTGAGCGGGCAGCTTGACCTAGCCTGTCCGCTGCGTGTACACAGCAGAATCGATCTGCAGTAGAAGGGGAGAACCGCGATGGGCGGAGATAGGTGTGTAGGAACGCACACATGACAGCATGCGCACACACACACGTGCACATATGCACACATGACACCACAAGTACACACGCACACACGACACCATGCGCGCACAGGGCATCACAAGCAGACGTGCACACATGACATCACAGCACACACGCACACAGGACATCACGCACATGGCATCACACGCACACGCGCACACAGGACACTGTGCGCACGCACACATGATATCAGGATGGGAGAGAACCCGCCTACAGAGAGAGGGAGACCAGCCGCCTGCGATCGGACGACGTCATCTCGATTCCCCACACATCACCGCAGAGCAGGGCAAACCAAACACAATTATTTAAAAAGATTTTATTTATTTTATTTCAGAGAGAGAGAGAGAGAGAGAGAGAGCACAGACAGAAGAAGCAGCAGAGGGAGAGGGGGAAGCAGGCTCCCCGCTGAGCAGGGAGCCCGATGAGGGGCTCGATCCCAAGACCCTGCGACCACGACCTCAACCGAAGGCAGAGGCTCACCCACTGACCCCACCATGGGCCCGGACCAAACACAATGTAAGGTCAGAAGCATTGCGTAGGGACAAAAAGGGACCAATAGAAAAACAGCGCAGGGAGCAGTCTAGCAAGAAGGCAGAACAGTGAAGAAATCGAAAGCTGGCCGTGTCGAAATGCAAGCAGTGAAACCAGAGGGAAGAACCTGGGCTCTTGGCGAACCCACGGTCCCAGTGGGGGACGATAAGGCAGCACCAGGCGCAGAGGTCCCAGGTTTAAAAGCGCACAGCAACGCAGAAGACGCCAGACCAGAAGGACAGCATCCGTCATCCGTGCGTCCGAAGACCCTGCCCCGGCCATTGAAGACTTCCTTTCCGTTAAAATGCGCCCAGAGGAGTCAGGAAAGTGGCCCATGTCCAGGTAACGTGGGAAATACCAGGCGCCCCCCTTTCTGGAGCCGGCGAGCAGGGCGGTGTGCGAAGGCGACCCGCAGCCCAGCCCTCCCCCGGCTCATGCTTCGACGAGGAAATCGCGGGGAAAATCTAGGACTTGCAGCTGCGCTGCAACAGCCGGGCGTCCCGAGAGCTTGTGTGCGGGATGTGCGCGGCCCCGCGGGTTTCTCCGCTGGGCTCCTAGTCCCAGCGAGATGGGCGAGGAGGTGGGGTTTAGGGTCCTGAGGAAGGGGCCCCCACAGACAGGGTTCCTGACCTTGTCCTGACCTTGCCGAGAGACCCAGAGCCCCGCCTCACCCCTTCCAGCAGGAGAGGGCGCGGCGAGAAGACCTCGGCCAGGGAGGAGACCCCGAATCCACAGGCGTCGCGATCGTGGGCTCCCCGCCTCCGAACTCTGAGAGGGCATCGCCGGATGGCTGAGCCCCAGCCTGTGCCCTCGGTGGGCAACCACGGAAGCCACCCCGGGCGCCGCCTGCCTTTCTCAAACAGCCTCGGAACGACAGAAACGTGTGAGCTGCGTATTTAAATCCAGCAGTAATGCCAGCAGCCTAGAGAAACGAGAAGCCAAGACGTTATAAAGAACAGAACGAGAATATTTTTTAAATGGTTAAAGCTGGCTGTTTGGGAACAGTGCATGACCACAAACTTTCCGCCAGATGGGTGAGCAAAATGAGAAAAGCAATTAAACAGCATCGGGATGAGGCGGCGACAGGCGCTCAGATTGGGGCTCCGGAGACGCTCGAGCGGTGAGCAGAGGGAGCCCCTGTGCGGACGGGACTCAGCACCCCCGGAGGGGCCGCAGCTTCGAGGAGAGTGGGGTGTTGTTGCTGGGCTGCCCCGACGGACCCTGAAAATCGAGGAGACAGCCCAGGACCAGAACTGAGCGGGGTGGGAAGCGCAGTGAGAAGGTCCGTGCGGGGGTGGGGCTGGACGGAGTCCACCCGCGGGGACAAGGTTCGGAGGCCGATGTCCCTGCCTCACACCACGCGCTCACACGCGCGCACGCGCTCCAGGCAGACGGCGAGGCATCATTATGGAAAGCAAGGCTTTGGCAACCCGAAAAGAAAAGTTGAGCTAGTACCGTGATGAGCTGGAGGTAGGTCCTGGGGTCACGAGAAATGCCATAAAAGTACAAATGGGGGTTAAAGGCAACCAGAGCAGAGGAACAGGCTTACAGCATGGGCACATGCGATGCTTCTGTATGATGCCTGGCCCACGGGGACCAGGGACTAGGCCCTTCCCTCGGACGGCCCGTCTCCATGCACTGGGCAAAGGGTGTGAGGGGTGCTGGGTGTCGGGGCGCCGTGGGCTGCGAGGGCATGAGGGGCTCTCCGGGGAGACGCAGGGTGTGGAGCAAAGTAAATCTGGCCGCAGCGCCCCATCAGGGTACGCATCACCAGCATGTGGTGCGTGGGAATTATCATCCAGGCCTCTGGCGTGCACCACCGCCCCACGGTGGGGCCACGGACAGTGGCCAGCAGTGTCTGGGGCTCAGTGGGATGGCGGGACGGTCACTTGAGTGTGTAGGGCTGTGGCTGGCTTCCCAGGGTGGTCACAGCTTTTGGGAGGATTCCTTCTGCCCTCCGTGTTGGTGCCTTGGCGTCCCCCTAGGACCGTCGGCTGCGGGTCACCGCGCCGAGGCGAGCAGATGGGTCTCGGATGAGGGACAAGCTCAGCTCCAGGCGGCCTGGCCCGGGTGTGCGGCGGCTTTGTCTGCGCCCTGCGCCGAGATGCCAGGAAATAGCGTTCCCTTCCCGCGGACGGCCCGTCTCCACACAAGCCCTCGCTGTCGGAAACCGCCGGGCGCTTCCCACACCCACGCTCTTTGGACGGTGAGCGCCGCAGGTGGACCCGGTCAGGCCTCGCGGACGTGCCGCGCCGGCCAGAGGTCCCCAGAGAGCACGTCGGTGCTGGACGGGACCAGGCACTGCGCACCCCGGCCGGCGGGCGTGAGACGGGGTCCGGTGCCCCTCGCTGGGGCCGAGGCTGATGTCTCTTTCTTTTATGGGAAACAGGAGGAAGTCGGTGTCTGAGGAAGCGGCCGTCGGGGCCAGTGGCTACCAGACCGCGGACGCCGCCGTTTAACGGGGTGTGCAGGCAGGAGCTGATCAGACTGTACGGTTTTTCTCAGATTTCTCAGATCTCAGAGGCTTGTCAAACTTAGCGTTTTTAATGCTTTTCCGCGCTCCACACAAGTACCTGTTTTCATATGTGGTTGAGGTTCAGACTTTGCCTTCTTTCTGCTCTCCGTCCGGTCTGGGTGCGTTTGTCTCCGCTGAACCCCTTAGTCACCTGACTGGCCCCCGGGGCCCTGCGAATTGACCCCACAAGCCCCGCCTTCTGGGCTGTCCATCTTCCTCCCGGTGTCCCTCTGGCCTCTGCCATCCCGTGAAGCCCAGGACGGCCACCCTCTCTTGGGGAGGAAGGGGCTGGCCGCAGCGTCCACACGGGGCTGCGCCCCGCAGCTGGCGGTCGTGCCCCGAGGCTCGCTCCGCTCCGCCTCCTCCATTATCTGGCTCTCGCGCTTCTTCAGGCCCCGGGCCAGAAGGGGCTTGGCCTGGCGGCAGCCCGCTGGAGCTGAGCCGCACTTGACCTCAGAGCCCCGGGGAGCAGCCAGGCAGCCCGAGGGCCCTGTGTTTGCCAGGGGGCCGCCTGCAGGAAAGGTCGGCTGTGTTTGCGATCTAGCTCTTCCTCTTCCTTGAGCTCCTGCTGGGTGCCTGGCTTTTCTGAACACAGGACCCCTTTGTTCCACTGGTTTGCTCTGTGTCACCATGAATGTCACACGAACAGGTGTGTGCCTGGGGCCACCTCAGATCCGTGTCCTCCTCTCTTGGCAACTAGGTCGATGCCAGCGGACACGGCCTCGCCAACCTCTCTCTCCCCCCCCCCCCCAGCACAAGGAGCTCCCCACAGCTCCTCACCCCCTCGCCCGAGAAGGGGATCACAGGCTCTGTCCTGGAGCCATGGCGGGCTCCCCGAGGCGGTCAGCCCTTGGGTCCTGCCAGATGGGCCTTGGGCAGCACGGGCTCCATCCGTGGCCAGTGCAGGGGGCTCATGATGGACACGCTAACCTCTTAGCCAGGCTTCCTCCTAGGGGCCTGGACCCCTCCCTCCGCAGCTGGGAAGGGCTCGGAGCTGGGGGCCTGAGGGTCAGCCCAATGAGTGCCCCAAACACCCTCTGAACTACAGGACGACTGTCCGGGCACTTTCCCTCGCGACCCGGAGTCAGGCCCGGGGAGCAGCCGGGAAGGAGGTGCCACGAGCTGGAGCCCCTGAGGGAGACCACCCCTGTGTGCCCCCAGGGCTCTCGGGCCCAGCTGGGCAGAACCAGGCCCTGGCCTCTACCCCGAGGGCCTCCCGCGCTGCCGCCCCGCCCCGCACCCCAGCTACTGGGGGGTCGCTGGAGACGACCCAGGAGGGCCCTGAGGCCAGGCGCCGAGTGCGGGAGGCCGTATTCTCTGTCCTGGGACCCGAGCACCTGCTCTTCTGCCCACACGCCCGCTGAGCGCCGGGAGGCTCCTCTCAGTTGCTGGACACCGCAGCTCTGCTCAGGAAGTCCTGTTCGGTGAAAGCTCAGAGAGGTTGGTCAATACAGCCGTTTGGCAAGTCTCACGGGAGGCATGGGGGCCATAAAGAAACCAGGAGATGACCACAGGGTCCGGAACCACACATGGTCCTGCCGGGCTTTTTGGAGATTGGAATTTACTGAAGACCTGGGGGAGGCAGAGTTCACACATGAGCAGCGCAGGGAGCTGCTGTCGCCGCCAGCGCCCACTGACGAGGCAGCGATGGTCCCGTCGCCGTCCCCCGGCACCCGTGCCGCCCGCAGTCCCTCCCTAGGGCGCCTGGCAGCCAACAGCGTCCAGAATTTCTTTACCACCCACGCGGGCGATGTTCCAAGAGCATGTCCCTGTTCTACCACTAACACGACTTCCATGTGTCCCACCAAAAATCATAGCCTCCCTCACCGGCAAACACGAAAGCTTCGCTCACACCAAGAGCACCAGGCAGCTTTCAGGGAGGCACATGGGGGCCACTGGCCTTGACCTTGGAGGAGCCGTGACTCTTGTCCCCTTTCATGGAAGGGATGGTGGGGCCAGAGCGGGGGTGGGGACCTCAGAGGCTGGTGCAGACTGGGGCTCCCACGGGACCGCTCCAGGGACGGGGGCTTTGAATACCCACACCCTGGATTCTCTTCTTCCGTTCTCTCTTGTGCTGGCTTTTGAGCCCTTGGATGTAACCACATGCCGGGTGGCCGCACCATAAACCGAAAATGGAAACACTGGCCTCGGAGTGGGGCTGACCAAGGGAGATTTTAACTCCCACTTGTGAATTTTTAGCACTTTCTGCTTTTTGTGTCTTTGACTCTTGAACGACGCAGGGGTAAGGGGCCCTGACCTCACCCCTGCCCAATAGCCATATTTACCTCTGGAGGCCCTCGGAACCAAACTCTTAATAGTGCGCAGTTTTCCGGGAGGCGTACTGATCAAACGTCGACTGACTCGCAGGTGGTGTGTCCTGTGCGTCACAGACTGTGCTTATCATACGGGAGCCACAGGAAAGAGAATGTTGATAGGAAAATCCCGGGGCAGAGGAATGCATTTACAGCCCCGGCCGCGTTTACTGAGAAGGATTTGGGTGTAAGAGAACCCATGTACTTCAAATCCGTGTTGATCGTGGGCCAACTGCAGAATCAGAATTTTAAAAAAAGGTCATTTGCACCCAATAGAAGCAAATATATTTGTATTGTAATTTTATTCTTTTAAGAAGATAGGTAAATTGCCTATGACTCACACCCTCCTCCCAAAACAGGTTTGCCGTTAGGTACAACATTAATTTGGGGATAATCATCCTGTCACCACGATTTCTCCCCTATTCATATGCTCTGCCTCTTGTCCGCAACCCCGTGGCCCTGGGGGCCAGCTGGGTATTTCTTCATGGGTATCGAACACATCTTTTCTGGTTTTCTGAGGTTTCAGAGAGACCAGTGAGAAGCGCTAACAGTGTCATCAGGCTGTGGGGACCCAGGAGCAATGTGAGTGTGGGACATTAGAGGCTCCATGAAGCCCTTGGGGCCCTTTGGCGAGGTCGCTCAACAGCTGTTCCCACGGGCACCGACCGCTCTCCCCGCCCCATGGTGGGTCTGGCTGATCTCAGGGACCCCATCCTCTGGAAACAGTCGGCGAGACGTGGGCAGAGACAGGCAGAAGATGTCTGAGAGCCACAGCAGGAGCCCTGCCAGGATGAGACAACCCTGTGGACCCTGCAGTAGACATGGAAAGCTCCCAGGCTCTCAGTGGCCTCAGCTTAGACTCCGGCCACGCGAGCCGAAGCACG
Source organism: Mustela lutreola (assembly GCF_030435805.1). NCBI lineage: Eukaryota > Metazoa > Chordata > Mammalia > Carnivora > Mustelidae > Mustela > Mustela lutreola. The sequence goes on from NC_081301.1 coordinate 1,913,963, forward strand.
GCCAGGTTGATCCAGTCGTGGGTGGCGGATGGCGAAGGTGGTGGTGGGGAGGTGTGGGTGACGGTTGCGCCAGCGTCAAGACCAGGCAGGTGCTGGACTGTGAGAGGTAGGCTCTGGCGAGATGGGGGCTCTGCACGGCTTGGCATCCCTGGATTCCAGCGGCAAGGAAGGAGGCTTGCGGACAAAGCAGCAGGATGTATTCTAAAACTAGAACAGCTGACCTTTCAGACTCCAGAGACGGCCTGTGCCTGTCTCCAAAGTCCTCGCTCTCAAACAATTACGCAGTCCACCGTGCACGCGGAAGGCCAACATCAATATCCGTGTCCACATTGCTTCAGCGGGCTCAGCCACGCCGCGGGGAAGTGAACACCAGGCAATTACGTGGTCCACCCCGCGTGCGGAAAGCCAACATCAACATCCACGTGCATGTGGGCTTCAGCGGGCCTGGCCACGCCATGGGGAAGTGGGCCGGTGCCGGACCTGCAGCCCCCAGCTCTGACCGCAGGGGGACGGGCCTGGTGACTTGGGGACTTCCCAGGGTCAGTGCAGTGGCTCGCACCTTCCTGCAGGCTGAAGAGAGCAGGGACTTCTCTCTTTGTCTTGATTTTGTTCTGTTTTGGGGGAAGGGGGAGCTGTGGCTGGTGACAGTGGAGAGGCTGCCAGGACTCTGTGGGTTTGGTAACTAAGCTGGGGCTCTCAGGGACGCGTCTCCCCTGGAACTCCGTCCCAGGCCCGGTGGCGGCAACATTCTGATCCGACTGCCGAGTTGGTCTGGGATCTGTTTCCCGGTTCTTTCTCCTTCCTCTGCCTCCGTCAAGGGACAGAACGGCGTGGAGGTCACACTGCCTTCTGGCAGCTCTGTCGACACGTACCTCTCACGGCTGATGTTCATCCAGATTTAATGGTTCCATTGGATGGTTTTTCCTACATTTCAGGGTTGTGCAGCCTTCTGCAAAATCTAGTTTTAGAACATTTCTACCTCTCCAGAAAGGTCCCTCCTGCCCTCACACCTCAATCTCCAGGACCCGACCCCCACCGCCCAGCCCTGGAAAACCAGCACTCAGCACTACACATTTTTCTCTCCTGGACGTTTCATAAAAGGGGAATCTCCCAGCAGGTGCCTTGGGTGCCCCATCTCTCTCATTCAGCATCACGTCTTCAAGACTCACCCCCATCGTGGGGTGCTGGTGCTCTGTTCCTCTTTATAGCTGAATACTGTTCTGTTCCATCACGTGGAGAGGCCGCATTTTGTCTCTGCGTCCCCCAGCTGATGGGCATCTGGGGTGCTCCCTTGTGATGACACTGCTGGCAGCGTTGCAGTAAAGGACTCTGCATAGACGTCTATCCGCGGTTCTCCTGAGTTCGTGTGGAGCGAGGAGCGGGCTCTGGGCTCATCCAGCGACTCTTCAATTATTGGGAAAACTTCCGGGGTGTTTCTGTGGTGCCTGTACTGTTTCACATTCCTGCTCACAGCATACGGTGGTCCCGCTTCCCCCCGCCCCATCCTCGATAAGACCTGTTAGTGCCCAGTCTCTGACTGATGCCATTCTGTAGGTGTGAGGAGGTTCTTACCGCGATTTTGATTTGTTTCCCTGATGACTAATGACGTCAAGTCGTTTTTCATGTGCTTTCGGCCATTCGTGTATCTTCCTGGATGAAATGCGTATCAAATCTTTTACCCATTTTTTCAGGTGAGATGTTCATTTTTATGGCTTCTCCTTCTTCATTATTATTATTATTATTATTATTACTCAAGGGTTTTTTATTTTTTAATAGTTTAAACTTTTAAGAAAGCTTCTTAGGTATTATGGATACAATGGTGTTTTTTGAAACACAACATTTTTAAATTTTGATCGTCCAATTTGTCATATATTAAATGGGTCATGCTTTTGGCGTATATCTAAGAAATCTGGCCAACCTAAGATCATGAAGATTTTCTCCTGTGGTTTTTCTTTTTTCTCGAGCTTTTATAGCTTTAGCTGTTGCCTTCAGCTTTAGGTTCTGTCTTGGGTTACTTTTCATATGCTGTGAGGTGCAGACCTAAATTAATCTTTTTGCCGGTGGTTACGCAATTATCCCAGGAGAATTAGTAGGAAATGTTCCTCTATCACTGGTGAATTGTCTTGGCACCTTGTCCAAATCAATGAGCCATAAATACCTGGACTTCTTACTGGGTGCTCCAACTTATTTCATGGACCTACATGTCTGTCCTTACGGCAGTGTGCCATCACCCCTGATTGCTGTGGTTTCAAAGGAGGTTCTAAGATGAGAAGTAGAGGATCTCCAACATTGTTCTTTTTCAAGCATGTTTTGCCTACTCAGGTCCCTTGCAATCCCATGTATATTTCAAGATCAGTTTGTATGTTAAAGAAAAGAAAACACACAACAACCCCCAAATCCCACTTGGATTTTCTCAGTGATCGAATCGACTCTATCTCTTGGTTTTGGGAGATTGGTCATCCTGACAATCCTGAGTCTTCTGATCCATGAGCCCAGAACACCTCCCCATCTGAGCTCTTGGCACTGTTTTATAGGTCAGTGCACAAATCTTGGGCTTCTTTTGTTGAAGTTATTTCTAAGCATGTTATTCTTTTGGGGGTTGTTGCAATTGGAATTGTCGTCTTGCTTTCATTTGCAGGTTGTTGATTGCTGGTCAGTGCAAACACAATGGAAGCCTGCGTGTTGATCTTGTATCCTGAGACCGTGCAAACTCCTTCATTGATTTGTACAGGTTCTTGTTGATTCCCGGGAATCTTCTACCCAGAATCATGCTGTTTATGAGGAGACTGTTTCACTCCTTCCTTTCCAACTGGGAGCTTTGATCTCTTTCTTTTCTCATTTTTGGTTTTGGCTTTGCAGCTTGTTTTTTGTCGTTTTCTTTTGTTTTTGTTTCTTATCATAGTGTACTGGCTAGAACCTGCATGAATTTGGAAGGCCCTGTTGTTGAATTCATAGACATCTATAATTATTTTATCTTTCTGAAGACTCATGATTCATTTGTGATGAAATATCTCTCTTTGTCTCTAGTAAAATTTCTGTTCTCTTGAAGTCTATTTTTCTGATTTTTAATAAAACTTCTTCAGCTCTCATGCTCACTCTTTGCATGGTGTCTCTTTTTCCATCATGTTATTTTAACCTCCTTGTGACTTGAATCTGTAGCATTTCTCTTGTAGATCATGGAGCTGGATGGTATTTTCCATCCAGTCTGATAGTGTTTGCTTTTTGATTGAAGCATTTAACCTGTTTACATTTAGTGGAATGAATTAAAAAAAAATTTTTTTTTTGCTGCTAAAATAGCTGGCAGTTTGCTTTTATTTGAATTTATTTAATTAACTGATAGCGTATTACTAGTTTCCGAGGTAGAGTTCAGTGATTCATCAGTTGCATGTAACACCCAGTGGCTGGGTTTGTGCCTGCCCCTCCGCTATCCGTTCACTATGTGTCTCCTGTCTTTTTAGTCTTCCGTTCCTCTCTACTGTCTTCTTGTGTGTTACAGAGAGAGTTGGCTCCATAATTTCTGCTTCCTCTCTTCCTCTCTCTCGGGCTGGGAGGGTTGCTGTGCCGGACGGTATTCTGCAGCCTGGATGCTCTGCTCCTTTTTCTTCATTTTGTTCTGCTTTTCAGATCAGAGGATTTCTCTTGCTCCCCCTTCAGTTTGCTCTGAATGTGCAGATTCCTTTCTCAGCCATCTCAGGCGTCCTCTTGCGCTCTCCCAGTAAATCTTCCAAAGACGCTACAGTGCACTTCAACGTCAAATTTCCCATTAGATTCTTTTGGATAATTCCTGTGCCTTTATTTTCTTAATTCGTGAGTCCTTATCAACATACTTTCCTTTAGTTCTTTAAACATGGTTTACATTAATTCTGTTTTTACTTTGGGTTCTGGCTTCCTGGTGATCGGAGAGAGCTTATGTAGATGTTGGATTCAAACACCTTCAGGCAGGAAGGCATCTGTTACTCGCCAGTGGATCTGGGTGTAGATATGGGAGCATGTTCAAAGTGGTCACCATTTACCAAGCTGCCCTGGATGGACCTCTTTCCCAACCTTCTCATGTCTCCTCTGCATGTATGTGAGGCCTCACACGGAGCCAGGAGTATGCAGAGAGCTAGGGCCCTCTCTGGTCTTCCTTGAGGATGCTGCTCTGGGGCTCAGTCCTCCCTCAGGCAGCTAGAATATGGACCTCCCAGGACAGCTGTCACTGAGATGCCTCCTGTTTCCAGGGATTCTTCACGATGTGGCCGGGTTCTCTGCAGGTGTGCACAGATCAGGTTGGCGATCTCTGCCAGTAGAGCCACGGGTTGTTCAGGCATGTCCCCTGACCCAGTAGAGACATTAGACTGAGGGTTCAGGGGACAGGAGCTTCCCCAGGCAAAAACACCGGATGGTCTCACTGACCCTCAAGACCTCCAGAACTACCTCACTTACTGGTGTCACTGGTCTCTTCCCGGGACCTGGATGAGGAAGGGATGCAGGTAATTGGCCACGGGGCATGGGGAGTCCTGGCGAGGGTGGCCGTGGCGGGGGAGGCCCCTGAAAGTTCCCAGAAGAGGCAGGAGACAGGGAAGACGACAGGACAGAGCTTCCCAAGGAGGACGACGCAAGGCTCAGAGGACCTCCGAGGCCCGTGGGGAAACTCAGAGGCCCTGGGGATGTTGGCTGCGAAGCCGTCCCTGGGGCCGAACAGTTGTGTCCCAAACCCCCAGTCCACACTGCCTGAGGCACTCTTTGTTGCATCGAGGAACCAGGGCCGGGGGCCAGGAGGACTCCCAGGGTGTCAGGTCGAGGCGATCCTGACTTTGCCTCCCTTTTCAGGACTCGATGTGTCCCGAGGCAGGGCGAAGCCTCGTTCTGTCACTCTGGGTGCGGCCGGCCCCGTGGTCCGGAGCGGATTCCTGGTGCCCATCCCGCTGCTCAGCCTGAGCACTGTCCCCCGTCAGCTCCCACAGTGACCGTGAGTGCCACGGGGACAGGGAGCACGTGGTTGGGGGGTGCTCCCGGATGAAGCCGCAGTGCTCAGTTCCCAGCTGGGGGCCCAGATCCTCTGCTGGACGAGGGAGGGGGGAGGGAGTCAGGCTGGGGGAGGGGGAGGGGAGGAGGGAGGGAAAGAAGAGGAAGGTCTGGAGGGCGGGACGGCCGGACGGCCGGACGGACAGACGGACGGAATCTGGGAGGGAGGCCATGAACGCACAGAAGTGCGGCGCATCCATCAGGAGTCCTGCTTGGAGGGAGGTCCGAGGGCGTCCCAGCCCGGACCCTGGACGGTGGCTCAGGGCACGTGCATCTGTGCCTCCCCGTCCTGCCCTTCCTTCTCCTGGGCCCTCTGTCATCCTGGATCCTGTCCGCCGCCGCCTCCCACCATTCTGAGTGTTCCCAGGAGCAGGGGGGCAGGAGGGCGTTTCAGGAGGGGCTTCCCACGTCCCGTGCCCCAGACGACGGTGGGGCAGGAGCTCCAGGACGCGCTCTCCTGAGGATGGGACCGAGGATGGCGTCCATGTCCTTGGGCATGAGCGCGGTTCCATTCCCAGCTGGCCCCACTGTCTCTCCGTGCTCTCTCCCTTCGGGCGTGAGCCACTGCGCCGGAGTTTCCGGGCTGAGTCCCAGGTCGAGCACTGCTAGGTGCTGGGTGCCCCTGCGGCCTGGGAAGGGCGCTGCCCACTGTTGTCCCAGACAAGGGTGCCCGTCCCCTTCTCTCCAGGGACCTGCCCTGGACCTCCATGTCCTCCCGTTCTCCCCAGGGCTGCTGGTCCCCGGGCCAGACACCTGCCGGTCTGGGGGGTAGGAGGACCCGCGCTCCCTCCAGAGGGTTTCCTGGGCCAGAAGCCTCCCCCGGGAGCTCCTGCATCACTGACGCATGCTCCCCCCATGCCTATCTGCCGCCATCCCCCATCCCCGGCTTGCATGTTTTCGGTCTGTGTTGTTGTGGGACCCGGTGACGTGGAGCCTGGTTGGGACCGGAGGCCGGGGAAAGCTTTCTCTGGCCTTGGGTGGTGAGCGATGTGTTGGCCGCGTGTGGTGTGTCTTCCAGCTCTCTGCCTTGCCCTGGTGTGTGGGCCCCCGGAAGAAGCAGCCGTGTGGTGTTTGGGGTCAGGCCGGGGTGTACCCGCGGGAACAGGGGTCTCGGCCCCGACATTGGGCCCCTATCCACTCAAGGGGCCTCCACGATCCCGTCTCCTCGGGAATCCATCCGGGGTTTCGGTGTGGCAGAATCGAAGTTCTATGTCCAAGACACTCAGGACAAAACCCAGTCCCCTTTGGACAGAGGTGGGCAGACACCAGGGCAGCTGCTGGGTGGTTCCCCTCCCAGAAACCTCCAGAACAGGTGAAGGAAGCGAGAGAGAAAGCAGCTGAGGCGTGGCGAGGGGCCGGGCTGGGAGAGCCACGGGCAGGGAGGGCTTGGGCTCAGGGTCCCCTTTGGGGAAGGAGATGTTCCCCAGCGACGACGTTCTGGGCTGTGGGGGGAGGGCGCCGGGGATGGGCTGAGCGCTCAGCACGAGATCCATGGAAAACGCCGCGTTTTATTTAAAAGAGATAATAGAGAGCGTAGAGGACATGGAAAGCGACAATGACCGTGACACTGTACGAGAGGGAAAGAGCACGGGGGAGGGGATGAAACACGGTGGCGGTGGCGGGGCATCGGGGTCGGGGCATGGGACTGAGGGGAGCCGTCCAGGGAGCTCTCCCTGCAGAGCGGGGGGGGGCTGTGGAGGGGGCTCTGGGAGCCCCGCAGGAGCAGGTGTAGGGGCAGGGGTTGGGCCAGGGGCCGGGCCAGGAGCACGGCCAGATGCAAGAGCAGGGCCAGGGGCAGGAGCGGGAGCCAGGGGAGGGCCAGGGGCAGCAGGAGCGGCCGGTGCGGGACGCAGGGCTGGCGCTGGGTCAGGGACACAGGAAGAGGAGCGCAGGCAGGGCCGGGAAAGGGCAGGAGCAGGGGCGGGAGCTGCGTGTGGGGCGGGAACAGGGGCCCAGGCAGAGGCAGGGGAAGAGCCAGTGGCCCTGCCAGGGGCCAAGGGAGGAGCAGTGGTCCTGCGGAGGCAGGGGAAGGGGCAGGGGCTGCGTGTGGAGCAGGACGAGGGACCCAGGCAGGGGCAGGAGAAGGGGCAGGAGCAGGGGCAGGAACAGGGGCCCAGGGAGGGACAGGCGGAGACACACTCGCACACGCATGCACACACACACAAACACAGGGGGATGGGGGACCCGGGGCTGTGCCCGTCGATGAGAGCGTGTGGGGCTGTGTGACCGGCTCTGGCCTCCCCGTGTCACCTTTCTCTGCTTTCGGCCGAATGGCCAGAGGCGTCGGGCAGCCCTGAAACGACCTCCAGAGCGAGGGGAAGTGTTTGCCGAGCGCGCAGTCCTCTGCTTCTAGTGTCCCGCGTTGGGGATGCAACGTGCGAACATGTTGTTGGTTGGACGATGTCCAAGGCAATGAGCTGCGCAGGGGGGCGTCCCTGGAATGTGGGGGCCTGGTGATGGGGGTTCCAATTCTGTTGGGCTCCGTGGTCAGGGAAGTGAGGTCACCGCTGCTGGGGACCCCTTTCCCGACTTCCTCCTTCCAGCAGAGCCCCCGAGGGCCCCTCCCCCAGCTGCCCAGTGCTCACCCTCCACCCCATGCCCCGTCCATACAGTGGCACCCCCACAGCCCACCCACGTCCCCCGTGAGTCCTGATGCAACCATTGTCCTCGCTTTCAGGACAGCGTTGGGTTTGATCCAGGTTCCTGCTTCTGCCCAGCCCTGTGACCCCGGACAGACCTGTGACTCTCAGGGTCTCCCCAGGCTCTCCATTTGCCCCACGGGATCTTCTGGCTTCTACTTCTCAGGACGCCATCCGGGGAAGCACTCTACAGACGCTCCATCCCTGCTGTCACAGGAGGCTGGTGCACACGCTTGGCAATGCGAGGGGGAGTGGGAGCTGGGTGGGCCACGCAACACAGCTCAGAGGGGCCCGGGTCTGCTCTGGGGTCCAGGCGAAGCCACGCCCCTGCTGCCCGTGTCCCAGCCCCAGTAGGAAGGCTGCCATTTACTTTCTGACCTTGTCCCCTGGTGTGTCTCTGTGTCTTTCCCAGGAGCAGAATGGGGACTTCTTGGGGCGATGTGGCAAACCGCAGACGCCTGCCTTGTCCCTGTCTTGTCCCTGTTTCCCTCTCCTGTCCTGGTGTTTGGTTTCCCTCCAAGCCCTCCTCACCCTGAGCAGACCGCAGAGTCTGGAGCCCCTTCCAAATGGGGCCTCTGAGGCTGCAACGTCGAGGGGCTGACGTTGGTTCCCAGACCAGTGGCTAAGTGCTTTGCTACTTTCCAGAAGTCCACGTCCTCAGCCCCCCAAGCCCCCAGCCTGCCTTCTGGTCAGAAGCACCTTGAGGGAGTACCAAGTGGGTCCGTGATGGAGACCCAAGGCCAACAGTCTCTTCTACAAGCCTGTGGGTCTCTAGGGACATCCCACCTCGTCAGCCAACTTGACAGATGAGTGAGCTGAATCCCTCTGTGCGCCAGCCCCATCCGGACTGGGGGTGTCTGTTGCTACTTCCAGGTGCCCAGGATGGACCCCAGACCCCAGACCCTGTCCTCTCCCAGTGCCCTGGCAAACCCCCTGGGCCCCTTGGGGAGCCCCTTTCATCATCCTGGCCTGACTGTGCTCCTCTACGCTACGGATCTGGGTTCTTGCCAGGGGTCCTGATGCCCCTGCCCCATGGCCCAGCTGTCTCTGACCTCTTTCTTCTTTCCCCCTCGTCACCCTTCCCCCTGCAGGGTGTCCTCTACTTTTGACCCCCAGCTGGGCAGTCAGAGTAGTGTGTGTGTGTGTGTGTGTGCGTGTGTGTGCACGCGCGTGCGTGTGCCCGTAAGCGCATATATGCACGCGTGCACAGGTGAACATGTCTGGGGATGCCCAAGGTCATGTCCCCACATGGGACAAGGTGGGGAGCTACCCTGAGGATCTGAGGGGCTCTCACCCCCAAAGTGACCCTCATGGGAGGGTTGGAGCTGGCCTAGGACTGGAGAGCTCCCCCGCTCCTTGGACTCTGTACCCCTCATTTGTCCTGGGCCAGTGCCTGCCTCTCTAGACCCCAGGTTCCCAACTGTCCCTGAGGGTTGGGCATGGGAATGCTTGAACTTGGCCGCTCCTCCAGGGGAGGTGGAGGACAGGTGCACCAGGCACACAGGCCTCCCTCCCAAGAGGGCCAGGTGTGCACAAGGGACCTGCACAGCACCTGCGCCATGACCCACCCCACACTGGTGCACCCGACCTGTCCGCGTTCCCTCACCACTGGGGAGACAGGGGCTCTCCTCCGTCCTAGGGTCTCTCATCCTTGGGACGTCAAGAGCGCAGAGGTCCATATGTAGAGAAGGCCAGCTGTGCGTCCCGCGGAGTGTCCTGTCCCCACCGCTGCTTTTTAGTCCAGGGTTCCCGGCGGACCCCCACCTGGAACCGAGGCCCACGGGGCAGGGAGACTTGTCCGCCCTGTTCCCTGACTTAGGCAGGCTGTCTAGACGGGGCTTCCTGTCCATGTGCGGAGAAAACAAAGCCCCACAGCATCTACAGGTCTCTGAGTGGGTCCGCGGCCCCTCTGCCAGCCCCCAGGGACCCCCGCTCTGGCTACAGTCTGGATGGGACCCCCAGATGGAATGTGAAACCCCTCACAGCGGGGAAAGCGGCTTTCGCCGAGACACAGGATACCGAGGATTGGGGCAGAGAGCGTGTTCGTGGAGGAGATGAGCCCTCTCCACAGGCTGGCCACGGGATCGGGAACCTGACCCAACAGGCCCGACGGCAACCTCATGGGCGGGGTCGGGCCTCGGGGCACACGGGGTCCCCACGGGACACCTGAGGCTCAGAGAGGGGAAGTGCCCCGCCCGAGACACACAGCCTGCAGGTGAGGGGGAGCCGCTGTGCCGGGCGGGGGGCCCTGCTCACCTTTTGGGTGCAGCAGGTGTGGGACCGGCCGCGGGGGTCGCTCCCGTGGGAGGTGCAGGTGCACCCGGAGAGGGGACACAGGAGAGGGCGCCGCCCTGGCTCCACCGGCTTCCTCGGGGTGTGAGCGCAGCCGTCTGCATCTCGGGCTCCCGTCCGCAGTCAGGGCACACTCGTTTTCACAACGGGGCTAAGCTTTGGACAAAGGCGGGATGGTCCCACAACAGAAATTGCACGAATATTCCCGTCCCCATCCTGAGGGGCCACAGAGTATGAAGGACGGACGGCCGTGTTGTCCTACACGTGTGTGAAGGATGATCGTGCACCTGCCGAGGCCAGGGCTGCAGCGGGGGCAGGGGGTGGGGGAGCAGCCCAGACTCCTAGGGTTGAGATTATGGCCACTTACAGGGCAAAGCCCTTGTGAAAGCCCAGGTGGTGAGGCTCCTGGATGGCTTAGGGGCAGGAGCCCCTCCAGGCCTCCCCACGCCCGGTCCTGGAGACCCCCCGGACCCACACTCCCCATGCCTCCTGACCCTCACTGGGGGCACTCAACTGCGCTGTGGTCACGAATCCGTGATCTTGGCTCTCCCAGGCCCTTGCTCTGGTGGCTGCCACCAGCACCCAGACAGCCGCTGGTCGCGATGGTGCCCTGCCGGGGCCCAGGGACGTCCAGTCTAGGGGCGGGTCAGACACTGCAGCAGCCTGGGGATGGGGAGGGTGGAGGCCGCTTTCTCCGCTTCCGGGAGGCCAGTCCCCTGCCTCGCCCAGGCCTTGCACACACACACCGACTCCTTTGGGCTCTCCTGGGGTTCATTTCCAGGGTAGCAAGATTGGAGGTCCCCTGCCACCAGGGTCACCCTTCTAGGTCAGTTTAGAAGTGGCCCAGGGGCCTCCCTGATCTTCCTAGAGTGGCCGCACTGTCTGTCCCAGAAGCCTGCTCCACGCCTTTGGGTCCCCAACGCCCTGAAGGTGTCTTGCTCACTCGTGTCTCCCTGTCCCGTTAGCTCTTCACTCAGCAGAGGCCCCCCTGCCTGCCTGGCTGCGCCCCCAGTACTCCCAGGAGCTGCACACAGTGGTGACCAGTAACAATCGGTGTCTCCCCTGCTGGTGTCCACCAGCCTTCAGCGTGCAGCTTCTGGGGACCCTCAGAGGACAGTGGAGGGTTGCGGCCAGGCCAGCCATTAGTATGTTCCCCTGGTGGTACGGGGTAGGGACCATCGCACTGACCCCAGCCTCTAAACCAGGACAGGATGGGGGCCGATTCCATGTCCCATGTGTGTTTTGCCTCCTTCTGTGTCGCTCACTGTCCTACCCAGATCTGAGCTGCTCAGGGGCCAGTCTGGGACACCCCTCCTTCCATAGCCTGCTTCTGAAGCCTGGCATGGCTCTCTGTCCCCTTGGGCTCACGGGGGTCCCGCACAGGCCCCAGAACTGCCATTCACAGGATGGTTTCATATCACGTTTGGGTTTCAAGGGGTATTGGCTCTTTAGAACCAGCCTCTCGGGAGCTCGGAGGGACGGGGCCGAGCGCCTCACTCCAGGAGCAGCAGGTGGTGCAGCGAACGCCCCAGAAATCCCTGGGCATCGCCAAGTGCTGAGCGGCCTGTACACACAAAGCTCGAGTTCTGTGGGCTTTGTGGGACCTGTGGGGGTGTCACAAATGCCACATCCACGAGCAAAAGCACGTAAGCCACGCCGTGGAAGCCACAAGCTACAGAGACACGTTTGTCCAAACATCAGCTTTATTTCTGTGACTCTGTGGCCCGCCGGGCCTGGCCTGTCCCAGCCCAGAGGGGATTCTCTGGGGGTCTTGCCCTGAGGCCTCACGTGACAAAGTGACAAAGCAGCCCGGCCCCGGCATTCATTGGCGGGGAACGGAAAGCGAAGAGGACCGAATTCAAGGTGTGAGCGAGGCTTTTCAGACTCCAGGACAAGCATGTTTCCTGACGGGTCTTCTCGGGACCAGCTGCCTGCTCTCTGTGTCTCCGCCAGGCCCCGCAGGTCTGCAGCGGGGCCCTGGGGTGGGGGTGGGGGGCAGCTGCCGGGAATGTTTCCCAACAGCAGGGACCCAAGCGATGCCCTGAGCCATAGGGAACCTGCTAGAGACCAGAGCCAGGGAAGGGGCTCCCAGTGTAGCGGCAGGCTGGGCTGCCGCTCTCCCTCGGGTGAGGCGTGCGGGTGTGGAGGGACCCAGGTCCAGCTCGGCCTAGGCTCCCAGGGAAGGAGGAGCAGCCGGCCCCTGGCCCCCGGCCCCCTGCTCCACTGGGCCCTGCAGACGATACAGGGCCTCCATCTGCCTCCGCTTCTCCTTGGCCCGGTGGATCGTGGTCTGGAAGAGCCTGCAGAAGAGCTGGACGGCCGGCGGCGAGTCGTCGTTGCCGGGGACGGGGTAGGTGATGAGGCAGGGGTTACAGTTGGTGTCCACGATGCCCACCGTGGGGATGTGCATCTTGGCCGCGTCTCTCACAGCGACGTGCGGCTCAAAGACGTTGTTGAGCGTGTGCAGGAAGATGATGAGGTCCGGCAGGCGGACCCCGGGGCCCAAGAGCAGTGGGGCGTTGGTCAGCAGGCCGCCCTTGAAGTAGCGCGTGTGCGCGTACTCACCGCAGTCCCGGGCCGTGGTCTCAATCAGGTGCGAGAACTGCCGGTTGCGGCCCACGAACAAGATGATGCCCTTGCGATAGGCCACGTGGGCCGTGAAGTTCAAGGCCAGCTGCAGGTGCACGGCCGTCTGTTCCAGGTCGATGATGTCCTGGCCCAGGCGGCTCCCAAAGACGTAGGGCTCCATAAACCTGCCGGAGACCCCACCCATGCAAGAGTGGGCAACGCGTGCACGGCCAACCCTGGCCAGTGGCCCCAGAGGCCCTCTGTGGCCAACCCTGGGGCCGCGAGGCCCGTGCCCTCCGGGGTTCGCTAACCGTGGAACTGGCACAATCTGCAAGCCCGCCATGAGGCAGTGGGGGTGGGATGGGGGTTGGGTCTAGCTCCTCTGCCCCGGGGGAGCTGGGTCCCATCACCGTCCCCCTAGATGTCTCCGAGCACCTCCCTCCCTGGCCTCCCTGACCCTCCAAAACATCCTCAACATGGCCATCCCAGTGAGACTCCTCTCTGCAACCCTGGAGCCCCCCGTCCCCTGCCCCCCGCTCCCAGGAGCTGCCAGCAATGGGTCTGCCCTGCTAGGGCCGGGAGCCTCAGAGGTATGAAGCCTGACACCGGGACCAGAGTGGAGTCTGAGGATGAATGCTTCTCCCTGGGACTCAGTGGCCCCATCAATGGGATGACACTCAGCCCGCTCCATGCCACCGGAACAGGGGCTGTGGACCCCAAGGATCCCGAGGCAGGAGGGCCTCCTGCGGTGCCGCTCACTGTCCTGCCCAGATCCCTGGCTCCGCCATACCCCGCCCGGGGAGTCCGCTACCTGTGCCGACAGCCTGCTTTGTGGCCCAGGTGCACGCGGGCGTCGAAGAGACTTCTCACGGAAAACAACTCCTTGAGGTTGAAGAAGTCAGAGTGCTTGAGGGGCTCACTGAGGATCCTGTCGCTCACATCTGGGGTGGGGGGAGAGGATGCCATGGCCTGTGGCCCCCCGCAGCTCCCAACGGCGGAGGGGAGCAACATGGGGGTGGAGAGGGGCAGTGAAGCCCGGCAGATGGGTCCTCTCCGGGAGACCGGCCTGGGGCCCGGGTCTGACCCCCGCTTTGCTCCTGGGGAATCCCGGTCCAGTCTTCACCCAGAAAGGAGGGGCCCGGCTGGTTTCCGAGGTCCTTCCGGCTCCCCCCAGCCACCAGAGGACGGTCCCCCCATCAGGAGTCACCTCCCAAGGAGCCAAGCCACGAGGTAATGTCTCCCTCCTCCCACCCACCCCAGGGGTGCCACCCATCAGGGTGCGGGCGGGGGGCAGGGCAGCGCCGCTACGGTGCGGGTGACCCCGCGCGGACCATGCGGGGCTGCGGGGCCAAGAGAGGGAAGCCGGCCGCCCCTTCCTTCCGGCCCGCACCCCAGCCCAGGGCGTCAGGACGAAAGCCGGGGCCCCGGGCCTCCCGCTGGCCGACGGATTCAACCCCGAGCTCGGGGAGGGGCCGGCCTTACCGGTGCTGCCCTCGGGCGCGCTGACGGCGGAGGTCGCGGCGCTCGCCAGGGTCCTGCCGCCCGGCCGGGGTCGCCCCGGGGTCGCGCTCGGCAGCAGGCGCGGCCGCAGCGGCCGGGACCAGACACCTGCGGAGAGAGCGGGCTGGAGGCGCGCGCCCGGCCGGGGTCCCCGCGGGGCCCGCCGCCCCCCTGCCGCGGGGACGCCCGTCCGGCCTCCCGCCCGCGCCCGCGGGGCCCGCGCGCACTCACCCGCGCCGAGCAGCCGGGGCACGGCGGGCGCCATAGCGCGGACGGCAGGACGGGCCGGAACGCCGCCCGCCGCCGCCGCTCCCGGGCTGCTCGGCGCGGCGCCGCCTGCCGTCCCGGAGGAGCCGCTGCAGCTGGGCCGCGCGCCCGCCCCCGCGCCCTCCGCACCGCGCGACGGGCCGGCACCGCCCGCCGCTGCCCCAGGGGCCGTCCCGTGGGACGGGCGCGCCCGGAGCCGCAGGGAGACTCCGGCCGGCCGGGGACACGACGTCCGGGCCCGCGGCGCCCAGGCACGCAGTGAGCGGCCGCGCGGAGCTGGCGCTGGGCCGTCCGCGGGGGAAGCGCGAGGCCTGGGGTCCCCCTGGGGGGACGGGACGGCGAGGAACGCGGGCGTCGCCCCCACCGCCCGCCGCCCCCGGGCGCGGCGCCTTTAAGGCCGGGCCGCCAGCGTCACGTGACCCCGCCGTCGCCTGGCAACGGGACGCCGCGCCGCCTCCCGCGGTCTCCCGCCGCAGCCCGAGCGCAGGCGCATGGCCCAGGCGAGCCCGCGAGCGTGCACGGCGGCGGCCGAGCCCCCCGCCCCGGCGCCCCCGGCGCCCCCCACCCCCCCGGCGCCCCCGGCCCCGGCCCCCCCCGCCCCCGCGCCCCCGCAGAAGACCAGCGACTGCTACCGCGTGGACGACGACCTGCCGGCCAGGTTCAACAACCCGGCGTGGTTTCGGGGCTACGGGTGAGGACGGGGTCGCGTCAGGGGCCGCCTGACCTCGCAGAGGCTCGGGCGGAGGCTCCGCTCGCCAGGCCCGGACGCGGGCGTCCCCAGGTCCGCAGCCGGTCCTGGAGCCCAAGTCAAGGAGGGGTCGGCCGTTAGCACCCAGTGAGCGAGGATGCTGCGGGCGTCCCAGCGGGGTCGGGGTGGGGGCTCCCAAGGGCAAGGTGGCCGGGAAGCCCCGCCCCCCGCTTTTGTGCGGGGGATAAGCCTCAGTCCTCCGGGCCGCGGGGAGCCTCTGCGGAATGGGAATCGGCGACCCCCCGCCCCCCGCTGTCCCCTGCAAACCTCAGACCCGCAGCGGCCCGGCCCTCCCGCACCCAGTCCCCTCTGCAGCGCTGGGCGCGAGGGCCCCTCGTCATCCTTGCGTTCCGAGAGAGGCCGCTGGGGCGCGGACGGACAGCGTTCCCCCAAGGTCCGGTGGCCTAAGGCAGAGCTGACCTGGGACTCGCAGCCGCTCCGTTAAAGTCTGTCGGCACGAGAGACCGCGGACGTGTCCCCCAGGCGCCCAGAAGTGGAGGGCGGAAGGAGAAGGGCCGGAGGGTCGGCGGCTGCGTTTTCCTTCCGGGAGGTCTTTGGGGCTTTGTCCCCCTTGGGGAAGAGCTGGGGTGGCCTCGAGCAGGGGAGGCTGAGCCGAGCCCCACGGAGCGCACGTGCACAGGCGCATGGCCACCCTGTGGCCTTCCCAGCAGAGCTCCGCAACCAGACGTTCTGAGGCTGCGGTCTGGGCGTCCTTAGAGGAACTGCAAACAGGCTGTTTCTTACCGCCAGGACCAAGAAGGCCGTCTCGGTGTACAGGACCAGTAACGCCGCCTACGGGAGCAGAGCCCCCACGGTGCACGAGATGCCGGTAGGTGGGAAGCCTGTGCATCCCGGAGCCTCTCCCCATTCCTGGGGAGGGCAACACACCATGAAGGGGTAGTGGGGAGGGGCCCCAAGTCCCAGCATCCCAGAGTGGGAGGGGGCACATCTGATCCTTCCCAAACAGGGCAGGGGATAAATAAGTGATGGAGCGACTTCGGCAGTGAAAGCTTTTACGGATCAAAAAGGTGCCTGCGGACTGGTGAAGCCATCCCGGGAGACTGGCCCCCGTCACACTCAGGCACCATGACCTCTGGCACCTTAGGGCAGTGAGTTCTGAGGTCAAGAAGAGAACAGCTGCTTTCTTTCTGGAATAATACTTGATTTTAATTAACCTGTGACCTTAAGAGGCAGTACTGGCTCATGTATCTGGTTACACAAGCCCAAGGCACACAGGTGGACATGGGGACCTGTGCACCTTTGTGGACTCCCCGCCTCCCTTTTTGAGGTCGACTTCACAGTCTGGCGGTCTAGAACCCCCTTCTAAAATCCTCCTGGTGCCCCTCCTGGGCCAGGTGGAGGGCCAGTGGACGGGCATGGGCATCCCCTGCATACCCAAGACAGTAGCGACTCTCATTTTGGGGCCTCACTCCACAAGGGCAGTGCCTCCCCACGCCCCTGGGCTGGCGGGGTAGGGGCATCAGAGATGTTTTAAAGCCCTAAAGGGATTCGACCCTGCAGTCAGGGTTCAGACTCACGGATGGCTCTTACAGAAGAAAACACTGAAGTTCAGAGAGGTCCGGTCACTTCTCCAGTTGGTAGGAGCAGGACCCCGGGGGTCACGTGGGACAGGCCATCCTTCTGTCCGCCCACGGGGAACGCAGGCACTGTCGATGATTATTCCCAGACCTCGGGTATAAACCAGCATGGTCTGGGCGAACTAGGCCATCCCCCGCACCCTGGCTTCTCTGCTTCCTAGGAACAGAGATGACATTTTCTTGCAGATTCTTTTCTTCCAGAAATGCCCGTCGGCTGACTACTCAGGTGTGTTCCAACACCCCATTAATCCGAGTGTTCCTTTTCACTTCCAGAAAGTATTTTATCCAAATTCGAGTAAATTTTCCAGACAACTTGCAGCTGGTGGAATGTTCCGGAATAATACCCTCAACGTCTCCATGGAGAAGAGCATTGTGACAGGTCCCGACAACTACATCACCCCCTACGACCGGTTCAACTTCCACCCCAGTTACAACGTCAGCAAGCCGTCCATCTGTGATTGGCCGGCCTCCTGACCCCGGCGGGGTGTCTGAAGCGTCACCCCCGCTCTCTCATCACCTGCCCAGTTGTAGGACAGACTTCACTGCTTTCCCTGAAAACGTTTTTACTCTTTAGATTAGAAAAACACGCAGACGGGGCTGTCAGGCCCTGTTTGTTCTATATTATGTCTAAGATGGAAAAGATGCTAATGGCTCGACTTTTCATTAAAAATGTTGCTACATTCTGAATTCCTGACTCACCGGGAATCAGGGAGCAGGACCGTCGGCGTCCTGGGCCCCGCGTCGTGGCCTGAGCCGGGAATGTCCGGGTAGCCGTCCTCGTGTCTCTCCCGGGAGCCGTCTTACACTCATCACAAGTGATGGAGTGGGTTTCGGTTCCAGAGCTCCCTGGCGGAAATCCGCACCAACTCTGGGAGGCCGCAGTGGGAGGGTTGGGTGCCCTGCTTGGGGGCCTTGGGTGAGGCCAGAGGCTGTGTGGGGAAGACCCACAGGAGCCACTGAGGGGCAGGCGGGGGAGGCCAGATGCGTGGAGGCGGTGATGCGTACGTGGGACTTCTCTCTGGGGGTTCACTTTCCCTTTTCATACCAAGTTAAAAAACCAGCAGGCAGGGAATGACCCACGTCTCTCTGTAGTTCCTGACCCACATTTGCTAGGATGTAGCGAGCGGGTTCTCCAGGAGGAGGGTTTCTCTGGGCTGGTGTCTTCTGCAGACCCCGCGCCCCACCTCCCTGCCCGAGAGTACGGTGTGTGGGTCGTGGGAAGCCTGGGAAGCACGGGCTCCTGTGACGTCATTGTTCCCTACCATGGATGACAGCCCATCCCACGAAAATTTTTGTCCCATGAAAGTGGGGAGAGATTAAACCTCATGCCTGCTTATTTTTTCATTAAAACCTTTTTATTATTAATATGCAAAAGTAAACATTTCGGCAATACTCTTAACGTCCACTTTGGGATGGAAATGGTGTCCACAGAAAGTCAAACACTCTTTTTTTAAAAAACATTTTATCTATTTTTTTTGACAGCGACACAGCGAGAGAGGGAACACAAGCAGGGGGAGTGGGAGAGGGAGAAGCAGGCTTCCCGCCGGCCGAGCAGGGAGCCCGATGCAGGACTCAATCCCCGGACCCTGCTAAGGAGGTAAAGCCCGATTCTGGTGTCCTTAATGGGATCCTCTATATAGAACAAGGGTATGAAAACAGCAGTACCTTTGATAGAACACAAATGCCCGTCTTCCCGAAGGACCAGGAGCGTCTCCAGCTCGGACTCCCGGCCTCTGGGTCCTGCGGCCGGGGCAATGGCCCTGCTCCCGTCTGCCCACTAGGGTTTTGGAGGATTTTGACTTCATCCCCTGGGGTGAGCCCCAGCTCTGCAGCCCCTGGGTTGGAGCCCACCTGGGATGTGCCCAGGGAGGTGGGGCTGCGGGCTTTGGACCCTGGCCATTTTAGCATGTTTTCCACCTGGAATCTTGATGTGGGGAGAAGGGTGTGTGGGTGGGCAGGCTCATGGAGGGTGGCAGGAAGGCGCCCTGGGTTCCCAGGCAGCTCGACCCCGCGGGGGTGCTGTGGGGGGCGGGACACCTCCACTCTCTGATGTGGGTCCTGACGTCTCTCGAAGTTCTCGCTGCGGTCAGAACAGTTAGCAGAGCGGGGCGCACAGCATCTGCCAACAGCGCGGCCAGGAGAGGCGGTCTTCACCCCCGAGGAGGCCGGGCCGCGTGGGGCCGATTTTTCCCACCACGAGATGAAACCCCGAGAAACAGGGCTTCCGAAGGCCTCACTGACTGGTCCCTCGGTGCGGCCGTGGGTGGGTGGAAACGGGACCCGGGACACGGGACATGTGTTCGCACGGACGCTGTGGACTTGTGCCCGGCGGCTTTCCGCCTTTCAGTTAAAGTCACTCGGAATGAGCGGTTCCAAACAGATAGGAAATGTGTCAACCCCGGGGAGCACCTCTCTGTCGAGAGCACGGAGAAGCAGAAGCCCCACAGATCCTGCAAATAAACTGTTCCCCGCTCCAGATCGGCCTCGCCCAGAGCAGCCGCGGCCGTGGTTTGCAGTGGTGGACGGTGGGGGCCTTCGGCAGGCCCTTCAGTTACTGTACAGGGACGGGGAATCGAGGCGCAGTGACTTTCCTGTCTTTACAGGGGCGCCTACGGGGCTAGCAACTTAAATGCCTGGCTCCCCAGTGCGGGTGCGTCTCAGTTTGGGAAAACCTGCTGACAAGTCAGAGTCGGCACCTTGTCTGTGGAAGAACCCCCCCTCTGCAGGCGCGGGCGCGCGGGCGTCCCTCCCTAACCGCCAGGGCCCCTCCCCTCCCACCTCCCAGACACCCGTGCCCATTCTGGAAAGATGCAGTGAGTCCCAGGATGCCCTACGGGAAGATCAGGCCTTTCCCCTTTACATTAAATGAAGGAACCTGTAGCCCTGGACTCGGAGACTCCTCCTTCCCAGGGACGGGAGTGGGTGGCTTCCTAACGATCAGTTGGACTTGGTAACGCAGCATCCCTCCGACTGCGTGGGAGGGCGAACCCCTGGGTTCCGGAGCTGCAGCTCCCGGCCTCTGCTAATTCGCTGCGGCGCTGGGCTCCACTCACGCCCCTGCTGCAGCCCTGCCTCCAGACAGGCTGCAGGGACACCTCTGCGCCGGCCCCAGCGTGCGCCACAGGTGATCTGGGGTGGGGGCGCAGGAGCAGGAGGGTGTCGGGGGTCCCGGGCATGGGCCCGTGCTGCCCAGGAACTACATAGCATGGGGGTCGGCCCCGTGGGGGTCACGGGAACCCGGGAGGCAGGAAAGAGGCAACGGCCAAGGGGGCCGGGTCTGGGGGAGAGCCAGCAGGGGCGAGGGGTGCCCAGGGCTAAATGCACAGGTGGGCCCCCTGACATCACCCCACAAAGGCCAGTCCAGGGAAAACAAGCTTCGAAAGCTGATTCGTGAGCAGTGTTTGATTTATTAGCGTTTTTAAAAACCCAGTTCTTATGTACAAAACAAGCTGATTTTTGTTTTCAAGTGTGAAGACCACTCTTTAAAAATTAAATTTAAAGCATGGATTACACGAATTGAACTGTTTCCTCCCAGAAGCACCTAAGTGAGTAAGAACTGGACGGGCGCTGGCAAAGGCGCCCGCACGCGTCCCGGGCAGGCTGCAGCGTGGGGGCAGGGGTGCCGTGCGGCTAAATCCCGGCAAATTCACTCGCGTGTTCAACGCCGGCTAAACTGAGCTGCAAAGTCAACCTTGCTCTGAGTCCATCACAGCCAAACGGCAGTGGAGAGCCATGAAGACTGGGGTCACTGCCGAAGTCTGCTGGACGGCCGCACGGCACCGCCGTGACCGCTGAGCGCCCGCCCCACGGGTTGCCTCTGAGCAGAAGGCACGGGGAGCCCCGCTCCTCTCCACCCGGCAAGGCGCTGCAGCTCGGCTCAAACACACCTCGAGGCCGGGCGCCCTGCCCCTGACCATGCAACGCGCGGGGCCAGTCCCTGGTCCTGCCTGGGGAAGGCAGGCTCTGGGAAAGCCACCCGGCGTGTCTGCTGGGTGGTGTGAGCTCACCTTGATGAGGCCCCGGTCCCGGGAGGGTGCAGGGCCTCGTGCCTGGTGCTTGCAGCGTTGGGCACCAGAACCGGCCAAGTGGCTGGATTCTTGTGTGTTCCAGTGCCCAGGCCAAGAGGAGGACATTGAGAACACACACGTTGTCTGTTACCCTTCGGATCTGTGACTAAGACTGGAGAACAGTGGCTCCCATAAAAAAGAGCTTTATTGAGCTGCTAGAATCACGCAGGGGTCGCACAGGGCTGGGTGTGAAATACCACCGGCTCAAGTGTGGACCTCGTGTGCCGCCGAGGCCTCACGTGGCATTTCCACATGCAACAGGGGACGGCCAGTCGTGCTCTCACTGGCCTTTGTGCTTTGAGATGTTTTCCAATTGAGGCCACAAGTATAGAGTCCAGAGGCGTCACTCTGGCCTCGTGGGCCAAGGCGCCTTTATGCTCCAAGTGCTGTTCGGCAGCTTCCCAGCGGAGACTTCTGCGGGTGCCTCTGTGATTCTCAGGGCGGGCCGGTGGCGACTGCTACCTTCCCGGGCGCAGCCAGCCCTTCCCAAACGCAATTGCCCTGAACTATCAGAGTCAGGTCACGTCACCCCTGGCTACGATGGTCCCATGTCTGCTCGTCTCACGCTTACCTGCATGCCATGGAAAGCCACGGCGAGGCCCGGGCCTACAAAATCGAACAACGGTTATTTTCAAAAATATTTTTTACAGCACTTAAATAATTTACAAAAAAGCTACAAAACTCAAATATTCCAGGACACATCCGTTAAGTAACCCCATCGCTCCCAGTGGACGGAGTATGTACAGGGCGGTGCAGAGCAGCCTCCGGGTTCCGTCCCGGTGTGGGGAGTGTCACACACACGCATGGGTACAAGCGGGTCTGCTTCCCAGGAAGACGGAGCCCGCGAGCGGCCTCATGGCTGGAGGGCTTTGCCCTTGGCCCCCGGGCCGCCGCCCTCCTCCACGGAGGTGTCACTGAGCTCGCTGGAGTCACTCCCCAAGGCCTCCTGGGCCTGGCTGCCTCCGCTGGTGGCCCCCCGCCTGTACCTCAGGTCTAGAACGTCCTCCTCGGAGCCCGAGTTCCTCCTGGCCTGCAAACCGCACGCCGCCTGGGACTTCCGGCCGGGCCAGTGTCCCCCCCCTTTCTTTGTTAGCAGGGGCGCGCCTCCAAACACAGGGCTGTGGCCGGCCGGGGTCTCTCTGAAGGCTGAGAAGGCCGGGCCCTGCAGGGGCAGACTCAGGGGCGGGCTGAAGACGCCGGCCTGCTTGCCGCCCCAGGAAACGCTCTTCCCAAAGTGGAACAGCTGTGTGGACAGCAGGGAGGAGAAGCCCGAGAAGGGCAGGCCTTTCTTGGGGTCCTGGCCCTCTGGCCCCTGCTCTCGCTGGCCGCCGAGGCCCCCTCTCCACACAGCCTCTCTGCCTTCTGGGCTCAGCGCCCACGTGCTCTGCAGCCCACTCTGGTGGGCGAAGTTGGCCCACGGGAGGGCGAGGCTGGCCTGCGGGCTCCCTAGCCCATCTGCTCCCGGCTTCCGAGTCCGTGGGCTCTGGCCCTGGGTCGTCACAGCAATGGCCACGCCGGGGCTTTCTGCCCGGGTGCCCGCTTCGGCTCGAGCAGGCAGCGAGCCGAGAGCACGTTCCCTGGCACGCTCGGTCCCTCTTGGGCTCTGATCTTTGTGGGTACAAACCAGTCGCTGACCAGCAGCCGACCCTTTGGCAGACAGGGCCCCCGCCGTGCTGGTGTGCCTGGCCACGGCTCTGGGGAGGCAGGCCTGCTCTGTTCGGGGGCCGCTCCTCCCGCCTGGAAGGAAGGCTCTCCCCGCACCCCCCGGGCCTCCGGCCGGTTGAGGACCGCCCCTGCCCCGCTGGCTCCGCGTGCACACCCCGGGATGAGGGGCCAGGGTGGGCGCCGGCCCCTTCCGGCACGGCAGCTCTGGCCTGGGCACACTCCCCATCCGTGGGGCGGCTGGGCCCCCTCCTGGGGCCTCTGAGCCGCTCCCGGACTCCTTCGCCTTTTCGGCCAAGAACTTCCTGATCTCCAGCTCGATGCTGTCATCACTGTCCACAGAGCTGCTGTCCTCGGGCGGAGGCTGGGGGCCAGGGGCTGCGCCTTGAAGTTCGCAGGTGGCGGCTTCACGGAAGAACAGATTCCCTTCAGACGCTCTTCTCCGGAGCGGGAGGGCCGGGGGCACATCGCCGGGGCCCGCACTGTCCGCTGCGGTTCTCTCCGGGTCTCTGCAGGAGAGGCTCAGGGCCTTTTTCCCCAGGTTCTCCCTGCTGTCTTTTTTGGGCTTCGAGAGGCAGCTTTTCAACAGGTGGGGGCTTCTGTCCGTCCATTCTCTCCGGAAGCCGCCGAGTTTATGCAAGAACTGGGGCTCGGTGGTGCTGAACCTGACCTTCCTCTTGCGCGCGGCTCTGGGGTCCCTCCACCTCTTCTTGAGCCTCCGCCTGGACCGCAGGAGGTCCTTGATGGCGGAGTCCAGGTCCTCGTCACTGTCCAGGGAGCTGCTCTTGTCCTCAGAGCTGCCCCGCTCACTGGCACCCTGTGCTGGGGCCGTGTTCCCGTGGCCGGGCCACAGGCTGCCCCCGGGACCACCGTGCTGGTCGCCCGGCTCACGTGGCCTACAGGGGATGGGCTGGCCCTTGCTCTGGCCTTCTGCCCTGGGGGCCTGGCCAGGCTGTGCGCCTGCTGGGCTGTGGTCAGGATCCCGGGCGCCCTCCTGCGCCGTCTCTCTCGCTTTCTTGGGTGTGGACGGTGGCCCGGCATGGCTGCCTCCTCTGCGTTTCCTTTTGCAGCTCAGCGACAGGCCCAGCGTTTTAGAGCTGGGGACCCCGGGGCCAGGTGGCGGTGCTGGGCTCAGAGTGGTCTGCGGGCAGCTCTCCGCTCGGGCCAGCCAAGCTCCTGACTGTGCCTTCAGGGCCAGGAACGTCCGGATTTCCTGCTCTATGCTGTCATTGCTGTCCACGGAGCTGCTGTCCCCATCACAGCGCGAGGGCACGGTCAGGGGGCAGGAGAGTGGGCTGGCGGGCAGGGGTCTCTCACTGCCCACCGCGGGGGCTGGCAGGATGGTTTTGGAAATGTCCAAAATTGCTTCGGCACACATCAGCTCAGCGGACGTGTCTGCCCGGCATGGCGGCCGTTCCGCAAGCTCGGGTTCAGCAGCTCTGGGGTCTCTGGGTGGCTTGGAGGGGTGGGCAGGGTCAGGGCCACCTGGGCTGAGGTCCACGGCCTTTGGGGCCGTGGGCTTCTTCCTGCCTGGTGTTTTCCTGCGGGTTTCAGGCAAGGCACCTTTTGTGGCATGGCCTGTGCTGCGTGTGGGAGGGCCAGGCTCCTTCCCCTCTCCGAGCAGCGGTCCGGGCGGCGGGTCTCCGCCTGCCTCCTTCCTTTTCTCCAGCTGGTACAGCTGAATGGCCTCCTCAATGCCGTCATCGCTGCTGGAGCCGGACGCCTTGGACACCAGGGCTGCGCTCTTGGCTCGCTTGGCCCTCCGCCCAGGGCCCCCGCTCCTCCTGACCGCGCCTTTATTCTGCGCTGCTTCTGCAGGGCGGGGGTTCGCGCTCTCTGGCTCGGCAGTGGCCTTGGACTGGAGGCCTCGGGGCCGTGCGCTCACCTTGGCTAGCCTGGGAGGTTTCCGGAAGAGAAAGTCCTTGCAGGCTCCCATCACTTCCTGCCGATGTGTCTTGCCCGTCGTCTCTCTGCCGGATCTAAATGCTGATCTGACCGCATTATCGCTGAGGTCTGGTTTCGCGTCCACAGAAACGTCGCACCTTGGGGTCTCGTGCTGCCTTTTCTCGTTCAGAAACTGTTCGATCTCTGCCTGGATGCTCTGCTCGAAGGAGTCGTCGCTGCTAACGCTCACCGGGGAGGCGGAGCCCCGGTCTTGGCCGGCTCCCGCGCGGCTGCCAGGGCTGCCTCCCGGGCTGGGTGCCGACGTTGGGGGACACGGGGCGATCAGGGCGCTGCTCAGAGGAACCTCCGGTCTGGGCCGCCCGCCCCGCTCCGTGGCCCCGCTCTTGGCCTTCAGGTACTCCTGGATCGCTTCCTCAATGTCCCGGTCCACGGAGTCGTCGCTGTCCGAGTCCAGCACCAAGGGGCCAAAGTCCGCGGTGTCCTCCACCCTCGAAGGGACCAAATCAGTGCCGAGACCACAGGCAGTAAACGTCGGGGTGGCGGCCAGCCTGGCGTCCTGGCCCTTCTCCGCTCTCTGGCTTCTGCGCACGGCAAGCTCATCGCTCATGCCCGGAGCAGCCTGGTCGCCCCGGAGCGCGCTGATGACCATCCGCACTTGCGCACTCACCGGAGCTCTCGAGACGCCCTCCTTCGGCTCCGAGAAGCACCCAGGAAACCTAAAGCTTCCTGGTGTGCCGAAGGCCTCCCATTTGGACTGGAGAGCGACCACAGGAGGGGCGTTCATGAGGAACATTCTAGCGGACGGGGAGGGGCGTGCAGAGTGGCGGGTCTTTATTCTGCTGCCCCTTTCACATCCTGGATGGAAAGAGAGGACGCTGGTAGGATGCCATTCTGCTGGGCCACGCGGCCACGGGGGAACCGCCCGCCGGGCCAGAGTCCAGAGGGCCGGGTCAGAGGCTGATGCCAGGCGAGCTGGTGGCGCCGGGCAGGTCACTCATGCTTCCTGGCCTTGATGTGCTCTGCGGCAGGGGGAGGCCGACTACGGAGACTGAGTGCGGGACCGCTCTGAGCCGCGGGCACCGTGTTCACGCGGGACCGCACGCCGGTGTCCCCTCCAGGCCCACGCTCCTGCTCCCGCCGTCCATCTTCTCTGTAAGGGAAATGGGGTCTGGTCCCAACGGAGGCTGTCCAGAGGTGCCGCGCGATCAGGTCCACACGTGCTTCTCCTCAGGTCACAAAGAAGGGCTTCGAGACTCTAAGCGCCGCGAGACTTTGCAGGGTCGTTTCATTCTTGACGCGACAAACAAGCTCCTGAAACAGAAAGTGACGTGAGGTGAGCCATTAAGAAACAACTTCCCCGAACGTCCCGAGTCAGTCATGTTAAAGCCTTTTTATTAAAAATGTCAGAGGTGTAGCCGTCAGGCAGTCTCATGGGCCCGGACTGCTGTGTCTAGCTCATTAGCAGAGAAGCGGCCTGTGCCGCTTCTGTCCTGTGCCCTCTTCCATCCTGTCTGGGTACTCTGAGCCCCGCACCTCAGGCTGAAGGTGGGTTCGGGCTGGTCTTGGGAACAGCGTCTAGGCCTGCTCGCACACAGCCTTTCCGTTAGAGGTCAGGGACCGCCGCTGCAGAGGGGAGCGCTGTGTGCTCAGGGAAGGGTCACTTAGAAAGTGTGATGCGTCACATGACCATTCCTTCCTAACCTGTTGCTCCTGCCTCTCCTGACCACCCACACCCCCTCCCCAAAATGGGAATGTGGAGCACACGGGATGCCGTAGACCAGCTCTGAAGCACCTGCAGGCACAGGGAAGCGACCGCCACCCATAACAGTGCCATGCTGGGCTGTCACCGCCCTTGCAACCTCACCGGGTGGGCTGGAGCGGGCCTGCCTACTGGCTTTGCTTTCGACACAGGTCCTCCTCCACCGGGAGCTTCTGTCCCGATAAGCACATCATCTTGTATCTACACACTCGGTCCTTCCCGAGACAGTGTGGCCGGCCACCTGGGCACAGACATGACCACGCAGGTGCCACCGACGATTAACCAGAGGGCACCGTGAATCCAGAAGCGCGCTCTTTGCTACTGTGGATTCAGGCCCAAAGAGTGAAACGGTTATGTGAAAGCATTTATTGCAATTCCTTGAAATTCTCAAGGCCACTTTTAGGGGGATGACATCACAGCCAACGTTTGCAAAGCCTTTCAGGGATTTTGTCGTCTTCATTCCCCCTACCCCCCAGCATCTTTTGCCCACTTTTGAAATAGACTTTGGACTATTAGACTAATAGACTGCCATGCTAAAGAAAACCAGAATCATCTGCTTCAGAGGCTGAAGGTTCAGCTAGTAAAGGTTTTTTAGTTTTTTTGATAGAGCATGAATTTAATTTTTTTAATAGAGCATGAATTTGAAATTCAAGTTTGGGAAAACTTAATCCAAAGACCGAAGACCGTTAATCGCCACGAATTCACCACTATCCGGGGCCACAGCTTGGGTGCTGGAGGAAACACGTGAAGGTGCTCGCCCCCTGTCACACTCAGGGTCCCACTGTGGCCCACGGCCTCTCCTGGGGCGTCACCCTCCGGGGAGGTTCCCCATACACAGAGCAGTGGGGACGACAAGGGTCAGGAGAGGGTCTCTGCACGGGCCGGGGGACCGGTGCCCACACTGCTGCGCTCATTGTTCGAGCTGCCTCGGCAGAGTGAACGAGATTCCGAGACGTTCGTGTCGGCCTCGGTCTGTGAGGTCTAAACCGAGAATGTTAACTCCTTAAGTAGCAATAATACGACTTTAAAAAAATGGGCCCGGGGATGAACGGGAAGGCGCTGGGCCGCCGCAAGTTCTGTACTAGGCCACAAAGCCGTGGCGTGGGACGGGGGAGAAGGCTGGTCTCTACTGACCACGTTCCCCCACTCCCCCGGGGCTCCCGGTGAGCAAAGCTCTGAACTGTCAAATCCCCTCGTGCAAGACTGAGGTGAAAAATTCAGAGGGAATCTCCAGCGACAGCTTGTGGCTTTGTAACAATCAACTACGGAAGATGAATCATTCTGAGCAACTCCCCAAAACTATACTTGGAGAGAACGGGGAGCTGCAGCTGGGGGCTCTGGCTTCGCCCCCAGAGCCCAAGCCAGGTGTGCACCGAGGCTGTGGGGGCACCCAGCCCTGCACCCCAAAGCCTGGTGGTGCTGACGTTGAAAAAGCAGTGGAGGGCACCCGGACGGACACCTTCTGAGTCTCCACACCGAGCCCCAGGGAGGACCGACTCTGGCTTGGGCTCGTCACCCGCACAGGCTGGACCCCTGCACCGAATGTCCCCAGATGCATCTCTCGGCTCACCAAAAAGCGGTTCAGCTCCTGGTCTTCCCTCTCGGGTGGCAGCTTCCCCACCCCCGGGTGCGGGAGAGGACGGGCAGTGTACCAGGCCCCAAGGGAGGGCCAGAGCCCGCAGTGGGCGTGGGCCTGCCGGGAGGTGAGGCTCTACGGGGTCGCCTCGACCCCTCCCCGGGTGAAGCTGCCAGGCCTCGGCTTGTGACTGGGGGCGTGGGGCGGGGGAGGGGGTGATCTCCCTGCCGGCCCGGCCCCCTCAACCCCCAGCCCCCGGGGCGCCCGGCCAGGTGCGCTCGAGCACCTCCCGCGGGGCGGGGCCGGCCTGCGCCCGGGTCTGCGCCGGGGATGCGCGGGGACCCGGGCGCCGGGGGCCGCAGGGACCAGGGGCCGGCCGGGGCCCCGCGACCCTCCCGGAAGCCGCGGCCCGGCGCGGGGCGGAGCCGCTTTTCCGCCGGAGGGCCGTGCCCGCGGCCGCGCTCGGGGCGGGGAGCCGGGCCAGGCCGGAAGCGCCGGCCGCCGGGCCTCACCTGCGCGCACCTGGGCTCGCCCGCCCCGCGCCGCGGCCTCCGAGGGACGCGGGGCCGCCTCGGGGGCGCTCCCCCCGCCCCGGCCAGGCGGTGGCCCCGGCGCGCCCGCCCCCCGGCCCGGCCGCGCTCGCCCCGCCCCGGCCCGCCGCCGCCCCCGGCCCGCCGCTCGCGCGCGCGCGCGCGCCCCGGGGAGGGAGGGGAGGGCGGAGTGGGGAGGGGAGGGGAGGGCCGGGCAGGCGGCGGGCCGGGGCCGGGGGGCGGGGCGGGCGGCGGCGGCGGCGCCCCCTCCCCGGACCTACCGGCGGCCGCGCTCCGGAAGCCGTGCCCGGTGGCTGGGCATCATGGGAATGGCACGGCCGAGTTCCGGGGGAGGCGCGCGGCCCGCCGGACCCCCGCCCGCGAGCGCGCGCCCACCTGCCGGCCGGCTGCGGGGCGCCCCCGCCCGCGCCCTCCCCCCCGCGGTCGGCGTCCAGCCCCGCGCGCCCCGCGCGCCCCCCGCTCCCCCCACTGCGTCCCGCCCGCGCGCCCACGCTCGCTCGGGCCCGGGACGCCCCCGCGCCGGGGAGTTCGGGGTGGCTGACGTGTGACCCCCCGCCCGCCCTGCCGGAGGCGGGGCCGGCGCTGGGGGCCGCCCTGTCCCTGGGGTGCCGGCGCGGCGCCGGGCAGGGGGGGGGTTGCGCGCGCCCAGTGAGTGCTGGAAGGTGGGGACCCGGAGGGGCGGTCCGTCCTGACGTCGGTGCTGCGATGACCGCTGCAGTGTTACTAGAAGTTCCTCCACGAGTGGCCACTGTGCGCCTGGCACCGAGCCCGCGGCGCGGTCCTCCTGCTCCCCACCCCGCGCCGGAGTGCGCCCTGAGCTCCTGGCTGAGCCTGCCGGGGGTCCTGGAAACCGGCCCACCTCGGCTCCCCCAAGCCCACGTCGCCCAGGCTGCCTGCTCCAGGGCCGGCTTTCTCTCCAGCAAAGCTGCCCAGGCCGCCAGCCGCCTGTGCCCGTAGCTGTGGCGCTTGCTCTCACCCGAAAGAGATCAGGAACCCCAGAAAGCTGAGGCTGGGCCAGTAACCCGCTCAGGGAAGCGGGACAGGTAGGAGTCGGCAAGGCAAGCATGGCTCAGCCCCTCCAGAGCGGGTCTCTGAGCACCTGGGAGTGCGGGCCCTGGGCCTGGCCTGTGGGGTTGGGGTTCTGGCCTCGCAGGGGTGGGCAGTGCGTGGCTGGGTTTGTGCACTGACCCGCAGCTGTTTCAAACGGGCAGAGGCATGTGGAAGAGACATCGCGGATGGCCGGTTTGCAGAGGGGCGGGAGCTGGTCTTCAGAAGCACCCCGGGGTCCGGTTCTGCTCTCTTCCCAGGCCATGGGACCTCCTGGCTCAGACGCCCCTGCTCACAGCCTGTGTGTTGCGGGGGCTGCTGGGGGTCCCAGGGCCCGAGCGGTGGGAGCCTGGCTGGTGACCATCTGTCACCTGTTGGCCTCCGTGGCCTCCCCCAAGATGCCTCTGGGGAGGTTGCTGGGGTTCCTTTCCATCTGGTGAGTTCCAGAGGTTTCACAGGGTGAGAACTAGAGGCTTTTTCTCACAGGGAGTGGGGGGGGGGCAGTTCTAATCTTACGGGTCTGGGGAGTTTGGGGGCCAAGTGTCAAGAAACCCATGAAAGCATTGTTGTAATGCTTCCGAGAGTTCCTTTAACAAACCATGGTTTTCACTGTGAGAGTAATAGGCGTTCATCACAAGGAGTTTGAGGAGACGGATCTCATTAATAACGTAGCTACGCAGAGATACGGACCGTAACTACTGTGGCAGGTTTCTTTACGGTTTTTAAGCGGTGCTGTGATGAACATCTCCGATGGCAAGGTAGCGCTGCCCCCCACCCCTTATCCGTGGGGGACCTGTTCCAAGACCCCTAGCGACTGCCTCAAACCATGGAGAGTGCTGAGCCCTATACGGACTCCATCCTCTCCTGCACGGCCAGAGCCGCGGTCGAGCCAGCTTGTACACGAGGCACAGGAAGGGAATGACCACGCAGCTGATAGTAAAATAGGGCCACAGTAACCACGCCCCCTGATAAAGTCACCTGGCTGTGGTCTCGCTCTCCAGATGCCACATTACCCTGGGCTCACCCTTCTTGGACACCATGCAAGGATGAGAGGCCCACACGGCGGGAGGAGGGAGGTGCGGGGCGCAGGTGCGTGGTGCAGCCGGAGGCCACTGCGGGGGGGTGGGGTGGGGGGCGGGCATCCGTCGGAAGAAGGGTCACCTGCGTCCGGACTGGGGCAGCCATGGGAACTGAGGTGGGGGCTGCTGTATGTCACTGGAAGTTGCCTGAGTGAATTCCAGAAACAGACACTGAGGGGTGACCATGCATTTTGCCAAGGTGCCCTCCAGAGGCGCCAGCTGGTGCCGTGTCCCTCACTGTGTCCCCACAGCCCCTTGTCTCCTGGCCGCACTGCACGTTCCGTCTGGTCTCGGAGAACAGGCCTTTTGTTGCTTTGATTCTGTGCCTTTAGCCCTGGAGATGGTGAGCATCTCGACTTTGCTGGTGGCTGTTGGGGAGCTTGCCTGTACACATCCCCGCGTGTGTTTTGTTTTCCTCCTGGGCTCTGTGTCTTCCTCTGACTCCAGAGCTCTGTCCCTGAAGGGACTTAGCCCATCTCTCCCGGGCACTCCTGTGCGTCACATCGATGTTTCAGTTCATCTTTTAACTTTGGAATTCAGCTTCTGCTTGTGAATGTGCGCGCGGCCAGATCCATTGGGTTTCCCAATACGGGCTCTGGCTCTGGGTCGAGGCCTAGGGCGGCTTTCACCACGCCAAGGTTTCATCAGCGTTCACCTGTTGACGGCTGAGTTTCAAAATACGAGAACTGTGTAAGGTACGAGGGCACGGAGTCCATGGGAGGAAACCAGGAGCCAAACCTGTCGTGGGAAGAGTCGGTGTCTTCAAAGGGAGAGAGTTTCTCCATGTCTGTCTGGTGCACAGCCTTCAAATACGCAGGGAGCCTCCCCACGTGCGCACGCCCGGCAGGCACATGCCCAGCCACACACGCGTGCCCGCACGCTCCGCAACCCCCACGCATGCACACATATGTACACCCACGCACACGCACATGTGCACCAATACACATGTGCGCGCACACACGCACACCCACACGCACAAACAGGTATGCACACCCCCACATGCACACCCACACGCGCACATACATGCACACACACACCCACACTCATGTCTATCGACCCTGTGCACATAGCACACACGTAGCACCACGCGCAACACCCACCCACACACGCACAGTGTGCGCACACAGACAAACCAACACGTGCACACGCACGCACACGCTCGCACACCCCCCCAAGCATCTAGACATGCACTTGTGTGCACCACGCGTATCTTCCGCTTCTGGAAGCTGCACGTCTTACGCACGGCCACTTCTTCCTGGGAAGGATGAGAAGACGCATCTGTTTTTTATCGAAACTGTCCTGGTGGGGCGCCCAGGGGGCTCAGTCGGTTCAAACACCAACTCCCGGTTTCAGCTCAGGTCCTGACGTTCGGGCCGGATCCGGCGCCCCGTCGGGCTCCGCGAGCAGCATGGAGGCGGCCGGAGCATCTCTTCTTCTCTGGCCGCCCCCCTTCCCTTGCACCCAGTCTCTGACATCAGTCAGTCACTCTTTAAAAACAAACAAACAAACAAAAATCCTCTCCCGTCCCGAGAGGGTCTGTTTCCCTTCACAGAGCTCTGATGCTCTCGTAAACGCAAATGAGAGGCGCCCCGACTCGAGGAAGCTGGACCACCCCCGAGACCCCGTCACCCTGCTGTGTCCCCGTCTGGCCCCAGGTCGTGCTCACACAACGCCTCCAGGGGCATCTCTACCAAGACTGTTGCGGCTCATCAACAGAAAGGACCCTCCAGGATGGCCCGCAGGGTCCGTGACGTCGCCGTGGGCACGCGGCTTGCCGGGAAAGATGAGGTCGCCCGTGTGCCCTGTGGGGAGTGGGTAGGGGTGGCAGCAGGTGGCCGGACAGACTCTTGTTCTCAGGCTGTGGGGAGCGACCCGCGGTGGGGACCGTGCCCGGCTGTCTACCATTCCTGCTGACCTCTCTCATGCCCTTCTCATCCCAAGGTCATGGGCGTTTTGGCTTTCCTATGCACAGAACTTAGGTGACGTATTTAGTGTGTGGGGTGACGGACATGGCCCGCGGGTCCCTCCCCGAGCCAGGGATGGGGGCTCGGCCCGCTGCAGCCCATCTTCGGAAATTCTCTTTCTCCCAGACAACTGTAAAAAGTTGTCACCTCAGGAATGGCTTTTAATGGCTTCGTTCAGTTTTACTTCTTGAGTGTCAGGTTCTGAGAATCGGCATGAATTTTTCCCAGCGTTGTCACTTGCCATTTCAGGGGCCAGCACGACGCTGGGATGGCCTGTTTACAAGGTGGCCTCCGACCCGAGAGCCCAGCGGAAGCCCCCCGAGATGCCGAGGTTCCGGAGGACCCCGTGCGTCCGTCCTATGTTGTGAGATGAGAACACGTCACCTCACATTTATTCGCGAGGGACCGGGATAGTGTCCAAATCAAGAGTCGAGGGGAACGTGATTTTCTCGCTCTGATTCTTGGCAGAAGACGGGTGCTGAAGCCCCTTAGTGGGCGCTTTTGGCAAGTTGGTTCCTGTACTCTTCCCGGGAGGCCTCTGGCACCTGGGGCCGGCGCTGGGAGGTGGTGGGACTGGGGGCACGGGGCCAGGATGAGTGGGGGGCCTTCCAAGGCGGGAAGAATGTTGAGAAAAGGCCTTTGTCCCTTTTGCCGCCCCTCGAGATGCAGGGCTGGTTGGGGGGGTGTGCTATGGACGCAACGGGGATTGGCCTGGGGACGTGAGTGGCCCGGTTTCTGCAGCCCTGCCCAGGGGCCACTTCGCGTGGGCTGCCCCGTGACTGCGGCCCGGGAGCGTCCTTCGGGCTGGGGCTCGGCCCATGGGCATCCGGCCAGCTGCCTGTGTCTGCCATGGCCTCTCTGGACTTCATCTTGGGAAGCAGCTGCCGGATGTAGTGAGGCTGCCCGCCGCTGTGTCCAGGGCCCAGGCCTGGGCTGGTCCGCGCGCTCGGTCTTCCTCAGACGTCTTATCCAAACCACGCTCTGGTGGAAGAGGCTGCAGAAAATAGGTCAAGAAATTTTAAGATTTATGTAGATCTAGCTTTGCGATAGAGACCTGAGCTGGGATTTTAATGGTCCAGATTCTCATGTGACGGCAGTTGTGATGCGAGAAACAAATTCAGGCGAAACTCGTCCTGAGGGGGCTCCGTGCTCTGGGGCCACCAGCAAGCAGAGAACATGAGACAGTTGTCACTCAGGGCTCAAAATATGTCCCCGTCCGCAGAAAACATTCTGTTTCGCTTATCCTTTGGCAGAAAGGAGAGGTGATCTGCCGCACGCTCTCTGAGGTTTGGAAAGGCAATGTAGAGAATGTTAGATCTAAAATGTATCAATTTTTAATATTTTGTATGCTTTTAAAATTTTATGTCTGTAAAGAAGTCTATTCATGTCCCTAAATATGTATTCTCTTTCTGGGCCGTGGGATGGTCAGGGGTATCCTGCAGGCTTGGTAAAGGACTCCGGGTCTGACCTACAGACCCGTGAGGGCCGCTGGGGGGGTCAGGAGAGTTCGCGAGGGGAGCTCTACCCTCCCTGTCCCCAGAGGCCCATCCAGGACCTGAAGCCCGTGGAAAGGTGACCATCCAGGAGAGAGAAGCGAGGGGCGCCTCGGTGGCTCAGTGGGTAAGCGTCTGCCTTCGGCTCGGGTCATGATCCCAGGGTCCTGGAATCAAGCCCAACATCCGGCTCCCTGCTCAGCGGGAAGTCTGCTTCTTCCTCTGCCTCTGCTGCTCCCTCTGCTTGTACTTTCTCTCTCAAATAAACAAATAGAATCTAAAGAAGAAGAAGAAGAAGAAAGAAGTGAGAGCCCAGGCCCCTCCTGGTTCCCAAAGGCCCTAACTTCAAACTCACGCCACCTTCAGAAATATTTCCACCATGGCACATTTTGGGAGAATGTGGGAATATTCCTACCCCGGAAATTGTCATTCATGCGTCGACCAGGGTCAAGAGGTCTGCACTGTGGGTGAGGCTGTGCGGTCAGGAGGGGACACGGTGGGAGCTCTCCGCGGGCGGGTGTAGACGGAGCTCCGGGTGGGCTGACTTGCACGTGCCCCCGCCCAGACAGACCCCGTCTTCCCCACCATGGGATGTGTGTCACATTTCTGCACACAGGAGGGAGATTGCCACCCCCACCACACCCCAGGAAATCCTCAGGGGGCCGAGCACCAAGCCGGTGTGACGCTGAGGGTGAGGAGGGGTGGGGTGGGTGCAGAGCCGGGGGCAGCATGGGGCAGCAGGGGGCAGGGCTCCTCTCCCTGGGTTGCCCTGGGCGTCATGGTCCCTTCTAGGTGGGGCAGCGTTCCACCTGCTTGAGTGTGACCAGAGAGCATGGCTGTTCTTCACACCCAGCGGCCCGGGCTCCCGTGTGCTCGTCCGCCCGCCCGACCCCCCTTGATTCGGGGACCGGGACGAAGCTGCAGGAGCCCGGCCGCTGCGGAGACGGCGCGGGCGTGATCACTCACGGCTGGCACCTTCTGCTCGGCTTCCGTAGCGGATGAGCCCCATTATGAGAGCCAAGTGCGGAGCTGGACATTCCAGAACCGCAGTCTGCGGGCTCCTTGGAGGAGGGGTTCTGTCCCCATATGACCTGACAGAGGGGAGCCCCATCCCGGCTGGGCACGACCAGCAGCCGAGTGACGAGCTGTTCGCTCGGCAACTTGGGCCGAGATGCCTTTCACGCCCCCCATCCCCCAAGTGCTGCCCACCTGCACACGGCCCAGGCGGGCTACCCCCTTCTATCCCCGACACCCTGTGCCACAGGAAGTCACCCTGACACAGGGGCTCACCATGGATGCAGGCTTGGAAGCAGGTCACTCGGCTGGGGGGGAGGCGGCAGCGCCTGGTCGGGCCCTGTTGGATCCCAGGCCACTGCTGTCCCCAAGGACTAAAGGGGAGGGGAGAGCTGGGCAAACTTCGTGGCTAAGAAGCTACTCGTGGTCGTGGTCGGAGGGTGGGAGCCGCCGCCCTCTCCGAGGTCCTCGGGGCTGAGGGGCCGCTGGGAGCACTGCTGTCACAGCTGAGACTCTCCCCCATGCGTGGTCCCGCCCTGGCAGCTGCCCCGATGCTGGCCTCGTGCAGACGGGACTCTACCTGGTACCTCACAGAAGCCCAGGGTCCCGAAAGCTGGGGCGACACGGAGACGGGCGGCTGGACAGTGGCTTCTGCTTCCCCCAGCACTTTGGCCGAAGAGCTGGACTTCAGACCCGAGAAGAGGTGGACCGCCTGTCCACTGGGCCTTCCCACGGCATCCACGCTGCTGTTCCTGTCCCGCCGCGGTCACTTCCAGTGCCCTCGGAGACCCCGCCTCGGCCCCCAGACTGAGGAGGCCAAGGAACTGGGAACGGAGTGTTTGTGATGGCGGGAGAGGCCAGCTTCTCAGACCGTCCCCCCCCCGAGAAACATCTGGGCCCACCTGCCCTTGCTGGAGACAGAGCTGGTGCTGGGCTCCCCGTCCTCGGGGGCCTGGAGACCCCGGGGTTTAAGGGCAGGCTGATGGCAGACAGAGCTTCGTTCAGTGTGTCCCGCTGTGACCAGGATTCTGGTCCTGTCCAGAGAAAAAGGTAGGAACTTAGTGTACGGCCGTGTCTGCTCCGACGGCATCTTCTGGCTGCTGAGGCGGGTCTTGCTCCCTGAATAGGAGCCGCAACCGCCTCCTGCTGGCCGAGGAGGCCCGCACAGGCCAGAGACCGGACGACCTGAGCTATGGTAGAGACCATTGCAAGGGACCAAAGCACACAAGGAGTTTAAAGCTGTGAATTCACCATAATATCTTTTTTTAAAAGCCGACTTGGTCAGCTCCGGGAATAACAGCATTGGGGTCCTCATTGGGAAGACAGGCCAGCCACGAGAAGAGCCCTGCGTTTTTCCTGCCATTCCGGGGGGAACAGGGCGGGGCTGCGGGGTCGCTGGCATCACGGGCTGGGCTCTCTTTACTCAGGACCCCAGCCACCAAATGTGAGCAGAAGGATGGCTCACGGCCGGGTCCCCGCCGGAGCAGCTGCAGCGGAAGGGAGTGCTGGAGAAGGCTCTGGGGGTCCCCTCCTCACTGCCAGGGATGTGGGGGTCTTCCCATGCTTTGCACCTGCAGGGGCTCCCGGAGGGGAAGCCCTTGGAACTGTGGGTCCCCAGACGGCAGCCCAGGATGTCACGGCTCACTGTCCCCACAGGCAGCCTGCAGCCTTCAGAATTCCCGTCTTCATAGTGCTCTTGGTTTGCGTGGGGGGCCCTGTGGGTCCCCCTCTGCCCTTTCTGGATTGGGTCTCTCTGCTTTTCCTGTTTCTCTCCTGCTTCCTGTCTGTGTATCATGTCCTTTCTTCTACCCCCTTGGGTCGTTGGCTCTTGCTGGCTTACTTCTAAGAATGAAAGGGGTCTCTGACCCCGTGCGCCACCCACCCTGCCCGTTGCCCAGACTCCGTGGCTGGGAGGAGTCTGGAAGGAGGGGGCAGCCAGGAGTGTCGTCACGCCCATCGAGGTGTGGTGTGGGTCTTGCCGATGTATGAAGGGGAGTCTTAAATCCTGGCAGGGGCTTTGCAGACCATCTGGAAGCCCCCTCCCCTCACAAGGGAGGATCTCAGCTGTGGAGTCGGTGTCCTAAGTCAGGCCCGTGCTCATACCACGGTCACTCTGCACCACATTTGGACTTACATTTAACAAGGGCAAGTTTATGGAGCTGGGACCTACTTGGGTTTCCTTTAAAGGCAGTAAAAGAAGCAGCAGCAGAGGAGATCTGATGTCTAATGGGGCAAAAGCTCTTACGCGGAGAGCTCTCTCATACAGGGCCGGGCGCCCGACACGGAGGAGCGGGGGCTACCCTCAGACCGGAGCTCCCTGCCTGACCCTCCCGAGCCCACAGCGCCAGCCCCAGCCTCCCTGCCCGGCCCGTCGGTACTGTTGGCTTCCATTGGATAATGATTTGTCCTGTCTCAGCTCTGGCTGGGGTATCGGCCGTCTTGCTCAGAAGCTCCCGAGACTCCATCAGTGTGTCCCGGGGGGCCAGGCTGGCGCAGGCGCACACGGCCCCTTGCCCTCCGTTCTCCCCGACCTGACTTCCAAGGCTGGGTTGACGGACAATGGTCAGGAATCTTGGAAGGACACACCCAGCAGGCATCGACCCCCGCTTTGCCCTCCACTGGGATCTGGAACGGAAACCTGCCGCTCTGCGCAGGACCATGGGGAAGCGGGTCCGTGGGCTCTGAGGGGCCCGGCCTCCACCTGCACCCGGGAGGCCTCAGGGTGAGCGGGGCCGAGCCCGGGCGCTCATTCAGGCTAGCAGCCCATCATCTTCAGGGATGTCTTAGAGTCCGAGGGTAGAGTCGTCGTCACTGGGGGCTGGGGTGGGTGGTGGAGGACTCAGGGCCGCTGGCTAGCGGGAGTGGGGTCTCTCTTTGTGGGGAGGAAACTGTTCCGGATCGGTCGGCGGTGGCGAGCCTGCACATGTGGTGAACACGCTAGAAGTCACGGGCCTGCTCGCACTCAGGGAGGTGACCGGGCAGCTGTCTGTGTTAGATCACACACAATAAAGCTGTTAGACAAACAGCTCCCACTCACCCTGCACTTTGCCCAGGGGCCTGGGGCCTCAGAAAGGGCTGGGCAAGAGCTCCACGCCTTCCCCGGCCTGCCTGCCGCACAAAGTGCTGGGGAGCGGGGGTGGCGGGGTGGCCCGAGGCAGTGCCAGGCGCCCCTGAGGCCAAGATGTGTGGCTCCAGTGTCGCCTCGGTTCAGGGGTTCGTCCCAGGCGAAGGCTTTCTGCAGCCTGGTGCCTTCCTTCCTGGCATGTACTACAACCGGCGCTCGGCTGTGTGCGGGATTCTCGAAGTCCCGCCTGGGGGAGGCCCGTGAATGTGCAGCGCGGTCTCTGAGCCTGGCGTAGGCTAGATCCTAATAGAAAGTGAAAATGGACTCGGGAGGCATTTGCTTCGTGCCTTCTGGGTGCCAGACCACGGCAATGAGGGGAAAGCAGGAGTCCAGCCCTGCCTTCTAAGAGCCACAGTGGACGGGCGATCAGGGTGGTGAGAATCGGCCAGTACAGTGTGAATTAAGGCTGGGGGAGCTTGGGGCCAGGCACACTCAGGCTTGAGTTGGAATGCAGTGAGGGGTTGCAGACGAGCTTTAAGCAGTAGAGGCGCAGGATCAGAACCTCTCCCACCCTGGGCTGCTGCATGGGGCAGGGTGGCCATGTTCAGTTATGTAGGTTGCTCACTGCACAAGGAAGGCTAATTCACACCAAGGCCCTATATGGGCAAATGGTGGCCCTGCTGGTTAGAAGGAAGGAGAGGCACAGGCTAGCAGAGAGATTGGCCCCTCATGAGATAATGGCAGGGTAGGGGGGTTCCCAGAGGGGAAGTGCAGGGGCAGGGCAACACACAAGGGTGGCCTAGGAGGGAGGAGATGCGGGTGCCGAGGAATGAATAAATGCGATCTGGGGAGAGATCACGTTCTGCTGAGGGGAAGCAGGCTATGACATCAAACAGGGCAGCAAGGCCAGGGGTCAAGGCAGGAGGGACGGCGCTGCTCGGGGAGGGTGACGTCAGAATGGAGGCCAGAACCATTCCTGGGGCTGAGCAATTCCGACGTGTGAGGGAAAGCTTTCCCTCAGGGGAACTGTAAGTGCAAAGGCACTGAGGCAGGAATGGGTTTGGTGGCTTTGGGACACAGAAAGGAGGTCCGGGCCAGTTGCATGTAAGGAGAGAGTGAGGAGGCGGGAGGCTGGAGGCTAGAAGCAGGCGGCAGAAGGCAAGAATGGCCAGCGCCCGAATCAAGCAGGCCTTGATAGTCCTCTATGAGCCCTCTGTGGCTGTTTGAAGGTTTTATTTTAATAATCCTTTTATTTTGAAATGATTTTAGACATAGAGAGAAGTTACAGAAATAGCACACATATGTCCTAACCTAGACTTCCCCATATTAACCTCGTAGCACACCTGTGTTTCTGCCTCTCGTCCTCTCTCACTACGGTTTTCACGCGGAGCGGAGAGCAAGCTGCACACCTAGACGCTCGCATGACTGCACAGGTCTTCCCTGAGCACAAGGACTGTCTCGGCGCAAGCACGGCTCAGGGACGGGAACCGGGAAGTTCATACCGAGGCAGAACGTTTATCCAGCACGCAGACGGCACTCGGATGGCACCAGCGGACCCAGCCGTGTCCTCGGGGGCGAGCGGGAGCCCGCTGTGGGGCCCAGGACGC
This sequence comes from Mustela lutreola, assembly GCF_030435805.1. Lineage (NCBI taxonomy): Eukaryota > Metazoa > Chordata > Mammalia > Carnivora > Mustelidae > Mustela > Mustela lutreola. The sequence goes on from NC_081301.1 coordinate 1,953,370, forward strand.
TCCGAGGCCGAGGCCGGGGTCTCCTTGACTCCGCGGTCTTTGTCTTCTCCACCTTGGTGGTGCTGGAGAGTTCTGCTGGAGCCAGCTCGGGCTCTCGACTGCTTTCCTTTTCTCTCTCTCAAGTTCCCTTGTGATGAGGAGCATCGTGGAAGCGAGCTTGCGTCCTCGTCCGTGTGTCCCGCCCCGCAGGCACACGTGTTCATCTGTCCAGTTTCTGGGGTGAAGGTCGCCCAGCTGGCCAGGCTGGTGTCAGGCAGAATTCTTCTGCGCGTCACGCTTTTACCCACTGGCGTTGGCATCCACTGATGATTCTTGCCAGGAAAAAAAAAAAAAAAAAGATCGCGATGATTGTCAGACGCGGTTTTCCCGTTTCCGTCATCTGTCCTTATCAGTGTCGTCCGGGACAGGCCAGGCTGCCCTTTCCCTTCCGCTGTCTAGGCAAGCGTGGACTCATGACCGTTACTTTGTGTCCTACTTTGTTATGATCACCTTTGCTGTTGTTCAAATTGTCCCAGCGTTGGCCAGAAGGATTCTGGAGAGTTCCGACGAGGGGCATCGCAGTCAGGCGCAGGTTTTAAAAGGATCCCCGTGAACATTCGGGCTCAACTACACTGGGGAACAGGGTTGACGTCAGGACTCCACAGCAGAGGCAGGTGCAGCCCTCAGATGCCGCCGTGGGCACGGTGGGGACGTGCGAGGCTGCTGCAGCCACTCTGGAGAACGGGGGGGCCCTTCCTTATGGAGTCACACAGCCCCGGATGGCTTCCGTCACCCCGCAGCTTCGAGAAGCTTGTATAAATAGGCTTGCACAGTGCTGTTCTCTGACGCCTGGCTCCTTTGCCTTGGCATGATGTTTCTGAGACCCACCCATGCTGTGTGTGTCCGACGTGGGTTCCTCTCTGTCCCCAGCATCTTCCAGTGCCCAGAAATATCCGAGTTTTATAACCCGCCTGGCTGCCCAGAGACAGGCTGTTTTCTACTTGGGACTCTCCCCCACGCTGTGGCCCCAAGGGCAGCGGAGTCACAGGAACAGTGAGGAAGGGGCTGAGGCTGAAGGCCAGGAAGCGGCTAGGAATTCTAAAGCCCGTCCCCACCTTGAGCTCTGACTCTGGCAACCCCGCTGGGACCCCTGTCCAGACTGCCTAGAGGGACAGGTGCACTCGGGCTTGAGGGACTGTGATTCCTAGATGTCACTGCTGTCCCCAGGGTTCTGGTGTGCAGACCTGTTTGAGAATCTCTCCCAGGGTCAGCTCTGCCCCCAGCCAGCCTTGCCCGTGAGAGCAATGACGTCAGAAGCTCTGAGGGCAGGTCTCGGGGCTTCCTGACTGTTCGAATGCTCAGACAGCTGGAGACCCACCCGGTTTGGGGCTGCCTACTAGGAGGTGGCCCCAGGAGATGCGGCTCCTCCGAGCCAGACCCCGAGAGGCTGCTCTACTGGCACGTTCCAGAGTGCCTGGTGACCTCTGGGAGGGCAAGGGGCTGGCTTTCCTGAGAATTTAGGTTGTGGGCTGGTGAAGGCCGTGCGCAGAAAGGGGGTTGTTACCATTCAAGTGAAGTCAGTACCCTTTCCGCTGTGGGGCGATAAGCTAGGTTTGATTTCTTTTCTTTTCTTTCTTTCTTTTTTTTTTCTTTTTTTAAAGTTTATTTATTTATTTGACATAGTGAGAGAGGGAACACAAGCATGGGGAGAGGGAGAGGGAGAGGCAGGCTTCCTACCCAGCACAGAGCCCAATGTGGGCTCAATCTTAGGACCCTGGGATCATGACCTGAGCTGAAGGTAGAAGCTTAACGACTGAGCCAGGTGCCCCTAGGTTTCTAATATGGAAGGTAGCCAGGTGAGAAGTGAGCTTCCCCGGCAGGTGGTCTTACAGAACGGCCCTGGGGGTCGGAAGCAGGGCGCAGAGCCGCCCACCCTCTTGGAAGCTGTCTGAGTCACTCTGTTCTTTTGCACACTCATCAGAGGAGCGACGGACTCTGCAGTGGGCCCCCTCTTGGCTCCAGGACACCCAAGGCTGGATGGTGCGGCCCACGTCCCGTAGGCCTCTCCCCTCCGTGCAACAGCTCGATGTCGATGGTACTCCGTTAGGAGTCTGTGGGCTCCCGCCGCTGCCTGCAGACCAGCCCCCCGCTCCTGTTCCCACAGTGGAGAACAGCCATCACGGCCCACTCCAGGAAACAAATCCTGGGGTGATTTTGTCAAGTCCCACCACCAACCAGACACCCGCAGCCTGCCTGGTGACTCGCACCGCTCTCCTGAATTCTCCCTGGATGACGTTTCCTATTTGCAAATGTGCAATCCAGCCGGACAGCACGGCCGTGTGCTGTCTTACCGGTCGGAGGACCATCCTCCAGAGTGACCTCTTTCTCTGGGGAAGACCACTTCATCTCCAGTCCGCGAAAACATCTGAGTTGTGTTCAGCAACTAATTAAAGTAATAGTGCTTGTTTGCGTTCTAGAGAGGTCAGCCGGCGGGCTGTTTGAGGATTCCACCTGGGTGTCGGGAGCGAGGACCTGGACAGCCGGGAGCCCACCAGCGTCATTCAGGACGGTGACGTAGCACAATGTCGTTCCAGCAGGCTCCGAGGACAGGGAGTTCGTCTTCAGGGGGCAAGGCTCTCTCCCGAACGGAGCCCGCGGGCTGGCTGTGCAGGCGCACGGGGCTCTCTATCCCTAAGCAGCTCTGTGGTGGCTCTGGACCAGTGTCCCAGGTCAGGACTCCCCTTGAGCAGCTTCTCTCCAGGACACCTGTCCGGCAGGCTGGACTAGCCTTTGCTGTACCCCAGACGTTCGGCCCCCGGCTCCCCCACCAGCCAGCAGCTCTGGCCTTGGTGCTGCAGGACGGTTCCGAGGGAAGGAGTCTGGCTGCCAGGGCTTATCTTTCCAACCCAGATTTCCGGTCACGGGTCACAGACCGCTCTGTGGGTTGCTTGTCCCTGGGGCAGGTGTCTACTCCAATCAATTGTGCTTAGAGGGTGAATGGCCTTGGAGGGGGAGGCTGATCCCCAGAAGGAATGCCAGGTAAGGGGGGTCAGCCGCTTGGGAAATGGGAGCCCTCTGTTGGGTATTAGATGCCCAGGAGGCACCTGGGACTGAAAATGACCCTAAAGGGACCAGCTCCTTGTCCACCGTTCACCGTTCCCATTGTGGGATGGCCGTCCACACTGTCCCCTTCGCCAGCCCCCTGGCATGCTGGATTGCAAGCAGGGGCGGGAGTGGCTTCTACCCCACACAGCTGCCCCTTCCAAGGTGGCTTTGCTGCTCCTCTTGCCTGAACTGGAGTCGATTTCCACCCCTTAGTCCTGCGTTTGGGCTCGCGGCTTGCATGGGCTGGTGGGGCTCGGCAGAGGCGATGTGCGCAGGGGCCTGAATGCCCTTGCACACTGGGGCTCGCTGATCATGCTGATGTGGGAGCCCCCCGACCCCAGTGGGAAGAAGCCCAGGCTGACAGATTGAAGCGTTCCTGGCCCCAGAGCAGGAAGGAGCTTTCCCAGCTGAGGACAGGGCGGTCATCCGGGCGCCGCCAACCCACCACAGGCCGTGGAGGCCTGAGAGCAGCTGGCACCAATAGAGGAGCGCCCAGCTGAGCCCGGACTGCTGACCCACCGACTCGAGCACGGACCGCGGCGGGTGTCCGGCAGGCCGTGAAAGCCGGCTGAGACGGGAGCCGGGATCTGGAAGTGGGGGGCCGAGAGCATGTGGGTCCAGGCGGCAGGCAGAGCGGGAAGGAGGCGGGCAGACGGACGGTCAGCAGAGGCTGGGGAATGGCGGGCCGTTGGCGCAGCGCAGAAAGGCGGCAGGAGGGCTTCGGCTGGAGGGAAGACTGCGGCACGGGGCTCGGCCGCCGGCCCGATGCCGTCCGCTGCGACACGGAGGGTGGGTCGTGTAGCCGGCCGACTCGCCGATCCGGCTCGCAGGATGTCAGGGAGCTCCCGGCAGCCGCGGGAGAGCCGGGCCGACACGAGCCAAAATGAGAGCTGCTGGTCTGCACGCAGCACGTGGGGGACACAGAGCAGCCTGGATGGCAGGACCGACAAATAGCACTGCTTTCCCGCTCCCATCTCTCCCTCTGGCAGAAGAGGACGGAGGTAAGAAACGACCGCCTGACGATCAGATTCAACAGGGAGCGCAGGCTCCGGAGAGACGGCCGGCGGTGGCCCGCAGACCAGTAGACCCTCCCTGGGAGACCCGAGAGTTTCTGAGTCGTTAGGGCCCCCACCCAAGCTGGGGAGGCCCGTCTACAAAAGAATTGACAGGGGGACCTCGGTTGAATGAGCTGAAGTTGTATTTGTAGGAAATTCATAGTTTTTTTGTTTAAAAATTTTTAATTTTATAATTTTTAAAAAAGATTTTATTGATTTCTTTGACAGACTTGGAGAGCACAAGTAGGCAGAGAGGCAGGGAGAGGGAGAGGGGGAAGCAGGCTCCCTGCAGAGTGGAGAGCCCGACTCGGGGCTCTATCCCAGAACCCTGGGATCATGACCTGAGCTGAGGGCAGAGGCTTAATTGACCGAGCCACCCAGGCGCCCTGAAATCCACAGTTTTAAAGGTGACTCAACGGCTGGAGACACCAGAGTGTGACCTGAGATGGCTTGAGCTGCAGGAAGGCTTCTCAGGGCACGGTTCTCTCTGGACAGAAACCCGAGAGAGGAAGCCCGTCAGCAGCCAAGGGACCCCTGCTTGTGGAAAGTCAGGACCCCTCAGTGGGCAGAGCTCTGAGGACGGTGGCTGCAGCTGTCCCGTGTAAGGAAGCACACTGTCCTCACTGCCCCTCCCGGTTCCCCCACTGGTGCTTCCTGAGTGACCGTAGAGGAAATGCCCACCTCCAAGGGGTTTCTCCCTGAGTATGATGCTGGGCGACTTCTCCCCAGGGTGAAGCGCCCACACAGCTGACCAGAGGAGACATGCACAGGGAGAAGCCGAGGAGGGCGGGGTCCCGGCGAGCAGGGAGGGTCGTGGGGGGCCGTGGGGGTCACGGCCAGCGAGAGGGTCCGCGTAGGAAATAGCACTGTTTCAGGGTAGCGATGTCTGATGGTGAGCCTCTAGTTTCCCTGTCTTGCAGGGTCATCTGCCGTCCGTAAGGAGAACGCAGGAGGTCAGAAGGTCCGTGGGCTGCACTTCGCTATTTTTAGCCAGGTCGTCTCGGGGTCGGTTGTGGAATTCTGTGCAGACCCTGTTTGCACACGTCGTAATCACCCACTCTCCTCCCGTGCCCGCCGGCGTGCTCGCACACTTCGGGGGGCAAGCGCAGCCTGTGCCTCCTCGCCGCGAGCAGTCCAGGCAGCGTTCCAAAGCGGCCGCCCTGCTCCCGCTCCCGCTGGCGGCTGGGGTCCCAGCCCCCCGAGTCCTTGCCGACATGTGTTGCTCCGGTGCCGTGGACAGGAGGGCTCCCCGCAGCGGCAGGGGCCCCTCCAGGGCCTCCCGAAGATGTCCCGCACGGCCTCGGGCGGGTCCGTGGTCATCGCGAGAGCTCCTGCCCGTTCCGGTCTCTTGTCTGTGCTCCCATAGTGTGAATGATCCTCGGCTCATTAATTTATAGCGTTCCTTTAAATAACGCAGGATGACGGCGTCGGGCGACACTCGCCGTAACGGCTTCTCCCTCGCGCTCCCGCTTGCTGCTTCATTCTCAGGGGCCGCTTCTTGTGAAGAGAAGCTCTTCGTTTTATGTCGTTGAAATGTTCAGTATGTCCCTGTATGATTGACTCCTTTTGCCTTGGCCCACTCGGGGGTGAAAAGTTGTTTTTTTCCAAATATCCTTTAAAATCTTTATATTTTTATCTTTCACGTGTAGTGCTACAAGCCAGAAGCGGGACTGATTTCTGTGCACACCGTGTGAGCTACGGATTGCGAACATTTGAGAAATGTGAGTATTTTTTTTTAAAGATTTTTTTTTTTTAAATTATTTGAGAGAAAGAGAGAGACTGACAGAGGGAGAGAGGGAAGCAGACTCCCCGCCTAGCGGCGAGCCCGATGACCTGAGCCAAAATCAAGGGTCAGATGCCAACTGACTGAGCCACCGAGACACCCCCCAAAATATGAATATTTCTCTGCCCAGAGCCACTACTTGAAGAAATACTTCCCTTCCCAGTGCTCTGCCGCGGCACCTTTGTCATAAATCCACTACCCGCTTTCGCCACGAGCTGTTTCTGGGATCCATAGTCGATTACCAAACCACGCTCTCCCAGCTCCTTAATTGCTGTCTTAATTACTCATTCAGCAGCTGACGGACAGTCTAATTTGGGGCAATTACGCGGTCATTTGAGTATGGCGTCCTTTGCTCAGTACAATACATCAGAAATCCATCCGTGATTCTGCATGCCACGACGAGACCGTTCCGTGGACGGGCTGGATGATAAGTGGTCGAGACCGTTCCGTGGACGGGCTGGACGATAAGTCGTCGATGTTCCCTGGTTCATTTGTCCTTCGCCGGCTGGAGGACATTGGGGTTGTTTTCAGTTTGAGGCTATTACGAGTAACACACCCCTATGTCCCCTTTTCTTGGGTGGATATCAGAGAGTGGCATGATTGGGTCATACGGTGCATTTTCACGAAATCGCCAAATTGTCTGCTAGAGTAGCTGCCTTCCTCCCGGCAGCGAGGGGGAGTTCCAGGCTCTCCACGCCCTCCTCCGTCCTCCGTGCGCGCGCGGGTCTCAGTGATTCCGAGTGGCGTGCCGGAGCCTCTCGCCGCGGTCTCGCTCTGCGTCTCCTAATGACAAAAGACGGCGAGTCTCATTTCGTGTGCTGTTTTGTCATCCACCGACCTTCTTCAGTGAGTCCACCCCGGTGTTAAGGTTAACAAATTGTTGTGTTTTCATGCTTACTTTGAAGTTCTTCTATATTCTGGATACTCAGGTCGTCCATCTGTTATGCATTTTGCAAAAAACGTCCCTCCAGCTTCAGGCTTCTCTTTTCACTTGCTTAACGGTGTGTTTAGAAGAGCTGACATTTTTCATTTTTTTAAAAAAGATTTTATTTATTTATTTAACAGAAAGAGGCGGTGAGAGAAGGAACACCAGCGGGGGGAGCAGGAGAGGGGGAAGCAGGCTCCTTGCAGAGCAGAGAGCCGGACGCAGGGCTCGATCCCCGACCCTGGGATCATGACCTGAGCTGAAGGGAGATGCTTAAAGGCTGAGCCACCCAGGCGCCCTGATATTTTTCAGTTTTGGGGACGTATAATTTGCAATATTTTTCTTTTATGATTTATACTTTTGATGTCACACCTGAGAAATCCATTAAGAGACATTAAGATTTTCTCCTATGTTTTCTTGAGGAAATTGGAGTCTAAAGTTGGACGTTAGGCTTATGAGCCATTCCAAATTAGCTTCCGTGCATGGTTCAAGGTACGGGCAAGATTCTTTCTTTCAGCATATGGGTCGAGCTAACGGTCCTAGCACCACGAAGCACCCGTCTCTGTGAAACTGCCTTGACACTTCGGCTGAAGAGGAGGTGGTTGTGCGTGTTTTACGTCTGTGTCTGGTTCTCTACGTCATTCCACAGACGGACGTGTCCGTCTTTCTGCCAGCTCGTCTTGTTGGCTGTCCTGACACCAGGGAGGAGCAGTTCTCCCCCTGTACGTTCCTCGTCTGTCTTCGAACAGCTTGTGTACTTTTTAAAATTTTTTTCTTTTTAAAGGAATTTTAGGAATATTTAGAATGTATATTTGTAGCAGTTTTGGAAAGATGCGTTTTTCTTAGAATCTGCCCGTGTCATGTAGTTTTCGAACCTTGCGGACTAAAGCTTGGGTGTAAGACCCTGTATGTCTTTGGCACGTGGACAAGATTTGAAGTGATGACCCCTTTCCATTTTCGGTGTTGGTTACCTTGTGCCTGGTGCCTTCTCTCTGTTTTCAATATCGATCCCACCGTGGATGTGTCACTTACAGTCATTTTTTGGAAGAACCAAGTATTTGACTTTGTCCACTTTCTAGGAAGTGGTTTTCTAGTTCATTCATTTCTACTATTATTGGCATTATTTCTTCCATTTGCTTTGGGCTTAGTTTACTCTTCTTCTTCTTTTTTTTAAATGAATGCTTACTCATTATTTTTTAACATTTCTTATTTATTTTTACATACTCCCCAGGGCTATAAATTTCTAGGCATGACCTAAGCTGCACCTCAAGTTTTTAAAAACATTTTTTAATTTAAGGATTCCTTATTTATTTATTTGAGAGAGAGCAAGAGCAAGAGCGAGTGAGTGAGAGAGAGCGCACAAGCGGGGGCAGTGGCAGAAGCAGGCTCCCCGCTGAGCAGCGAGCCCAGGTTGGGGCTTGAGCCCAGGACCCTGAGATCATGACCTGAGCAGAAGGCAGCGGCTTAACCTACCGAACCACCCAGGCGCCCCTGCATCTCAAGTTTTGATATATTAGGTCTTTATTATCATTCAGTTAAAAATATTTTTCTAGTAACTTTATAGTAATTTCTGAGCATGGGCATTTCTGAAATTAAAAAAAAAATAAGTAAATAAAAGAATTCCATCTTCGTTTCACTGTTTTGGTTACATGTCGCTTTTGACGAATTATCCCAAAAAGGTGGTTTAAAATGACAACAGCAAATCGCATTGACTTTGCTCAGGACTAGAAGTTTGGGGGCGGCTCAGTGGGTGGGACTCAGAGGCTGGGGTGCATCCTCTCATGGGTCCATCCGGTCCCCTGTCTAGCCATTGACGGTCCACTGCTGGGGGTCCCCGGCAGAACATCTTCAAAGGTGTTCTCAAGTGTCCTCATGAGTCCTTAACTTCCTCACAGAACCAGGCTGGTTTGACAGGAAGATCGTTCTGAGAAAGAGCCAGCTGGAAGTGGGGTCACCTTTTAAACTTTGCCTCGGGTGTCCCCTAGCATCAGTTCCACTGGATTCCTGTCCTCGAGGCAGCCGCAATGACCCATCAGGTCCAAAACCAGGGAATTAGACTTCTCTCTTAATAGGAAGTGCCAAGGTTCTGGAAAACTCTGGAAAAGCAGCAGCATTGTAGCCATTTTTGGAAAATACGATCTGTTGCACTCATTGTAGTCAGAGAACATACTCTGCACGATCTCAATCACATTTTTTTTTGAGACTCTATGATTCATTTTTGGAAGCATTTGAGAGGCATGTGTACTCTGTAGTCATGGGAAGTAATAAAACGTCAGTCAATTTTGTTTGCACGTTGATCAATGTCCACACCGATCTTCTGTCTGATTGTTCTATTTACTGAGAGGATATGTTAAAATCTCCCATTATGATTGCAGATTTGTCTGTTTTTCTTTGTTTCTTTGGAAGTTTTTGCTTTATGTATTTTGAAGCTATTTTATTAGGAACATAAAAACTTAGCATTGTTCCATGTCCCTGATGGATGGATTGTCTCATCAGTTCGAAGCGTTTCTCCTGATCTCCAGTGATGCTTTTGGCTTTTTTTGAGTTTATTTTCCTAATGTCACTAGAGCGGCTCAGATTTCCTTCGGTTAGCATCCTGTGCCACCCTTTCCCGTCCCTGTAACTTCGTCCTTCCAGATGCTGGCGTCTGGGGGTATTTCCTGCCCAGACTCTCTGCTTCCCCTGCCTCCCCCCGCCCCACCCTAACCACCCCCCCAGCCTCATTGATAATTCCAGGTCGACTCTTACTTACTTTGAGCACCTTATTAAGTTAATTAAGTGCAAATACTTTAAACAAATCCATCCGGTACTGTGCACGGAGAGGACACATGTTATCACATTTTTATTTTTAAAAAGAAAAAAGAACCGGGCGCGCCTCCTCCTTCCTGGATGCTTTGGTGTTAACACTTGTTCCTCAGGAATGAGGCAGGGTCCGGGGACGTCACTCCCGCCCAGCCCGGCCCGGCCTCCTCTCCGGGAGCCACGTGCTCCTCCGGGTCCAGGGAGCCTCTCCGACGGGAGCGCTCCTTCCCGGGTCCACTGGACACGGAAGGCCCCAGCTTCAGATCCCCCTCCCCTCAACCGGCCACTTCACCCACACCTGCCGGGTGGAAGAGGCTGTTGAAAATGTGTCAGGAATGACCAAGCTGGGCCCCAAGTGGGAACCCGAGAGGCTTCTCCTGCGCCGATGGAGAAAATGAGAGAAATGGAGGCATGCACGTGATGGGAGACGCCGGTCCGACGTGCACCCGCCACGGTCTGTCCCACGGGACCCCTCCCTGTGGGACACGCGCTTTGTAAAGGTGATTCACAAACACCTGCCCCCGGCTGAGCGCACGGGTCCCTCCAACCAGACGCAGGAAAGATCCACCATCTAAGAAAAGAATGCCCGCCCAACTAGCAGTTCTCATCGGAGGCCTCTTGGGGACCCCGGCGGGAAACCACCCAACCCCCGGGGTGAGGGGGGCTGCGGCTGGGGACCCGGCTTTCCGTGACTCTCTCAGGAAAAGCAGAGCGGCCGTCTGAATTTTGGCAGGAAGACATAGAAGAGGTTTTATAGTTTTGTGCAAAAATATGTTTACTACTGAGGGAAGAGCTCCCCTCCCCAGCGAACTCCCGCCTGGCAGAGCCTCCTGGGATCGGGAAGGGTGGCTGCTCGTCTATCCTGACTGATTTATGGCACCAGGAGAATTAATTGGTTTAAATGTTCCAGCCCGAAGGCGAGTTTCGGCTGATGGATGTGATCTGCCATAGGAAAGGTGGTCCACAACTCTTTGTGGGATAAACCAGGCTGCGCAGGCCTGGCGGGCACGGCGAGGAGGCAGGGCACGAGTCCCGACTCCCAGGGGGGACTGGCAACCCTGCTGTCACAGCTGGACTGCCGGCCGGGGCACGGGCCCTCAGGGAGGACGGGCAGGTGAGGAAAATGCTCTCTAACCCCACACCTCCCAACAGCGGGGCAGCAAGCGAAACGGTTTTCAGCAGGGCTTTGCATGTTTTGGTGCAAATGCTTCCCTCTGTTAAGTGTATTTTTTTTTTTAAAGATTTTATTTATTTGACAGAGAGAGAGATCACAAGCAGGCAGAGAGAGAGGAGGAAGCAGGCTCCCCGCTGAGCAGAGAGCCCAATGCAGGGCTTGATCCCAGGACCCTGAGAAAGAGGGAGGCAGAAGCGCCCCAGAGCCTCTGCTTGGTCTGCGAACCCCGGCCGAGGCTGCCTCCAGGCTGCTGAAAGCTTCCTTCCCCGTGAGCCTGCGAGTCTGCGTCTCTGCCTCTTGCGGAGGGTAGAGCTTTTCCAGCAGGCTCTGCACTTCCTGTGGATATCGCTGTTCACGAGGGCTTTACACGGGGCAGCTCAGACATTCGCAAGACGTGAGTGTCTAGATGGGAAGCGAACCAGTATTGGGTTGTTCAAAAGGGAAGCGATGGGACAGCCGTTGGTCATGAAGAGCTGATGTGACTGTCTCCCAGCCTTTGCTGTGGGGGATGGTTTTCCCATGACGTCCGGGGCCCTGCAGGGAGCTGTCCCCAGGGTGGGGGCACCTGCTCTTCGCCGCTCCCCTGGGCTGGGGCCTCTCCCGGCCGGGGCCAGGTTCAGGGAGGGACCTTTCCAAGAGGGACCGTCCCCAGAGCTGGTGTTCCAGGAGCATCTGGTGAGGGCTTCCCATGTCTTGTGGCTCCCCTGCCCATCGTCTGTGGGAGGAAGCAGCCACAGCCCACCCCACTCTGGGGAGAAGGACAGAGACCCTGCTGCTCAAAGGGAAGAGGGCCACAGGCTTTGGGGCCACGTTTTATCGCCACCGTGCGTGAGTCCCTAAGATGTCTTCAAGCCTGGAAGGTAGCTTCATGGAAAAATTCCTAGCGAGAGAACGCACCCTGTCCTTCATGTCTGGGGATGGAAAGATCATAGGTCCGGAACACTGCGAATGAATGGTGACATCCAGAGCGCACCCCAAAACCGGGAGCTCTCTGGATCTTTAAATCACCCGAGCCTCCAAAGCTGGGTCCCTGTGGCCGCTCAGAGCACCCTCCAAGAGTGAAAGCACTTAAAAAAAGTTTGAGGTGAAATTCATGAAACGTAAAAGGAATCTTCTTAAAGAATACAATTCCGTGACATTTTACATGGCACAGTTTCTGCAACGATGTTCTGTCTCTGGCTCTGGAACATCCCATCGCCCTCTTTCCCTCCCCGGGAGCCCCCGTGTACCTTCTCTGGGGACTGGCTTGTTCTGGGCATACTTCAGGGGCAGGGGTCCTAGAACATGTGGCCTCCGTGTCCCCCTCCTGCCCCTAGCATGGTGTTTGAGGTCCGTCCGTGGCCGAGTGACATTCCGCTGTTGGGTTTATCCATCTCCCCATGGAGGGACATTTGGGTTGTTTTCATATTTTGGCTGTTGTGAATAGCGCTGCTCCGAAGGTGGGTGGGGAGGTTTCTGTCTGAATGTCTGCTGTCAGTCATTTTGGGAGAGCACTTGAGAAGGAGAGAGAGACAGACAGACATAGAAGAGCCGGCGGGGCCCACGCTTCACCCACAACTTTGCCAAAGGGTGCTGGGTGCCAGGCAGCTGCTGGGCCGGCGGCTGGCCTACGCTCCCGGGTTGGAGCCCTAAGCCCCAGAGCGACTATGGCTAGGCCTTGAGCGGGCACCTAAGTTTAAATGAGGTCATGAGGTGGGGCCTTGATGCCACAGGGCTGGTGTCCTTATGAGAGAGAGACGGCAGACCCCGTGTCTGCGAGCCTGCTCCGAGGAAGGGCCACGGGAGGCCACAGCCAGGAGGCGGCCTCCCTACGCCAGCAGGCCAGGCTTCGCCGGAAACCAAGTTCACCGGCCCCTGATCTGGGACTTCTGGCCTCTGGAACTGAGAAAACCCAGCTGTGAGTTTCAGGCGCCCCGCGTGTGGGATCTCCCCAGATTAGCGCGCCCCTTATTCTGGAAGCACCTCTGGTGCCGGGTGAACCCAGGGCGATCTCCGGGGGCTGAGAAGGGCCTCACCCCACCCCCACCCGCCGCGTGCCCATCCGCATTTACTTAACGTTTGATATTTTGCCCCGTGTGATCCTTTCGCATCAACTTAGATTTAAAAATTACATTAAATATATTTACAAAATCCCCCTTCATGAGATTTTTAGTGTTTTCAGTTATCCTGTGCTCAAGGCAGGTGCCTCCCTGGCCTTCCCTTCCCAGAAGCTCCTTTTTTTTTTTTTTTTTTTTTTTAACAAGATGAGAGCTGTAATTGGCATATGACGGGATGTTAGTATCAGGTGTCTGCATGCCGCGGTTCCTTATCGGCACAAACAGCAGCGTGACCGCCGCGCTGTCCGGTGACCGTCTGTCACTTTGCATCATTACAGGACACTCAGTGGCTTTCAAACATGCGGTGTGGCCCGATGACCACTGACACCCCCGGGCCTGCTTGTTGCAGGGCCACACCTCTGACCCCTGCCCCCCCACCCCCTAGCCACGGGGGCCAAAGGCACCTGTCGGAGCCCCAGGAGCGGCCTTGGGCGGAAATGCCGGCTGGGGCCCAGGATGTCCGGCGGAAGAGGCCCGGGGGCGGGAGGCGCAGGGCTGTTGGCTCCGGAGCCTGAGCCATCCAGCTCCGGGACCAGGAGCAAGTCCTTCCTGCGTTTCCTGGCATCGACCAGGCGCTTCTCTTTTCAAAAAGGGCCTCTGCGGCTTTTCTGGTTCGCGTCCCCGCCCCTGGCAGGTGCGGGAGGAGGGATCTTTGGTCCGTGCTGTCCCCTCCATGGGACGATGGAGCGGGGACCGTGGGTGTGAGCGACCCGCACACCCCGGCCTTTCCACTTAGGGAAAATGCAAAGTCGCTCACAGTGTGTTCACATAGGTGGGGTCGCGCTGGCGAGAACGGGGTGTCCTGGCTGAAGGGAATCTGTTCCTGCAACTCCTCTCCCTTGTTCTCGCCTTTTTAAATGCGGCACAGCACTGCCCCGGGAGCCGGGGGCCGGGAAGACTGCTCTGTCGGCCTGCGGAGGCGGTGCTGCTGCCATCACCCCGGGAGGGCTGCACCCCGAGGCCCCGTGGCAGCGGCCCGCTCCTTGGGCAGGGCTCCTCTCCCAACGCAGGAGGGTGTGGGGGCAGGACGCCTTGACGTGTCCCTGCAGTGGAGGCAGCTCCCAGAACCCGCTCCCTGACCCCTGCTCCCCGAGGCAGCCCCCCTCCACGTCTGACGGCACTGGCAGCCGGGTGCCCCGAGGACAGCCAGATAGAGCTGCTGACTCTGCAGGCCCTTGCCGGGCTCTGGGTGAGTTCCCAGTCCCGCAGAGGGGGGACCATGTGGCAACCATGACCGCCTATCACCAGGGGGCATCGTATGGGGGCAGAACAGGGGGCACCTGACAGCCTGGAGGCCGGTGAGAGGTCCAGTGCTGGACTCACAGAGGAGGTGATGCCCAAAGGGAGCTTTTAGGTGGGCAGAAAGGTCAGGAGGCGGGGCTTCCAGGTAGAAGGAGCCCCAGGGTGTCAGGTGTGCAGGGGGCATGGGGGGCCCACCACCTCAGCAGGCCTGGGCTTGGCGGGTCGGGGCGGAGGCCCATGAGGACTGCTCCCTCAGCTAACACTTGCTGCACATGCCTGCCATGCGGACCCGTGTGGCCTCCACCGCTAGCACCTCCATCAGGCCTTAGCTTGGTGGCGGACGGCAGCTGGACATCGGGGGGCTTGGGGGGCATGCGGAGGGGGCCGGTAGGAGCCGTGGAGGGAGGTCCCATGGGCAGCAGATGCCCACGCAGGCCCTTTCAGCCGTGGGGACATGGCGCAGCGAACAGAAGGAGACCAGGATCTCAGACCCGGTGCGGACCCAGATTCTGCCCCGGGAACCCCCAAAGCTCCCACGGCACCTGTGGCCGAGCTGACAGATAAAGCTCACTCCCTCCCAGCTCTGCTGACCCCGCAGAAGCCCACGTGGGCAGATTTGGGTGAAGGAAATCCTGGGGAGGAGGAGAGACAGGGGCTGGAGACAGGGTGACCTGCAACGCTGTCTTTGTGGCTTTCCAGGGGCTTGGGACAAGCTGGGCTCCCTCGGCCGTGGGGGAAGGCAGCACGGAGTCCTTGGAGTCCTCGTCAGGAGGGTGCCGTCAGAGGCCGCCCGCGGCCAAAATGCTTCCATCCATCCGCACTCAGGAGGGAGCACCCAGTCCCCAGGGATCTGCCTTGTCTGACCTCAGGCCCATTTCTAGAACTTTCTCAGCAACGGGAAGAAACGCCTGGGGCTTTGCGGAGACCTCTCAGGGCGCGGGCGTCCCTAGAAAGCAGCGGGAGGTGAGGCTGATCAGATGGTTGTTTGTCCGCTGGGGCAGTGGTTCCGTTGCCCCACAGAGGGCGGTGCAGACAGCACGAGGCTGGCCTCACCTCCCGGAGGCTGGAGTTCTAGGAGGTGTGGGCAGGGCTGGCTCCTCCCGAGGCCTCCGTCCTGGGCTTGCAGATGGCCGTGTCCTCCCTGTGCCGCACACGGTCATCCCCCTGAGCGTCTCTGTCCTAGTCTCTCTCCTAGCAGGCCCCCAGTCAGGCTGAATGTCACCCTCATGACCTTATTTCTCCTTGACCACCTCTGTGAAGACCGTGTCTCCACACACAGTCGCGTCCTAACGTGCTGCGAGTCAGGACTCCCACAGAAATACGGGGCTGCCCAGATGGGCCCACAACAGGAGGTGTGGTTCCAGGCCAGCAAGCCTGGAGCCGAAGGACGGGGACGCAGGGCACGTGGGGTGCAGGTGGTCCGGGAGCGGCCACGCGAGCTGTGGGGAGGGAAGCCCCGCTTCGGAGCTGTCCATCGGGGGTGGAAGGGACGGATGCTGTCCCCTGGCTGGCTCCTGTGTCCTGTGTCTTGTTGGTCAAAGCCTGTCCCTCTCCCTGCTTGGCCTGGGTTGGCCCCGAGCCCCTGGAAGCCGATTCCGTGCCCTGCACTGTGGCTCTTTGCCAGTCTGGGCAGGGCAGGAGGCTTGTGAGCGCGGCCGGGGAGAGCTAGGCTGCTGCGGCCCTGGGTGCGGGTGTGATGGCGTCCTCAAGCTGCTTCCCCTCGGCGGCTGGGCTTGTTGCCGGGATCGGCCCAGGCCCGGGGGTGTGGGAGGGCCTGCGGCTCCCGGCTGTGAGCCTGGGGACACCAGCTCTGCCCTGGCCCCCACTGTGTGTGGGGCGTGCACTCCGCCTCCCGGAGGTGGTTCCTTCCTGCCACAGAGGGGGCAGCAGGCCCCGAGGAAGGTGTCCCACCCGAGGCGTCCCAGCACGCCTGGCCTCTGACACCCGACAGGGACTCCTGGAAGCCCCTCCCTCTGCGGCAGCATCGACAGCGGTGACAACAGTGGGGAGGACCACATGTCCTTCCAGGTGCACAGCCCGAAGCTGGAGCAGGGGCGCGTGTCAGCAGGGAGAGGGCGAACCTCTTCCCCGTGAGCAGCCTGGGCTCCGAGGGTCCCATCCCCGCGCATGGTGCATGGTGACCGCGTCCCTTTTAGGGCTTCTCCCGGCCCTTTTCAGGAGCCATTGACGCCTTCCACATCACCCTTGTGCTTCTCCTGGGGCTCACACGTTCTGGGGGCCCGGTGGCACCCGGGTCTTGGTAGTGGGCGAGGTCAGTCCTCAGCTGTCCCCCCGCCGGCCCTCTGCCAGGGTGCAGCCCATCCGCTGTCCCCTCTGGCTCCGGGCACCTGTCAAGTGCTCCGTGGAGAGTATGTTCCTCGCGTCCGAGTGTGAGTCCGGACGGCGCACGGACGTGCGTACCATCCGCCCGGAACCTGATGCCTGCTTGGGGTTAAGACGTGGAACCGACCTAACACGGGCTGCCCCATTGGGCGTCCACGTGTTCTGTGTGTCTTCTCCAGGTTTTCCCGGAGTCTAGCTCAGTGTCCGCGGGTGAGAACCAGGGCACGGTGGGGAGGCTGGCCCAAGGCCACAGGGTGACCCTGTAGCTGGTCCCTTCAGACACCTGTTTACATGCAGACACACCTTCACAGGCGTCCCTCCACGCGGAGGGAAAGTCAGGGGCTCGGGGGCCTCCTGTCTGTCTGTCAGTTGTGCTCTGTGTCCCCCTCCCGGCTTGTGGGAAGGTGGCCTGCCGGTATCTGTTTCTGGAAAGTCCATTTGGTGGCGCGTCTGGTTCTGACCCACTTGGACACGGGTGTGAGCAGCTCCACTGGGCTGAAGGTTCCCTGTCCCCGCGTGGGCTGCCCAGAATGGAGGTCCCGCGGACGGAAATGGCCCCACTCATCTCTTTCTTGTGCTGAGCGTGGGCCGGCGGGGGCCCCAGTGGGGACACCAGGACGGCGGAGGATAGCTCGGGGTGCAGACTAGCTCTAAGACCCCATCTGGCAGACCCTTCCGAGTGCCCTGCTCAGAGTGCCTGTTCTGGGATGTGCGTAGGCAAGCCGTGGAGGAAAGGGTTTAAGTCGGCTCTGGGGATTGGTGTCCCCCTGCTTCCCAGCCACTTCGGGACTTGCTGTGGGGGCCCAGCATGGACTTTTAGGTGTCTCTACCCCAAGGGAGGTTTCCTGGGAAGACGCCAGAAGGATCCCACTCTGGACATGCTGTCCCTGGTGGAGCTTGCCCACCCTCGGTCTCTAGATGGGACCTCGCCCCCCAGATGAAGGGGAGGGGCTTGGCCTAGGGGGGGTGGGGTGGGTTACCCTAGGTCATGGCCAGTGTTCTCAGACAGTCCTGGCTCTGCGCTGTCCCCTCGGTCACCTCTTGGTCAGGGTTTGAGCACACACTGGGAATGTGGGGGACCTCACCGCCTCGGTCTCCGGAGGGGGCACGCAGGCCCCGGCTGGGGCAGGCCTGGGCCTAGGAAGGGGGTCGGTTCTATCTGCCTCCAAACAGCACACTTTTCCCTTCGGTCCAGGGTAGCTTGACCTGACGCAAGTCCGACCCCCAGAGTGGAGCCTGTTTGGGTCACGAGCGTCCCAACGTGGAGGGACCTGGCTGTGGGCGTGGGGAGCCACAGGACCGAAGGCTGGGGACGAGGCTGCAGTGTGCAGGGTTCGGGGGTCTGGGCCCTAGGGCCTGTGGAGAGCCATGCCTGGCCCTCGGCCAAGCCGGGAACAGGACCCACCATTCCCCGTTACTAGTCAGCAAGCTTGTGTGTCCGGTGCTGGGCTGTGTGGAGTGCCAGTGGCTGGATCCGGCTCCTCGGGGGATAGGGAGTGGAAGCCTGGGCAGTGACCTGTCTTGGGCTCAGGCAGGGCTGGCTGTCACCTGCATAAGTCCTAGCAAAGGTGGCTTTGGAGGGCCCTGGAATGTTGCTGGGGTCACTCCTCCTGGACAGGGTCAGGGTGGGCCATGAGTTTGGAGACCGGCTTGTGTCTTGCCGAGGGGTTGGGTGAGGGGCCCTGTACCCTGGTTGTCCTGTGGGAGGCTCTCTGCCCAGGTGCCTGCTATGGACCCCCGGCCCCCTGGCTTGTGGTGAGGCTGCCTCCCTTCCAGCCTCTGCGCCCGTGTCCAGCCCAGAGCAGCCTGGCCTGCTTGCCCGCAGCTGGCCTCCGGAGAATGACTGATAGGCTGGGGCAGTCCCAGCATCAGGACCAAGTCCTCCGGGCCTGAGCTGGGCAGGCCTGATGGCAGTGTCCCATCTAATGCCTGAAGGGGGAGGCGGGCACAGGAGGCCAGAGCACCTAGGGCTGCCCTGGAGAAGAGCCAGGACAGACCCCGGAGGAGGTGCTGGTGATAAAAGCAGGGATGTGCCCCATCCTCGGTCCTGGGTCCTCTGGGTGCGGCTCTGGTGGAGGCTGAGGACGGGGGCCTCAGTGCAGGCGGGGAGGCTTGGCCTGATTCCCAGCTGCCCCCTGCCCTGTGGCTGCTCCCTTCCCCATGTCTTTTCCCTTCCCTGTGACTGCCCCTTGCCAGTGGTGTCCCCTTCCCCATGGCTGCCCAGACGCACAGGCTTTCCTTGCTCATGGTCCCAGCTTCCCCCACAGCTTCCCAGAGGGACTCCTGCTCCTGCTCAGGGACTGAGGAGGTCCCTTCTGTCCCTCCTCCTGGGTGAGGGAGCCCGGCCGCTGCTGTCCCTGTGGACACACGGAGATTGGGCAACAGAGTTTAGGGGAGCCACACCTCCGGGGGGGCCCTCTCCTGCCACAGCGGCTGGACGTCCACAGGAACAGATCTGACCGGTTCAGGCAGCAGGGCCCCTCCCTGACGGTGTCCCGGCAGAACCCGGCCCCCACATTCCACCGGGCGCGCTCCCGGGGGCGGGCTCACACCAACCACAGCTGCTCTCATGCTTTCGGTACACGACGCCTCCTCCGCTTTCCTGCCGGGGTGCGGAGGCAGGTGCTGGGGCCGCAGCGTGTGGACTGCAGAGCTGAGCCCTTGCCCTCGGGGTCTCTGCTTCGAGTCAGAGAGAGTGACGCAGCAGGAGGTGGGGCTGTGAGGCCACACCGGGCCCAAGCCGGGGCGCTAGGGTTCTGGGCCTCTCCCCCAGGCCACCCGAATGACCCCAACTCTTCCTCCCTGAGAGCTCGCCTGCGGCTCCTGCCCTGGCCCGGGGTCCCCACTGCTGTCCCCACCCCCCGACCCGGCCCATCACAGCATGCTATGCCCACCCTGTTGCCCCGGGTTGTGCCCCACCAGCCCTGGGCGCCATGACCGTCCCCTCCCCCGCGGTGAGCCTCCCCAGGCCACCAGAGTCCTCTCCTGAACTCAGTCTGGCCCCGTCCGTCTCTGCTCAGAACCCTGCAGCTCCCCACCCCCAAGCCTCCCGGAGTGAATGTCCCTCCCTGCTCACTCCCATGATGCTGACCCACTGGTCCTGCCCCCGATCCCTGCAGCCCCCCTAGCCTGGTGTGTCCCCCCCTCCCAATGACCTGGCTTGGACGGGATGGACGCCCCCCATGGGGGCTCCCGTGGGGCCCCGTGAGCCTCTCGACCAGGGTGACCACACAGCTCAGCTCACATCTCTGTCTCCCTCATACTGGTGTTCCATGAGCGAGGCCACTGAGCCTGGTCCCTGGTGGAGGTCTTGGCACCGTGGGTTCTCTGTAAAATGCGGCTTAAATGAACATGTGAACAATGACCCTGGGGCCCCCGGGGCCCTAAAATGCCAGAATCATGGCTGCCGTGGGTGGGAGCCTCGGGGGTCACCCCCCACTCAGGACTCCCAACCTCCACCCGCTGTGAGCTCCATCCCAGCCCCGCCGAGACAGTCCCCTCCTTCCCTCAGTCTTCTGGGGCCCCTCCCTGTGTGGGGCAGCCGGGGGGGGGGGGCGGGGGGGGCACAGCCGGCCTCGGCCCAGGATGGCTGGCGGCCGGTCAGCCCGTGTTTGCCCACGAGGGGGCGCTGAGAGCCCACCCACGGAGGCCGCGTGGCCTGGGGAGGACGCGGGGAGGAGGGTGCGGGCGTGCAGGAGGCCCCAGTGGGAGTGTGCGGGTGCACACTTGTCCACACGGAAATGGGGGCCTGGGGGCAGTGGGCCAGGACGGCCGAAGCGGCCCCGGATGGCGCAGGTCAGGAGTGGGGCGGGCCCAGGGCAGGTGGCCAGCTCTGCCTTGCCCTCCCCATGCCTTTTAGTCTGGGACCCCAACGGCCTCCACGCGCCCGGGTCTCCCGGGTCTGCCCTTGGCCCTGTGTCCCTCAGCCCCAGCTCTCGTGGGCGTGACCCAGGCGCCCTCGGGAGCCTGCGTCTGTGTTTGTGGCTCACCCGGGAAGCCTTGGGGCCACTCCCAGAGGTCCTGCCCGGCCCCTCGGCCATCTGTTTTCTTTGCAGGGGTCAGGCAGGGGAGACGGGTGGGAACAGGGCCGAGATTCAGGGGGTGGGGGGCGGTGGCTGAGATGGGGCGTGAGGTGGGGCGCAGACAGCAGGGCCTGGAGGTGGTCCCGGCCAGGCAGCTGCGGCTGGGATTGGGGGTGGGGATGGGAGGGAGGAGGCGAGGTGCCCCCAGCGCGGTCCTAAGTCCTCCGGGAGAAAAAGAAGCCCCAGGGGTCAGAGGAGGCCGCTCCTCCCACCTGAGAGGGGGTCCAAGACGTGAGTCGGAGCGGGTCCGTGGGTGGGGCGGACAGGGGTCCTCCTGGGAAGCAGGTGGGGGGCACGCCGGGAGACGGCCTGGGGTCACAGACCCTGGGGCAGCCCCGGGCCGTCCTGTGCAGAAGGAGGCCAATGGAGGACCGTGTGGGGAGCACTCGGTGCATGTGAGCCTGAGCAGCTCAGGGGGCCCCGTCTTCTCCTGGGGGGATGGTGGTGCAGGGGTGGGTCCTCATTCTCCTCCCCCAACCCATCCCCAGGGTGCACCCAGCACATCTGCCCCTTGTCTCTAGCCGCCTGCCACTCCAGCCCAGGTCCAGGGTGTCCCCGTCCCGCACTCCTGGTCCCTTCCTGGTGCAGCAGCCGCCGGGACTTCCTTCCTGGCTGTGGGGAGCTCTGAGGTCCATCCTGGCTGTCACCGCCCGGCGTCCCCCTGCCCCATCTCATGTCCCTCTGCCCTCCCCTTAGCTGCTGGCCTCTCTGGCCTTCAGGGCTCCTGAGATCTCTCCATCGCTTCCCTAGGGCAGTTTCTCGGCCCCAGGATGGGCTTAGATCCAGGCCCATCTGCTTTGCCCGCACCCAACCTTACTCCCTGTGGCCTCGAGGCAATAACAGAGCTGTGTGTGCACGTCCCATGCTGCCTGCCCCGATGCAGCCCACGGGGGTGGGGGCCGTCTGCTCTACCCAGCCCCTGGCCCCCGGCCCCCGGCCCGGACACGGCTTCCAGGCACACAAAAATGTCTGATGAATGAATGAACAGAGAACCTCCCGGAGTGGCTGGGCCTCTGAGCCTCAGTGTCCCGAAGCTGGCAGGAGCAGTGTTTGTTGTGAGGGTCAAATGTGCCCTCTGCATGGCCTCTGCCAAGGTCAGCTCATCCACCACGGGCACAAGCTCAGACCATGGCCAGAACTCGTTGTGCTGGCCCTGTGCCTGCAACTCACTGGGCTGTCCCCCGGTCGGCAGTAGGCCCCTCTAGGAAGCGGGGAGTGCCATCCCCAAGCTTGGGTCACCATGGCCACGGGCAGAGCGTGGACAAGGCTCCCGAGAGGCACAGTGGCCAGGGCTTGGTCCGGGCTGCGGCCTCCCGCCTGGGATCGGCCACAGCCCCGCCCTGAGCGTCCGCGGCTCTGTCCTCCAGCCAGAAGTGTGTCGCTCCCTGTAAATTGACTTGGCACCGGGCATACTGGAATAAGACAGCGCCTCGCTTCCCCGCTGGGCTGGATTCCTTCCGAATGGAAGACAAATGCGTTTTAATTTGTTCTAACTTGACACAACTCCCATCCCCACCCCCCACCTTGAGAAATTGGGTCACCAAGCAAAGAAGTCCTTAGCTGGCTCAAACTCACAGTTTTTTCCCATGAAGTGGCTCTTGTGCCTTTGATCGCACTGGAGGCTCCCGCGGAGCTGACCCTCTGCACGCCTGGTCCTGCACTCCAAGAGTTCCAGAAACGGGCAGGCTCTGGGGAGCTGCACAGCAACTTGAGGACGGAGCTCTCCACCCCCAGAGCTGGAAGAGGCCTCAGACAGGGTTTGGCCTCCAGCCTCTCCCTTCAAGGGAGCTGAGGTCGGGGTGCAGAGCTCAGGCTTGGCCCCGGGTCCCGGGGCGTGGTGTGGCCCCAGGGCTGTGGGGGAGACGGTGCATCAGGCCACGGTGCCAGGGCCCGGAGCGGCTCACACCTCGCTCCCTGTTCTCAGGAGATCTTCCTCATCACACGTTAATGAAGGCAGGGCTGCTGGGGCTTCGGGGCTGAGCACACAGGCTTAATTACTCCTGGCTGCCCGCCCTGCCTCCCTGGGCCTGCTGTCCTCCAGCCTCAGGCCTTGGCTCCAGGTCTGGGCCCTGCCCCCGACTACCTCCCACTTTGCGGCATCAGCCCTCCGCCGTGGGCCCAGCTTGCGGGCTCATGCATCCGTCTGTCCGCGCGCCGGTCTGCCGTTTAGCTCTCCACCCAGTTCCCCGCCCAACCATCTATCCTTCTGTCCATGGTTCCGTCTGTCGGTCCGCCCGCCCACGGCCCGTCCAGCCACATGCTGGTGCAGCCGCGCGCCCGCCCACTCCCCCGCCGGCCTCCGTCGGCCACTCCTCCGCGCAGCTGTCCCTCCAGCCCCTCGTGCTATAAATGCTCTCCTCGGGCGAGTCACGATGCCACTCCCGGGCCGCGAGTGGGGAGGGACAGACCCGGAGGGAGACAACTGGGTACCTGTGCTCACAGAGCCAGAGGCTGGTGGTGGAGCCAGAGGGCTGTCCCCGTGGCAGGGGTCCCGGCGAGGGGGAGGGCAGCCTGATGGCGGAGGGCTTCCTGGAGGACGATGGCTTCGCTGAGATCCTGGAGGCCCCTCTCCTGGGCCAAGCCGGTTCTTCCCGTGGCGTCTCCCGATACGTGCGGAGGAGGCAACGCGAAGTCTGCGTCGCCCGCCCGCACGGGTGGCGCGACCAGCCTGCCCACGAGCCATCTGCCTCTTTTCGTTCCCTGAGCGAGTGCGCCCGAGCCCGTGGGCTGCCCGGCTCCCAGCACAGTTGTCAGCGGCACACGCGGGCCCCGGACTTCTGCCCGCGGGGTCTGGGAGTTGGGGGCAGGGGAGGGTCTCTCATCCTGATGGAGACGGGGCTGGGCCTGGAGAGCCCAAAGGCCCGGGAGGGAGGCTCCCCCTGGGGACACCGCACTTGACCGTTTAGGAGGTTTGTTTCTGTGGCCGTCCTGGGAGGCCACTAGGAGGCGACCAAGGCTGCCTCACAGAAGTGGGAACCAGATCTAGGGAGCGGGCGGCTTGTCCCTGGCACAGAGGGCACAGGGATAGGCCTCAGGCTTCTGCCCTGTGGCACCTGTGATCTGCGCAGCCAGGGTTGCGGGGGTGGGGGGGCCCAAGGCCTGGCTGTGGGTGGGGCTTGGGGAGGGCGAGGGGTGCAGGGACACAGGTGGGAGAGGGCCCCGGCGTAGGAGCAATGAGCCCTGCACCCTGGCGAGCTTCTTACACGCGCACCTGTGTGTGCATGTGCACGCGCGCGTGAGACGCACAGGGGCCCTGCCTGTGGCAGGGACGGGCTCACTCGCGCTCGCTCGCCATCTGCGGGACCGTTCAGCCGTTCAGGGGTTGAGCTCCTGCTCGGGGCTTGACCTGTCCCAGTGGCCCGTCTCCAGCGGATTTCTCCCCCTGTGGGGCTGCGTTCTTGGTCGTGGATCCTGTGTGTTGTAGGGTGTGTGGCAGCAGCCCTAGATGGTAGGGACGCGTCCCCCCCCCCCCCCCACAACATCAAGCTGTCTGCAGACGTTGCTGAGTGTCCCCGAGAGGGGCACAAAGCCCACTGAGGACGGCTGGTTTATGGCCGTGGACTGGCCCCCCCTGCCTTCCTGAGCTCACAGTCCACGAAGGGGACAGTCTGCTTGAGTCACAGAGAGACGGCAGGAAGGGCAAGAGGAGGCCCGTTGGTGATCGGGCCCCTGGGCTAGCGGTGGGGGAAGGGAGATCTGGAGACGGGGTCCGGGGCATCTGGGGGAGGATGGAGCCCCCGCTGAGCCGGGGAGGCCGGGAGAAGGGCCCGGGGAGTCAGGCACAGTGTCCTGCCCATGGAAGCACCCTCGGTCTGGAGGGCGGCGGCTTGCCTTTCCATCTCTTGCCGGCTTTGCCTCTGCACTCAGACGCACCTGCCCCGTCTGCCGTAGGCAGAGGCCATGGAGGAGGCAGACGACTGTCCCCCGATCACTGAAGGTGGCGACAAAGGCTCAGACCCAGAGCGTCATTAGAAAGGACACAGAGCAGAAAGGCCTTGGAATTAGCAGCTGCTTCCCTGCCCGGCCCTGGGGGAGGGGAACTGCCATGGCGGGAGGCAGTGGGCAGGCTAGTGTGCTGGGGTGGGGCCCGTCAGGCCTCAGTGGTACCTTGGCACCTCGGGTGTCTCTGCTGGGGAGCATGGAGGGCTTGCAGGGAGGCGGCGCCCCACCTCCCAGTGCAGAGAAGTGCAGGGCATGCCCCAGCTGAGCTGGAGACATTGCAGGCCCCTGGGCTCTTCTGGTCCCTGGTGGAGCTGATGTCCCCTTCTGAGCTGTCCCATCCCTCAGGGCAGCCCAGGGGAGCTGGGACTCTGGGGGACCACCAAGAATCCGTGTTGTCCGCCGCGGTGGGGAGCAATCTCCTCATCTGGCCTCCTGTCTTCCCTGCCAGGAGTGCAGGACAGGGGTTTGCCCGGGAGGGCTGCTCCGGGCATGACGGCCTGGGCCCTCGTGTGGGGAGGCGAGGGCAGAGCACTGGGTCGGGTGCCTGAAGGGCAAGGACAGGCGGGCAGGTGGCAGAGGAACAAGACAGCGAGGTGATGTGGTCCAGGCGCCAGGAGGGCGAGGGGCCCGCGGACTCTGGGAGGGGACGTGTTGGGGCACCGCTCTCTGGAGCCCTAGCTGGGGGGGGGGGGTTGTGGGAGGAGACTGATTCGGGACAGTTCAGTCTTTTATACAACGCATAAAGGCCCGAGTTTCTTTTATTAATTAATTTTGGCTTTTGTACTGTGAGTTTTGAACATGGCTCTGGCCGATACCTGCCGCCTGGGTCTCGCAAGGAGTGCCGAGTGGGGACAAAGCCCCCGAGGGAGGGGCCAGCCAGTCCCGCGTCTCCCGGGGCCCTCTGCCAGGCAAGGGCCGGCTTCATTTGGTGGGAGTGGGTGTCTCCTGGCTGGGGCGGTGTCTGCGGTCTCTGGGAGGCCCCTACATGTGGAAGGAGCTCAGAATCGGGGTCCATCGAGCTGGGCCCAGCACTGTACGGACTTGACCCGTAAGGGGGGCACTGTGCCCCCTGAGCCCCAGGCCAGAGGGGAGGTCTCCTGCTAAGACCGCCCTCTGCACTCAGATGCACCTGCCCCGTCTGCCGCAGGCGAGTCTGATTGGAACCCCGTGCTGCCACGCGTCCCTTGACCTCCACCCGCGGCCCTGACAGAGCTGTGGGCCGCCCCCCATTCCCACCCTGACAGCCGCTGGGAGCCCCGCTGTCTGCCTCTGCTAGAGCTCAGACTCCCCCGGAGCAGCCACTGCTCCCGGTGCCCCCTGAACCCTCTGTGTCCCCGCATGGGTCACCCCCAGCCCCCCACCTGCCCTTGCAGCCGGGGAGGGGCTGGAACCCTTCTAGAGACCCTTCCTTGCCGCGTGCCGGGACGGGGCTCCGGTGTAGGGGAAACAAGGTCTTTGGTCCGACGTTGTTCAGGAGTCTGGCGCACAAGAGCGGAACGTGGACGCGATGCGGGGACACGTGGCCGCCAGCCCCCAGAGGCCGCCCTGTCCTGGGCCCATGTCCTTAACTCATCTCCAGGGCCTCTTCCGGGGCAGGAGGGCAGCAGCAGACCTGTCCGCGGTCGGCGTGGGCAGCAGCAGACCTGTCCGCAGTCGGCGTGGGCAGCAGCAGACCTGTCCGCGGTCGGCGTGGGCCCTGCTGCTCTTGAAACCAAGCACAAGGGATTCGGACCCACGGCCGCGAGGGTGATGCTCGGTGACACACAGACGGGAAGAAGCGTGGGGCCGGCGTTTCCTCAGCCTCCCTCACAACGTTGGGGGTCTCTGCGGTGTCGACCCGGGGGCTGAGGCATGGGAGGCAGGAGCGGGGTTTGGGTTCACACGGGCTCAAGACCATCTCAGCCACAGAGAGCCGTGGGGCCGTGAGCAGGGCGTGGGAGCCCTTCGGAACTCAGGCTCTTCATCAGGGAATCGGAGGCTTGACGGTCCTTGTGTCGGGAGGGCTGAGGACAACACTCGGAGCCCGGGCAGGGTTCCCACTGCCTGTCCCCAGAGCCAAGTCTGCACTGGGAGGGGCCGAGGTCTAGGCTGCCTCTCCCTCAGGCCTGTGTGTGCTCCCCTCATGGCCCCAGACCCACGGGAGCTCTAGCTTGGACAGGACCTCCCGCTCCTTACAGCACGACGATCGTATTTATTTTATTCTATGGCTTTGATCTATAAAATGCCTCTGTGTATCCAGGAAAATCTTCTAGAAGGGGTCGGCTCCTCTCAAGTTTTAGTAGTGAAATACGGCATTCTACACCTTTCATGGGCCGGCGGTAACATTTTACTAGAGAGACCCATTGGCTAGAGGTCAGTGGCTCGGTGTGTCTCTCCGAGGACATGGGGAGAGGCATGGCCAGGGACACAGGGCCAGGCATGTACCCGGGCATGTGTCCAGAGACGGCCGCCAAAGTCTCCAGCCTGCAGACCTGGCCAGGGCAGGGACCGGTGGGGCAGGGTGGGGAAGGACCAGCCGGGGCAGGGGCCAGGTGGGCAGGGCAGAGGAGGAGCGGCTGGGGTGGTAGGCTGCACACGACGGTGCGCGTGACGGAAACAACAGCACGCAGGCCCGGCTTTCTCAAGCATCCTTTCCTCTCTGCGCCAGGGCAGACAGCCCTCTCCCTTCTCTTCGGGGATTCCAGACCCTCTTCCCGGCCCCTGGTCTGGCAGGTGCTGGGCATGGGATGGGTGTCCAGCTCCACCATGGACCTCCGTCTTTGTGACGCGACCACGCACTTCCACGCTCTAAGCCTGCCTGGCTGTCGCTCCTTCCTCCAAGTGGCCTCGGAAACGTGCGCACGGTCCCCTGGTTCACACGCAGGCTTGGCAGACCCTGAGCCATTCACCCTCTCCGGAGCCCCAGGAGGTGAGGATGGGTGAGGACGCGGCCAGTGGCACATCTCTGCCCTGGGGTAGAATGTCGAGGGCAGCTTTGGTGCAGATGCCGGCGGGACCGGCGCCACGGTCTCCATGGCCCCGTGCGTGGGACTCAGGACCAACCCGTGGTCCCGGGAGGAACCTGCTTCAACAACTTCCCTCCCCCTCCCCAAAGCCAGACGTCATCGGGGAAGGCACAGTTTTTAGGACCTTGGATGCCGGGCAGCAAAGGATGGTGACTTCTGGGGAGTGGAAGCGAATGAGGGAGCGCCTGGCTGTGCTGGCTCGTGTCCTTGATGGGGCTCCCACGCCGTGGGCCCAGGGAGACCAGGGCACCTGGCGAGGGCGGAGAGAGGAGAGAGCATGGCGTGGAGGAGGGCTGTGGGAGGGCCTGGAGCCTTCATCCGAGCGCCGGTCGCTGTGCGCGCGTGGAGAGCTTCCAGGGCCCGGAGGAGACCACTGCCCGGAGGATAGGAGCGAACAGCCCCGGGAGCCGACGCAGAGAGGACGGGGAGACGCACCCGTTCCCACCAGCCGGAGGGGAGGCCTCGTGGGTCGCGGGTCACTGGGCGACCTCAGAAGGGTCTCTCCTCGTCATGGGGAGTTACCGACCTGATTAAGCACTTTCCGGTCCTGTGTACTAAAGCTGAAAAGCAAGAGCGAAGCGTTCCAAGTGTTTCAAAGTAAATGCGTCCCGAAACAAAGCTCAGGTCGATTGATATGAATAAAAAAGCTTCAGCACCCAAAAAGGGGAACTTCACGACGCTGGGCATTCAACAAGAAACGACCAGGCACCCCAGAGGCAGGGAAATACGAGCCCCGAGGAGGAGAAACCCAGTCTGCGATACCAACCCAGGACCGCCCAAGGTGTTAGAGTTGGCGGGTATGTGTGTGTGTGTGTGTGTGTGTGTGTGAAATCTGCTGCCAGGACGGTGTTCCAGGTGTCCCCAGAGCCGGGGGCGGGGGAAGCAGCATCAGCAGCGGGGGAAGCTGCTAAAGGCCGGGTCGGACTCCGAGCACAGGGCCGTGTCTGGCATGAGGACGCCGATGGGACTCCGCCTCGCAGGGCAAGGATGAATGAACTCGAAGACCCAGCGGCAGCATCGAGATGGGACAGCGGAAGAGCCGTCAGAAATAGCAGCTGTCCATCGGGCAGCTGGGGATCCACGTCGGGTACCCAGGTACATGCCACGGGGTCCCCGAGGGAGAGGGAGGGGCGGGAGCGGGAGACGTCGGGAGAAATCATGGCCCATGAGGGTCCAAGTCTGACGCAGCCGTGACCCCACGGATTCGGGACGCCCGGAGAGCCCCAGGCACTGGAGCTTGACGAAACCCCAGCCGGACACATCACAAGCCTGTCACTCAAGCCTGTGACACCAGGGCAAGTCGGACTGGCGGACTGGCGGACTGGCGGACTGACGGACTGGCGGACTGACGGACTGGCGGACTGGCGGACTGACGGACTGGCGGACTGACGGACTGACGGACTGGCAGACTGACGGACTGACGGACTGATGGACTGGCGGTGGCCGATGTGGAGAAGGAATTTGTTATGGAAACCAGGAGGGAGGACAGAGGTCACGACCCGGGGTCCACACTCGGGGAGGCTCCGTCAGAGACGAAGGTGACAGGAAGGCCATCCAGGGACACAGAGCAGAAGGGGCCGGTCCCCAAGAGGCTGACCGCAAGGAGCCCTGAGGCGTCGTCCAGGAAGAGGACTGGTGTCCGGGGGGAGCGCGGGCCGCAGACCGTGGGGGCGCAGCGCGGCTCCTCTCCCCGTGCTCAGATCACCACTAGGTGCTGCCAGGGGCCTGGCCCTCCCGTTCTGTCTCCGCAGAAACCCGATGGGGCAGGCGCCATTCTCATCTCCGTTCTACCGATAAGGAACTGCGGCTGGAGGGCCAGAGTGGGCGCCGGCCCAGGGCTGAATCCAGCCCCTTCCGCTCCCGAGTGGCGCTGCTCCCTGCTCCTCCGGCACCAAACCCATCTCTTCTGTCCCCTGGCCCCCCATCTCGGGCAGCGTCCCCCCCTCCCCTTGCGCTCACAGCCCCCTGGATCTGGCTGGTGCAAAGGCGAAAGTCCAGGCCCCTTCCCTCTCAGCCCTGCCCTTCGTGGTTCCCCCAGAGCCTCAGCTCTCCGGAACCTGAAGGATGGGCCGGGCTGTTGCCGTGGCAACCACTCATCATTTATTGATGGCCCGAGGACACACTTGCTCCAGCTGGTGGAGAGCAATTTGCAGGTGTTGGTTCCTTCTGGGCGGCTCCGCTGAAAGCTGGCTCTGCCTACAGGCCCTTCCGGGCTCCGGGTGGGGACTGGGCAGCTGGACGGCTGGGGAAGGTCGCTGTTCCTGCTCCTTGTTCCAGTGCTTTAGTCACACACCGGGTCCCGGGGGGGGCAGGTCAGACCCCTGCCTGCAGGCCTGGGCATGCTGGGCACCCCGGGGTCTGGTCTCCGCATCCCCCCAACCGTCTGGCCACCTGTACCCGACCCGTTCCGCAGGGCGGACTGGCCTACGCGCCAGCTTGTTGCCATCCTCGAGCGCGTGTGTTCATGTGGAAAACCGAGGCACAGGCGACTGGGCTGGAGGGGGACCGTGGCCAGCCGTCAGCGCCCGGCCAGAAATAAGCGTGCCCTCATTCGGCACACATGCTTCCAGGGACGTTCTGATAAAAATAAACACGTGTGGAATGGGTTTACATAATGTTTAAAGTTGTGGTGGGATGAAGATTACACCAAGTCTACCATTCTGGCTATTTTTAAATGCGGTTCCATGGCATCGGGCTCATCCGCCTGGTTGTGTGAGCCCCTGTCGGGCTCCAGGACGCCCCATCTTCCCAGACTGAACCCTGTCCCCGATCCACTCGGCCCTCGCCTCCCCCGGCCCCCAGCTGGCCGCCCCCGCCCTCCTGCGTCCGCGGCTCCCACTCCTCTGGCTAACTCCTGTAAACGGGACCTTACAGAGCTGGCGCTCTGGAGACCGGCTACTTCACCGAATACAGTGTCCTCCGGGCTTGTCCATGTTTTATCAGGATTTCCTTCCTTTTAGAGGTGCCGTCATATTCCGTTGTACGGACCTACCAAGTGCGTGTATCCATCACCCCTGGGTGAGCGTGTGGACTCCTCATGGTCTCACAGAAAGAACCGGGCAGGGGAGGGGGGGCCTTTGGTGCCTTCTTACCCTTGCTGGCCAAGCTCTTCCCCACCTGCCCTGTCCATGCCCTGGACTTCTCTCGTGCCGTCTGGCCCCATAGTCTTACACCTCTGGACACTCACCTGATGTCAAGCCCTTGGTTTTGGGCCCCTCTGGATGGGAGGCAGGGGCTTCTGGGGGGCCGTGTGGATGCTTTCAGCCCTACCCGGTCTTCCCAGGACCCGGCTGCGGCAGAGACCAGGAGAAGCAAGGAGCAGAGAGGTACCCTGGATGGGCACCTTACACGCTGGGGGCCCAGCGTTGCTGGGGGCCCCCATGTGGGTGTGGGAGATCCCGCCTCCAAGGATCTCTCATGGGTGGGGCATCTCTCCTTGACATGGGGAAGCCTGCCAGCTGGCCACCTAGCATTGTCCCTTCTCCTGAGGTCACCTGGCCACTTCAAGTGGGTGAGGATGAGAAGCGCTCTTTCAAGATGACCCAAGCCCGGATCCCCTCCTGGAGAAGCCCACTCGAGTCTTTGCCCCCAAACAGGGCCCTGCAACCCTGCTGCACGCAATGTGACTCCTTACTGTCCGTCACAGGGTTTCTAGCCACAGCCCCCAGCCTCGGGCAGCTCAGGCATGGGTGTCCAGGCCTGGGGTCCCCTGGCTTGACTCACGGTGACAGGAGGAGTACCCACGTCCTTACCCATTCTGGGGGATCCAGGACACAACCCATGGCAACGTTATCTTCAGGGAAATGCCAGTCCTGCTCTCCCAACCCAGCAGACTCCCAATGTCCTCTTACAGGGTCGGAGGTGCGGGAGGGCAGGTTGGCAGCCGGCCAGAGGGCGTGCGGGCCGCTTGGAGACTGTCATACTGGCTCCCAGATGAACACCCGGCTGACAGTTCTCAGCTCCAGGTGCACATCGGAAGAGGTGACATCCCGCCAGGAAAGGGGTCACTAGCCTGCCTCAGAGAGAGCCTCACCCAAGAGTGGACAGGATGCCCAGGGGCCACGGCAGAGACTGCGTCCGGGCCACCGCAAGGGCCCGATGGCAGTCACCGTGCAGGGAGAGCAAGCGGGGCAGTATGTCGGGAGCAGCCAAGCCCCTGAGAGGCTACACACGGCCCCAGGGTCAGCAGATCAAGCGGGGACGCCGGCCACTCGGACATGTGCCTTGGCTCGGCCTTTGGCGCCGTTTACCTACACGGGACTGGTTGTTGTGGAGTACTGGGTGTTGGGGAGCTGGGGACAGTGGGGGACAGCCTGTGTTCTCGACCGAGGAGAGGCGGGAGCTGAGTGCGGCAGGCTCCACGGCCAGCCCCGGGGCGGGGAAGCAGGCGGCCATGCTGTGCTGTGCTCAGGCGCGGGGTGATGAATGGAGCTGCAGGAAGGAAGTTAGGGGTCTTCAGGGAGCCCAGCAGCTTTTTTTGCAGGGGAAGAGCCATAAATCGAGGCTGTATTTAGAGCTATTAGCGCCTCACTCGTGCCCCAGCCGGCATGCGTGTGCGTGCTGGGGCTGCGGGCGGTGGGGGGAGGGAAGGGCTGCTGCTGTGAGCCGTAACGGGGTGGAGATTCTGTGCGGGAGTCGGGCTGCATGCCCTCCTGCCCTGTGCACAACTGAAGGTGAGCATCAGGGTCGCTGTCCAAGGCTGACGGTGGCCAGGGAAAGGGGGGCAGGGATCCCAGACCCTGGGGACCCCTGCTCCGCCCTGCGGGGTCCTCTGCAGCCCCACAGAGCCTGCAAGCCCTGGGGACCCCTGCTCCGCCCTGCGAGGTCCTCTGCAGCCCCACAGAGCCTGCAACCAGGTGCTAACATCCAGGAAAGCGAGGACAGGGCGCTGGCAGCCTGCAGCCCTAGGGCGGGGGGTTCCTTCTGGCTCACTGGGGCGTGGCAGGTGGGGGCCCTGGCCTGGCCGAGCTGCTTCAGTCAATTACTTGTGCCGCCACGTCTTCGTTCTCTTCCCATTCAGAGGTGGCCTCTGTGTCCGGCCGCCTGGAATCTGGGTCAGTCCCCCCGATGTGCTGGGCCCCCAGAAGGCAGAGGAGGCTAGGTTGTGGGATGCGGTCCTCAGAAGCCCTGGGCTCCCCGCTGCTCTCATGGCTGGAGCCCCTGCTCTGCGGCGGAGACCCCACGGCCAGGCCCCGAGTCTCATGGCGAGAGAGGCCCCAGAGGTAAGCCACCCTCTGGCTCACCCAGGGGAAGCCTGGCAAGGCAGGAGTGAGGGCTGATGCTCAAGGAGCAGAACCGGGCACCGCATCTGCTCATCCTCCCTGTGGGAAGAGAAGCGGCCCAAGGGTAGAATATCAAAGGACTCTCGGACAGGGGCAATTGGCCTGGCCAGTTGGCCTGTGGCCTGAGGGAAAAGACGTGGGATTGGTGCGACGTATCAGCCTTGCGGGCCAGGCAGTACCTAGGTACCTGGTTGAACACCACGCTGGGTGTGTCTGTGAGGGTTTCAGGATGAGACGGACGTTTGAATCCACGGACTGAGTGAAGCAGATGACCCTCCCCAATGCTGGTGGGCCTTGTCCAATCAGTTGAAGACCGGACTAGAACAACAGTTGGGGTGAGGGAGAACCGGCTTTCTGTCTGTTTGAGCTGGGACATGGGTCCCCTCTGGCGCTCAGACTGGAGCTGACGCCACCGGCTTGTGGGACTTCTCAGCCTCCCGAGCCAGATGGGCCGATCCTTACCTACCAATCTGTCAATCATCTGTCTGTCTGTCTGTCATTGATCTAGCAGCTTGTTCTATGGTTCTGTTTCTCAGGAGAAGTCTGCCCAGTATGGCCTGGAGCAAGGCAGTCTTGGGGACGGGCGTGTGGGGAGAGAGGGCCATGGCTCCAGGTTTCCCAAGTTAAAGCTAACAGAGGGGCCTCAAGATCCGGGAAGACGATGTGACTCAGGAGGGGGATGTCACCCAGCACCAGCAGGGAGACCACAAGGACCAGTGGCCGCTGTGGTGGAGAGGCAGCCCCCCATGGGCCCAGGAAAGAGTCAGCTGTGGCTACCACCCCGCATCCAACCATCAGGCAACCCAGGCCGAGGAGGAGCCCTGGAGAGGCCCCTGCTCCCTGGGAGGCTGGCCAGCCTGTGGCTTGGGTTGGCTGTCAGGAGAGCTGCGGGGTCGCTCCAGGCCCTGGGCTTTGTGCTGAAGCCCTAGGGCCCGGCTCACAGCGGGTGGGACCCGCCGCCAAGGAATCTGCTGGTTCTACCCTGAGGCAAGATGCTTCCCCAGAGGGAACTCCTGACCGAAGGGGACCTTCTCGGGCCTCCCACCAGGACTAAGTGGAATTATCGAAAGTCTAAATCTCACTACCTTGGTGCACCCTCTGTGTGTCCCGCCACGTGAAAGCATTTTCTATTCAGTGTTTTCTCTGTCCCCCACTCTTCCTGCCCAAGCTTGAGGCCCTTGGGGCCCCAGAGAGGGGAACATGGGCGGTTGGGGCAGCGAGAGCCCCTTCACCTGGGAAGCGGGAGGCCGCCCCTCCCCCAGGAGCGGGGCGAGGGGGAGCCCCGGGGAGCCAGCAGAAGCCCCCACTCCAGGCTCCGGGGAGCCCCTCCCGGCCTGAGGCAGGGGAAGGGGCTCTCAATTAGTGTTGAGACTGGGGGTTTTCGTCAGACAAGACTGAACATTTTTTAAAAAAGTACTTTGGACGGGGCTTGGATTTATAGAAAAGTTGCAAAGATGGTTCAGAGACTTCCCGCCCTGAGGGTCGCAGCGTGCTGGGTCACAGCCAGGACACGCACCGCGGGGCCGCTTAGCTGCTGAGCCCGAGGCCCTAGTGACGGGGCGTGGCGCTGCCCAGGAGAGCCCGCCTCCGGGGGAGAAGGCGGGACTCTGACCTCACGGGGGCGGGGCTCCGACCTGGAGGGGCGGGGCTCTCACCTCACGGGGGCGGGGCTCTGCCCTGGGTGGGTGGGGCTCCGCCGAGGCGTCCTGTGCACCGGGCGGTGGGGAGCCGCCGGGACCACAGCAGTCTGGGGATTCACTGGCACAGTCTGTCCTTCCCCGCCGTCCCCAGAATGTGCCTGTTGGTGGCCAGCGCCCGGCACACAGTAGGTGCTCCGTACGTTGTTGTTGAATGATGAATGTAGGCAGGGTGGGTGTGGGAGACATTGGGAGGGCTGGCAGCCCTGGGGAGGTGCAGGGGCAGAACACCCCCCGCCCCAACCACGGGACACCCGAGCCAGCTGCCCAGAGGGTGGCGGAGGGCGGGGCTGGGGAGGTTCATTCTGTTACCAGAACAAACAAAACCACTTCCCTCCCAGGCCAGCGGCAACTCACCCCCAGCTCTGGGTGCGCTGCCCTTCAGGGTTGACAGGGCCCTCTTCCTGAGAATGGATTCGCACACCCCTATTTTAGGGGCCCTGGGACTCCGCTCCCCTGGGGCATACAGCCCGCAGCCCGAGAGATGCACTTAGTTCCAAGTGCCCTTGACCTTCCCCTCCCCCACTGTCTACCTCCACACCCTAGAAGCTTCTGATCTAGGCGCCTCGCGCATCTTTCCCTGAGCTGGGAAGACCCGGGGCTCAGACCCCACACTGAGCTTCCTGACCCTGCTTTGCACAGTGCCAGCGGCCCAGGAGGGGGACTGACTTGCCGCCAGCCAGGCCTGGCTGCGGATGGATTTCGCCGACCCACCCAACGCGCACGCCTGCCTGGCCCAGAGCCCCATCGACCCGCAGCTGTCCTGCTCTGATGGAGGTGTGCGCGTCCGTGTGCGGAGAATGGGGGAACCGGGCAGCAGGTGATCTGATGTCCTGGTGCGGGCCACAGAGGGCTCACGGCAGTTGCCCACGCCGGCAGGAGGGAGCGTGCGCTCGGGGGCCTGAGATGCTCCAGGCCTCAGTGGTGACTCACCTGGTTGAGTCGGGCCCTCGGACTCGGACTCGGCGCCCGAACTTCCCTGTTGGGGAGAATATCCGACTTTGACACCACCGAATGCGTATTTCAGTAACGACCCAGGCTATGAGCCTTCAGAGTCTTACAATTGCATTATTAAAAAGAACTCTCGGAAGGCGCCTAGAATGCATCAAAGTACTCAATATTCCACATCTGATCATAATTAAAAGTAAAAAATATGGCCCAGAAGGGGGCTGCTTGTGACAGATTTGCTGCATGGGGCTAATGGGAGCATTATTAACACGAGGAAATTGCTGGAGACAGGCTTGGCAGGATGCCCGGTTTCGGTGCGTGTGGAGGGTGAGGGGGCCGGTGGCCATGAGTGCTTCTGACCCCCCAGGCCAGGTTGAGCAGCGGCTCTGACCCCCGAGCTCTGTCTGGTCCCTATTCTGGGGACCCAAGGCCTCTGTGCTGACTGGGAACGGGGGTCACCATGATGGTGTGCTGGGCAGCTCCACGGAGGGTACCCGGATGAATATGGGGAGGCAAGTGGTGGCAGGTGCTGGGCCCTGCTGCCCGGGGACCCTGGAGCGGAGCCCTGCATCCCCCTGCTGCTGCGGGGCTGGCACTCAACAAGGGCCCTCGGGGACCCTCTGCAGCCCGGCCCTTGGCTGAAGAGAGCAGCCTGTCCCCCTTCCCTGGCTGCTTCTGCGGGCGGCCAGCATCCGGACTGATGCAGGTGGGGTGTGGACGGTCTGGGCCCCGAGCCTGGGCCTGGGGGCAGCTTTGAGCACCTGCAGCATGGGCGACAGCCTGGGGTCAAGACCGTGTCAGAGCTGAGTTCTCTGGGGATCCCGCCTCCTCCCTCCACCCAGGGGCTCCTCCTGGGGCCACCCACCTTGAACCTCCTGCACACCCATCTCTGACTCAGGGACAGAGTCCGAAAGCGGACCTGTGGTGGGAGAATGGAGCCATGCTGCGCCGCAGTGGGGTTAGCATCTGGTTGGTGTCTCGGGGGCGGCTGGAGGGAACAGGGGTCAGGAGACACTCGCCTTACCTGATCTCAGCCGACAACAGGACAAGGGGGCACGGTGGCTCATTTCCATGCGTCCCTTCTCAGGCACCCTGCACTCAGAAGACAGAGCTTGCCCCTCTCCTCATAAGCCCGGCGCAGCTGCCTGTTTCCCGCTTCCCCATCCCAGCTCCTCCGTGCCGAGTGGACGGTGCAGATGCCGAGACAGGTGGCCTTGTAACCCTCTGCGCCCCACACCCTGTGGACAAGGGCCTGGCACGCACACAGAGTCCCGGTGCAGGTCCCCCCGCAGCCACGTGCCAGGTGTGTTGCTCCTGCCTCAGTTTCCGTCTGGGGTGTGTTTTACAGTATGAGATGGTGAGGATCAGGAGGGCCATATAGGGGAGGGGGCAGGCACACGGGAAGTGCGCGGTCCTGGTGTCAGCTGCCACGAACTCAGACTCAAGTCCTGCTCCGCTGGAGGTGGCCCGGGCTCCAGGCAGCTGTCACCGGCCTCCCAGCGCCTGGGGGTCTTGTTAACACTCAGATTCTGATGCGTTGGGTGTATGGGTTTCCCACGGCTGCTGCCGTTAGCTCAGCACAACAGGGATCCGAGATTTATTCTCCCTGTTCTGAGGCCATGGGTCCAGACTCAAGGACTGCGCTCTGCTGGAGGCTCGGGGGGACAAGGCTCCTTCCTTGTCCCCTGCAGCTGCTGGGCTCCAGGCGTCCCTCTGCTTGGGGCCACATCCCTCCGGCCTCTGCCTGTGGCTTCTCCTCTCTGGTGTCACATGTCCCTCTGCCTCTGCCCTTAAGACACTGGTGGCAGCTGTCAGGAGTGACCGTCACAGGGGGATGGGACTGTGGGGACGGGGGCCGGGGCGCTGGGAAGGAAAGGCAAAGATACAGGGGAGCCGCATTCTCCGAAAATCGCGGAAGATGACGGATGACCGCGGCGTTCCTGCTGGCTCGTGTCTTCGCGGAGGCTCCTGGAGGCGGAGGAGCTGGAAGAGGTTTAATTACGTGCCAGGAGCTGAGGAGTGATTAGCCCACGGGCCCCGCGACGCCCTGCGTTACGTGCACTAACTACACAGATGGCACGTGAATGACTGTCGGGCCCGGCTCGTGATTTTTTTTTGGAAGAATAATTTTATTTACTCAACATGGGCTGAAAGAATTATTGAAATGAGAGAAATGGGGACGCAGGGGTCCGACCGCTCCCAGGGAAGGGGTTCTGCGGTCAGATGGGGAGAGGGCGCCCTCTCCTTGCTCACCGCCCCCTCCCCGGCCGAGATGCAGTGGTCCCAGTGTGGACGCCTGCCTGGCTCGCTGGCGATGCTGCCCAGGAGGGTGGTTTCATCAGGAGCTGCCCCGTCCGCGTCCCCCCACTCCTGTACTGCCCCCTCCGGCCACGAGTGGGTACCTGTCCGGAGGCCGGCACCTGTAGGATGCCGGGAGACCAGGGTGGGAAAGCCGTGCTTCCGCTCACAGGGCGTCTGGACTTGCAAGCTGGAGAGACATGAAGGAATATTCCACACGGCAGTGGAAGGTGTGGAGAGGTAGAGACAGAGCCGGGTCTCAGGAGAGAGTGGGGTG
This sequence comes from Mustela lutreola, assembly GCF_030435805.1. Classification (NCBI taxonomy): domain Eukaryota; kingdom Metazoa; phylum Chordata; class Mammalia; order Carnivora; family Mustelidae; genus Mustela; species Mustela lutreola. The sequence goes on from NC_081301.1 coordinate 1,991,405, forward strand.
GAGGGTACGCAGGGCCTGGGTCTGGAGGACACAGGGCGTCTGCAGCCAAGCCTCCCCCATGGGAGGCACGACAGGGTCTGTGTCTGCTACTTGGGATGGGGCTGTGGTGGGGAGTGTCTACAGGCCGAGGGTTTCCCAGCAAGGGGAGGAGCCCAGAGCCAGAGACCCCCACCCTCCGGGCTCAGTTACACAGCTGCCAGAGTCAAACAGAGCACCCCTGTCACCCTGAGGCAGGACATCCCCAGGAGAGGCTAAGTGAGTGTCCAGGCCACGGCACTGGCGCAGGATGGCAGGGGAGGGGCAACCCTGTGCCCAGAGGGTTTCAGACATGCACGTGTCCCTCCCAGGGTCGTGGTGCGAGCCAGAGCTGGAAGCACCTGCCAGAGCCCATCTGGTCTCCCAGGCCCTGCTCCCCCAGCCCTGCTCCCCCAGCCCTGCTCCCCCAGCCCTGCTCCCCCAGCCCTGCTCCCCCAGCCCTGCTCTCCTAGCCCTGCTCCCCCAGCCCTGCTCTCTCAGCCCTGCTCCCCCAGCCCTGCTCCCCCAGCCCTGCTCCCCCAGCCCTGCTCTCCTAGCCCTGCTCCCCCAGCCCTGCTCTCCTAGCCCTGCTCCCCCAGCCCTGCTTCCCCAGCCCTGCTCCCCCAGCCCTGCTCCCCCAGCCCTGCTCTCCTAGCCCTGCTCCCCCAGCCCTGCTCCCCCAGCCCTGCTCCCCCAGCCCTGCTCTCCTAGCCCTGCTCCCCCAGCCCTGCTCTCCTAGCCCTGCTCCCCCAGCCCTGCTTCCCCAGCCCTGTTCCCCCAGCCCTGCTTCCTCAGCCCTGCTCCCCCAGCCCTGCTTCCCCAGCCCTGCTCCCCCAGCCCTGCTCCCCCAGCCCTGCTCTCCTAGCCCTGCTCCCCCAGCCCTGCTCTCCTAGCCCTGCTCCCCCAGCCCTGCTTCCCCAGCCCTGCTCCCCCAGCCCTGCTCCCCCAGCCCTGCTCTCCTAGCCCTGCTTCCCCAGCCCTGCTTCCCGAGCTCTGCTTCCCCAGCCCTGCTCCCCCAGCCCTGCTTCCCCAGCCCTGCTCCCCCAGCCCTGCTCCCCCAGCCCTGCTCCCCCAGCCCTGCTCCCCCTGCCCTCCTGCCCTCCTGCCCGGAGCAGCTCTGCGGGATGGCTGGGAAGGCCCCAGCAGGTAGAGATGTTCACTGCTCTTGGCTCTCTTCATTCTTCTTCCCTGCTGCCCCTCCCCCTCCCCTTTCCCCCTTTCCCCTCCCTCCCCCTCCCTGCCACCGCTTCTCTCTCTCTTTCTCCCTCACTCCCTCCCTGCTCCCCTGCACCTCCTCCCTCGGTCCTCGGTCCTCGGTCCTCTCCCCTGTCCCTTCCTCTCCCTCCGCTGCTTCTTCCTCTCTCCCTCCTCCTCCCTCCTCCCAGGATCCGGTGTACTAGAGACTGACAGGACCAAGCCCCACTGGGGCTCCCCATCAGACCCCCGTCTCACTTTCGCCCACCCATCCTGGCCCTGGGAATCACCACTGCCCTCTGTCCTGGCAGGCCCTGGGCCCCGGAGCCCTGAGGTAGGTGTGCGCCCAGTGTGCCTCAGGTGGACGCGCTCCGAGCCACAGCACTAACCCAGACCAGCTGGGTGGGCAACCCGGAGTGCGGCTGCTGTACCCCCAGACTCGCCTGGGCCTGGGCTGGGGCCCCAGGGGAGGGGAGAGGCCACCCCTCTTCGGATGTGGTCCTGGTGCCTCCCTCCGTGGCAGTGGCGGGAGGGGGACCCCACAGCTGGGACGCCCCTCCAGGCTCGCCTGCACTCGCCCCGAGTGTCCGAGGGAGTGCACCTTGGGGTGTCTCCTGCCTGGGGGACCCTCTTCCTCCTTCCAACCCTCCTGGGTCCATCTACGCGGAGGCCTTCCTCAGGAATGAGCCGAGAAAAACAAATTGTGTAATTTCTGTGATTTTACACGGGAGTTAGATGCTCTGATGCACAATCAGGTAAGAGATAAGGAAGAATGGTAAAACTCAGGCTAATACTTTACATTTAGGATTTTTCTAGAGACGACAGTAAATAGTGAATAAAACACGTCATGTGGAAGAAAGGAGAGAACTCGGAACTTCAGGCCCATCGCCAGCCCATTCTCCCACTTTGTTCAGCCAGAGCCCTGCATTGCCACTTTGCTCTGGGCCCCCCAATGTAGCTCTGACCCACGTCCCCACCCACCTACGAGCTCACTTTTCCAGGGCCCACTCCTGTCTCCGTCCCGGTCCTCCAGCCCCCTGCCCCTCTGCCCTCTTCCCCCTCATAGGCTCCTGCTCCTTAGCCTTCCGTGACTCCCACTGTCCAACCTCGCTGTGTGGCCTCAAGGACACCTTCTAGGGACGCCATGCTCCTCTCCCAGCCCCTCTGTCTTGACCCCAGGAAACCACAATTTACAAAGGAGAAGGGCCCCTTTGTCTTGTGCTCCTGGTCTCCCAGATGGGGTGGGATTTGGCCGAGAAGAGAAGGGAGTCCAGTTCCTGCCTGGAGGTTCTGATTTCTGGCCTGCGTCCCCTTTCTCTGCACACATTACGAAGGTGCCCCTGGGGTAGTGGGGCCTGGCGGTCTCCGCGTGTCTTCACCGTCTGACATGGGGAGCCACCCCCTCGGACATGGGGTCTGCTCTGAGTGTTGCCCTCCCAGGACCACTCTGGGGCCTCTCGGAGCCCCCGTGAGAGGCCACACATGGGGCCCCTGGCTGCCCTTTGTGGACCTCCACGGCCGGCAGGGAAAGAAAGACTCGTAATTAGTGCCCCCCACGTGTGTGGAGATGCCGGTGGTGGCCCAGGACCTGCTCCGGCGTCTGAAAATTCCTCCAGATCTTGTCTGGTTGTTAATTTGCACCATCTGAGGGGAAAGCAAACGTGACCTCTGCTGGCCCAGACAGGCAGATGGCAAACCCCGAATGCGTGGTGTTTCTGTGTTCTCGCTGCTTGCCAATGACTCCCCAAAAGCACTTCCAAAGGGCTCATGGGCCTGGGAGGGTCCTCTCCAGAAGGGCTTTGGTCCTTGGGACGAGGGTGCCTTTGCCTTGGGGAGGGGCTTCCAAGGGAACAGAACTCAAAGCAGGGACTCAGCTGGAGTTGCGCAGGATCCTGAGTTTGGGCACACGTGCCTCGGGAGCAGTGACCCGGGGGCACCCACGCAGCTGTGGGGGGAGATGGAGGCGGCTGGTGCAGGTTGCTTCCCCCGCCCGGGGCAGCTGGTTTGGTAGACGAGTAGTTCGCCTCAGCCCCCACAGCTCAGCTGGACTGGAGATGCCCATCTCCACGCAGGGCACTTCTCGCTTTCCACGTAAAAGGATGCTTTTGGCAAACCTCAGGATATTGTTAAAATTTCATGGGCTCCCCTTAAGCGGAGGATCTGTGCCTGGCCCAGGTGTGTCTCCCGTTGGCGGGGGTCTCCTGATGTCACAGAAACCAGAGATCATCCTGGAGCTGGCAGGACCGGTTGGCCCGGCCCTGACTTGCTGGCTGGGACTCTGTCAGAATGAATTCATTTCCAAATAAAGCATTGTTAACACCACTATTAAATGCCTAATGACTCTTTTTTTCTTCTCCAAACTGTTTCAGGGCCAGGCTTGGCCCACAGTGATGAATATTTCATTGTAAAGCGCGCCCTCGAGGCTCCCGCAGCGCGTGGGGAGGCCAAGCCAGCAGGTCCCATGGACGTATGCCCCCCCCCCCCCCCAGCTCGCAGCTGGCACATCGGGCTCCAGAGGCCAAGAGGCCCCTCCCTCCCAGCGAGTCACCAGCGGGGGGGGGGGGGCAGGGCGGCCGAGGGCTCGCTGTCCTTGGTGCTGAACTCCCTCCGACGGAGGGCGGGGCCCGGCCTCCCCGCTCTTGGAGCTGGACTCCCAGAGCCCCGAGGAGCGTCCCTGCAAGCCCCAAGCCCCCGTGAATGCCCCAAGGCTGTGGTTGCGTTGATTCATAAATAAGTGTGTAGGCTCATTATGAAGGTGCTTGGCGCAGAGCAGACGTTCATTAAACACTTGAAATATGCACCCATGGCTGGTGAGTGAGTGCAGAGATATGAATTAGTTAATTAAAAGGCACAGACGAGCCACTGGATGTCTGTTAGTCCTCTGTAGGTAGTAGCCCAAGAAACGAGGGTTACGGGCTGGGACGCACGCCAGCCGATCAGGCCTGGGGCCCTCGCTCCTGCCAGGATGCCCCTGCTCCAGCTGGTGGGCCAGCTCCTGGATGCACTCTGCTGGGGACCAGTGTCCCCTCTGAGGGGCCGTTTGCTGACCTGACCTTCTCTGGATGGCTCATCTGGGCGAGGAGCTCCTTCCTGGCATGTGGTAGACCCCCCTCACCCTTCACTGTACTGCGGACAGCTTTTCTGAAATATTTCCCTGGTAATGAGAATCCGAGAAACCTCATTAATCCTGACAGCCATAATTAGGGTTCACAGACATTGTGTCTGGGGCTGGCTCAAGCCAGTATTTGCTTTCTCCTCAGATACAAAAGGGCTGATGGACAGAGCGAGTCTATGAGTCAGTGCCCACGAGGAGGAAGGGCGCGCCGTCAGCACTCCGGTGAACGAGCGGATGCCGGCCTGGGCGCTGACTCAGGGAGGTGAGTGACGTCCTCGGAAAACTGTGTGGTGGCTCTGCAGCCCCCAGCCCTCCCACGGCCCTCACAGGAGGCCACACGACTGAAGACATCCCAGGCCGTGCTGGGTGGCACCGGTCCTGTGCAGATGGCTGGTCACCCACCTGTGGCCGGAACTGCCACCCTCTGGCTTCTTGCCTTTGGCTTCTCTCTTAGAATTTAATTGAATAGATTTCTTGCTAAGCAGTCTTGGGTTCACAGCAACGTGAAGACACATTTGCAGAGGATCGTATTAGACAGTAGTACCGTGGCACGCGCCCACCACGCCACCATCGCACACATGGAGTCCCTCTCCCGAATGCTCTCTGTGCTCCATCCACCACCCCTGGCAACCCCTGAGCCTCTCACTGTCTCCAAAACTTTGGCTTTTCTAGAAACCTGTAGAGCCCCGAACTCATAGCACTCGGCCTCGCCGTGCTGGGGCCCCCCCGACACACATGTGAGGTTCTTCCATTTGTGGCCTGACCCCTCGCTTCCTTTTAGCGCTCAACACCATTCCTCTGTCGGGACGGACCACACTTGATTCATGCACGTTCCTTCTGAGGGACATCTTGGCTACTCCCGAATTTGGGCAATTCTAAGCAAGACTGCCATAAACATCCATGAATGGGGTTTTCAGTGGATGTAGATTTTCCACGAATTGGGGTGAAGGCCGAGGGGTGCGGTTACTGGATGATATGGAAAGAACAGGTCCAGTTTCATAAGAAATGGCTAACCTGTGTTGCCGAGCACGGCCTTGTTTCACGGTCGCCCGGCACTGACTGCGCGCCCGAAGCGTCCCGTGTTCAGGACGCCGGCCGGTCCCAGAAGCACATGGCAGGGTCTCGCTGTCATTTTGATCGGCATTTCCCTGTGGTCAGGGGACATGGAGCATCTGTCGGCTGCCGTACGTCTTCTCCGGTGAGCTGTTCGGATATTTTGCCCATTTTTAAAATTGGGTTTTTTGTTTTTTCTCATTGTTGAGTTCTAGGGGCCCTTTATCAGATGCTTTGAGGGTATTTTCTCCCTAGTCTGTACCGTGGTTTCTCACTGCGCTAACATTGTCTTTTGAAGAGCAGAAGGTTTTCATTTTAATGAGGTCCCGCTTATGGGCCGTTTCATCCAGGGACAGCACCCCCTCCCTGTGGCCGAGAAGTCACCGACACGCCCAGGCTTTCCTGGGCTTTTTCTCTCTGATCTGGAGGCTTCAGACCTTACGCTCCATTTTGAGTTAACTTTTATGAAAAATTAACTTTTATGAAAGAGGCGTGGGCCAGGGGCCTTCCCTGGGGGGCATACCTGCACCCTGGTGCCTGGTCTCTGCCCCTCCAGATGAGAGAAATCCTGGTCAGCGACCCCCAGCTCAGTGCTCGCGCCCACAAAGTGGTTAGGGGTAGGGAACACGCGGAAGTCAGCGCCTTCACGCAGCGATTTCTCCCGTTTTGTTCCCTTCGGAGCAGATGCCTGTGGGATGTGCAGACCCTTATGCTGATGGTGCTGGCTGGTGGGCCGCCCGCCAGAGGGGCTCAAGGGTGTGGGGTGCTCACACAGTCGGTGAAGCCCATCTGAGGGTCAGGAAGGCTTCCTGGAGGAGGGGCTGTCCAAGGGAGATTTATGGGCCAGATGAGAATTAAGTCTAAGTATCCGTGAGGGGGGAGAGGGATGCGAGGGATGTTTCTGTGCCTGCCTGGGAGAGGGTCCGGCAGGAGCACGTGGGAAATCGTGCAGGATATGCGGACGTTGGTGTCCGATGCCAACGGTCACCAGGGGCTCGTTGGGCTTGAACAAGTCGGGCTGATTGCTGGGGACAGCTCTGGAGAATGCAGTCTCTGGGACGCGGGGTGTCTCCACACAGGATGTTAGATACGGCCGACTGCGGGTCTCAGCCTTGTGTTGGGTGGCTTTGGGGGATTCAAGGAAGTGGGGTTTGTCCTGGATTGGTGCTATCCGGACGCAGGGGGGGATTTTCAGTCACAAGGCAGGAAGGCAAGGAAAGGCCAGAGGGCCCGCAGGGTGCCTGGGGGCTGGGACGCCAAGCTAAGGAGCCTGTGGGAGGGGCTCAGGGTCTCTAGAGCTGAACATGGGCAGGAGGCATCAGAAGCCCCGTCACTCTGGGGTGGAGACGCCGTGTTTGTGTTCTGGGGGCCAGAAGGAGGAGAATGAGGTCCCAAGGACAGTTTACCAGCAGCTGCCCAGGGCCCTGCTCTCCCGGACCGCTTGCACACTGTGCTCTGGGTACCTGAACAGGGTCCGGTGCTGGGGACCCTGGGGAGCCGGGTGGGGCCCCAGCCCCCCTGAGCCCCATACTGAGGCTCTGCATGGATCCTTCAGACTTTAGTTCCAACATCCTTTTGTTTTTATTTTAATGCATTTTTCAAGGTTGAAAGCACAGTCTAATGTAGCCCACTGTTAATCGGTCCAGCAGTACCTAGTATGGTCATTAGCCCCTGGGACCTCCTGCTCTGGAAGCAAGTGGGCAGAGGCGGGCAGGCCAGGCAGCTGGGGCCCCGGGGGGCCTCCTCACCATCCCGACCATCAGTTGCTGTAGGTTCCCCAATTGTAACTGGCCCTGCCCCCCCCCCCCCCCCCCGCCCAGGACCGCATAGTCCCAGACTCACGTCCCTCCTTCTTCCCCCTTTGCTTTCTCGTAAAAGCCAACAGCGACTGGGGCAGAATGGATCCGCACTCAGCACTCTGGGTGACCTCTTGCTGTTCCTGTGAAGCCAGGTGATGTCTTCCCCAGTTTACAGATGAGAACATTGAGGCTCGGGGTAAAGGCTTGGTGCTCGCGCTGTCCTTCCACTCTGCGCTGAGTCCTGGCATAGCTGGAGTTTCGACCGAGTCTGACATAGGATCAGTGGGGAGCCTCATTCACCCCAGAACCCCCAGTGCCCCATTTTGTCCACTTGGGGGGTCTTGGGAGGAGTTGTCTCGCCACCTCCAAAGTTCTGCTGGGGGTGGTCAGGGCTGTGGGGTGGGGCCGGGTGGCCCGCGCATCGTCGGGGAGCAGTTCCAATCAGCAGGCAGAGCCCACAGCAGTCCCTTAGCAGCTAGAAGGTCTTTATCACGTCCCTTTTTTAAATTACATTTGTGCGAGGGCTGTCGCAGCAATAGCCGGGGGGGCTTCTCTGCCCCCAGGGACGCGCAGCCATGCGGGAGAGAGAGATCAGCCGTGGCTCGAACCCCCATGGTGCTCTGCCATCTCTCTGTGTGGCCTACGGGTGCAGCTGGGCACTTTGAGGCCACTTGAGCCACGAGCCTCGGGGCAGTGGCTGTGGGGCCCCTGGCTGGGCCGTGGCCTGACCTGTCCATCTAGGCCCTGTTTGCAAACTGAGGCCCCGACGTGAGCTGCAGGAAGCCACCGAGGGGACATGCTTGCTGGAGCAAGCCGCGGTATCTGTGCAGCCCCGGGGAGCCCCGTTCAGAACCCGCCACGTGCCTGGTGCTTCCGTACATGGACACTCGTCTTGCCAAGGACTCTGAACACCTGACCTCCTTGTTCAGGGTCGCCCAAGGTCGCCCAGCTCGTGACTGCTGGGGATCAGCGTCTGGTCCACGTTTGTGTGGCCCCTGGGCCCGTGTTCTACCCTCGACCCCACCGTGCCCCGGCTAGGGCCTGGGGAGACCTGTTTGTTCCCCGGCTTTGAGACCTCAGAAAGGAAGCCCCTTCCCGAGTACTGCGGCTGTCAATCCCTCATGGGATCCTGGCCAGGATCCAATCTTGGGGGCTTCAGGGAGTGAACAGTGCACTGCAGCTGCCGGGGTGCTCGCAGACTTGACCTCGGGCCTCCCAAGGACCACAGGAGCTGGTGTACGGACCCAAAGACAGGCCCCCATGGGATCCCCAGGGACACACCGAGGCGAGGCCTTCAAGCTCCACTCACTGGCATTCGTGCACTCAGGGAAGCCCGTACCTCTGGTCACAAGGTCACATGCGAGGTCAGTGCCAGGTCTGGCCCCACCGGTCATGCTGTGGGGCCCCGGCAGGGCTGCTCTGGGGACCTTGCAGCCCCGCACACGCCCGTGGCGGCCGGAGCGAGCTGCCCGGTGCCGTGGGTTAGCTCGCTGCTGACTGCTCCACCTCTGCCCTGTCCCCGGAGGCTGTTGGAGCTGGCTGAGCAAGCAGTGGGCCCGGAGAGCCCTCCGGAGTCGGAAATTCCGACAGCATTTCTGTGGTGTCATAGCTGATGGGCAGCAGGTGCCTCTGACGGTTGCAGGGGAGGAGAAGGTAATTTGGGGCAGAGAAACAGCTATCGATTGAGGCCAGAAGTTACCACTGCCACTTGTCTCCAGGTACCTCGCTCCAATCCCCAGCCCCCACCTCCGACTTCGGGTGCTCTGGACACGGTCCCGCCACACACCTCGACAGCTGCACTTCCCAGGCAAGGAAGCCAAGGCCTGGGGGGCTCTGCTCTCCCCACCCACCTCTCAGGGGCTCCAGCACAGGGGGCGGGCTGACCCCGTGCGCCTGGGCAGGTCATGGCAGTGGACATTTGAACTTGAGAAGTTGGTGTCCCTCTGTCCGCGTGCACGGACGTCACGCTGAGCGAAGCAAGCAGGCAGCGGGCAGCCCCATCTGCACCACCCCCTGCCCTGGTGGGGAGGGAGATGGGGGGTGGCGCCCAAGTCTCTGGGTGGGGGTGGGGGGTTTGGGGAGACTCCCCTTCCACTGGACAGAAGTTTGGGTTTTCCATGATGAGTTGTAACATCTTCATCAAGAACAAATGTGGCACTCTTGGACGATAAGGGGCTGTCTCAGGGTCTGTGGCCACCCTGGCTGTGAGGGGGAGGGGCTAGGAGTGCTGGGCCTGGGCGGCGAGTCCCGGCTCGTGGTGTGCGAGGAAGGGTGTCCGAGGTCCCTCTGCTGTCTCTGCATCAGCTCCCGGAAACAAGCAGGGCCCACTGCTCACAGGGGAGTCTTGGGGGATGGTCCAAGCCAGGTATGCTGGTGGGAGGGCCTCACCTGGACCCTGGCTGTCTCTGGGCAGGTTGAGGGTCCTTCCGGGCCCTGTAGCAGATGCTGTGATGTCCACCCAGATTCCCTGCCCGAGCCCCAGCACCCACCCCCAGCAGCTGGCAACACCTGCTCACAGCGGCTGTCCTCCAGCCTTGGCCACAGGCACACTCCTGGTCCATGGTCGCTGCCCCCTTGGGTCGGGGGATGGCAGCCCGTGACAGTGATGAGCTGAAGCAGGGGTGCAGAGGCCTGTCCGCCTTGCCTCAATTTAGGCCAAGTCTGAGGGGCCTAGACTACCCTGTCCCCATGTGTTATGCGGGGGCCTGGCAGCTGCTGGCCAGCTTGGCCCTCTGCCCACGCCACCTCCTGTAGCTCCTGGCTGGCGAGCCTCTAGGACCTGCTCTTCGAGGAGTCTGCTTCTTGGGAAACCAAGCAGGGACAGGCCCTCCACTGATGGGCAGGCTCCACCAGTCCCCCCCTCCCCAGGAGGTACGGGCCAGTTTGGGCCCCCCAGCCGGCCTCCAGGCCCCTGTCACATGGAGCCTCTGGACACGGCGGCTGCCCTGGGCTGTGTCTCTGGGACCCCGCCTCCCTGCTCCATCAGACTTTTCAGATGGAGCCTCTACCCCTGCCTCCCTGAGGAGGTCGGTAGGGGTCTGGAAGCTGGGGGCCGCACGGTGGGAGTCCCACACTCGGGGACCCAAGACCCTTTGCCATGGGCCTGGGATGTAGGCCGGCGGGAGTGTGGGGCTCGGCTCTGTGCATGACCACCTTCCCTGGTCTGTAAAAGAGGGGCGCTGGACTGGTGTGGGGGCAAAGGCAACAGTCTGCTAGAGCGATCGGGAAGCACCCAGTTAATGTCATCGGCGCTGTTTGGCCGGCTGCATCCCCATCCCTCCGTAATGGTCCTTGTTACCGGCAGGATGGAGCCTCCCGGCCTCCTGCCCCTGCCTGGCCCCGGGCTGCTGACTGGGCGGCGGGTCCCGATCTGCCTCCTGCGGTCGCTTTGGCAGGGCCAGGGAGGGGAGGCTGGCCCGGGCTGGGGCTGGCAAGGACTGCGGCTCACCTCAGGCTGGGCCCCGGGCCTTGAACAGGCGCCGTGCCCGCTCCCCGTGCTTCACGCTCCTTGGGAGGAAGCAGATGGGGCTGTCAGCTCTACTTATGCCCAGTCTTCCCAAAACCAGCCAAGCGTGCCCCGGAACAGGGGAGCGGCTCCTCGGAGCAGCTGGTGGGGCTCCAGGCTGGCATCTCCTGGGGCCCCGTGACGCTGATTAGCAGGAAATAATGCACAGGCAGAGGGCGCGGGCCCGGCGAGGACCTGCTGGCCCGGGGCCCAGAGCTGTCATCCAGGCCGGCGTGCCCAGGAGGCCGGGGGTGCACAGCCGGCTTCCCTTGCCCACAGCTGGCCCCTTCCGTCAGCGTCCTCCGTGGGCCCGCTGGGGCTCAACCCTGGACCTGGGATTCCAAGAGGGATCGATCACTTGCATTTTGCCCGTGATGGAGGCCCCGAGAGGCAGCCCCCCCCCCCCCCCCCCCCCGCCCCGGGTCCCCTGCGCCAAGTGTCTTCTGCTCGGCTCTCACCCAGAGCTCACTCTGTCGGCTCAAGGCAAAGCCATGCTTCTCTGCGCGCTAGCTCCTGCCTGTCTTCCCCTCCCGCCCCCTGTGAAGCCAACTCGCTCCGGTTTGTTGTGCCAGTGACGCAGGTCACGACAGAAAACCAAAGAATCCCAAGAATTGAAACCGGGCAGGAGAGAGTCCTCCCCAAGCCCTCATCCGGAGAGGGCCCCCTGCTGCGGCTTGGAGACGCATCTTCCATGTGGGTAAGACACGTGAATTTATAGCCCCCCCAACCCGGGTTCCTGACCCGTAATTTCACGTAGCAGCATTTTACCGGGAACGCACACCCGCTCCCTCAGTGCGTCTCTGCCGCCAGCGCGCGCCTCAACGTGTTCGAGCCTCGCTCCTTCGACGCTGGAAGCGGTTTTTAAAGCATTAACGTCTGTGTGGACGACCTGTGAAACGTTGCTGTCGGAGTGGAATTGCTAGGTCAGAGGTGCGTGTGCGTGTGTGTGTGCACGCATTTCCGGAGTAAGGTGTTGCGCTGTGTGGCGACGGTTGTACAGCACGTTTTACTGAGATGGGATTCGCGTGTACACGCAGCCCAGTGATGGTTAGTGTGTTCGTGGCGTTGTGTGATCGCCGACCCAACCGATGTGAGGACACTCTCTTCGCCCCCAAAAGGAGACGCCCATCCCCACTGGCACTGACTCGAACCCCCGGTGCCCGCAGCCCCTGCCCACCACCGCTGCGCTGCCCGTCCGGTGGCTCTGCCTGTTCCCGACATTCTCCTAAGTGGGATCCTGCAACATGCGGTCCCGAGGGTCGGGCTTCTCCCACCTGGCGTGCTGTTCTTGAGCTCATCTGTGCCGTGGCAGGGACCAGAACTCCGTCCCCTGCCATGCCTGCAGGAACCCGGGAAGGCAGCATGAACCCTAGAAGGCTTCATGGGACTCCCCAAAGGCCGTGTCCGCTCCAGTGCCCAGCAGCAGATGGGGTGTGCGCGTCTCAGGGTAGCCACTGTGCCTCGGTCCTGATTGGGGTTTCTGATGGGAGGGATCTCAGTGGGAGGTCAGATCCAGACAGGGTCACAGCTAGGGTCACGTGGAGCCCCAGGAAGCCATCATGATCTCCATGCTGTCAGCAGTCTTTAAAAAATCTTCAAGCCAGAGAAATTTTAATTTGCCTGAATTTACAAAAATGCGGCGGATACAGCAGGCTTTCTGGTGTTTAGTGTTGGAAAAACTAACGTCGGTCTCCCAACACCCAACGCAATAGAAGGTGGGATACTTTGTAAAAAGTGGTTGCTGTGACGATGGGGGAGGAGCCACTCGTGTTTGTCGGTGGGACTCCGGGACTGCCCCTGCTTGGAGGCCAACCAGCGCCAAAGGCAGGTTTAGGGGAGCTGGGACTGCTCCTTGGAGGCCTGTAGTGACCGCCGCACTCCACTGGTACCGATGCCCACCCCCCCACCCCCCTGGAAACTGGCCTGCATCCCGAGTTGAGCATTGCCCTTGGCCGGTCCCCTGGGTCTGTCTGGACCTGCTCCGCCGTCCGGCCTCCTCTCTGCATGGATGTTTGCAGCTCCTGGGTGTGACAGTGCACGAGGCTCTGCTGAGGAACACAGAGATCAGTGGTCAGCTCTGTGCGGGTCTTCAGTGTGACCCTCCCTCCCCCCATCCCCCTGGCGCCCTCAGGCCACCCAGCTCATGAGCAGGGAACGAGGCCCAAGGAATGGTGCTCCTACCCCAGAACTCTGACCTCACCTGGAGCTGTCCTACCTGGACTCATGCTTGCCCCAGAAAGACAGGATCCTTCTGAGCGTGGGGCTCAGTGGAGACGCACATCAGCCCGAGGGGGTGTGGCCCATGCACCGGTCACCATCGCATCCGGGAGCTGGCCGGAGGAGGGCATGGGGGCTGCCGGCTGAATAAAAGGGAAAGAGGAGCCAGGTGGCTGAGGGCGGCTCTTGGGGTCTGGGAGGTTCCAGGCTCTGCCTTCAGCCTGCTTCTGAGTCCCCATGTGAGCTCCTCCAGGGGTCCAGCAGAGAAGGCAGCCCTGAGCCCCGCCTCCCAGGAGTGGGGAGCCCTGAAGGATGGGGGCTGTGCTCCCCTGCACGTATAGGGATCTCTCTCTTCTCTTGAAGTGGACCAGGGAAAGGGCCACCGTGGAAGCAAACACCACCCCTCACCCGCTCACGAACCCTGCTCCCCCGCCCGGGAGAGGGCCGCAGCCCCAGGGAGCAGGGCGCCCTGACCCCGTTGCAGGGAAAGGAGCTGCGCCGGACACTCGGCCACATGAGCAAAGGTGGAAACAAACTTCCGCTTCCTGGTCGGGGCCTGGGTGCAATTAATATTTCATACCCAGAGAAGGTGGTGGCATTTTGCTGGATGGCTTCAATTAGCTCCCGAGCCTCGTTCTCGTGCTAATAATCAGCTTGCTTATCATAATGGTTTATTAATCTGTTTCGCAGTGTGAAGTCACTCGGCGCCATGCATCCCTCCTGCTGCTGCCCGGCGTGGACAGAAATGGCTCGGGCCCATGGGCACTCCTGAGGGGGATCGTGTTCGTGGAGGGCTGGGCCGGGGAGCAGCTGGGGAGCGGACTGGGACAGGAGGCTCGCGGCTCTGGTGTGTCTCAGCCCAGAGGGCCCCTCTGGACCAAGCACGGGGCGGGGAGGCTCCAGCGTGGCTCGGCTCTCTCTTCTCTGGCTGTGTCCCTTGATGTCCCTTGACTCAAGGGGAAGGCTTAGGAAGAAATATCTACGTGGAAAATTCAAGATGGGGTTAAGTAGCAGGGGGCACGGGAGACAGCGGAATCATTTGGGTGGGCAATTTTTTTTGTTCCAGAAAGGATTTTTACGCAGGGGCTGGCGTATTTTGCAGCCTGTGACCTGCCCTCCTGGGCCTGACCCCAGGGCAGCCGCTGCTTCACACGCCGAGTCCCGCCTGAGTCTCTCGGCCCCTCTTCCCCGCAGTTGTCACTGCCTTGGGACGGTACCAGTCTGTGGTTTTATAGAACGTCCCGCACACTGGTTTCCCACACACGCCGAGATCCACACTGGGCATTCCGGCAGGAGGACGGGGAAGCGTCCTTCTCAGCGCACCGTCCCGGGGACACGGCGGCCACAGGGCCCGGTGCTGTTGACCTTGATTGACCCCTTCGCTGAGCTGCTCTCTACGGGGGGCTTCTCTCCTGCAAATTTTTCCCTTGAAAAGCGATTTGAAAATATTCTTTCTTGGAAAACACTCCTATTTTTCTGGTTGTAATTAGTAAATGGCTTGAGGGAGCTGCTCGGGGCTATGCAAATGCACTGTTATTTGTAGATGTGATTTGGGGTGCCCACGGGTCTTGCTGGGATAGTGTTCTGCTCCCGCGCCCCCTCCCCGTTCATCATTCGACTCTTCTCTGGGAAAGAGCCGTCCCCCCCACCCCCACCCCCACCGTTGAACTCTGCAGATAGTCCCAAAGGCCAGCACGGGCCGCGGACAGCTATTTAGTTGGGTTGGAATGCACCACTCTTGGTACCTGTGTTCTCGCCGGATCCTTCCGGCGCTGGCCGGGGCGGCTCCTCGGGGCTGGGTCCTGTGTCCCTGGCCTTGGGCCCTGATTTCCTCACCTCACAGGCTGCGGCTCGGGGCCAAGCCCAGAACCCGCCTCTTCTCCGAGGAGGCCCCGGGGGTTCGGAAAGGAGGCCCAGTGTCTGCGTCTTCTGCCGCGTCGCTCCCAATGCTGCCCTTTTCCTCCCGGAGCTGTGACCGAGTGACCAGCCAAGGCCCCTGCCCTCTGTCGGCCCTGGGGGGTGCGGTTTGCTGGGCTGGGGGGCGTCCCTCATTCGTGTTGGCAGAAGGGGGGAGAGAAGGAAGCAGGTCAGGCAGGTAGAGACAGAGAAGGGATCTAGAGGCTCAGGGATGGCTGGCAGGGACGGGGAGGGTAGTGGGGGTCAGTGGAGGGTCGTGGGGGTGTGGGACAGGGTGTCGGTAGGGGGTACAGGGGGTGGTGGGGGTAATGTGGGAGAGTGGGGCGTGGCGGAGAGGGGTTGTGGACGTGGGACACTGAGGCGGAGTCGTCCGACCCATGGCTGAGCCCGTCTGAGAGGGCACCGGACTGACCCTGGTTGTGGGGGTAGTGAGTGGCCTTGGCTGGAGTGCAGCAGGGGACTCTGACGGAGCCCCAGGAGGCGTGTTCCCCCGTGCTGCCCGTGAACACCCTCTGTGCTCGGCGCGGACCCTCCCTGCTCGTTTCTCCAGCTCCTCAGCATCCAGCCGTCCACAGTGCTGGTCCGACCGTGACCCAGTTCCCCTTTGGGCCCCAGCAACGGAGGACTCTTTGTGTCTGGCCTGGGGAATGACCTTGATCCCGATCCCAGACTAACAGGACCCCCCCACTCGTCACGGCTCCCTGATCCGGACGGAGCCCCTGCTTCTGGCCCGGTGCTGGTCTCCGACCCCTGCCTCTGACTGCAGCCTGAGTGCTTGCCCCGGCTTTTCTCAGTGACCAGCAAACGCCTGTCACGCGCGAAGCCCTTTCCTTGTGCACCTGTGCGCTCACACGCAGGTCTGCCCACTGCTTCCCCGGGGAGCCCTGAGCCTGTCCTGATGCCGGCCTGACGCTGGCTCCTGCCCTCAGCGATGTCACAGGACCCTTCCCCAACATCACCTTCCTCCACTAGACGGGCCAGGGCCCCCCGGACCCTGGGAGCTCATCTCTGCCCCCAGTTCCCTTCCTCACTGCTGCCCACTTGCTACTGACCTCTAGCGCCGGGCTGCGAATCTTGGCAGAGGCCACCCATTAAAGCCACCGGTGTTCCTGACAGCACCTCGACAGCCTCCCTCCTCAGCAGTGGAGACCGGGGCAGGGAGGCCTGGCTGTCCAGAGGGCGGGGGCCACAGGCAGGGGAGGGAAGGGCCTCCAGTCCACACTGGTCTCCGGCTGGGATGCAGGGCATCCTGGATTTGGCACCTGCTCTCCGATACTGGGACTTGGGACCTGACTGTCCACGGGGAGTTTGCGGGAAGAAGGATAGAGAGAGAGAGAGGTTTGGGAAGGGAACCCAGGGTATGGGTTAGCGAGCCGCGCGGAGGGCCGGGAGGCCATGCTGGGTCCCTCCCTTCCTGAGCTTGGTTTGTCTACCTGTTAGTGGAGCTGTGTGCCCAGGCTGCTGCTGTGGGCAGGGTGAATGCTGTGGGTGAGCGTGGGCAGAAGCCCAAGGTCAGACAGCTGTTAACAGGGGTGAGCCCCACGGTGTGAGGGGCTCCATGTGGGCCGGGCTGGGCCAGTCACGGCAGCGCCTCCCTCTCCCCGTTCCCAAGCATGCAGACCCGTCCGGTCATCTCTTGTCCAGACCACAGCGAGACCCTCCCCACCTTCTTCCAACCTGCCCCTAGCTCCCGACCCCCACAGCCCTAGGGAGCTTTCGGGCATCGGGTCTCCGAGTGTGGTCTCTGCCCAGCAGCTCTGGCTGGGAGACATTAGAGATGCCCGCTCTCAGCTCCCACCCCAGACCTGCTGAATCAGGAGCCCAGGGATGGGGCCAGCACTCTGCGGGTCGTGCCGCACACTCTGGGGTGGGGGTCCCCTCTCTGGCACAAGTCAGGTCAGTGAAGCCCCCACTGGAGCTGCCGTGGGTTGCCACCACAGCAGGAACACGGCGGGGGGATTTAGGGGCGCTTTCTGGGGGTTGTGAACCCGCTCGGTCCTTGTGAGTCACCTGGGTGCTGTACTAACAGACGTATATTCCCCTGTTGTCGGGGGGAAAGACCCAGGGTGGGGGAGGGGGGTGGCAGCTCCTTCCAGAAGGTGACCCATCTGGCTCCTCCTGCCCTCCTGGGGACGGAGGCCTGGACGGGAAGGAGCAGGTCCCCGGCAGGTTCGCTCCATCTGCCGACGCCTGGCGGCCCCCCCCACTGCCCCAGCACCGACCTTCACCCGCGTGGCACAGGGCGATGGGTTTAGGGCCGCACTCCGTCTCCCCACGCAGCCCGCGGAGACAGCCCCATGCTGCCTCCTCAGTGTCGCAGGCATTTAAATTGCCGTTTTATTTAAATTTATGTCCGAGGATACAGGCGGAGAAAGGGCCATTTCAAAGTCAGTTTCTGCTTTATGGCTTTACGGGGGATCACATCGGGCAGCTGTTGGAAATATCTTGCTGCTCCCAGCACAGCAGAGGGTCACGTGGCTCACGCAGGCTCTGATTGTTCCCGGGAAGAGATCCTACCTCCCAGCCAGAGCTCTTGCTTCCTACCCTCACTGCAGCCTGAGTTCTGTTCCTTCATCAGGCTGAGCCCTGACCCCAGGCTGAGTCCTGATCCCAGGCCCAGACTGAACCCCGACCCCGGCTCCAGATACGACCCTGACCTAGACCATACTAACTCTCCTTCGAGGTCATGTAGTTGCGCAGGACGGCAGTAGGGTCCGCTGGAGCTCACGCAGTTCCCTACCTCTTCGGGCAGACCTGCTATGCAGAGGCACAGCTCCAGTGTGTCGTGGTTCTGGGCAGCTGATTCCCACAGCTGGAGGAACATCTGCCCACGTACCGTGAGCTGATGAGGCCGCGAACGGTTGGCTGCTCCCGACACCCCTGCCTCGCGCACTCGGAGCAGCTGCTGGAGCCCATGGGGCTCGGCACCTCTGCGGAGGACGAGGTCGCGGGGACTCGGGCCAGCGTGATGCTCCAGCCGTGGAGGGGCAGGGAGGCCGGCCTGGGGGAGGGGCAGCGAGGTGCCGGGTCCCACTTGGGGATGTCACCCCAGCCCCGAAAGGGCGCCGCGGTCATCCTGGGACTTTGGAGGCATGGCCCAGGAGCTCCAGAGGGCCGGGGCCGCTGCTGGGAGTGAGAGTCCTTGGAATCTCGGAGCCAGACTGTAGTGGGCCGCGCAGTGAGGGGCGGTGAGAAATGAGACACTGGGCGCCGCCAATTGTTCCGTTCTTTCCCCAGCATTCTACTGTTTTATTTACACAACCGACGCGCGGCATATTCTGGAATTCCAGCTTTAATCCTCCCAGACCTACCGTGGGTACAAGAAGCCAAACTGTAGTGAAATGCTGACAAGCCCCGGGGCATGGAGGCGGATGGCGGGTCCGCCTCGGTGTGGCTGAGGCCAGGGGCCGTCTGAGCCTGTGGCTGCCCCGACAACGGCTGTGCTGTGCTCCCAGGATGTGGGCCCCGCCTTGGGGCGCATAATCGGAGGCAGAAAACAGGACCCACAGAAGAGATCCTGCAGCGTCTCCATGGCACCGCCGATCATGCTGGGGGGTGGCATGGGCAGTGGCCGAGGGGCCCACGGGGCCGGCTCTGGGCACGGTGAGCCCTGCTCGGGATTGGGGCTGGGCGGTGGTTGCAGTTGAGGGGGTGGGGTGGGGGGCACTCTGGTCCTCACAGCCTCCAGCTCCCCCACCGTGCAGGGGGGTAGGCCTTCTGCTGGAGCTGGTCAGAGATTCGTGTGCTTGTGCACGCATGAGAGCACACACACATGCACACACACATACACCCATGTGCACACACAGAGCCGTGCACGCACACCCACACCCACGTGCATACACACAGCCGTGCACACACATCCGTGCACCAGCACACACGCACAGGTACACATGTAACACATGTTCATATACATGCGGGGACAGGTGCACACGTGCACTCAAAATGCCCACCCACACCTGAGGGCACACACGTGTGTACACAAAATGCACTCACGGGGCACACGCATCCCTGTGCAGGCCCTGAGTTCCACATCTTGCAAGGGGACAGAGGAGCCAGGCCAAGCCTCGCTTTCCCAGGACCAGGGCTGAGACACTGGTTCCAAGCAGAAGGCCCGGCCCCCCTTCCATTTGTTCCTAACCAAGCCAGTGACACACTTGCCCATCTGCTGCGGCCCCGACAGGACACGAGACACAGAAAGAAAGCGAGCCGCTTGCAGTGTTCGCTGCCTGTGGGACCCCCTCCTCCACCAGCCCCATGCGAGGGCCAGACCGCGCAGGAAGGTGGGATCCGGGCAGCGCTCCGCAGGTGGCCCGCCCGCCCGTCTGGCAGTGTTGGCATCTTTGCTCTCACATCTGACAGTGGGGACAACTGACCCGTCCCCATCACGTCTCTCTGGACGGGCCCACTGCTGTCAAGCCCCATCTCCAGGGTCACCGCTAACTGCCGGGCAGGGCGAATTTGAGAAGGGGGCAATGGTCTCTGAAGGGCACCCTTACATTTGTACCAGGATCGAGGGTCCTAGAGGGTGGTGGGCGTCCCACCCGTGCGAGGGGGCATGCCAGCGCGGGGGGCCCACCGTGCCCACCACTGACCCCCACTCTGGGCCCGTCGTGGCGGTGAGGAAGGTCCCGGAAAGGCGAGCCTAGGGTTTGTGCTGGTGCGGATGCCCCCGGCTGTCCACTGCGCTTGCTGCCCCCAGCCGAGGGCTGCTGGCTTGTTCAGGGGGACGCCATGGTGTTTGCTGCTTGAGCTCCTCGTGCGACACTGACCCAGATGCTTCTCGCCTGAGACTCGTCCTTCCCCACCCCGCCGCAAGGTGGCCAGGGCACCGTGACTCGGCGGGGACGGAGGGTGGGGACAGGGCCCTCTGGCACCTCGTGCTTCAACCACCCAAGCCTGGCTCCCAGGCCTGTGACCAGGGATTTGTCAAAAAGCAAGTTTTAAATTAGAGAGGGAAGTCCCGAGCTAGTCCTCGCAAGCACTTAGGCCGCCCCGGGAGCAGACCTCCCTGGGCCCCCAGTGACCTTGAACCTTGTACCGTTCTGCTGTTTGTGAGGTTCACGTGCCAGAGAGAAGCGCGTTGGGCTATCTGCTGTCCTGCTTCCTGGCCTTTCTCAGGGCTCTCCTACAGGGCTGAGTGGGTGAGGGGCTCGCGGCCACCTCCCCTGCCCGCCTGCAGGCTGCTCCATGCACACTAGGTGGCGCTGCCTCACGCCCGTGTCCTGCCGTCCGGGCACCTGCACCTGCTCGGGGAAGGCTACCGTCTCCCGGTCTCCGGGTCTCCCGCAGGCCCAAGGCCTCAGCCCCGCGATGGGGACAGAGCCCCTCCCCGAGGGCAGCGGGCGGGGCGTGCGTCCCTTATTGCTGGATTCTGGGAGCCCAGAGCGCAGATTTTGTTCAATCTCGCCAGGAGAAGCACAGCTCTGGCTGGGAAACGCCCCTGCTTGTCTGTGGGGCCGGGATGGGTGTGTGCGTGTGCGTGTGAGTAAGAGGGCTGCAGACGTGGGAGGCAGGGTGCTCCGAGCCAGGCCAGATCCTGTGGTGTGGGCTGGACTCACAGACACTGCCTCACCCTGAAATCTCTCTGAGCCTCGGTTTACTCATCTGTAGGGTGGAGATGCCCTGGACCGGCCAGCCTGCTCCCCACAGAGGCCACGGGTGGGCCATGGTTGGGGGGGGAGGGGCCTCTCCATAAACTCAGCGTGACATACCCTGTAAAGTGAGGGGAAGGGAGACCTTCTCCACGATGGTCACGGTGCCCCTGGCAGGGGTCTTATGCTGGCCCCGGGCTGCCTGAGGGCCTGTGATGTCCCTCTGCCCTAGGGTGCCAGACTGTCACCCCACAGGGGAGGAGATGGAGGCTGGGGCGAGCCCAAGCTTGCCGCCAGGGCCCTCGTACGGCTGGTGGGTTGGGAGGAAGCCCATAGGATACCACCGGGGGTGGAGAAAGCCATCAGCAACTTCAGGGTCCAGGGAGCACGTGACCCAGGCTAGCACTGGACGTTGGGGGGACTCCTTCCCCAGGAACCCCTGGGCCCCGTGACATCTAGGGACCCGTTCAGCCACACCACCTCCTGGAAAGGTCAGACCCCTGAGGAGGGGGGACCTCTGGAGGTCAGCTTCTCCTGGCCCAACGTGGGGACCCCTCAGTAGATCCTCCCTCATGACTGCCAGGGCCTGGGCTTGGCAAGCACCTCGGTTCTCTGCCCCTGTGGCTCCCCAATGCCTGTCTGCCCCTGAGCCGCTTCCAGGGGAGATCCCAGAGCCCAGCCCGGAGACGGGTGACTCTGGAGGGAGGTCGGTCTGGGTGGGAGCTCCGTCCTGGAGAGGCCGGACACCAGGCTTGGCTGTCTCAGGGAGGGGCCCCAGGGAGGTGCAGGCGCACAGATTTCTTGACCAGATGAGTCTTATCTCCTGTCTGCCCAGCGAGTGGATGTGACCTGTCCACGAGTGGATGTGGCCCAGGCTCTCCGGCCAGGGACACCCCCACACTGGTCCCAGAACCAAAACCAGGCAACTGTTCCTGAGTAGGGGCAGGTGGACAGACCCTCCAGCACAGCGGGGGTGGGGAGTGCCTGGGGCCCACGAGTGTTGCAACGTGGCCTGGTGGGGTGCCTCTGGGGGGCTGGGGAGCCTTTGCCAGCTGGGAGCCCTGAAGCAAGGGGATATGCCGCCTTTTGTAATTTGCATAAAGGCACTACGAGGGCTGCCGGGGGCCCTGTCCAGAGAGCGTGACACAGGGGCACAGGGTGTCCTCAGTTCCCTGGAGCATGGGGTGTCCAGAGTCATGGGCTGTCCTCAGCTCCCTCAGGCACAAGGCCATCCCCTGGCATGGGACCAAGGGGGCCTCGGGGAGGTGTGGGGCGGCAGAGGAAAGTAACAGTAATAGGAACACCAGGAGAGCCCTGGCGTGACCAAGCCCGGCCAGGGCGGTGTCCTTGAGTGGGAGTCACGACGCAGCTCCCCCCAGGGCTGGAGGCGGACCTGGGACTTTCCCGTTTCACAGAAGATAAACGGAGGCGCCCGTCTGAGGCCCTGCTGCTCGGAGCTTGAGGGGACCAGCCCAGGAGCGAGAAGAGCCACCTCGGGGCCTGCCCTGCAGGCTCGCCCGCACTCCGGCCGACCCTGCCTGTCGCACGCTGGCCCCGAAGCCCTTGGTGTCCTGGGCTGTGGGCGCGCAGGGAGCCGTGCGCGTGGACACCTCTGGACCGACGAGGGGCTCCTTGCCCACAGCCAGGTGTCCCCGTGGGGCGGTGCACCCTTCCCGCCCGTGCCTGCATCTCGTCCTTTCTCAGCTGGGCCCCACGGGCCTGGACCCGCACGTGTCCGTCCCAGGCTCCCTCGCCCCCACCCCTGCCAGCCGCCGGCAGCGTCTCCGGAGCCTCCCAGCTCAGATCAGGTCTTACAAAAGCCTGTCTCTGCCCGCAGCCTCCGCTGCAAACGGGCCTCCATTAGCGACTGTGGAGCGACAGCGTCTCCCCGCTGAGCGCAGACAGCGCGTGTCCCCGTGGAGCCAACGTCCCAGGGAACAGGCTCCTGCTCTGGCAAACAGGGCATGGACGCCGGCTTGTCACGGTTGGCAGGGTGCCCACTGCCCCAGGTCGGCCCTTCCCCTCTCCCGTGGGGCCACCACCGCCAGGTCCTGCACCTGCCCCCTGGGGGCCTCTCTGCTCCGCCGGGTGGTGAGGGCCTTCAGAGTGGTGGCCGCACGGCACCCGGTCTGGACAGCCCACCGGCTTCTGCAAAAGCACGCGTTGCCCCCTGGGGATGGTCATGCTGTAGGACACCCCATGCCCGGCACTGTGTGGGTGCCATTAAGCCCTGGGCCCCGCGGCTGCTTCCTGGGACACCCCGCATGGTGGAGAGAGAGGCAGAGGCCTGGCTGCTTCCGGGGAGGTGGGGGGACCCGGCAAAGCCGGTGCCTGGAGCGGGGTGGCTGCTGGCAGAGCTTACGGGGTGCTGGCCCCTGCTATGGTTTCCAGGTTCTGCGGGGACCGTGGAGGGTCCCCCGCTCTGGAGCCGACTGGGGTGCGCCAGCCACACACACTGGGAAACCATTAAATGGGATTTCTTAAAAATTCATCCTCAGATGGCATCCCTTTGGGAAGTTAGATGGGTTTGTGCACTAGTTAAACCAAAATAAATTGCACGGGAGGTGGGTGCTTATGAATTTTTAAAACAGCGCGTCTGTATTTATCTGGCATTTATTTTATTTTAATTTTTGTCTTCCTGCCTTCCTGTTTGGGGCAGCACAGCTGCGGGCCGGGCTGTGCCTGTAACCTTCGGCTTTGGCTAAATATTTCATTCGCCCCATTACAAACGGGAAATGTAATCAGAAGCCCGATTCCTAGCCACACCAGGGAAGGCGGGGCTGGCCGCCCTACTCTCCTCCGTGTTTGGATTACACGGCCACTGGGAGCAGACTTTTCATTTTTATTTTTGACAGCAGCAAAGGGTAAGATTTCTGCAGATATGAACCCTCCAGGGGATGCCTGTGAGGCGCAGTCAGTTAAGCGTCTGCCTTCGGCTTAGATCACGATCCCGGGGTCCTGGGATCGAGTCCCGCATCGGGCTCCCTGCTCGGCGGCGAGTCTGCTTCCTCCTCTCCCCTTGCTGCTTCCGTGGCTCATGCGCTTGCACATACTCCCCCTCAAATAAATCCTAAACAAAGCATAACCCAGCTTGCACGATGATGGGAATGTCCAGATCCAGCCCTTGGGGTTGCTTTGGGCCACCAGGCACGAAGTCGGAGGTCAGGAGCAGAAGGGGCTGGGCGGCGGGAGGGAACTCAGAGGAGATAACGGAAGGAAACAGAGGTGGCAGCCTGCGTGGGGCCGGTCATCTGTACTTCCAGCAGCCCCGGGAGGAACAGCCCTTCTGAGTCCTTCCCGTTCCTCCGGGGCTGCCCGGCTGCTCGTCTGAAAGGGCGTCTGCCCTCAGGAGGACGCTGGTCCCTTGCGAGTGAGGCTGTCCAGGCCGCCTCTGGACAGGAGACGTCCCGGGCCTGTGTCCACCTCGCAAGCTCCCGCTGTGGGGCCGGCACTTTGCGCAGCCGTGTGACCTTGCCGTGGGAGGGCGCCCGTCGGGTGTGCTGGGCTGTCACGTGGGGGCAGGTGGCGTTGGGACGGCCGAGGCTCGGGGCACCACCTCACAGGCATCCCCTAGAGGGTTCATATCTGCAGAAATCTCTTTCTTCCAAGAGAGAAGAAGCATGGCGCTTGCCCGGAGATTTACATATTTCATGGAAATGATTGATCTTTGGCTGCTTTACAGCTGGATCATTGTTCATGTGCCCTGTCAGGGCAGACCTGCTGGACCAGAACCCTTGACCAGGAATATTTACAGGCCAGTCACTGGTGCTGTTACCCTCACCTCACCAGGCCTTCCCTACTATTATTTATAGCTAGGATATGGATCCTCATTGAGCACTTGTCCATCCGTCCATCCACCCATCCATCTGCTCATCCAGGCATCCCTCCATCCATCCGTCCACCCGTCCATCCATCCATCTGTCCGTCCATCCATCCATCTATCCATCAACCCATCTACCTATCCATCTACCCACTATCCATCTGTCTAATCATCCCACCATCTTTCTCTCTACCCATCCAATCATCCGTCCACCCATCCATCCACGCATCCATCTGCCCATCCGTCTGTCCGTCCGTCCATTCATCCATCTCTCCATCAACCCATCTACCAAGCCATCCACCCGCTATCCATCTGTCCATCCGTTCATCACCTGTCCGTCCAGTCACCCATCCATCTCTCCATCTGCTGATCCAATCATCCCTCCGTCTACCCATCATCCATCTGTCCGTCTACTATCCACTCACCCACGCATCTACCTACCCATTCATCCTCCACCCATCTGTCCATCCACCCACCCACCCATCTACTGATCCATCTACCCACGATCCACCTGTCCTTCCTCCTGCCCATCCACCCATCCACCCACCCACCCATCCCCCACCTGTCCGTCCACCCACCCCCCATCTGTCTATCCATTCATCGAAACCTCTTTTGAGCAGTTAGTCCAATTACCTCCTCTCTGGCCTTCATTAAGTCCTTTATGATAAAGGAATAAGGATGCCCAGCTCACGCGATTATCATGAAGGTAGACGAAATCGTGTGAAGGCTGTAAATGACTAGGAACAGTGCTTGACCGTGGTAGCACATATTTCTGGAGCATCCCAGCACGCCACAGCCACCGTGGTAGAGAAGAGCCTGACACAGCAGCGGCTTTTTCTTGGCTTTGGCTCCTGGCCAGGGACCTTGGTAAGTTCTTGATCCTCTCTGAGCTCTGGCTTCTGTACCTAGAAAGGCCTCTTGAAGACTTGGTGAGAATTAGTGGAGGTGTCGGAGGTGTTTATTCCTGGTCAGACACCTACGGGTCGTTCTTCATCGTCCTGGCCAGCATTGTCAACACCTCAACAGGAATGTATCGAGCGCTGTTACGGATTGAATTCTGCCCCTCCAACATCCCGGTGTTGCCCTCCTAACTCCAAGAAGCTTGGAGTGTGACTGTATTTGTAGGTGGGGTCCTTACAGAAGGGATTAAGTTAAAAGGAGGTCATTAGGGTGAGTCCTTATACGGTGGGCCTGGGGTCCTTATAAGAAGAGGAGAGGGCACAGATGTAATCTAGGGAAGTCCCTGTGGGGACCCAGGGAGAAGGTACCACCCAGCACCCAGTACAGAAGCCCGGGGACTCAGAACGAAAGCCCGTCGGCTGACACCTTGATGGTGGACCTCCAGCACCCGTGAGTAAGAGGTACCTTCCTGTCGTGGAAGCCGCAGCCTGCGGTGCTCCGGCACAGAGATCCCAGGAAACTCACACAAGCACCTACTGTGTGCACCCCCTGTGCGGGGTGATGGCTGCGGCTGTGGGTCAGACCCACCGTTTCGTCCACACTGTGGGCGTTTCCGGCACCCTGGCTTCGCTAGGGACACCCACGTCCTGGAGAAGGTCTTCACTACCCCTGGGAGTGAACATCTTTTCATGGAAGAAGGAGGAGCACGTGTGCGTTGTCTAAGCGTCCCTTTCCCTGAGCGCGCCTCGTTCTGGGCTCCAGAGACAGCCCCGCTGGCTTGGCCCAGACAGAAGTCTTAACAAGCTGGACCCGACTCAGAGGGATGGGGTGTGATGGGGTCACTCGTGAAATGTGCTCAGGGAGAGAGTGTGTTCCCACCAGCCTCTGCTGTTTCCTTGCTGGTGGTCTGGGGCCAGGTGTCCCCCCCGCCCCTCGCTCTGCCCTCACCCTGAAGTCATTGTCTGACCACAGGGACCGAGGTGTGACCTCGAACCGCCTCACTCCCCCACTGTGTTGGACGTCACAGACGTGGCAAGATGGCCTGGAGCAGGCGTGGTTCCGGGGCTGGAGCTCCGCACATGCTCGGCCCCCTCTTGGGTCCCCTCCCCACTCTCCCCGGCCCTGGGGCTGGGGCTTTAGAGAAGAGCCTGATCCTTCCTTCAGGGGTTAGGGCTGGCGGTAATGAAATTGAATCCCTACCTGTAGGCAAAGCCCTGCTCTGGGCCAAACTGTGCCGTGTCCCCGTCACTCCCGGGGCTCGTTGGGGGGCTGGGGTTAGCCCTGGAACAGCAGCCGGACCACCTGCTCCTGGGACAGCCCAGCCTCCTGCGCTCTGGCAAATGGAACGTCCACATCCCGAGTGCTGCCGGGGCCAGAGCTGCGTGGCAGGCCGGAGCCCCCAGGCCAGACTGAGGCGGCTACCTCGGAATTCTGGAAGCTTCCACCTGCCCAGAGTCACACTCAGCTCAGTGTGGGAGCACAGCTCCAACCCTTCTGCGTGGTGGGGGCCTTGGAGGAGAAGAATGTGCTGTCTTTGCTCCAAACAACACTTCATTTGGTGAGCCTCATCTGGTGGGAGCAGCTGGACGAGCCAGTGATCGCAGTGACAGCCCTCAGGGGACCCCTGCCACGCCTACTCGCCCGCGTGCTCCGCCTGTGCATTAACCTGTTTTCATCCGCAGTCCGAGCCTGAACTGGGGCGATCGCTTCCCCATTTTACAGATGAGGGAACAAGGCTGCATCACCTGCCGCTGGGGTCCCCCCCCACCGGATGGCTGTGGCCACAGAAGGACCCAGACCGAGCCTCTGGGTCTCAGCCTGGGAGGCGCTGCCCCGACAGCCACTGGCCACGGCAGACTGTGGCAGGACCCAGCTTGGGGAGTGAGCCATGGGACGTCCGGGGGCGCTTCTGTTCGGCACGGCCCCCTTCCTCCCCATCCCGATGAATCTGTGGGCGTCAGTCCAGGGTCCAGGGAGCCTCTGTGGGGACGAGGTATTGTGTCGTCTGACTCTCCTGGGGAAGCTGACATCAAATGGACCCCTCGTGCCGGGAGTGCGTGCTGGAAACTGGACAAGGGAGCTTCCAACGGTGATGTGAGAGTCGGGGCTCCCTGGGGAGCCCCAGGTATTGGGTGAGCGTTTGGGGCCAGCAGTGAGGACCTGCCCCAGAAGGAGGCATGGAGGCCAAGGACTGAGCGAACCCAGCCACCCCAGGAGAAGGGCTCCGGCCCCAGCCCTGCAGTGTAGAGAGCTCCCCGGAACAGGGCCACGGGGCTCAGCCCACCCCCTCGGGGGGCTCAGACCCTCGCTCGCACACTGTCTTTTAGAAATGGGTCTTGTCTCCCTTTGCATTAAACACACGCGCGGCCTGCTCACGTACCAGTGGGTGAAGCCAGCACACCAGCGAGCCGGCTGCCGGAGGGGGTGGTAGGATTTAAAGAGCCTGCGCGTGACCCCCCCCCCCCCCCCCGCCTTCAGTATGGATCGTGCGCTCCAGATTCGATCAGAGGAACAGTTATTGGGTTTAAAGACAGGCACGCGTACGCACACACCGTGAGGGTGCCTGTCACGCCCATGTACACGGATATTTGCTACCGTCCCCCTCGTTCGGGGGAGGATGGCAGAGACTCAGCACACGGGAAACCCGAAACTTGTGGGCAGGCCGCAGGCAGCTGGTGGGGCCTGCTGGTGGAGACGGGGGTGCCTGGCGTCGGGACAGGGGCAGTGGAGCTGAGGTGCTGGTTGATGGTGTAGACGTGGCCGGGGTGTAGACGTGGCCGGGGGAGAGCGCCCAGCGGGCTGGGCCCACAGTCTACGCATCCGTCGCCAGCTGCTCTGAGCACTTTCTTGAACAACAGACAAACCAGACATGGGGGCCTTCGGGGGAGTCAAGCGGGAAGCGATGCCGGAGAGAGGCTCGGAGGAATCGGTGTCTCGGGGGCATTCAGGGGCTCCGAGTGCACAGAGCCGAGACCCGTCCCCTGCTGAAGGCCTCTGGTGTTCGCAAAGCCCTCCTGTCTGCACTCTCCCTGGGTCCAGAAACCTCACGGTTTTACAAATGACTGGATGCTCTCACCTGCGTTTGAGTCTTGGCCCAGCACAGAGCTGCTGTGTGGTCTTGGCAAAGTTCCTTGACCTCTCTGTGCCTCAGTGTTCTTGTCTGCAACATGAGGGCAGTCAGGATGCCTAGCTGCCTCTCTGTGTGTTGGGAGGGAGAAGACACACAGTCAGCCCTCTGGGATGCCTGCCCCCATGCCTGGTTGCCCGGCCGGAATGAGCTCTTTCCCACCTGGGTCCTCAGACTCTGCCACCCGGAGCATTGGCTATGTAGCCCTCCGACTCTGCGGGTGTCCTCTGTGTGGCCCCGAGCCTCAGCTCTGCAGCCAGAGCCTGTGCCCAGTGGGAGAGATCAGCCGGCACCCAGGGACCTGTCTGAGCTGGTACCTGGGGTGCGTGTGTGTCTGTGTGTGTGTGTGCAGGAGCACACCGTGTCCTGGCCATTCCCGTTCCAGCCAGGCCTGGGGAGGGCCGCCGTCCCAAAGGACCGAGTGGGGTCTGCGCTCCGGCGTTGTGCTGGACCTTGCTGCGAGCAGAGCCGGCTGGGGGTCCCTACGTGGAGAAACAGGGTCTCCCTTGTAGCTGGTGAGAATCCCAGTCTCCGCCAGGCAGATGCGAGGACACGCTGATGACACCGGGCCCTTCGCTGGTGCGCCTCTCCCACGGCCGCCCCCTTCGGCCCAGACCCCTTCTCCTTCCAAGGCCAGAAAGCAATGGAAGGACAGGTGGGTGTTGGTTCCCGGGGAGGGGACAGGGCACCCTGCAGCAGGACAGGGACTTTGTCTCAGGGAAAGACAGCACAGGCTCCAGTGACCCAGAGAGGCCACCCTGTCCCTCGCCCCAGCTTCCCGAGCTCCCCTCCTGCCGCCACCAGCTCCGGGAGGAAGGGCGCCGTGCGGGGGCCTCCTGGGACCCGGGGGGAGCAGCCCCGTGGAGCGGTAGACGTTTACTCAGTAGTGATCACACCAGGCCTGCACACTCGACACAAAGCATTAAAGTAGTCAGAATACAATCTTTTTATGGGTAGCAGATTGAAAATCCATCAACATGTGCCCATCGATCACCAGTGCTGACAGAAACCACCGGAAAGAGAAAAACAAACATAAATAAGCTTTGTCCAACTGGGGGAAGCTGGAAGCCGCCGAGAGGTCCCCGGGGGCTCCTGACGCCGGCGCTGACGCCCGCGAGCTGACCGCCTCTGGCCCCACGACCTGCAGGAGGTGGCCCGGGTCAAGGCCAGGGGCCGTCGGCTGGCCTTGCCACTCCTGCCCGCCCGCACCGGGGGACCTGGGGCCTCGAGTCCTCCAGAGCGGAGCAGGGATGGACAGACCCGCCGGGGACACCCCCAAGGTGGGGGCCGGGAGCTGGTTACAGATGGGGGCGTCCAAGCCGCCTCCCAGCATCGCCCCCCAGCTCCACGTCTTGGAAGGAAGCTCCTCCCCAGAAGGCCTGCCTCTCCGTCTTCTTTTATTAAGGTTCCAGAACGTTCCCATCTTCTTACAGAGGCAGAAAGTGACGCCTTCCACGGTGGGGGCACAGGCAGCGGTGTTGCGGCCCACGGCATCAAGGACCAAAGTCCTTCGGCTCCTTCCCCCACCCCCCGTCCACCTGCACTGCCCCCCCCCCCCCCGCCTGGAGCACGCGGCCCTCACTCTCCCCCGCCCTCCCGTCCGCTGCTCCCCCCGCGCCTCCCCTTGTCTCTGCGCACCGCAGGCCCGCAGGCCCGTCCACCCTCCGGACCTCGGACGCCATGTGTAGAAGAGTCTGCTGGGATCCCTGCTCCACACCTCCCTGGGGACTGCCCGCCGTCCTGTCCCCTCCCTGGACAGTGGGATCCCCGACGGCCACGGAGAGCGGGCACGCATGTGCACTGGCAAGTGAAGGTGTGGAAATCCAGCCAGAGGAGTGTCTGATGAGGGGGTTTCTTGGAGGAGGTGGACTGGGTGTGGGGCTGTGGCCAAGCCCCCCGCTTCAAGTTGGCGCCCACCCTCGGGCTAGGACTGTCCTGTTTGTGGCTAGGGTTATGGCTTCTGCAGGGGTCCTTAGGGTGTAGCTAACCGGACCACTGCCGCGTGCCACATCAGGTGTCTGAGCAGAGACTCGAGAGGCGGAAGCCGTCACCGGCATCACAACACGAAGATTCTCCCAGCACCCGTGGCGTGGCTGTCACTGGTCTCGTGGCTGCGACGCCCACGTGGGGTCGGGGGCCGTGACCACAACCCTGGGACTGGCCTGGCGGTGGGCGTCAGAGCCGGTCGAAGCCAGGAGTCCGGACCCTGTCTGCCCCACACCGGGAGAGGCGGAGGTGACTCGTTTCTAACAAACCAGGTGTCGGTTTACGCGTTCATTCACACCTCAATGAGTTTCTTTTGTTTCTGCATTTCCTCGTTCACGAGATTCTGTTTAACATCAAGTAACAGTAACAAATACAGATGAACTACACTTCCTTCGTTTCTGTAACATTTTTGAGGTAGAATTCACGTTCTATACGATTCGTCCCCCGAAAGCGCACAGTCCTGGGGGTGTTCCGTGCGCTCACGGAGTCCTGCGACCACCACCGCAGCCACTGTCAGGACGCGGTCGCTGCGGCAGACAGAGGCTCCTTCTTCTGGCCTCGGCCCCGAGAACCCGCGGATCTGCTCCCGCCCCTGAGAATCGGCCTGTCCCGGGTACTTTGCTGGATGTGGCTCGCCGACCTCTTCTCTGGAGAAACGGCTGTCCGGGTCCTTGGCTGGCTTCACAGTTGGGCGGCTTGTCCTCCTCTCAGAGTCGTGCAAGCTCCTTACAACACGTGGGTCCTCCATCAGACATAGGCCCCATCGATGACCTTTTAAAATTGCCTGGAGGCAAGAGAGTGCGTGGAGCCCGGGCTCTGCCCCAACCAAGCCTCGTGCCCTCGGGGAACGGTTCCTCATTTCTAGGGGACACTGTGGATGGCTCACGTCTGTCCAACCCTGAGAAGGCCCGTCCATCCCCAAGGCCTCAGCTTGTAGCCCCTCCTGCTTCGGCGCCCCCCCGTGCCTCTCACCCCCAGCACCTCCAGCTCTGAGACAAAGCCGCCTGCCCCGAGGGCTCCCAGGGCTCCCCCTCTTCTGGGAGGGTGCCACCTAGGTGGTGGCCCAGGCTTCTCTGAGCTGCGGCCACACACTCTGGGCCACCCTGACTCCCTGGCCCCAGAGCCCTGCCCCCCTCAGCCCCTCCCCACCCTGAGATGAGGGAGCTGCAGCCCTGAGCCCCAGCCCGAGGTCACGCGGCCCCCACGGAGCTGGATTCAAATTCAGTGGGACCCCTGCCCAGGGCTTAGCCTCGGGGCCGCGGCAGCCCACTGCCTGTCGCCTCGGGCAGGCCCCAGAGAGCGTTTAGCTCTGTCGGCAAGAAAACGACGGGCCAGGCGTGGGTTTTTCCTCCCAGCCGGAGCGGCCGGCGTCTGTCACGGCTGAGCAAATTTGTATTAGCAGCTCGACTGGCGGGACCTCACGCCGCACGCCGCCTTCCACGGCGCCTGTCCTCGTATGGCTCTCGGCCGATTAATAAATTAAATTAAGCCCATCAATCCGCCCCGCGGCGGCCAGCCTCCTTCCTCCCCTCACCACTAGATGCGCCGCCTGCCTCGTCGCCGCGGGGCACCGGAGGGCAGGCGGGGGGTGGGCACTGCGGGGTGGGGGGGGGGCTCAGAGTGACGCCCCCGCGGGTGCACCCTGCAGCGGCTGCGGGAGAGCCTGGGGCTCGTCGACGGGGTGCGGCCTGGAGCATGGGGCCTGCTGGGCGGTCGTGGGGAGGCTCCCCATTCCCACGGTGTGATGTTGCCTGTGGCTTCGGGATCCCCCGTGGCTCACCCCAGCCGCGGTGCCAACCGTCCCGGATCCTGTCTTTATCTGACGGTTTTGATATTTATTTGTGGATCTGTTTGGCTTTAATTTTGAGTTAAATGTATTATGTTAAGATAGAATGGATGGTAGCGATTGTCTTCCGCCGTTCCTTCAGTTCTGGACCCGAGGCCCGTGTCCGGCCCCCCTCCCTCTGCTCTGGTGCTGGCTCAGCCGGGGAGGCAGACGTGCGGCGGGCAGGTGGACCGTCACGGGTTCGGCACAGCCTCTAGGCAGCCGGTGACGCCCACGGAGCGAGGCCCAGCCCAGGCAGGGGGCCCCGGCTCAGGCCAGCCCCGCCCTCCGGTCACCCCTCAGCTGGGCAGGGAGCTTCCAGGAGCAAGGCAGTGTCTGCTCCTTCCTTCATGCCCTCCCCCGTCTTCTCTGCACCCGTCACCCCTCCCCACCTGCCCACTGAGAGCTTCTTGGTCGGACGCGGAGCAGGTGCTTGGAGGCCTGAGCATTGGGCAGAAGCCACAGGACCCCCCTCACCTCTGCTGCTACCACTGCTGTCAGCGGCGTGGGGACACCGGACACACTTCCCACGCCTTCATCTCTGGCCCCTGCCACACGTGACCGATGCTGGAGAGACAGGAGGCCTTGGGCCGGAGCGGCCCCACCGAACAGTGGCGTCTGACCCTTGCTGACGCCTCCCCACTGAGCACCGTGCTCCGCTCCCCAGTGCCTGAACAGCGGGCTTTGCCTCGTGGGTTCTGGTGGGGATGTTACCTCCGCGCACCTGCCCTCCTGTGCTGGAGAATGAGACGTGTGCCTCTCCTTCCGGGGTGCATGCTCCCGTGCAGGTGAAGGCCATCTGGTGTCCCCACGGCCGGACCTTGCCCCTTAGTGCCGGCCACAATCTGCTGAGCACGTTTATGCCATCAGCTGTGCCCGGGTTTCCAAACCTCTGGGCCAAGGGCAGCCCCTCCCTGTGATCAAGAGGTTGTCACTGTCAGAGCCCAGAGAGGGCTGGGAGGGGGCGGTGGGGGTCCTGCCTCTGACCGCGGGCTGGGAGGGGTGGTGGGGTGCTGTCTCTGACTGCGGGCCCTAAATCCCATCTCCTCAAGGGCTCTGTGGTCTGCCCCGTCGGCTCCTCGGAGCGCTGGAACCCGGTCTGCTGTCCCCACCCTGAGGCTGGTGCAGGGTTCCCGACTTGGGAGGGCCCAGAAGGAAGCGAGAGGCTGCATTCCCATCTCGGGGTGGGGCACGGCCCAGGGAGGAGGAACCCTTTGGGAGTGGCACAGCCGGGCCAAGTCCTTGTCCACCCCCAAGGGCCCTGGGAGATGGCCCTGTGCCATCAGCTGGGAAGAAGAAGGTTCGTGTGCGACAGGGCTCCAGGCTCCAGGCCTTGGGGGGCAGGAAACAGGTGTGGCTCTGCCAAACGTCCCCAGGGCTGGCCCAGCCTAGGGCTGGGTGGGAGCCACAAGGCAGGCAGGTACCTGCCTTCTCCTGGAAGGTCACAGGAGAGGAGAGACTCCTGCCTCGTTGGAGGGAGGCGGGGGGAGTGGGGCTGGGGGAGGGCCGAGCGTGGGGACCTGGCTGTGCCCTGGAGGGAGGTACGCTGTGTGGGGCTGGGGTGTGTAGGCTCTTGTCTGGCCATCTGCGGGTCTGCCCTGTTGCCTTGAGGTGGCCCCGGTGTTTCTTTTCTTTCTTTCTTTTTTTAAAAAAATATTTTATTTATTTATTTGACAGACAGAGATCACAAGTAGGCAGAGAGGCAGGCACAGAGAGAGGAGGAAGCAGGCTCCCCGCTGAGCAGAGAGCCCGATGCGGGGCTCGATCCCAGAACCGTGGGATCATGACCCGAGCCAAAGGCAGAGGCTTAACTCAGTGAGCCACCCAGGCGCACCCTCCCAGGTGTTTCTCAGGCGGGCGGGCAGCCGGCATGTGGGGCGGGCGAAGGCCCCGGGGCGTTGGCGCCAGCACGTCAGCAGGGAAGTGGGGATCCCTGGACGGATCACCCCGAAGTAGGGAAGGCCACGGAAAATCCCAGCCCTGACTCCCGGCGCCCCACCCCTCGCCCTGGCCGCCTCCTCCCCTGCAGGCGACATGGGCGGGTGGCGGGATAGGACGGCCTCGCACTTGGCCGGAGGGGACGCCAGCCCGGGCCCAGCATCTCCTCCCCGGGGAGCCGCGGCGGGTGAGGGGCCGCCCGCCAGACCCACCTGCTCTCGCCTCTCCCGGTTTTCTCCCCTCTGGGTCTGTCTCTCGGACGGATGCGACTTTTTGCTTCGGTCCCCGACGTTTGGTACGAAAGCCCGTCCGGTCTCCGGGTCAAGTTTCTGGGCCTCGTGTTCTCTTGGGGGAAGACGGAGCCAGCGTCTCAGTGCTCGTCTGTCCATGGTGGTCAGGGGTAGGGGGTGACTTAATCCACGAATTTGCCAACGGCACCTGAGCTTTCGATACTGGCGGAAAGCTCCGGATTCCTGGTGGGACACCGTCACCCTCCTCACGCGGCAGACGGAGTCGCGGGCGCGGTTCCGGCTCGTCTCTCGCATTCTCTCTGTTGCGTGTTTATTTGTCATCCGTTTTGTCGTTCCCTTTTCCCCACGCAGGGGCTTCGGTGGTTCCGACGCTCCCCGGCGCGTGCATTTCCGCTTCGCTCGTGTTCGGTTTGAGGCGCCGTCCTTCCGATGGTGCCTCAGACGGACGCGTCTCCGGCTTCTCTCTCTTTTCCAGAACCGTCACGGCGCCCTTCGCACCTGCTGGTGCCTGACTGGGGGCCGCGGTCCCCAAGCTGACGCGTGCGGTGCCGTGACCTCGCAGCACTAGACGTGTCCGGGCTCCGCCAACACCTTCCCTGAGTCCCTCGAGAGTCAGAGCTTCTGGAAGGTTTTGCTCAACCCCCCGCTGCTTCTCTCGGGCCCGACCCTGGGACCGATGTCTCTGTGATCAGAGGACGAGATCTCGGTGTTCCGAGAGCTCGTGCGCGTGAGGGACGTGTTTTATCCCACGCCACCGGTTCGTGGAAGCCTTTCCTTCTGCGCAGGATGGGGGCGTGTGCTTGGGGATTTGGGGCGCTCGCTTCTGCTGCCCACCAGGCCGGGCCTGTGTCCCTGTCATTGGAACCCCCTGCATCCTAGGGACTGGCCGCGGTGCTAGGTCTGCCGGCACCTGTCGACGCCTGTCGATGCCTGTTTCCATGTCGCATGTGGCACACTAACACCGGGTGAGGGCGGTCACGGCCTCTGCACCCCAAGCCTTTCTGCCCCCAGTGGCACCGGCTGCTGTGAGCGTGGCCATGTCCATGCTGTTAGGTGGAAGGCCGCCTAGCATCCCCTGTCTCTGGACTCCTGCCTTCCCCATCTGGGTCTCTCCGTGTCCTGCATCCCATGGCGTCTTCTCTGCATGGCCTGCAGCCACCGTCCGCTTGTGGGGACCCCAGCACCCATCCACGTGGTTCACCATGAACCATGCATCCTGCCTTTCCTCTTACTCACTTCCCCAACTTCCTGTGTCTGTTGGCACTGCCCCACTCTGATTTCCCGTCCGTGGGTCTGGTTTCCGGTCCATGGGTCTGGGCGCTGCCGTGTTTTCTGGCTGTCTGGTCGGCTCGTGCCCTGCAGCCATGAAGACCCAAGGATGAGTCATCAGACCCCTGCGGCTCTAGCTCAGCGCCCACGTGCCCTCCTGCTCCCATCTGTGCTGTGGCTCCCGTGTGGCCCCCGACGCAACCTTGCTGTGGACAGGCTCCTTCAGGTCTGTCAGGTCTGGCCCCTGGCACCTCACGCGTCCACCGGGGGCCACAGCCTTTCAGGAGGGGAGGTGACGGTGGGAAGCGAGGGGTCGTGTCTGTCCTCTAGAGACATCAAGACCAGGATGAAAGCCTTCCAGAAACCTGTCCTGAACCCAGGGCTCCAGGCCACTGTTCTGGAAGCTTCTCTGGGAAGGCAAGCTCATGCCTGCCACAACCTTATAGGTCCAGCCCAGTCACCCTTAGGAAAGTGTGTGCTAGAGCAGCCTGCCTTCGGGGGGCTGTGTGGCTGCAGACCCAGGTCCTCCCCTGGCCAGCCGGGGTCCCACTCCCTTCCCCGGAGGAGACCCTGCCTGCTCGCCCCCCCGCCCCGAGCTTCCTGGTGTCCCAGGCTCTGTCGGGCAGCAGGTGCTCCGTGCGGCCTCACTGACCCCTCCACCCCCAGCCACGCAGGAGGTCCTGTTGCTTTTCCCCACTCAGAGATGAGGAAACCCAGGCTCGGGGGGCTTGAGCCCAAGGCCAGACCCAGGTGCACTTCGGGGTGAAGGCCAGCCTGGGCCCTGCCCATCGGGGCTAGGGTTAGGGGCTGGAGGTCCCCTGTCCCCGGCCCCATCCTCCCTGCCTGTGCCCGGGGCTCCCTGTGCCCTGGCTTTGGGTAGCCATGCGGGGGGATGCGACACGTGTGCCCTCTTCTGGGGTCTGGGGTCAGGGCACCCCTCTTCTTCCCCCGTCTGGCATTGGAGCGATTGCCACCTGGGTCTCTGGGAGCCGTGGCCCCCGTTCTGTAGACTGGCTTCAGTTTCCCTGTTGGACCACACGTCGGCTACCTGCGGGGCCAGCAGACGGCGCTGGGGAGGAGGCGGGGTGACCCGCGGAGACGCAGGAAGATGCGGGCCCCCCAGGGGCTCGTGCGGGTCTCGGCAACAAAGATGCTGGCCAATGGGCAGGACGGCACTGTCTGGTGGGTGAGGCGGGGCGCGTGCACACAGCTGGGCGCGCTCCGTGCAGGGAGAACGCTCTGGCCGGCTGGTGACACTGAGGTGCAAAGGGTCCCAGACCCGTCGTCGCTCATGCCATGGGCTCTGGCACAATGGGATGTTCTGGAAAGTTCTCCCCGTGCGGCACTGCTGGAAACCGGAACACGGGGCAGGACTGCGTGTCCTAGAAGGAGGCCGATGCGGAAGCCGAGGTCTGTTGGCAGAGGCGGGGAGCAGCCGCAGGGAGGCTGAGGGGCAGCAGCCACGGGTGTCCGCGTGGCCAGGTGGCCGAGCCGGCAGACGCAGAGGCGCACTCGGGGTGAGGCCTTTCGTGCAAACGCAGAGGCACCCAAGGCCGTGAGATACACGCACGTGTGTGGGGAAAGCACGGGGCCTTCGAGAGGAGAGACCCCACTTCCAGGAGCTGGTCCTTCGGGGAGCCGGGGGATGGGGAAGGGGCAGGTGCTGCCGCTAACACTCCGTTTCTTTCCAAAGAGAGATGGTTCGGAACAGATGGCAAAATGTTAACATCTGTGAAATCTGGGGGGTGGGTGCATGGGTGTTCTTCATGGTAATTCTCGAGCACGTGGAATCGTGATCAGAAGGGCTATGGAGGCTGTGCAGGGAGAGCAGACGGATGGAGGCCTTGGGCGGTGGTGTCTTGGGTCAGTAACCGTGGCGTGGCGAGCTGAGTCTGGGTCGCCACCTGGATAGCACCGGTAGGACCCCGGCACCCGACCCTGGCTCTGCCCTCTGTCCCGGGCACCCCGGGCAAGGCCCTCAACCCCTGCACGTGTGCTGGTGACGTGAGATCACAAGACGGCGTCCGGTTCCCGGAAACGCACACGTATTCAGGGATGGAGAGGCCTCTGCGGAGTCCTCGCTCCGGTGCGCTCCGGAAAGCGGAGTGAGGCTCCGGCCCGCTTGGGGCCAACGTGCCTGGGGCTTCTTCTACCCAAAACCCAATCCCAAAGAGAGAACAGCTAATGACAGAAATGGGAGCGTCTCGGGGCGGGGGGTCGTCGGGCAGGCCTGAGTGCTGGGTGGGCGGGGGGTCTGTCTGTCTGGTGGCCGTCCGGTGGCCACGGGAGCACAGGGGCTGTGAGAAAGGGCTGCGATCCCCTCGCATTCCCCCTCGGTGGAGGCCACACCGCCCACTGTGTCACGAGGCCCCCGCGATGGGGTCTGCTGGCTAGACGGCCTGGGCAGGGGAAGGGCTGGGGGCGCCGAGGGGCATGGAATGCAGCCCCCCTTCTCGGCCGAGACCCAGGTTCTAAGTTGTTTCAAAGCAATTCCCAGATTTGTTGGTTTTCAGAGCTTCGTGAAAGTGCTGTGAGGTGCTGGGAAATGACCTTGGGAGGGGGACGCGCTGAGCCCGAGCAGCCTGGGGCTCCATAGTCGCCCACCGCCCTCCTGCCTCCTCCGGCTCCCGCCCCCACGGCACAGCCCAGCCGGCAGCGGAGAAATGTCTCTCCTTCCCCAAAGGGATGAGACCTCACTTTTTGAGGGTTTTGAGGAACAGAAAGCCCTGTATATAAAGCCAGTGTTTGCAAAAGAATCACGGTTTCCTGCTGGTTCCTTTGGGCCTTGAGAGCTCAGGTTCCAGGGAGAGCCGTGCCCCTGAGGGCAACACCGGCAGGTGCACACGGTGGGTCGCAGGGGAGATGGGGCTTCAGCCCGAGGCCCGGCCCAGACCCCAAAAGGCGCGGCTGTCAGAGGGGGGCCCCACTGCCTTGCGGGGCTGTGCGTCCTGCTGCCGTTGGGACACTTGAGCGTCTGTGGCCTTGGTGTGAGGCCCGGTGACAGACCTCCCCGCCAGGCACAAGAGCAACGCGGAGGTAATTAAATGCCAAGTCTGAGAAATGTGTCCGTGGCTCCGTGGCTCGTCAGGCTCTCACAGGAAGCAGGAGTGACAGGGAGGGGAAGGGACAGCCTGAGCGACACTCGGGTTATCACCAGAAGTAAGACCATCAGTGTGCGCCTCTGCGCCTCCGTGGAGGGACTCCGCTGCTGACCTGTCGGTTGTGGGGATGGGGACCCTGCCTGGGGCCCCCCAGGCCGGGGCAGCCCCTCTGCAGGCGCCAGGAATCCTGGACACTCCTTCCAGTCTGTGAACCAACTGCCCTGGATGGTTGTGTCCCGTCATGCAGCTAATTCCTCATGTCGCTCGGCAAACACAGCCCCCGTTGTGGGACCTTGGAACCCACACCTGGGCTGGGGCGGGCAGGCCTGCCGTCCTGTGGCAGGTCCTGGGCTCAGGGATGGGGTCAGAGGCCCCCGGAGTGGGGAGTGGGAGGCAGATGGTGGTGAGGAGGGATAGACCAGCCCCCTGGCCACTTTCTGCATCTCACTGACTCAGACTGGAGAAGCCACCAGACTGCCCAGTGAAGGGAAGTACATTCCTTTCTGGCCTTCCGCAGGGAGGCAGATTCTCTCCAACCCGACCTGACCTCACATTGGCCTATGAGAGATTCCCTACAGACCGTGGCTGGGACCAGTCCTAGGGCGGGGGGCGGGGCAGGTCAGGGGTCGGCCCACAGGGCAGGGAAGGCAGATTGTAGGCCTAGAGGCCTATCCCTGGTGCCTTCCAGGGACTGGACCCACCTTTGCACCTGTCATGGGTCCCGCCGTCGGGGTGGAGGCTTGGGGTCGCCGGGGACCAAGGGAACGCACGTGGGGCTCCTGCCCGAGTAGCTCCGGGCTTCTGAGTGTGGCTTCTGCCTCCGGTCCGTGGCACCTATGGCTTGCTCCACCCCTGCCAGCAGGTGACGGGGAGGAGCCGAGCTGGCCCGGGCTTCGGAGCCGTGGGTGACCCCTGCAGCCACAGGAGGGCTGAGGACCCAGACCGGAGCGTCTACGCCGGCCCTCTGTGGCTGTAACAGATTTCGGATCATCGACGTCAGAGGACAAGCCTCTGACCAGCACTCCGCGTGGGGCCACCCCAGCCTCCGAGGGAGAGCAGCCCATCTGCGGTGAGCTGTCCGCATCAGACCTCCAGCGTCGAACCGCTCAATTCCAGGCTCAGTGTGACGACAAGGTTTCCGGGGGCCCATCCTTCCAAACGAGTCATTTCTGAGCCCTCGGAGAGCACAGTGCCTTTGTCCTCGTCTCCGGGAGGCCAGCAGTACCAGCAGGGATGGTGTGCCCGTCTTCCACATCTGAGGGTGGTCGCTGCGTGGGCTCACCGGCTGGGAGCCCCCGGGGGCCTGGGGTCCGGGGTGGCGGCGCTGGAGGAGGGACCCTCCGAGATGGGCGGCTCCGAATGCCCAGTGTACAGCCGGGAAAGGCACGTCCACACGGAGCGTTAGGGTGGGACCCAGCCACGTGCTAACTGGATGGCGGGTGCTGCCACAGCCACGGGGCAGGCATGGGGAAAACAGAGATGGCCCTGCCCGAGACCTCGTCCTGGGTGCCGAGGACATGTCCAGCACGTGGGAAGCAGCCTGGCAGAGCTGGTGGGGCTGGAGCCCGGGGCTGGGAGGGGCCCGCCGGTGTCTGGTCACCCCCGCCACTGGCCCCGCACTCGGAAGCCCCGTGTCCGCTCCCGTCCGCATCTGCTGCTGCAGCTCTGGGCGGGCTGGGCAGACCGTCTGTCCCACCACGGAGCCCGGCGCGGCCTCTCCGCGTGACTGTCGCAAGTGGGGTAGACTGACAGGCAGGTGGGGGACACCTGGAACCTCTCCGGCCCCGCCGGGTCAGCTGTCCGTCAGCAGTGACGTGGACGCACGCTGCTGATTCTCCTGCTGGGGCACTTGGGGTTCTCTCTGGTGTTTGGTTGGACACTCGGGTACCGGCCTCTGTGTGGACGGATGCTCCCTCGTCCCGGCAAATCCCTGGAGAAGAATTCCTGGGCCACGTGAGACTCTGTGTCTGACTCGAGCGGAGACCGCCACCACCCGTCTTCCGAAGGCCTCAGACCCGCGCACTCACTCGTCTGTGGGAGCCCCGGGTGCTCCCCGAGGGTCTCTGGTGTGGGCAGGCTCTCACCACGGTCCTTCTGGCGGGCCCGCCCCATCACCCCACAATGTGGTCATCGCTCAGCAGCGGGAGCCGAGGACGCACAGGCAGGCTGTGGGCGTGCCTGCGTGTAAGCGTACACGCGTGTGCCTGGTGGACGGCCCATCTGTCGGCCTGCTCCTGGCCCATGGGTCCTGCAAGCTGTCCCCTCACAGAGCACCTGGCCCTGCTCTGGGTGTTTGAGGTCTTGTGTCCAACAGGGAGAGCTCTGGGGCTGGGGCATGAGCAGCTAGGGGGTTGAATGGGAGGGCCTCCGTGTGGTGGGCCAGGGG
This sequence comes from Mustela lutreola, assembly GCF_030435805.1. Taxonomy (NCBI): domain Eukaryota; kingdom Metazoa; phylum Chordata; class Mammalia; order Carnivora; family Mustelidae; genus Mustela; species Mustela lutreola. Next base: position 2,032,414 of record NC_081301.1, read on the forward strand.
CCAGGGTCTCATCATCTTGGAGATGTCGGCAGCGCCCAGGAGGGCGGGGTCCCTCCACTGTAGAAAACTGGATGGGAGTTCAAGGATGCGAGTCTGTGCTCTGACCCCCGGACTGGCCGCCATCCCCGGGGGCTTGATTTCCTCTTCCTTAAAATGGGACTACCCTGCTCTTCCTGCTTGTATCGTAGGGTTGGTTGGAGACACGAATGAACTTGCTCTCAGGCTGTGCTATGGACAGGATGCTGGACTGTGCTGTGGACAGGATGCTGGACTCCGCAGCTGGCGAGTCGTGGTCTGGGAGCCACGCAGAAAGGCCACAGAAACCGAGAAAGTCTTAGAGCTGCTTGGCCAGGTAGTTTGTCTGTTGAATCTAAGAACACGGGGACTCATAATTTGTGGTTGTTTTTGGCTTCATTTTATGGGCATTGGTCTGGGCGGATGGGAAAAAGTACCGCTCGTCTTTGCCGCAGAGCCTTTGGGAAGCACAGATTTAAACCGTAAAGAACAAGCATTTCTTTTTAAAAAGGCAGTTTGGAAGCAAGTGCCGCCCAACGCCGCGTGGGCGCTGGCGGCCGTGGGTGCACCTTCCCGACAGCCGCCTGCTGAGTGTGCGTCAAGGGCTCTGGAGACGGCCGTCCTTTGACGCAGTAATCAGCTGAGTTGAGGTCACAGAAGGGGCCTGGCAGGCACCTTCTGCAGTTGTGCAAACCTGAAGCGGGCCGGCCCTCCCCCCACGAAGGAGCCGGGATGTCGCCGCGGCTCGTCGGCCCTGTGGCCGGCGGGGAGCCGTCCAAAGTGATGTCGGCACAAGATCGTGGAGGCGTGTGAATGAGATCTTCCCTCCTCCGTGTGTTCATCTGACGAGTGTTTCCTGATAACCGACAGGGGGCCTGGCAGGTGCGTCGGACACGGACGCGTTCACTGGTGCTAGCAGCCTTCGGAGCGCGACGCCCCGTGGCCCCAGGGCACCTTGGCGCACAGAGAGAGGCCCGTGTGCACTAGCACGGCCCGGCCCTCACACTGGGGGATGGTGGTGGGCGTCCTGTGTTCCTTTGGCTTCCCAGTATGTCCCACGATGTCCTGTGTTGAATATATATGGCTTGAGAAATTAGGTTTGGAAATAAATGCAATTTAGAAAGCCTCCATTTGCATATAAACAAAGGTGTGCGGGAACGTTATAAATCATCGGATTCTGTCTGGAAAACTTGGGCAGGGCCTCGGTCCAGGCCTCTCCCTGCTGACCTGGAAGGGGCTTGCACACCCCGCTGCCCCGGCGCTGCTCCCCAAGGCCCCAGGATGTATTTCTGTGCGTCAAGCTGCACCCCTGACCCTCTAAAGGAGCAGAGCCCACATCTGGCTCTCCAGGCCCTCACCCGAGCCCCAGCCCGGCCCCGCAGCCCTTCAGCCCTTTGGCCAAGGCCAGTGTAGCCGAGAGCCTAGCCCCGTGTCCTTCTGGGTCTTGGCTATGGCCGTCCCCTGGCCTCTGCTCTGCTCCCAGCCCCTGATCACTGGATCCCACTTGGGTAAGCAAGGATGGGGCAGCGGGCTCTGGTTGGGATGGGCGTCACCCAAAACTCCGTCCTGCTGAGGACGCCCTGAGGACGGTCCCTGCCCAGTCCGAGTCACCCTGCTTTGGCCGGGCTGCCCACCACTCAGGTCCTCCCCAAAGGGGACTCGTGTTGCTGGCTTTTCCACCTGCTCCTTCTTCGCATAACTGAACCACTCTGCAGAATTCAGCTTGGATGCCACCTCCTCCAGGAAGCTCTCCGGGCATCCTCCCCTCGCAGCAGGGACAGGTGCTCTTCTGTGCTCACAGGGCCTGCACCTCCCCAGTTTTGGGGCTCACTGCCTCTGCACCAGCAGGAGCTTCTCTGTCCCCCCACCGATGGCAGTTCCATGAGGCCCCGAGGGTCTCAACCTCTCTCTCAGCACGTGCGATGGGCACAAAGGTGTAGAGTTACCAAGGAGTTCCGTGGGAAGGGTGGGCATCTGCGCGAGCGAGCGCCTTCCCACGCCAGTACCACGCTCTGCCTGGGTCCTGCGGGGAGCGGTGCTGGTTTTGGAGGAAGGGCTTGTGGCTCTTCTGGTCGCTCTGCCTGTCCCAAGGCCAGATGTCTGATGTGCTCTTTTAGCAACAAAACCATCCAAAGCGGGCTCAGCAGGCTGGACATTCAAAGGCCATCGACCGATGATCCTAAGTGGCTCGCGTGCGGGTGTTAAAGCATTCCCCTGGTGCCCCTCGACCTTGTGCACGCTCGGGGCGGTGAAGGGGGCGTTGTGTCTGGGGGCTCCGCGGGGTCTCCCGCATCATCTCCTCGCCTCTGAAACGCCAGTGGATCCGCCAGATGCTGTTTCCATGGCAACCCCCTCTCTTCCAACAGCAAGGCTGAAAAAAGCAAGTTTTCAGCTTAATCTTCCTGGAAGTCTGCCGGCACCAGGGTGCTGTTTGGGAGGAAATGAGGCCATTCGGTTCGGCTGAGGGGCCCTGCCTGAGCCTGCCCGCTGCCCCGCGCTTCCGAGGTCTAAGGAGTTATTACCGCTGCGTTGTTATCTTGCCTCGTGCGGCAAGCGGCCGTCTGTGCTGCGGGGGAGGCGTCCTCTCACCTCTGTTTTTCAGTTGGGCAAAGGGAACTTGCCCGGGGGCAGGGCTTGTAAGGGGCCAAGTTAGGCTTAGACGCAGCAAGTGGCATCTGAGGCCTTGACTTCCGTGGAGACTGTCCACGCCTCCCATCATGGCCCACACACCTGGCCCATCGGCCCCGCTGGAAGGCTCCCTACGGTCTCTCCGAGGCCCAGAGCCAGACAGAAGCCAGGCCCGCACCCCAGGGACACACCGGGGCTACCTGTTGGCACAAGGGCCCTTGCTGGGCTCCACAGGAGCTCTGGTGGGACGTGTACCCTCGTGGCCAGCCGTCGCGTGTGTCCGTGCAGACCCTGCTGGCCCCGTGGCCGGAGACTTCCCCTTCCCCTGGCTGACTGGGGTAGGGCCGGGTGTCTCCCAGGTGCTGGGGTGATGGTTCACCCATGGTGCTTCCGGATCCGTGCTGTCCATGTGGCCTCAGGAACCGGGCGTCTCCTTCCATATCAAGGGAGCAAAAAAACGCCCTCAGAAGTTCTGCTCCTCGAGGCACTAGTAACGTTTCAAGGGTGCAGGGGCCACATGTGGCTGCTGTAGTGGATGCCGTAGTGGACGGTGGAAGCATTCATTGCGCTTGTGGCAGGAAGTCCTGCTGAACAGCACTGATCTGGGCAGTGGAGTCTGGAAAGTTCTTCAGTGTTTGACCCAAACAGACCCACACAGATCACCTGCTGCCAACCCCGGCTCCTTTCTCTGCTTGTTTGCCTGCAGAACTTCCTGCGTGTCCGAAGCACGGCGCGCTGTCCCTGCACGTGTCTCCGGGGAAACCAGGCCAGCCCAGGTGGCCTCTCCTCACAGTTGGGTCCCTGTCTTTCTGCGGTGAGGACACTGCCCGGACCCCGGGGTCCTTCATCCAGCGGCCACTCTGCTCCCTGTGGCCTCAGGTGTCGGCGGGTGACGGCCTGGCTGCTCCAGGGACGTCGGACCGACGACTGAGAGGCCCCCGAGACGTCGACGTCGAGACGTCGTAGGCATCCCAATACGCTTGCCCTGAGGGACGTCAGTGTTTGTCGAGGGGGAGTTTCCTTTGTAAGCCGTTGAGTTGGTCGCTGGGGTGAAAGGTGCTGGTGGCAATTTCTTGGCTCTCTCCCCAGTGAAGTCACCAGAGCTGCCGGGAGACAGAGCCCCCTGAGAGTTTAGCCCACGTGTGGCCCCGGCAGTGCCCTCTCCATGGTTCAGACAAGGGACAGAAAGTAGCACTTGTCACTGGGGACTGCAACAATCTGGGGCCTGGTGGGCGGGGGAGGGGTGCACAGGGCTGACCCTGAGGCAGGCTCAGGGACTCTGCTCTGGGCTGCTAACCCAGCAGGACTTTGGGGCCCCCGCCCTGGCCCCCAGGACAGCTCTGGCTCAGAGGAAGCAGCTGGGGACGAGTGCACTGGCCCTGTCCCCTCGCTGTCTCTACCATTGGGAGCTCCCGGGCACACATCACGGGGCCTTGTCCCCGCTCACAAGCTGTCCGTGCCTCGCTTCCCCATCTCTCTGAGCCTGAGCCCCCTCATCTGTCAAATGGGCTCGATGGTGGCCCTGACCTTGAGCCCCACCATCAGGGTCATATGAGATGGTCCCTGGGAGCTCCCTCTGCTCCTCCGTTGAGGGCACACGTGCAGAATTTGGAGGCTGAGGCACCTTCTGGGCTGGGTGCGTTCGAAGCAGGCTGGACGGCGGTCTCTTAAAGACCTACCTGCTGGCCGCTTGAGGCCCCATCCTCAAAAGAGCTCTAGCTTTTTGGCTCATTTCCAGTGCATTTTGTGTTGTTTCCGTGTGTTCTTTGTCAGGCAATCAGCGTGTTACGCAATAAGGAGGTGGGTCGTCGTGCCGTTTGCCGGCCTCGGGATGGGGTCAGCGGCTGCCGTTCAGGCCGCGGTGAGCCCACGGCCCCGGAGAGCTGCTTTTCTGGAAGCTGCTTTCCAAAGCTGGTGCATGAATTTGATTTTACAGGAAGAAAGAAAAGGAGGGAAGCGGTGGGGGGAGGGAGTCAGAGAGTGAGGAAGGGCAGGCAGGGCTGGTGCGGACCCACAGCTACTGACATGCCCTCAGCCCGCGGACGTGGGCAGTGCGGGGCAGAGCGGGCAGTGCGGGGCCGACGGCGAGCTCACAAAGCCCAGGGATTTGAAGCCAGGGGAGCCCAGGCCTTTGGTGCACCTTTGTTCAGGGGCGGGTGCCCCATCGGCCAGCGTGCGGGCTTGCAGGAGAGAGGCTGCCCAGCTGCCCCACTGGCTCATCTCTGTCGGGCTGCTGTGCCCCAGAGAGGGCTCCCTGACGCCTCGCACCCCTCCTCGGCTCTCCCCTTCCTCCCTGTGTCCTGCCCCGCCCCCACCCCGCCTCCCCACCCCTGGCTGGGCTGGCCCGCTGGGTCCCTTTTCCCCCAGAAAACCCGCCCGCTGGACACGCAGGGCGGGCGTGCACGTCTATGAAGAAACTGGGCAGGGAGGTTCACTCACTGCCCAGACGTGCGCAGGAATTCTTTGTCTGAGGACAAAAACAATTTCCGTCTTGAAATGTGCTTTTCCCTGGGCCGTGGCCAAGAAGCTCAGTGGGTTTTAAGCATGGCAGGGATGTGGGAGACCATCTTCAAGCCGCCAGCACGACGGGCAAACCTCGTCCGGAGTGACCAGAGGGCTGAGCGCCCTTGGTCTGGATGGAGGCGCGTCCTGTCCCTCCGACCGAGCGGCCCACGTGCAGGCCACCGCGGGCGGCCACCGGCCCGCTCTTAGGCCACGCTGTTTGCTCACCGGCGAGACGGAGTGGAGAAGCCCCTACAGGCACCAGGCACGCCAGGAGCAGCTGCCCCTTTGCCACGTTGACGGGAGAGGCTGCCCCGCTGACGTTTGGGGTCAGGCAGTGGGCTGGGCCTGGAGGGTCAGGCTGATGGGTTTGGGTGCCCGAGGGGGTTGTGTCTGGTTGCCAGAGCCTTGTCTTCCTGCCCTGGGCGGGGTGGACCGCACGCAGGCCGAGGCCTCCGCATCAGGTGGACATGCTCACCCCTGGGCTGTCCCCGGGGAGGACGTCCCCCGCCGAGCGGCTCCTGGCATTGCTCTGGCCCGTCTCCCCCGCTGTGATTTCAAAGGAAGTGTGCTCTCTGCGGGCAGGGCGGGGCTCAGAGGAGGGTCAGAGTCTCAGAGACGCTGAAGCTGTTGCTTTGGGGATAGACGGGGGCCATGAGCCAAGGAGTCAGAGGCTTCCAGAACAGGGAAAGGCACCATGGGAGCAGGGGCCCAGGAGACCCATTCCAGACCCCCAGAGCCACACGGGGTTCAGGTGTGTGGTTTTGAGCCTGAGGTTGTGGGTTGCGGCTGGGGGAAGAAAGGCCGGACGTGAGGTGTGGGGCAGTCATGGGCGTTTCCGAGCATGGGTGACCTGGGACGGGGGGGTGGGGACAGCCAGGTGGCGGGATTGGAGCAGGGGGCGGTGGGGCCCCGGCGCAGTCCCAGGAGAGTGGCAGGCGTCACCAGCAGCCTCCATAACTGGCTGCAGAGAAGGTGTTGGGCTTGTTTACAGGATTTTATGGCTGAGCCGGAAGGTGGACCTTGGGGCTGAAGGGGGAGGGGCCCCAGCTCTGTCCTGAGACCCAGGCAGACCCTGAGGTGGCAGCAGTGAGATGGGGCGCGAGGGGGAGTCAGGGCTCTACCCGCCCACGTTGGCTGTGGAGCCTGTTGGATCTTGGGGGGCTGTGTGTCCCGGAGGAGGCTGGGTACGAGCTCGGGGGAGCTGGGCAGGCGGGGCTGGGGTGCAGGCTGTCCAGGCCCAGCTGGGCGGAGCCTCCCAGGGAGGGTGGAGGCCGAGCTCCAGGGCCCCTCCTCCACCTCCACCAGGAGGGCAGGGAGGGAGGCTGGCCGGTGAGGGAAATGAGAGGGGCCCCTAGGAGATCAGGGAGCATGGGGACACCTGCCTCCTGGGACCCCATAGCGCTGTGATCCTGACTCCAGCAGGGTCCCAGGCATCCCCTACCAGAGTGTGGGCCGGGAGCCGGCGTGTACTCGGCCAGGGACGCGAGCCTTTGTTGACTTTCCGGAAAGCTCTGGAAGCTTCTTTCCTGCAGCAGGCGCTCTGAGTGTGGACTGAAGGCAGAGCAGGCCCCGGTACCCCCTCCCCGGGCCTGGGTCTCCAGGAGCACAGACTTCGGTCTATGCCCTCCCCCCATCCGGTTAAAGAGCATGAGCCCTGGGAGCGCCTTCCCTGGCCCCCAGAGGGCATGCAGGGTCCCTGCCAGTCCAGGCTGGCTCCTCTGCCCTGGTCTGGGGATTCGTTTTTTTCCTGGCTGTCTCCTTCACCGGTTGCAAGGTCAGCACTGGGCCCTGGGCTGTCAGAGGAAGATAAAGTGCATCGGGGATAGAGGTACGCTGGGTTGGTCTCCACTGTGAACCGGGCACCGATGGGCGTTTCCCCAGGACTGTGTCCCTTCGTACTCAGGACACTTGGAGGACAAACCCTTGTATGGTCCCCACCTAGACTTTAGAGGAAGGACGTCATCGGCCAAGATCAGACCTGGGCTGTGCTGTCCATGCCCTGAATGCCACCCGCGAAGGCAAGTGTATGAGAGAGGCTGACGGGAGGTCCAGCTCTGGACAGAGGAAGGACAAGGAATGTTCTGCACTAGTATTTGCTGCAATCAGGGCCCCCTGCCAGCAGCTGGGGGCCCGGGGCTTTGCCTGGCCCTTCAGGTGTTCCCCACGGAGGGGAGACTGCATCTCCATAGACAGGGCTCTCTTCTAAGGGAAGCCCACACGCTGTTATGGGTGTTTATGTGGCCTGGTCCCTTTTGGTCATGCTGGGGCGGATCCTTCCCTTGCCGACTACCCGGGAGCTGGCCCCAGCTCTCTGCCACATTCCTGCACGTGAGCTCGGCCCTGGGCGGTCTGAGTGCCGAGGCGAATCCAACACAGTCTTCTGCTGGACAGGGGCCCTGTCATCTGTCCCCAGCACGCCTGTCCCACCCCTGCCGGGCTGGCGGGCTGGCGGTCTACCCTCTGTGGCCCAAGGCCCATGATTCCCGGCCGTGGTCCTGGGTCCAGCACTGCGCTTGGACCAAGTAGACAAGTAGATACTCATTCGTTCACCCAGGAATCTGAGGGCCCACTATGTGCCACGCACGTCTGTGAAACAAACAATGGAATGAACCAACACTGGGCGTACAGAGTCTGGCTTGGTTCCCCTCTCCTGCACTCCCCTGCCCTGGCCTATCTGCACAGGTCTGGGTCTCAGTTTCCACCTCTGTAAAATCAAGTCCACCACACTCAGGGCCCACCCCTTGTCTCTAAAAAGACCAGGCCCGGCCTTGCTCCCTGGTGCCCACTGTCACTAAAACCCCTCGCATGGGCACTTAGGGCCGTGGTGAGGAGCGACCTGGGGGATTGGCCAATTCCCTGCCAGATGCTCCCGTCGTCAGACAGACCTTCAGATGCTCTTGTCCTTGCCTCGCAGCCCTGCCGGCCCCACACTCCCGCAGAGCGATCTGCTCCCCCTCATCTCTTTAAATATTTACGCGGACGTGATGCAACGCCGGGCTCTGATGGCCTGGCCTGGCACTCGGGCCCCGGCGGCAGGCTTTCAGAGCTTAATTTTAATATTTTGTTGGAAGAAAATTGACCCGGAGAGAAAGCTGAAGCTTTCAAGGCATTATGATGCCGAGGAGTTTGGATAGACCCAGCAGGAATTTCACTTAAGAGGAAAAGATGCTTTTGCTCTTCCAAACCTTCCCCTGGGCCCGTCTACCTGCACCTCCACGGAGGGGGAGGCAGGGGGCGGGGGGCCGGTGATGTCCTGACAAATGAGGGCGATCTCAGGCAAACGGACCCCTGGCCTGGAGGAGGGGAGAGCGAGACAGGCCTCTGCATCTGGCTCTTCGGAGGGGCCGCCGAGAGCCTGGGCCGGCGGGCGGGGTGGGGTGTTCTGGGTGACTGCACTGCTGGACCTGGGGGGCTGGAGCTTCCTGGAGGAGAGGACGATCCCTCGCCCGCCCGTCTTCTGCAAAAGGAGACAGGAGGGGATGGCCAGCAGCCCGGGGTCAGCTGCCTGGACCACGCCCTGATCCTTCGCTCACAGAACAGACGACGTCACCCCCAGCAGCTCAGTTTCCTTATCTGGCAACTGGGGGGTCAAGCCCGTCCTGCTGGTCCCCCCGCGCGGCGAGCGGGCCCTGGGGCGTTCAGAGGTTAAAGCTGGGCAGACTGGGTGGTGCTCCTGGGTCGGCTGTCTCTCACAGCCCACGCATGACCCTCAGCTCGGGGGTTTCACGGGTAGAACGGTGACAGTGGTCACCTTGTAATGTCGCCAAGATCCAGTGAGATACCGCATGTGAAATGACGAGGTTCTGCATGCAGACGGGGCTCGGAGATGGTGACACCGCTGCCCCGTGGCGGGTGCTCCGTGAAGGGCCCTGGGAGGTGGCGGTAGGGGTGGGCGCGCCCGCTGGAACCAGAGCCAGAGACTGGTGGCCGTCCAGACCTGCAGCTGGCTTCTCCGCCGGCGAGGACGCGCCTGCGGACTGGAGATTCTTTAAGTAGCTCTGGGTTAGGGCTGACCTTTGCTTAGCAAATGATTCTTCAAGACGTCGCAAAGCCATTATGCCGAGTTTTCCAAGGTAATAGCGAAAACAGCTTACAGAGCAAACGTCCCGAGAAGCACTTATGAATGTCCGATTGAACTGTAGATCCCTTAAGTGCTGGCTTCCAGAAATTCTTATCTGTTCATTAGGAAGGTTCTGGAGCTGCACGGAGCCCTTTGCAGCCCACAGAGGAGAGTTGGCCAAGTGACACATGGCTGGGCTGGGTCACAAGCCAGATGCGTCGGCTGGACGACAGGGCAGCATTTCTGCAAATGTCTGGACGCTATGATGTTCCTGCTGGTCCCTTCGTCCTGATCCAATGGCCCTGAGGAGCCAGGGCCCTGGGGATGGTGCTGAGGCCATGCATGGCCAGTGACATGGCAGCCACGAGAAGGGACACCCGGCCCCAGCTGCACACTCGTGAGGCCCCTGCTTCTGCCTGTTGCTAATAAGATGGTCGGTTCGGCCTGTAAGCAGATCGTACAGCTAACTAATGTGTCTGTAGTTCAGAATTATTTATTGCCTATGATTGCTCTGCCTCGGTTTTCAATACATAATTCATATTTTGGAGATTTCTTATTTTCGGATTTCAGAGCTGGGAGGAATGAGAAGCCTGGAGTCGAGGCCACGTGTGAGTGTCCCCAGCACGGGGAGAATGAGGCACTGGCCGGGGACACGGGCTGTCTGCTGCCCAGACGGGACAGTGCTGCCTGCCAGGGAGCCCTAGTCCCCAGGCTTGGGTCTCTTGGTAGAGAGACTCTGAGCCTCGGAGCCCGGGAGGGAGTTTGCTCTCCCTCATGCTCCTCAGATTTCTGGGCTGCTCTCCGGGTGGCCCTCGAAGTGGGGTTGTTCTCAGCAGAGGAAGGAAAGGACCCAACCGAGCGGGAGAAGCTGGGGTGAGATTCAGGAGGCAGTGCCGGCTCTCAGAGGGGGGGCCAGGACCAGGAGCAACCTCTGGTTATTAGGGATGCCCCCTGCTCTGGACTAGGGCTGCCCGAGGCCAGCTTCAGTGGCAAAGGCTGGGCCATATGGACCCCAGCACGGCTCCTAATCCCTTGATTATAAAGCGATCAATGTGTCCAAAACGCCCCGGGGAGCTCACATAATAAGAAAGGAGGCTTTGAACAAAATTGCTGCCCAGAGATCAAGCAAACTCAGTCTGGGAGGTTTTCAGGTACTGGTGCCACGCGGCTCACCTCCGACAATGAGAGCGGCCTGGGCCCCAGCCCACGATTCGGGTCTGGGCGGCAGACGCTGGCTCTGTCGTTTGCAGTCCCTCTGCTGAAGCCTCAGCCTCAGAAGGACAGCGGGAGCTACGATCGCTCAGCGAGGATGTGAGCAGTGAGATTTGGGATGAAAAGGATGCGGTCCCCGTGTGGGAAGGGCCGGGCCGGGCAGGCAGCCGAGCACTCGGAATACGAAAGCAGCAGCGGAGCTCAGGGCCAGACACAGACGTGACGGGAGGGGCCCCAGCGACTGCCACCCAGACATCTTCATCTGAGCTCATTTCTCTCCTATAGACCAGAGGTAGGTGCTGGCAGAGTTGCAGGAACGGGAGTGGCTCTTTAAGTCAGGGTGTGTGCCCGTGTGGGTGTGCACTGATGTGTGTGTGCACCGCACACGTGTGTGCACACAGGGGAGCGCGGGTGCAAGCAGGTGCCCGTATGAGCACGTGGACATTATGTGTGTGTGGTGAGCGTGTGCTCACTGTTTGCACACCTGTACACGTGTAAGCTTGTGCACCGCACGCGTGCGTGTGTGGTTATATGTGCACGTGTGAGCACGTGTGTGCCACGTCTGTGTGCATGCATAGATGTGTGCATGGATGGAGCTTGTACATGCACGTGTGAGCACGTGTGCACTGTGTCATGGATGCAGGGTTGTACGTGTGCGTGTGAGGACCCATGCACTGTGTGCTGTATATGTGCATGTGTGAGCGTGTGAGCGTGTGTGCTGTGTGTCTGCGTGTGTGTGAGCTGTACACATGCTGTACACATGCACACACGTGCACACTGGAGCGTGTGTGCACTGCGTCAGTGCATGGCGGTGGGTGTGGCGGTGAGAGAACAGGGTGATCCTGCGTCTCAGGGATGCTGTCCTCGGACTCAGTCCCGTGGGAACCCCAGGAGGGTGTCACGATCCCCCAGGCACCCAAACTGTCAGCAGGGGTCGGGTGGTCACCTTTGGTGACTGGCAGGCTTCAGCTTCTGCATAGAAATGCAGCCCGGAAGGGACGTGCCGGTGTCGTGCTGATCCGTGGACACCTGGTATGAGGCCAGGGACAGCCTCGCGGTGGGCAGTGGGAGTCCGTCCTGAGTGTGCAGCCTCGCCCTGGGTCCGTCCTGAGTGTCCAGCCTCACCCTGGGCTAGAACAGGGCTTCCCAGTGATGTCGGGGGGCTCCTGTTGGGGGCCCCGTTGTGACCTGCAGGAGGGTCGGGTACCCGGGACACACCTGCTAGGTGACAGTGACACCTCTGTGGGTGTTGTGAGCACAGCTGCCGCCAGGCTTCCGCACGTGCCCTGCTGTGGACACTCAGCCCGTTCAGTTAGCCTGAACCCCTCCACTCAGCCTGGGGCAGTCTCTAGTCGGACAGGGACGCACAGACACTGAGCGGCGCGGCTCCCTACAGGGCTCGGCTTTCCCTGCGAGGCCTTGCCTCTGGGACACAGGACATGCAGAGCAAGGCTGCCCCGTCCCCATCACTGGATGGCAGTACTGCCCCCTCCCAGTCTCAGAGGTCAGATTTTTGTCCCAGTCCTACCTGTCCTTGGGGCCAGGTCAGCCAGCTGTGCCCTCTGACCCGGCTTGGGGGCTGGGATCCCTGGGGCGCCTTGGCTTACTCTGAACCCCTCTCAAGGCCTCTGTAGCTTTTGACTTGTGTCCTCTGCCCCGTGAGGAGGCTGCCCTTCTCGGGTCCGGTGATCGGGACGTGAGCAGCTGTCACCATGGTCCGGAGGCTTACCCAGGGTTCGCCTGTCCCTGTGGAGGTGCGGTCAGTATGCCCCGGGTCTGCCTGGCTCCCCCTAGCCCCCTCGAGCGAGTTCCCTGGCCCCGTGGAGCTCTGTGGGGCGGGAGCCGGGCCCCTGCGCCAGCCGGGCAGCCCCGAGTCGGCTTTAAGGGAGGGTCAGGCCGCGCCGCCGGCAAGACGTTCACCCAGAGAAACGCGGGCGCTGCGCGTGGGAGTGCAGCACCGGCGTCGGCAGTTAATCCAATAATTAAAAACAAATGTTGCTTCATTTGAAGAGACTAGGTCTGCTGAGCCCAGACTGAGGCTCCGTGAGATGCTCCTTCTGGGGGCGTGGCGGGGGGCGCTGACCGGGGGAGGGGAGGCCAGGGAGGCCAGCGAGGCCTTAGCTCGGACTGCTCCCGCTAGGTCCTCCGTCGAAGCTCTGAGTCTGCGTGATCGGGCCCCGGAGCATCTGCACCCAGAAGGGGGTCCCCGTGAGTCCCCCGCGTCCTGACACATCTCTCCTGGGGGAAGTGACACCCCACAGCGTCCCTCGGGGGTAGTGGCCCCCATGCTCCTAACTCAGGGCGAGGACGCCCGGTCGGGCCACGCCGCTCTGACCGCAGCTGAGAAAGCTCCGGAAGGTGATGCGAGGAGGACAGGAGGGGATGAGACCACACTCCGAAGAACCATCAGCGCCACTTAAAGCACTCTTGGACTTGGCCTGTGTCACCCAAAGTCAGATCCGTTTCTCCCCAATTAGACCGAGCAGTGATGATGCCGCGTCTCCCTACACGGTCGTCTTTGCCGGGGCTCCGGCGGGCGCCTCGCCAACGCTGGCTAATTAACCACGACTGTGGTCCCGGCGGACCCAGGGGGGCTGGGCCTGCAGGAGGCGTCTGGGCCGCGGGGGTGGTGTGGGAAAGAAGGAGCTCGTGGAAATAGAGTCCTCTGCCTGCCGGGGCGGGGGCACGAGTAATTCACATGCTGCCTCCACGGCCCCTCCTCGAGCAGGGGCCTCCGGGGCTGGGGACAGTCTGGGGAGACCCGGAGGCCCCAGGCTGGGACCCCTCGCATGGGTCCTGCTGCTTCTTTCTGGGCCTCTCCGAACAGTTGGGCTCTGTTATACATGCCGTGTTGCAGGCCACAGAGACAGCGCAGGGACCGGGCATGGGGACCTGTAGCGCGTGAGCCAAATGTCAGTCCTTGCATTTGCCGCCGGCTAAACCCGGCAGGGTGCGGTGGAAGAACCAGCCGATCAGGTCACCTTCCACCATGGGCTTGGGAACGTGTGTTTGACTTGTGGGACCCTGTCACTGTGCCCATGAGGTGGGCCCCTTGTGGGTCCTGCGGCTCTCCGGGCCGGGCGGGGAGGAGCGTGACCAGCAGGCAGCAGGAGGCGGGCAGCCCAAAGGCTTTGCTGACTCTGCAACTTCCAAGGTCACGGTCACCTTCCGTAGGGAGGCCCTCACTCGGACTATGCCCCACCCTGGCTGGGCAGCGTCGGGGTTTCCAAGGGGCCAGGGAATCCCCCTTCAGACCGCTCCATTCTGGGTCAGCTGGAGCCATTCTGGTAGCGGGATGAGAGACGTGGGGGGCGGACTCGTTGTCCAGTTGCTCAGGCAACAAATGTTGATTAAATTCCAACTGGTTCGAGGTTCTGGCTCGGGGTGGGTTGGGAATAGGACCCACGAGAGAAGGAGGCAGGGCTTCCTGGGCTCTGAGGCAGACGGGGCAAGCCCTGGGAGCTGGGGCACTGCAGGGTCAGCGCGCGGGGGGGGGGGGGGGCTGGGGGAAGGGCAGAGAGAGTTCAGGGGGGAAAAGGGATTCCAACCTGGAGAAGCTTCCAGGAGGGGGCGGCCCAGAGGGTGGGTGGGATCGGGAAAAGAAGGAAGATTGGAGCCTTTCCACGCGCGATGGGAACGGGTGGGGTGTGCACGGTCGCAGATCCCGAGCTCAGCCCCACGTCTGCCCTGGCTGGGCGGTCCTGCACGGTCGCAGTCCCGAGCTCAGCCCCACGTCTGCCCTGGCTGGGCGGTCCTGGACGGTCGCAGTCCCGAGCTCAGCCCGACGTCTGCCCTGGCTGGGCGGTCCTGGAGCCCTGGCTCGGGCCAGTGGGAGGCTCTGCCCCGTCTGTGCTTCCCATTGGGGTCTCACCAGGAAATGCCTCTTTTCTGGGCAGGTCTCTCCTGGGGACCACGAGCTCAGGAGGTATATGCCCGTGTGCCCATGTGTGCGTGGTGTGCATTGGTGTACGTGTGTGTGTGTGTGTGTGTGTGTGTGTACGTCTACTTGGCAACCCCACTGCCGCGCACCAGCAGCCTCCCGGACTTGGGAGCCGAAGGGGACGACAGGAAGAAGACATGGGATGTTGGACGAGTGTCCACGAGCCGAGCTGGGTGGTTTTCCTGCCTGTGAGATGCTGATAGGTGAGACTTAGTCGCTTCAGTCCGCAGGTCTGTCCGTGTCTGGAAGCCAGCTGGAGACACCTGCTTTCGGGCCTTGGGGGTTGTTTCCTGCTTCCACTCGCCGTAGCCAGGGAGGCGGCCGGCAGCCCAGGAATGTCTGGGCCGGTCGGGGATGGGGATGAGCTTCTGGGGCGGCACAGGACTGCAGAGATGTGCTCCCTCCTGGTTCTGGAGGTGAAGGTTCCCGGCTGAGGTGTGGGCAGGGCTGCTCTCCCTCCAGGGCTCCAGGGCAGAGCCTGTCCTGCCTCTCCTGGCTCCTGGCGGCCCAGGGTCGCTTGGTCTCTGCCCTCCGGTCATCAAGGGCCACATCTTCTAATCTGTCCGTCCATCTTTCCATCAGGGTCTCCTCTGTGTGTCTAGCCCCCTCCCTCTCCCTTAGAAATGTGTATGGGCTCGCACACCCTCACTGCCCCTGGCGGCCCCTGTGCTGTCTGTCCTGCCCCCAGAGAACTGTCTGTCCACTCCTCAGGCACCCTGTGCACTTGGTTTCCCCTCCTAGAGTGTGGGCTGTCTACCTCTGTCCAGCCTGCTGCACCTGTGGGGCTGGGGACCCGAGCCACGGCCCCTGTGTCAGGGTGCCCATCCCATCGGGTGTTTGGGATTTCCACTGAGGAGCCCCCCGAGGGTGAGGAGAAGGGGTGGTGGGCACTCTGGCAGCCTCACTGGGGACACAGGGAAGCCCAGCCTCTCTCGGGGGAGCAGGACCTGGGAACCTGGAGAGAGTCCCTCTGTCAGGTTCGGCACAGCCTCTGTCTGCTCCCAGCCGGCCAGGGGGCCCGGAGCGTGCTGGAGCACAGGCATGACTTGCCATGCTCCCCCAGGGGCAGGCACGGCTCCCCCGGCTCCTTCCCAGGGCCCCCGCCAGCAACTCTTGGTCTGGGGCACTCCTGTTCTCACGCTCGTTGGCCCACGCGGCAGACCGAACAGATGAGAGGGGCCCCTCCGGGCTCATCCCCGGGAAAGGTCCGCGGGGGCAGCAGCCCAGGAAAATCAAATCACCGAATGCGGTAATTTAATCCAGGAAAACGAGCTCCTAATGATTCGGGGCTTCGAGAATGACTGATTGGATGCAGGACTTGCTCGGCCGTCTTCGGGGAGGGTGCTGGCTTCCACAGGGAGGTTTTCAGCGGAGGCGTGGGCGGGGACCTCACCAATCCGCAGCCCCAGGGGGCCGCCGCCCGCAGGCTCTGGCCCAGGGAGACGCGGGCCCACACGAGCTGGGGCGGTAGGGGCTGCCGGGAGCCGGGCTGGCCCGTCCGTGCCCGTCCTTTCTGGTTCTCCCTTGACCGACTGCTGATTTCCAGATCCTCCTAGATTCACTTGCAGTTGTGGGAAACCATGAGGAAAGGCCCCGCAGCCCTCACCCGTGTCCCCAGTGGTAGCATCACGCATACTCGTAGGACGCCGGTGTGCTGGGACCAGGACCTTCTCTCACTCGTGGGGCCCTCCCGGGTCAGGTCCTCCTGCCCCCCAGCTCCCAACACCGCCCACTCCCCCCACTCGTTCTCGGTCACTGCGCCTTGCCGATAAGAGAGGGGCCCCAACATGTGACTTGCGGGGTTCGCCTTTTCTCGCTCTGGGTGACTCTCTGGAGGCTCATCCCGCCTGCCCTGCGCACCTGTTGCTGGCGCCGCTGCTGCTTCGGGGTCCTTGCAGCCCCGGGAGACCTCGGCTTGTCTGACGGCTCCTCCGCGGAGGCCGGACCCCGTGGGGGATCACGAATGAAGCTGCCATGAGCGCCGTCAGGGCTGTGCGCAAACCTTCGTCTTCACGGCGCCGACCCGGGCGTGTAGGAGCGCGATTGCGGGACCAGGCTGGGGGTGTCCAGACCGTAAAGAGCCTGCTAGGTGGTTGTCCGGAGGGCTGCGCACTTCCCATGCGCACCGGCCAGGCCTGCGTGAGCTGGTGTCCCCACAGCTTCTCTAGCCACTGCCCAGAACCCCACCGGCTCGTTCCCAGCCCCGTCGCTACCAGCCTCAGTTTCCCCGACCGTGAAGTGGCGGTCTTCCATCCCCCAGCCCGGCTGACCCAGAGCTTTCTGCACGAGCCACAGAGACGGGGCTGGGAGAGGCTGTACTCAGCGCAGACGCTGTGTCCGCGGTGCTGTCTGTCTGCGGTGCTGTGTGTCCGCGATGTGTGTCTGACACATCCACGGTGTCGTGTGTTCGCGGTGTCGTCTGCGATGTCCTGTGTCCACGATGTTCTGTGTCCACGGTGTTGTGTGTCCGTGGTGTCGTGTGTCTGTGGTGTCGTGTGTCCACATGTTGTGTGTTCGCAGTGTTTTGTGTCCATGGTGTAGTGTGTCCAACACATCTACAGTGTTGTGTGTCCCCGGTGTTGTGTGTCTGCAGTGTTGTGTGTCCCCAGTGTTGTGTGTCTGACACATCTGCAGTGTTGTGTGTCCCTGGTGTGTGTCCGCGGTGTTGTGTCCACACGGCTCCCTGCAGACAGAGTGAGCCTAGCCTGGTCGTGGGGGGAAGGACTGTGACCAGAGCAGAGACAAGCAGGTCTCGGAGACGACAGCTAAGGATGGGGGCTGGGGCACGCTGGGCGAGCAGAGTCCCTGCCAACCCCCGGCCCCAGCCCGCGAGGGACAGAGGGAAGCCCAGCACGGCCGGTCCGCACGAGAGGAGGAGGCCGGGTGGGTGGGAGAGGCGGCGGGGAGGCGGTGGACGGATCTGGCTATGTGTCGGGGGCAGTGGGGCTCCTGCGGCTGGCACTGGGGGCGCAGTGCGTGGGGGACGGTTGTCCCCAGATGGTGGGTTGTGTGGCCGGGGGGGTGGGGTCGTTTACCCCGGGCTGGGGTGGAGGGGAAGACGGGGAAGAGCAAGTCCGGGGCCAGTGGTCAGCAGTCCGTGTCCGCTTCCACGATCTGGTCATGCCCACACGAAGCACCCCCTCCCCAGCTGAAGTCCCAGAACTGCTTTTCCCAGACTCCCTTGCGGCGCAGGTGTGGCCGTGTGACCTGGCTTGGCCAATCAGCAGTGGCATCAAAGACCCTGCCCTGGAGACTGGAGGCGGCCCGGGAGCTGGGGAGGTCTTCCTTCCGGCCAGTGCCCTGGTGACGGCGCCTTCCTGGCTCGGGGCAGGTTCGTGGAGCTTCGGGCATCCGTTCCCAGACTGATCCATGAGGACCTGCGGGAGACTGGACGGGGGTGTTTCTGCTAGAGCGGCCGGGGCGTGGGGCGGGGGGCTGTGGCTGCGTGTTCCCGGCAGCGTCCACGCCTGGTCCTCCGGCCTCGCAGGGCTGCCGAGAGCTGCCCACTCCCCGCATCCATCCCCTGTACCAACACCAGCCCACAGGGATTTTCCCACCGCTGAGAGCAGAGCCCCACGTGGCTTCCCTCCCAGCTGCACCCGAGAGTCCCTGGTCGCCTGGCTAGGAGCTGGGCGCTGAAGGGATTGTTGGTTCCTTCGGGGAGGCGGGCAACTCACTCCCACGAGTGGCTCTGCCCCTGAGGCCAAGCAGGTGTACCCCACGGGGGTCGTGTGTGGGAGCCCATGGGCAGGTATTGCCGGACGCACCGTGGGCCGGGTGCCAGCGAGCCGGCTGGGCGTTTGTGGCTGGGGTGTGGCAGAGACCGGTCAGGGACAGTCCCTGAAAAGTCCCGGAGCAAGTCCAGTTGGGGTCTGTCAGCAAAGTGGAGGCCGTCACCTTCTTCCCAACAATTAGCAATCAGGGAGCCCACGGTGACCCTGTGAGCCGGGCAGAGGAAGGAAAGGGAGGTTTCTGAGGGTGTCTGAGGGCCGGTGGGATGTCGGGCCCTGCGGAGAGGCCTGTGAAGTGCCCGCAAAGTGCCTGTGTGCTCAGACGGGTGACAGGGCTGTGGGGCTCCCTGGGCCGGACCGCATCCACATCAAGACCCGAGTGGGCCTGCAGGCCATGGATGGGTCATCAGGCACTCTTCCCTCACCGGCGGCTGGACCGAGTAGAGCTGGCGCGGCTAGGCACTGGCTCAGCAGCAGGGACACTGCTCCGACGTTCCCGGCCTCGCCAGGGTTCCCCAGACCTCAAAACAGCCTGAAGTGCAAGTCTTCTGGCACTTTCCATTCAGACCGGCACCACCGGTGAACAGCCCTCCTCTCCTTGTGGCTGGCGCGGGCCTGGGGCGGCTCAGGTTTCAGGAAGGAATGTGTGTGCGCCTGTGTCTGTGCACATGTACGTGTGTGTACACGTGCAGAAAACAGGTGTGTGCCGTGGGCATAAACATGCGTGCGTACACCTGCACGTGTGGGAGTGTGCACACACATGTTCAAGTAAGAGCCGTGTCCTCGGTGTGCGTGTGTGTGCGCGAGCGTGCCGTGCCCTTACCCGTGTGGTCCCGCACGTGTGTGCAGATGAGGGAGCACGTGTGTGTGTGTACGTGGGTCGTGTGTGTGTGTGCATGCCCACGCTCCTGCGCTGCTCTGAGTGTGCGTGTGTGTGGGTGCACAGCGGGGAGCTGCTAGGTGGGCAGCTGGGACTGAAGCCTCCAGCACGGGCGACGACAGGCCCCCCGCGTGGAGGGGGTCCTGCGCTTCTGGGGCGTGGACCGCTCAGAGGGACCCACGTGGCACGGGGCACAGGGGCCTGGAGGCTGAGTCTAAGGGCCGTTTTCTCAGGGAGGACCGGCCCGTTTCTTGTACGAAGCAGCCTACTTGAGGAGGCGCGTGTGGCCCCCTTCCTGCAGCCACGGAGAGCACGGTGACCCCATGGGACACACCTGCCGCTCGGTGGGCGCCTCCCCTAGGCGTGACAGCTGGCCATGCTCTCCGGGGCACGCTTCATTTGCTCTGCCACGGGTCATCACCGAGAGAGCAGCTGCTCTCTGCAGGGTTCCCTGGTCCGGACACGGACCTGATGTGGTCCCTGGGCGGCTGCGCTGCTCCCTGGGCTCCATCTCTGTGCTGCCCGCAGGACTCCGTGGGCTGCGTCCCCTTTCCAAGTGGCCGAGGGGTGGCCCTTCACTCCTGCCACGGGAGCAGTGACGCCGCAGACAACTTCTCCTTTGACTCGTGGCGTGACGGGGACCAAATGGCAGATGTTCGCTAAGAGTTCGGTGACCTCAGGTTCCACCCGGCAAGCTGCGCCTTGGGGCACCGGATGGCAGGAGGTAGGGGACGGTCTGCTTTGTGCTGTGCCACACGGGGCCACACTGCGCAGCCGAGGGAGAGCTAGAACATTTGGCCTAGGACTCGGAAGAACCCACGTGCTGGCCTGGCGCGGGTCAAAGCCCCCGCTTCTCGGCAGCGGGCTTCCCCTTCCTGTGACCTTGGGGCTGGCTGGGGCGGGGGGCTGCAGGGCCCTTCCTGGAAACGGGGCTGCTTCTGACTGCCCACCCCGCTTCCTGGACATTCACGGAGCTCAGGCTGGAGGTCCTGAGGCTGCAGGACAGGCTGTCCTTGAGCCTCTGTTGCCCGACCTAAGGTGCACTGGTGTGGGCTTCAGGGCACGCGGCCGGAAGGGCCAGCATGGCCCCCCGCAGCCTCCGAATGGCCTCCTTCGCCCTAGCCTGCCCCTTCCACGGCAGGAGGGAGGGTCCGGGGTGGGCTTTCAGAGGCTCGCGGAGCAGTGAGTGCCAGACCTGACACTCGCCCACTGTGACAGGGACAGGTGGTCACCAGGCCGGACACACTGCTGACTCCCGGACTGGGTCCCAGACAGGAACTGGCAACTTTGTTGTGTGTCGGTGGCGCAGGACCAGGCTCTGCTGCTTCCAGACATGTGACCTTGGGAAGAGCTGTGCCTCCCTGGGTCTCAGTTTTTGCATCTGCAAAACGGGGGTAACGAACAAGCCCTTCCCGCAGGCAGCGTGATGGGAGGAGGAACCCCCGGCCCGTGCAGGGCCCTCGGGGACTCCTGACGGCGATGTTTACCCCTTGTCTCTCATGTTAGTGACTTTGCTCAGTGATGCCACATGCTTTGGCCCCGGCAGGGTCCCCCCGGGTCTCCGGGCAGTGTGGGCCGCTGCGCTGGGTCCCGCTGACACCAAGGCCGGTGGCCACGCTTTGCTTCTCCAGGGGAGAGTCCAGAGCTGGACCGTCCCTGGGCCTGGTGAAGCCATGGGAGTCGGTCCCACATCAGAGCTTTGCCTCCAAGGGGAAGGCCGTAGAGCTGACCCCCTGCTCCAGACGCTCTCACGCAGTGTCTGCCCCGCTGTCCTGGGTTGTTGTCCAGGGCCACCTGGTCATGCCCACCTTCAAGTGCAGGGATCAACGGAGGACCTGCCCTGTCCCCTGGCGTGGGCCCTTCACCTCTCTCCGAAGCGTCTGTGCCCAGGGCTCGGCTGTGTCCTCCAACCGCCTGTCTTAACAATGGTCTTTTAGCTTTTGGGGTCCCTGGGCTGCACCATTCTCAGATGTGCGTGTGCCCCACCTCCTGCCCAGGTCTTCCCGCGGGGCTGGCCGCGAGCCTCTGTGCAGCTCAGTTACCCGGCCTTTGCTGGGACGCGGATCCTGTAGGGCTGAAATCAAACGCGTGGCTTCTGCAGAGAGAGAGAGAGGCAGCTAATGAGCCGCTGTGCACATCCCGAGTCCTGGGGGTTAATTCCCAAAGAGCCAGATCAGAAACATGCCTAAAAGCCCGGTTTGATAAATTTCCAGGACGCCAACCCCGAGGGGAGCAAGGAGAGCTTGAAAGGAGGCGAGGCCATTGATGTGTTCCTGTTTGTGTTCGCTGCTGTGGCGGGACGTGGCTGGGGCGTGGCTGGGGGCGTGGCTGGGACGTGGCTGGGGGCGTGGCCGGGGCGTGGCTGGGCCCGCTTGGAAGCGCTGTCTCTCCTGCGTTCTTCATCTCACTCTGTCGTCCTTCACCTTCAGGGCCGCCCCGGGAAGCTAACTTGGGACTCCACAGTGGGTGAACACAGCAAGGTCCTCCTCGGTGTCCATGCCCACCCTGAACCCATGTTCCGGGAGCCTGGGGGCTGACCCCAGTGTCACCTGGCTGGACCCCCAGGAGGTGCGGAGACAGGCTGCTCAGCTGGGAATCAGGGCTCCAGCGATGGGCAGGGGTCTCTGATGGCCCCCAGGGGGCCCTGGGGTGGTAGCCAGGGACAGTACAGTGACACTGCCATGGCCCTCGTGCCCAGGAGGTCCCCAGGAGTGGTGGGAGGTGCTGATGCAGTCGGAGACCTCGGGGTTCAGTCTCGGGGGTTTTCTGGAGAAATCCAGTCCAGCAGGCAGGAAACGTCTCTGAATACGGGAGGACGTCCCTGGAACTTAGCAGGCCTGGAAGCAGCATGCGGCCTCTCGGTCTCCTGAAACCCCCGCCCCTGCTGCTCCCCACAGTCTGCTTCCCTACACACCCGTGCTCTCCCTCCAGGACACCTGGAAATCAGGATAAACAAGCCAACCTCTCCCGGTCCCAAGCCCTGGGTTCCTGTCCTGGTTAGCATTCCTTCCCTTCCGCTCAGTCTGGTTCAAAAAAAGAGAACGCGGAAGGAGACAGGTAGGCCTGCTGGCCCCTGAAGGCTCCTCAGAGGGCAGGGGTGTGGGGGGAAGAGCAGGGCTGATGGGGCTGAGCCGCCTGATGGCAGGATGGGGGCGGTAGAGGGGGTGCACAGGACGGGTCATGGCAGGGCTGCAGGCTGCGGGCTGTGGGCCTCTTTCTGCCCCCAGGGCCCCTCTCCTGCCGCCTCCTCCACTTCCTCTTCTCTCCTCTCCTTGCCCCTGCAGATGGGGCCACTCCCAGCCCCTCTCCTGGCCGGCAGCCTCTCCGGCCCAGGGCCCAGGTCCATGTGCCCGAGGCGGGTGCTGCCCCCTCCCACTCCGGCTGGAGAGGACGGAGTCAGGCGCCCAGGCTTCCGGGGCCGCCGTCCCCAGTCTCACGTCTGTCTGTGGCGGGGGAGGGGGCACGAGGAAGGAAGGAGAGGGAGGCTTGCGGCCAGCTGTTCCCCCTTCTCTCCAGAGGAGACCCCAAGACCTAAGCACCCCAGGTCTACACTGGGAACCATGCCGTCCGCATGCTGCTGGACCCTGCCGGGAGGGGCCTCCCTGTGCCCGCCCCCACGGAGGGGACCCTGCCCCAGCCTGTCCCTGCGCATCTCACCCCCGCCGGCCTCCCAGCCCCTGCGGCTCCCCCTCCTCATCCCCCAGCACCCCTGCTGCACCCTCGCCTCCAGATGGCCCCCTGGGTCCACTGTCCCCGAAACACCAGCTTTGGAGCCCACGTGCCAGCCCCGTCTGCTGCTGTCTGTCACCGCTGCCGCGATCGCACCCAGGGCCTGAGTGTTTAGCTGCTTATTTACGTACCCAGGAAGACAGAACGGCGGCGGGGGGGGGGGGGGGGGGGGCGTGGCCCCTCCCAGCTGCCTGCGGAACCAGGAGGACAGAGGCTCGGTCCTTCCCCCGCAGACAGAGCCAAGCCCAGCTCCGCTGCCAGCTCACTGCGGGCTCGGCCAGCCCACAGCCTCTCGGTCCTCAGTTTTCCCCAGCGGTGGGGGTGGGGCTACCTGAGCTCCTGGGTCCTCGTCATCCCAACCGATCCTGGCGGCTTGCGGAGCAGCTGCTCTGTGCCCCATGCTTCGGAGGGGCCGGGGCGATCCCTGTGGTGGCGGAGGGTGTTGCCGCATTCACGTCCATCCAGAGACCAGAACGTGACCTCGTTTGGCCACAGGGTCTTTGCAGATGTAACTCATTAAGGATCCCGAGATGAGATCCTCCTGGGTTAGGGTGGGCCCTGCCCTGCATCCAAAGACTGGGTTCCTTGCGAGAAGAGGGGGGCGCAGACACAGAAGGACAGGCCGTGTGACGGCCGAGATCGGGGGCCCCTCGGCCGCAGGCCCAGGAGCCCTGGGGCCACCAGGAGCTGGAAGAGGCAGGAAGGGTCCTCCCCTGCAGCCTCCTGATCGCGGCCCTGCCCGCACCCGAGCTCCAGGCCTGCGCGGCAGCTGTGGGGTGCTAAGTGAAGCCCCAAATAGATTGCCCGGGGGGAGCCCCCGTCCCCGCCGCACGGAGGGGCTGCGGCTGCCGGTGGTTAGTGAGTGGGAGCGCCCCTCCCGCTCCCACTGGCGGGGACAAAGGCCATCTGGTGTCAGGACGGGCTCCCTCGAGGGGGCCACTTTGTACTTTGTCGTAGCTACTCAGGCCCACGGCATCTGTGCGTTCCTTTGTTCCCTGAAGGGGAAGGTGGCTGGTCCCGGCACCCCCGATGTGGGGACACGGAGAGGTGGGGAAGAGAGGGGGCTAGAAATCGGCTGGTTAATGCCTCCAGGCATGGGGCTCTGGAGCCCGCCTGCCTGGGCCCTCGGGTGACCCGTCTAAGCTTGTCCCTTCTCTCTCTGTGAGCCTGCAGCGCCGGGCAGGGGTCAGGGCAAGGAGCAAGGGGGTAGCTGTGGCTCCCGTGGACAAGGGACAGCAAGCACACTGTGCAAGGGGCAGGCCACGTGTGAGGCCAGACAGGTGCCAGGGAGGTGACCCTGGCAGCCAGGATGGCTGGGTCTTCCTAGGAGCATGGCCGCTTGTACCCCCTGCAAACTTGAGCCTTTCTCCTGGCCAGGGGGAGGCTTCCAGCTCTGTCCCCCTTCTGACCCTATGCCCCAGCATCCCTGTGTGGCTGTGGCAGGGGTCCGTGGACACACTCTTCCCTAGAGGCACAGCCCCGCCCAGCCATGCTCGCCCCCCGTCAGTAAGACCTGTGCTCAGAGCAGGTGCCATGGTCCGGAGTTGGCTCTGGGGCTCCCAGATCATTCAGTTAGTCACTCATCAAACATTCAGTGCGGACTTCCAGGCACTGGATTTGTGCTGAATCCTGGGACACAGCCCGAGTCCTGGGTTAAGGGGAATCCGCCCCACGAAAGCCTGGGGACAGCTGGGATAGGAGGCACCTGGGACCAGAATGGTGATGGAGTGGGGTGTCTGCCTCAGCACCCGCGTCCGGGACAGCTCTCGTGGGAAAAGTGGTGGGGGCACAAGGTGTGCCAAGGCCTGGAGGGGGTGAGGGGCGTGTGGTGGTGTGTGGACACCAGCAGGAGGATGGGGACACCAGGCCATGAGCCCCACCCAGAGGTGGAGCTCAGGGGTCTGTTTTATTCTGAGCCTGCAATAGGCTTCAGGCAGGAGAGGCTCCCCCAGGAGTGGGGACAGACTGGGGACAAGACTGAGGTGTGGTGACAAGGCAGGCGTCGCTGGGGTCCTCCAGGCAGCAGAGGGACAAGGCACGGGGCAGTGGAAGGACCAGAGCTTGGCAGTGGAGGGCGTGGGGTGGAGTGGTTTGGTGGGTGAGTGCTGGGCAGGCGAGGGCACGGGACGGTGTGGGGGGAGGAGGTGTATCCCCGGCAACTGCTGGGGTGACGTCCTCTGCTCCCACAACCCCAAGCCTGTGCCAAGAGCCTGGCATCACTGTGGCCGCAACAGAGCCGGGCGTCGCCCCTGGGCTGCAAGCTCCCAGCTGCGGGAGCCCTGTCGGCCGGGCGTCAGCATCCGGGGTCTGCCTGTGCCCGGGGAGGGGGCATTTTGCAGACAAGAAGATGGTGGTCGAAGGCATTCAAGCCACGGGGCTCCCTGGCAGCTGGTCACGTGTCTCCGCCAGTGATGGCTACATTCCAGAAAGACCCCAGTGCAGCTGCGCGCAGGCTCGCACGGCCGGCGGCGGACTAGCGGTTGCTCCTGTGAACGCGTCTCAGGAACATTGCTGAGGCCAAATGGGCTGTAGCTCAGGTTCTCCCACAAGCCCGCCGAGGGCCACCCAGTCACACAGATTAGGAAGCCGGGCTGTGAGCAGAGCTGGGGTCCACACTCTGGTCTGGTGGCCGGGAGCTGAGGCCGTCTGCCCCGGACACACCCGGGCCCCGCGCGCCGCCTCTGCCGCTCCCTGGCATCTCACACCCCGGGCTCTGCAGACACTTTTCACTTTGGCCCGGCTAGGGTTGTGGGGGTCCTTGATGCGACCCGCTGGTGAGCGAGCAGGGGCCTCGGGCACGTGTCCTAATCAGTCTGAGGTCGGGGATCTCTCGGAAGCTGCGGGCGAACCCTCCGTCCCCCGCCGCGTCGGCCTGGGAGAGCTGCGGAGCCCGGCCGGTGGCTGCCTGCCGGCTCCAGGCTCCCAGCCAGAGGGGGGCACGGCGAGAGGCAGCCGAGTGAGAGGAGCCTGCTCTTTGGGATGAAGGAGAAGATGGTTTTCTAAAAGCTCATCGCTCTTTGAGACCAGAAAAGGGTTTTCCCTTAGCTCACCCGGGATATGATGAGACACACGGGCTGAATTACAGGGACTTCCCAGATCACAGAGCGGAAAAAAGCACCGTCCATCACAGAAAAGGAAACCACACTCTGCCTGGAGCGCCGAGAGTCCCGGCTGGGGAGCCGAGAGCCCCGGCTGGGGAGCCGAGAGCCTGCACCTGCCCCGAGGGTGTGTGTGTGGGGGCGCCCTCCTGAGCAGAGCCGCCGCAAGGCTGAGGTCAGGACAGGACAGACCAGCCACCGGCTGCTCCGGCGTCCGGCGTCCGATTCAGCCAAAGCACACCACAACCAAGGGGTGGGGTGGGGTAGGTCACCTGGCTTGGAGTCAGTCCCAAAGTCTGGGCTGGAAGGGACGGCCGGGAGCGCCCTCCTGCAGGCCCTGCGGGTCCGGAGAGGCGCAGCTGGAACCAGGCTGTGCTCCCTGGGGCTGAGCCATGGAGGCGGCCAGGAGGGAGCCCTGCAGGTGCCGTGGGCGTGTCCTTCTTTGGACTCGGGCCTGGGGAAGTGAGGGGCTGGTTTTGCTGGAGCCAAAGGGAGTGAAGTAGGCTGCCCTGGACGCTGTGCCCATGGGCTTTGCATGCTCATGGCTCCCAGGCTGCCCTGGCAGGGTCCTACTGAGGTCAAGGTCAGCCTTTGGGACCCCAAAGAGGACAGCTTGTGGGCATGGAGTGCAGTACTGGGCGTGGGGGGTGTCACCTGCCAGAGACAGGCCACAGGTAATCTAGAGCTGGCTGCAAGTGAGTCACCCGGTAAGATTCCCTTGCTGCCCTGGAAGGGAGTGAGCACGCTGTCACTGGAGGTGTGCAAGGGAGTGCCGTGGTTGTGAAGGAGCTGTGCACACGTTGTTGGAGAGGTGAGCTGCTGGGGTGCTCAGGGATCATTTGGTCTCACTCTGTGGTTTCCGTGAGGAGGAACCACAGCCGAGAAGATAGTGTCCTCCCGCAGAGCCTGGCCAATACGCCAGCTCAATGCCTCGGGGCCCTCCTGGAGGCTCCTCCTGTCCTGACACAGAGAGGCCCGCGGCAGAGAGGCCCGCGGCTGACGATCAATGGCAAGACTGAGTCCTGACACAGAGAGGCCCGCGGCAGAGAGGCCCGCGGCTGACGATCAATGGCAAGACTGAGTCCCAAAGGCAGGTGGGAGGAAGCCCGGGGTTACCTGGGACTGTAGGTCTGCTTCTGGCCGCTGGACCTGCTACCGGGTCCCTGTACAGCCACAGGATCTTGTCATACCATCTCCTGGCCACAGCTGATGTGCCCCCACCTTCCTGATGCACCCCTAGGTGTGTGCCTCAGCCGCTCTGATTTCAGGAGGAGATGAAAGCCCAGGCCTGGAGCCCAGGGTCAGAGCTCCCATGAGGCTGAGCTGGGGTTTAAGGGGGGGTCTGGCTGCCCCACCCCCCAGGCACTTAGGAGGTGATGGGGCAGGGGTGAGGGAGGGAGGGAGCGAGCGTGAGCATGTGAGAAGAGCCCAAGGAGGGGCAGAGGGGGTGACGGTGGGCCAGGATCAGGGCCTGGAGGTGGGGGGCAGCTGAGGTACGCATCCCCTGGGGGAGCTTTGCTGGGCTGGGTGGCCTCAGAGGGGACAGCAGGATGGGGCTGATGACATCCCTGCGGAGCTGGTCTGGGGTCTGAGCTAGTGTGTGGCAGGGACACAGCGTGAGGCAGAACTGGGGCTCATGAGATGAGTGGGAGCCGATGGCCAGGACACCTACAGGGCATCGGGTTCAGGGCACACACTCGGGAGAAGCAACCGCATTCCCCTTCCGCACAGGGGTTTGACAGTGCCCTCCCCCGCCCCGGACACACATACACTCCAGATTTGTTCCCTAAGCACCAAACATCCCTGGCAAAGGCCCAGCGGTGCTGGTGGCTTCTCCCCACCACCCCTAGCATGGCCGCTCCCGTGCCTCCCCGCTCCCGTAGGCCGCCTGGGGAGCCGCCCTGCGGGGCACCCATCTCCAGCCCGCCCGGCCTGGAGGCAGGTGCAGGGAGACGCTATGGGAAACGCACAGGGAAGCAGAGAGGCAGGCCTGGCCGGACACCCTGTGCAGGTGCTGTGCGTCGGGCGAAGGCCCAGGTGAGAGCAGTCACAGCTCCCAAAGACAGTGACAGGCGCTCTGCTCTACGGGAACAGAGTGAGGCTAGAAGAGGCCTTGAAAACCCTTCCGCCTGCATCCCCAGCTGTGGCTGGGTCTCGGCCCGCTCCCACTTTGGGCGCAGAGCAGCCACTGGCTGTGGCCGGCGCCCATGCCACCCCCGGGCCCCCAGGCCAGGCAGGTGGGTCTCTCTGGGTTGATCAGCACACAGGGGGCCCGGTGCTGGGGCCGACTTGGTTGGGGCTGAACTATCTGCCCAGTTCTTGGCTGGGTGGGTCTCCTGACCGCTACCCATCAGGGCCAGAGGCTGCCTCTTCTCCCGCCTCCCACAGCCTGCTGGCCCCTTCTTCCTGACCAAGGTGTAGGCAGCAGGCTTGGCTCCCTTGGAGGGAGCCTCCAAACCTGTCCACACGGAGGCCATGCCCTAGAGATAGGGGCACCCCCCTCAGATGGCTCTGGAACAGAGACTCAATGCTGATGTGTCAGGCTTCGGAATAGACTGGCCTGGCCTGATAGCCTGCTGGATCCAGCACTTTCTTGTAGGGTTTCCAGCACCTCCCATGGGCCAGCCCATGTCCCTGCACATGGCTCTCCTTGGCCTGGGGGTTACTGCCCTGTTCCAGCAGGAAGGACACAGAGGGGAAGCTCCTTGTCCACGGTCACGTGTTAGGAAAAGGGAAGGGCGGATCTGGAGCCCGGGCTCCGACATCTGTGCCCCTTCCACCATGCTGGCGGAGCTGTGCTGGAGATGACCTTGAACATCCCCAGGGCCTTGAAAGGAAAGGGAGGATCCGGTGAACCAAGCAGAGGACTCTGGATCCTTTAAAATGCATGTCAGAGGCGTGGCCTCTGTCCTGCACCTTTTATGTCTTACCAACGCACCACCAACTCTCCAAATAGCCACGATCCCCCGCCAGGATCCAACCCTGGAAATAGTCGGAAATTGGGACGGGGCAGTGGGGAGTGGCTTTCGGCAGAAGGGTGGTTTGGGAGGCTCGTGCAGAATGGGGGAGCCTGGGCTCCCCTTCTGGAGCCGCGCGAGGGGGCGGTGTCGGCTGGGGAGGCGGGTCCAGCTGGAGGCAGCTGGGACCGGCTTTATATTTAGGTGGGGTAGGTGGCTGCCTACTCAGTGCGATTTCACAGGCTCTGGGGCCCCTTCCAAGCCCGAAAATACCTCCTCCACCTGCTCCCTGGTGCCAGCAGTCTCTCTGATAAGAACAGCTTTCTGCTTCTGAGTGAGAAGGAAAGCCGGCCGCCCCTTGGCGTCGGGGCCGACACGGATCTCGGCCAGCTCTTTTTCAAGGAGCAGGTGCTCCACAGACGTGCGGGCGGGAAGGGGCACTCCAGGCCTGTCCGCGCCGCCGTTGCGAGTCCCCTCCACGGCCTCTGTGTCTCCGGGGGAAACACTAGGGACTAAAGGTCGTGGATTCTTAATGCACACTGAGCCCTCTCCTGAGCCAGGCCGTCTGCCAAACACTAGTGGAGCTCCCGGCAGGTTCCACGCATCCCCGCTCGGAAGGACGCCGCTGTCCAGAGGGAGAGACGGAGGAGACGGACAGCCTCACACGTAAGTCGCTTCACATCTTGACATGCCAAGAGAGAGAAAGGACGACGCGCTACAAGGCACACGACAGGGCATCCCAATTTATACGGTTGATCAAGAAGGGCATTTTAGCTGAGGCTCTGCGGGTGAATAGGAGTTCTCTAGGTGATGAAATGGAAGGAGGCCTCCGTGCAGGGGAAGAGCACACGAGAAGCTCGTGTGCAGGAGGAAGGTGGGGTATTGAAGCACCTCCAGAAGCTGATGGGCCCAGAAGGGCACGTTGGAGCCATAAAGCTGATAGGCGGACAGGAAGCACCTGCACCTGAAGCCAGCCCACGCACAGCAGCCGCCCCTCCGAGGTCTGGACACCTGCCGGGGCGTCGCCATCTGGCCCGCTCCAGCGTCCCATCTCCGGGTGACCCCCCAGTAATCCTGCACACCTTCGCCTCTGAGATGTGCCGCTGCAGGTGCGGGGAGAGAAGACGGGCTTTGTGCAGGGATGGTGGGGTCAGCCTGAGAAGCAGCCACGTGCCCAGCCGCCCGCCCCCGGCAGGGCCCCCCCTTCCCCCGGCTCAGAGGGCGCAGCGCCCCGCTGTGGTCGGTGCTTCCCGGAGGGGCTCTATGACAGATGAGAGCCTTCCGCAGACGGGGACACACATGTGGCTTTGCCGTATCCTTCAGAGAACGCGACTTCATCCTGGGCCCGGCCGACGACACGTGTTTAGGACTCACTGCAGTGTGGAAAACAACAGCGACCCAGCCGCCTGCAGGGCCGTGTGCTCAGATTTCTCTGGTTTACCCTTTTGTAAACTATTCTTTTTCTCCTTCTCTGACAATAAAAAGCTTCAGATCATTAGGACAAAAATGATCAAAGCAAAGTAAAAATTCATCAGTTCCGGTCTCATTATTTGGGAATGTGGACTATGAAAGCTCCAAGCATCTGCTTTGATGAACCAATTTCCAATGTAAAACACTGACAATTTTTAGTTTTCCCGAACACCAAAGCCAGCTGCCTATCCACCTGCTAACCCTGTGGTATAGAACTCTGTGATCACACCGGTGGAAATGTACTCACCGAGGGGTTGGAACGCCCTTCCGCGGTGCTCACGTGGGTGGGGGGAAGCTGCGATCAGGTGGTGGGGCGGGGCTCGGAGACCCCCTTCCTGCAGCAGACTCTGCATATCTGGACCCTTGCTAGCGACAGCAAGGTAGGCTTCATTCCTCGCCACCCTAGGTCTCGCCGGCCGCCCTGGGGTGGGGGGGCGCCCTTAATCCTGAGTACAACCAGGTGTGGAAGGAGGGGTCAGGTGGCAGACAGTCACTAAGCAGAACTTGCTTAGGCACCCGAGGTGGGCGTTCTGCCAACCTGGCCTACAGGGCTCTTCCTAAGGGCAGCCGGGGACTTAGTTGTGGAGGGCGGGGGGTGAGGAGCCCCGCGGGTCTCAAGGGTGGGAGAGGCTCCCCACCGCACTGATGTAGCAGCTGAAACTGGGCTTCGCAGGACAGAGATAGGCCTCGAGGCAGAGCCCCTGCCTAGAGGGCCCAGAGAAGCCTGTCGAACATTTGGTCAAGGGGGGAGTCCTTGGCAGTGTGCTGTGGTGAGTCGACAGGGGGAGGGAATCAAGTCACGAGTCCCTGTCATGGGCCTGACACTCACAGACACGGGCCAGGGACAGAAGGGACCTGGGTAGAAAGCACATCTGCCACTCACGCGGGGATACGGGTCCCTGCTCTCTGACCTCAGGTTCTCCATCTGTAAGGTAGGGACAAGAATTCTGGCTTCACAGGATGTGGAAATGCTGGGCACGGGAACTGGACCAACAGTGTGCTTTGTTTGCTGTCTGTGGTGTTACTACATAAACGGTAAACACATTTCGATCTTGAATTATTCAAGTAAAAATGTCTTTAGAGTAAGATTGGGAAGTTTCTTTTCTTTGCCACGTGCTCCAACTCAACCACCTTAATTACTTGCTTTTTGGTGTGAGTGTCTCCGTCCAGTTCTCTGTTTCTATGCGTTCACATGTCTCTCTGATATCACCATCATCATCACCACGTCACCATCACCATCACCATCACCACCATCACCAGCACAACCATCACCACCACTATCACCACCATCACCATCACCATCACCACCATCGCCACCATCGCCACCATCGCCACCATCATCACCACCATCGTTACCACCACTACCGTCACCATCATCAGGATTATTTTGCATGAAAGGGATTATCCTGTATATATCCCCAGCTAATCAATGTGTCTTAGGAATCTTTTCATGTCAGTATGAAGAGGTAAGTTTAATTCTTCTTAATGATTGAATAGTACGCCATTGGACTGGAGCAGCTTCTGACTTTTCATGGATCCGTTCCCATAGTGATGGACCTTGGGTTTTCTGGTTTTCTACATTTGCGAATAATGCTGCAATTAATATCCTGGAACAAGCTGTGTGGTAGACAGACTAACGGTTCCCCCTCCCAAAGATGTGCACTTCCTAATCACCAAAGCTGGAGAATGTGTTACCCAGCAAAAGGCATTCGGAAGATGTGATGAAGTTAAGTGCCTTGAGATGGAAAGGTTATCCTGGTTCACCTTGTGGGTCCAAAGTAATCACAAGGGTCCTCCTAAGAGTCCTAGCAACACCTTGATTTTAGATTTCTGATCTTCACACTGTGATAGAATAAATTTTTCTTTGTTTAGGCCATGACGTTTGTGGGAATTTGTTACAAAAATAATTGGAAACCAATATATCCACAATCAGGAACATACACTAATTTCTGTATGCTAGATTCATAGAAATGCATTTGCACAATCAAAGGGTCCACTCACTTACAATTTTTCTTAACATTGGAAAGTGCCCAATAAGTAGAGTTTACAAACGTACACACAATCACACATATGGTCTGACTGGTTTCATCCCCACACAAGAGCCAGCATTGGGATATTTTCACTATTTTCCAGTATTTGTCAGTTTAGAGACAAACTGTGATCTCACTAAAGTTTAATTTTAATTTCTTCGAATGATGCTAATTGCATTTTCCCCTCTGAGTTGCCTGTTTGCTGTTTGCAATCTTTGCTCTGTTTGTTATGAGTTTCTTATTTACTTGTAAGAGCTCTCCATATTTTCTAAATAGTAATCCTTTATTTACCTTAGGGATTGCAAATATTTTTTCTCAGTCAGTTGCATGTCTTCTGAATTTTTAAAACAGTGTCTTTGGTCAAGGAGAAGATTTAAAAAAGATTTTACAAGTAAAATATGTCAATCATTTTCTTTATAGTTTCCAGGTTTCTTGTTTACTTCACACATTTTTCTTTCCCAAAGGGTATAAAAATGTACCTCTCTGCTTCCTTCTAAAATCTTTATAGTCTATTAAAATGTATAAGCCTTTAATTATTTTTAATTTCTGTGAATGGTGTGAGGTAGGGATCCAATTGTTTTCTTCATAAGGACAACAAATGTCTATGCATTTGTTGAAAAGATGATCCTTTCTCCATTGTGTTTGCTGCATTTTTCCTATGTCAATGGCAGGTATGTTTGGGTCTATATCTAGAATTCCTGTTCTACCCCATTAATCTATACATCTGTCTTTACATCGGAACCTCCTTGTCTCAATTACTATGACTTAATAATAAATCTTGAAGCCAGGTCACGTATGTCCTCTAGCTCTGATCCTTCCTTCCTTCCTTTTTCTTTCCTTCCTTCCTGTCTTTTCTTCCTTTCTTTTTTTCTTTCTTTCTTCCCTTCTTTATTCTTTTTTTCCCCTGCAAGCTCTGAAATTTTGTTCTGAAATATTCCAGGGGTTTTGCTTGTCCATTTCTGGGATTTTGACTGAGATTGCAGGGAATCTATAGATTAATTGGGAAAACCTGAAACCTTAACAAAACTGCATCTTCCACTCATGACCACGGTCTCTCTCCCTTTGCTTAGGATTTCTGCAACGTCTTTCAGCAAAATGGTGTCATTTTCATCACACAGATCTTGAGCTTGTTCTGTCAAATGTGTTCCTAAGGATCTCATTAATGCTGCTTCACTCAGTATTTAAAAAGAAATGTCGCTTTCTGATTGTTTGTGCTGGTCCATAGAAATAAAATTGATTGCATCTCCTCGTGTCCTTGAAATTGATAGGCCGAGTTTGTCTATTAGTTTTTCCTGCCTAGACAATCTTGTTCGTTGTGAATAGGGACCATTTGCTGTCTCCTTTCCAATCTGCATGCCATTCCTATCCTGTTCCTGCCAGCTGCACTGAGTGCGATCTCCAGGACAGTGTGGAAGTGATGAGTGGACACCGTGCCCCGTTCCCAGTCTCTGGTCGCTCCACTAGGTCTGTCAGCACCAAAGGACAGTGACGGCCGCAGACGCCCTGCAGGTACCCTCGTCGGACTGGGCAGGTTCCCTTCCACTCCTGAGAATTTTAATCATGACTGGATATTGGATCTCGTGAAATGATTCATCTGCATCTGTTGAGATGCTCAAGTACCAATGTCAGTGTCTCCGATTTGGAATATTAATGGAGCAAATTACCTCGATCGATTAGCAAAGGTTAAGCCAGCCTGCGCTCAGGGGATAAAACCTCCCCGGCTATGGTGTGTTATCCTTGCTGGATATTGTGGGTTTCCCTGTGCTAACGCTCTGTGGAGGGTCTGTGTGGCTGTGCTGTGAGGGCGACGGGCCTGCCATCTCTTTGCCTGCCGTGTCTTTGTCTGGTTTTGTCTGGAGTCAAAGTAACACCAGCTTCACGGAATGAGTTGTGGTGTCCCCCCACCCCCTGGAGCTTCCTGGATGAATTAGGGTGGGAGCTGGGTAGCATCTGGTGAACTTCGACCCCACCGCGAGGTCGGACCTTCCGAGCCCCTTATCGTGTTGCATGTACCGGGAGGTCTAGGTTGTGGCCCAGGGACCTCTCCAGGCACCGGCCGGGCCACAGGCAGGGCTCCTTGTTGGCTTTCCTGCCCTTGGGGGTCGCTCTTTCCTGGCGCTCGTTGGACACTGTCTGAAAACCGTCCCTCCCTCTCGGTCCGTCCGCGTTGTTGTAAGCGCCTAAAGCAAAGGGGTGAAGCCAGCCCCCGCTGCCGTCACAGCTGGCCGTGGAGGGAGGACGAGATTATCGAGATCATCGTTGCAAAGTGAGTTTCTCTCCGAAAGAGTCTGGGAGGGGAGGGAGGTCGACTTGCCTGCTTTGGGCCATCGCTGCAATTAAAGCTTCTGAATTTTTATCTAAAGCTCACAGCAGGTCCAGGACGGTCTTTGCTCTTAGTGATGTGTCCCCAGAGTGCCTCGGGGTATGGGAGAACGTGTTTCCATCTCGCGCAAGGGGAGGTGCTCTGAGCCCTGCCACCACTGAGCTCCAACACGCGGCACAGGGAGGGTCCTGTGGACACACCTGTGCTGGAGTTAGGGACATGAATGCGGGACCCCGGGCTGCTCCAGCCACTTCTCTCTCACACACTACTTCCCTCAGCCGTCCTCAGGTCCACCGGAGCCCCGCGGGCAAGACCAGATCCAGAACCATGATGCCTGGATCCATTCACTATGTCGTGCCTCCCAGGCCACCTCCTCTAGGGCCCGTGGGGCCGTCCAGGGGTTGGCATGGGTCATTTGCTCACAGGGACAGGAACGGCTAGCCAGGAAGACCAGCCGGGGGCTCCCTGCAGGTTCTCCAGGGAAGGGACCGGGGGTGGGGAATGAACCGGGTGTCCCCCCGCAGCGGCCAGGGAACCTGTCAACCATCTCCCCTCCTTCCTCCTTATCTAACTGAGGACTAGGGAGAAGGACGAGGCAGAAAGGAGGATGATCTAAAGACTTGACCCTCACATCTCCAGGTCGGCCACAGCCAGAGGGCTGGGAGAGAAGGCAGCGGAGCTGGAGGGACCCGGACGTGAGTCTGCTTGCCCTTCTCGCGCCTGGACGGCCCACCTGCCCTGTCTGACCGCGTCTGTCCACTCCCAGCAGCAGGATAAGAATCCTGCCTTGCAGGAATTTGGGACACGAGTGGCCGTCAAGAGTGTGCTCATCGTACGTGTCACGCAGCAGCTCTGGAGACCCGCAGGGGGGCGGCCACCTGGGTGCTCTCTGTGGGGCGGCCTAATCCCCCTGGCCCTCCCACGCTGCCTCACCCTCCACCTCCCTGCCCTGGTCCTGCTGGCCCCAGTGGAGGTGACAGCCACGACAGCACAAGGAGGTGAGAGATGCGCTCTTCCCCCAGGAAAGAGAAGGAAAAGAGTCCGCTGGGTCTGGTCGGTCTGCTTCCCGCCCACCCCTGGGGCAGGAGGGAGAGAGCCTTGTGATGTGTGCACTGGCTTCTGCCTTCCGTATCAGGGAGCGTTCTAGAAGGTCACACAGACAGAGGAGCTAACTGCTCAGCTCTGTGCCTCTGGATGGTAGACGGTCAGCCTCCCTCACCAGTAGGGCTGGTGCCCTCCTGGCCACTGTGAGAATGACAGGTGACTCAGGGCTGTGCTCCCAGCCCCAGGAGGCCACTGTGGATGCCCCTGGCCCGCTTCACCAGGGGTCCCCAGGCTCACAGCCCTCTCGCTCTGCCTTCCTTACAAACCACCATACTCTGCCCCAGGGCCTTTGCACAGGCTGCTCTCTGGGCCAGTGTGCTGCTCTCACAGCATCCCCGTGGCTTCCTCCCTGTGCCCTCTCAGAGGGACCTTCCTGAGCCCCTTGCATATGGCAGCCCCTCCCCCTGCCTTATTCTAACGTGCGTGTGGCACAGCACGCCACGTGGGGGGGCACTGAGCCCAGTCGTAGGCGACTCGTCTCCACTGTGGAGAGCCTGGCAGCAGCTTCGGACACGATCCTGTGAATGCGCAGAAACTCGCGTGACCAGGATTCCGAAAGTAAGGGGGACCTGGGGCTGCTGGGGCCTGAGCTCACCCGGGGAGAGAGAACAGGGAAGGCCGCTGTCAAGGCCACGTTGGCGTCTAATAAGGGAAACGTATTCGGTGTGTCCCAGACAAGCCAGAGCGCTGGCCGGTCCTAACACAAAAGGGCCCGGGCAGCCTGTGCAACAGCCCGGGTCCTCCCTGCTTCGGGGACTTGAGTCAGGCAGCCGCTGGGCCCGGGGGCACAGGCAGACCAGCAGCTGGTTGCAGGCGGCAAGTGGTCAAGGGCAGTCAAGGTCACTCTCTGTGGGGGAGGGGCCGTGACCAGGCTTGGCTCCGCATGTGAGGTTCTGTTAGTGCGCGTGGGTCCTGGGGACGCACCCACCCCCGCGGGAGCCCCCCGCGATGAGTTTGCATCTGGGGTCTCTACACACCTGCACACGGGGCAGGGGAACATCGGCCGCAGGACCGTCGTGCCGACAGCAGGGCCACGGCCCTCCCACCCACACTCCGTGGTTGGCGTCCCCTGGAGATGCGCAGCCGGCTAGCCCCGAGCCGGGAGACCGGCCGTGCGACTTCCGGGAACGCCCCTCTGCCCCTGCTCTTGACCCAGGCTGAACAGGGACACCGGGCTCTGCAGGTGCTGAGTGCCGGCCGTGGGCCAGGAAAGCCGGAGAGTGCGGGCAGGCCTCCGTCTGAAAGCTGGGGCCGAGGCGAGAGCCACTCCCTCGGGAAGGGCCGAGGAGCCCTGATCTGGGACAGGTTGTGGCCACCTGCTGGCTCTGTTGGGTTTTAAAGCAGGGCTCAAAGGTGAGTGGGTGGTAGACCCGAAGTCATTGACAGAGGGCATCAGAAACTCCCACAGCCTGCAGCCAGTCTCGGGGGCATCCTGCGGGTGGGGCCAAGAGCAGGGCCGAGGGGGCCTTCGGAATCTGTGCCCGGGAGGTTGGGAGGTTGGGGTTCCCCCGCTCTAGTCAAATGCCGCCGTGTCCTGGTGGCCCTTTGTCCCGAGAGGCCTGTTTCTTGGCTGAGTTGCAAATCTCCTCCTGTGCTCCAGTCGCCCTGGGGGCCCGGAAGGACGGGGTAGTGCTGCTCCCAGAGCCTTTCAGAGAAGGGGCTGTCTCTCGCCGTGTCACGCTTCCTGCCTTGCTTGATGTGGCTCACCCCATGTTCGGTCTCCTGCCTGTCCCTCACCCCCTCCTCCCCTCATGCCACAGGAATAATCTTTCCAAATGCACGCGGCCTGCCACTGCCCTGCCCCCACCCTCCGTCGCTCCCTAGTGTTCCCTGCAGCACACCCTTCCTTGGACCCCGTCCCCGAGGTGCTGCCTCCAGGAGCGGGGTCCGGGCTGGCCTCTGGCTCCCCCTCACACCCTGGGGGTCCTCCCCCTGCTTCCACGCAGCCCAGGCGCTCAGAGCAGATCTGCTGAACGGATGAAAATGCAAATTAGACACGCTGCGTTTCTTGGAGGTGAGAAATCAGGCCTCCGCAGCGAGGGAGCAGATGCGATGGGACTTAGGCTCTGGAGGGGCTGCCTAAGGGAGCCTCAAGCCAGCGTCCTCCTGGACACCACTGCTCTGGGCGGAGCTGTTGGCGCTTCTCTTATGGACCGAATGGGACGAGCCCACCAGGAGGTGCCCCAGGCTGCCAGCCTCCGAGCCTCTCCTCGCAGGAGCTTGAACTATTGCCCTGATGGGAGTTAGTGAGAAGGAGTTTGCACTGGGGGAGGCCTGCGGGGGGCAGGGGCAGCACCCCTCTACTTCCAATCAAAGGAGGGTCCGTGTTGCCCCTGGACGGTGGCGGAGACCGTGGGGCAGCGGCGGTTGAGGGCATGAGTGTGGGTGCGCACACATGTGTGGGTGTGCATGCACGTTCGTGAGTTTACGCGTGTGTGTGGTGTGCACTGTGCCTGCGCGTGTGCGTGCGAATGCGTGTGCGTGCACGCGAGTGCTTATGCGTGTGCGCGCGTTTGCCTGAGAGTGCGTGCTCTAATCTCGCTCTGAAACATAACCCCGCTCCCTCACAGGGAGCATCGGTGAATATTTACTACCTTGTTTTCTTTCCCCTTCCAAAAAAAAGTAATTTCGCTGTTGGGTTATTAAATCCATTTTTATTGCTACAAAAATGCCTCCCATCCATTAAGATGAGGGGCGCCTGGTCCTCGAGGATGATTGCATCTCGGCCTCCCTGTTGTTCAGGAGGGAAGCTGGTGGGGGGCCTCCCAGCCGCGCGTCCGGGGCCCCGACATCCTCTCTCTGCTCGGAGACCGGAAGGGCAGCCTCGTACGCAGCGGCTGGTGGACGGGGTCCTCGGGCGGGGCCCTCCCAGGCCCGGAAGCCCCCGCCAGGCCTGCTGGAGAGAAGACGTTAAATGATGTTCTGTTTGCCTTAGCAAGCCGTGGCCATGAGGGCCTCCGGCGAGGTGCCAGGGTCCAGCCGCCCTTAGAGGCTCAGCCCACGCCTGCTCTGCCCAGCCGGCAGCCCTCGGGTGCAGGGCCGCTCAGATGGACCTGACCGCTGTGACCCACACGGCGCCTGACTCCGGCTGTTTCGCAGCGCCCTCCTCTTGTCCCAAAGCTGGTGGCTCCCACATGCCCCGACCCCAGTCCAGAGCAGCCTGGGCCCTGGTGGAGAGGGCAGGGCGACCCCCGTGCCACCCTGGCTCTTGACCCGGAGGATCCCCGTCTTCCTCCTGTGAGCTGTTAGCAGCCCATGGTCATCAGCATCTGCCTGGATCACCCAGGGACCAGGCCCCGGGGGGGCCAGGGGCCGGCTCCCACCTCTATGCGGGGTCCTGGGGTGGGCCTCGTGAGGCTCAGTTCCGGAGCTCCCTGCGGCGGCTGAAACGCAGAACCCAGCCCAGCACGGTGGAGGCGCCGGCTCCCCGCGTGCGGGCTCCGAGGCCCTGGTCCCTGGAAGGAGGAGCCACCTTGGAGCTCGGGCCCCAGGCTGGGCCGGTGCGCTCAGAGCAAGGCCGTGCTCGTCTGAAGTCCCCCTGCCTGCGGGGTCAACACCCCAGCACAGCAAGTTCATTTCACAGAACAGTTGTCACTGAACAGTATTTACCGACCCCGGACGTGGCACTGGGGTAACAGGCTCACAGCACCCCCCACCTGCGCTCGGGAGGGACTGCGTCATCTCCATGTGCAGACAGGGGCTCCGAGAGCTTAGGGATGTGGCCCACGGGCGGGCGGGCGGGCGTGAGGGAGGGACCAAGCTGGGATCTGAACCCAGGCCTCCCGCTTGTGCCTCTGCACCGTCCCCCAACGCACACCACGCCAGCAGCGACCTGTCCCCCAACACACACCACGCCAGCAGTGACCTGGCCCTCCCATGGTGCTGCGTTTGACCGCCACGTGCCTGTGGGCTGGAGGGGCACAATCTCTATTTACAAGGTAAGGCTACACAGAGGGTCTACACGCGGCCAAGGCCACAAGGACGCCCAGGCTTCGGGTCCCCCATATGTCCTCCAGGGACTCTGGCATCCTCAGCATAGAGACCTGCCCTCACCTGGCCCGGAGGCTCCTGTAGGCTGGGCCCCTCTGCTGCCGCTGCTCAGCAGGGCCCCAGCCACTGTCCGGCCTCTGGTCGCTTCCTCTAGGGGTCCAGGCCCTCCTGTCCGGGCCCTTCCCAGACTCTGTTCCCTGTCTGGGATCCCCCGCCCCCTCTTCTTGGCCCTGTACTCGTTTGGACTTCAGCCCCAGGGGGCCCAGAGAGGTTCTGACACCGGCCCATGGCCGCACAGCTCTGAAGCCAGGCCGGGTGGAGCCGGGTCTAGCAGGTGTCGGCTCAGCGGTCTGTGTGCTCCTTTCCAGGAGCCCCACATGCTGGATGAGCCAGACAGGACGGAGGGAGGTGGTCCGTCGCCTACCCTGTTTACAGCTGCCTTGGGCCCCCGGCCAGGTTCTGTTCCAGTGGCTGAAACTGGCTTCTCCAGGGGAATGCTGCGGGATGCCTCCTAAACCCTTCCATCAGTGATGCACCAAAGGTGCCTCGGGGGGACGGGGGAGTGGGTACAGTCGAGCCCTTCCAACGCTCTCGGGCCCAGCCGGACGGCCGACCTGCCCTGCCATCAGCTGTCCCTCACTGGTCCCTCCGGAGCCGGGCCGCACCGGGCTCCCTGGGAGATCTCCGTGCCCCGTTAGAGCACGCTGCACCGCACGACTGCCCGGTCCTCTCTTCTCCTGGGAGAAAGGCTGGGCCCGCCCCGTGACCCCGTTATTCCCTCTCAGGGGCTGGGGCACAGGGAC
This sequence comes from Mustela lutreola, assembly GCF_030435805.1. Lineage (NCBI taxonomy): Eukaryota > Metazoa > Chordata > Mammalia > Carnivora > Mustelidae > Mustela > Mustela lutreola. The sequence goes on from NC_081301.1 coordinate 2,072,889, forward strand.
GAGAGCCCCGCCAAGGCCTGGGAGGCAATCGGGGGAGGGGATGGGGCTGCTGGCTCCTCTGGGCAAGTCCTCGTGCGCGTGTGCCGTCGGCCGACTCCGATCCCTGGCCCGGGGCTCCAGCGCACCCGACACCCCGGCTCCCCCCGCAGCCGGGCTTCAGCCTGACAGCTCAGCGCAGCCTCCCCAGACAGCTGACCCGGCCACAGGGGCCCCCCTGTCGGGCCGCACCGCCTCTGCTCCACCTGCAGGAGCCAAGTTCTAGGGGCAAAGGGAGAAGAGGCAGAGAGGGGGAGGTGGGAAATCGGAAAACTGGGTCTCAGGTCTGAGTCTGCCGAGGGCTGCGCTCAAACACGGTCAGAAATTGTATCCGGCGGGAAAACCTCCCTCGGCAGCTCTCTTTGGACCAGGAGAAGGAGCGTCCAGACCGCGCTGGGGGTAGGGGGGGGTGCAGCTCTTCAGCATGGCGCGGGGGCAGTGACCGTCTGGTGCGGGGTCGAGGCAGGACGGCTCTGACGATGTGACACGTGGGATTTCAAGGTGAGCTTCTCGGGTTTGCCTGTGACGTTTCTGAGTTTGCAGGGTCGACCCCGGTGGGTTGGAAGGGCTCCGAGTGCCGCGCCCCGGCTCTGCCAGGCTGTCGGAGGAAGGAACGTTTCGCCGCTGGGGGCTGACGACACCTGTGGGAAGCCTCCCAGACGGGCTCGGCGGCCACAGCCCGCCAAACCCCGGGGGTCTGCCAGGAGGAGGCCGCCCTGGAGCTCACCCCTCGCTCCTTGAAATCCCATATAGCCAGAGAGCTCTCTCTCTTGAGATTACTAGAAAGGTGACCCACGAGTTCCAGCATTTTCTTACTTGTCATTTCTGTGTAGATGTAAACGTGTCCAATTCTTCAGTGTTTTTTTTTTCCCCCTCGTTGGGAAATGTCACCGGAACACCAGGCTCGGTGTTTAGAACATCCAAATGCACACTCCTCGCTCCCGCCTACCTCGCACACACTCTCCCTCCTACTGAAGCTGCCAGATTTAGAGGGAAAAGAAACAAACCTATAACAAAACGGGACACCCTGTTAAAACTGAGTTTCAGGAAAACAACAACAAATACTTGTTCAGTGCAAATATATCCCACGAACTATCTGGGACATACTTACACTAACAAAATGGTTTGTTGTTTCTCTGAGATCCAGATTTCACAGGGCGTTATGGTCCCACGCCTGACCCACATACCAGCTGCACTAACCGCCACCTTCCACTCGCCCACCAACCGCACCCCACACGCCCCCCCCGAGTCTGTAAGTGGGGCTCTTCGGGGGCCCAGGGAGCAGCATCCTGGAACCGAGCAGAGCCTTGTGCACAGACCCCATTTCTGGGGCCCGGGGACCAGTTTCAGCAGCGTCTAAACGGACCCCAGAGGGACAGGGTGTGACCGAAGTGTAGACCGGTGGCCCAGGTGCCCACCGCCTTGGTCGCATCGCAGGGAGGCCGGTGGGCGAATCCGGACCATGCCCCAAAGTCCTCAAACCCAGTGCAGCAGGCTGGGGGCTGGGCTGAGGCTGGGCCCTGAGGCTCGGTAGGACTAGATGGCCCTTCCAGCGGGGAAGCCGAGGCTGGAGCACGTGAGGGGCCTGACGAGGGCGCCTCAGTCTCCCGGTCTCCCCCCGGCCCTCTCCCGCATGTCGGGGCACTCTGGGCTTCAGTCCAGGCTCCGACACCGTGTGAGTGTCCTGCGACCACAAATTTGGTCAAGTAACACGACAGGAATTTATTCCCTTGTGGCGCTGGGGGTCAGAAACCCAAAAGGGGTCTCACTGGGCTAATTTAGGGTGTGGACAGGGCTGGCTCCTTCCGGGGACGCCAGGGAAGGCGCCGTGTCCTCGCCTTCCCGGCTGTCGAGACCATCTGCATTCCTCGGGTCCAGGCGCCGGCAATGGCCCGGGGGTCCCATGCTCCGGCTCTGCCCTCCTGTTGCTCTCTGGCACATTTCGAGGCCCTCGGCACTGTGAGGTTTCACGCTGCCAGCTCTGGGGCAGCATCGGGCAACGGACACGACGGTCCTTGGCTTTGCTCAAGGGCCCTAGTGACAGTCGCGAGCATTTTGTCATTTTGCTCCTAGAGGCTACGTGGCAGCCGCCCCCACAGCAGCACCCTCCACGCAGCCCCCACGCAGCCCCCACCCCACCCTCCGTGGCAGCGAGCAGACTGGTTTCTAGAACAAGTGTGGGAGGCAGAGGAACGTGGCACAAATCCTAACAGCTCACCTGCTACCTGAGGGGCCTCAGAGGGTTTCCACATGCCCCGTGCCTCAGTTTCCCCATCTGTAAAACGGGAATGATTCTGCGGCCGAGGATTTGATAGGACGATGAACGTGACGTGCTCCCTGCAGGGCCCGGCTCCAGCTTTGGTCAGTGGCCAGCAGTGTCCCCTTCATTTCAGCGTCCCTGGGTCGTGGCTTTCTGGTCTGTTGAATTACCTCCGGGGCGGGGAAGCTCACTCTCTTATGGGACCAGCACGAGGTGTTTGAGGGTCCAGGGGTGGGTGTCGGGAGAATAAGGTGGCAGGCCCGGCTTTGGCACGGACACCGGGGCCCTTCTGTCACTCTGGACCTCAGTTTCCCCAACTGTGAAGCAGAGTCTTGGCTCCGGCTTTCCTTTGTGGGGGTTTTGCGATTTCAGGGTTCTGTGAATTCAGGTCAGCGCCACACTGTTGATCTCATATGTAATTATTTTTTCTCAGGATTACACATTCTTGAATAAAAATGAAATAAGACCTTCAGAAACACTGATGAAATTCTCTTTGACCTGACATTAATATGCCACATCCGAGGCAGGGAAATGAATCAGGAAGATTAAAGATGCGGGGGGCCTGGGAGCGTAAGCGCCGGCCGCGGCGAGGCGGCGGGGGAGGGAGGGAAGTTGTTTCCATGTGTATTTATTTGCTCTGACATGAGTGCGTGAAGCTGGTGCATATGAAATCTCACATAAGCACGAACACTGGTGGGATACCCCTCCGCTCGCTGCGCGGCCCCCATCAACGGATCAGAGCCTTCCGACAGATGCCGGCGGCACCAGGCGCCCCCAAACCAAGGGCACCTGCTGAAGACACATTCTTCTCAGAAGACTTGATTTGGGAGGTAGGGGTGGGCTGTGGGTGCCTAGGAGGGATTCTGATGAGGGGGGAGGAACGAAGCTGGGCAGAGATGGGGAGGGGGTGTCACAGCCAAGGGACAAGGGACAGCTCGGCTCCTGTCCCCACTCCAAGAGTCAGCAAGCAGGCCCTGTGCTGCAGCGACCAGGGCTGATGGCCAGCTCAGGTCACATCAGATGGGTGTGATGGGCTCTGTAGGGAATGGCAGTGGTCTGGGCCGGCGCCTCTGCCCCGTCCTGCCACCACTCTGCACTGTCTTTTGATCTTAGCAACGGCACCTGGCAACAGGACAAGGCGCTGGTGGAGGTCCTTGTGCCCCGGGCTGACCCAATTCCCATGGTGCAGATGCCTGCAGAAACCCCCAGCCCCACACCTGGCTGATGCCCCCAGGCCCTCAGGCCCCAGGTGACCCGGTCCTGCCTGAAGATGGACCTTCCTTGCCGTGGGATGGAGGTAGAGGGCTTAGCTGTGCTCGCCGGGGATTCCCAGACCGGGAAGGTCAGACGAGCGGGCCTGTTCTCCCGGCCAGCGGTCTGTAAAACTCAGCCCCGACCGAGCTCAAGCCAGACAAGGCCAGTGTTAGGCCTGAGGCCTTGAGGGGGTAGAGGTCCCCTCTGTCCCGCGGCTCTCATTCCTGCCCGTGGTGTGGGCAACAGTGGAGAGCCGAGAATGTGCCAGTAGTGGGGTGGGGGGTCCTGCAGGGCAGCCTGCGGCTGGCTTCCAGAAGCTCATTAAGCTGGGTCTTCCCCGAAGGGTAGGGCAACTCTGGCGCATGGGCAATGAGGGTGGGCCCAGAGGTCATCCCTGGGGTCTGTCTCCGGGGACAGGAGAAGCGGAGGGGGCCCGTGGAGGGGGCAGGGTGGCCGTGGCGGGTTGCGGGGTGGGCTAGGGACACCCCTGGGCAAGCTCTTCCTTCCGCTGCTTTTGGAGCCCACCCAGTGAGGGTGGGCGGGAGAGCACCAGGGCACCCACCTCCAGGGTCCGTACCAGGCATCGAACTCCTCACTTTGTGCCCGGATGCCTCTCCCGCCTCAGCCCAGTTGGAATCAGACATCGCTCCAGGCCAGTGACGGTCCCATCTGCAGAGCGGGCTCGACAAAGCCACCACTGGGGAGGGCAGGCTGCTGGCACTGTCCTGGGAAGAACCTGGCACAGAGCCCTTGGCCGGTGCGCCCGGGGGCTGCCCGGGGCCGCAGGCCCATGGTTGCTGTGGTTACAGGAACCCAAGTGCCAGGCCCACTGTGCTCCTTCCAGAGGGAGGGCCTGCGATGCTGGACACCCCTGGGAAGGGCCCCCGGGGCTCAGCAGTGTGCCTGTGAGCAGAGCTGACCGCAGCCAGTGCTCACGTGGAACCAGAGGCTCTGTGGGCCCCCGTGCGTGGCGCTCTGCTCCAACATGGGCTCGCGAGCTATACGCACATTACAGATTGTATTTTATTATTTATTTTTTAAAAGATTTTATTTATTTATCTGACAGAGAGAGGCAGAGGAGAGAACACAAGCAGGGGGAGTGGCAGAGGGGGAAGCAGGCTTCCCGCGGAGCAGGGTACCCGATGGGGGGCTCGGTCCCAGGACTCTGGGATCATGACCTGAGCCGAAGGCAGAGTCTTAGTGACTGATCCACCCATGCACCCCCTGTGCATTACAGATAAAAGACCTGCCTGCTTCTCCCGCAAAAGCTGTCGGGCTCGATATCCCACATGAGATCAACGTGTCCTGGCCGGGATCCCGGGCTACGTCCTCTCCTCTGGTCAACCGCCCCCCCCCCCCCCCCCCCGCACCCGGCCCACACCTCCAGGCTTCGCTCCTAGCACAGAACAGCACACATGGAACAGAGCAGTTCTAGAAAGTTCTCAAACACGGCGAGCAAACCTCCTCACCGATACCATCATTACTACCGTCTTATCAAGAAGCGCACAGGGGGGCCTCACGCCGCATTCAGGGTCCCAGGGATATCTTGGGGAGTGGGGTCCCCTCCCCACTTTTAAAGTCAGCAGAAAGCAACCTCAGAATAGATTTGGGGTGAGGCTTAGGGATCAAATTTGCCGTTCTCCTGGGGCACCTGTCAGGCCCCCTCCAAGCTGCTCCCAGTCCGGCTGGGAGGCAGAAGCGGTTCAGTCTCTGAATATTTCCTGTAATGGCCTAAAAAATAAAAACAAGGAAAAAAAATTAATAGACTTTTGTTTTTCTTTTTTAGGTCAGTTTTAGGTTTATAGAAAAACTGACCAGCAAGCAGATTTCCCATACACACCCCCACCCACCATTTCCTATGATTTTAGTATTAATTGTTGTTTGTTTGTTTTTTGTTTTGTTTTGTTTTTTTTTTGTAAGTTGGCTTTGCTGGGACTTTTACTCGGTTTTTCAGAAATGTGACTTTCAGTTCACTGAAAAACTGAGCCGCAGCTACAGAGAGTTCTCTTCTCCCCTCTGCCCCCCAGTGCGTGCACAGCCCCGTCCCCGGTCGACACCCCCCGAGTGGGACCCTGGGCACAGCTGAGGAGCCCAACCTGACATCACGTCACCCAGAGTCCCCAGTTCCCCGTGGGGCTCAGTCCCGGCCGCACACAACCCGTTCGCTAGGACGAATGCGCAGAGCCTCTGTGCCGCCCCCGCGCCGTCCCGCCAGCACCCCGTGTCGCCGTGGCGCGGGACTTGGGACGGGGGAGTGGCTGTGTCCTGCAAACACGGACTGTGTCGCGTTCTCGGCTCATGGCGAGAACCCCGTCAAACGCCCTTCACAGCCAAGGCACGTCTGTCTCGGTTCAGTTTGGTTCTCACGGCGGAAACCACAGCCCTAAAACCCCTTTTCTCTCTCCTTTAAGCTTCGACGTGAACACCTGCCTCGTTAAGGGAACGGTGTGGCTCACTGTGGGTCCCTGGGAGTCATGCAGGGCCAGGGCTGGACCCAGCTCTGTGAGGACGTGGGACAAAAACAGGGCACCAAGATCCAAGATCCCCTCCAAGATCCCCTCGTCTTTGTGGGAAGATGAAGTCTTTCCAAGAAGCAGGGTCCAAGCTCCAGACCAAACTGTCTGGGCCTGGTGTGGCGGGCTCGCCCAGAGTGGATGCCCATTCTGCCACAGGTGTTCTGCTCCCCGTGCCCATACGCCCCGGCTCCGATCCCCTCGGACCCGTGTCCCTATTGCCCAGACACCCCGCTTTGATCCTCTTGGACCTGTGTCCCCGCTGCCAGCATGCCCTGCTCCGATCCCTCTGGACCTGCATCCTGGCTGCCCACACAGCCCCGGTCCAATCCCCTCGGATCCTTGTCTCCGCTGACCACACCCCCTGCTCTGATCCCCTCGGACCTGCCAGGGCCCGTCAGTGACATGGTTGCTTTCACAGGGGACCGCGCTTTGTGTCCAGGGCCGGGCAGGGGATCAGAGGTGGGGGGCCCAGCTGGCGGCCCCTGCCTCAGTCTGATCAGCCCCCAGGTGCCTTCATCCGCGGTAATGTCCTTCAACGCTCCTTGCTCCTGGACCCCATCTTGCTGTTGCCCTTGCCTGGCCGGGGCAAGCACACGGTCTGAGCGAGGCCGACCACACTGCCCTCCCCAGACTGCGAGGCTGCAGCGGACAGGAGCAAAGACGGGCGGTGGCTGGAGAGGACGCCCCTGGCAACGCCCCCGCCCCTGGAGAGTCTGAGTGGCGGGTCTTTGTCTTTGCCCCCAAGCTCCCTGAGCTGCCGCAGCTTTGGGCCCTTCTGAGCCTGGATCTCCCGTGTTCCTTGGACGCGGTGAGCAGCCCGTGCCCTGCGAATCCCCTGCTAGTCGTTCAGGCTGTGGGCTTAGGCCGGTCAGTGGCGGCTTCTGCGGCTGCCAACTGCACAGCCGCATACAGGACTCCGCAGTCCTCGCCGGACTCAGCAGGAGGGAGAGGCAGATCGCTCAGTGATGTCAGCGCCGGGAGTGACCTCGGCCCTGGGAGTGACGTCAGCCCCGGGAAGTGACGCCAGCCCAGGCGTAAGGGCCCACGTGTCCGGAGTCTCGGGCTCGGGTTGGGCCACCACCGGCCTGGCCTTTCATGGAGGTCAGCTGCAAAACCTGTCCTTGTGGTTCCAGACACATCGGCCGGGAGTCCTCGTGGCTGCTCCCTCTACGCCCCTCCCCAGGCAGGGCTCAACAGTAGCCTCTGCGGTCCTGCCGACAGAACATGCCAGAAGATGGGCTGGAGATGCCGAATGCTCCTGCGTGCACCCCAGACACACCGGGTCCCCCTGGATGACTCCATTTCCCTCCTCCCCTCGCCCCTGGGGAGACACCGTGTCCTGGGGGCGGTGGGGCGTCCTTCCCGCTTGGCGGCTGTGTCTGGCAAGGCCAGGCCTCCCACGAGCCTCTGAGCGGCGTCGCCCTCGCCAGCCAGCGCGGGAGGGAGCCGGGTTTGCCCTTGAAGAGAGCAGGAGGGGAGCTCGGACCACGCGGAGACCCGTTCCTCAGGATGATGAATGCCTTTGTGCCGCGCACCCTTGCTTTCCGCACCGAAGCCAAGACACGTGTAAAAGCCCTTTAAGGGCACTCATTTACAAGGCCGGTACACAGCCCGCAGAATCTCGTATTTTACTGTGTTTACCGCGGGCCAGGGCTGGAGCCTGCCCCTCTCGGCCCTGCGGGTCATCCATCTCGGGCTGGAGCTGGCCGGCAGATCGCGTCTGCTCCCCCAGCGTGCCCCGTGGCCAGGCTGAAGAGCGTCTCGTCTGGCTTTTTCCATTTTCCTCCTAACAGGGTCAATATTTTAACAGATCCAAATACTATATAAACTGGGGGCGGTTTCTAGGAGACGGGCGCTGTTCTGCACACTCCTGCATGGTGATGAACGCCGTGGCCCGTGACTCGTGGACTGCAGGGCCTCCCAGCCCTGCTGCATCCCTCTCGGGGCCATGAGGCCAACGAGCTCCTTGTCCGGGAGCCCAGAGGCTTCCGGGCCCCCCGCAGTGGGGCTTGTGGCACCTAGTGACGCTGTTGGTGCTTGTGGGCTTCCTGTCTCCAGAGCTGGGCCCTGAGGGACACTCCCCACCCCGCCCTCCGGCCCTGGCTTCCTCCCGTGCTGGCAATGGGGGGCTCCAGGGCCCCGGGCACACACTCCGCAGGCCACACGCAGGACCCGGCCCCATGGTGGGCCACCAGCCCAGGCCTGGGAAGGGAGGTACCAGCGAGCCGGTGGGTTTGGTTCCCGAAGAAGCTGGGGCCCTGGGAGGTGAGGTGGCTTGGCCGTGAGGCATGGTGACCCAACCCAGTTAGGACTCGAGGCCACGCCGTGTTCCCATGGTCTGTGCATTGGCTGGGTCTGCCGAGAGGCTTCCCGCTGCTACCGGGGACTTGGAAGATGTCAGGGAGGAGACGCATGGCCGCCTGAGCCAGGAGGCCCCTGGGGACTGACAGGGGTTTGCTGATCAAGGATGTGAGATGTGCTGCCTATTGACAAGACGCAGTGGAGAACGTCCTCCCGGGAGCACCTCCCATGCTTCTCCTGCTGCCAGGCGCTGGCCCCCACACTCACGGTGGCTCGGCAGCCTGCTCCCCCCGGGGCAGCTGGCGGTAAGCCTGGGGGCGTGTGGTAACGAAACCTCTCGGGCAGGGCCGGGCCGCGGTCTCTCTCCCACCTCCCCGGATGAGACCTCGGGTCTAAAAGGAGTAGAAAGGACGGCAAATGCCCAGGCCAATGAGGGCGTCTCCCCGGGGTCCGCGGCACGGGCCGAGGGCAGGAGGGACCTCGCCCTGCATTGGCGGACGTGGACGAGTCCGACGTTCCCATTTCACAGACGGGGAACCGAGGCAGCTTGAGATCGCCAGGTTCCCAGGGAGACCTCGGGCACTCCCGTGAGGGGGTCACACTTGTCAGGGCAAGGCCACGGCCCTGGGCCCCGGCCTGGGCTCTCACATCCCAGCGCACCCACGTCCGGAGCAACCGGGCCTCTTGCCGGGGGCGAGGCGTCACACACGCGTTCTGTGTGTTTTATGTCGCGCGACTCATTAATTAAAACACCGCTTCCAGGAATCGTGTGAGCAAGGCTCAGTGTCCACAATATTTTTTTTGATGTTTCCTGTGTTTTGTGGGGCTTTGGGATGAACCGAAACAGTGATTCAGTATCCAAATGTCACACTTGGCTGGGGAGACCGTTCCCATGTGAGCACATATGTGAGTCCAATATTTAACAACAAGTCAAAACCTTCTGCGGCCGTGGGAGGACGGAGCAGCCACACGTCACGTTGGCAGCGGGCGACCGTGGCCCCTGGGGGGTTGGGTTTCAACCTGGGGCGATGGCTCCTGCTCCCCCTTTGGGGTCGCCCCAAGCACAGCGCTTCCGAAGCATGCTCTGTGGGACCGGCTGCGGATGTATCAGCTGAAGAGGCCCCGAGGCTTCTGGGTCCCCCTGGGGGCACGGGGGGGGGGGTCCCCATGGCCATGGGCCTTGCTCTGGCCAATGAGACCAGGGCAGGGGGTGAGTCAACTCCGGAAAGAAACGTGGAGAGCCAGAGGGCAGTTCCCCTCTTCTGTGGGGGCTGAAGGGGTGTGAGCAAGGAGGGACCTCCACAGGGGGGTCCCCGGGGTCCCGCCAACCCACCCTGCACACAGCAGGCCTGAGGGCCTTGGGGGGCACGTACTCCAGAGACGTAGCCTGGCCCAGCCTGATGGACATCAAGGCCATCTGGCACTGGACCCGGGAAACAGTGGGTCACCCCCACGAACCACAGTAGAGAGCATCCGAGACCATGCTCCCACATTCCTCAGCTGTGGGTCTGCACTGGGCCCCCAGGTCATCTGACTGCACCTCCCCGTTGCCCTTGGAGACCGTCATTAACGTCACTCTACAGAGAAGTGAGTGTGGGTCACAGAGAGGGAGAGACTTGCCCGATGTCAGCCCAGGCAGGACCATGGTCAACGTCCTGGTCTTGGCCCCCAAGACGCTCCCCTCGGCTACTCCGGGTTCTGTGGCTGAGTCTCCCTGCCGGCCGAGGGACCCAGGCGAGGTCTGATTGCAGATTCCTCTCCTGGGCCATCGGGGTCATACAGACGCCGGTGATATCACCATCTGAAGCAAAATGGAGATGCCCAAGGTGCTGAGCGGGAGGCAGGGCCATCAGATGGACAGCGGGGTGAACTGGGCAGGCTCAGTGCCCCAGCATCGTGGAGCTGCCAGAAGCATGGCCCAGGCCGATCGCCCGCAGTCAGCCCCCAGACGCGGCCAGGCTGGGCAGTGAGTCGCTGTGGGGAGATGCTGATGTGCGTGGGCTGGGGAGAAGCAGCAGTCACCCTGCTCGCACTGGGGCCGTCCGCTCTGTGCCCCCAAACACACTAATGTTTGTCCAGCCCAGGACCTGTCCTTGGCAAGGACTCTGTAGGCCTGGGGGATGCTCTGCTGGGACAGCAGATCAGGGGACCCTGGCTGCCCTCTGGCTCTGCCAACTTTGAGATGACCTTCCCTCTGGAAGGAGCTGCGGGACCCCTGTTACTGGGCACACAAGGTCCACCAGCCTCCCGCAGGTGAGCAGTCATGGGCAGGTGTGGTGGCCAGGCCGCTGGGGGCTGTGTCCCTGGACCCCAGGATCATAGCCTCGACCTGGGGACTGCACTTGCCTGCATTCCGGGGTCCAGGCAGCAGGACAGCAGATGCTTCTCTGTCCCAGGTGAGGCGGTTGGGGACTGAGGGCCAGTTGTGAAAGGTGCGTTGAAATGTGGCTCTCAGTGGAGGCCGGTTTAGGGGCAGAGGACGTGTCCTTGTGTCCAGGTACCTGAGCTCAGTGGGGCTGAGCAGGGGAAGGGGCCATCCTGAAAACGAGCCAGATAATGACCAGGGGACCTGAAACCCTGCAGGCTCCAGGACACAGCTCCCTCTGTCTGCAGAGCTGGGGGGAAGCAGCCCCCGCAGACCCCCTGTGCCTTCCTTTCCCGTGGCCGCCAGATGCCCGGGGGCTTGCGCTGACCCGCCGCCTGTCCTGTGCTGAGATGAGATCGTGAGCCCGCACCCTGCTGGCGTCCCTCCGGGCCCACTGCGAGCGCTTCTGGAGGCTCCTGGGAAGGGAGAGAGGGTCAGGCTGGCCACGGGCAGGAAGACCAGGACACAGCACCGTGGACACAGCACCGGGGCTCCACGGCAGACCCCAAGTCGGAATGACGCCTGCGTAGTGGGACAACCGGTGGTGGCAGGAACGGGAAGCTGGCGGTGGTGGCCGGGCTCCCCTCTGCTCCCATCATTCCAGGGGGCCAGGTCTCCGGCTTTGGCTGCTCTGACCCGGCAGCTCTGGCCATCCTGCCCGGCCACTGAGTCCGTGTGAGCTTGCACAGGTTGTCCTGCACGGAGCCTGGGTCTCCCCAATACCCAGAGGCTTGTCTCCGGGGGCTCTCGAGTCCCATGGGCCTGCCACAGCCCACCTCTCAGTTGAAGATCTTGTCGCTTGAATGAAAGCAGTGACACACAGAGCAGCCAAAGGGACAGAGCCACGTGACAGCCTGCCTGGCCTTTCGGCAAAGTCACTTGTCTGGGGAGAAAGGGCCGGGGGATGAGTTCTCCTGCCAGTTGCCTTGAGAGCAGCCGTCAGACAGAGCTCTGTGAGAAGGAGAATTCGGACCCCAGGGCAGCTGGGATTCCAGGACCGAGGAGCTGGGTCTCATCACCTTTCCTCAGGAGCGAGCCCAGACAGCAGCTCAGACGTGGGGGCTGCCCGGTGGGTGGCAGGGGTGAAACAGCTCAACCGGGCAAGAAGAGTTCATTCCCCTGCACTGGGAGCCACCAGACCTCCTCCTGTGGTCAGTGCAGATGGGCTGCATGGAGGTGGCGTCGGAGAGGAAGGCTCTGCACATGCGTGTGCGTGTTACAGCAAACAGCTGATAGGTGTATCCTGTGCGCCAGGTGGCGTGGTCACTAGGGCAAGCAAAGGTCCTCCCGTTGTGGAGCTCGCCTCTACAACAGATGTGAGGCACTAGTAAAACCCAGCAACTAATATATACTAATATACAGAGCGTGTTGTGTGGTTGCAAAGGGGGTGGGTGTGCTGCGGAGGACAGGGGACTCCAATTTTAAAGGAGTGAAGGGCAGGCCTCACAGATGGGACATTTGAGCAGAGGCCTGAAAGTGATGGAAAGAACACACAGATTTCTGAGAGGAGAGCATTTTCAGAGGGAACGGCATGTGCAAAGGTCCTGTGGTGAGAACAAGTCCGCTATGTTTACGAGCAGCAGCAATGAGCCCAGGAACGTCAGATGGCGGGAGCGAGGGGAGAGCACAGGGAGGGCGAGATGGTCAGGGAGCTGGAGCGGGCAGCCCTCGGGCTGCAGGGGCCAGGACTCTAGTCTGCCTCCCAGTGAGAATGGGCCTCTGATGGGTGTGAATTAGGTTACGAAGTGATCAGACCAGGGATGCAAAAGCTACTCTCCAGCTCCTCGTGGAGACCAGGCCGCGTTGGTGACCCGAGAGAAGGACCGGTTGGGAGGAGGGCGGGGCTGCAGGGAGGTCACGTGTCCCTTCTCCGAGCCCGTCTCCCTGCTGTTGCGTTCACGATCTGTCATAGTTAAAGGTCTAGGTGGAGAGCTCAGGGTAGAGCAGCCACAGTGGCCTCAGTGGCTCTAGCGGCCTCAGTTTCCCCAACAAGACCAAAGAGGCCAGCTTGGCGGGGGAGTCTGAGCCCTGTTACAAGGAGAAATCTAGCCCAAATGCAGCTTGGCAAGTGCCCGCGCCCGGTGCCCTGTTCACCCCGAATCCTCTGTGACCCCGAGGCCTGTGGCAGTCATTCCGGCCCTGCCCACCCCCAGGGACGTGGGACCTTGAGAGAAGCTCGTCTCAGTGGGACCCCAGGAGAGACTCAAACTGCATGTAACAGAGATGGCGTGTCATCACCGGACACGCAGTGAGGACACAGCCTCTCGACGTCAGGAGGGCCCTGTGTCCACTCACTCAACACTGGGATGTGACCGAAGCCACGTGGTTCCTGAGCACCTGGCCTGAGCCCGCCGTCCACTCCCTTTCCAACAGGCCCTGGGCGGCTCTCAGGGCGGGGCCGATAAATGCGCGGGGAGCTCTGTGTGCACGGCCGCCGCGACCCCCGCCTCGTGAGGGAGAATGAACTTTGTTTCAGGACTTGGAGACCCAGGGGTGTTTGGCACAGCGGCAGCTCCTTAAGGACACCAGTCGGGAGGTGTCCACGCACTAGGGCCGTGGCAGTTGAGGGTGAGGAGAGGCAGACTGCTGGCCCCGAGCGGCCTCACAGCCGTCTGTGCTCATGAGCCCGGCTGTGAAGGCCTCTGGGCCACGGGGTACAGGTGGTCTGACCCCCAGACCCACCAGGGCCACCAGGGGGACTTTGAGGCACGTGGTCCTCTGAGCCTCAGTGTCCCTTGCTGCCGCGCGGGCCGTGGGAGATGACTGTGGGCTCCAGGCCAGGTCCTCCATTTCCAGCCAGGCCCCTCAGACGCAGGGACTTAATCATCTCTGTCCTGAACCTCCCTCATCCACTGCCCGTGTCACCGTCGGGACACGGAATCCGCTGTGGCCCAGGCATCGGGGTCTGTTCTGAAGAAGTGGAGGCCTAGAGGCCCAGGTCATGGGGCGACTCAAGGGCACACATCCCAGAGAGCAGCCGGGCCAGGCCTAAGCTTGTCCCGTGGCCATCAGTGGTCCCAGCCTACCTCCGCGCCGCAGCTGTGGGAGCTCCAGGCAGGGACGTGGAGGGACGGGCGTCAGATGTCCCCAGGGGCCCGGCCTCCCGGGATGATACCGGCAGGTCCTGGTCCTCACCGAGCCTGGCTGTTGGCGCGGCTGACGACAACCCACAGAAGACATGCACGGCTCTGCCGGGTCAGGTTGGAACGGCACCGGGGCGTCTGCACTGGGGACCCATCCTGCGGTCGCTCAGATGCCCCGCACTGGGCAGCCCTGCCTCCAGGTCCCGTGTGCTGAGGCTCTGGCGGGCACAACGGCCACCTCCCGAGAGACCGGACCTCCAGGAGGCTCCTTCCCGATTCCTAGCCCACAGGAACTGAAATCCTGGCTGTTGCTGTCATCTCGTGCAGCTGAGACTTGGGGATAACCTGTCCCAATTCTTGCAGGACTAGGGTAGTGGATACCACACACCCGGCAGAGGTGCTGGAGGACAGGCAGGAGGGGGGATGTGGAGGCTTGTCTACAGCTGGTCCCTGACCTTGTGGCTGGCGTGGTTGGCGTGGACAGTGTGGCAGGTGTACCTGGCACAGCCGGTGTCATGGGTGTGGCCAGCAGGGCGGGTATGGCCACTGTGACCACCATGGCCGCCGTGGCCGATGTGGCCGTGGTGGCTGCTGCTGTCCTTTCCTTACACTTGCTAATGCTTGCCAACCGGGAGCTCAGAGTCCGCCTTCCCCTCTCTTGTGTGGTGCGGCTCGGGACCGTGGGTGACTTCCAGAGCAGACGCGGAGGTTTTACCAGGAGTGGTCACGGAGGTCCGTGGTCACGGAGGTGCTGTCTTTGGATGAAGCCGGGGCATCACCAGCGGCCGCGGGCGAAGGCGGCGGCTCCGCTCCACACGCGCCATCACCCGCCTTCACCAAGAAGCTCCAGGCTCCTTCGTCCGTTCCGTTCGGAGCAGGAGGAGGTGGAAATCGCATTAGTCTGCACATTTGGGCTGCTGTGGTTTTACTCAAAGCCACTTCTCTTGCTCATTTTTAATCTCCCCTTCCATTTTTAAACAGCTGGCAGCTGAGTGAACTCAAGTGCACGTCCCAGGCATCGCGGCCAGGCTCCTCCGTGGCTCGACCCCCCTCCCGCGCTTCCCCTGCAGCTGGGGGGAAGGAGGGGTGCACCCGCGAGGGGCCGAGAAGAGCTCCCAGCGGGTCTAGCAGATGGTGGCTGGAGGACGGGCCGCGAGGAAGTGCAGGGGACCCACCCCGCGTGGGAGACCACGTGCAGGGGCGAGGCGGGGTCCCGGGTGGGTCTCAGGAAGGCCATCGGCCTCGACTTGGGCTCTGGCGGCTGTGGGGGGGCCAAGGGTGGGGCAGGAGGGCAACATGCCCCCAGGAGAATCCATTGCCCAGACCCCGCCTGGCCTGGCCGTGAGCCCCCCGGCCCCAGCCCCGCCGCTTCTCAGACCCTCGGCTCTCCAGTCACGCTGGCCAGGGTCTGTGTGGGTCGGTCCCGCCCTATGCCGGTCCTGGGGCAGCTCAGCTGGCACTGACCGTTTCTCCACGAGGAACACAGACCTCAGATGCCCTGCTCGCTCATATTTGCAATTAATGCTACTTTGTATCTTTTTAAAGCAGTAGATCGTCCCTAATAAGAGTTGATTCGCTGGGAAGGCACAACCCTTGATTTAAAAAAACGGGTACGTGTCCAGGTAAGAAGATTAAAGGGGAGGTGGGTGTCCCGTCTGGTCGGACATGGCCACAGGGTCAAGGCATCCGGTTGGGCGGGGGTCTGGGGTGGGCTGGTTGTCCTGGAGCGCACGGGACGGAGGCCCACGCTGCATCCCCGCCCAGTCCCTGCCTTTCTCACCACGGTTCCACCTGTTAACAGATGGGATTATTTTTAACCAGCCTGCCAACACCTCTGTGGTTTTGTATTTTTCACGGCAAAATCCGCATCTGAGGGGAAGTTAGGGCTTCTTAATACCATAGAAATCTGGGGCAGCTCGTGTGGGAGGAGAAGGAGGAATTTCAAAGGGAGCCCCCAAAGATGGGCTCTGGGGGACGTGGGGGGTCACTGCGAGAATGGACTGAGCTCTGTGCAGTGTTGACGTCCCGGGGGATGAATGCGCACGGGTGTCCTGCGGGCTGTGCCCTCCCGTGGGCTGTTCTGGGGTTCCAGGGTGGACGAGGGGGTGATGGTGTCCCCAGCTCTGGCCTCGGGGTGGGGAAAGTAGAGGCCGTGGAGTCCCTGAGACTCACTTCTTCAAGAATAGAGGGGAGGAGCCGCCCTGGTCCTGAGGAGATGTTCCTGGGAAATGTCCCCGTGGCCAGATTTCTTCTCCTGTTCCAGATCCGGGGCTGATACAAGCCCCTGACACCAGCCCCAGACACGCCCGGTCCTCGCGTGGGCTGCACGGCAGGGCTGCACCCCAGCCGGGGTGCCCGCCGACCCCCCCAATGCCCGGATGGGAGACCTACATCCTTGGTGGCCTGGGGGCATTTGCACGCAGACTGCTCTGGGACCAGGCCACTCTCCAGGGCAGCTGCCCTCCGCGTCCTAACCCAGCCAGAGACCCTCCCCGCCTGGGACCTCCCCGCATTTCCAGGGGGACAGGTGGGGGGCGGGGGTGGGGAAGAGCAGGGGGGGCTCCAACCACCTCCAGCTGGACCGGAGAGACCGCTCACACCTCGTTGCCCAGAACCGGTCACGTGACCAGTCCCTGGTCTTGCCCCCTCCCCAGCCCCAGAAGGAGGACTTTGAAATGGGATCTGATGACAGGAAGGACTGCTCTGCCCGTCACATTCATCATAAATGAGCAAACAAAGGAAAGCTTGCTGGAGCCTGGGTCCCAGTCCTAGTTGTCGGGGTGGGACCACGGCCAGGAAAGCCAAGCGATGATTTAGATGCCGTTCAGTCCTGGGAGGGCGTTGTCGGTCCAACACCTACCGGACGCCTCACTGCACTTCAGCTGAATCCCTACTTAGGGCAACGGTTAAAAGGCGTGTCTGAGCCGGGAGCCCGGTGCTGGGCTGTGGTCTGGCTGCAGCCTGCCCGGGGTGATGGATCGCCCTCGGGGAGCTCGGCCGGCCCTGGGCAGGTGGGCAGGGAATGAGGCGTTAATGATGGATGACCCAAGGGGGCTGGTTTAATTTCCCACCATCACCTGCCACTCCGCGGCGTCCCCAGCGGCGCCTGCATCGCTTCCCATGCTCTGCCCATCCATCAAGCAAACACGAGGTCAGAAGTCCTTCTCATTTCGTTGCTGGGGGAGATCTCGCGCCGGGGGAGGGGGAGGGGGGCGGGATGTGAGCCTTCTCGGGAGCAGAGGTGGGAGTCCAGTGAAAGAGAAAGAAAGCTGACGTAGGACACCAGCGCCCGGCTCAGGCTGGCCTGGACAGCGGGGAGAGTGAGGGGTTATTTGCTGAGACCCCAGGGGGACTCAGTCCTGGCGGGGCCACGTCCCGGGGGCCGGCTAGCTCGTGCAAACCCTCCCCGCCTCTGGAGACGCAGCTCAGCCAGCACATTGCCCCGGGCTGCCTGAGAATCGCACGATGGGGCTGAACCTTCCCTCCCGGCCAGGCTTTACTCCTGCAACACGTGCTGTTTCAGAACGGACACGGCTTTCCCTCCCCACCCACTGCACCCCTGCCTGCCAGAGGTGTTGCATCTGAGTGTTGTTCCGTGTGTGTTGCTGATTTGTCTTTGTCGGCGGAGAGCAGCGGGGGAGAGCAGAAGGACGGCCCGTATGTCGATGACAAAGCCGTCTCATGGCTCTCAGGGACCCGTGCTCTCTTCCCTTCTGCCCCAGCTCTGTCCTGGGTGCTTCTTCGGAGCCCCAACCCCAGGGCCCCCGCCTTGGTGAGTGCTTGGTCTGTCCAGGCAGGGTGGGAGGGCCCTTGCCTTTCCCTGAGCGCCATGCCTCCGGCTCTGGTGCCCACACGTGATTCATCCCACAGCCGGTCTCCGCCTGCCACACTCCCCTCCCCGAAGCGTCATCGCCAGCCTTTAAAAATAGCGTTATTGTTTCCTTCTGGCTATAAAGCTAATCTATAATGATTGCAAAAAAAAAAAAAAAAAAAAAGTTCAGAACATTCAGAAAGCCTGAAGGAGGCAGTCCTGCCCCCCACCGGCTGCCGCCCGGTTCTCTGCAGAAAAACGCACATGTCTGGACACGTGGAAGGCTCCGAGGACGCTGGTCCACGTCCACGGACGTGCCATGGGGTCGCTTTCATGGCTACACCAAGACACAGCTAAGAGCCTACATTTGAATCAGGCTGGGCATGCCCATGGACGCGGCAGGGAGCCCTGGGGGCCTGCGCCTCCCATTTGCAAACGTGGACTGAGGGCGGTCGGACCACAGAGGGCAGCTCCGCAGACTCAGGGAGAAAAGCTCCTTTGTGCACGGGCTTGGTGCAGACTTTGGCCCTGCTGGCGTCCTCCAGGCCCTGGCTCCTGCTGGGTCTGCCACCTTGGTTCCTCACTTGGACCCCGAGCTCAGTGCAACCTGTCCTGTTCAACGTCCCACAAGACATTCTCCGTTCTTCTCTTTAGATGACACAGCTGTGGTCCCGGGCCCACGGGGCGCTGAGATAGGGTCCTGCAAGAGTAGCAGTGGGCCCATGCGCCCCTCCTCGTCCGATCCGGAGCGAGTTTGAGGAGCAGATGGGGAATGTCTGACGTGATGCCCAGAAAGCGTCGCTCAGGGCCCAGAGCTCGCACACAGGCCACGCAGCCCAGGGTGGAGGGGCTGGCCAGCGCCCAGGCCAATCCAAAGCCACTGCCTGGACCCCGGGGTGCCCCGTGAGCTGCGAGCCAGAGCCAGGCCCGCAAAGCCACCATCATCCCAGGCAGTTCCTGGAAAGTGCTCCTGACTAGCCTTCTTCTAGGCAGCAGATGAGGCCCCGGGAGCGTGCGCAGGGCCTCCAGCCCCCAGACTCTGGCTCCTCTCTCCAGGGCAAGAGGATGTCTGGTTCGGGCTGGCTTGCCCAGCGCGGAGCAGCGACCTGGCAGGAGTTAGTGCACAGATGAGGTCCACATGCCTGACACTCGGACACCTTCCTTGTCCGACTCCGCTGGCCTCCCCTTGTCTGTGCCCTGGAGGACAGCTGGAGCTGGAGCCGTGAGCGCCTGCGGAGCCCCGGACGCAGGGAGGGCAGCTCATGGTGAGGCGGCCCTCCACGCAGGCTCACAGCCGCCGCAGCAGCCGCTCCCCTGGCCCCTTGGCCGGCCCCCGCACCGCCCGCCAGGGGCTCGCCCTCACCACGGGCACCCTTCCCGCTCTGGACTCGGCCTCCACCCGACTCTGCCCTTGCAGTCATGGCCCGGACCCAGCAACGTCAGCACCGCGGCGTCCCGGCAAGACCAGCTCAGGGGGCTCCGGGTGCTTCAGTCGTGGTGTGACCCTGAGCCTCAGGCTTCTCACCTGCTCCTGCACCACCAACACTGTCCGTGGACAAGATCCAGATGACCGGCCAAGGACACGGCCACTGCCCTCCTTGGATGTCCTCCAAGGACACGGCCACTGCCCTCCACGGAATAAAGATACTGACGGGAGGGAAGGGAAAACGCTGCGCGGTCCTCGTGACCCCAGGGCTCAGCACTCCCGCCACACCCGCTCGGCCCCTTGCGGGCCTGGCCCAGGGTGGGGATGGGGCAGGTGTGGGAGCCGCAGGGCACGGGGTGCCTGACCTCCCCGCTTTGGTGTGGCCATGTCCAGACCATTTTGCCGAGAAACTCAAAGTCCCCGGAAACTTGGGCCCAGGCACTGGGCTGGCTCTAGACACGCGCCCTCTGTTTCAACTCCCCCAGCCCTGCAAGGCGTCTTTTCTAGATGAGGGAAGAGTTTTGCAGAGGCAGAAACTTGCCCAAGGGCCCAGTGGGTCAGCAGCTGGGATCCCCAGGGCGGAGAAGCGCAGGTGGGGCTGCGGGCACTCTGGAAGGGCCGGATTGTGCCCTGCATCCAGCTGACCCCTGTGGCCTCCTTCCAGGATGCCAACTCCCCTCGGACCCTGTCGACCACCGGGACCCCGCCCTACCTGCCCCTGCCTGTCCCCCTGGGACCCTGAGCCCCCAGACCCCACCTTCTCAGGCCTTGCTCTCTCCAGGTGCCGGCAGACAGAGGTTGTGCTGCAGGACACGTCCTGCCTCGTGGCAGAAAACTTCAGCACCGCGAGGCCACCCCTCCTTCCCGTTGGGGGCCACGCAGGGTGCAGTTGTGAGCGAGGAGTGTCCAGCCAAGGAATGCTGACCTGTTACACTGGGACCCCGTTACACTGTGGTTACCCCACCACCAGGCTCAGGGAGGGGCTGACCACAGACCTGCTCCGTCGGGAGCCCCCTGCCCCGGGCTCCTCTTGGCACTAGTCATTCAGCCCCAGTGGCCTGGACTTCTCGCTGAGCGCTGACCCTGGCTGACCCTGGCCCAGGGGGGTGGGGAGAATGTGGCTGACATTGTCTCTGTCCCCAGGGACATGTCCAGCTCCACCCGGAGACACCAGGCCGGCAGGTGCGTCCACAGCACATGGCAACGTTTGAGCTTGAGCCCCCGCCCTGTCCTGGGGACACACGGGGGACAGCTTGTGTCCAAGCCTGGAGCCGTGACATCCAGCTCAGCCCTGCCCTCTCACCTATATCCCGGGGACAGACGTTGTTCCCGGTCAGAGCTTTGGGGCCGCAGATCTGCGGACGGTTCACTTATGCCTTGATGGTCCTGCCAACAGTGCTGGCGTCTGCCGCCCATACGTGTCCTGTCCCGGAGAGGCAGCGCGTGTCCCACAGAGAGACAGAGATAGGCAGGGACAGAGACACGGAGACAGAGAGCCGGAAAGAGGGGAGTGGGGTGCAGTGAGAGGCCAGGCCCCCGGCGGCTGCGCTGGGACCGGGCTCGTCCACCTGGCATGTCAGGGACGTCCTCAGCACCGCCGCCCTTCCTCCAAGCCTGCCCTGCGACAAACCACCCCGGGGCATGTCCCTCTTCCCCAGAGCTTGTGCCACAGGGGAGAAGCAGGTAGTAACCAAGTACCCCTCATCAGCTTTTATGAAAATGATCACTGAAAACATTTTTTGCTTTTTATGGGATTTTGCGGTGTCAGAGAAAGAGGACAAGGAGCTTGTGTGCCCGGACAGCACCGCCCTCCCCTTCCCCTCTTCCCAGACGTGCTCACACGTGTGTGCACCGAGTTCTTCCCACCCGAGAGTAGGCTGGAGCCACAAGGCTGGCCGGTTGCCCTAATAATGCAAGAGCGTGCATTTCTCAGGAGCGAGGACAGGCCCCCGCGATCTCTGCACAGTGGCCGGAGTCAGTGCGCCAGTGCTTGTCCACGCTCGTGTCCACACAGCTGAGGCCTTGCCTTCCTGGCGGGGGACCCCGGTGAGCCTGGTTCTGTCCACGGCCTCCGCTCAGGAGGCAGATGCTGTCTCTCCAAGAAATTCAGAGAAGGAAAAGCATATCCTTGATGACTTCCAGCCCGGCTCTGGGCCCGGGGCTCTCAGGTCCTCCCGCAGATGGGAATTCCCACCCAGAATCAGGTCCTTCGTCTTGGGGGACTTTCCCCCATGGCTGCTGTCCCACAGGCTGGGAGCTCTCTCCACCTGAGTTCATCTGTCAGCCTTTTCCCGCCTCCGCGGGTGAAGGGGAGGCTGCCGCTGTGGGACTGCGGACCGTCAGAGGCACCTCCCTGCGACCCGTCACTATGAAGGCGGAGTCGGGAGCCGGGGACCATCTATGCCGCGGTCCCCAGTGGCACGGGTCCACCTGGGAGAGTTTCTCTTCCTTCGCTCCCCAGCGGTCTGGCGGCGTCCGTGCGTTTATGTTTGTCCCCAAATCTAGGGGACGTCTGAGCCGGGGACGTCTGAGCCGGGGACGTCTGAGCCGTGTCCTTCTCTTTCTCATCCTATCCTTCGGCGCAAGGAGACTCCGTTGGGTCTCTTGGCATCTTGCCGCTGGCCGTGGAGGCTGCGCTCCTGCCCCAGCTCGTCCCCGGATCTCGTCCGCGCCTGCCCCTCAGACGGCGGGCCTCACGCGGCTCCGTGCCCACCCTGTGCCCCGTCCCTCCTCCTCCCGCGCCCGCTCTCCAGGCCTGGAAGGGCCACGTGATGCTCTCCCCCGTGGTTCTCGCTTGCGTGTGGCGGCTTCCCACCCTGGGATGGCATCCCTCCTGCCGGGCACTCGACCAGGCCCGTCTCAGCGGCTGTGCCAGCACCGGGGGCTCTCGGGGCAGCGTCCCCCACTCCTCCCTGTCCACAGGCCACGTCTTCCTGCGTGCACTGCCCAGGCACTTGCATGGTGCTGGCCCGGGACGCTAGGGCGCCGAGACTCTGAATGTCCTGCCTCCTTGTCCTGCTGCACCGCGTGGGCGTCGTCCGGACCAGCAGCTCATTTCCCGGCCGGACGACGGTTTGAGTCTTTGAGGCTCAGCTCTCGCTTTTCTCGGGAAGGTTCCGGCCAGGCTGGTCCCACTCCTGAGGGGAGCCTCTCCCCAGCCCTGCCCGTAAGCCACGCCCACCCCGACCCCTCCCATAAGCCCCGCCCCACCCTAGGCCCCGCCCCTCGTCACTGCTGGCCCTGAACTCAGGTGTCCTCCGGAGCAGGGCTCCGTTCCCACCTCCCGCCGGTCCCACGCCTCTCCTTGGGGTTGGGGGGGGGGCGTACACCTGTTCTCACCTGCTGTGTGCCACCTGGGAAAGGTCGTCGTGGTCCCCGCCCCCCCACCCCGCACAGATGCGCCACCGAGGGGAAGGAGCCCGCCATGCGGGAGATCCCAGCGAGTGGGGATGCGTCTAAGGAAGTGGGAGCCGCAGAGGATCGCAGGGCAGGGAGGAGCCTGGGCTCCCTAGTGGGTCCCTTCAGATGCGGATCTGGGCTCCCCCTCCGGGGGCCCTTCCCCAGGATGCTCCTGGCTTCTCACTGCAGGTGCTCACCTGAGCTCCCGGCCCCAGGGTGGACGGCTTCATGGACGGTATTCTTTCCAGATAGAAGGAACCCTGCACCCTTGGCTGGGAGAGATTTATGGGCTCTGTCTCCAGGCCTCACAGGCCTTTCATCTTCCGTGACCGAGGTGCCCCATCTCCACGAAGCCCATGACCTTTCCCTTCCCGGAGAGACCCCAGCGACCGAGCCTGACACGGGGTGTGGAGTGATGGATGGCTCCAGTTCCCAAGCTCTTCTGCTCTCCGGCGCCGGCGTTGGGAGCAGGAGGGCGCGGGCCACAGGGTCCCTGCGGCCTCGCAGACCTTCATGAGTCCTTCCAGACCGGGGCCTGGCTCCGGCCTGCCTGAGACACCTCCGTGGCCATCGGGGGGTTGCTCCCCTTCCGTGGCCGCCCTCGTGGGGGGAAGGGTTGGAGGAGGGTGTGCTGGAGCCAGAGCTTCAGACCCAGTCTTGTACGCGGGTCTTTCTGTCTCCTTCTCCAGGTCCCTGAAAGTGGGCTGCGGGGGGTCCCCCTGAGGCCAGTGACACCAGATCAGGGGACACCCATGCGTGTGGCCGTCTTTTTGGTCTCTGCAGAGGCAGGGCTGAGGCCGCAGCTCCAGGCTGAGCCCCACGGAGCCATGGACACAGGGCCAGCCATTAGTGGCCGCCACACACAGCCGGGGTGTCCCCCAGAGTGGGAATGATAAGGCCTGAGAAGCAGAGTGTGAGAACACAGCCGCTGCCCCCACCTGGCTGGGACACATGTCCCCGTGAGCCCGGACATGCTGGTGTGTCTTTGGGGTGGATAATGGTCCAGGGAAAGGGCTCCCTGTTCAGATGCTCCAGGGACCAGTGGCCCCAGTTCTGCTCTTTCCGTGACAGGATTGACTTGCTAGTTCGGGGCCCTGTGACCCAGCTCTGTGCGTGGGTTGTACTCAGAGGCTGTGACATGTGGTCAGCAGACCCCACCCTTAAGAGCTCCGTGAGGATCTCTGCCCCCTGGGACCTCTGGGGAACCCTAAGAACAGAGAGGGGGTGTGTCTCAGTTCCAGACGTCCCAGGGAGGCAGGGGACCCCTGCCCCGTTGCTAAACTTGGAAAGCTGTTCAGGCCGCCGGCCTGGAGCTGGGGAAACGTCATCCGAGCCCGGCGTCCACGCGCTGCTGGGGGTGTGTCCCGGGGCCCGTGGCCACCGTCTGGGACATGCATGGGCTGCTGTGGGCTTCACTCCCCAGGAACCCCAGCCACGACCAGTGTCCCAGGGAGGGCCCCGTCTTGGGCCCTTCTGATCCACTCAGCAGCAGCCCGGGCCCGGCCGCCGGAGGTTCTCAGGACGAGCTGCTGGCCTGGGCTGGCCGCACGGTTCCTGCTGAGGGGAGGAGACAGGGTCGGTGTGGGGGGAGCAGCCTGGAGCTCGGCTGACCGGCTGCCGCGACACGGAGGTCCACTGTCACCGCGCGTGCCAGCCCCCACGGGGGCAGCAGCCCTGGGGGCAGACAGCAGGGGCGAAGGATAGCCTCGGCGTTTCTCCGGTTCGCCTGGTCTGAGGGCCTTCGAGGCTGGCGCTGAGGTTTGTGTCCCTGACCTCGGCAGGCTCTAGCCGCATCCCTGGCCCTGCTCGGCTCTTATGACCAGCAGTCAGCAGGGAGGGACGGCATGGCCCTGCCTTCTCTTCCCTACATATAGTGCCTCCTCTGTGACACCAGGAGACAGTGGGCTGTCCTCGAACTATATTCCTCGTTTGCCAGGTCCTGGAGCCTCTGACGGCTGTCCCCTGCCCGGGTCACCCCCCTGCCCAGGTCACCGGGTCCCTCCCCACCTGTCCCGGACCCTGTCCAGTGCCAGACACAGGGGCCGCTGACAGGGAGCCGGCATTTCAAGCGCTCCACAGATTCGCTTGTCCACACGCGGTGGGTGGGATCGTGTCCCCACAGGGATGCTGAGGTCCTTAGGCCTGGCACCTGAGGATGTGGCCTTGTTTGGAAATAAGGACTTTGCGGTAAGTAAGGTGTCGTTAAGAAGAGGTTGTGTTAGGGTGGGTGGGCCCCGATCCTCTACCTGGTGTTCCTGGTGTCCTGTTAGGCGCCTCGGGGAACTGCACAGGTGCAGAGGGAGGGAAGGGGGGGTGGGGGTGACGAGGACAAGCCAGGGCACTGCCAGCCCCGCCAACGCCGAGATCTGGGACTTCCAGCCACCAAAGCCGTGTGAGAGCACATTTCCCCTTGATGAGCGTCCGGCTGGCGTACTCAGCCACGACGACCACAGGAGATGGGTACGCACGGGCGTCGGGCCTGGCTCCCGCCGGTCCTTGCACACGACCCGCTGGAGAATGGCCACAGCTTTATCTCCACCCTGTTCGGTGACCCGAGCCGAGCCTGCCTCCCGCCAGGCTCCCCTCCCCACGGCCCAGGTGCGGAGCTGGGGCTGAGAACCATCCCTCATGGCGGCGCGTTTTTGAGAAAAACCGGTGGACCCCGGCCTGAGCTGGAGGAGGAGGTGAGGGGCCAACAGGCCAGCGAGGGGGCGGGTCTGCAGCCTGTGGGGCTCGGGGTCCTGGCCGCACCTCCCTGCCCCTTCTGGGGTCAGTGAGGGGCAGGGAGGCACTGGGGAGAGGGAACCCGAGTCTGGATCCCTGCCTGCAGCCTCGAGACGGCCCGTGAACGGCTCCGGCCTTGGAAGGAGCAGAGCAGGATAAAATAACAACAAAGACGAAGGGAGAGTGTCAGGAGCGCCTCCCCGGGGTGACGGCTGCTCCCTGTGCGAGTGAGCCACCGCGGGACATTTGGTTCAGCTCTGCTGTGGGCGTGTCTGGTGAGGGTGGGCCTTGTCCAACCCGGTGCCGGCCTCCACAGAAGGAAAAGGCCGAGGGGGAGGGGAGCGTCCCCCTGTCCGCCTGCTGGTCTTCAAGCCTGCGCCGGTCCCCTCCTGCCTCAGCGTGGGCTGCACTGCGACGGATACCGGGGCTTAGCTCCCTGGCCGCAGACCCGGGGCCTCTCGGCCTCTGTGACTGCGGGAGTCCGCTCCTCACGACGACTCTCTCCAGACGCACCTCTGACCGGGTCTGCTTCTGAGTCACACGGGAGCTGGGAGGTGCTGGCAGGAGGTGGGGGGAGGGCCGGCTGGGCACAGGTCCTGGCAGGGGAGTCTGCCCACCCACCAGCGGGAGCAGCGGCCACTCTGACTCCCTGACTCTCTGCCCCTGACTGCTTGCCTAGGGGACACCGCCGGGGTTTCTGAGGACTGAATGACATTGTCCGGGGCCGAGGGGCCAAAGCTGGCCTGTTTTTGTCCATCAAGTCTTATCAGCATGCGGCCACCCCCACTGACTGCCCCATCCTGGCTTCTGGCTGCCCTGACCGTTAGGGTGGGGGCCACCGCGGCCTGCGGACCTGGAGCGCTCACACCGACCTCTTCTGGAGCATGCCAGCCCCCCACTACAGGAGCTGGTGGGCTCGGGGGCCGCTGCCCTGTGCCCCAGCCTCACCCACACATCAGGACTCCCTATGCTAAGAGGGGCTCCTCGGGGTTGCTCCATGGAGATCGCCGCGGCAGAGGCCTAGCGCCGTCCTCGCTCGGCGTCCCCTCCGGCCTCTGGCTGACCCCCTGGAGACCCTCGCGGGCCAGCGCCGGGCAGAGGTGCTCCCGCTAATGAAGGCCGGTCACGGGGCTAACGGACCCGCCACCTAACGCATTAACCTTTCGAAAGGGAAGTCCGAAAGGCAGAAAACCCGGCAGGATTCTGAGCGAGGGAGCGGAGCCGGTGGAATGAGAAGGCAGCCGGAAGTTCGGGGCCGAGGGCAGCGGCTCGCAGGGGGGGACCGCCCTCCCGCCCCGCGCACGCACCTCTTTCAGAAAGCGGACAGGCCGGTGAAGCAGCGACGGCCCCCCCCACCCCCCACCCCGGGGGACGGGGGTCTGCAGGGTCTGCCTTGAGAGCTGGGGACGGGGGCGGGGGTCGCGCAGAGCTGAGCCCCTCCTCCCGCCTCCTTTCCTTGAAGACCGTTCCTGGAGTCCCAGAGGACAGGTGGCTCAGGGCATCCGAGCACGTGGCAGCCGGAAGCAGGTGGCGTTGCTCTGTTCCACCCGCCCTCACCGCCGCTGAGGTCGTGACCGTCACACAGCTCCGTGCAGCACCTGTGGCCTGGACCGGCGCCCTGGGAAGCCCCCCAAACCATGCTGCCTTCCGTTCTCAGGTTCCCGTCTCCCAGCGCCCACTGTGCGCCCAGCTGGACACAAGAACCCTTGGTCAGAGAAGCTTTAAGGAGATGAGTGTGAGAGGGGTGATGGGGGCCTTCCTGGAGGACGGGGTCGAGCCTGTTGGCAAAGGACGTGGGTCCTCCTACCCTGCTTGGGCTGCAGTTCGCCAACATCCCTTCCTCGCCGGGCCATGGGGACGTCGGCCGCCTGGAGCCCAGGCTGGGTCTGACCGCTCCGTCCCGCATCACCCCCACCCCAGGAACCCCACTGGCCAGGTTGGGCCGCACCCTGGCCTTTGTCCCTGTCATGCCCCGTCCCTCGAGGATCTGCCTGCAACCTGTCCCTCATGCACACTGAGCCTGCCCCCCTTGCAGCCGACACTCTGGGGGACATGCCCTCCCCAGACGCCCACACTCCCTGAGGTCGGTCCCCTTTCTGCCCATCTCAGCAAGCCCGTGGTCAAGGTGTCTACCCCAGTCGCCCTCTCTGTGGGGACAGGGCCTGTCTTGCCCTGTTGTTCAGAGCCTGGCACACAAGCGGCATCTACAGACAGTCCCCGACGGGGCAGTGGGAGGCTCCCCCACCCAGAAGTGCAGGGAAGTGGACTTCTGGCGCCAAGTGTCCCAGCCCGTCTCTGGGGGGCGGCCGGGACTTCCCACCAGAGGACTCCTCTGCCCAGGAAAAGCTGAGGTGTGGGGGGTACCGTCTGCTAGGACTGGCATCACCCTCCCGTCCCTCCAGCAGGAATATGCCTGATGTTCACTGAAATGAAGTGCATTCAGGACTGTCAGAATTTTGGTAAAAACAACAAAATCCCTTAAACGTCTTGTTTCCCGATGGCTGCTCTCCTGGGGGCTTTGAAAGGCACTCGGATGCAAGCGGCGGGGCCCTTCCCGGCCCGACCATGTCAGGGGCTGACGGATCGAAATGAAAAACGGCCGGAGAAGAGGAGCCTGATTGAGAAATTCTCCTGATAAGCATTTCAATGCTTCCCCAAATTGATTTCAGATACCAAGATCCCTGATAAAGTGGAAATTTACAGTCTGACTCCTAAAATTCCTTCTCTATCATCGACTCAACAGATGGTATTTCTTCAGGCCACCTTTAATAGGCCTAGAAATTAAATTAGTGAAAAATGGAGAGCTCCCGTAACATTAAAAGTCATCTGTGGCTTCAGGAACCTGGTGAATTTCCACCCACAGAAGCAATCCTGTATGAAAAGAGGTTGGAAATGACTTTCCGGTGTAAAATAGAATTGCGTATCTGTCACCCGCTTGGCCCTTGGGGCCAAACCCAGGGATTGGGGCTGCAGCCGGCTGGTCCCTCCCGTGGATGAGCGGCTGAGTCCGCCAGGGTGACCTCGGGGCCGCTAGCACGTGCGTGGCGTCACGTCCCTCTGCCGGCAGAGGAAGAGCAACAGGGAGACGGGGCTCGGGTTCTGGCCGTGCCTGGCTGTCCCCGCGTCACAGGCTGGGAGGGACACAGCCGGCCCCAAGTCTGTGTCTCTCGGACCTCAGACCCAGCTGCTTTCCCTGGCCCAGGGGCGGGTACCATGTGACCAGAGCCTCTTCCGGCCAGAGGCCAACGTCAGCCTCCCATGAGCAGGACCAGGGGTCCCTGGCCTCTTTCCCTGCTGCCACGTTGGACATGAGCCTCCGTGCTCTGGTGTCCTGTCACGCGGTCGTGCTAAGCCATCTGCTGTTTGGAAACCCTTCCCATGAAACACGGCCCCACTGACCTCTGCAGCGAGCCCCATTACTGGGACCAATGTAATGACTACCCCTTCCACCAAGCTCTGTGGTCCCACGAATGCTTCACGGCCTTAGGAGGAGCCCTAGACATGGCTCGGACGGGGTCTGGCGCCCAGCAGGCGGTCTGCGAGAACGGGGGTGCGTCCTGGTTCCCGCTCATGCGGACTTGCGTTTGTCACGTGTTCCTTCCTGTTTTGCTCACCCAGCTGGCGTGCCTCTTCCGTGGGCTCCTGCTACGGATTCCAACAAACTCAGCTTCAAAACGGGGCCAGGAGACCCACCCCCGAACATGGGGCCTCCGTTCCTGCCTGATAAACCCAGGTCCACAGTCACGCGCACCGGGAGTGGGGGACACGGGCGACACGGGAGCTGCTGTCCCAACCCTGGGGATCGCCAGAAGGCACCGTCCCGTGTACGCAAGACCCCCCTGGGGAGGTATAACACAGGGCGGCCATGTGAGAGCCTCAGGGACACGCAGCAGAACGTGCGTTCTCTGCTGACGCCCGCAGGTCAAGGGGAGGCCAGCAGGGAGCCGAGGGCATGTCTCCCTGCCCTGGGGCCAAGGGCATGAGGAGTCGGGTGCAGGTGGGGAGGGTCTGGGAGGGGTGCGGCTTCAGCTCTTCAGTGGAGGCCCCTGCACGTGGATCCCGGGTGTCCAGCTGGGGAACCGGGGCCCCTGGGGTCACAGTGACACCGCACTCCCACGACGTTTGAGACTAAGAAGAGTTTGGAGGAGTAGAACTTGGAACAGCACATTTCTTGAACTCCCTCCAAGCCACTTCTGAACACCACCTGTTCCTTCCTAGGGTTCCTTCCACCAGGCAGCTCTGAGAAACCCCCGGCCGCCCGCTGAGCTCTTCCCTCGCCTACCCCCGACACTCCCTGCTGGAAACTGGCTCCGCTCCCAGAACATTTTCATGCATGTCTGTGGGAACCACGAGGACAGGTACATTTTTCATGTGGACAGGGCATTCTCGTGACCTCTCCATCAGGGCAAAGCACCACTGTGCCCAGATCCTACGCGCGTGCACACCACACAGAAGCTCCCGCCAGCCACGGTCCACCTGGCCGTCAGGAACAAGAGGACTTCTGGTCGGCATCGGGAGGCCTGTTCGCAGCTGGTCTCCCATGCCCGTGTCCCCTGCTGAGGAACTGCCCAGGCTGGGACGGTCTCCGGTCCCCAGGCACCAGAGAGAGGAGCAGGTGCTCGTTGGGAACCTGCATCCGGCGTCCTGGGGGTGTGATCCCGGGCACGCCCCCCGGCTCTTCACTGCCCAGCCCCCTGATCTGCGAAATGGGAAACACAGTAGCTCCCAGGTAACAGGACAACCGTGCACATCAACGGGATTGCGCACTGTGGCGGCCTCAGAGTCTCAGACGAACGTGGAGCCCAGCAGAGTCGCTCTGGATTCTCCTGGTTCCATCTTCCTATGCGCTGGCTTTGTCTTTGTGCCGGTGGCCCTCATGGTCGCAGTGTGGTTGCCAGGAGCCACCCCTTGGCATCAAGTCTCCTCCCTTCCATCTCGGAAGAACAAGAGCCCATGACATCAGGATGCGCCTGTTACGGCCTGTCTCTGGGCCTCCCCAGTCACCCGAGACCCAAGAATGGGGTCTGCACGCTGTCTGGTCGGGGCGGGAAGATCAGGGAGAGTCTTCCTGGGTGACTCGCGCTCTACCCCAGTCCTGCTGCTGTTCTTGCCGATGCCACGTATGGCCCGTGACCCAGGCTCCGTTCCTGAGCCACCTTCATAATCCAGAATCCGGTGGCTTCAACCTGGGACCGCCCAGTCTTCAAGTAACAGACTAGGGGTGATTTTTCTTCTTCTCGGCAGATAAAACATTTTTTTTCCCCAAAGCAATAGAAATGTTCTTGCTCCTTTCTTTGCTGTCCGCGATAAACGGAGAACCCCACGGCCACATCTCACCTTCCCTTTTGCTCCCAGACACCTGTTTGCTTGGTATGTTGCCTGTGTAACGGGGAGTGTTGGCAGTGAAGCGGGTTCTCCTTGCTCTGGCCAGCCCCGGCGTCTGCCTCGTCAGCCTGGCCGAACGGGGGACCCCGCTCGGGGCACACCCCTTACCTCCCCCAGGTCTGGGCCTTGCGTCCGTGTCCTTGGGCTCCCGGGCAGCTCCGCACCTTCCCCAGCTCTCCTCTGTCCTCATGGGAGAGACACGGAGCGAAACCAGTCCCATCACCGTCCCGGGGCTGACGCAGGACCCCTCTCTGGAGCCAGGCAAACCTCTTGGGGCAGGGGGGAGGCAGGCATCAGACCACTCGGGAGTTCAGCATGATGGACAGCGGTCCTCTGCAGTGTGTCTCAGTGGGGACAGTCTTCCCTGCCTTGCGCCAGGCACCCCTCATTCTTCTGTCTGCTGATGGAGAGGCTGGGCCCTTGGGGGGTTCAGCATCGCCGGTACAGCTGGGACTGGAGACGGATGGGGGCCATCACCAGCCCCCTAACTGCACAGCTTGAGCTCCTTGGAGCGGATGTCATGTGAGGGTCCAGTCACCTTGGTCGTGAGACCCTCCCTGGTGCCTCCATCAGAAATGGTCTTGCTGCCACACCCAGGCGCACTGATCCGTCCTACCTGTAGTGCTCTCAGGGGCGGATAATACCCGGTTTATTTGCCCCGTATCTCTCAACGATGACCCCTGTCCCTGGCGGCACCCTCTGGCGGGCAGCCTGCCAGCCCGGGCCCTGGCACGGAGGGGAGGAAGGTTGAAGTAAGGAAGCACACGCGCGAGACCGCGGACTCTCCTCCGTCCGCCAGAGGCACCTGCCAGAAAGCGGGAGCATTTCCAAAGCAGTGGGTTTTGCTAAAAATACCCCCCCCCTGCCCCGGGCCTCCCCCTGAATTCCCCCCTGTACCATTCCTAGGGCATTTGGGCTATGAGCCTTCATGTGGGTCTAGTGTATGTGGGGCCCCGGAGGACCCTGGGGCAGCACGGTCTAGGGCAGCACGGGGAGTTTTGTCTCCTGTCCAGGCAGGGACACCTGCTCTGCCTTCCCGTCCACTCCCAGCCCAGGAAGATCTCCAGGAGCCAAGCGGCCAAGGGGACTCTGGGTCCTGGACGCATGTGTCTCAGGGAAGTGCCAGGTGACTCACCCTGCCCTTCAGCAGGGAGGACCTACTGGGACAATCCCTGCGCCCACGCAGCTCACAGCCTCAGGGAAGCGCTAATTAGCTTGTTGGAGATATTTTGGCTCCTGGAAGGCATTAATCCCGAACTCCACCCCCACCTTGCAGGCAGGCAGGAGTCTGTCCCAGCCCCCCCCCCCCTCACTGCTCACCCTCAGGGCGAGGGGCCGTTCTGGAGACACTGCTGCGGGGCTGGTCTTGCTGGGGGGCGGGGCGGAAAGACGGAAGGGCTCCCAGTCCAGCAGGTCCGGCAGAGGGACCAACAGGCGACACCTGTGTGAGGCAGGGGTTCGAGAGCCACCTGGCCGGCCATGAGACAGACGGAGCAGGGGACTCAGGGGCCACTGCAGGCAGCCGCCCCCATCTGGCGCCCCTCGGGCCTGGGACACGGCTTCTCGGTGGCTTCCCCAGCAGCAGGGCGTCATCCCACTTCCGGGCTCGGGGTCTTCTCAGGTGACGCCTGTGTCCTGCGGCTGTCCGGCCCCTCGGTCCCAAGGGCTTCCCCCAGCCGAGGCAGGGGCCCACGCTCCCCCAGGAGGGTGGCGATTTGTGTGGGAACATCGAGTGCCCAGCGGTCTGTGCAGGTATGAGTCTGGAGGCAGGTAGGATCACTGTGTCTGGAAAAGGAGGTGCCAACCCGAGCAAGAAAGCCCTTGGGCTCCCATGAGGGACGAGCCTTCAGCCCCCGCCCCCCCGGCTGAGGGGCTGCTTCTCAGCAGCACCCTGTTGTGAAACCGCTGCGTCGAGGAACCGTCATGCATGCGTGTACTCAGCATACTCTCTCCGTGGCCCGTGGGTCAGCCCTGCGGTAGGAGCAGAGCCCACGAGCCCCAGCAGCTGTTCTTATCAGAACGGAGAGACGGTCCCTAAGTGAGCAGCATGGCTGGGAGCGGGCAGGAGAGAGTCGGGTTCTCTGTGAGGTGAGGAGTGGCTCTAGCCGTGCAGAATCTGGCTGACCTGCTGTGGGCAGAGGGGCAGCACGTGCAAAGGTCCTGAGTCGGAGGCCAGCGGGACGGGTTTGAGGAAAGGAAAGGGCAGAGTGCTGGGGAGACCCAGGTGCCCTGTGTGCTGGGGGGGGCTCTGGCCGACTCCAGAGGGGGCCCTTGGGAAGATGGGGTGTAGCCCCGGGTCTGTTTGAGGACCCACGGTTTGATCGATATGGCCCTCGCCCGTGTGCTCCTGCGTGTAGGGCTGCCCAGTGAGTCCTGTGGAAACCAGCAGGTCAGCGCCTTTCCCCTGCTTGTGAGGTGAGCAATGAAAACGGCCCTCCCTCCCGGCTGGGCCAGAACTCCCGTGGCGAGACAGAGTCCCCCGGCGCCGTCCAGCCTCCAGGCTTCGAAGCTGGGGGCTCCCCGGGCGCAGGGCTGCAGCTGGAAGGGCTTCCTGGGTCCACGTGGCTTGACCATCCTGCTCCACCGACAGGGGCGCTGGCCTCCCTCGCCTTCCGCCAGATTCCGCGTGTCACCGTGATGCGCGTCGTGACCTCAGCCTCTGCCTCTGCCTCTGGCCTCCACGGGCAGCTCCATGGGCCTCCCTTGGGGCCAGGCCAGAGAGGCCGTGCTAGCCTGGGTGCGAGGTATGACATCCCGAAGTTGGGCTGGTAACATGCCAGGCCCCTCACAGCTCGTCCCTGGCTCCAGCGGGCTGTCCCTGGGGCCCACGTGCCTTTGGCCAAGCTCGTCTTAATGTCCAGGGAAAGGGCTGCATCCACAGAAGTAAGGGGCGGGGAGGAGGGAGAATCTGCCGAGTCATAATGGACCTGCCTCCCCTCCTCCACTCCGGCCATCTCTGTGTGGCCTCCCACTGTCGTTGAATTCTTTAACGGCAAGACTGGGCAAGGGGCAGGGGCTGAGCTCCTGCTTCTGGCCAGTGCCCTGGATGCCGGTCCTCTCCCCCGAGGCCCTGCCGGAATGCCCGCTGCCTCATTCCGTGGCGCCCGCTCCTCCCGGAGGCTCGTCTAGCCTCGGCCCGCGGGCTCGGGGAGCCCAGACAGGAGGAACGTCCGGACCCAGGTGCGGAGGCAGCCAAGCTTCTGAGGCCTCGTCAGACAAATGCGAGGCTCCGTCCCCCGCTCCTCCCTCCCTCGCCCCCGAACAAATGAGCTGCCTGTCGGGAGGCGGCAGGAGATCCGTCTCCCCTCGAGCGGTGGGGCCGCCGCGCGCCGACGTGTGCATCCGTCTCCATCCACCTGCGAGAATCCGTCTCGTCCTCCTCCTGAATTTATGGGCGGCGGCACAGCCCCTCCTGAGCAAATACGTTAGCAACGATAAATACAGGCTCCAGCCTGGCAAACAAATGCCCGGGCATGGAAGTGAAGCCACCGCGCTGGGATCCCAGGCAGCTCTGGAGCCACCTCGCCGGCTTCGCAGCCCGCCCGTGTGCGCCTCGGCCAGGACCCCGCTGAGCGCCGCAGCCCAGACCGCAGAGGGTGGGGAGGACGCGGGTGGAGGAGGATCCGTTGGAGACAAGGCCGGAGAGACACCTCCCGGGGGCCCGGCTGGAGCTCAGCGTCTGGGGGAGCCACAGCCTCAGCACTCGGCCGGGTGCTTATGGCCGAGGAGAAAGGCCAGCCTGCCAGGCAGCCCTGAAGCTGGGGAGCGGGGCAGAGTTGGGGCCTGAAGTCCCTGCAGCCTGACATTGGGCCCGCCACCCGGCGTCGCTGCCCCGGAGACACTACCATGCCTCCCCTGCGGACGGGGCTGGCGGGGGTGCGGGCACGCGCCTCGTCTCCCCACACCTCCGTAACTGGGGGGCGCCGAGAACACGCTGTGCCGGCTGAGAAGCCGGCTCCGTCTGCTGCACCCTGGCCCATCCACGCCCAGTCTGGCCAAATCCGGTGTTTGCAAAGCACTTTCTCTCCATCCTTCCCTCCTGGGCGTCAAGACTCTGCCGTGACTCAGCCCCATGGAGGGTAACATCACCCCCGTGTGTGGGCACGAGCCCAGCTTGGAGCCTGCACCGCACCCAGGCCCCGGTGCCCGCTTGGCCCCTTCCCACCCTCCCAGGGGCCCTGCTCCAGCCCCGGCATCGGAGGGGAGCTCTCCTCTTGCTCTTCGTGCCAAACACCGTGGCTGTCCCCAAGGGACTGTCTCTGCTACGGAAGGGGGACAGACACGGAGAGAGCCGTCCGCACCGGGCCAGGGTTCGGCTGTAACAGAGGGAAACCAGTGGTGCGTTGGAGCCGGGATTAGTAGAAGCTGGTTGTGCGCACACCGGACGCTCGGCAGAGCGGAGCGCTCCAGCCGGACCATGGACCGCGGCTCAGGCCCGTGATTACGAAGCAGCTCACGTGGCGGGAAGGCGGTGACTGTATCCTTCCCAGGGACTGGCTATGACGTTAGAATTTTCTTTCTTTTAATTTGATTTACTCATTTAAGAGAGAGACAGAGCACAAGTGGGGGAGATGCAGAAGGAGAGAGAAGCAGATTCCCCGCCGAGCGGGGAGCCGGACCCGGGGCTCGATCCCAGGACCAGGGGATTTTCTGAAGTGGCGGAGTCCATGGTCGGCTACCTCGTGTCAACCGGTCTTGCTTGTGGTTTCCAGAGACATGAGCCAGAAACACCCCGGGTCAAGGGAAGCTAAACTCAGCTCTGTTGGCATGAATGTACGGGTTTTGTCTGCTCAAGGAATTTTAAGGCTGCTCTGTTTTGTTTTGTTTTTGATTTTAACAGTCGACCCCACGCTCTCTGCCCTTGGCCGTTCGCTCAACGGACTGGAAGGATGACCGGGTAGGACAGCGCCGTCCAGTCGCCACTGTGGATGCCGTCGGGCTCGGGGGCCACATTCGCGGCTTTACTCCAGCCGCGTCGGCAGACTGGAGCACTGCGTGGTCCCCGCCTTCCTCGCTCTGTGGTTAGTGTCACCCAGTCGTCCGATCCCCCAGCACGGGCTGCCCACAGGCACACAAACCCTCGGCGCGTGTGCACACACCGGACAGCAGGGTGCCGACTGCGGGAGGACAACAGACGAGGGTCCTCACACTTCCCAGAGCAGAGCTTCCCGGAAGCCAACACCGATCCTTCAGAGAACTCAGATGGGCTGTAATTTTTTTTAAGATTTTATTTATTTGGCAGAGAGAGAGCACAAGCAGGCAGAGTAGCAGGTAGAGGGGGGGAAGCAGGCTCCATGCTGAGCAGGGACCCTGATGCGGGGCTCGATCCCAGAACCCCAGGATCATGACCGGAGCCGAAGGCAGACGCTTCACCGATGGAGCCCCCCAGGCGCCCCGAATGGGTTACAGTTTTTTGAAAGCTGCTCACAGAGGCACACAGTCACGTGCCCTCATGACGACTCGGGACAGGATGGAGAGGAGCACGTCTGATCCCAGGGGGGGGTGTTCCGTCCGCCTGACTTAGACCTCTAAGTCAGTCTCCGGTCTCTAAGCAACCGGGTCATCTGAGGAGAACCATTTGTATGGAAACAAAAGAGAAGCAAAGGTTCAGAGCCCCAGCAAGTCACACACCCGCTTTCTGAGGGCAGAGAGCAGCGAAGGCTCCAGACATGGGCTCTGTGCACCCTTGAGGGAACGTGGACAGGCAGCAGCAGCCTGGTGGCTCTTCCAGGCCTGCAGCGAGCTGTCCCTGCCGGTCTCCCAAGGCCACGCGGCAGCCGGCAGGAGGGCCGTCCGCACGCGAGCCGCTGTGGCGATCGCCGTGAAGCTCAGGGTGACTTGTGCCGGGACGGCTGACGCAGCCTCGGGAAGAGACTGTGCTGTCTGCATACTGATTCCGAATCTAAGAGGGAGAAAAACTGGGAATTAGCGTTTGGAGGGCTCCAGCCCCACGCCGGAGGAAGCTTGAAGAAATCCGGATCCGGTCTGGTTCCTGGTGGGAAAGGACAAGCCGCTCTAGACTCCGACGTCCGGGAAGCCGCATCCTCAAAACACGACCTTCTTTTCCGTGATCATGCCTGGCTCTGTCCCAGGGGACCCCGGAAGCCCAGTTTGTCGGCAAACCAAGTCCGGCTTTCAGTACACTCGGCCGCGCTCTTCAAGCAGCAAGAGCGACCGGTCACGCGGCTTCCTCCTCATCTGCTTTGCTGGAACTTTCCGTCAAGAATCTCACGTTGCACGTGGAGAAGCCTCCGGAGGCCGGGAAGCCCAGCCAGGCCTCGCCTGGTTGGGTCCTGCTCCGGGAGGCATCCGTCTTGGCCTCACGCAAATACATAAATTGTCACAAGGAATGAGAACGCTTCCTGAGAGTCTCTGAATTCTGGACGGATCGGGTAGGGAGAAAAATAAATGTTTTGACCTTTTTTTAAAAGATTTGCTTTGCCAAGTTGTCATAAGCTACAGGCAGCCACAGAGAGGGGTGGGGGGAGCCAGGCCCCATGAACCTGGGAACGAAACGCCGAGGGACAGGGACGTGGAAGCGAGACCCTCCAGCTCTAATCGCCGTCCCCGGCTCATCTAGCCTCCCGCACTCCGCTCTCGCTTGGCTTGGTCTGGTTCTCCTCCAGGGCAGAGAGGAGCGGAGTGCGGCCTCCTTGTGCAGCTCACAGGACAGAGAACCGCCTGCCTGCCAGGGAGTTGGGCGTCCTTCGAACCCCTTCATCGAAAGCACAGGCGTAGACCTCAGCCCAGCACAGGCCCTGTCCGGTGAGGATGGTGGAGTCCTCCAGTGGCCAGCACAGCAGCCTGCCCCCTCTCCTTCCACCCTCTGCCCCCTCCTCAGGCACAGCACCTTGTTGGGAAGATGTCCACAACTACATAGGCCCGAGGCTGGGTTGGCCCAAGACTCCGTGCCATCAGGAAGGTGAGCACACGTCTGGGGTTGGGACTTTTGGAAAAGCTGGCGTGTCCCTGATGAAGGGAGGCAGACTCTCCTGCTTCTGTCTTTTGTCCTCCAAGGCTCCCCCTTCCTCCAGCCCAAAATGCGACTGAAGTCCGGGGCTACTGCAGCCATTTTGTGTCTAAGAGGCTGAGAGTGGGTCCCTGATGTCATTGTGGCATTCCCATACGAGCCCTGGCAGCAAACCTCTGGATTTATGTTGTGTGACAAGAGAGAGAATCTGAATTTGGGGAGGTCACTGCACTTAGGTTTCTGAGACATAGAGCTGGGTGCCGTCCATCTGGACCCCCACCTCACCGAACCTGGAAGGAAGGGATGCATTTACTCACACCTTAGTCTGTGCCTGATGGAGCCTCAGAAATGATGGCTAAGACTAAACCATCCCTCTGGTCAGTTATGAGGGCAGGTTCTTTTCATGGACAGATGGAGGAGACAGCTAGACTGGCTGTGGGTGGCGACCTTCACAGGCACCAAATGCCCTGCATGGAAACAGCAGACTGTGTTTGACCTGGGTGTCCACAAGAAATGTCAGTATGCCGAGCACGGAGCGGGGTGCCGTCCCCACATGGGCACTGGGGGAGGCCATTGAAAGGGGTCCCTGGGCCTGGCCAGAGCCTCCTAATCAGAATCCCTGGGGGGTGGAGCAGACTCTGCATTTTTCATAGTCTCCCCCTTCTGCAGGGGAGTCCTACACCCTCTGTAGCCTAAGAGCCCACGACCCGGTCCAGTCTCATTTCACCTTGAGAAGAGGAGGGCCAGACCTCGCCGAGGTGTCACACGGCCAGTGCCCAGCCCAGGGCGGCTCCCGGAAATGCAGGGAAGGGGCTGCTCAGCGGCTCTTCCTCCCCGCCCAAGGACACCCAGCGCAACTTAGAGCGGAACCGGCATTAACTGGCTGGAGGAAAAGGTGCTGCCCTCCAGGTTCTTGGCACCCTGCAGCCGGAGACAGCTCGGCGTGCGCACGACCGTCTTCCCTCCAGGGAAGGGCACGGCTGGCCCCCGGCCCTCCCCAACGAACCGTCCTGTGTGGGGGTGGGCGTGTGCACAGCCTCTCCCCACGAGCGGACGCTGAAGGCCGTAAGGACTCAGGACATACTGTACGGAGCGGGTAGCGATATCAACGCTGGGGACATTGCTGCGTCTCTTCTGGGGCTCAGCCTTGAGCTGGAGATCTCCTCATCTGGAAGTCACAGGAGGGCTCCATGGGGCCAGGCCAGCGGGCAGGTGAACCCCGAGGCTCTCCCTTCCCCAGGAGGGGCGCTGGCCGTGGTGCTGACACCCTCCTGCGCCTGCGTCCACTCTTCTCCCGGCCTCGGGGTCACCTTCACCTGTCCCTCTATGAGAAGGGCACGGGCTGCAAGGGTGAGCCCCAACGGCCAGGCGCCACAGAGCCCACGGAGAGCCCTGGGTGTCTCTGGCCTGAATCCGTCCCCGACACCTGGCAGACCCCGCCTTGCATGAGGCCTGGTGATGGCCTCAGCGGGCAGCCTACCACGGAGTCAGAGTCTCTGTGACGGGTGTCATGCAGAGGAAAGAGACACTGGTTCCAGCCCGGGATGACAGATGCCCTGGTGACATGGGGGCTTCAGGTGGAAGAGGAGGGGAGACGGCCAGCCGGGAAGCAGGACGGCACAAGCAGACTGTGGGGTGTGGGGGCGGTGAGGGGCCCACAGGCAGGGTGAGACTCCGCGGGTCTCCCCTAACTGGTCACAGCACGGATCACCCCGCAGCCCCAGCTCCAGCCGTGTCCTCTCCGGTGAGCTGCGCAGCCCCGTGCAGGTGGCTCTGTTTTACAGAACAGCTTTGGCTGACGAGCCTGGGCCACTGTGCGCTTTGCATCGGAGGCCACTTTGTCTAAGTCCCAGTCTCGAGCAGGGGCCTGATGTGCTCAGATCTGAGTCTGGAGTGGTCCTGAGCATAAAGGATGGGGGGGGGCGGGTGTGGCCGGAGAGGTGAGGGGGGCCGTGGAGGGCTGCACGGAGGACTCGGGAAGGCAGGCCGTCAGGTCCAACGGACGAACAAGGTGCACGCACCCACCTTCACTGTCTGCTCCGTCATGGAGGCGGGCGCCGTGGGGGCTGGCAGGAGCTCCCCCAGCCACGGCACGGGAAAGGGGTTCTGCTCTGAGCCAAGCCACAGTCCCGGGAGGGTGTCATGCTGGGGGTTCTAGTGTGCGTGTGACCACACTTCCAGGAATGGTCCCCAAAACCCAGACTGAGAGCAGACTGCCGCTTCTGGTGGGCTCTGCCATCAAAGAACATGAAGTGTCCTGGGTTTTATGGGCGACCTGATTTGTTAATTTAACAAGCATTGAGTGCCCCATCTGGCCCTCAGTCGGGGTCCCTGCCCTCCAGGGGTTCATGGCTCCGGGAGCAGGGTGCTGGGAAGGGGGCATAGGTGGTGTCCAGATGCCAGTGTGTGCGGGTCTCCACCTGCCAGGTACCACCAGGAGGTCACTTCCTGGGTTCCTGTGAGTGGTCAGGCCATGTGAGCGCTTCTGGCCAAGGCGCTCTGAGCAGGAGGGAGTGTGGCATTCAATCACAGGGGCAGGGCCGCCAGGACCAGAGCTGCCCACAGGGCTGCCCTGTGGTGACCTGAACAGAGAGGGCAGAGCCCTCGGCTGACCCCCGGTGCCCGTGTGTGGAAAGGGCTAAGACCTTGCCGCCTCTGTCCGGACTGATTTGGGCACTGAGACGTAGTCGGTCGGTAATCCCAGACTGCAGATCAAGATGTGTGTTTTCCCGAAGAGATTCTGGGAGTCGGTTTTGGGGACCCAGGTCCTGTCACCTGTGGGAACATCAGGAAGGGGCTGAGGGGGCCGATGAGGTGGGCGAGGGGCAGGGTACCCGGCCCTAACGTAGGGCGGGTGAGGGGCCGTGATGGGGCCTCTCCAGGAGCTTGACAACAGCTCTGCCAAGTCAGGGACACAGGGACAAAAGTAAGGACAAAGGCCAAGTGTTCCAAAAGGCGAGACAAGGAGGCGAGAGCCTCCCGCAGGGGCCACCCTCGCCCCTGGCGCTCCTGGTAGAAAAGTCATAAAGGGTCGTCTTAAAGGGGACCTGGCTCCCGAGGACTTCTCCCAGAGGTGTGCGTGTGCGTGTGCGTGTGCGGCCCTGCAGAAAGAGGCAACGGTCGGGGCCGGGGAAGGAGAGGGAGGCCATGGGGACAGAGACGCAGCAGGAGACCCCCTACGGGAGAGTCCCCCACAGGCTCCCAGACACGCCACGTGTGGGCGCGCGGGCTCTGAGCACTTGCTGGTCGGGAGACTGGAGCCCCTTCCTCCATGGCAACCCTGAGGGTGGGCAACCAGGAGCGGGGGCGGGGGGCAAGGTGGGTGTGCGGCGGGGGAGAAGGCCATGTGGCCTGGCAGCCCTCCCGCTGGAGCAGGGGACACAGGGGATGGTCCATGCAGCGCGTCAGCGTCTCTTGACCTGGAACAGACCTTCTTTCTGAACTGAGGCTGTGTCTTTGCGCCACGCTGAGTGTCATAGGTCTGGGAGTCAGGGAAGCCTGCCTGGAAGAGGAGGTGTGTCCGTTAGCAGCCGGCCTCTCTTCACTGACGGGCTACCTCAGGGCCTGGGGAGACAGTGCAGGCTCAGAGCAAAGTGGGAAAGAGGGGTTGGCAGAGGGCAGGTGCTGGGGTCTCAGAGAGGCAGGAGTGGGCTGTAGGCACCGCCCTGGGGGTTGAACCCTCCATCCTCTTGGCAAGAAGCCTTGTGCCTTTGCTCCCCACTGGAACTCACTTCTCGTCTGTGAGGCCGCCGCAGGTTGCCAGGGAGGAAGCAGAGCTCGCCCGCACGGCAAGCGTGCGTTTGGGTGTGGGCTTGCGGTGGGGCTCTGTGAACGAGTGCCCTCACCCTCCCACCAAGGCCTGCCCTCCCGCGGCAGCCTAGGGATGGGGTGCGTCACCCCTCGGCCTGCCGTAGGGGCAGTGGGGAAGGGGCGGGGGTGAGCAGGGTCCTGGCATCCTGGAGGTGACAGGCCGGGCTCTGCGGTCCATGGCCGGTCCGTGCGGACGGGGCGCCACGCACAGGCCACACGTGGGCCTGTTCGGGATGTGACGGGACGCCTGAGAGCAGGGGCTCAGCACCTGCGCCCTCGCTCCTCCTGCTGCCCTGCCTCAGTCCCCTGCCCTGGCCCCTGTGCGTGGGCCCCCTTGCGTGATTCGGTACCAGGCCCGAGGCGCAGTGAGCAGGGGCATGCTGGCCGGAGCAAGGCCAGGCTGACCAGACCTGGTGGCTCTCACACAGCCGGAGGGCCAGCTGGTGTGGGACCCTTGGGAACCAGAGGAGAGGGTCGGGCACAGGCCTAACTCACAGCCGCAGCGGGCACATGGGCACAGCTGGCTGCGGAGGGTAGGGTGCACAGCACAGCCCCTCGCAGACAGAGTCAGCTTCTCCTCCTCCCTGGCTACAAGATGGGGAGGCGTCTGCCCCATGAATGTCGCCGAGGAAGCGCCGTGGGCTGGGGTAAGGAAGCCCGGGCGTCTGGTTGCCATGGCTTTTCTGCCAGCGCCCGTGCCCATCCGTTGGCAGAAGTGGGTCGCTGTAAAATAATGAGTCAGAGCCAAGCGTGTGCCCTGCCGCTGGCGTGATCTCACCCCTTGACGGCTCCTGAGCTGCCCTAAGGAGCTTGCCAGCCTCACGAGGTGTCCCCCACTGCAAGTCCCCTCCGGGTGCCTGTGGACCTCCATGCTCCCAGGCCTGCTTGCGGTCCCCACTGGGGAGGTCTGGGCCCCGGCCACACGCCGTCCGGCAGGTCCTTCCGGGAGCCTGGACTTGGTGCTCTAAGAAGGACCAGGGAGGCCGGGCTGCTGCCGGCGGGGGCAGCTCTGTCCAGTCTGTAAAGGCCTCCCTGCAGGATTTTTATTTGTCTGGGAACAGGGGGCCCAGCAGGGTCTTCTGCTTGCCACCTGCACCCCGCCTGGGGTTCCCCAGAGCCAGATAGAGGTATTTTCACAGCGGCCACCTGTTCTAGGCACGGAGGAGGGCGAGACAGGCAGACAGACACGGCGCCGCCCTTGGAAGGGGGGTGGG
This sequence comes from Mustela lutreola, assembly GCF_030435805.1. Taxonomy (NCBI): domain Eukaryota; kingdom Metazoa; phylum Chordata; class Mammalia; order Carnivora; family Mustelidae; genus Mustela; species Mustela lutreola. The sequence goes on from NC_081301.1 coordinate 2,115,443, forward strand.
GTGAAGCGATTGCAGGTGCAGGGGGACCCGAAACTGGGAAGGAGCGAAGACGCATGGCGATGGGCTGGTCTGTCCAAGATATGCCTGTTCAGAGCCTGTCACTGTGACCTTCTTTGGAAAGAGTCTTTGTAGATGTAATTAAGTTAAGGATCATGAGATGCGATCGTCCTTGGTATTGAATCCAAGGGCAAGTGTCCTTAAAAGAGAGGAGCCTAAGCAAGGACAGGGTGATGCTCAGTGACGCTGCCCCAAACCCAGGGACGCTGGGGGCTCCACGAGCCAGGAGAGGCAGGAGAGACCCTCCCCTGGAGCCCGTGCCCCACCTGGATCTCAGACTCTGGCCTCCGGGCTGGGGTGGGGGGCACGTTCCCGGGGTTGTAGACCTCCAGGGTGTGCTGGCTGGTTGGGGTGTCCCCACAGCACTAATCCACACTGGCCAGAATGTGCTGGCCTGAGAGCAGCAAGAAGGACCCCCAGCTGGGAAGGATTTGGGCAGAGGAAAGTGAGGTCTGCCCTCTGGCCGAGTGGGGGCAGGGGCTCCGGAAGGAAGCCCGCGGTGGGGTCCGGGGGGCCACTGCATGACATCACGGGCCAGATCAGGACGGGGGGGCACCGGCTGTGAGCAAGGCCCATGCAGACTCTCTGTCGAGAAGCTCAGTATACAGTGGGGGCAGGGGCGTGGGGAGTAGAACAACCAACAGGACGGGTGTCGGGGGGGGGACCAGGCAGGACGCTGAGGAGGCCGTGTGGGAGTGGGCTTCGGGGGTGCAGTCCCCCAGGACGCGGCACTGGGCTGAGGTCTAATGACGGGAGATAGGCCTTGGAGACTTGGGGAGGGCGTTCAGGCAGACGAGCTACTCCCCCCAACCCCGAGGCAAGAAGGAGCTGTGCGGGACAGAGCCAGCGGGGGGAGCGGGCAGGGAGGGGCTCTAGGGAAGCTGATGGCCAAGCTCGGCGGGAGCAAGAACATGCGGCCTCGTGTCCAGTGTCCAGGGATGGCTCGCGGAGGCTGGACCGTGGAGCAGCGGCGTGGGCTGGGGACGGGCAGGGCATCAGCTCGGGCCCAGAGGCCAAGGTGGTTCCTGTGAAGACGGAGGAACCTGCGTGGTCTGGGGGGTGGACGCGCAAGGGAGGGCCTCCGGCACGTCCTGGGGTTGTCTGAGCTGCTGGAGGAATGGGGTGGCAGGGGGTGAACAGGAGGGTATGGGGGCTCTGGGAGTGACGGGGACACACTGGGTGGACATTTCCACATAGACGTCGACGGGGGAGTTTGAAGCGAGGAGGAGAGGCCGGGGGGGGACGGGCCCTCAGAGACCTCCGCATGCCCCTGCCTGGAAGGACTGAGCTCAGAGTGGGTGCACAGCGGGTGCTGGCCAGCGGCCAGCGAACCTGCAGAATCCGCCCTGGCAGGGGTGGAGGCAGGGCTGGGGGTGGTGGGGGCCGCTCGAGGGATGGGCCTTCTCCGGAGGAGTTTCCAGGGAGCACAGACGCCTCCTGCAGCGGCCGTGGTTCGCGGAGCATGTCAGCAGGTCACCGCCCCCGTCTGCGTCTGCGGACACACCCTCCGGGCCCGTCTGGAGCCTGGGGACCCGACGTCGACGAGTCTCACTGCCAACCGTCCAGGCCTTGGCAACCCTCGTCCCCCCAGAGACAGGGAGTTGCATCAGCCTGGGGCCTACCTCACTCCTGTGGCTCTGGCCCGAGGCCCCCGTGCAACCATCCCCTGCTGATGCTGACTGCCGCCCCCCTGCTCCCCAAACCCTGGGAGCCGGGGAGGTCGGACTTCTCGTGCATGATTTCGGGAGCCAAGGGGCCGGTGAACACATACGGGTCCTGAGAACCTTCGGAGGAGCACAGGAGCTCTCAGGACAACACCTGGCACCCCTCTCAGGGCTCCCGGTCCTGGGCAGGGCAGGGGATGTTGGGGGACACGGTTCTGGGTGAACTCTTCTCCCGGCGTGCTCACTGTGCCCGCTGGGCAGCTCCCCCTCCTCCCTGGGCTGTGGGTCTCCTGGTTCCTTCACCTGGACGGGCCCCTGGAGGCTTCTGCAGGGGCTTGGCTGTGGCTTCTGTGGAGCAGGAAACCCCCCCCCCCCCCAGCTGGTGGGTCCTGGAGACAACAGAGGCTTTGTTGGACGTGCCCGCTGGGCCAAATGCTCCGGCTCTCAGCTCTGGGGCAGACAGCAGGGGCTGGGGCTCCTGTACTACCCGGCCCGCCTACCTGCTCCCAGCACACTCGCTCTCAGGAAAGCGTGCCAGACTGGTTCTTGCACCTGCCTGTGACATCAGCAGGGGGTCCTGGGACCCATACCCCTTCCCCAAACCGAACCAGAGCTGGGAGTCCCACGGCCACCCTCCAGACTCCCCACGACTCTCCGGAGGGGCAGGCGCAGCGTGACTCACGGGCAGACACCTGGGATTTCTAGAATCCTGCTCTCCCTGGGGGGGTCGTGCTCCGGCCCGTCCTGGGCCCCACCAAGCCTGCACCCACCCTGGAGCGTCCTGCCACCAGGACTGCCGTGGGCTGAGCGGCAGCAGGTTTTTTCCACTGCTCCTCCGGTCCCTGACACTAACTTAATTAGCTTCTGTTTTCCAAACAGGCGACGTGACTCAGCACTTGCGCACGCTCGCGCCGTCTAAATCTGTCCCTAGGCCCCAGGTGTCTCTTCGTCACCTGAGATCACAGGGTTAGAGCCCCAGAGTGGAGGGTGATTTCCAGCAGCATCCTGGGAGGACCAGGCCGGGCCCCGCAGACAGCCCTTGCTCCTGCCCAGCTCCCCACGGGGCCACGGCCACAAAGGGCCCAGGTTCTTTCCCTAGGTTTGTCCTTCCCCGGGGGGCAGGAGTCAGGGGGGCACGCTCAATCCCCAGGAGTTGCTGGGGGTTAAAATCAAGGTCACCATCCACACTGTTGCTCTGCAGGCATCGGGACCCGAAAGACCTGCCGAGCTCTGCTTCGGCTGCTTGGGGTGAAGCGCGGCAGAGGGGGACGGGGTATGGGGTGGCTTTGGCAGAGAGCGGTCAGGGGTCCGGGCCGCAGGCCGGGGCGCCCCCCCACAGCCTCAGGTCCGCGGCTCCCTCTCCCTTCCCCCCGCTCTTCTCCCTCTGCCCTGCCCCCTTCCTCTCCCCCTCCCCTCCCGATCGGCCTCCCTCAGTGCCAGACCACACGTGGAGGCCTGACCTGTGGTGAGGGCTTGGACGTGGCCCCCGCCTTCGTGGCTGTTAACAGGACGCCAGGCAGTGAACCAGCCTCCCGACAGCTGCTGTGATGGGGGGGGAGGACCTCCGTCCAGCCACCCACCGTCCCTCACTCTCGCCCCAGCCCGGTCCTGAGGGTGACATTCACGACGCTTGTCCGGATGGTCATGGACACCCCAACAGCCAGACCCGAGCCTGGTGCCCCCGACGCACCCCTTTCTCTGCGCAGTAAGAGCACTTGCTCTGCTCCCACCTGTCGGCGCGGCCGCGGGGTCTGCGGCAGTAGAGTGGGCAGCGGTGGGGGCGGCGGGGTGGGGGAGACCCGGGCCGCCCCGAGGGCCCCGCGTGAGCTTCCCGGGGCTGCTCTAACAGACCGCACAGGTGCGCCCGCTCACACTAACACCCCCTCTAAGTCCGAGCGCCACGGAGTCAGGGATGGGGGGCCCTGTTCCGACTCCCCTCTGACGCCTGCCTCTGTCCTGTGAGGACCGCAGGACGGTGCTGGGCTCGCACTGCCGGGAGCATCCCTCATCTCAGGGTCTAGCACCTCGAGGCTCCCTCTTGACCGGGGGCCCATGGGTCCTGTGTCTCAGGTTAGGACACAGGCCTCTCGGGGGCTGGGACCCTGTCCGCCGTGGAGTCCCCAGCTCCTCTCCCAGGGGTGTTCCAGCCGGACCCTTGTTATTGCTGGGAGCCCGACAGCAGCGCCCCCCGGCCCCACCTAACCCGCCTGGCTGAGGCTCCAAGGGGGCCTGGTCCTCATTAAGGCCCGAACCACAGGCCGCTGCCATCAGATAAGCTGGGGGCCTGGCGCTCCTTCATTACTGGTTGCAAAACATAATTACGGATTTGGAATAAATTACATGTTAACACGGATGATCACTCCTTGCTTCTCCTGCCATCATCAAGCAACTAAATAACACGGCCAGATGCTCCAGAACAGGCGACCCATGTCAGCGCCCGCCCCCCCGCCCCGAGCCCAGATGGAGTCACCAATCAGATGCTGACGGGCGAGCGCCAGCTCCTCGCCGTCCTCCCGGGATCGGGGCACCCCGGGCTGCCCCTCGGCCCTCCTGCTGATGCTTCCCATGGGGGGCTTCTGCTGGGGCTCTGACACCTTGCCAGCTGCGGCCGCGCCCTGCTGCTCCCCCCCCCGGCACGCCTCCCTGGCCCCCAGTGTGACTTCCTGAGGAAACACACTTGCTGTTTTCTGGAGACACAGAAGCAGGATCCCACTCTTTTGGGAGCACGCGGCCCCTGGTGAAGCCCCCTCCCCACCTTCTTGGTCCATCCAGCCTCAGAGGGAAGACCCTCCTTCTGGTCTCTTGTGTGGTCTCCAAGAGCCACGCGATTTCCATCCTCTGGGTGGAAACTGGAACGGTGGCCTCAGGCGGTTTGCGTCACAGGGAAGCTCCATCAGCTCTGGACCCATCTTCTTCAAAACCCAGCGTGGCCTGTTCCCTGCTCTGAGCCCTCCGTGGCCGCCCGCTGCCCTCCGTGGCTCAGAGCCCTCTGTGGCCGCCCGCTGCCTGCTCTGGGTCCAGCAGCCTCGCAGCTGGGCACCTCAGATGGGATCAGAAGTGCCCCCATGTGCTCTTCTGCAAATGGGGACACAGAACCCCCCACCACAGCACGGTGACAACCACAAGCCCGGAAGGGCACAGCCAGCATCCGGGGAAGTCCCCATAGGCAGCGTCCATCACAGACCCGGCCCCTCAGTGAGCCAGCTTGGTCCTGAACAGGACCCACTTGCTCTCTGCAAGGACCTCGCTTAGATGTGTCCACATGTGGGTGCTGACTGGAGCCAGTCACCCAACCACCCTGTCCCTGACAGATGACAGGAGGAAGGGGGTGCCTGCCACGGCCACACTGCTGTCAGGTCCTGTCCCCCATGATGCTGTCAGCGTGAAGGTGACCTGTGCTGGCTCTGCTGGACAGGTTATGTCCCGTCCTCATGGCTGAGCATTGGGGACATAAGGATGGGGGCTCAGGGAGGTTGAGTCACCTGCCCGAGGTCACCCAGTGTGGCACCCCTGGCTCCTGTGGAGCTGGGCCCAAGAGGTCCGAGGAGGTGAGGTTTTTATTTTAACCGCTGTGGCAAGGTCTGGTCCCCTTCTCCCACTCCGGTCTGCGTCCACGGCCACTCACCCTGTCAGGAAGATCACGGACCGCCCACCCATCACACCGGGGGCCAGACACCCCGCAGCCACCCGTGAGGCTCTCTTTCTAAACCCCCTGAGCAGCAAAGGCTGTCCCTGGGAGTGAGAAGCCTCCAGGCAGCAGGTGGCCATGACTGAGCTCGGGAAGATCCACCCCAGGCCCCACAGTCTCCCCCGCAGATGTGAGCGTCTTCCCAGGACTGAGGCCGGCTGGGACAAGGGCCGCGCCACCCTCCGCCCTGGCAGGTGCCTTTTAGAAATCCTGTCTCCCAGGGCCACATTCTGTGCCCTGGGGCAGCCTCGGGGACATGCTGACTGACACCTCTCCCAGTTTCGAAGTAGACCATTTGACATCCAGCCAGAGAGCCCGGGCCCCCTCTGCAGCCCGTCTCCCTGATTTATAAAGTCAGCCCTTCCCGAAGCTCCAGAAGCGCCGCGGCCGGTGCTTTATGTGGCTCTTTTAGACGCACAATGCATTTTACGACTTAAGAAAGCGACAGGAAAGTGCCGGCTTTTCCCTGCGCAGGAAATCGACACGCCCAGCATCTCCAATCAATGAAACAATATTTTGCTGACTTTGAGATGTCATCTCGGGGGTGGGCTGGGCTGCGGGAGCCGGGTGGGGCATCTGGAGCTGGCTGCTGATGTATGGAAAACCGATGTGGTGCTGTGCTCAGACAGACGGCTCGGGTGGGGCGGAGCGCTGGGGGCCGCCTGGGGAAGTCACCCTGCCCCGGCCGGCAACCACTCTCCCTGTGGCCTGCAGACCGCCCAGGAATGAGGCCCAGAGAGCAGAGGTCATGGGGGGACGCAGGGGGACCGGGAGGGAACAGAGGTCCCTCGATCTAGCTCCGCTCTTCACCCAGGGGGCACATCTCCTGGGCACCCCACTAGTGATTTCCTCCCCTCTGCTTGCATACTGCCCATCCTGGGGAGCTCACCCCCAAGGGAAACGCTCTTCTGGCATCCACTGAAACCGCCCCCTGACTCTCCCCTTGGTGGTTCCACCCATTAAGGCCGCGAGTGTCTAGCTCTTCCTCCAGAAGTGAGGCCACACCTGACACTAAACGGGGGCCAGCCCCGGAGACACCGGGCTTGGCCACTGCTCCCAGCTACCTAGGTGCCTGCGTGTTTCTCCTGGCCCCAGCCCTCTGCCTCCCTCATCACACCCGGTGCCGACCCTCGTCCCCTACGGGAGCTCACTAACCCCACTGGGGAGCACCTGCGTTCAGGGTCTGCCTCCCACAAACGCTTCCCTCCACCCTCCTGCTAGGAGAGCTGGTATCCCCAGGGCTGGGACTTTGCTCCCCGAGCCCCCCTAGAGCGGGCCCTTTCTCCATGTGGTCAAACTCTGTCTTCTCTCCTCTCTCTGAAGCCCCAGCTCCCTCCCCGTGGCACCTGCGGGGGCCTGCTGGGCACGGTCCTGCCCCATCGGCCCCCCTGGCTCCATCAACTTGCATTCCGCCCACCAGGACCACCCAGGCAGCGGGTCGTGCCCTTGACCTGGTCAGCCCGGGCATCTCTTCCACTCAAATCGTCACTCCGGCCTCCAGAGTTTTAACACCTCAGCTGGGGCCACATTCTCACAATGGAACACCGCCACCCCACCTGACCGCACGGTGTCTGGGAGCCGTCCTGACCACCCAACTGCCCCTCACTCTGTGCCGTCCTGCTGGCCTTCTCACTGCTCTTGGCTGGCCTGGCACCCAAGTGGCTAACCCCACGGTCTCTCTGCTTGCCGGAGGCTGCGTGGAGACAGAAGAGCATCCTCGGGAGGAAGCTACCCTGGGGACGGTTCTCCTGCAGCTGCCCACTCCCTGATGGCCCCCAGCATGCTCCAGCACCCCCACCGGAGCAGACCTGCCCCTGGTCCCATGCCTCTCCCCAGCGGTGCCCCCTTTCCCAACAGAGCTTCTTGAAGAGGCAAAGCTCCAGGCACCTGCTGTGCTCCCGCATCCCACCTTCTCCCGGACCTCCCGACCATGCGCCTGTCCTTCCCTCCCGCCGTCCAGGCTCCGGCCACACCAGCCAGCCCCTCTTCCTCACACACGACCGGTGCATCTGCCCTGGGGACTTGGATCCTGCTGAATGAACTCTGCCTCCCGTGCCTCCCTGACCCCTCGCCACTCCCGTCTCAGTGGCCGACAGGCTTTCTGGTTTCTAGCTGCCCCCCACCCACGTGGGAGGCCTGCAGAGGAGTATCCTCCCTGCCTCTCACCGAAGCATTCCCAGTGCCCGAGACAGCACCCGGCACCCGCAGGTGCTGCGGAGATACTGGGTGAGTGAACGGGTGAACGGCTCTTCGGTTAACCGAGCTCAGAAGCTCAGATGTCCAAACCAGCCAGTGCATCAAAGCAGCCCCAGGGAAATTGAGCCCTTTGGTCATTTACAAGCTGAGCTCCCTCATCTTTGCGTAGACACCTGGGCTTATGGGTCTCTGTGTCCCCGTGGCTGCAGGGCCTTCCGCATAGCCCGTGGCCACAGGGGAACCCCGGAACGGCAGACTGGAAGAGACATAGACCTTCGCGCATCGAGGTCCAGCAGCTCAGAAGGGGAGGTGAGTGGTAGAGAGCCGTAGCCTGGCCCATGCTCAGCAAACCTGCCGCTCCAGCTCCAGGGGCACTTGCATCTCTCCCTGCTCACACTGTGTGTCCACCAGGAGTCCTGGAGAGACACTCCCAGGCAACCTTGATGGGAAACGTCATTGTCCACGTCCCCAGGGCCACCAGCCCCAGTGTCCCAGTGCCTTGTCTAGCCATCAGGGAATGTTCTAGATGCCTGGAGCCTCTGCGTGGTTTGTATGTTATCTGATGGTCTGAATACCCACACAACGGCTCTGCACCTACTTTCCCACCGGAAGGTCCCGTCTCAGGGCCAAAAAGCCTTCACAGCTAAGCTTTAAGGAGCGGCGTGACCAGAACAGACCCAGAACCAGCAGAGCCCAGTTTGGGATAATTTCACAAGAAGGGGGATCACACAGTTCCAAGCAGACATCGTGCACCCGGCTTGAGCGATTGGCTTCCCATGGCCAGGGCCAGACATGCCGGTGGGGGTCACGGCTCAGGGCCATGGTCTGGAGCCAGGGTGGGACCGATAGGAGGGGCTCCCGTGGAGGCAGCTGGAAACAGAACAAGGGCACCCGCAGCGGTGTGCCGCAGACGAGCGAGCGCATGCGGGGGCAGGCGTGCGGCCCAGGCCCGGCAGCCAGTGTGTCCCAAGGGCCCGCGCCCCGCCCAGGAGCGCATGGCAGGGAGCGGCGGATGCGGGCAAAAATCCTGGAAAAGACGGCGGAACAGCGTCGGGGGCGGGGGAGGCTGTTTGGAGAAACACAATTTATGGTATTGTTCTCGAAACAACTGGTGGCGTCTAATCAAATAATGTTTCTGTAACTCACCGCTAATTTGTTCTCACGATCAACCTCACGAATTCTTTCGCGTAGGATCTATTTTCTGACTCCGTCTCTGTGCACCTTCTCTCTCAATTCTGCCTTTCGTTCCGGCGGCTCTGAATAATTCACACACTCCAAATTGCTTCTAGCTCCTTCCGCCTAGACGTGGGAGCCGGAGGCTGTGCTGTCAGGCACGCCGGGGGTGGGGGCAGGGGAGCCCGGGCCTCCTCTTGCCCCCGCTGGTGGGGGGCCTGCACGATTCTGGAGCTCAGCGAAGGCGCAGGGGGCGGGCAGGGCCGGCCTCCGCCCCCACAGGGACGTGAGCTCGAGGGCCCTCCTTGTCCTTTCGGTGTCAGGGCCTGACTCTCAGTTTCGAGCAGCAGACAGGCCAAGTGCAGACGCCCCCCCACGGCCGGAAGAGCCGGGCCAGGTCCTGCTGGTCGGCGGCTAGCTCCCAGGGCTGGCCCCGCGACACCTCCAAGGAGGTCCAGAAAGGTTTGCTCCATTGGAATGGCGCATGGACGGCGGTCAGAGTCCGCCTTGCATTTCAAAGGCCCCGGTGCAGCCTGGGCCGGCCTCCCTCCTCCGCGCTCTCATGGGACTAAGCGCCCGCTGTCATTCACTTATTCGGGAAACTTACTGAGCTCCTACCGTGCGTGGACGTGGAGCTGGGTCCTGGGGACGCGGGGACTCACAGACAGGAGGGCAGACGTGCTCCGCAGGGTCGAGTCACCTGCCGGTGGAGAAGAAGTCAGCCCTGTGGACATTGGGGCGGGGGAGGGGACGGGAATGTGCCGGGCAGAGAGAGCCATCTGCGCAAGGGCACCGGGTCCTGCCATGTGACGGCGGAGATGAGCAGCTACAGATCCGATGTTTGTGGTTTCCTTGAGACTGTGTGGCCTTGGGGCTCCAAGAGCGGACTGTGACTCTGGCTACCAGTCTGTGGTGAGTGGGGCTGCCCGGGCAGTGCAGCAAGGTGGTGGGCATGGCCAACCTGCCCCCGAGGCCTGCTGGAGGTCACGGATGGCTCCGGTCCAAGCGTCCCAGCCCACGCGGTGGAACGGCCACCAAGATGAATGCATAATGGACTCAAGGGGCTCACCCAGAGCCCAGCACGCTGAGTCAGGCTTCAGGAGCTAGCCCGGCTGGTGCGGGTGACTCACGGCCCAGCCTCCTCATCCAGAGACCCCAGCCTCTGTGCTGTGCAAGGGTGAGCTCAGGTGCTCAGGTTGGTCTCTTTCTGCAGCTCCAGAAGCTGCCCCACTGGGGGTCAGTTGAGGAGCCAGCACTGGGGCTGGGGTCTGAGCAGGTGACACCGGCCTCCAGCGCTCACCGGCTCCTGCTCCGTGGGGCTAGACGTCCTTCAGCTTCCGTGAAAACACCTGCTGCGGGGGGAGGGAGTGAGAACAGGGTGATTCTTACCAGAAAATCACCTTTCAGACTTCCCCGAGGCTGTATTTATGGAATCATCAATGGTTTGAAGACGCTGCTTAAATTTTTCTATTTTTTTCTTGCCTTTTTATGGGCAAAAGGAGCTACTACTTTTGTAACCAAGAAGCGGAGGCTGATGACCAGCTTCTGGAGCTCTCTGTGCCATCAGCTGGGGTGCCATGGGCTGGGGTGCCATGGGCAGCCGTGCTATGGGGTGGGGTGCCACAGGTGAGCTGCCAGCACAGAGCTTGGGCCCCAGGCAGCACACCCCGTCCGTCTGTCCTCTGTCATTTCCACAGCGCCACAATGCATGGGCCAGGCTGGGGACTGTGGGCTGCAGGAGACCCATAACTGAACGTCTCCTTTCTGGGCCCTTCCCTGGTGAGCGTCAGGTCCTCCGATGACTCTGTGCGGCCACTGTTTCTCTTCTTGATGATGGCCTGTCACAGCCAACTTAACAGGGACAACGGGTGCCAGCCTAAGCCAGACCGGCAGCCGGGAATGGATAGCCACGCCGGTCCTGCTAACGAAGGGCAGCAGCAGCGGTGGGGCCCGGTGGGGAGCTGGGCTGGACCCGGGCACCTCTGCGTCCCTGTGCCTCGGGATGGCCTGGCCGCGGAGGGGTGAGCACCAACTGGCCAGCAAGGTCCTCACAGCAGCAGCGGCTAGAGGGAGGGAGAGGGGACATTCCCCCGGATGACACAGAATTCGATAAGCAAAATGAAACAATGAAGCGCGAGCAGGAAGAACATTACTCCTGGCGACCTGATTCTCGGGCCTGTCGAGGGAGGGAAGAAGATCAATAAGGAAATTACTGTGTTTCAGACTCAGCTGCTGGAGCCTCCTGTGAGGCCACAGATCCCCGCCAGGCCTGGCTCCGGAAGGAAGAACGCGGCGCGGGGTGGGGGCGTCGGCAACCCCACAAGTCCAGCCGGTCAGGGGACAGCGGCACGACACCCACTTCTGCAAACAGCTCCGCGCTCGGCGGGAGCCCATCTCGGCTTGGCCGCTGGGGAGCGGCGGTGACGGGTTCAGGCATTAACTAGTCTCTCTGGGCCTCGCTGCCTTTACCTGCGGAGTGAGGACGGCCTACCGAGCCGGGGGGGGGGCCCCCCGTAGGGTCACCCGCCAGCGCACAGGCTCGCCGAGTGGGAAAGCGAGGTGAGAGGGTCAAGGGCTCCGGCCTGAAGGTCACGCGGGACCTAACTGCAGAGCAGCCTCCCCAGAAAGCGAGGGTTGGAACCCCGACATCTCTGACTCCCAGGGCTGCCCCCAACCCCGGCTGGGCGCGGAGGCCGCAGAGCCACGGCTGCCTCCTGAGAAGAGGGACCGTCTGCCAGCATCAGAGGGGACACCCCCAGCACCCCTCCCACGAGACCCGTGTCAGGCGAGGACGCGGAGGGCCCGATCCTAGCGGAGGCAGAGTGGAGCCCCTCCCTCGCCGTGATGGGGCAGGGGGGCTTGGAAGGCCAGGCGGGGGTGGGGTGGGGTGGAGGAAGTCTTTTGGGTGGAAGTCTCCCCGCGAAGTGCGCGGGGCCAACCCCACTTTGCCATGGTGAACCCTGGTCCTGGGAAGGGCGGGGGAGGGGCGGAGGAGGGACCTGCCACTGCTCCAAGCCGGGAGTGTGCGCGTGTGAATGTGTGTGCGTGTGAGTGCGCGTGTGCACGCGCGTGTGAGAATGTGTGCGTGTGCACTGTATGTGTTCACGTGTGCATGCGTGCATGTGTGTGCGCTGCGTGAATGTGTGTGAGCATGTGTGTGTGAACGTGTGTGCGCGGCTGTGTGCGTGTGTGTGCATGTGTGTGTGAGCATGTGTGCACACGTGCACCGAGGAAGGGGTGCAGAGGAAGGGGGTGCCCCCCTCCCCGCCCCCACCAGCCTCCCCCAGCAGGGGTAGAGCGGAAACAGACCCCAGCCTCTGGGCCTCTGGGCTCCCCTCCTTCTGTTCCGCGTCCAGCAGCAGTGACTCAGAGGCACCCAGGGCGGGAGGCCCGGCCCGGATCCTCGCCAGGCACACCGCTCTGGCACCTTCGGCTGCCCGCCGTGTGACGAATGAGCCGCGGGATCCTCAGCAGCCGGAGGACGCGTGGTGTGCGCCCGTGCGCCAGCCAAGGGCAGGAGGAGCAGAGCACGCGGCCCGGAGGCCCCAGGTTCAGGGCCAGCCTGCCCTTCGGCAGCGGGTTCTGGCTGCTGCTTCCTTCGGCCGCATCGGCCTCTGTGAAATGGAGGCAACGCCACAGCTTGGAGGATGCGGGACTTGCCCACGAGCCGCCAGAAGACGGGTTCTCGCCTTGCTCTCAGAGTCCCGGCCCCATCTCTGTGTTCAGACGCTTCATTTAGAATAGCAAATCATCGCTTCTGAGACATAATCACCCCGAAACCACTTTAATCCTGGTAGATCCAACGGAACTAGTGAGGCAGAAATCCCACCCAGACGGAGGAACTGGCCCCAGCTAGGTGTCCCCGCACACGAGCCTCTCCGAGACCCCGTCAAAAAGCCATGGCGCACGTGCCTACGTCCAAGAAGTCACGGATATTCACCTACCGTGAAACCCCCCCACCCCCAAGCTCTGTAAGCGAACCTTTGCTTGGCGTAGGACTTCCAGTGACAGCATCCAATAAGGCTCAGTCAGGGAGAATCCCAGGAAGAGACCCAAGTGCGTGGGACACTCAGCGTAGGATTCAAGGGGTGATATTGGGACCGCGGGTCTGTTGGAAAAAGATAAAGCGGGACGCGTGGGTCGTGCTCCAGGAAGCTCCAGCACCGAGGGTCTCAGGGTAAGGGGTTACCACACTGCAGTGCCAGGAAGCAAGGCGTGGCTTGTGCCCCCAGGGTCACCTTCAGGAAGAGCCGCTACATGAGGACGGCAAGGTGCCGGGTCATACACACGTGGGGTGTCTTTTTTCTAAGAAGAGTGGGGTGCAACCACCAGCCAATGCCTCTCCTGGCTATTGGCTTCAAAGGACTCCATATGTCACTCACATAGCCTGTGAAAACAATGTCTAACAATGGATTTCTCAAAGCAAAATCTTGCTACAGGAGACCCCTTGGGAACTACTCAGGAAACCGAAACAGAGTGTTCTCTCCAGATAGTCTCCTCAGTACTGCAGGACGGAGCCACCAAGGACGGGACATCATATCTGACGGCGAGCAGGTCCGCCGTGACCGCGTCACAGAGAGAAGGTTCTGCTCAGCATCAGACAGACCGTCCAGCTCCCAGGTTCCTCGTTCCTTGTGGCATGGAATGTTCCACGGCCACTTGCTCCTGGTCACACCTCCGTGGGAGGTGCCACGTCCACACATGTGGCTGGGCAAGGAGACGACCCACATCCCGCTCCAGCCTCAAGGTAACTGCCCCCGGGGGGCTCATTCCCGCACGAGCACGAGGAACCGCTTGCCGTCCTTGGCTCAGTCCTGCCCACACGTCCACTCACCGCCCCCAGCGGCCTGCAAAGGCCCGGAGCTTCCGGACGCTTCTCCATCGGCCTGCAGCGTCGTGTGGGTGTGGACGCTATGTCATGGGTTGGAAGCTCAACTGCCCGGGAGATGGTTGGGCCTCTGGAGCCCGAGTTCCCTGATCTGGGGACAGGGACTGGTGCCTCTTCTACAGGGTGCTGTGAAGTCAGAGGGGCACGTGGGGGCCGGACGGGCGCTCCGTGGGCACCTAATGTGGCCTTGGCTCAAACGACCACTTGTAACCGTCAGATGGAATTCAGTTAAAGGTTCCAATAAAGCAACGATCCCCGCTGTCTCTGTGCTCAGCGCCTGGCAGCCACCACTGCCTCCCATTTCGGGCCCGGCTCACAGAGGCAGCCGGCACCGGCCCGCGACCCCGCGCTTCCCAGGAGCCCGAGCGGCCCGCCGAGACCACAGCAGCTGCCCCCCTCCAGCAGGCCCTCGAGGGCGTGGGCAGGGAGAAGGGCTCCTCACGGGGCCTTGTGTGAGGGCCGTGCGGGCACCGGGGGTCTGAAGGAGCCACAGCATGGTCTGCGGGCACTGGCACGCGGAGTCAACTGTCTCAGACTTCCTTCCAGACGGCGCTTTCAGGAATGGGGCAGGCCCCAGGCCGGCCGCGCTCGGGATTGAGTGCGTCATGCCCTGCCCTCCGAGTCCCCCCTCCCCAAAGAACCATGGGTTTGATTCCAGGCCAGACTTTTAATAAAGAAAATTCATCCGCAGATGTTGTGCCGTCAGCCGATATATTCAGTTATTGGGATCTGGGAGATTTTTCCTCTCCGGACGGACCATTTCTCTTGTGTATTGAATATCCTGGAGGCGTATTTTCCCCAGCAAATTCTCGGTCCGAGACAGCAAATCCATTCTGCACCTCTCGGGCCATTGCTTTGTTTCTGGAACTCGGAACAGGTGTCTCTCTGTATGTTTGCTCTTCCCTGCGCCATTCAGGAGGACGAGGAGGTGGTCGGCCCGTCTCGGCAGCTGCGGTCACCGGGCAGCCCCGGCCTGGTGCGCTTGGCCGGGTCCCCGTCACCCCGGGAGCAGCCAGGGGCCTTGTGGACTGAACTGTGGCTTTACTGAGACTCGGGGCTTTTATCCCAATAGCCGGCTCCCATCTCACAGGGGGAGGACCTTGGGTGCCTCACTCTGAGAAAATCTGGAAGAATGCAGAAGTGGGAACCCGTCTCCCCCTTCTACAATCTTTACTTGCGAGCTCTGCTGGCCGAGGAGGAAGAGCCGTCTTGCTCACGGGGGACGTCCGGTGAACGAGGCTCTAATGCAAGCCCAGGCCTCCCCCTGCCTGCCCCTCCTCTGCTGCATTGTGGGTGGGGGTATCCCTGAGCTCCCGGCAGAAACACACTAACAGGCCCAGGCCCAGTGACAAGAAAGCAGGAAAGCATTTGGTGGGGGGGAGGGTTTGGACCCACTTCCTCATGGAAGGTCACAGCCTGTGAGTTGGCCCAGGTCCTGAGATTCTCTGTGTCCCAGGCCTGGGGACCCGGGTGAGGTCCCAGAGAGGGCCCGACGCTGACCTCTGGGACCCAGCAAAGCCCCCCTGAGCCAGCCCGCCAGGGAGAGCCTGCTTTACCTCCGAGGACCCATCCTCCATAGGTGGCCCCGCCCTGTCTCCGGAGGGCGCCTGTGCCCGGCCCCAACCAGAGGAGCTCTTGGAGGAGACGCCCAGAGCGGAGTGTGGTGGGGTTCCAGAGCTGCAGCCTCGGTTCGGACCCACCCCGAGGGGCGGCAGAGCCCAGGCTGGTCCTCCGGCTCCCAGGGGGGACAGGGTTGGGGACCGGCGGCAATCCCTCCAGGACACCCCGCAGGGCACACCCAGAGGGCTCTGCCAGGCCCCCTCACCTTTAACACCTCCGAAATGACGAGCGAACTAGAGACATCTCCTAATATCTTTATTGTTCCTTCGATAACTGGACGGTACAAAGCTCGTTTCAACTTCAGACTGAACTCCCCACGCACTGTTGTCCTCGGGATCGTTCCTTTCCCGGCGGAAACAGAGTTCCCCTCCGTAAGCCCTTCCTATCCGCAGTTACGATATTTAGATAATTTAACAAGAAGAGATTAATTCCTCTAGGATCAACAGGAACTTGATCACCTCTTTCTAAGGGTGAACACTGAATTTTTTTTTTTTTTTCTTTTTAGGAACAAAAACCATCCACTTATTAAACCCAAACTACAGCACGGCATTTACGACACTCGTTGCAGGAACTGAACACACAGAGCTACCACCTCAAGGAGACGACAGACAGACGCGGCACAAGAGATCTACAGGGGGGACGCGAGCTCGAACAAGTGGGCGCTGCGGCTGTCCACGCCACGCCCGGGGCCGCCGGCGGCAGGCGGTGCGCACGGGCCCGTGGGGGCGCGGGGCCTCGGGGCAGCTCGGCGGAGACACAACAGGCGGTCCAGAGACGGCAGCTGCGATGGGTTGAGTTCCAGTCGCCGACGGCGGCCCCCGCGGACGCCGAGCGCGGCCGGCCGCGGGCCCTCGACGAGACACGGCAGGCACACCCACCGGAGCCCAGCGCGATCTAGGGGGAGTGTCCATGCGACCTAACAGTGGTTGTCCTCAGGGCGAGAACTGGCCAACAGTCGTTGCCTTACTTCTGTAGGTAATTTGACCAGAAAGGGGGGCCAGGCGGGAGGGGGTGGGGCGACGGGGCAGGGGCGGGGACCGGGACCGGATCCCTGGATGCAGTTCCAGCTGCAAAGACGGGGGTGGGGGTGGGGGCGGGGGCGGGGGCATCTTCTCTTCCCAAGCGCATCGCCCTCTCGCTCCGACCGGAGGCACCGGGAGGCGACGCCCCCGCGCAGCGCCGGGGCCCACGCTGCTGCTGACGTTGCGAAATTAGTATTATTAGTGTCGTTAGGTTATGTCGGCAGCTGTCCCACAGGAAGGTCCGTGTGGGGGAGGCCACGGCCCCCCGGGCTTTCCGGGCGGAGACAACTACAACTCGTCGGACCGGATGACGTGAAAGAGGGTGACGTTGTAGAGAATCTGGTGGCCGTTGTTCCAAGCGTACAGGGCGCGGTCCTTGGGGTTGTAGTCCAGCATGGAGATGTGGGAGTACTTGTTCTGGAAGGGGATGTCGATGTACTCGTAGGTCGAGGCGTTGGTCTGGTAGGCGTAGTGGACCTTGGTGCCCCCCGAGTAGCCGTTGGTGACGTAGAGGGTCCCGCAGATGATGAAGGCCTCGCCGGCGCTGCGCTTGGGGTAGCTCGTGTTCCAGGTCTGCAGCACCTGCAAGGACACGGGGTCCAGCTTGCTGATCACGATGTTGCCGGCGTTCTGGTTGGTGGCGTAGACGGCCCACAGCCCGTTCTCGTCCACCATGAGGTCGATGTCTGAGTGGCCGCCCCAGGCGTAGTGGTACATGTTGTTGTAGCCGGCATAGTCCAGGCTCCGCGTCTTCAGGATCATCTCCGTCTTCAGGTCGAACCGGATGACGATGTGGCTCTGGAACTTGTTGAAGTAGATGGAGCCGTTGTAGACCACCTGCCCCGTGCCGGACCAGGGGTGCGGGAGGCGGTGGGACGTGAAATTGTCCGTGGTCATGAAGTCGGTCATGGACTTGTACTCGCGGACGAAGCGGTTGTTATGGTAACCGTCCATGTACCAAACCTGCGGGGCCGGGGCAGAGAGAGAGACAGCGCACCCGTTAGCGGCTCTGGGGCCGGGGCAGAGAGAGCGCACCCGTTAGCGGCTCTAGGGGCCGGGCTGTGCCCCCCTGCGGAGCCTCGCCGCTCAGGCTCAGAGTCTCGTTGACTGGGCAGCAGCCGGGACCTTGAGAAGGACCCGAGAGAAGCAGGGAGGGGAGTGAAGACCGGGCGATGTCCTGTCCCTCCCCCAAACCCACAGGTACTCCTCAGAGGGGACAGGGCCATCCCTGCGGGGAAAGAAGAGTCTGTGAGGACAAAGCATGGGAAGGCACACTCTGGGCAGGACATCTGGGGACAGGTGCCACCAAGCCTGGGCTGTGGCCACCCCACAAGTCAGGGAAGTGGGCGGCAACAGAACCTTCCCAGCCCCCTCTGCTCGGGCTGCGTCCAGACTGTGGCTCCCTGCGTTGTCCCTGGCAGGGTCCGCAGCAGGTGCTCCTACTTTGGGGGAAGGAAGGAACCCCATCAGTGTATGAACCCCCAAGCCAGCAAGACAGCGCCAGACAAGGGGAAACTGGGGATGTGGAGATCCATCGTCAATGGTGCCAGGAAGGGTGACCTCCTGCACCCCAGGGGGCTGTTGGGCATCAGGCCTCTTGTCCCACCAGCGGCCTGGTGGGGCGTCCTGTCTGCCAGGCAGGAAGGCGTGCGGGACGATACATGTGGGATCACGGTCCCCGCAACCCCCGAACTTCTTCTCCAAGAAGAATGAAGCCTTCGTGCAAGGCCCCAAGGGTCACAGAGGGCCACAAGCCACCAAGAGAACAGACCCAGGGGTGGCCCACGTTTGGGGTCAAAGAGGAAGAGTTTTCTGATGATCGCTTAAATGCCAGTTGGCTCCAAAACCGTCTAGACTTGGTACAAAATGCTTTAGTCATTTTCAACCAATATGGGAGCAAAATTAGGAAGCAATGCCGTTCCTCAGAGGCAGATCTGCTGGGCTAACGCCATCCCCAGAGCATCTGTCCGGCAATAAGACAGCTGCTTTATCCATCAAGGCTCTGCCGGCTGCAGGGGAGATTAAGGAAGCGCAGCTTTCAGACACAGCATCACACATGCGTGAAAAATTAAGAAAAAAAAAAAAATCCTAACCTTGTTCCTGAGGCATCTATCTGGATGCTTGGAGACAGATGCGCTTTTTCTTTAATGAGTTTTTCTTTTTTTGAAAACTGGGTCTCGTTTGAGGCTTTTATTACCCTCAGGCCCCAGAGCCCGGCCCACGGTGATGCGGGTCTCCGATTAGAACGGGAGAGTGCTGGGCTGCCAGGGGTTCTGGGTGCCATGGTCACGCTGCCGAGGACTGGCCCTCCTGCCTGCGCCTGGCTCTCTCCCGAGACGGGGCGCTCACTGCTTCTTCCAAGACCCGGCCCAAACAACATGCCCCACTTGGAACCGTCTGCCGACCCCTGCCTATGGGAGCTGCCTCTCTCCCGCTCAGCATGGAGAGCACCCCTGAACGTGTGCCAACGTCTCCTCCCTCACGAGTGGACCTGTGGCACGGGGGACCTCCAGGGTCCGGTGCCTCCCTCTCGTGGGCAGAAATGGGTGACATGGGCACCAAATTGCTCGGGATTTGTAAACCGCCTCTTCTTCCCGGATTTGTAAACCGCCTCTTCTTCCCGGAAACTAGCGAATCGGACCCAGGGCACGCTTCGGGAAAGCGCAGTTTAGGCCGGTAGGGAAAGCCGGCACAAGACCCTATATGTCTACTGACCAGCTCTGGGCCCGTGACTGCAAGACCCCCAACGAGCCCCTCTACCGAAGAACACACTGCACTGCAGCTCTGAGGGGCCGGAGAAAAGTCACCCCTTCCCTCACTGTGGCAGCCCCTCCGGGTTCACCATGATCTCTGGATCGGAAAACCTCTCCTGCCCCACCCCTTCGAGTCCCGAGGCTCACACAGAATCCCATCGCCCCCAGGAAGCCTCCTCCGATTCTCTGGCTTCACCCAGAACCCCCATATCTGAACTTCTAGAACCTGGAACCTGGCTGCCCCCTGAGCCCCCAGCTGCCCCCCGAGCCCAGAACAGTCGCATGGGACTCCAGGGACAGAGCCAGGCACGCGTGCTGGTGAAAGCAGGTGACGCCAATGTGTAGGTGAGGCTGGGCCCTCTGGCTGGGAGCCTGCACGTCTTGCTGTGGCCTGTGCCCCCTTACCCTTGGTTATGCCTTCAGCTCTCTATCGGCCTCCGGGGCTGGTGCCACCTGATAGAACCTTCCAGAACTGTGATCCAGACCATCGCTGTTCTGTAAACCTGACTCCCCAGTCCCAGGCTCTTCCCGGCAGCATCCGGCGGCCTCTGCACCTGGCAGGCCAAGTCCCTGGCTCTCAGGCACCTGTGGTCCGGCCTCCCTGTGCCCCACACCTGCTGCTCCCACTGCGGTGCCCCCGGACCACGGATCAAGTTCATCTCTTAGAAGATGTTGCTTACACCCCCTCTACCCCCAGGCAGGGAGGCCTCAATTTTGTAGGGGGTGGCTCCCAAAAGACATGTCCACATCCGGGACCCTGTAACTCTGACCTTATTTGGAAAAGAGAACTTTGCAGATGTCATTAAGGATCCCAAGATGGATTAGGGTAGGTGCTTAAATCCAGTGGGTGGAGTCTTGAGGGGAGGAGAGATGTAGACACAGAGGAGCGGATGCCCACTGGCCTGGGACGTCTACGGCCGAAGCCAGCGAACAGGAGGGAAGGTGTCGTGGACTCCAGACAGAGTCAGGGAGAGGGTCTCCTGGGGGGCAGGGGGGCACAGTCTACCATCAGGGGTGAGAGCGTCAGAAGCATGCGGGCTAGTCACCACCGAGGGAAGGCAGCTCTGGGCACAGAAGAACACCGCAGAGCCCAGCGTAGGGCCTGGCACACAGCTGGAGATCAATAAAAGAGTCACAGAAGGAAAGGCACAAGACGTCCTGAGCTAACCCTGTTCTAGCAGCTCAGTGCGAAGGTGTCGGGTCGCTGTGAGCTGTGCCCACTCCTCTGGAGCCCCCGCCACGGGCCCCCCACCAGGGACCCCCTGTGCAGCGTTCCCTGCACCCCCCTCACCCCCGCCAACCTCTGGCCACGTGTCTCTGACCACACCGCCATGGCAGTCTGCCCCGAAGCTGACATGGATTGTTTCCCTTTGGAACAAGTTACTGGTGTCCTGCATGTGTGACCACACTGGGAGGGAGAATGAGAAAGAGCAAAACAAAACATCTGTCCTTCAGATGAATGGCAGGGCAGGGATGTGTCACTCAGCACGCCGGGAGTTGGGGGTGGCTGTGCTGAGCGCACGGCTTGGAATGGCCCCAGCCACACAGGTGTGCGGCAGAGCTGCCCAGCGTCCCCACCAGCAGGCTCCGCTCCCCCCTTCCCCTTGCCAGCAGCTCCCCACGGAAGCCTCCTCCTGCTGCCCCTCTCCGCATGCTCTGCCCATCCCCGGGGCCTCCCTTTCTGGACGGCGATCTGGTCACCAAGCAGAAAACAGGTGTCGAGTTATCAAGAGCACCCCCCACCCCTCGACAGCTTTGCGAACAGACAGCTTCCCTGTTTGGGGCACACAGCCCGGCTTCCCGGAGCCCCGATACCTGGGACCTGAGAAAGGGTCTTCCGAGAGCACTGCTTACAACAAAGGAAAGGGTGTCACAGTGGGGCCGGAGGCACGCGTGGGCACAAACCCCCAGACCCAGGGGTGTGGGGCGTGTGCGGTGGGCAGGCGGACGGCAGGGGGCGGGGAGGGACGGGGCAGTCTCCGGGCAACTGCTGTAGACGCTTCTTAGTGAAACCGCTGACCGCCCTTTCCCAAGACCGTGGGCACAAGACTAGACCGGGGTTTTCTCACCAAATAGCAGGGGTAACGGCAACCTCCACACCGGCAGGTCGCGAGGGGGTCACTGGACGCCCAGCCGGACCGGCAGGCAGAGCGGTGCGCCGAGGGCCGGGAATGTGACTAACGGATCGCCGCGCACAGAAGGGCTCCGCTGTGCCAGCGCGGGGCTGACCCTGGAGCCGCGCTGGGGCTCGCCACGGGGGATGTGGGCCAGAAGACCAATCGGGATTACAATTAGCCCCTTAGACTGTCAGAGAACTTGCAAGCAGCAGCTGACCATCCAGACTCAGGAATGAGAACAGAAACCGCCCCAAACACCTGTCCGCACTGGCATCCCGGGTCTGCAGTCCCCGACCGGCCCCTCCAGAGTCCCCTGCAGCAGAGGCTGGTGTGAGCTGCCCTAGGGGCGGGGATGGGAGGGTGGGTAGACAGGTGGCAGCCACCACGGGCCGGGCCGGCGGTCCCTGTTCCCCCCAACCTTCCCCAGCAGAAAGTGCGGGGCCACCTCACTTCCAAAATACAAGCTGCTGCTTCCTGCCACCTGCAGCTGTGGCAGTGGGGGAGGGGAGGGCGAGGCCAGAAATCTCCGGAGAGGAAGCGACCCTTCCCTTCCCAGTAAGAGTCCCCCAGACAAGGCCCAGCAGCCCCCCTCAATCCCGCCTGAAGGAAGAGCAGAGACTTTTTAAAAAAGTGATCAGTTTCTAACCGTCCTGTCAGCCGCCGAAAGCCGGGGGGTCAGTGGGAGACGCCCCAGACTTCTGGCTTGTTCTGTGCCCTGAGGCGTAGCCAGCAAGAGGTCACACGCCCAGGCCTCTCCCTCCTCCCCGACAGCCCTAGGCCAGTCTTCCTCTGGCAGAGGCTCTGAGGGCCACTGAACGGCCACGTCCAGGTGGCCCCGCGCTCAGCCGGCCAGGCTTCACCCCACACCCCCAAAGGGGCTCACAAGGCTCAACCCGGGCCCTGCCTTTCTCTCCTTTTCTGACTTTTTATCGGGGGGGAAACGAACACAATCTCTTCCCTAAATCAAAAAGGAACCTGCGTTTCCATCGGCCTTGACACAAATGAGATGCCACTGAAGTAGGAAAGGCCTGTCCGACCGGACGGTCCTCCTGGAGCAGGGCTGGGGTGGCTGGGGGCTCCCCTCCCCTAGAGCGGAGCCAGGGAGGGCTTGGCAGGGGTGCCCTGCTCTAACAATTGCCACCATTGTTCCCATATTGGGCCCCATCCCTGTGGTCTGTGACTTGGGGTTAGCACAGGGAGCTCAGCCAGGACGTGAGCCCCTCCCCAAAGCGGCCGGAGGTAGGGTGGGGAACAAACCTGTGGGGGTGCCCAGCTGGGCTCCCGCCACAGCCGTCGGGGCGGTTCTTGGCACAGGTGGGCACATGGGCATTGGCGTGAGGGCCAAACGTTCAGGAGATGGAGACCAGGCTCACTTGTCCCCCGAGTGACCGCAGCACCCTCGCACCCAGGCCCAGCAGAGGAAGCACTTACCCTGTTATCACCTTCTGGGGCCAGAGGATCCGTCATCCAGGACCCGAACCTTGAGCCCGAGGTCTTGACGGTCACGGGGTCACTGATGCCTGTCAGCTTGCCGCAGGCTGGAAGACAGTACACAGCGCAGAGGAGTGACTCCCTTGTCCCGAGCCCGACCACCCACTGCGGAGGACGCGGGGTCCCTCTGCCCGCCTCGGTCAGGGTGTCGGCTGCTCTTGCTTCTCTTCTCCCCGGTGACACCCCTAGCCCCAAAGTCCAGAGAAGCACCCCCGCCCCAAAGAGAGCCGCTGAGGCCAGGGTGGACGGGGAGAGGGAGGGGCAGCAGCCCCCCCACTGTCTCCCTCCCTCGGTCCCCAGGGGCTTGGGGCTGGAGGGGCCAGAGCAGGACATGGGGGTGACCAGCCTCGCCACGACATGGTTTTTTTCTTCCAGGCAGTGGGCACGGCAGCAGCTTGAGCCCTTAAGCCTCCGGGAAAGAGAACATCCCAAGCTCCATGTGTTAGGCTCCCCGCAGGGTCCCAAGACACCTCTTTGGGAAGAACCCACAGCTCCATGTCCCGGGGCCAGTTAGAACTGGACTAGGAGAAAGGCCCCTCTCCTTCCCTAGAGAGCCTGTGAGCATCTCCCGCAGGGGGCAAGGTCCCTTCTGCCTGGGAGGAGCCCTGAGGCAGGAGAGTGGAGACTCTGGAGGCACTGACAGAGCAGGGCAGCCGGACGGACCGGGCCTCAGAGGTGGCCTCGGTGCTGCCCGTCTCAGGGATGGAGGCCGGGGTGGTGCTGGGGGGTACTTAGAGCCACACCAGCACTCGGGGACAGCGGAGGCTGAGACCCAGCTCTCTCTGCAGTCCAGCGCCCTTCCCACAGCCCTGTGGGCCTGCCAGGCTGCACCTGCCGGCCCAGCAAAGACTCCACAACCACTTAGGTCTTCCAGAATAAATGAATCCCCGCCAGCCTGGAGTTCCCGAGCCCCAGAAGCTAGTCGGCAGGTAGACACGGCCCAGTCAGCAAGTTTCCAAGAAGATCCGGGGCTTTCAGAAGACTGACAGTGACTTAAGCCAGGGACACAGTTTAGCCGGGATAATCAGGATAAAAGTAGGGGGAGAGTGGGGCCCGGGCCAGGCCTCGGAAGCTGGTCTCTAAGAACTTAAAGCAGGGGTGTGTATGTGCGCTAACGCCATCACGCAGGACTGCAGAGACAGACCCCTGACCCCCCAGCCCAGTGCCGGGCGCCCCATCTCTGTGCTGGCAGAAGCGCAGAGGCTGTGAGGAGGGACGAGCCGCCTGCAGGCCGTTGGGGGGCGGGGTGGGCACCCAGGTCCCCGTCAGGTCAGCAGCACCACCCTCCTCACCGCAACCCGCTGCCTTGGGTCCACACCTACTTTCACCGGCCTATCCCTTCCCCTCTCCAAATTTCCTGTCTGTTCTGCTTTTAGGAGCAACCGTGGGCCCTCCCACGTAAACACTGTCCCCTCACAGCCCATGGCTTCCTGGCAGGAGTCATCGCTCGGGGGCTGGCGGCAGGTCTGCGGGTGGGCCTGGTCCCTGCTGAGAATCGCAGCAAGTTCGCTGGGCCCCGTGCACATGTCCCCATCTGTGGGAGGACAAGGGGCATGGAGGAAGGTCCAAAGTTCACCAGCGTCTACAGGAACTGGGAGAAAAAGGGGGTGCCCGAGGCCAGTGTCCTCCTGTACTCTCCTGGTTCCTATGACGCGGGGGCTCTGAGGGCTGGCTGTCCCCAAGGAGACAGCAGCCTTTCTGACCTGGGTGGGGATCGGGAGACGGTGACAAGGAACACGTCCAGCCACCAACAGCCTCCCCACCGTGGAGCCAGGGGACAGCGGTCCTGCCCGCAGCCTGGAAGGAGGAGCCATCGCCCTCAAGGGTGTCATGGCTCGGGGAGTCCGGTGGGCCCATGGGTTTCCCATCCGATAGCACACCGTGGGATCGGACACCGCGGGATCGGACACCGCACAGCGCTATACTGACTCACACCGAGGCTCCGGCCAAGCCCCCCGAGCTGGCTGACCTCCCCAAAGGAGACCAGCTGTCCGTCTTCCACATCACCCCCGGCGGGCGAACATGGCGGGCCAGCCTACCCCGGCAGCACGGAGGCCCGGCCCTTCTCGCCGCCACGCCTCTGCTCTGGCTGTCCCTCCCCCTGCACGTCCTCCGCCTGCCCTGCCCCCTGTCCTCTACGGCCCAAACCCACGCCTCGTCCTGAGACTCCGCCTTTGGAACCCTGCCCACCTCGTCCTCACCAACTCCTGCCAGTGACCCCATATGTCCTGGGGCCTCAGACCCGAGGGTCCAGGTCTGGTTGCCCCGGGCTGCAAGCTTGTTGCCCTCTCTTGCTGTTTCCCCAAGGCTCTGCCCAAGGCATTGTCCGTGAACTAGTGAGGGAATCATCTCTCAGTTCCTCAGAGGGAAAATGATTCATCTCTCAGAAAACCCTCACGGTGTCCTTCGCCACATGCCCCAGCAGAGGGGATGAGAGGTAAAGCAAGGTCCCCCTCCTCTGAGCGTGCGACAGAAGCCCAAAGGGCAGCTGTAGGGGCTGAAGCAGTTGGGAGCTTCTAGAAGGGCGCCTGGCGTGCATGTCGGGCTCAGGGGAGACAGCTGCCGTTCTCATGACTGTGAATTCAGATTAAGGATGGGGAGAAAAGTTGGGGTCGGGGCTGCCTCGGACCACCCAGTTGTGTCCTGCCCACGGTGGGCCTTCAGGGCTGGGGCAGAGCAGGGGAGCCAGCCACTGAAGGAAACAGGTTGCAGGTCGGGTCTGATCTGGAGGCAAACGCTTTGCAGTAGCACCAATACCTGCCGTCCCTGGGCTGAGGTCTGCTCTCCCTTCGCCAAGGTGCTCCCCGGCTCCGAGGGCTACCTGCAGCCTCCCCAGCCCCTTGGAGGGAGCCTGGAGATCATGGATCAGAGCGTGCAGAGAAGGGTCCAGCTGCCCGGGGAGCCCTGCTCTTCCAAATACTGGCTGCAGCCTCAGGTCTCCAGGGCCTCCCGGGCTGGAGGCTGCCCCCCCACCCCCCGCTTGAGTCAGGGAGTTATTTTTGGTTCTCTGTCCAGACTGGTTCTGCCAAGACCTCGGGAGCTGACAGGATCTAAAAAAGCCCCACGGCAGAGCCTCATGGAGGAGTCTTGGCACATTCAGTTCAGGAAAGTGTCCCTCTCTGTCACGCGGGCTCAGGATGTGCGTAAGGAGGGAAGGAGGTCCCTGCGCAGGTGCAGCTCAGAGGAGGCGGAGCTCCGGGGCCGGAGCGCCCTGCGGGGAGGGCCTGGCCGCCCTCGCCCTCCAGAGCTCAGGGGCAGAGCCCAGGACGGGTGTCAGGAGGGAGGGCGCCGTGCAAAGCCAGGGGCCTAGACAAAACAGTGCCCTGCGTGAAATCATTTGCCTCGTGCTATTGCTAGGGGTGCACTTCTGAACAACAGCTGGGACAGTCTCCACGGGGAGCCTGGAGCAGGCCCGGGGTGACATGCCCACCAAGATCCAGGCCAGAGGCCAGAGCGAGGGCCCGAGAGCCCCGCAGCAGGCAGGCTGGGCCCCCAGCTTTCGGGTTCCCTCAGCCCCAGCTTTCATCCCTCCTGGACTGGGAACTGTTTGCGGGGCTGGGAGCTGGGGAAGGCACATATCCTCGTAGGAGGGAGAACCTGAGGACAAAGCAGACCCCGAGCCTGGGAGTGGCACCCAGGGAGGGTCCCCCCGTCTCCCCTCCGCACATGGGCAGGGCAGGGGCAGGTGCCGGGAGACCTTTCCCCGGGGCACAATCCCCAGTACTTCCTGGGAGGCTCCAAACGGGAAGCCTGCCCTGCCAGCGTCCCACTGGGGCTCAGCTGTGGATTGGTTTCTTTGCTGTGGGGTCTCCTGCAGGCTGAGGTCTCCCTGGCTTATCTCTCCACCCCCCACTGACTGCAAAACCTGCTCACGTGACTTTCGGCCTCACCCTTGGCAGCAGCTCCCTCCCCCAGTCCCTCCAGGCTCCTGGGAGCAGACTGGGGCCAATCCCTCTGCCTTCCTGAGCCTGCCCCATCTCAAGGGCAAGAGAATGGAATGGAGGCTTCAGACTTGTCTCCCCCAGGAGAGAGAGCCAGGGATGTGGAGCCCAGGCAAAGCACCATGCCCTGACATCCCAAACTGGCAAAGATATCTACGCCTGACTGTTATCAACATGGACCCGGGGCTGGGGGACTGCTGACACTGAAGCCCACAGGCTTCATTCACATGTGTTCTTGGTGGAACAATCAGAGCCCCAGAGATTCTGATGCCAGGGCCCCGGGTGTCTGGGCACTTCCTTCCCCCTGGGGGAAGCCCTAAAACTCAGCTATTCCCCCTGCCCCCATTTTACAGAGTGGAAAATTGAGGCCTGAAGCTAACAGACCTACGAGATGCTCGGGATGTTGATGTATGAACAGCATTTTGCACTGGATCCTGAGTCTCTGGGCCTGCTGGTTTAGCTTCTGGGTCATCTGTCCCAGTGGAGAGGGGCCATGAAGTCTCCTGCCCCAGCCTGGTGGACCAGGTGGCTGGGCAGCTCTGGCGCTCCCCTGTCTGGGAACAAGGGGAGCTCAGGAGAGCGGTCAGAAGCCGCCTCTCTCGCAGAGATGCCCAGAGAGGCTGAGCCCCACCTCTGGTTTTAGAAACGGAGTTTCCGAATCCTTTCTGGCTGGGCCTCTGGGAAAAACATACAATCCCATCGAGACAGCAATCTTTACAAATAGAAACAGAAAACAAACGGAGGCTTGTTTTTGCTCTGTGTATGTACTGGGGTCAGGAATTACCAACCACGTCGACTTAAAAGAGAGGGTGGTCGCAAGAAGCCACCCAATTGAAAGCACGTTGGCGGAGGGGGCTGGAGTGTCTATACCGGGAGGAAATAACGGGGACTGACAGGGAGACGTCAGACCAAGGAGCCGAGGTGCCCAGGGGGCAGGGCAGGAGCTACTGAAAGGCTACACCCAGCGGGAGCCCCAAGCTCCCCGGCAGCTGTCAGGAACAGGGAGCCTCACAGTGCAGGAGATGCCTCCTTGGCTCTGTGGTCCCCAGAACCTCCAAGCAGGAAAGAGGCTGCTGAGATCATACTCATTAGTGAGGCTGAAATAAAGACCATCTCAAGCAGCTACGGGATAGGAATGCGGTCCTTAAATTACTGGGCTTGAATGGGAACCTAGGGAGAGGGCAGAGCCACTGTTCAAACTACCACCTACCTGTTGATCTGCCCCCACACCCACCCACCTATCTGTCCCTCCACCTGTCAACGTATCTGTCTGTCTGCCCACCTAGCTGCCTACCTAGCACTTACAACTCGCCTGCCCTACCCCCCACCCACTCTGCTGGGCAATGAGGTGTCCCTGGACTCACATGGTCATCCCAGGGCATGGGGACTCCTACACCTTCACTGTACAGATAAGCAAGTGGCTGCCCTTGAGACAGTCAGTGCCTGGGGACAGTCACACAGCCGCAGGTGATACCTAACTTACAGACCGAGGGCTCTCACCCTTTGGTGTTCATGGGAATCTCCTGGCTGTTGGTTAAATGCAGATCCCTGCCCCCCCACGCCCCCACCCCCCCACTGTAGACTCTGATTCAGTGGGTCTACCTCCAAGTCAAGGTGTTTCTGAAGAAAGAAACACAGAAGCAAGACAACATGGTTGCATTCTGATGGGAGAGAGCGGGGCCCCCGGGAGTCATCCTCTCTCTTTACTCCCAGATCGAACATCTCGGTGGCCCAAGGGTAACTGTGCGGAAGCCCCAAGATCCTAAGCTGGAAGGAAAATTCACGCAGCTTCTAAAAACAGACCAGGTGCTGATGGAAAGGCGGCTCTTCCCAAGAGGGGTGATGTCCCCCCCGGGAGAGGCCTGTGGCTTCTGGGTGTTTGTAACTTTCCACTCTGAATTTCCATTTTGCTCCTTGACCCCCCCTACAGGGAAAGCATGGAGGTCCCATCTCAGTTTCTCACTGACATATGCAGTCTGTATCCCAGGGAGGGCACAAAATAAACAATAACCACCACCCTCACCACCACCCGGCTCCTGGATTCTTCAGAGGCTGAGACCCCTGGTGGGGGCATTTGGAGGGTCTGGAGAGAGAGAGGCAGTCAGCGTAGGCTAATGCTGGGTAGAAATCCCAATCTGTGCCCAACGGAAGTGATTATATAACCCACAGTCATAAATACAGTTCTATAATCGTGAACACTCGAAACAGCCACACCGACCCCTACAGTGTCCGAACAGGAAATGCTGTGACTACCCCGCCCTGACCCTCCTGGGGCTGTCCCAGGTCTCCCTGCCCCTGACACACCAGGACTGGGGCATCACTGGAAAAATGCAGAAGACAATCCCTCATGGGACACAGCAAAGTGCCCATATTAAGCCAGATTAAACTCCCAACGCCTCTTGCCATCCTCCCTGGGCTGGGGAACTTTTGAGTGTTTGCCTTTGCTGGGAGGTCTAGAACAGCATCTGAAATAATCTGGGTGTACGGACCTGCTCCAACAGGGGGGCTGGCCGACTACTTCCTTGCCTTTTGGATGTTCTCTCCCTTTTGCCTCAAGGCATCAGGGATTTTTAAAAGTATTTGCTACTTTGGGATGTTGAAAGTTTATAAGAAGGTATTTGGGGTATGGGTGGGTAGGTGTGGGGAGGGAGTCAAGTTAGAATATCAGATAAAACCCAAGGAAAACTTCTTCATTAACCAGAATTACCCTAAAAATTACCCTATGGTACACTAAGTATACAGTATGAACACGAACAGCCTTGGTGTCAAACGCATAGCAGGAGAGAAGGGCCAGCTGATCTGCACACGAAGCCCAAGAATGAATTGGAAATTGGGAAACAGGCCAGAAGAGTGGGCTCAGATGCCAGTAAGTCACGATCTGTGACAGCAACCAACAGGGGAGTTGTAAGGTGAGTGGGAATTCAAGCAGAAGCCAGAATCCAGACAGGTCGCCCCATGGTGGGGGAACCCCCAGATCTGGTGCCCCCCCCCAAGGAAGCAACAACAGGGTTGAGGATCAAGTGAGCCCAGGGGCTCCCTCCATCCAGGCTGTTAGGAGGGACTGACGCCCTTTCTCACTGTGAATGGCAAGTCCTCTACGCTGGTGTGACTGAATTTTCTGTTTTCTTTTATTCAAACTACGCATGATTCGCTCTCTCAGGAGTTCTGTCAGCCCTTGTCCCCAGCCTGGAGAGAGTATGAGATGTATGCTTCCGGCCCTATTAAACTCATGTCCTAACTCACCCATCACACACAGACACACACACCCACTCACGTGTGCACGCACACACATACATTCTGCAGATGGCATGTGGCATCTAGTCCCTTTTCCGGATGTGTGACTTCATGGGGTCTGTGAGCCAGCCTTTGCACAGGGCTGGCCAGTGCCCTAGGGTGAGTGCCGCCTACCTGTGCTCCTAAACCGGAGCCCTACCCAGGAGCCCTAATCCGGCCAGGCCAGGCCTCCCTGAAGCCAGGTGGGCGCTGTCCGCTTCAGCACCACTCCCTAAGCCTGCGCGGGAGGTGGGCGGGGCAGCGCCACGCCCCTGGCAGCGCCCTCCCTGAGGCCAGGCGGGCGCTGTCCGCTTCAGCACCACTCCCTAAGCCTGTGCGTGAGCGGAGGTGGGCGGGGCAGCGCCACGCCCCTGGCAGCGCCCTCCCTGAGGCCAGGCGGGCGCTGTCCGCTTCAGCACCACTCCCTAAGCCTGTGCGTGAGCGGAGGTGGGCGGGGCAGCGCCACGCCCCTGGCAGCGCCCTCCCTGAGGCCAGGCGGGCGCTGTCCGCTTCAGCACCACTCCCTAAGCCTGTGCGTGAGCGGAGGTGGGCGGGGCAGCGCCACGCCCCCGCAGGGTTCTGGTCCTACCTAGTTTTTGCATGCATGCACGGAGCCTTTCTTCAAGATTGGACACTCTGCTCTGAAGTTCATCGTAGTCATAGGCGCCAATTTCCTCTTGCAGTTCGTTAAGCACTGACGTCAGATTCTGGACCTCCTCCTTAAATTGCAATACCAATTTGGCATCGGCCTTGTACTCTTCCAACACAGGTATCAAAGGCCTAAGTTCATCCATTTTCGCTTTTATCGCCTGCAAGGTTAAAATAAGCTGGGTTCAGTGCTCTGCGTGCAAAAACTTGCAACACCCTGCCTTGGCCTGGCTTCTCCCCGGGTGAGGGAGTCTGTGCACACTCCTGTTTCATTTATAGGTTTATGTATTCTGGCCCAAAAGAGTTAGAAGAGCATATTAAACAGTCTTCAGAACACCAACATATTTGGGAAAGGTCTTTATTGTCAGTTTAGAACGCAACATCTTAAGGTTACATGCTTTTAGTCACACACACAAAGTTTCTTTTTTTTTTTTTTTTCTTTTTCAAAAAATGCATTGACAAGGGTTCAAACTGTCCGTGGAATGCAGCTACAGTCGCATGCAAAAGAGGGTCCTGGTTGTGTTCAAGGTTCCTTAGTGTCATGGTGCTAAGTATTGGGAAATAATAGTAAAAATGCATGGTGCAAAAGCTCTCTGACCCTCTTTCATGGTTACATGGGAGTGGACTGCATCTTCAGTCACTGCAGCACTGAAAAAACGCTTTTAAGTTAGCCCTGCAAGCAAGAAAACGAAATACTGTTGAAGAGCTACCTCACTAGCCTGCCTTAAACAGACAGCCATCAATAGACAAATATTTTCACGGTCACTTAAAAAAAAAAACAAAAAAACAAAAAACCAAAACACACTCCATTGCTAGATTTAGTCCAAACCAACTGCTTTAACATTTATAGAGATTCTCTCACAATTCCTGGTGTAATTCTTAATGCAATTAAAGCATGGTCAAAGGCAAGGCATTGCTTTTCCTCCCCTGGGGCCATGTTGCCCCAAATTTTGGAACTGAGAGAGATGCCTGTGTGGACAGTGCTTGCAAAGACGAGCTAGCTCATGGCCACTAAAGACACCCCCATCTTCAAAGGAATCGGACTCTAGCATGGCACAGAGAGTGCTGGGCTTTCAGGGAGAGACACAAACTCTTTTTGGTCAGGCAGGTCAAAAATCTCTCTCTCCGAGATAATGCACCACGATGATGACATCAGAAGCAAGGACAACATAGTCCCTTGCCTCCACCATGAGCCACTGGCTCATTGCTCCTCGATAGGATCAGGCCTGCTATTATTTTATTCATAATATAGATTTATTACTTCGTTAGCCTGCCGTTTCGTCTGTATAATGTATCAGTTTTAAAAGTGGATTACTTCTTGCTTCATGCAGGGAGCACATCAAAGGAAAACATTAGCATAAAAAGGACTGGAAGACAGAGCATCAGCAATTTCTAGTCAAGCAGGGCTGTGTAATTTGACCTGTTCATTTATATCTGGGCTAGATTAGTAATTAACATGCACGTGTGCCTTAATTAAGGTGCATATAATTTTTCAATTTAATCATTTTGAAGCTGAGTAAACTTAAGGAATATATATGTATATATATACATATTTCTATATATGTATATATAATTTTAGGCCAAACTCTGGCTTTAATGTCCAGAGAGACCTGGAGAGAAAAAAAAAAAAAAAAAAGAAAAAACACTTACCAGGAAGTGAGAAAGATGTTGGTGTCTCTCTCTTTCCTCCCTACAAATCTACAGTGTGCCTTGTCATAGCTAAATTAGGTCAGATGTGAAAAACTGCCCCGAGTGATCCCTGCTCAGAAATGGCTCTAATCAATTAAGCTAATCCTTGGCTAATGTGATTTACCTACAGCAGCTGCCGGATGATGAGGACCAATCGTGTCCCTCCCCAGCTAATCTATGACCTGGCTTGCGAAGCCAGGTCCTGGGACCCCGGCCTGGGAAGCTCATGGGGGCTGAAAACTGCAGCTGTATCTTCCCATTTGACTGTGTCTTTCGCCAAAAGAGAGCGAGGGCCGGCTGCCTCTCCTTTTCCAAGGACAGCGGCGGCCATTTACAAGGCAAAGGCCCATGTCTGCTGGGCTCCTCCCCGGCCCCAAGTGTCTCTTTCTGGAGGGGAAGGGGGAAGCGCAAAGAGAAACCAAGCCCGGCCTCGACTCAGAGGAGGAGCAGCACACGTACCTTGAACTGCCTGGCCAGGTGTTGCTTATGGCTCTCCTCCACCTGCTTGAACTTGGACTCCAGTCCCTTCATTTGGTTCTCCATCTTCTCCACATACTGCAAGTCCCTCTGGGTCCGCCTGTCCAGGACCTCTATGGATTGAGACATGTTTTGCACCTGTCAAAAAGGCAACAGGTTCAGGGAAGGAGCTGCAGCGGGTGCCTGCCCGGCTTATTTGCCTCCTCATACACGACAGTGACCTTTCCCACGCAGCCGACACACTGGGAGCCAGAGGCGGCCCATGCATTATTTACTAGTTAATCACCAGCATCGGGGAGCGTTATGACCAAGAACTCCCCAAACAGAGCAAATTGGTTTAGGAAACGTTTCCTCTGCCATGTTCCGGAATGCGTTCTCTCCCAGCCAGGGATGCAAATCAGGGGTTCAGGAGCCTCAGGTCCTCCCTCAGCTCCCAGCTCCAGGCCTACGAGGCTTTGGGTGACTTTTCTTTTTTCCTTTCTTTTGTCAGTGGGGAAGAGACTGGGTCTCAGTCTCCTTATTCTGCAGGATAAAACCGGATAGGCAGGCTTAAACACCAGCCTGTCTGAACGGTGCTGTTGGGCTTCCCCCCGCCCCCGGCTGGAGACTCTCCATCCCCCTACATCTCATGGGGATCCTGCTGCGAAGGTGGGGGGCACGAGGGAGCCAAGCTACGAGGGAACTGCTCTTTCTGACTCTGTGTCATCTCGCGCACCATCTATCACCCCTCCCGGTGTCATGGGCAGATGACTGCTCTGCAAACACACGCATTCCATGCACAGAGTCAGGAATCAATCACCCGGCCCGTGAAGAATCTCTATTTCCCATCTTTGCAGACAGACATGAATTGAGTCTATCCTCAAGATGGAACTTTAATATTCAACAGGATTCCAGAGAGCTTAAAAGAAAAACAGTTTCGGTGCAACCACCTGCCAGGGCGTTTTATTTTTGGGGAAACTGGCTGGTGCTTCTGTGTACATGCATTGGGGGCAGTGGGGGGAGCAGATGGAGTTCAGGGTTGTGCAGTGGCGTTCGGGTCACTCTGGGAATCGAATCCAATCACCAGGGAGGAAGACACTTCACAACTACCGCAGATCTCCATTTCTGATTTCCTTGCTGCCTTTGAAAATCCCTTTTTAGGCACGGAATCGTTTGGGTATGACCCGTAGCTTGACTCGGTCAGTGAACAGATGACAGTGCGGTTTCTACCACTTCCGGTATAGCCTCCATCCCCGTAGATAAAGTAAGAGCACAAGCGAAATGCTTCTCGGTAGGAGAAAAACCGATATTACTCACTGCAGCATTTTTAAATGCCTGGGATTTTACGACTAGTTATTTAAAAGTAACACACAAATCCAGTTTAAAAATCCGGGTTTGTAAAATACCGGATGTGGGTGACTGGGATACCCTCTGACCCTTCCTGTGGGGAACTGGAAACATGTGCTCTCTTACCCTCTCCCTGCCCCCTCACCTGCTCAATTCTGTCTCACCCAATAACCACAGGACTTCTTGGAGAAGAGTTGTGAGTTTGGGTTTCCTTCATATTTTAAAGCCCAGCCCCAATACCACCTCCTCCAGGGAGGTTTCCAGGATGCGCCAGAGCCAGAAGCGGCTGCCTACTACTTGGAAACGGCACCACTTCATTGGCGCAGTGCCTGCCCAGCAGTAACCACACACACATCTGTCTCAACCAGCTGGCTGGATGGGAAACGCGGGGTGGGAGGGGCCTGGGGCTTTTTCACTCCCAGGACCGCAGCAACCCCCCCCCCACACCCCCACCCTATCCCTGAGCCTATTGCACCGAGGTCCTCCCGCAGCCACAATGCTGGGAGGAGGAACACAAATGGCCTCCCCAGCCGAGAGCCCTCTCCCTCCTGAGACACAGCGTTCCTGCTGTGTTGGCAAAACCGACAAGAGCGGGGGCTTCCGCGGGCTGAGCTGAAGCTGCTGGGTCGGCACCAGCTCCAGATTCTGCCCTCCGACAGGGGCCACACGCAGAGCAACGGGCTTCTCCTCTGCCAGACGAGGGATGCTTTTCACGGATTTTGAGTAAGATTAAATTTAAGATTGAGAAAGCCAATGTTAAAGATGCCAAACAACTCCACTGCCTTAAAACAAAACACAGACTCTCCTATGTCCGTCCCACCCGGAGTGAGGACCCCCTCTCGGGCCGGTCATAAAGCAACGACTGGTCCGAGGGGCACAACCACTCCCAGGTGGGCGTTCTCCCTCCAGAAGACCCGGTCTACGCCCCAGCCCCGGGGCCATCCGTCCTATTTCCAGCAGGCTGTGTCCCTCGAAGCCAACTGACGAGTTCAAGGTCACCCCGTCCCCCCCAGGCTGAGCCCATCCGCTCCCTGATTCGATCCGATTTTTACAACACCCTGGCAGGTGAGCGCGGTCTCGAGTCTCAGGCCACACAGAAGGAGACCGAGGCCCAGAGAAGTTAAGCAGCTTGTCTACCATCCCACAGCGGTCAGCAACGATCCAAAGCCTGGCCTGCCTCCAAAGCCCACACTTCCAAAGTCAGGGCTGACGGCTTTTTCAAAGAGAACGTAACCCGTGGCCCCAACACGCCTTTTCCGCTCGGCGGGTTGCCTGTGGGGCCGGCCACAGGTCGGCACTGGGGCCTCCGAGGGAACACACCACCAGAGCCACGCACTTCAGGCACAGGGAGACCCACCCCCCCCAAGGAAGGAGCAGCCCTGCCCCCAACTCCAGCACAATCTGAAACGCAGGAAGCCGTGAGGCCCTCTTTTACAACAAAAGGCTGCTGCCCTCTGAAAACACAGTGCCCACTGGGGTATAAAATAGGGCTTTAAATCTTTCAGCCCCGACGCGGTCGAGTATGGAGGCAGGAAGAAGGGCCCTAGGCCTGCACCCCCAGGGGCTCGAGAGCTTTCTGGAATCCAGAGGGCACCTCCCCCAAGAGCTCCGGGAGGCAGCCTGCCCCTCCCGCCCTCCCCCCTGCCCCCCTCCCAACTCCACCTCCTTCCTCTGCAATTCTGAATAATTAAAGGCCCAATTAGGCTTCGGTCTAGTTTAGTGTTAATGAACGTTTGCGGAATCTGCTAAATGTATTTTACTTTAATTCTTTCTAAACGACATACTGGGTGGGCTAGAGAGGGCGGAGCAAAGACTCCCCTCACCCGGGAGCGGGGGCCAGGCCGAGCCGGAGGCCTCCGTGCCCTTCTCCCCGCCCCCCACAACACCGTCCTGGGGACAGCGCCAAGCTGGGAGCCCCGAGAACCGCTAACCCGCGCCTTCCCTCTGCACTTGGGGAAACGGAGGCCGCGACAAGGACCTGCAGTTGTATGAGAGGCTGCGGCTGAGCTGGGCTCACACGGGGCGGTCCTGACGTCGCACCGTGTGCTGTGCTGTCCTCCCTCGGCTGCCAGGGCCACGACCTGCCCCAGCAAGGAGCACAGCATGGAGAGGGGAGGGGAGCGGCTTCCGCCCCACCCCTTTCTCCTCAACTGGCAAAGTCCTCTCTTACCGGTGTGTGTGTGTGTGTGTGTGTGTGTGTATGTGGGTGTGGGCATGTGTGGGGGGATGTGTGGTGGGTGTATGAGGCATGTGTGTGTATGTGTGTCGCATGTGTATGTGGGGTGCGTGTGTACCCGGTGTGGAGGTGTGGGTGGTGAGTACAAGGCATGTGCACGGGTGTGCGGTGTCCGTGTGCGTACATGGGCGGTGAAACCAGGTGAGAAATCTCACCAAGTTGACATGATTCTTGTGAAGGGTCTTGAAATGACGGATTTAAAATGTGTGCGGGACCCACACAGCGCTGCTGCCCGCGGCTGCCAAGGGGCGGACTCCGGGTGCACTTGTCCCCCTAGACCTGCAACTGGCAGATTCCACCTCCCGTGGGCAGCAAAAGAGCCCATCGGCTGAGACCCATGGGGCTCCTGGGTGCTCTGCCTGGTGGCTGCTCAGCCACAGCCCTGAGCCCTCTGGACTATAGGTCTCCATCTCGTTGGAAACGGTGGCCCCTGGGAGCCGCCTTCGTCCCCTCTCCCCATGCCCACGGGGCTCCTCCGCAGAGTGACCAGCAAGGTCGACTCATCTCCTCCTGCGCCTTCCGTGGGGCATGCGGGTGGTCTCCATCTACCCATTCATTCATCCACAGACATTCTGAGTCTGGACACGCCAAGAAAGAGGGCGGTCTTGAAGCTGGGACAGACCGTGCAGGCCAGCCCACCCTGGGTGCTGGTGTGGGTGCACACACGCATGTAGATGGGCACATGCACGCGCACACGCGC
Source organism: Mustela lutreola (assembly GCF_030435805.1). NCBI lineage: Eukaryota > Metazoa > Chordata > Mammalia > Carnivora > Mustelidae > Mustela > Mustela lutreola. The sequence goes on from NC_081301.1 coordinate 2,152,402, forward strand.
CCCGCACAGACTCACCTTCTCCAGTAGCTGCCTGAGCTGTTTCGTGCGGGCATCCCGTGAACACATGGTCTGCTGGGGGGCGACCACTGTGCAGATGCACCTGCCCTCGCTGTCCTGGGCGGAGCTATACACCTGCCAGCTCTCCTCGGGGTTGGTGGGCAACACCTGGATGCAGGGGGGGGTGGTGAGGGAGCGAGAGGGAGACAAGTGAGACCAGAAGGCAGCTCACCTGGAACGACAGCCAGGGAGGGCTGTCCAAGTCTGACCCCTGGCAGAGAAGGACAAAAAACGGGCCAAAGACACGTTCTGACCCCGGGGAGGGGCAGGAGCCCCTGAGAACAAAAGGGCAGAATCCCATCGAGGTCCCCCGGGGGCTGCAAGGAAGCTTAACAGGCAAGACTTGAAATTTTGTTCCAATTCAGGGGATTTTTCGGTTCCGGGGATGTTTGGTGTCCCGGCATGTGACCGAATGGATAGGCTGGGTAGCAGGAGGGGGGAGGCCACACGCCCTGACAGAGGAGTCAGGCAGGAAAGCAGGGGCTGGTTGACTCACAGCAGCACGTAATTCAGAAACAAGATCTCCTCCCCGTAAGGCAAGCCAGGGTGGCTGGCGCAGCCTCGCGACGCCGTCCCTGATACCCGGAGATGAAGCGCCCGGGTAATAGCCGGCATCCGGCAGCCCATTAGCCCAGAGCCGCAACGACCCGCGCCCCGGCTGCCACCCCACAGGCAGCCTGGCCGACGCTGTCCGAGGGGACGCCAGCCTTCCGACTTCACGAGGGCTGCTACCCACGAGTCATTGTGTGGATCTCACCAAGTTTCTGGTGACATGGGGGGCCAGCTCACAGCCAGCCTCAGTCCTGGGGTATGCCAAGGACCACTGGTGCCGCCTTGCAGCCCGGCTCAGGTGTGGAGCGCCAGGCACAGGCACGGGGCGACACCACTGTCCGGAAACACTCCCGGAGCACAGACCCTCCCCCCCAGCCTGCCCTGTCGCCTCAGGTCACCTCCCTGCTATTTTTAGCGTGGGGCTGGGGTGGAGAATCTATAGTAGCTGTCCACTTGCTTCATTCATCACCAACCCCAGCCGCTTAGGACCCAGACTCAGGAGCACAGTCATCATGAAAGCAGCCCTGGATGTCATTCTTGAGACACGAGGTGGGGTGAACACGACGAGGGGCTTAGGAGGGTCACGTGGAGACATCCTCCCAGAGCCCTGTGCCCTGGGCAGCCCAAACCAGGTGGGAGAGAAGCCTCCTGCCGCCTCCACCCCCCACAGCCCCGTCCGCCTCCGAGGGAGCCAGCCTTCCTCACATCCTCCTCGGCTCAGGGGTGCTTCCCGCTTAGCCTGGCTCACGCAGCTCCAGCCACCATCTGAGCCAGCCCTGCCCACAGGCGCCCTGGCCACTCTCCCCCAACCCCCCAGCCAAGGCCTTGACAAGGGAAGAAAAAGCCACCTGGGAGGCAGGACAGAGGGCTGATGAGACAGAGAGGGGGCCAGCGCCACAGCCAGTGCCTCCCAGGACCCCACCCGGGCCACTGCATCTTGGGGCTCCAGGACCCTGAGGGACCTGGCGGAGGGAAGAGCAGGGAAAGGAGCCTGATGGAGTGCGAGCTGCCAGCTCCCCCGCCCGCCAGCCGGCCCACTCCCGCGGTCCAGTCCCGCTGGCTCGCACAAAGTAGGGCGGGCTCCGCTGGAGCCCTGGCCGGACCAGCCCCACAGGGTGGAGCAGAGGCATCCCCACCCCTTACTTGCTGAGTGACCTTGGACAAGTCCCCAAGTCCCCTGCCTCAGTTTCCTGACCTTGTCAGTGAGGGACTTACTACTAATTGAAGGGGACTGGAAGCGACAGCGGCCCTGAGGCCCCTGCCCCGCGAGGAAACCCAGCAAAGGAAGGAGGCGGTGCCCCTGAGCACCAGGGCAGGCCGCTGGCAGCGGGGCAGCACAGGACGGGGTCACCCCCGCCCGCCGGGGGAAGCCGCAGGAGACCCTAGCCCGTGCCCTTGGCCCTGCGCCCTGCTCGGCGCCGCCCAGCCCGGGGTCGGGGTCGGAGGGAGCGGCGGGAGGGCCCGCGGGGCGGTGGCGGGGACTTACGCCGGTGCTGCGGTCGAGCGTCCCGCCGCTGGCCGCAGAGAGCTTGGTGGTGTTGAGGCCCACCAGCGAGGGCAGCGTCTGGGACATCCAGTTGGTGATCATGGCCATGGTGCTCAGCACAACCCCGATCTTGAGCAGCGGCACCGACATCGCGCCTCGAGTCGCCTCCTGCGCCCGCGCGCGCCGGCGCCGGCTCCGCGCCCCCGGGCAGCCTTCAGGCGGCGGGCACCGCGGCGGGCAGGGGCGCCCGGCCGAGTCCCCGCGCCCCCTCGGCCCGCCGTCGCCCGCCCGCCGTCGCCGCCGCCGCCCCGCGCGCCCCGGCCATGGCTGCGCCGCCCCGGGCGCCGGGGGGAGAGTGGCCGCTGCCCACTGCCCGCCGCCCGCCGCCCGCCGCCGGGTGTCCGCGGTGCCGCCTCCCCTCCGCGCCCTGCGCCCGCGCCCCGCCGCCCGCTCGGCTCCGGCTCCGGCTCTGAGCGCCGCGCGGGCTGCGCGCGGGGGCCGCGGTCGGGAGGCGGGGACACGGCCGGGCGGCGGCCGACGCAATCTGCCCAGGAAATGGGTGGATTTTTCCTCTCCGCTCCGGCTCCCCGCCGCCCCCTGGCTGCTGGCAAGGAGGCCTGCAAACCCCAGCCGCCGAGAGGCTGAGACGGGTGCTCAGGGAGGAAAGCTGACCACCGCCCCGAGCCCTGAAATCCGCCTGTGCCTCTGTGGCCTGGCTGTCCAGATCCGTGCGCCCTGGCTACCCTCCCAGCTGAGTCAGGCCTGGGCATCCCTCTGGGACCAGGCGGTCAGCTCTGGCTGCCGGGGACCTGCTTGGGGGTGGCTCCAGGCTTCCCAGGCCAGCCCTGCTGCCCCCTGAAGCCCAGCTGGGAGGGGGTCTCCAGCCCCAGCCCCGGGGGAGAGGGAAAGAAGTGTAAAGGGGAAGGCTCTCCGGGAGCAGGTAGGGGCGCTCTAATGCCTCTGGGAAGCAAGGGTCTTGCAGCAGTGGCTGGCACCCACCAGCGTGGGCTCCTGGGTGTGGGTGGGAGGGGTCCGAGTGTGCAGGAGGGGTGCAAGGCCCAGCTCACAGGGCAGGAGCTGGGTTCAAGTTTGTGGCTCAGGCATCTCAGCCGGAGAGCTAAAGGTGCCCTGCCCTCGAGGAGCATGGCCCTGGGTGGGGGCCTTGGGGTCTGTGGTTGGGGGGCGAGAGTGGTGCTCCCAAGCCCCCGTGCTGCGGGAGAGGGGCTGGGCATTCTAGCTCAAGTGCCCAGCCTTCAAAGCACCGTCAGGCCAGGACACGTGCGCGTCTCGGACGCCGGGGCTGACTGGGTCGCACCCCTGCACAGGGCTTTAGCCTCGCAGGAAGCTTCCAGGGGGTGAAAGGTACCTCCTCCGGTCCCTGTCCAGCTGCCCCAGCCCTCTGGGAAGGGAAGAATCCCCCAGATCGCTGCTGCCTGGGTGAGAATAAACCCCCTTCCGAAAGGGGATTGCGAGGGGCCAGCCTTCCTGGGGCCCCCGGAAGATGGGCACCGCCTTCCCGGGGGCTTCACTCTGCTCCGTCCCCTTTCAGAGAGTGGACTTGATGACAGCCAGGAACGTCCTGGCCTGAGTGCGGTGGGGGGAGACCCGGGGGAAGGGTTGGTTTCCTGATTGGCTTCGCTGAGGAAAGCCGGAGTGCAGGAGGCCAGTTCCAAGCGTTGGGGAAGGGCGCCATCTCCCAGCGTGTGCTGGTACTGCAGGCTCTGCGGAGCCTTGGGGAGCCTGGGTCGCACCAGGTCACCAGGGAGGCAACCGGCGCTCTGCCTCCTTCCTCGGCCGGCACACGACGAACGGATTCGGAGCCCAAACCACACACTCAGATGCCCCTGCAGACAGTGGCCACTTACTTGGTGGGAAGAATTCCAGGTCAAACTCAACCCCATCTACAAACTCTTAGGCCCTAAAAGCTGCACGTACTTGCCTATAACCTGCTAGTGCGAGACACAGGGACAGCCGGCTGTGGACCGAGCCCGGGACAAGGCCGAGACATGGGGACAGAGCGCTGTATGGCCCCGGACAGAAACGGTCCCAGCGCCAGAGCAGACGGCCGGCACTGCCACCGCGGACACGCCCTGGCCAGAGGGGAGCATCACGGATGAGCCACTCAGCGCCGAGAATGAGAATGCAGACTCGGGGCGGACAGCCGGCCGCAGCTGGGAGACGCGAGCCAGGGCAATAGCCCTCCTGTGCCTCAGTTTCCCCATCTATGAAATGGGTTCGATCATAGTGATCGTCTGCTTTCTCTGCAGGTATAACGAAGACTGGACGGTTAGCGGAGGTGCAGCCTCGGCACGCAGGGAGGTATCCTGCTTGGCACCAGACAAAATGTACCCAGGAGGGCCCTCCACTGAGCCATCAGGGTTTAAGTGAATGGCAGAGCTGGGACGTACGCCCCCGCCCCCCCATGCAGAGACCTCGGCCACCCCTCCTGAGAGCTGTTGCTGCTGCTAACAGACACGCAAAGGCTGAAGCAGTCCTGCCTGGAAACAAAAACAGCGCCCGCCAAGCAGAGCCTCGTTCTCGGGCGGTGAGACTCCAGATGCGCAGTGTCAAGAATTAGGCAACGACAAAAAGCTCCTGATTTTGAAGAACATCTGATTTCGCTTGACGTCAGTAATGTCCATAAGGATTTGCAGTTGGCACTCTAAATCTTTAGAGCACCAACGTGGCCGGGCTCCTCCCTGGAGAGACCGGAGCCCAGGCCGTGGGGATGACAGAGATGACGCTCCGTCCCAGGGACCGGCGCAGGCAGGAAAGTCTGGGGACCGCGGAGCAGCTTTGCTCCGCTTGCCTGGAACTCGCTCTGACCCTGGGCGCAGCACTGGGCTGGCCTGGGGAAGCCGCCTCTGCAGTCACGTTGGCGAGCTGGGGGGAGGGTTTCTGGCACACACACACCCCCTCCGTCAAGTCATGGCTGGGAGCTGGTTTTTAAACACGCGGCTCTGGGTTACTCGTACTGGGTTTGCCACATGCGGACAGTGCCTCGGAGGTCCTGCGTGACTCAGGAGCAGAACTGGCCCTGGGAGGTCGGGGGGAAGCCAGTCTCCACCCAGCCAGACGCCGCTCAGCCCCTCATCTCCACCTCTTTCTTCCTTGTCGGTGTTTATAAAGAAGTGGACAGAGGCGTCTTTCATGTCCCTCCCTCCCAGACGGTGTGTGTAGACAGAACAGGGGTGTGCAGCGGGTACAGCCCTGCTCCTGCACCCCTGCCGCTCAGACCTGCACCCCTATCACCTTGGCATGCACCCCTGCCTCCCTGCCCTGCACCCCTGACGCCCTGCTGCCCTGCATCCCTGTCCCCCTACCCTTCTCCCCTGCCCCCTGCCCTGCGCCCCATCACCTTGGCATGCACCCCTGTCTCCCTGCCCTGCACTCCTGCTCTGACGAGCTGGAGGTTGGAGGGAACTCACTTCCGACTCATCCAGTCCCAACCAAAGTCCTCTCCAGTGGCCGGACTCCATGCGTCAGTAGCAGAGATGACGCCTCCTCGTGCGCTGGAGAGGGTCATCCGAGAAGCCTCGAGCCAGTGCGATCCGGTTTAGACGGCCGCACCGTATTTCCCAAAGCAAACTATGAATCGTTGAAGAACGAGGCATTTGGATCACAGACCCCTGGCGCCGGCCAACCCCACATGCTCCTGAGGAGGCACTTAAATCCCAGTTTCCGCACGATTTCCCGAGCAGCAAGGCCTCTACTTAGGTTCACGACACGGCCGAGCCCCGGAGCACTAACGGAGCAGGCGCGGAGCCCCGGACACCCTCACGCGAGGGGGCGCGACGCCCCTTCATCATGGTGGACGCCCCTGGCCGATGCTTTCACTGGGTCAGGCTCAGAAGGATGGCGAGACCTGTCCAAGGTCACCTGGGGCGCCTTCCATTCCCAGGACCAAGACCCAAAACGTGGTGTCCCTCCGCCCGACAGCTGTTGTGGTGTCTGCTCCCCTGGTCGTTTCAGAGCAGCCCCGGCAGACGGCTTGTGAACAACAGATATTTGTGGCTCACAGCGGGGGAGGGGGGTGCTGGGCATCCGAGAGCACGGGCCGGTGGGGTCGCGTTCTGGGGGGGCCTGCCTCCTCGCCACGTCCAGGGCACTCGGCCTGTCATGTCGGCAGAGTGCATCCCAAAGGGCTTCCCGAAGGCCCCGCCTCCCGGTGCCGTCACGTTTTGGGGTTAGGATGTCAACATGTGAATTGGGGGGGACCAGCCAGGTCTCTATGCTCCAGCCTTGACCTTGGTGGACTCTGCAAGTTCACCAGCACGCACGAAAACAAGAACGCCGGCCTCGAGCGCCCAGGGCTTCAGAGCTCTCGGAAGGAGGGCCGACGTGACGCGCCTGCGGAAGGACCCTCCTGCTGAGAGCCGCGTCCTTCTTCTAGGGGACGGCACCTGGGGGAGGGTCGGGGCACGACCTGATGAAGGCCCGCTGCATTCCGGTGGCCCGCGGGGAGGAACTCGGGACATCTCCGTGCCACAGACAGAACACAGGTCCACTCTGCTCAGGTCGGAGCCAAGGGACACCCCCAAAGAACCAAGTTTGGATGCTTTTTTGCTGTGAGGAAACCCTGCAAGCTCTCTGCCCGTAGCTGGGGTGGGGGAAGAGGGAAGACCGACGTGGGAGACAGGGAGGGTCCCTGCAGAGCCGTTCTGCTCCTTCCAGCCCCTACGCGCCCTCTCCGCTTGCTTCCTGCCGGGAAGAACACCCTGCAGCAGGGACAGGGTCTGGTCTGGGGCCGGGCACCTTGGGAGGAGCCCACAGATGACCTGAACCCCCTCTCCCAGCAGCCACGGAGGCCCACCACGGGCAGCTCAATGCAAGCATCCCCTCATTCCGCCCCCTCCATGGCCTCTGGCTTGACCCCTGCGGGACGGTGGTGGACAGGGTCCCTGCTCCTCACACGCGTTCCCAAGGGGGGGGTCCCCTCCTGGCCCAGCCCCGTGCACTTGCCGGGCCCTCTGTAGGGGAGGGGCTCCGGCCATAGCCGCTGTGGGGCTGGGCCATGTGGAAAGGCCTGACGTGCGCTTTGCTGAGGATGCTCTGCTCTCTGGCCGACCACCGGGACAGCATGTCCGGAGCGGATCCAGAAGACCCAAGCCAGGGCTCCACGAGCCGCCGCCAGCCTGCCCCACATGTGCTCCATCGCTCCTGGGAGCTGCCGCTGCTGGAAGTTCACTCACTGTGCTGCAGGGAGCTGGCCCGGCCCGGTGCCGAGCCACCTCCCAGGCCACTTCCTTCCACCGGCCACGCAGGCTCAAACTCCTCTGAGGTTTTGGGGCTCACGGTGATTCTTCCAGCCCTGTGGGGACAGCAGCTGCCTCCCGGGGGGGGTGCTCTGTGACCCACAGCTGTCCCCAGGCCTGCTTCTTCCCTGAGCCATGACACCCCCTTCCAGCCCTCAGAGAGAGAGCTGAGAGCTGGCTGCCCATGGCCCCTCCCTGTGGGCCCTCACACTCTCTGCTCCCGCTCTGGAAAGTTCTATGCTGCTCTCATAAACGCTGCCTCAGATGGGCTTTTGTCCAGACCTGGAGGCCACGGCTGCATGTTCTCCTAGTTGCCCAGCGGAAATGGGGTCCACGTCTGGGAGAGGCCCTTCGAAGAGCCCAGACGAGATAACTCTGCAGGGCCCTATGGGTTGAACTCGTGGTTTTCGGGGATCCCTCACGAAAATCACTGTTTCCCATCGTCCATTAAGGGAAGTCCCTGTAACTGACTGAGAAGGACGGACTCGTCTCTACTGAGTCAGTCAGGGATCCTGACACGAGCTCACGGTTCCTGACGTGGATGGGAAGGTGACAGAGTCACGGAAACATCCGCGAGTCCACGCTCGGTCCAGCGGTGGAGGCAGAGGCCCCCGCTCAAAGCAGGACCCGGGCTCTGCCACACGTTCTTCCCTCCCAGAGCCCACGCTCTGCCTGCCGGGCCCGGACTCGGCCTCAGAAATCTGCCTGGCCAGCTCCAACAGAGGGAGGGTTGTCTCCGGAGAAAGAGAGTGCCTTGATGCCAGGCCCCCGGCGCCCTCTCCCGGCTCCCCACTCGCAGCTGACCTGCCCCTGCCCCTGCCTCTGCGTCCACAGGACAAGGCCTGGAGGCTGGGCTGCCCAGAGATCTGGAGCTGGGGTGCGCTGGGCAGGGCAGGAGCCCAGGGACTCACGTCCGCGGGCAGCGTTTGTTTCAGAAAGCCCATCCCCGTTTCTGCTCCGAATCCCGCTCTGCTGTCAGATTTAACACCAACACCCTGCGGGCTGAGCTCGCTATTTATAACATGTCTGAACACACCTCTGTTCTCTCTCCAACCCTCAGACACCCCAAGCATCACTTGAAACAAGTGGGAGTTGCTTACTTCCCAGAGCCACACTCGAGAGCCATCTCGCACCCAGAGAAGTCTCTGCCTTGCTCGCCGGTGCCACGGGAGAGGCGCTGCTGATCGCGGAGCGGGGCTGCGCATGGGGCTTCCGCCCGCCTCTCCCCAGACTGCCCCGAGGCTGCCCACTCTCCTCCTGACTGACCGACGGACTGTAGGTGTCATTAAACCCTGCCTACGGACCACACAGGACCAGTCCCTGTGGCCCAGATCAGAGCAAGCGGGTCGGAAAGCTCGAGTCTTTAAACACTGCCCGAGAGCAAAAAAGGCACCTTCACCCTCTGTCATCTGGCCATTGTCCTAAGATTTAACCCGGGCCCAGAGGGAGGGGAGCTGGGTCTGGTCCCTCCTCCCCTGGGGCTGTGTGGGTGATGCCAGAGCCTCACATGGTGCAGCTGGGACCGCCGGCCCGTCCGCGACGAGCGGCGTTGGCTGAGCGTGTCTGTGTGTCCTGCGGCTTCTCCTGAGTGTGTCTGTGTGTCCTGCGGCTTCTCCGACTCAGCCCTCAGGCAGATGCTGGGACCCCCAAGGACATGCAGAGCAACCTCCTCACACCTCACGTTATTCCCCAGAGGACTGAGGGGTGGGGCCTGGGTGCGCTCTCCCAGACGCCCCCGGGATGGCGACTCGCTCTAGGCCGCCACCCTTCATGGTAGGAAGGAGACCACAGCACGGGCAACACCCCAAAATGTTTGCAGAGCTCTGCTGCTCCCCTTCTAAAGCTGAGTTTCCAGGTCCGAGCACGGGGCCGGCCGCTGGAGACTCGGCCGACCCGACGCCCCAGGGCTGCCCTGCAAAGGTCTGCAGGTCTGGCTTGATGGCTCCAGGCACCTTCTGGCTGCTGCTCATGACCTTGAGCCTTTCCCTCTGCTTTTCACACTTCCTCTCTGCCTTAATGGGAAACATGAGCCCGGCGTCTCAGGCGGCAGACAGATCTGGGGCGCACCAGGGCTCTGTCACTCAGCTACGTCCCCTCCAGCCTCGGGGTCCTCGGTTGGACCGTGAAGATGCCGCACAGGATCGCTGGGCTTGCCCCCTGCAGATCCGGACGGCACTCCTGGCGGGCAGTGGGACTCGGGGACACCCAGCCGACCGTCACCCTCCTTGTGGGATTAACCCTGTGCCGGAGGGTCCGGCGAGTTTCTCACGCCTGTGACCACCTGGAAAGCGAAGGGACAGACATCTTTGCTTCCCGCCTGCTGCCCAGGGGCCGAGCTGCCTGGACGGTCGGGGGGGCCCCTGCCATGGGGAGGGCCCTACAGCGGCTGCTTCCAGAGTGTGAGGAACATCCTCCGAGCTCCTTTCAGAGCCAAAAATTGGCTCCTGGGCCTGTCAGCCCGGCTGGCAGTGGCCGTGTATCTAATTCAGTTTAGCTGGTAATTAGTTTTGTATTACTTTCCACGGTGATGTTAATACTGATTACAGGGCCTGATAACTTTAGTAATAAATACAACCCAAGGCAGAAAATTACCTTTCTTTTTACTGGGGAAGGCGGAAGTCAGTGGAATGAGAAGCAAATTGCTCTCCGTGATTTGCCAAAGAGGATTTACAGCTTTGTGCCGTCCTGGTGTCCCAGCACCTCCCTGTCCCTGGAAGGGGGGCCCACCTGGGAATGGGGGGGCGGTCCCCTCCATGCTCCTCTGTTGGACCAGCCCTAAGGGGGGAGGGAGCTCACAGACCCTCCTGAAATGCGGTGCGTCATGAACTAACTGGTTCGGGAAAAGACCACAGCGCCCAAGCCCCCGCCCCCCCATCACTACCACCAGCATCCAGTGCAGACGGGGGAGGCCAGGATCACACGCAGCTGGACAGGAGGTCGGGGGGCTCATCCGTCCAAGGTTAGACTCCAACAGGTCACAGAACTGGGCTGTTTTATCCTCATGAAATTTGCTCAGGGGAGCGGGTTGTGTCTTCCTCTGTGGGATGGGCAGAATCTCAGAAGAGAACGGATTCGGTGTGATGGGTCCCAGCGGGGCTCTAAGGGACTAACCCCACCCCAGCTGTCCTGTCTGTGCATGGAGCCCACCCACACCTCCCCCGGGGGAGTCGGCTCTGCTCACATCTGGAACGACACTCAGGCCTCAAGTTCACTGTTCACAGCTGGAAGCCCTTCAGGGTGTGGGGGCGAGGCTTGGCGTCCTCAAGAAAGGCTGAGCCTGGCTACAGACAGGAGCCTTGCTTCTCTGTTAGAATAAATCGGATTCCTCCACACAGCCTTGCTCCTGCGAGGTCAGACCCACGGGGAGCCCCCTCCGCCCCCTGCCCCCGCTCCCTGCTCGGAGCGCAGGCTGGCACATCGCCTGCTCCGACCCCAGGGCCCTGGGTGTACACACTCTCCTGCCCTTTACACAAACCATTACGGCAGAGCCTCGGGTCTTCCCACGAAGCTTGTCAGCCCAGACGCCAGACCACAGGGCTCGGACATGCTCTGCACCGCGAACCCCGTCTGACTGTGCCAAACCCCACCGGCTGGCCTCGGAGAACAGCACACGGTCCGGGGGCGGGTTAGCAACAGGGCAGGACGGGGTCTGGTCGGGGGCCGACGTCTTTGAGAGGCAACCCGTTTTTAAAAGGTGGAAGCTCATACTAAGAAGCCAAGGGTTTTTCTCAAGGTCACCCCAATGGCGCCTGGTACAGGTAAGGGCAGCCGAGTCAAGTCGTTACTATAGCGCCCCCACGCATTTCGCACCTTCCTATGCAGACAGCACGTCCCTATTGCTGGACCGGATGGGCCTGGGGCTCAAGTAGCCCCAGGTGCCCCCCTCCCCCAGGACAGAGAGGTCAGCTCCCCCGCACCCAGCCTCCCCCAGGACAGAAGGGTCAGGTCCCCCACACCCACGGGAAACTCCTAAGGCGCTTCTCAAGGAGCGTGAAGCACCAGCCGTTGATTGGAAATCGAAGAACGAGACCGAGTCAGGCGTCTCCGACCGAGGACAGGGTTCATGGGGCCCACCCGCCTGGCAGGCAGTGGGCCGTCCATCACTGGCTGGCACTGGGCCGCGCGGCTCATCACACGCGCTGTCGGGGGACAGATAGCGCGGCCGTGTGCTGCTCTCCCCGCCCCGCCCCTCGCTCCTTCTGGCCGCACACGTGAAGCACAGGTACGAGCCTCGCCTTTCTGACGCGTTCGCACTTGAACGCGGGCTGACCCCCACCATGACGGCCCTGGAGCCTCGTGTGCAGAGCTCGGGAAGGGTCTCCAAAGGGAGGGTGCGGCCGTGGGAGCGGCTTAGACAGTGGGAGAGGAGCAGGACGGGCGGGGGAGACAGACCCCGCAGGGCTCAGCCTCCAGTGCTCGGCTCTCTGCTGGCTGATTTGAGGGGTTCACCAGCATTCGGAGCTTTGTGCACGAGGCCGCGAGGTGTGGCTTTCCAGGGTTGAATCACTTCAGGATCAAGAGAGCAAGACTCTTGGGTCCGTGGATGTCCCCAAGCAGCTCTCGATTCCCAACAGCCCGGTTCTGGCCCACACCCTCTCCCTCTCTGCATTCCACCTTAGAGGCTACTGATCAAGGGGACAGGCACGGGGTCTCCTGCCACCGGGGCAGGGCCAGGTCAAGGGGATCTCTGGAGCTGCTGGCCACTCTCGGAACCTTCCTAGACTAGGAACAATCCCAGCGATTTAAGCTGGTTAAGCCTCGTTCTAAAATCCCACCCCAGTTCAGGACAATAGGCCTCCAGCAGACAGAACTCTGCCAGCCCAACCCCAGAGGCAGCCCTGGGAGGGTGGGGCCATGCCTCCGGGCTGCCCTGAGGGACACAGTCCCCCGAGACCTCCATCCTCCATCCATAGCTCCGCATCAGAACAGGAAAACAACACCATTTCCCTTGGTTGGTGCAGGGAGGCGGGGGCAGGAGCTGACCTGGGTCCGGAAGGGGGACCTGTTTGCAGGAGGAGAGGCAGGTGTGTGGGCGGGGGCTGGCTGACCCTCGGCCGGGGGAGGGGGCGGGGGTGGGGGGTGGCACGTCCATGAGCACGACCAGGCAAACACTTTGGCCACCAACACAAAGCTTCCAGTTGAAGCTGAACGGAAAGTTTCTTCCCAGAACAGGCGATCTTTAAAAAGATGCCAGGAGGAGACCGCCGGAGTACAGCCGTCTGTGGTCAGGGTGCCTGGACTCGAGAAGGCCACCGAGGCTTGGAGGGCCCTCAGGACAGCCCCTTCAGGGGCCCTGGAGAGCTAGTTATCTCTTTCCCAAAACTGGCACATGCTGCCAATCACCCCCTGCCCGGCTCCCCTCTGCCCGGGTGTGCTCCTGTGTGTAAGTGCGTGTGTATGCACGTGCATATGTGCAAAGATGTCCATCCACGGCGCACAAGCCCTCTGGCTGGGCTCTCCCCGCGCCAAGAAAACTTCTCTCCAGGAGACTGTGCCGAGTCTCTCCAGGGAAGCCGACGATCTGGGGGCACCAGGGAAAGGGTCTCCGAGGGCAGTGGGAGCAAGAGAAACCTCCCCCCCACCCCCACCCTTCCCGAGCAGAGCCAGGGAGCCAGCAAGGGCTTCGAGGCGGAACAAGGGAAGCTTGTTCCAGAGGCTTCTCTCCTGTGATCCACCTCTTGCCCTCTGTGTTTCCTCTTTACCCCGAGATGGAGGGAGACCGCGGGAGGACAGGAGGGCCAGGACGGCTGGGGCTTGTGGCCAAGGTGTGGGGCCGCCCGTCCGCCCCCTGGACCCGCAGCTCCAAGGGGCCAGCATCCCTCGGCTCCGAGCGTGGCACAGGGGCACCATCGAAAGGGCGTTTTAATGTCACTCCTGAGCAGCCGGACTCCTGAAGCTGGCAGCCTCAACCAGCACCCCGGTGCCAAAGCGACTCCCCCATTCCGGAGCTCTCAGACGGCCCTCCTCCTCCCAGCCCTGCCAGCTCAGAAATGGATTTTTAAAAATGGAGAATACCAGCCCGAGACAGGCTTTCTACTGATACATTGTTCAGGGGATGGCGAGCCCGCTTAAAACGCCCAGCAGTCCCCACACACAGGCACACGGCGGCTTGCCACTCACACTTCCTGCCGCGCATGTGGTCACAATCCCCCCCCCCCACCAGGCTCCGCGCGGAGCCCACAATGCACCCAGCCCCGCAGGCACTGTCTGGCCTCCCGGGCACAATTGCCACCACCACCTGCTTGGGGAGCCCCAAGGGCAGTGTTCTCCCCAAAGGCAGAGATGCTCTGTAGCAGGGGTGTGGGGGTGGGACTCAGAGCTACCTCTGGAAACGCCAGGAGCTTGGACACCTTGCCCGGCAACCTCTCCCTCCCCCCAGATGACAGTAGCAGCTGGAGGAGCCCCTCAAGCTGCCCTTTGAACTTCTCCGGGGAGTGGGAGGCTGGGGGTCCTGAGAGAGAGGGGGCAGCCTCACAGCCGCTCCGGGTGGGGCTGGGGGTTTGGGAGGTGGGGGCGCGCAGCAGTCTGGGGTCGGCCCCACCCCTCCCTCCAAGCCCCGCGCGCTGCACTCGGGCCCCCTCCCCAGCCAGGCGCCAAGCTGCCCGCCAGCGGCTCCGGACTTGCCGGTCCCCGTGCGCGCTGGGCGGCCGCCGCGCTCCCTCACTCGCTCGCGGGGAGGAAAATGGCGTTGGATGCACGTACTTGAGTGAGTTCCGTGCCCATCAGGACGAGGAAGAGGAGGCTGAGGAGCTTCCGGGCCGGTTGCATGTCTCGCTGCCACCGCCGCCGTCCTGGCATGCAGGAGCCCTGGTGCTGGCGCCGGCGCTGCGTGGACGCGGACGCGCTCCCGGCTCTGCTGGCCCCGCGCCTTCAGCACCCGGAGCCTCCGCTCTGCATGGCGAGCGCGTCCTGCGCGCTGTCCCCGCTGTCCCCGGGCGGGGCGCGGCCCTCCGCGGCCCCTCCTCCTCCTGCGCTCCCCCACCCGCTCCGGCGCGCCTGGGCGGGGGTGCCAAAAGTTTGCGAGGAAGGCGGCCGGGTGGCGCAGAGGGACCCGCGCGCCACGCTCACGCGCGGGAGTGGGGAGGGCGGCGGCGGGGAAGCAGGCTGGGACAGGATGTGACATCAAAAAGGCGGGGGAAATTTAACTCGGGAGAGAAGAGTCCATCCTCGCTGGCTGGGGCCGCAGGGGCTCTGGACCCTAGCCCTGGGGAATGGGGGTGGCAGGGGGCGGGGCTGGAACCAGCCGCCGGGGGAGGGTCTGGCCTGTCCGCCCCGCCCCCGGGGAAAGCTCGACATCTCTTCTCCAGGAGGTACTGAGACCGAAGGTGAACATGTCCTTAGATGTCAGCGTTTAATGAGACGGTACACTGACACTCAGACCCTGGAAGGGGGTCTCAAGGCAGGCGTGGGAGTGGGGGGCGCAGACAGGGTTAGCAAGCAGGTCACCTGGCACTCGCGTGGGCCTTCTTCCTGTCCTCCTGGGGTGGTCAGCATGGGGGCACAGAAGGTGTCCTGGGGCTGCGTGTGCGTGAGGATCTGTCCTTGTGTTTGTGGTTAGTGTGCATACTTGGGGGGGCAGGTGCACACAGGCCTGGAAGGGGCCCCCAGAGGTCTGCATTGTGTTGTCCTTCCTGTCACCGGACGCTGTCCTCTAACACGTACTCCCTGCCGGAGATGCAAGTCGTAGACCAGGGCAGCTTGTCCTGGGGTTCCCACTTCCCATTTAAACCCCTTTCTGGGGATAAAAGTCCCCAAGCACCTGTTTTCTGAGAAGCTCAGGTGACAAGAGATGCTTAGACACGCGTCTCTCTTCTCCATTGTTGAGTGCGTAGCTGTTGGAAAGTGCACTCTGGGAAGAAGGCTGCCCGCGGCGAGTGGGATGGCCCAAGCTTCTCCCAGCACAGACGGGGAAACGGGAGCCCTGGTGGGGGTAACAGCGTGTCACCCAAGGAGGGGCAGAGCCAGGATGGGATGCCAACTCTCAACCTGTCCCCGTGCTGCCGGGCACTGGAGGAGGCACCCTCTGGGCAGGGGGTGCAGGTGGGCCTGGGCACCTTGAGAAGAGAAGGCACTGATGGGCTGCCAGGCCTCCGCTCTCTGAGCGGCTCTGCCGTGGAGGACCCCTACTCTCTGGGGTCTGCCGTCCAGTGGGGTGGGCCCTGAGAGCCCGAGAGCAGGTGACCCCTGGGAGAAGGGGAGAGAAGCCGCCCCGGGAGCTCTCTGCCGCTGCCCGTCCTCCCCCTGCACTGAGGGTTCTCACCGGCCCGTCAGCCACTGGGGGTCGCTGGGAGAAGCTGCGCGGAGCTGGGGGGCCGGGGTTTAGTCCTGACCCCACCAGGGAGTGGCTTCGAGCGTTTTGTCCCACACTGCTGTGGGATAGGAATGAATGAAGCCGGTACCAGCCCCTTAGGCTATTGAGAATGCAGGACTGGTACAAACATTTTGTAGACTCAGAAGGACCAGGAGGGAGGTGCTGAGGGTCATGGAGGGCCTTCGGGGACCCGGGCCTGCCGCCTGAGCTCCCCTTCTGCTGAGTCTGGAACAGAGGTCTGGACGTTTGCGCGCATGGCACCCCTAACCGCAATGGCCAGAAAACGAAACGACTCAAGTGTCCCTTGACAGAAGGTGAATAAGAAGGTAGTGTGTTTGCAGGCTGGGCTGCCACTCAGCTTCCCGCGTTCTGACACGAGTGTGTGGACAGACCTGGAGGACATCGTGCTAAGAGAGGTAAGCCAGACCCAGAAGCAAGGACCCCATAGAATCCACTCCCACCAGGCCACCCCGGGGTCCTGGGATCAAGCCTCGCATGGGGCTCCCTGCTCAGCACGGAGTCTGCTTCTCCCTCTGCCTCTGCCCCTTTCCTGTTCTTGCTTGTCCGTCCCCTTCCCAAATAAACAGATAAATAATCTTTTAAAAAGTCTGATGATTTTAGGGTCCACATACACACACGCATAATTTCTTAAATAACAATATACCCCAAACCATTGTATGGTATGCTTCGGTGGGTGGATCATGCCGGATGGACTTTATATCTTAGTAAAGCAGGGTTTTTTTTTTTTTTTTTAAAGTTACATACTCGTTTTCGTATTGCTTTAAGAAAATAAAATGCAAAGAAGAGCATAGCAGCGAGAGCAACAGATGCCCACGCCCAGAATAACCGGTGCCGTCACCGGGCACGGCCGCGCAGACACCTGCGTGTGCAGGTGTGCAGGGGAGGAGCCTGCGGAAGTGTAAGACGGTGTCCCCTAAGACGGCGGTCCGAGTCCCGACCTGCGATGCGGACTCGTCAGCCTGCCGGGCCCTGCCCTCCGAGCCCCTTCCTGCCAGCTGGGTGCAGCCGGCGGGCCATGGCGTGGGAGACGCCTGGGACCAAGCCTGGCACACACCGGTTCAGCCCTAGAAACTCGCAGGAGAGGCGGCGGGCGCCGGCGAGAAAGGGTGAGGTCATCCCCTCGCGCTCTGCGGCCGGGAGGTAGCGGCCTGAACTTGGACCTGGAGAAGGACGGGAAACCAAAGCGAAGCCGAAGACATTGGGAGCTAGAAGCTCGTTTACCGCCACAGCACAAGCAGCATCTCCCAGAAAACCTGCTAATGAGGAGAAAGGGAAATCCCCAGGGCCCGGGCGCGGTCGAGCCGAGTGCGCTTCCAGCCCAGGCTCCCATCCTGGCGTGGACCCGGGGCGGAGGTCATTCGATCTTCCTCTGGCTGCCCTCCTGGCTCTGTGTTTATTTCTAGTGTTTCCGTTATTTTCAAGTTTCAGGGTTTACACTGTTCATACCGACCTCCCACATCAGAGTCCTCTTGTGAGGGGCGCCTGGGGGGGCTCCGTCGGTAAAGGTCTGCTTCCGGCTCGGGTCACCATCCCGGGGTGCTGGGATCGAGCCCCGCGTCAGGCTCCCTGCTCAGCGAGGAGCCTGCTGCTTCTCCCTCTCCCTCCGCCGCTTCCCCTCCTTAGGCTGCCCCTCCCCCACCTCTCTCTTTCTCTCTGTCAAATAAATAAATAAAACCTTAAAAAAAAAAAAAAATCCCCTGGCGAGCTGGTCCTAGTTCGGGATTCCAAGGGACCCGGTGCCGGCCCCCCTGCCACCAGCAGGCTCCCCCCGAGTTCCGTGCTTTGGTTCACCCCTTTTGGGCTGACCGAAGTCAGGTGCCAGGGGACCAAGCCAGCGACACTGACACACCTCTCTGCTGCCCCGTGCAGATGCTTGTCTTTCCTCCTACCCCGCCAGCTTTCCCACTTGGGAAACCACGAGGAGCCCCTGAGCTGGGCTGGGACGCGGCCCCGAGGGTGTGGTCCACAGGCGTCCCGCCCTGGAGCGCCCGCCTCGCGAGCGCGTGGGAAGGAGCTGAGCTCCCGCTGAGACCCCTCTGGGAGGCTGAGCGATATGCTTCCTGCTCCTTTAAGACAAGCCTCCTTCCATGCCAGCCTCGTTACAATGTGACAGAGTGGTTGCCAAGGCAACGGCACTAACTCTCCCCTCTCCTCTCTGCACATTTCTTAGCAAATGGGGCTGCTCCCACGCAAGGTGTCGGCCGCCTGTGCTCAGAGCCGGGGGGCTGCCCGGCTTCTCCCTCGTCCAGGCGCTGAGCCGAGTGCTCACCATTCCTTCCCAGCCTCTCCGGGCCCTTCATGACCTCGGATAAACTGGCTCCGGATCCCAGGAGTGACAGGTGTAGATCCAGAGCCCACTAAGTGACAGGGGGGCCAGACACAGCCTCCCGGGGTGCGGGCAGCAGGCCGGGGGTCGCCCGTGGCCGACTCCCCTCATCAGCTGCTGGTCTTTGGGGAGGAAAGGGTGCTGGTCGTGCCGGGCCACCCGGCTTCGCTCCTGGACTCGGTGCCTTGTCACTGCTCAGATGCCGGCTATGCCAGCAGAGACCACACCGGTACCACCATCCTTAGCTCCGTGGGGTGTCCAGCCTGTGCTAAGAGCCGTGGAATCGTGGGGACCTCATCGGGGTGGGATGCTGCTGCCCCTTCCCTCTCTTGCAACAGCTTCCCTCCTCCTTGTCCAGCCGGGGTGCCGGGGGGGGGGGCGGACACCCTGGAGCCACTCTCTGTCTCTGGGGAAGGGCTAAAGAGAGGCCATCCCAGCGCAGGGTCTCTTCTGGCACCCGCTCGGAGGGTCGGCCCAGCCTTTGGTCCTCCGCCCTCTAGCTGCGGCTCGACCCCCAGCTCCACCCAAGGACCGAGATGGTCCGCTTCCTCTCACATCTGTGCGGAGTCCCTCTTGCACGGACCAGGACCTCCAGGAAATGCCGAGTAGATGTGGGAACAGCAGGGTCCCTGCAGGGACAGCATTCACCGCAGTGAGCGTGAGGTTACCATCGATGTTGGTGTCGACTGAGAAAACGGAAGCGCTGGGATAAGAACAGAACCTCTGATTTGGGTCTCGGGACTGGGATTTGGGGGCACAGCCCCACTGTGTCCCGCTGAGGAGTCGAAGGGAGCGGTCTTTATGGGCAAGGTGTGGAAGCGTTAGGAAAGGTACGAGTTCTTTCCAAAAGTGATGGCTGGAGACAGAATGACATTCCTCAACCCACAGGATTCCGGGTGCCCTGTGCCAGTGCCTGGCCAGACGCCCTTCGCGAGGTGTCCGGTTCTCATCAAGAGTGCCGAACCTGAAGTCCCGGGTTCAGTCACACACGCTCACCCAGTTCAGTAGTTCAGTTCCTGTCCCCAAAACGGGATGAAGTTTGGGTCCCAAAATAGAGCCTCACATGCTCAGAAGTTTTCTGTGGGTTCACGGAGCTGTCCTCGTGGTTCTCTTTATGCTTAGTTGGCTGAGAATTTTATTACGATTGGAAGTTTAATTCTGTCCAAGGACTTTTCCTGTATCTACTGAAACAAGTGCCTGGTTTTTCCTTGATTCTGTTCATACTGGTCAGTTACCTTAACTGATTTTCACATGTGAAACCGTCCTTGTATTCTGAGAGAAGCCCTACGTGGTCTTAATGGGTCATCCCTTTCCGTAGGTCGCTGGGTTCCCTGAGCTGTGCATGGACATTGAAGTCCGTGAGGAATACTGCTTTCTAGTTGCTGCTGTTGTTTTTCTTTGCTTTGCTTTTTAAAAAAGATTTTATTTATTTATTTGTTTGAGAGGGGGGGGGGCAGAGGGAGAGGGAGAAGCAGGCTCCTAGCTGAGCGGGGAACCAGATGTGGGGCTTGATCCCAGGACTCCGGGATCATGACCTGAGCCAAAGGCAGATGCTTAACGGAATGAGCCACCCAGGTGCCCTGGTTGTTGCAAAACCTCATTAAAAAAAAAAAAAAAGAAAAACAAGACATAGAGATACACAGACGTCCTCTTTCCTCTAATGCAAAATTTGGCAACTAGTTTCGTCCAAGGAATTTGTCCTATTCACAGAAGGAATGTATCGGACCCACCGGGGTAAAGTTACTAATGATGCCCTTATCAAATTGTTACTGTTGTTGAAGATATCGGCATGAAGATATTCATGGTATTTTCTTGTGTTTTTACGATCTGAAATAGCAGGTTGTCTGGTGGCTTGGTTGGTTAGGCATCTGAGTCTCGATTTAGGCTCAGGTAACCATCTCAGGGTTGTGAGATCGAGCCCCACATCGGCTCCTCATTCCTTGTTCAGAAAGGAGTCTGCTTGAGATCGTCTCTCTCTGTCTGTCTCTCCTTCCCTCTGCCCTTCCTCCTGCTCACCCTCTCTCTCTCTTTCCCTAAAATCAATCAATCAATCAATCTTTTTAAAAAACAATCTGAAATAAGCAATTTTTTTCATTCCTGATACGGATCATTTATGGTTTTTTTCTGATTTTTTTTCTTGGTCTGTCTAGCTGTGGTTTTAATCAACTGTTGGATCTTTTCAAAGAATAGCACTTGGCTTTGTTGTCAATTTTTCCTATTTTTATTAATTTCCTATTTCTCTGATATCTTTTCTTTATTCCTTTCTCCATTCTACTTACTCTGAGTTGATTTTCTCTCTTTTTTTTAGCTCTTGAGATAGAAATTTTGGTGATCGATTTTGGACCTTTGCTCATTTCTGACAGAAGCCACTTCGAACCGTGGGTTTCCCTGTATGCCCGACTCTAAAGGCACCCCATAAACTGTCACCTGTTGTGTTTCCGTTATCCCCTCTGTGTGATGTATTTTCTGATCTCCGTTGAGATGTCCTCCTTGAGCATGTTAGATGCTGTTGGCACGCGGGACTTTCCTAGCTCTCTTATTGTTGATTTCTAGTTTAATTCCGCTGGGTCCAGAGGGCACATTCCGTCTGACTTCAACCCTTTTACATTTGGTTTATTCGCTCCATGGCTCAGAATATGGTCTGTCTGGGGAACAGACCGTGCGCACTTGGGAAGAGGCACATTTTTCAGTGATCGGGCTTAGTGTTCAGTATCAGCTTGGTCAAGGTGATGGATGATGTTGTGCAGGTCCTCTACATTTCTATAGACTTTTCTCTCCAGCAACCCCCCCTTTTTTTATGAGCGTGACCTCGTTTTTCTTCTTTTAGTTCTACCAATGAGTGTCTCATACATCCTCAGACTCTGTGCTTATTCCCTCTTCCTGGCTAATGGACCCATTTATCTTGACGAAACGTCCATCTTTATCTTTGGCAACATCTTTTGTCTTGGAAGTCTACTGTACGTGATGGGAATAAAGCTACTTGAACTTCTTACCCTTCCTGTCTTCATGGTGTACGCTTCCCACCCCTCACCATTCAGCCTATTTTGTCTTCATACTTGAGATGCTTCTTTTGTAGACGGCATTGACAGATCTCACTTTCCATCTGATCCATTCTGATAACCTCTGCCTTTTTCATTGGAGTACTTACTTATTCTACTAATGGAATTAGTAAGTGTTAGGTGTGTTGTTTTATATCTCGTTTCCTGTCTTTTTTTCCTTTTCTGTTTGTTTGTTTGTTATTCTTATTCTCCTACTTTCTTACTTTCTTTTGGATTCTGTGACTGTTTTTAAAAATAATTCCATCGTAATTTGTTTCTTGATGTTCAAGTTATGCAGCTTTGAGTTGATATTTTAGGGGTTATTCCAGGGATACAACAAATGCTCCCTAATTTTTCAGTCGACCTGGGTTAATGGTCTGTTCACACCTTTGTCCTTTGTAAGATCATCATCAAACATGTTACTTCACATGCATGATAAACTCCCAAGATCATGTCCAGGTCTTGCTTTAGCTGGTTTTATGTTTTTCTGAGAACCTAAAGGGAAAATTCTTGTTTTCTCTTTACCTAGATACTTGCCACGTCCGGTGCTCTTCGTTCATTCCTGAAGACCCACATTTCCACGTGGCATCATTTTGCTCTGCCTGAGGGAACCCCTTTGCCATTTCTTGTTCTGGAGGGTCCTGCAAGAGGATTCTCTCAGCTGTCCTTTGGGGGAAATGTCTTTACTCTTCTCTGTTGAGGCTGCTTTCACTGGATCTAGAATTCCTGGTGGAGAAGGTTTTTGTCTTGGCACCTTCAGACCGTTTATTTCCACAGTGTTTTCTTGCTTTTCTTCATATCGGGTGATTTCTATCACCTGGTCTGCATTCTGGTTCATTGAGTCGCTCCTCTGTCCTGTCCAGTCTGCTGATGAAGTCCATCAGGTAAACCTTTTTCATTCACGATATTTATTTTTCAGTGCTAGAATTTTCATTTGGATGCTTTGACATTGTCTGCTTGATTTTCTATCTTTGTCGTTGATTGTGACGGTGTTTTCCGTTCCTTCGTGGAGCATAGTTGCAAATGGTGGCCTTGTCTAGTAAATCCAACACTGGGTTTATCTCAGGGTCTTTTCCCTTGCAGATGCGTCACTTTCTTTCCTACTCAGTTGCTGAACACTTTTGGAAACTCTTGCCTTGTTATGAGACTCTGGATTCTGGGCGCTGCTCCAGCTTACTTGGATAGATGCAGACGGCACACTCGGGCACACCTGTGGATGACAGAAGTGCAAATCTCAGTTACGCCCACTTCCCCTCTGCCTGATGCTTGTTCCTTCAGGGTCCATCCAGAGTGTTCGTGTTTGTAGTTGTTTTTGGGGAGAAGATTGGTTTGTTAGTTTGTCTGCATTGGAAATAGAACCCTGGAAGCCATCTGTTCCATGTGGATGTGTTCACCACCCAGAGGGACAGAGAGGGGAGGTGGTCATGTCTTCAGAGGCAGCTCATCCCAGGCCCTTGTATGGAACAGGCCAACTTTCACTCCCTCCCTCTGCTCTGGCACTTTGTTGTCGGCCTCCACAAGCAGCCAGGTGGCACTTCGAATGTTCTGTCTGGAGACTCCTTCAGTAGCTCGTGGGGTTTGTGGGTTATTTAGTTCTGGTTTTCCATGAAACCACAGGAAGCAGTGGTGGCAGACTTCTTCCTTGAAAGAACAAAGAATGTGTGGCATATATTGACAACCCACAGCCTGGCCCTCCATGCTCCATGGCCCACTAGGCTCTCACACGCCTTCTGCCCCTTCCATGCCTCTCCAGCCTCCTCTTGCCGCCTGGGATCACAGCCGGCCTCAGACCTGTTAGGTTTGGGTGAAGGCAGCCCCACCCATGAACGCCCCTCTGCCCCCGTGCCTACCATGCTTAAGGTCACCGCAAACTGGTGCTCAAATTGCATTAATTAAGTGGGGCTCAGGAAGGACAGCTTGCTTCTGGGTAGCCTGGAGGCCAGGAAAGACTCAAATTCTGGTGCTAGACTCACCTGAGCCCTGGTCACTCGCATGTGGGCCACGGATGCGGGTGGTCTGCTGGAACCCCCCACACGGGGGCTTCTCCATGTGGGTGCTGGCTTCCTCCCAGCACAGTGGCAAGGTGTCAAGGGCAGCTGTCCAGGAGAACAAGGTTGAAGGAAGGGCATGGCGTTTTTAGGAACTGGCATCTCTTCCTCTGTATCCTATTGGTTGCAGTGGCACAAAGTCTGCCAAGGTTCAAGGAGAGGGGACACAGGCCTAGCCATGGGACACCTGTAAGGCCACCATCATGGTACAGAAGGCACACAGGGACAAGACATAGCAGGGGACCACATTTTGCAAATCGATCTGCCACAGGGACTATCTGATGAATGAGTGAATGTTAATAAAAAGCAACTACTCTATCTTCTGCTTTAAAGAGCTTATGATGAACAAAACGAGGAGCTCAAATGGATTGTGCAAAGCAGTTGCTTTTCTAAATATATGATGTGTTTGCAGCTCTGCACTAGGAAGGTGCGCTCCAAGGCCTCTGCTCCTCAGCCGTTACTAGTAACCAGTTATTACAGACAACAACGCTTCCCGAGTAATTGCGTGCAGGGCCCCTTCAAAGGGTTTTGTCGAGGTTAACTCATTTAGTCTCGTACCTGCTGGTCCTGTCCAAGATCGACGACCACTCACTCCAGGATGTGAAGTCTGAAAGCCACGTGGCACGTAACTTAGGACCCACATTCTCCACACCCATGCCCGGGTCCCAGGGCTCCTCTTTTCCTCATTGTCCTGAGCGTCTGGTCCCCTGAGCTCTCAGGACTTGAGGCCTGCAGGACGCAGGGCACTAGGCCGAGCATCACAGCCAGAGCAGGGGAAGGTTCAAGGGCGGGTGTGTCTTAAATGTTCTGCCTGCACTGAGGGCGCAGGGTGGGCAGAGCGAATCCGTGGGAAGGCTGTGCAGGGCTCAGGTGGGAAAGGCAGTACGTGAATGACTCGTCCTGGGTCTCTAACCTGCTCCGAACCAGGACCAGAGAGTCCTGGCTCTTTCTGGGTCGGCTGTGAGTGTCGTGCACTTGGAGGGTGGGCCGCCTTCGTGTGCTCGGTGCTGGGCCAGGGCCTGGGGCCTGGGGCAGCTGCTGGCGGAAGCCCGCCGAATCAACGGCATCACGGGAGACAACACCTGTGATGGTCCCACAGCTTCCTCAGACCTGCAGGTTCTGGTCCTGGGAGGACCCAGAGCGGGGGCTCATCTCTCTCCTGCCTGTCCTAAGACTTAGACCTGGATGGAGGGCCTCATCGTGGTCACCTGAACTCCTGCAGTCCACTGAGCCCCTGTCTGTCCCCCGTCCCAGTCCGTGGCCACCTGTTGTCTGTGTGCCCAAGGTAAGGGTCACCTTCCACACCCAGACCTGGTCCCAGCCTTCCTGCCCGGGAGTGAATGAGAGAGACCGCGCCTTCCTCTGCAAGGGACTGACTCCGTGACCTGGGCTCTGTCAATAAATGTGTGACCCTCAGCGGGTCACACTCGTATCCCCCACAGATCTGTGGCTGCTGCTCCTGGGGGTGGGGGCCTGCTCTCTGGTCTCAGGGTCCCCACTCAGCTTTTAGCCTTGCACGTGAACCAGCAATTAGGGGGGCGGGGCAGTGTGGGGCCGAGCAGTCAGGTGGGCGAGAACCGGCAGAGCGAGGTGCCTCGTGAGTCTTTTTCCCTGCCCGCATGTCACAGACGTGGTGTGGAGGAGAGGTCTGGGGACAGAGCTAGGCCACCCCTAGTTCACCTCAAATGGGAACAGAATGAGCATGAGCCCGCGTGATTCAGCCCAGGGCCGAGGTCAGCTGAGATGACGCCTGACCTCCCTTCTGCAAACAGCAGCCAGACGGCCTCCAGGACCCAGATCCCAGGTCTGCGTCCAGGGCGCGGCAGCCGGATTCTCTAACAGACTGTGGTTTGTCCCGGAGGAAGAGCGCTGCTCGAACCCGAATCCACCCAGCAGGTGCGGGTCCATCCGTGCCCGTCTGCCGCAGTGCTGAGTGCTTACTCTCCTAGCAGACGGCGCTCTTGAACCCACACCACCGCCAGGAAGCACCCCTGCACACAGGGCCGTGCAGAGGGCTGCTGAGGAGCTCCAGTGTGCACGGGTCCCCATGCTCTCCCGCAGGCACCACGTCCCCTGCTCTACTCAGGGGCCACCCCTAGTTCACCTCAAAGCCTGCCTGTCCCACACTCCAGGCTCTCAAATGACCCTAAAAGCTCCATTCAAAGGAGAGCATGGACTTCTCAGAAATGACCGGTAGGGATGTTCTAGGCTCCTGCCTCGAGGGGCAGGAGTCCCTCTTGGCAGCCTCGGGGACTGTCCACTCCCCCATCACCACTCGGAAGTCCTGCAGAGGGAGCGGGGACGTGGCTCTGCGCAGCCGCACCAGTTCATCCACGTGGCCCAGCACACAGGTGGGGACACACCGGGAGACAGCAGTGACTGTCCTTCAGCCCACCTCTTCCAGCCAGGATCCCACCCAAGACCGACTGTTGTCACCAGCGTGCTGTCCATGACCCTCACCAGCAGCGGCTCCGAGGGCCCGGGAGCAAACTCGCATAGGTCACCCCATGTGTACCCATTGCAGGGCACTCAGCCCACCGTGGTGGCCCTCGATGGCAGCCGACAGGGGCCACATGCCCCTCCACCCACCGCACGGTGGGGCAGGCGGTGCCGGCAGAAGCCAGCCCCCGGCGGTAGCCTTCCCACCGTGCCGGCTGTCCCTGCTCCGTCCACACTGCCGGCCTGGGTGGCCCGGGGCCCGCTGCCGCTGCTGCTGCCTGTCGCTCCCACCGACCTTCCCCGGATCGTTCCCACGGGCACAGGAGTGCGCTGAGCCTCCTGCATCATCAACGCCGGCAGGGAGAAAGCCCCCGACTATCCCTCTGTCCATCCCTCTGCCCCGCTCCAAAGAGCGTCCGTGTCACTGGCCCGCTCTCTTCTCGGGACCCGTCTCCGCAAGCCCACACCCCCCGAGCCCCACCACGCCCCTCCTTGGTCAGTCCCCTGCCAGCCCTGGACTCCCTCCGGCGACATTAGGAGCCACGGAGGCGGCCCCAGGACATCCCTCCCTTGCGTGTCCCTACCCCACTCTTCCTCCTTCACGGCTGTCCCCCCCCCGGGGGTCGCCCCCGACCCTTCCTTCCCTTCTCCCCAGTCTCTGTCTCCGACGTGGCCCTGGGCCTCGGGCCTTCCCCCGCAGCGGCATGGTGACCTCCCAGATGAGTGTCCCCAGTGGGACGCCCGCCCTCCGTTCCAACTCCCAGCCCGCTCCCTGGAGGGGACGCCGCCTCTACCCCTCCGGCTGTTGGGGCGCAGACCCCGGAGCTGTCCCTGCGGCTTCTCGCTCCACGTCCGATCCGTGAGCAGACCCCGGGGGTGCGCCTGTCGCCAAGGACGTGTCCATCTGCCTCCGCCCAAGGCCACCCACTCCGCAGGCCGGCCTCACGCGTGGGAAGCCTGTGTGTCCCCCCGCCACCCCCAAACGCAGGGCCCTGCACTTGGCTTCATGCTCTCTTGGTGGCGTTTTGAAATTCTCCGTGAGTTTTGAGGGAGGGTCCTGCATCTGCCTCTGGGGCTGGGTCCTGAAGACTGTTGCTGGGCCTGCCCGCCGGGGGCCGAGGACCCCTCCCTCGTGACTCATTCTTTGGCCTCCCCAGTGGCGCCACGGCTGTCCAGGCCCGACGCAGACATCGGAGTGACCCTTAAAGGCCGGGGTCGTGACAGCTCCCTCTGCCTAGCCTGTCCACTGGCTTGTCGGGTCACGGGGGGAGAAGCCCCGATTCCCGCCACGACTTCCTGGCCTCTCGGGACCCGTCTCCCAGCACTTCCCTGGCTCCCTCGGCCTCCCTCTCCTCCCCAGGTGGGCCAGCCCCTCCCCCAAGCCCCAAACCCACCGGCCATTGCCCCACCCACCCGCCTGCGCTCACCTGGGCAGCGAGGCGTACTGAAAACCCACACCACAGCCTGATTCGTGTCCAGGCCGCTGTGTGGACCCCCCGGGTTGCGGATTAAATCAGCACAAGTTTATCTGCCACGGTCCCGGACGTCGGAGTCTGGCGTCCATCCCCAGGGCTACAGTCGAGGCCTAGGCAGGGCAGGAGGCTGGGAGAGAATCGGATTCTCTGCCTTTAGTGGCACTTGTTACAGAAGCCACGGGAGACGCACGTCGCCACACTGCGTGTCTCGCCTGCTCATCTTGTCCCCGTAAGGGAATGCCGGCTACTCGGGACCGGAGGCCGGGTCCGCTGTGTTCGTGGCTAGACGCCTGGCGGCACCGAGAACCGGGCTGCCCATGGCCGGCACGCAACGGAGCGTTGTCATTCGAGCGAAGTAGGATGAGAATGCGCCAGAGGAAAGTGTGCTCAGCCGCAGCCTCATCTCCAGGAGGAGGAGCAGCCGCAGGGAGACGCCGTCCCGGGCTGATGGACGCGTCCCGGGCTGGGGCACCCGGGCTGCCAGTGGGACGGCGGGAAGGCAGGCATCCTTATCTCCTGTCGGTAGGGATGTGTTGTGGGTTCAGTTGTGTCCCCCGAGGAGACGTGTGAAAGTCTGAACGCCTGGTCTGGAGAGCACGTCTGTGTCCGGGACGTGTTGCGTTCACATGAAGTCCTGAGGGACCAGCGCAGAGAGGAAGGTGTCCTTGTAAGAAGAGGAGAGGGGCGCTGGGGAGAAGCCCGGGGGTGGAGGCGGAGCCGGGCTAGGGGTCTCCACACTGAGGGACGCCAGGGGCTGTCGACGACGGTGGAAATCCAGAAGGGACAGGAAAGATTCTCCTCTACGGGTTTCAGAGGGGCACGGCCCTGCTCACGCCTTGATCTCGGACTCCGGCTTCCAGAGTCATGACACAAGCCACTGCTGTCGCCCGAGGCTCAGTCTGTGCAGCTTGGCCCCGTGGCAGCGGGTACGGAAGGCGCGATCACACAGCCCCGTGGGAGATCCGGCAACGTGGCCAACGGCGCCGGCCCCAGCAGGGCGTGGTAGAGGCACAGCGCTGTCAGCGAAGGACGGGCGAGCGGAGACAACCTCTCTATCCTGCCCACAGTCACCAGGACACGTCCAGGCAGAGGGGGAAGCCGTGCGTCCCCGTGGGCACGGCCACCTGCTGTCCGAGAAGGGGACGAGGGCACCAGCGACACCCAGAAGCACAGCGAGCAGTGGCCTACGCTGGACTACGTGGAAGGTCCGTTGGAACGTCCGCGGGAACGGTGATGCACGGTGGGAAGAAACAGCCCGGAGGGACCCGCGAGGGACGGGCCCTTCTCGGCCCGGGCCCCCCTGGGACTCACTTCAGTGAACTTCAGCACAAGATCTGCGCCGGGCGGGATGTGCCGTTCCCGACCTCCTGGTGAAACGATGCTAAGCCATCGGACTGTGTTTGGCAACGGTAGTGAAGTTGTCGACCCTGCCCCCCGTCCCTCTGACGACATCACGCATGCGTGTTGGAGGTGCACGTCCTCGGGGTGGGGCGCCTCGGAGAGAAGGTGATGCCGGCACAAGAGAAGGATGCAAATATGGAGTGACATAAATGACACTCAAACCCCGGCTCGGGAAACGCCACCGTGATGTGGTAACTATTATCTCCTCAAGTTTGTGCAAGAGAGAGAGACTCGGAGGGAGCGTGGGGCCTGGAGACGAGGACCAGCTGCACAGCAGTGCACACATCCCCATGCACACACACATGCCCAGTGCATACACACCCCATGTACGCACACCCCCGTGCACACATGCACACCCCCATGCACACACACATGCCCTGTGCATACACACCCCATGTACGCACACCCCCGTGCACACATGCACACCCCCGTGCACACACACATGTCCTGTGCATACACACCCCATGTACGCACACCCCCGTGCACACACACACACACCCCCGTGCACACACACATACCCTGTGCATACACACCCCATGTATGCACACCCCCGTGCACACACGCACACCCCCATGCACACACACATGCCCTGTGCATACACACCCCATGTATGCACACCCCCGTGCACACACGCACACCCCCGTGCACACACACATGCCCTGTGTATACACACCCCATGTACGCACACCCCCGTGCACACACGCACACCCTGTGCGCACACGCACACTCCCGTGCGCACACGCACACTCCCGTGCACACACGCCCCCATGTACGCACACCCCCGTGCACACACGCACACCCCCGTGCACACACAGTCTGCACGCACCATTTCCCACCTGCAGGCTCCAGGGCTCTGGAGGAGTGCGGGACCCATTTGGGTCAAGAATGACGCCGGTGGACCCTGGAGCATCTGATCAGGCCGAAAGCAAGGGGCGTTTGCACGACCGCCGTCGCTAGAAGGACGCAGCCTGCCCCGTCCTCCAGGAGCGCTGACACCTCCGCCTGTATTTCCATCATTTTCCCTTTTAGTCGATCACCAGACCTCGAGTCGCACAGAGGAAGGACATTCTAAAGCGGCAGGTGTCCTTTTTGACGAAACCTCCATGTGAGGTACGTCGCTCCACCGTCCTGTGGCGGAGCAGGGCGCTCGTGGGACCCGGAGAGGCAGACCGGCCCCCGTAGGGCGCGCCTGGGAGAGAAGTCTACGGGGCCTGCAGCGGAGGGGTCTGTGCCACGTCCCTGCGTCCTGGGCAAGGCCGGCTCAGCCGAGACGCCCCTCCATCTGGGGGGCTGGGAGAGACGCGGTGAAGAGGAGGGAACAGGAGAGAGCCCCGAGGAAGGGGAGCCCGGGGCACCAGGCAGGGCTGCCCTCCCCTCACCGCGTGGGGGACGCACATCAGGAAGCAGCTACTCCAACCCGGGGTGTGCGGGCCGGGAGAACAGGGGACCCACACGTTTCCGTGGCTACACAGTGCTCGCAGGTTTTTTGGGGAGGAATTTGTTATGAATGATTAATGTCGCGTTTTTCGGTTTTTATGTAGTGAAAATATTTTTTGGGTCTGTCTTCTTTTTAGAATCTTGTTTGTCGGTATACGCTACAGAATTTAAAACGTATGCATGCGCGTATTTCCCTTTTTGATATGTTTTTTTTATCACACTTAAAATAAAGTTCTGTACCACAAATGAAAGGAAATAACTTGCTGCTTTTCATCTATAAAGGAAGAATTTTAACTAGCCTCGCGGGCACGTGTCCTTCCTGCTGGCTTGGGGACGCCACTTCCTGCAGACAGCAGGTGCCCAGTAGAATTTCAGGCGGTGGTTGAAGAGGTGCGTAACCTGAAACGTACCTCCTGGAAATCCCAGAGTCCCGCACGGCTCAGGAACTGTCACTCCCATTTTGATGGGATTTTTATTGGAAATCCAGTCGACGGAGGGAGAGGGGAAGTGGGTGGAAGACAGGATCTCTGCTTTCCAAGTAAGAGGTCAGCACGGGGTCCAGATCCCTCTGGAACTGGCCGCCGAGCGGAGGGTCTCAAGCCGAAAGCATACAGGGCTGACCGTGGGAGGTGATGGCCTCCCCAGCCTCGGGGACTGTCCAGAGCCCCTCATAAGCTACGCACTTGGCACGTGTCTCGCCTCTGTGTGGGTGGAGGCCGACAGAGGC
Organism: Mustela lutreola; assembly: GCF_030435805.1. Classification (NCBI taxonomy): domain Eukaryota; kingdom Metazoa; phylum Chordata; class Mammalia; order Carnivora; family Mustelidae; genus Mustela; species Mustela lutreola. Next base: position 2,182,975 of record NC_081301.1, read on the forward strand.
TCTTCACCTGCCCCGAGTGCATCCGGTCCTGGGAGAAGCCAGCTCTGGGCCGAGCACGTGGAGAGGGAGCCCGCAGGTCTGGCCAGCCGTGGCTAGGGGCTCCCGCACGCTGCCCAGTGACCTGTGGCATGCTGCGTACGGCGTGTCCGGGGCCCACCTGCACCCTGAGGCGTGCACCTGTGCGGCATGTGCCCTGTGTTCCCTGCCCTTTGCCTCCGGCTGCCAGGTGGGGAGGCGGGAGCAGGACGGGCAGCAGGATGGGCTGCAAGGTATGTGGGGAACTTGCATGTCCTCAGCCGCTCTTCTAGAATCTTCCAAGCTTAGCTCTGAGTTGTGAGTCTGAAGGGGAGTGAAGCCACTGTCAGCTCCCAGCTGCTCCTGTTCTCCTTGGAAACAGGAACCTGCAGGCGGGAAGTTGCTGGGCCCAAGAACAACTTCGTAAGACGGACACGTGGAGGCTCAGGAGCCCCGAGCTCAGCCTGGGAAGGCCGTCCGGGTCCTCCTGGACATAGGCAAACACCGGGGAGAGCCCAGCGTCCCTCTTCCCTTTCCTGCGCGCGGAGCCTCGGTGGGAAGGGGGTTGGAGGCTGACAAGAACCTGGCTCCCCGGGGGTACAGACCGACCCGGCCGTGCTCGGCAGTCCTGCCGGACCCTGGGGGGCAGGCGGACGGGTCTGTGAGAACAGACGGGGCTGACACCATCTCGCCCCCCAGGAAGGGACAACGAGACGTGCTGGGCCCCTCCCAGGCAGTGTGGCAGGAAGCGCCCCGTCCGCCTCCCAGGGCTCTTGTCGGGGCTCTGGGTCAGAGGGTGGTCCAGGGAGGACATGAGGTGCAGCCAGCAGACCCCGGACTTCGGGGAAACCCAGGGGACAAGCGATCCCATTCCTTCAACCAAAGAGAAAGGCAAAATAGCAGCCAGCTGGGAGAGGGGGCACCTGCTGTCTCGGGGGCGGCCTGAGCAGCAGAGGCCGGTGCCCGATCCGGGTCTGCGGAGGCTCTTCCCGCCTGTGCGCTCACGCGGCGGAGAGGGCGCGAGGGAGCGAGGCAGGCTCTCTGGCGTCTGTGTCACGAGGGCGCTAGTCCCGTCACGGGACTCATCGAACGCTGATCACCTGCCAGGGTCCCGCCTCCTCACGCCGTCCCGCCGCCCGTGCGAGTTAGGGCTTCCGCACGCGAGTCTGGGCACAGGGGACGCAGTCCGTCCAGAACACCTACATGTCGGACGATTCCCCAGAAACCTGTTGGCAAATCGTGTGGGCTTCGGATCTTAATTCAAGCACACGCGTGGCAGAGACATTTCAGAAATATCGGGAAATGTGAGCACCGTCCGTGGGATGACCGTGGGGGCTGGGCACCTGGACACGTGCGGAGCCTCTGCACGCCGGGCCTCCCCGAGTCCCCTGCCACGCCAGCAGACACCGGCCGCCCCTTCCTCCTAGCAGCTCGGACATGGGCTGACTGTTCCTTGACCCTGGGGAGCCACACTGCCCGAGGGTCAGCGTCTCATCTCCGAGCTGCTCCGTGAGGTGAGGCTCCCAATCCCTGGGACGGAGGTGACACTCGCCAACTCGAGCAGAGACCACACGTGTGGGCCGTGCATGTGCAGCTCTGGTGGCCACCGTCCTGTCCCCTCACCTGTGCGGGCCACTGGCCCCAGGTGGGTGTCAACTGCGCGGAGTAGCCGGGTGGGAAGGAACCCTCGAGGCTTGTACTAACGGGTCGGATGCCGACATTAGGATCAGAATCTCAGAACGCTGGGGTTGGCCCCCAGACCCCTTCATCTGCAGCTAGAACCCCGTCCACAGTGTCTTCTGTCCCGAGGGGGGCCTTTCCTCAGAGGGGTGCAGCCTCTCCCGGCCCCAGGGGTCCACGCGAGGGCCGGTGCCGAGACACGACGGGAAGTCGGAAGGGTCTCCTTGCGGGAGGCTGCGGTCCGCTGTCGGGTGGCCGCATGTCTGGAAGCGTGGGGGACCCTCATGCCCGGGGCGTGAGACGACAGGTCCTGCTGGGGCCCGGACAGGATTCACAGGTGTGCGTGTCTGCGTGCGGCTACCTGTGCGTGTGCACGCAGGGGTGTGCGCGGGTGCTTGTGTGAACACGTGCGTGCCCAGACGTGCACGCGCGCGCGGGTCCCGGGGAGACGAGATGGCGCAGGACTGCGCTCCGGCCCCGAACCTTTGCTTCCCAGTAGCACCACCAGCGAAGGCTTGGCGCTGGCGCGGGATCAGCTTGAGACACTCTGGTCCTTCTCACCCCGTCCTCTCCCGTGGCCTGTGGGACAGACCCCCGGGGGCCAGGTAATGCGTGGGATGAGCGCAGCAAGCTCTGAGCCGCGGAGGCTCCCACCCGCCCTCCTCCCTCCAGAAGCTCCCCCTGGTGAGCCCCTGGACGGCAGAGGACCCTGCGGTGACTCTTCAGGCCAAGACTTGTGTTGTCCAAGGTGTGTCCCCAAATACTCAGCCCTTGGTGAGGCTTCCCCAGACGGGGGGTGGGGAGCGCACGGCTGTGGGGCGGGTCACATCCCACCATCCCCCGCAGCATCGCGCTCCACTCCGACGCCAGGCGTGAGCGGGCTGGGCGCCGGCAAAGCTGATTAATTCTGGATGCGGCAGTGCGGCCCGTGAAGGTAAGCCAGGCACACGGGGACAGAGTGGTTTGCCAATCAAGGTCAACGAATTCATTTATTGATCAAAGAGCTGCCTTGTACTTTCTCTCCCAGCAAAGAGCCTTCCCTTTCTTCATTCTGAAAGGTCCGCCGGGGTCTCCGGAGACAAGCGGATTCCACGCTGCCCGCTGCCCCCTCCCTCCCCGCCGCCTGTGCCCCAGCTCCTGGCTCTGGCCTGGCTCTGGCTGCCCGAAGCCCAGATCTGAGTTCTCTCCCCTCCTCTGCTCTGTCTGCACGTTTGCCTCCTGGGGCTCCACACCTGGGGGTCCTCCCCGGACCGCAGCCACTGGGCGCCCCATCTTAGCCTGAGCCTCACCCCCACTCTCGGTGACGACCCCTAGCTGGTCGGCTCCACATGTCGCTGCTCATTCCTTCACGATTCATTCATTTACTGACGGCTGTAGGATTGAGGGTGCTGTTGGGGAGAGAGGAAGGCTCCCCAGCGGGCCGGAGGCTGGGGTCCGGCTTGGGGCAGGTCAGGTACTGGCTGGCAATGTGACATGGGGCACTTCTAGCCTCCCTGACCCAAACGTCCTCTCTCTCAAATGGGATGATTGTAAAATAAAAAGTTAACTCTTGCCCATCTTGGGGAAGAAAAGCATCCGGGAGAAGGCGCTGGATGCCAGGACAGCCGGAGGACAGTGGCGAGGAAAACCAAACAGCAGGCCTGGCCGGGCCGTGGAGCGCCCGGAGCCCCGCGCACGGGACAGGTGCTGCAGACGACAGCGCACGCCGCCCTCCGAGCTTCAGACAGAAAGCCGCCGCGTGGGCCCACCACCCCACGTCCCTCGGGTACCCCGCACACTTGCCAGGGGACGAAACCGCCCATTCCCCAGTCAGAGAATCCGACTGGTCCCCACCAACCGATGAACTGTCTACCTCCAAGTGCGTTCCATTCCTGGCCCATTGGGCTTTTGCAGGAGGATGTTGGAGAAGAGAATCAGAGACCAAGCACTGTGTCTTCTAGAAGCTTCTGGCAGAACAACAGAAGTTGCTTAAGATTGGGCCTGGCTGTCTGCACCAGGAGGCAACTTGGTCCAGTAGCTGGAGAAAGAGTGTCAGGCACAGGTTCTTGGAGCAAAGCTCCCCAAAGTGGGGGAGGCACAGGGGGACAAGGGGCTCGGGGCACCCCAGAGCTGGTGTGCCTGCTCCCGGGGACTCTGCACTGGGGGTGGAAGTCAAGATGCTCACCTAGAGAAGGTGGGACATGGCAGAGGCAGTGTCCCTGCTGCGTGGGGCTGCGGTGAGGACCGCGCACGGGTTTGCTGGTCGCAGGGCCGGAGTGGCAGAGCGGAGTCTGGAGACCGAGCAGCATTGTGGTTCAGTCCCAACACCTCCGTGCTCCCCCCACCGCACCCCTCCCGGGCCAGACTTTGCAGCGAGAGCTCCTGCTGGGGTGAAGAGTAGGAGAAGGGGTCCAGGGCTTACCCCGCTCCGTCCATACCCAGACCTGGGCAGCAAGCTGGGACCTCTGAGGCCCACGGCCCCTTGTCACTGAGGACTTGGATGGTGAAGGGACAGCGTCTCACCCGGGTGTGTGAGCACACCCACTGGCACCACCAAGGCCAGCCTGGAGCAGGCCTTCCGGAAGGGCCCTTGCAGATTTTCCTGCCAAACCGTCTCCTGCACCTGCCCCCAGCACCCACCGCTGGGGGAGACCTGCCCGACGAGAGAAGCCTCACTCCCCCTTGGATCGCATCCCCAAGGGCAGGGGTCAGGCCCAGGGGAGCCCGGCGGGTCTGCAGCTCCCAGCGTGTCCGGTTCACGTGGACCCTGCGCCGGGTCCTCAGATCTGGCCTCCTGCACTCTCCAGGCCCTGGGCAGCCCGGCTCCGGGGGTGGCTGGGGGGGGGGGGGATCCAGCCGGCCGCGGCTGCCTCTTCTGCAGCTTGGAGACTCCCTGTTCTCACCATCCTCCACGCTCCTGGGCGGCAGAGTTGGGCCGCAGTCCATGGAACACTCTGGAAACCCCTGGGGGAGTGTGAGAAGCATCCGGGGTGTTCAGGGGCATCTTCCAAGCTCACGGGGAGTTTCTGGGCCAGACAAGGGCCAGGGACCAGGCGGGAGGCTCTGCGGCACACCTTGCCCACCAGCCAGCACCCAGAGCCACCTCTGGCTTCTCCCGCCTGTCGGAGGGACTTCTGGGCCGCACGTCCTCGGGACTCTGCCAGGCCACCTTCCCGGGCAGCAGTGGGGGAGCCCAGCTCCAGCCCTGCTCGTCTCTTTACCTCTGTCCAAACTCCACCCGCCTCCCCCTCTCCCTGCAGGCACGAGGCCGCGGTCACACAGGGTGCAGGGTGCACGGCCTGTCCCACACCCGGCCCGCTCGCCCAAGAAAGGAGATGACCAGCTCCTGGGAGAGGGGCAGGGATTGGGGCAGGCACACGGTTCACAGCCCATGGGGACGCCAGTGGGGTTCCCCAGGGCAGGAGAGCAGGGGGGCTGAGGGCTTCTTGGAGGGGCGTGCGCATGGAGAAGCCACGCACAGAGGGTCCCGTCTGTTGGCGGGTCGGGGCAGCGGTGGGAGGGACTGCAGAGTGTCCTGTCTCCTGTGCTGACATCCGGGACTTTCCCTCGGAACCTTCCAGAGACAATATCCGTGCCCAACTGATTTCATGCAGGCATGCCATGGTCAGAGCGCAGAATTTTTACTCGGAGGAGACCTCATGGTCCCTTTCAAAGCACAGTCAGACCTTCCAACTGTTTACCTCTGGCAAAGCCGCTCCTGCCGACCTGCTCCCCAGAGACAGCGTGGATGGGAAGCACCTCACTTCGGCTGCCCCAGGTGCTGTGTGGCCAAAGTGGGATGAGACCGTGCCGGCTCACAGTCACGGTCAAACGCAGCGCGCTTGGATCCTGCCTCGGGGAGCGCCAGGGCTGGCGGATGCCCACCGCGCCCCCTCGGCGTCCCAGGGGGACTCGGCAGGTGCGGGGAAGACACGCGGAGCCGGCCGCTGGGACACGTGTGACAGGAGCCTCTGCTGGACGAGGCTGCTTGTGGCGGAAGGTTGGCCGAAGCCTATCCCTGTGCTTCTCCGGCGGCCGAGAGACGCTTGGGGGGAGGCACCCGGGCGCGACGCTCTGGGGTTTCCGGGCCACAGGGTAGCAGCAACAGCGTCCCGTGTCCCGAACCTGGCCACGTGGCCCTGTGTGGGGACAGGCCATCTTCCTCGGAAGAAGCCGCCCGGTGCCTCCCGCACCTGCAGGAGTGAGGGCCGAGCAGCCATGGACATTCTCCAGGTTTCTTCTGCAGCCGTGTCCCTTTTCCCCCGTTGATTGATCGGTTCTGTCGTTTCCTAGATCAGTGTGGCCTCGCGCGTACTTATTTTATGCTCTGAGATACAGCCACATACGGCCCGGCTGCAGGCCCTGTCCTCGACGCGCCAGCCGGGCCAAGGCTTGCTGTCTGGGGCCAGGTCTCCAGATTCATGTCCCCTCCAGACCCCGAGGCCGTGGTCCACACAGACTCGAGCCCCTCCACGGCGGGCCCCTCGCTTCCACGATGAAGGGAAGTTTTCCTACCGTCCCTGACCTGCGGCCCCCACACTCTCCCACACTCTGAGCCCTCCCAAGGGATGCTCTCTCCTTGGCTTCCCCGCCCTGCCAGGCCCCGGCCTCGGAGCCCCCACCCCAGTGCCCCCACCTCGGTGCGAGGCTCTCCGAGACCCTGCCCAGGTCCAGGCCCGCAGCCGCTGCTCAGTGAAATGCATGTTGGCTGCGGGGAGGTGGGACAGTGCACACTTGTCAGAAATTCTGGGAACAAATGCCCTTCCCAGTTCTTTAAAAATGCAAAGCCTGTGTCAGGGAAGGCGGCGCCCGCGAACACGGGCTCTGTGCTGGCTTGGAGACATGTAGGTCAATATTTCCATTTCAAAAAGGCAGCCGCTGTGGCTGACGTTATTAAGCAGGGTGTGGAGAGCAGGTGGCAGGCCCTGACCGTGGCCGCGGCCAGGAAGGCGAGAGCTGCTGCCTTTGGAAGCGCAAGAATGAGCGCTAGGCCCCAATTAGCAAGGGCAGCCGGGAAGCTCTCTGCGAACGGGAGAGAGACGGACACGCCAGGCTCCCGCCGCGAAAGGGCACCCAGGGCTGCTTTCTGTGCTGGGACCCCCGAGGGGCTGAGGGGCCGAGGACAGGACAGCAGAGCCTGTTAATGTGGCCCCAGAAACGTGCCGGGCGGGGATCGCGGCAAGCCTTCAAGCTGCCTGCGATCTCCCTGATGTGGGAGTGATACACAATCCTGGGAGAATTTAAGAAATACGCCCATGAGGCAGAGACGAGACGGAGCTCGTAATCCCAGCCAGCAGACGTCCCAGGCGCGGCGGTCGTGGACGGAGGGTGCGCGAGTCGTGCCGGGCCCCGTGCACCATCTCCCGGTTCTTGCCAGACTGGGCAAGGTTCCTTCGCCCCCTGGCCTTAAGGTGCCAGTGAAGAAACTCAGAGCTGGGTGGGGAGGCGTGTGGAGGGCGGGGTCACCGTCCACCACTGCGGACCTGGGCCTCCTCCACCCGGGAGGCCTCCAGGGTGGCTGTGCTCAGAGCTCGGCACACCCGGTCTGGTCCTTTCCCTGCCATGTGTCCGTGTGCACACCTGTGCGCGTGTGTGCACCCATGTGTGCAAGTTTCTGTGCGTGCGCCTGTGTGGGTGTACGCAGGTGGGCAAGTCCGTGTGTGCCCGTGCCTGTGTGCGCGGGTACACATGTGCGTGCGAGTTGCTGTGCGTGTGTGCACGTGTGCCTGCATGAGGTCGTGCTGCACACACATCATGGATCTCATCCCCTGACATCTGGCGAGGGGTGCTGGGTGCGACGGGCCCTGGCGGCCTCCCCCTGCCCGGGGGCAGCACTTGCTGCGATTCCGCACCTCCGAGCCCCCCCGGCCGTCTCCTGCCCAGGTCCAGGCGCTCATGTGAGTCTGCCGCGGAAGAACGAGGCCAGCCTGCTCCCGGGAAACCCCTCAGCCCTCACGTCCGGGGAGCAGACCGGGTGATGCTTCGGGAAGGGGCACACAGCCTCCGCCTCCAAGCCCTGCTTCCGGAAGGGTGTGTGCACCCGCCGCTGGGGAGAGGCAGCCGCGCTCGGCCCTGAGACCTGCGGGCACTGTCCCGTGGGTGAGGCTGCAGGGGAGAGGTCCCTAGGGGGAGAGAAGCACCATCTTCTCAGCATACAGACGGGGTGTCTCTGAGGGTCTCCAGAATGTTCACGTGCCCACGTCAGATTGGGGGCGCGACACAAAGTTCAGCCGCCTCTCGGACGAGGAAGACATTGCTGCCCACAAGCCCTGGTTCTCCAGGCAGAGGGGCCCCCCCAAGGGGCATCTGGGTGAGGGCTGGCTCTGTCCTGAGAGCGGGGGTGGTGGGGAGGAAGAGGAGGCCCTCACCGGCCCTCTCTTGTGGCCTCAGGGAGCCCCACCCCAGGGCAGAAGGGGTCGCCCGACAGCAGCGTCCTGGGAGCAGGGCTTCAGCAGAGCAGGTGAGCTCTCCCAGGGCAAGGGGCAGCTGGTGCGACCTCGGAGGGTCTGCAGTTCTGACTCCCCTGCCCTCCGTGTCCTCACATTGACAACAGGCAAGGTGGCCGCCGCCGCCGCCCCGTCTTCACTCCCCGCCTTGCCAGCACACCTTGGGGTGTGTCGGGAAGTGGGTGGAGGGCTCCCGGCTGAGCCCGAGTCAGAGACACAGGTGGAGGACAGGGAAGACCAGGAGAGGGCCGGGTGTCGCGGTCCCAGGAGGGGTGGAGGGCCGAGGGGGTGAGCAGAGGACGGGGCTGGGTCCCGCGTGCCGGGGCCCCAGCCTGGGCACACGTAAAGCCTTCTCTCTGCCTCTGGGGGTTGCCCGCCTCCCCCGTGCGTCTCCAGGGCCCTCTGCGAGAACAAGTGAGGTGAAGGATGTGTAAGTGCTTCTGTGAGCCGTCGCGCACGGCGCCGGTGTGCACTAATATTACTATTGTTGCTCTAATTATTGTTATTCCAAGTGCACTAGGATGACGGATGGCCTGCCGGGAGAGCCCGATCTGCCAAAAAAGTCATCATATTTCAGCACCAAAATGCTTTGAAATCCACGGAGGAAAGAGGCTTATCACCAAAGGCATGTGATCATCGCTGTATTTGAGTGAACGCGCCTAAGACCGAGCGTCAGACCGGGGAAAGCCGTCCATAAGAAATTAAGTCGGACTTTCCCCATCCCATGCCGTATTCAGACTCTGGGCTCAAGAGAGCAAAGTGCGGAATGCGATCAGAAAGAGGCTTTCCGTGGCCGGCAGACCTCTTTTTCCCCCTAATAGGATCGAGCTTCGGAGAAGGGAACTGTGAATTACGACTCGAGCCCAGCTCCCAGGGGCTGCTTGTGGCCGTCCCAGCCCCTGTCCTGGCCTGGTGACTGTGGGGTCCGAGCTGCAGGCTATGGCTTGGACCCTGGGATACCCACCTCCCGTCTCAGAGCCCCAGCTCAGCGCTCTGTCCCTGCCCTGCGTCCAGCCCAATCACGCAATGAATCCTCAGGTGGGCATCTGGGGTCACAAGATGTCTCCCTGGCCCGGGACAGGTGTTCATGGGCGTTGCCCGCCTCCGGGGAGTTGAGCTAAGCCGGTTCCAGGGCTCAGGCCGCTACTATGGAGAAAGTGTCACCCTCCGCTCCAGTGGTACTGTTACCATTCCCCTTGACCCCGAAGCCCCAGCCCCGAGCACACCCGGGGCAGGGCTCTGTCCTTCCCCCTGTGCCCAACAGCACCCCCGGTCATTCAGGTCCCCAATGTCTTGGGGAAGCACCCTGCGGACCGGTCACTGAAGGGTTAGACCAGTGGAGGCACAGTGACCAGCCAGTTCAGGACACAGCGGCTGAGGGTCATCCCTGGTCCGCCGCCCAGATGCCCACCAGGAAGCCCAGCCAGTCCCTTGGTCCCACGGCTGCCACCCCCTCGGGTCTGCTGGCGCCGTGGGGCTCCTGGATCGCGAGAAGGGGGTGGACCGTGCAGAGCTCTGCCCCGACCACACGTGGACCGCAGCCCCAGCCTGGACTCAGGGAGCAGCCAGCTGCCTTGCCCTGGGCTTCCAGGGCGGCCCGGACTTCTCTGGACCTTATTCGCGAAGCCTGTCCCTTGGCTCATGAGCTGTACGTGCCTGCACTTGGGAAGCCCCAGGCCTTCGGGACAAGACTGACGTCCATTTGGGCCCCAAGACGCTTCCCCCAAGCTGGGGGCTAGGAACGGTGGGAACAGACTCTCCCAGTTGTGGAAGGCACAAGTCTGAAACCACGGTGCCGCGGCCGGGCTCCCTCCGGAGGCTCCAGGGACGGTCCTTCCTGCTCTTCCGGGGGGTCCGGGGGCTGTGGACGTGCGTCCTGGTCTCCACTCCCTTGGCCCGTGCCTTCGATTCCAGGTCGAACGTCCGTCTGTCTGCCTCTCTCTTATAAAGGCCCTCACGCTAACATCGGGGCCACCTGGAGAGCGCACCCCCAGGCACACCTCAGAGGACCCGTTTCCACGTGCCGTGGCGCACACAGGCTCTGGGGACCCGCTATGGGCGGGCGTCCCGGGCAGGCTGGGCCGACCCCCGAGTGTCGCGTCCTGAAGCGCCAACGCCAGCCTCTGGCAGGGCCCAGTGCATATTTCTCCGCAGCCATTTTTCAGTTTAATTGGCCTGAAATGGATCTGGCTGGAAGGGACGTCCCAGGTAATAAATTGATTTAATAACCCCTCACCGTGAGCGTATGGCACTCCGGCTGCCAGAGGGGCACCCGAGGGTTCTGCACGGGGGGGCTGGACGCAGCGGGTCCCACCCGAGCACCTGCCAGGACCTGCCCCGGAAGGGCCGCACCTCCGAGCCCGGGCTGGATCTCCAGCACACAGGTCCATCCACAAGGGTCCACCTTCAGCCCAGACCACGGTGGGTGGCTTGGGACCTGGAGCTCCCTCTGGACATGTCCTCTTGAGGGGGCAGGAGCCATCCTGCTGCACCTAGTACCCCAGGCCCGCAGGGCAGCTGGGGTCATTGCCTTGCCCAGAACAGGCCCGCGTGTCAGGGCTGGGGCACCTGCAGTGCACAGCTGGGGCTCCCGTCCCTGTCCTTTGATGGGCCCAGACCCCCAGATTGACTTTAGGAGAGCCTCGCTCCTCCTGCAGTGATGAGGGGCGTGGATTTGGACTGGAGGCAGCTCTACTGGGGACGCGGCTCTGAGAGGCTGGGATTTCCCCACTGAGGGGTGGAAAGCACACCCCAGGAAAAGGTCGTTGGAGAAGGGAGGGTCGAAGCACATGCAACCTGTTCCCAGGAGGGTCTCCTGGCCCCGAGCGAGGGGCCTGGGCAGAAAAACAACAGGCAGCCCCTGGTCCTCACTCAGGTTGAGAGGGACAGTGACCCAGGACCTGCGGACAACATAGGTTTCCGCTGCTCAGGGAGAGGCCATGGCTGGGTCTGGAGATGCTTTCTGGGTGACACGTGTGGCAGTCAAAGGCAGCGGGACCCTTTCACAAGTCTCTCTGGTGACCTCATATGTCACCTGCTGGCAATTGAAGGGCCTGACGGGGCCCCAGAGAGGGAGGTGGCCCTTGGTCCCGACAGGGTCTAAAGGCTGGCCCACAGGAGGGTCCCCGTGAATGAGGTGGGCGGAGCTGTGCCCTCTGTGTGCCCAGTCTTGGCTGGGAAGGGAGGCTGCTGGGAGAGGCAGAGACATGTGCAGTGGGTTCAGGGAATCTGTCACCCCAATGACGCAGTTTAATGAGCACATGACTGCCGGGCGACAGACGTGGCCCGTGTTCCAGCAGCAAAACCCGTGGCTCTGGGACACTCGGTCACTTCCCCGCACAGAAGGGCACAGCGAATTCTACCCGCGCCATTAGCTGCCATCGCTCCCCGCCGCTGGGCCCCAGAATCAACCCTTCCCGCCTAGCACTGCCAGGACGTGGTCACAGAGGGGTGTGAGACGTCCTAGCGACGCCAGCCGTGGCCCCGGGGAGCACAGAGGACGACTCCAGGGGACATCTCGGCCAATCAATGTGGCGAGAGCAGAGCCGGCTTCTCCGTCCTGGTAGCTGCTTCTTAGAGAATCACTGGTGTTTCCCTTTCCCCGCACAGACGTCAAACAGTGCTTCCTAAATGCTGTTCGCCTCCCACTGACCACAGGGCCCTTGCACCGCTGAGTCCAGGAGCCGTGGGGGCATAGACGCGGAGGGAGCATGGACACAGAGGTACGTGCCTTTCCCTGCAGCCCTGGGCCGCCCTCAGAGCCACCCCCTGTTCCTAAGCTTCGTGTTGGTATCACCCCTGGAGCTCCATCAGCCTTCCTGGATCTGGGATGTGTGGGAACAGCCCGCGGCCCCTCCCTTCTTGTCCAATTAAGGGCTGTGAGGGAACAGACGGCTTCCCCCCATCGTCCAGCCCAGCCCCTCCTTTGTCACTGTAATTAAAGTCAGGGCCGGGGCTGAGACAGTTGCCATTATTAGCACTAAATCAAGCACCTGCTATAAGATAGTTAAGTATTCCATAGTTTGAAAGTTCAAGTATACGAGAAGGGCGGGGAAGCCGTGGAACCGCACACGGCTTTGTCAGCACAGATTCACACGCCCCCGCGGCTCTGTGCCCGGGGGCGGGGGTGGGGAGCAGAGGGCAGCCGTGAAGGGGGCACACAGGACTGCCGCCATGCCCTGGGGGAGACTGGGGAGGGAGGCGGGTCTGGAGACGCTTCCCGGGGCTGAGCGACCTCCTGAGTCCTCAGACACTGTAGCTCCGGGTTTTACTTGTTTTTTTCTTTTTGCGGGGAGGAGGTCAGAGACCCCCTTGGCATCCCCCGAAGGCTCTCCAAGGTCGACACCAGCAATCGTGGGTGATAAACGCCTCACACGTGCCATCTGGGTCCCTCCAGGGCCCGGACGACTGGCCTGGTGAGTCTGTGTCCACAGGAAACTCCGATAATTAAACACATCCTGTTTGGAAACATAAAATAACCTCACAGTGAAGAAACCTGACAAGAACCACCTCCCAGGTGACCGAGGTCCCCACCAACCGCGGCGAGCCACAGCGGCAGAGTGGACCCCTGCCCTGTGGGACCAGAAGGGAGCCTTCCCTCTGGGGTCTCCCTAAACCGACCTCCCATCTAACCCCCCATCAGACAAATCCCAGCTGAGGGCCCTCTAGGAAATCCCTGCCCTGGGCTCCCAGGTCACCAGCAGGAAGGAAAGTGCGAGCAGCCCCCAAGACAGCCGCCTGCCCGCCTGCAGGGCAGTGGGTCCGGGGTGGGACCCTGGGGCCCAGGAGGACAGTGAGGAAACGTTGTGAAGCCTGCATCAGGCGTGAGGGCCACGTCCCAGGACCGTCGTGCACCGCTGGGCTTCTCAGCTGCGGCACGGGGACCCCAGCTGCGCACGGTGGTCACAGTGGGAGCCGGACAAGGAGCGAGGGGCGCGCAGGGACTCTATGCTACACCACGGCTCTTCCGTACACCTCAAGCTGGTCTAGACACATGGACTTGTATACATTTGAGGACGCCCTGGCCCCACACCCTCCCCAGGACACTGGCTTCCGGCGCTGCCCCACGGACCCTGCCCCTCCTCTCCTTTCTAGACAGGGAACACCGTTTCCCACACCCCTACCTGAGGTCCGTCCTTGGGCTCTGACCTGTCATTGATTGCCTCCAACTTGCCCGAGTCTTCAAACACAGCCTTTGAGGACTTGCTCCTTGTCACGGGCACCCCCGCCCACAGGGGCCGGCGGACGGCCTGCCTTCTCCCCGGGCTTCTCCTGCAGCAGGGCCATCGCTGCCCGCACGGAGCGGAGACCTCCGGGGATGACGGCTTTGACAGACATGCGTGCACACCGTCCCCTGCAGAATCGTCCTGCTGAGACCCCACGGTCCTCCGTCCTGGAGACAACAGCCGGCAGCCCCCATCTCTCTGTTCCCACGCCTGCTAGACATCGGGCGTACCAGCCACACGCAGAACACCTAGAGGCCATGGGCTGACCTTCCAGGACAAAGCCCTCCTCGGAGCCCTCCCTGCCCCGGCCCCTTGCACCCCTCCTGTGTGCTCACCCCACAGCCCAAGAAGGAAATCCAGCTGAGAGGGAACGCCCTGCCCCCAGATCCCGAGGAGCCGGGGTCTGCTGGACACAGAGGACAGTACCCTTGGTCCAAACCTCCCAGCCACGTTCAGTGGACACGGCAGTGAAGGGGCTGCTGTCTGTGTCTCACTGCCCACTCTCTTCCCGCTGCCAGACTTCTCGTCATTGATCTGGGGAGGGCCACAGTCGAGGCTGCCGGCCCCACTGCCCAGAAAGCCAGCTTCCCCGGGCCAGGGCAGCAGACGGAGTTAGTGCCGTGGCTCCCATGACAAGTCAGTACAACAGCAGAGATCCCCCCTCTCAGTCTGACAGCCGGGAGTCCCAGGTCAAGGTCAGGGCTGGCGCTTCCCAGAGCCTTGGGGACGGTCTGTTCCGTGCCTTTCTGGCATCCGGCTGATAGCCCCACCCCGCCAGTTTCTGCCCGTGCTCCTGCGGCCTCAAAGGTCAGACTTCCCGTGTGTCCCTCTTCCCCATGGGCTTTGTCATCCTGGATTTGGGCCAGCCTCCTCAGGTGTGGCCCCCCTCTAACTAGTGACACCTGCAGTGGCCTTCTGTCCAAATAAGGTCTCATCCTGGGATCCCAGGGCCAGGACAGGATACAAGGCCACAGGGCCCTTAGGGACCAAGGTCGAGCCTCCTACTGCAGAACATATTCTAGCCCTTTGTCTAAGACGACTCTCCCCTTGGCTTTTTCCTCCCCTCCCGCCACACAGTGGGGCTGACGATGCTCTCCTCTGTTAAGGCCCTTCACACCTTCTGTGGCCCCCGTGGCTCCTGCTCACCTGTGGGCGTGGGAGGGGCAGCCTGTTCCGGGGGAACAGGTGCGCTGCCCCCTCGCCCTCCCCGTGCACACCCTGCTCCCCGCCACGCAAGACCGTCCTTGTCACCTAAGCCTTCCCGACGACATGACACGGCCAGTCAAGGCTGTGAGGCCCCGTCTCTGTGCTCAGTGGAGGATATTTTCAGCCAAGCAAAAAATACCTTTGCGGGAGGAATTTTTGAGATCCCCAAGAAAAATAATAATTGCACAGTGCATCTGTCGTGAAGTCTGTTTTTGGAGAGCTTTTCTGGTGCTGTTAATCCCACCTTAACTAGGGTTGTAAGAAGCGACGCCCGTTTGCTCCTGTAAAACGAAAACCCTAGCACACGAGGTGTAGCTATTCAGGCCAGGCAGAGGCCCGTGCCGGGTGCACTGGACATTCCCTACGACTCGGCAGAGGGAGACCATTAAGGCCCGAAATCGGGATCGGGAGAGCGACGTTAGGCCACGCCGAGGGTGACAGCTGCCACCTTCAATCCAAGTGCTGAAGACAGTGGGGGGTAGCTGTGGCGACTGTGGGGCCGGAGCGGAGACACGGGGGGAGGGGCGGGGCTAGGAGGGGGAACCTGCAGTCCCCCGCCGGTGGGGCTACCCCCTCCCCACCCCCCACTCCCACCGGTGCAGACCTCAGCCAAGGGGAGGCAGGGGGCTGCCAGGTCTTCGAGGGCCTAAGAAGGAAGGCTGGGTTGCTTGGGACATCTGTCTGGTCCTGGCTCCTTGGTGGGTGTGCCTCGGCGGTCCTTCTCGGTCAGCATTCCCCACCTGGCATCGCCTTGCGTCTCACCTTCTCAGGCTGGGTCCCACTCAGACCCACCCTGGAGGGCGGCTCCAGCTCCCCAGAGGTCAAGGCCATGAGCAGGTGTCCCAGGGCCCCTGGCAGGGAGTGGGGCCTCTGTAGGTATTTGCTGAACAGACAGGAAATGGGTGACGTCCAGCAAAACTTTGATCCTAGAAATCCAGGGGTGCCCTGGGGGCACGTTGTCTCGGGTGCTCAGGTGGAGTGAGTGGTCGGGAAGACTCCGTGAGGGTTCTTCTGTCCTCTGCCCCCTCCTGATGGAGGGGCTGAGCCCTCCTGTTCCGTGTTCCTGCCCTCGGCTGCCATCTCTTTGCTCACTTGGGCTGCTTCCCGCGCTGCCCGCCTTCCAGCCGGAGGAATGCTCTAGGGCCCTGTGATTTCTCCAAACCTTGAAATACTGATTTCCTGGGGCATATGCAAGTCCCCAAACAAATAGGAATTTAAAAAGGCTTCTTGCTATTTGCTTTGTGGTTAATTACTCATCATCTCAAAGCAGAGTGGGAACAGCACAGAAGGAACCTGGAATTGTCCTCAAAGCTCCAAGCAAAGGTCCCTCCTCTGTTTGCTGAAGCCTTGGGAGCCTTGGAGAGGGGGCTGGAGACCGAGCCAACGGCGAAAGGAGGCGTGTGGCTTGGATCAAGCGGGACAGCGGGGCCAGAGCGCTGCCCCCTGCCCACAGCCCTGCACATGCCTATTCTGCCCAAGGGACCTAAAGATCTTCTCTACCAGCGATTTCCAAACTCTGCATCAGAAGGGGGAGCCCCCCGGAGAGTCCCACGCACTGATGTAGGGAGGGATGGTCCCGGCAGGTGGTCCGGGGCTGTGTCTTAAAGGAGGAGAGGCACCTGCTAACATCTGCTAAGAAGGGAAGCAGGAGCAGCAGGAGAGCACGGCCGCGAAGGCTGGGATCCGGCGCTGGGGCCCGGTCCCCGAGGCGGCCGGGTGGTCTGCGGCACCAGGCGTTACCTTCGGGCAGGGATTCACCACGTCAGCACGACTGGCCGGTTTAGACAAGACTAATTATTTAACTCCATCTCGGTCTCAACCCTCTCGATGCCAGAGAAGTTGGGGCCACGAAAATTAACTGTGGTTCCTCGGGTGCGACCCCCTGAGTTTGAGGCTAGAGAAGCCAAGGCCGACACAAACATGCTCCCTTCCTCCAAGCGGGTCGTGGTTTTCTCAGAAACCCTGCAGCGCTGTAGGCGGGGGCCACGGTTATGAGAAAATGCTAAACACAGCCACGATGGCAAGGATCGCCGCGGCCTTCACAACGCTCGCAACCTCTGCAAATGCCTGGCGGAAGCCCCCCGCGCTCGAGGGTCCCGGGACGAGCCGGGTCGCTGCTCTCCAGTAGGCGTCATCAGTGCACGTGGGCGCACGTCAGCAGACCATAGGGACATACTGAATCTGTTCCACACTGTTTGTCCTGCATAATGTGCAATTGGTCTGTATTTTGATTAAACACCATCATCTTTTATGTACGAGCTACATGAGTAAATAGAAGAATCACTTACAGTCTGCTGCCCCATGAAAAATTAATCTCGGGTCCGTCCTGCACGCGCTTCCCGAGCTGTTGGGGACATCTGGCTAATTGAGTATGGGGAGGGGACGGGGTGTCACCGGCGCCGCCGTGAACCTCACGTCTCCATTTCAATAAGCGGCAGCTTCCAGAACTTTCCGAAGACGTGTGGATTAAAACGACGCTCGATGGTTTTTTAATCAAACAAACCTTACGGAGGTTTCAAAAGAACGAATTATTTAGGACATTGCTAGACAGGAAGCTCCTCTTGGGAAACGGTTTCCCGAGGTACAGCGTCACCCAGGTTTGGAAGCAAGTCCTTCTTGTTGGCGTGGGCCCTCCCCGCGGGCTCCCGGCCACGCCTAGTGACACGGGTGTTGGCTTCGGCCTCGGGGAGACAGGGGGTGCCAGGCTGCCCGGGGCTGGCTCTCGGGCCGGGAGCCTCTCTGTAGGGCCGTGCTCCCTCCCGAGGCCCTGGGGAGGGTCCTCCCAGCCTCTCCCAGCTCCTGGGGGCCCAGGTGTCCTTGGCTCAGCACGGTGTCCTCCATCCCTGCTCTGTCCTCACACGGCCCCTGCTCTTCCCGCGACTCCGCTGCGTCTCTTATGAGGACACTTGCCACTGGATTTCGGGCCGCCCCAATCCAAGGTGATCTCAGCCTGAGGCCTTCAGTTAAATCTACCAAAAAACTTTACCTTTCTTTGTGTGTTTGTTTCCATTCCCAGGTCCTGTCTGTCCTGCCTTGGTCCTCAGGGTCCCTTCTGTGGCCTCCTGTCTTCTGCCTGACAGCCAGTTCCTTTGTACCCTGCTCTCTGCTCACAGGCTGGTGCCCCCGACCCAACTCCTCCCTGAAACTTGCGGCCGACACAGTGGAAGGTGTTGGAAGCAGCCCCCGGTCCCCGGCTCAGGGCTTGCTCCCCTCCTCGTGCTCGGCCTCCGGGCCACAGCCAGCCCCCAGGGCCCCACGGAACAGGCCAACGGACCCTAGATCAACACACTGGTCCGACACCTTCCAAAGGCTCCACCTGCCCTCTGGAAACCCAAGGTCCTCGCCAAAGGTCCTCGCCAAGCTCCGGAAGCAGCACCCTTCCCAGCCAGGGCAAAGCCCTCCTCTCTTGCCGTGCCCTCAGGGACATCTGAGGGCACCCGTGTTACTTCCAAGTCAACCTCGCGTCATCTCCTGGTCCTTACCACCTGGTGGGCTCTTGTCCCTCCCCCTCCCCCTTCCTCCCTGCCAGCTCTCCCACCCCCTGCTCCCTGCACCCCTGCCCCCAGCTCCCTGTCCCCCTGTTCCAGTGCTTTCCTTCCGCCCCGCCCCCTGCTCTACTGCCCCCCTGCTCCCCAAAGCACAGGCTAAAGAGGAAAAGAAGAAGCTTTAATTTGCTAAAAGCAGCTGGTTTGGCTCAGTTCATGGAGGCCTGAGCAATTTTAATTAGCACCATCCAATACTGTTCCGATAAATTTTGCAAACTTAGCACCTCCTGGTTTTTCCTCAGCGTCCCAGAGATCAAGTCACAAGAGGAGGCCCAAGGAGAGCCCCCAGGGTGACCCTGTAGAGTGCCCGTCTCCGTGTCCTGGCACAGCCCCAGCAGCTAAACAGGCTCCACAGGCAGAGGAAGGGGGATGGGTGAGCGCGGAAGTGAAGGGGACAGGCGAGGCTCAGGACTCGGGTCTTGGGCGCACGGGCGCACGGGGGTCACCTTCACGGATGCCTGTGAGCCAGGCCCGGCTCCCTCAAGGCTCCCGGCTGATGGGAATCTCGGAGCGGCCACCCCACCTGTGAGCTGGGCAAGGCTGTCACCGTGGGTGAGTGGCTGGGCAGGTGCCGCTGCCGTCCCCGACGCCAGACACTCTGCCAGGCGTGGACCCACTTGTCCTTGTACTTGGTCTAGCGTTGACTTTCTGCTCAGCCTCATTTCTTCCTGGAGCTGCCTTCACCACCCAAACGGGGCCTTGGCCAGTTAGTAATTATTGATGTCTGTGTCCTGTCAGCCTCGCGCACGGCTCGGGGAACATCTGGAAAATAAACGGATGAGCGAGTTCATTCACGGACAGATGTTAAGGCGTGGGACCAGGTCTCCCAACAGTGTGTTCCCTTGATGCCTGATGGCTCCTCAGTGTTTCATCATCGTAGGGAGAGAAGGAGGGAGGGGCAGGGGGAGGGGAGGAGAGAGAGGGGGAGGGGGAGACGGCCGGATAGAAGGGGAAGGATGCGCAGAGAGGAGGTGGGTAGGGCAGCAGATGTGGGGGGCAAGAAGAAGCAACGCTGGGGACCTGCTCAGGGTGACACACGACCCCCGCCCCCACCCCGCTGAGCTGCATCCCAGCCCCCCTGCCCAGCCTGGAGTCCCTCCCGCAGGCCGCGGGTCTGATTAGGCTCTTGGTCGTCGTCATCGGGGAAGGCTCGGCTGAGCAAACACACCTTGGGGAAGGCCATGACGGATTCAGATTTCTCCCTGATGCACACGGAAAGTTTAGATTGTTCTCAAACAAGGCTGGGAAGACAATTGCAGGAAGTGGGAACCGAATTCAAGGCAGACCGGCCCTCCAAGGGCAGCTGCCGGCGCTGAGGGCTCCCCCACGTCGGGAAGAGAGACGAGCACCCCGTAATTCTGTTGAGCCCGGGACGGGGCCCAGGCTGGGTCAGCTTCCTGAGGAGGCGTCTGTGGGCGCCCGCTGCCCCTTTCAAGCCCCCCCACACCCATACTTTCATTTGGAGGAAAGCCAGTGTTCCAGGAGCGCTCGGAGCGCGCCGTCCGCGGGCCAGACGGCAAGGAACCCAGAGGCTGTGCAGCCGCGCGGCCCGCCTGGGAGGGGCGTCCCCCCACTGCCGCCCCCGCCCACTCCCCCCAGCTGCCCCCTGACTAATGGCCAGCAGCCCACCTTTCCATGAGAATCAGGGGGTACGGTAACCACGCCAAGGTCGGGCGACGTCAGCACCGGTGGGTGGGGTGTGAGGAGTTCATACAAGCTCCTCCCTGCATCTGGGGAGTTTTGAAGGTTTCGTAACAAAAGTTGACAACAGGGGCGCCTGGGTGGCTCAGTGGGTTCAGCCTCTGCCTTCGGCTCAGGTCATGATCCCAGGATCCTGGGATCGAGCCCCGCATCGGGCTCTCTGCTCAGCAGGGAGCCTGCTTCCTCCTCTCTCTCTCTGCCTGCCTCTCTGCCTGCTTGTTATTTCTCTCTCTCTGTCAAATAAATAAAATATTTAAAAAAAAAAAAAAAGTTGACAACAAAGCAAGTAAAGAAACCCGAGCGGTGGCCAGGCCACACCCAGAGCAGTGGGTCCAGTCCTCTGGAGCCGGGGTCGCTCCAGAGTCAGGTTTTAAAAGCTTTAGGTCAAATGACAAAATGACGGTTAGAGTAGAGTTTCCCTGGCACCTCTTGCTGCAAAGGAAATTTAACCTGCACCTTCTAGAAGCTCGTCTCCCCCGCGGTGACGCTCAGACGCATGCTGTCGGGTGTCTCCAGACCCCACACCCGCGGTCGGCGCTCACGGAGGCCCCGAGTTTGCTCCCACAGATGCCCATGGCCCCCCGCGCCCGGAATGCTCACCTCTCCGGGGAGGGCCCCGTGGGGGCATCAGGAGCAAACCTGCTGGTCAGGATTTCACCTCAAGAAGCACCAGCGACTCTGGGGGCGCAGGAGGCCCTCGGCGAGGTGGCGGTGAGGGTCTTCCCTTCCTCTGCCTGTCCTCGGGCCTCGGCTTCTTCGGCCGCAGAACGGGAGCGTCCATGGCCAACCTCGTAGGTTCACCGCAAGGATAAAACCGATGAAACAGGAGCCTGGCCCCTAGCACAGGGCTCGGTAAGATCTTCGCCCGGAGCGCACTGGCTGCCTGGGCCCGGAGCAACGTCTGTACGGACATTCTGCAGAAACCATGGACGGCTCCTCAGCTGGCGGACAGCCATGTGGGGTTCTGGGAGGACTCCCGTGCACCCCTCTCCTGGCTCCTACGGGGTGGACCTCGCTTCCTGCTGCCGAGCCAGATTCTCGAGGGTGCAGCTTGGGCTTGCTACGGGGACACCGAGGAAACAGGACGGCTTCCTTTTCTCGGGAGACTGAACCGCTCCTGGAAACCCCTGGGCAACAAGTCAAGACTGCGTCCAAGGGGACGTCAGGCCAGAGCAGGATGCCCGCGACCCCCAGCATGCACATGGGAGGAGCCCAGAGCCTGGGAGGCAAGTGTGCCGGGAGCCGGGACCCGGAGCGGGGCCTATAGTGGGAGCCGGGGGCCGGGAGCCGGGGTCGCTCACCCCGAGGGCTCCTTGTGTGTTCCCTGCACACCTGTGCCTGCACCCTGACCAGCGGACGGGCGGCTCCCTCCCTGCCCCTCCAGCAGCAGTGACCCCCTCTTCTCACACCTCCCTGTACCCCCGGCTCTGCAGACCGTGGCTTGGGACTTGCGTGCGCATGTCTGGTTCCCGGCAGCCTCCAAAGGCACCGTGCACACAGGTCACCACATTCACGTCCAAACCCTCGGTGCCTGTACCAGGCCACACCACAGGAGGTAAACTCGGAGAGACGGGGCACTGCTTACCAGCAACAACAACAACAAAACAGCAAGTGGGCCCTGCTGGCCGGGACGTTCTGAGCTGCCCAACAGACTCGAGCGAAAGGAGGAACCACATCCTGGGGCCCATCTGCTGATGCTCTGGCGTCCAGTGCAAAGTGACAAAACATTCACGGTCCCCAAGACCCCTTCACCAGCTGTGAGGCCCACCTCCTGCCCGATGCCCTTCCTGGAGGCGCAGCACGCTGGCCAGTGTGGCCTCTCCCCCAGCGGCAGACTCGGTGCCGGGGTTGGGGGTGTCCTGGGGCCCGAGGTCTCCGACCCCGGTTGTTCTCCAGGGCTCCGGGTCGCAGAGGCTCTTTGTTCCTCCGGTTCCTCACCAGCTGGTCCCCGGGCCCCAAAGGGCAGCACACAGACAGGGGTTTCGGGAACGTCCAGGCGCTTCTCTTGTGCTGGGGAGCTCACCAGGCTGCCACCATGCCTGGAAAGTTCCCTCAGCTGCTGGGTGGGGAGACCGAGGCAGCAGGGAGGGGGCGGCGTGCCACAGACCTCGGGGGGGGGCCCACGCCCTTCCTGACATTCAAGGTTGTTTCTACAGCAAACGTAAACCACCCTGGGACCGCTGAGGAAATCCATTTAATTAAGGATTAAGTCTTAAAATTAAATTATGAAGAAATCCGTAAATCCCTTTTGTACAAATTGGAATGAGGTGGCAGCTGCGTCCAGGGGGGCGGGGCCGCCGCACCTTGGAGCTCTGGCCTCCTCCGGTCTTGGCAGGTGCCACCCCCAGATGAGGCCCCAAATCAGAAGAGCCCTGACTCTGCAGGGCAGCTGGGAAGGGCGAGCGGATCGTGGAGCCTGGATGCCGGCTGTGCCCCCAGGCTGGGTCATTACCCAAAGCCTCGTGCAGCGGGTCCCGTGAGCCTCCCCAAGCACGAAAGAACTGAGACCCCAGGGGAGAAGTGGTCCCACCTGGGGCCCAGGGAGACACGAACCCCGCTGTCCGGTCCACGCTGGGCTGCTGCATGGCCCCGAGGTCTCCCTGGTGTGCCGTAAAGGGCCGATGGCTCTGGCCTCGATGCCCAAGTCCGTTTTTCAGAGCAAAGACGCTTGAACCAAGGCGGGAGAAGTGTTTGTTCTCCCTGATGTTGCGAAGCCCCTGACCTTCCAGCCCAGTTCTGGAGGTGCCCCCCACCACAGCACCCCCAGCACAGGCTGGGGCACACAGGCGCCCGGGAGGGGCTGCCACAGGCCGGATCCCTGCCCCCAGCAAGTGTGCACGCAAGCTCCGGGCAGGGAGGGGGGCCCATCGCCCTCCTGTCTCTGGAGCGGTGGCAGGAGGGCCTGATGGGCTCAGGGCAGGCTCCAGCAGAGGCTGGGGACCTGCTGTGGAGAAGGAGCTCAGCCGTCTGGTGGGAAGTCGGGCACGGTGCTGCCCCTGGCAGCTGGACAAGGGCCAGCCCCGTCTCTGAGAGCTCATGACGCTGCAGAGCTGATACCAAGTCTGGAAGCAAATTACAAAAAAAAACAACTTTCCATGCGGAACACTTGTGCTGTATTCTGTGCGCCCGGCCCCAGACCCATGAGGCCAACAGGGAGCTCCGCTGCCAGTCCGCACAGGCCCCGAGGGCACGCGGAGGAGGGCAGAGGAACTGGCAGGCGACAACAGTGGCTGATGAAGGAGGCAGCGAAGGGCGTGGTTAGCGCTGCCCGGCTGCTCAGATCCCCCCCGAGGGGCGGCGGTGCCTTTCCTGCGCACCCACCACTGCGCGCCTGTTCCCCTGCCCCTCCTGCCACACCACGGCTCTCCTGCAGCCTCCACCTGTGACCTGCTGCCAGCAGGGTTAATGACGCTCCCCACCAGCAGAGAAAGCCGGGACCCTCCAGAGAGGCCCCACCACCCAAAGCCATCTTGTTCGGAAATCTTCGGGAACTTTATCCTGTCATTTTTTCTGGACAGTTTGCATCTGCCCCACCAGTGAGGGCTGTGGGCATCGGAGCTCCTTGGCATGGTTTGACCATGAAGTTGAATCACCTTAAAAACCGAGTCCTGGAATAATCCATATTGGCAGCTGGAAAAATGAACTGGGGCCCCTCATGCCCAAAAAGCTAGATGCAAGACACAAGGACA
The DNA here is from genome assembly GCF_030435805.1 of Mustela lutreola. NCBI lineage: Eukaryota > Metazoa > Chordata > Mammalia > Carnivora > Mustelidae > Mustela > Mustela lutreola. The sequence goes on from NC_081301.1 coordinate 2,206,461, forward strand.
CCACCTACATCCCACCACACAGTCCAACTTCCTCCATGCTGACCTCCTGTGCAAAGGCCCTGTGGTGAGCTACCTTTAAGCACTGAAGAGGCTGACCTCTTGCATGCCTATCAGAGAAACATGTCGGACCCTCCACTCCTGGGCTCTCCCCCTTACTGTCAAGGAAGACAGATGAGAGCGAACAGCCGCTTATCTCAGTCCGACTCTGCGTAAATTCCTAATCCCGGATTACTCAAAGTCTGGCTGCGGAGATAAAAGTTCTGTCCATTAAATGACAAAACAGACAATGCAGATGAGAGGGGATTAAATAGTAAACAGTGTGGTTCTTAGCAGGGAGTAGAGGAGCTTGGAAGAAGAGGCACACGTGTGTGGAGGGAATGAGTTTCCTGGGAGAGGAGGATCTCACACCAGGGTTTGAGACAGCCAACATTTTCCGTCCTTACTGGTCTTGGGGTCAGCAGTTTGGGTTGGCCTTGGCTGACCACCCGTGGGGTCCCTCACGCAGCTGTAGACGTGTGGCAATGGATGGTGCCAGATGGTCCCGATGGCCTCACTCACGTGCTGGGCAGTACAGACTGTTCTCTGCAGTCCCTTCTGCACTGGGGCTTCTTTAGACAGTGTCTGGGGACAGCAAGACAGAGGGTGGGACCTACAGCCCCTTTCTCCAGCACCTTTAATTGTCCAAGAGGGTTTCTAGGTCAGCCCAAAGCAACAGGTGGGGAGTAGACTCCACCTGTTGAGGAAGAATCTGCAGAGTCACGGATCAAAGGGGCCCGTGCTCAGGGAAGAGCACATCCAGCAGCCCAAGCAAACAATCCAGCACCCTTGGGGAATAGCGCTGCAAACATTACAAACAGCTTCACGAACTGTTAGGGTCAGATGGGACGTTCCCAAGAGATCAACCTGACCATGCTCTCGGGGAATGGGGCAACCGTCCATGGGAAGGCGCCCGGCACTTGCCCCGTGGTGATAAGCCACAAGCCAGCAGCGCCGGGATCGCCGCACGGCGCAGGAGAGCGCTTTGGCGTCAGTTTGAGTGCGAAGGAGGAGGCGGCAGGAATCGAGCACACGGCATATCGTTGGTGCCAAAGGGCACGTGTGTGATCCCCAGAGTTCGTGTGATGGGCTGCCCTGGGTCTGACCCTGCGTGGAAGGGTACTCCACTTCTCTCAGTCCCCAGCATGAAGTTTGTGAAGCAGGTCTGGTCCGTGTTCTTAAAATTTATGTCCACATTTACTGAGCATTCTCTGCATAGAAACATGCTGAATCATGACAACCCTTCCAGGCAGCTACTGTCCTCATCTTGTCACACACCCAGCTACGGGTTCCTTCCCCTACCTGTGATGTCCCAACAGGTAACCCCTTCTTGCCCACTCCAGGGAGGGGGACTCAGCCCCCGAGGAGGCAGCTTTCAGGGTCTGGGACCTGAGTAGGTCCCTACTGGGCTCTGGCACATGCTTCAAAACACCAGTACATTTAAATCGTGAAGCAAGCATCCAGTGGAGCAAGGAAGCCGCGCCTTACCTCTTCCCCCACCTCACCCATCTTGTCCTTGCTCAATCCTGGAACAAACAGGCAGAGACCTTTCTGTTCCCAGCCAACATGGACTCTAAGGAACCCAGGGCCCCGTGGTGGACATGAAAAGGCACAACCCAGGCCCCCTTAAGGATGGCCTGGATGCTCCTCTTTGGGCCGTGGTTGCCACACAACCTCCAGCCATCAGCGCCCTTGCAGTCCTACCAGTTTCTGCTCTGTGTGTTTCGAAGCTCTGTTATTAGGTCCATAGATGCGGAGGACTATTACGCGCCCTTTTAATTGACTCCTTCGTCATTATGAAAAGACTTTCTTTTGGTGATATCTTTGCCACAAAATCTTCTTTATCTTATATTAATAGAGCCAAAGCAGATTTCTTTTGATTACTATTAGCATGATATATCTTTCCTTATTCATATTCTTTGGGGCTATTTCTGTCTTTATATTTAGTGTGGGATTCTTATAAGCCCAATGCAGCTTGTTTACCCAGTATGTCAATCTCTGCCTTTTATTTGGGGTGTTTAGACCATTTACACTTAATGTGATTATTTATTAGACTGGCTTTCAATTTACCATCTTGCTTTCTTTCCCCCTATTTATCCCATATATTCTTTGTTCTTTTTTCCTCTTTTCAAAGTATTTTTAAAAAATCAACTGCAATTTTTTAGAAGAAAATTTTAACTCTTTTTTTTTTTTTTTTGGCTAATTAGCTAGCCCCTTCTTATAGTATTTTATTGGTTACTTTGAGACTTATCATGTACACATTTAGCTTACCAAAGTCTGTGTTCAAGTAATATATCATTTCACCTATGAAATAAGAACCTCCATCACTGTCCTTCCTCCCCCCTCCTATGTTATAAACTTCATAACACTTTTTTGTTTTTGATTTAAATAGATTTCCATATGGTCTTATTTTTCTTCTGCTTGAAAGACTCCCTTTCATGCTGCTTGTAGTGTAGGTCTGTTAGTGATAGATTGTTTCAGCTGTCGCATGACTAAAAAAACCCTCTTTATTTCACCTTCATTTCCTAAAGATAATTTTCCTGATAGGAGAATTCCAGCTTAGTCTAAGAATTGATAGCATTTTTAAAAAATCTGAACAGTGATGCTTCTGAAAAGTAAATAAATAATTCCATTTACATTAGCCTCTAAGACAATAAAATACTTCGGAATAAATCTAAGCAAGAAGGTGCAATATCTCTTACTTTGAAAACTACAAGACGTCGATCAAAGAAATGAAAGACACAAAATAAATGGAAAGATATCCATGCCCATGGACTGGGAGAACTGATATTGCTAAGGTGTCAATACTACCGAGAACTGTCTATAGATTCCGTGCAATCTCCATCAAAATCCCCATGGAATTTTTTTTTTTTTCACAAAATAAGAAAACCACCTTCAAATTATATGGAACCACAAAAGACTCCAAATAGCCAAAGCAATCCTGAGAGAGAAGAACAAAATAGGGGACACTGTACTCCCCGACTGCAGCTTGCTACAGAGCTGTAGTAACTAGACAGGATGGAACTGGTGTAAACACAGGCAAAAAGACCAAAGGAACAGAACTGAGAGCCCAGGAAGATATCCCAGGTTTACATGGCCAACTAATATTTGACAGGGAACCAAGATTACTCTGTGGGCAAAAGACAGTCTCTTCAGTAAGTGCTGGTGGGAAAACTGGATCCTTCCATGTAAAAGAATGGGATTGGGGGACCCTGGGTGCCTCAGTCATTAAGCCTCTGCCTTCGACTCAGGTCAGGATCTCAGGGTCCTGGGCTCAATCCCCGCATCGGGCTCTCTGCTCAGTAGGGAGCCTGCCTTTTCCTCTCCCTCTGCCTGCTCTTCCCCCAACTTGTGTTCACACTCTCTGTCCAATAAATAAATAGAATCTTAAAAAAAAAAAAAGAGAGAGAGAATGGATTTGGACCTTTATCTTACACTGTTCACAGAAATTAACTCAGAATGGATTATAGACTTAAACGTAAGCTCTAAAACCATGAAACTCTGGGAGTTTTCTTCCTAGAAAAAAAATGAGATAAGAGCACATTGGCATGGGGTTTCATAATGCTGTTTTGGAAATCACACAAAGGAACAAACTAAGAAATAAACAAGTGGGACATCAAACCGAAAAGCTCCAGTAAGCAAAAGAAGTGGTTGACAAAGTGAAAAGATGGGCTGGGAAAAACACGTGTAAGCCTTATATTTCTTAAGGGGTTAATTTCCAAAATATGAAGAGCTCATACAACTCAACAGCAAAAAAAAAGTCCACGAATGATCCAATTAAAAATAGACCTTTTCCCAAAGAGGACATCCAGATGGCCAACAGACACATGGAAAGATGCTCAACATCATTCATCATTGGGAAAATACAAATCAAAACCACAATGAGATACCACCTCACACCTGCCAGGTGGCTAAAATCAGCCACACAAGAAACAAGTGTCGGCGGCGATGCAGAGAAAGGGGAACGCTCTTGCCCTGTTGGTGAGAATGAAAACTGGTGCATGCACTATGGAAAACAGTATGGAGGCTCCTCAAAATGTTAAAAATCAGAGCTCCTGGGAGGCCCTGGGGTTAAGCATCTGCCTTCAGCTCAGGTCATGATCCCAGGGTCCTGGGATCAAGTCCCGCATTGGGCTCTCTGGTCAGCAAGGAATCTGCTCCTCCTGCCTCTCCCCTGGCTTGTGTGCTCCCTATCTATCGCAAATAAATAAATAAATAACCCCCCCCCCCCTTTACGTTAAAAGTAGTAGTACCATGTGATGCAGCCATTCTACTTCTTGGTGTCTATCCAAAGGAAACAAATATACTAACTTGAAAAGTTTTCTGCATCTCCAGGTTCACTGAAGCGTTATCTACAGTAGTCAAGACACAGAGACAACCTAAGTGTCCACCGATGGGTGAAATGGGTGAAGAAAATGTGGTGCGTGCGCACACGCGTGCACACACACACACACGCAGTTCAGTCACACAAATATGGAAGTCTACCATTTACAAGCGCGTGGATGGGCCTTGAAGACATTAGGCTGAGTAAAATAAGTCAGACAAAGACAAATACTATATTATCTCATTTACATCATTAAAATACCAAAGTCAGAAAGTGGGATTGGATTTGTGGTTCTCAGAGGCCGGGGGTGGGGGGCGGGCGTGGGCCGGAGGACGGGCGTGGAACGGTGCGACCGGAAGGCGGCACACAGCACGGTCAACGCTGCCCAGCGCCGTAGAGGAAAGATGCCACGCGAGTAGCCCCTAAGAGTTCTCACCGCAAGGGAACGTCCTTTCCTTCTCTCTCTACTGTGTCTGTGGGAGACGACAGAGGAGGACTGAGCCCGTGGGGGTCATCGTTTCTCACGGATGTGGATGAAGTCGTCGTGCTGGGCACCTGCCACTCCCCGTAGATGGACGTCGGTCACTTCTCAGAGGCCCAGCTCGACTGCCCTGCTCTTCTCCAGACTGTAACGAGGCTGATCTCCGCCTCAGCTTGTTCCAGCCAAAAGACCTGACCCGTCCTTCCCTCCTCTGTATGCACGGGTCCTTGTTCTCTGGCGACCCGCAGGATACTCTCGTTATCACTAGTTCAAAGACCGAGATTATTCTGTACCACCGGGTACCTGTCTTTTGGGTTTGGGTTCTTGGAACTCACTGGGATACATAGACTGTGGATTTATAGTTTTCATCAATTTGAGATTGCTTGTATTTTATTTCTCTGGGTGCCTGGGTGGCCCCATCTCGTGTCTCCCTTGGAGACGTCAGTCACACATCTGTCGGGACGCGTGTGGCTGTCCCACAGCCGCCACGCTCTGCTACCGCTTTGTCTTGTTCTCTGTGTTCTGCGTAGCGACATCTCCACGGCGACGTCTCTCATTTCCCCGGGGGTCTGCTCTCCAGGGTTGGCTCTGGCGCCAAGTCCATCAGATCATCTCCTGCTTAGCATTTGCTATTTCCACGTCAAGAGCGTTGACTCAACCCCTGTGTCTCCCGTGTCTCTGCGTGCCACGTCCATTCTTCCCTGCGGCTCCTTGTCCACATGGGATATGGTGACACGAACTGGACTGCCCTCCCCCACCAGTTCTGTTGTCGGTGTCATTTCCATGTTCGTTTCTGTGGCTTCGTTTTTCTTCTCGGTGGGGACGGCATCTCCTTGCTTCCTTCATGCCCAGTAAATTTTGGTTAGATGCTAGTTTTCATGAATTTTACCTTATGGGATACGCAAGATTATGTCTAATCTGATAAACTCCTTGGCTTATTCTGGGACACTGTTAAGTGACGGGAGACGTGTTATCCTTTCGGTGAGCTTTTCCAGAGGAGAACAGGGCCATCCAGAGCCACGTTCCTCACTGCGGAGGCCACGCTCTTCCCACAGTCTCACCCGACGCCCTGTGACTCATGACGTCACACGTGCCTGGTCTTGCTTGTGCTCTGGGGACTGCCCCCCATGATTCTCTTGGGTATCTTCCCCCCTGGCCTCACATGCTTATTTACTGAAAACCCATGAGTCTCCTCTGCTGATGGGTGCCCCGTCTTCGGTGCTCTACCTTGTGGATGGTGACCTCCAGGGCCCCCCAAACTCCCAGCTTCATTTCCTCATTTTGTGAGAATTCAGGGGTCCCAGCTCACCCTTCTTGTCTGCAACCTAAAAACTCTCTAGGCAAGCAGGTGCAAATGTCCTGGGGCTTCCTTCCTTGGTCTCACACCTTCCAGGGTGTATTTCTTTTTTTGTTTGTTCTCTAGACTCCTGAGAGCCATTGTTTGATACATTTTTTTCTAGCATTCTGTTCTTTTGTGTTGTGTTTTTTTAGTCGTGTCAGGAGGGAGAGAGTAATCTGGTTCCTGTTACTCCTTCTTGGCTGGAAGCTATGTTAATTTTTAAAATTTTCCCCAGCCACGGAAAGGTTTCGCTAGAAACACTCACTCCACAAATATTTATTCACCGAATGTAAATATGCCAGCCGGTGGCCTGGGCACGGGGAAGGCGAAGCGGGAGCAAGACAGATGGGACCGCCGCCCTCAGAGGTGAGAGAGACATCAAGCCAGCCACACACTGACTGTTTAATTACCGTCGTGATCCCCGAGGGTTATAAAAGCTGACAGCATCCAAGCAGATGCGATCAAGTCAGTGTGATTATTCGTGAAGTGTACATTTCTGGGAAGTGACTGATGATGAGCTCATTTGCAGAATCAGGTAGAAGAACAGAAACGGGTCCAAATGGCCACGGGAGCGAGGCGGATCCTGGTGGCGGCTGGGGGCCGAGGACGGAGGACAGAGCCTCTGGAACACCCGCCTCGCCTCCAGAATCCCCAGGGAGACGCGGCTTCCGTGTCCCTTGTCCCTGCAGCCAGCAGCCAGGCGACCTCCACGCAGCACGTGTGTGCCAGGCCGTGGGGCTGGCTGCTAAGAGCTGAGGAACAAAGACACAGCGCTCTTCGGTGGGCGGGGCCGAGCGAGAGGGGGTTCGCCAGGGGCTGGAGTTTGGGGAGGGGCCGAGGACCCCCAGGCTCTCACTGACTGGGCAGGTGAATCCGTGCAGGTGTGTGGTAGGGGCAGTGGTCAGAGGGAAGGAGAGGGACCGGGGGGGGGTGCCCAGTGGGGGCTCCTGGGGCAGGAGGACAGGTGTGATGCAGGAGGGGCAGCAAGCACCTGGGAGGGGCCGGGGGCTGGGCCCGATCCGCCTAGGACCCTGAGTCTGCCTTCCCTTGGGCAACTCGAGCTGATAGCCCCAAGCACCCACGTGCCCCAAGAACCATCAGGGTGTCGGCTGGACAGGACGCCGGCTCAGGGCACAGGGTCGGCCAGATGAACTCGGGATGCAATGGGTTAAAACCCTCATCTTCCTGGGTCATCTCAAAACTGGACCAGAGCTAGAGGAGCATTTCAGCGGGTTGTGTGGAGCCCTTCTGGGCAGGAGGCCTCCACTGAGGGTCCTTGCCCTCCTCCAGGTGTCTTCCAGGCACGGGGAAGCCTTCGTGCCCCAGAGACTCCAGGGCCAGGTGACGGGGTGACAGGTACGCCTCCTCTCGGGCTGGGGGCAGCGGCCGACTGGACACCGAGGCACCCTGGCTAGAGCAGGAGGAGCGGCTTTTCCCTGCGGTGCACAGGAGCAGGACGCAGTCGGGACTCTGCCCGTGGGCTTGAACATGCGGCTCCCGTGGGGCTTCAAGGCGTCCATGTGGCCTCACGCGGTCTCGGCAGGAAGGACCAAGCAGACTGAGATCCTCAGGGGCTCTGACGCTTTAGCACAACTCTCCTGGCTGTGCCCCCGCAGCTCCAGGAGGCAGCAAATGGGCCAAGATGGCACCCTCCCTGGACAAGCAGGACCCCACATGCAGGGTCCACCCTGGCCTGTCCTGAGCTCTGGAGAGGACCTCGTGCCAGGAGGGCCCGGGACCTCTTCCGCATGGAGGACACAGCAACCTCCGCGGGGCCGCGGGTGCGAGGCAGCGCCCCGGGAGTGAGGGCGCCCCTGCCCGCGTGCAGAGGGGCGTGTCTCCCGCCCTCCCCCCGCCCGACTCTCCTCGCAGCCCAGATGTTCCAGCTGCCAGAGCCTCCCCAGCTGGCGCTCGCAGGGGTGCGCGGGGAGAGAAGGCAGCGGACTTCGATGCCGGATCCCAACGGCCTCCACGTCGCCCGGCCAGCTGGAGCATCCCCGGGTCAGGGCATCTGGCTGGAGCGGGACCTTGCCCTCAGCGAGGACGCCGGGCTGGGTGGGCGGGAGCGGGTCCTGGCGCGTCCTCAGCAACCCCGGCGCGGGGCCGGCTGGCCCTGCCATTCTCTGTGGCTTGGACGTGCTGGCCCTAAACTGCCTTGAAAATAGCAACCATCGACACTCGGCCCTTGCCGGCAGAACCACTGCCCTTAATTATTCATACGAGATGGTTTTAGGAGAGGCTGGGCCCTCATTGACTGGGAAGTACAATTATTATTTCATTAGAGATTGATCGCACATGTGGCTGGTCATTTAAATAATGAGTCTGCTGACACCGGGAATTGAATGACAATGACCCCACGTTGCTCCTGCGTCCAGGGCAGAGCCTACGGAGGAGAAGCCGGGGGCCCTCTCTCCTGCCCGGAGGTCTGGAGACAGTCAGGGCGGGGCTGCGGGAGCTCGGGCTGCAAATCGGGTCGGTGTGGGGCTCCAAGGTATGAGGCCCCGGCGTTGGGGCCCCCGCCCCGTGGCCACGGACCCACGCACAGCCGCCAGCTCTCAGTCCACAGCGAACGTCTCCAGGAGGAACAGAATTTCAAGGTAGTGAGACAGATGCCGGGCGCTGTTTAATGTCACTTCGTCACAAAAAGCAGGTTGACGGAGGTTGATGGTGGAGACAGCCCTCTCGGGTCCTGTGACGTCCGTGTCGTCCGCATGACGTCAGAACTGCATGAAGTCCAGCCTGTGGGCGCCCGAGGGAGGCACGGGGAGGCTCACGTGGGCTCAGTGAGTGAACGTGGGTCCGAGATCCGGCACAGCCCGCTGCCCACACCCCACGGACTCTCCTCGGTAAGTGCAGAGTAAGACGCTTCCCAGAGAACCATCCCAGGGAGACCGCCCACCCGGCCCAGCACCCACCGCAGAAGCCCCCAGTGCCCACAGGCCCCGGGGAAGGCAGTGCCGGGCCAGCCCCAACCCTGCCCCTCCAAGGAGGGCGAGTCTCCAGGCAGAGCCTCCAGCGAGCAGCGAGCGGGCGAGAAGGTCTGAAGTCTGGGGTTGCAGATCGCAGGGGTGGGGGACAGAGAGCTGGTGCGGGATGGTGACGGGAAAGCTGGGGTGCAGGGGATAGGTCTTGGGCTCCCTGGAGGAGGTGCCCTTGGGGCGGGGTGGGCTCTGCCCTCTCAGAGTCCCTGCACTCAGTGGGGGCTGGGGATGGATTTCCCTCTGCCCCAGACTGTGCTTTCACTCCCCGGACCTGTGCCCGTGCCTCCCAGACCCGGCCGGGCTTCTCCAGCCCTGCAACCTGGGGAGGCCACCGAGCCCCCTGCCTGGCTCCCTTCCGCACTGCCCTTCCCTGGGCTGACACCAGGCTGCCTGCGGGGCGGGGAGGCAGGGGCAGGGGTGGTGGACAGCCCGCGCTTCCCGTCTCCTCCCACTCTTGCCTGAGAGCAGGCGGGCGGCAGTCGGTCACATTTGTGCCCAGAGGAGCTGCCTGGAGCTCCGCCTCCGCCTCAGCTGAGAATAATGAGGCTTTAGTCTCCTACCTCGGCTCTGGCTTACTAAGCACTTCCCCGCTGACATTTCGTGCAGCCACCACCACCCAGCTCTCTCCTTACAGATGCAGAAACAGGGCTCCAGGCAAGTGAAGGTCAGCTGCTCTCTCAGGAGGGAAGCCTCCGCTCCTCCAGATGGTTGGGGTGCCCTCGGACGTCCCCTCCCTGCTGGGGCTGCCTGGGGGACCCCCAGGCGGCGTGGGGAAGCGGTGACTCCCCCATGCTGTTCATCTGCTGTGTGACCTTGAGAAGCTCACGTTGCCTCTCTGGGCCCACGCTGGGGCCCAAATGTTGAACGTTCAGTTCCCAGCCTGGAGCCCTTTGCCGCCACCTTCCCCGATGAGGTCAGGAGCACGCGCGTCGCCCTCACCAGATGGAAGGTTCCAGGGCCCAGAGCTCCCCCAGCGTCCCTCCCCTGGCTCACCTCCACCTGTCCTCATTTCTTTCCACTACAGAAGGCGGGGCGGTGCGGGGGGGGGGGGGGGAAGCCAGGCAGGGGACCAGCTCGGGACCCTGGAGAAGGTGGGGATGAGCCCACCGCCCCCATTCTGCTGAGATGGGCTTCTCTCCTCGGTCGTCACCGACCTCTTCCCCATTAAGGAGCAAACAGTCGCTTTTGTAGAAGCACATCTCTGAGCTCAACGGAAAGGGAATCCGCAGAATAAAGGATTGTCCCAATTACGTCCCTGCTTTTTAAGGAAAAGAAACCCAGATTTAGCGCCGTGGGAAGCAGAGCTACGGAGAAAGCAGCACGCGCGAACATCGTCCGTGTCCCAAGGCAGCCCCCATCCTGGGCAGTGGGGGCAGGACGATCCGGAGGCTGTGGAGGGATGGCCTGGCCGGGCCACGGCACTGAGGCTGCGTCCACACTCGGCCACCACCCCCCATCCGTGGGGAGTGCTGCCGCGAGGGGCCCACCCTGCAAACCACGGGAGAGCGTCTCTCTCCTGGAAGGGACGCTGGAGAGGGGAGAGGTCCCAGCGCCTGGAGCCCACCCCGTCTCACCCAGCCAGGACGGCGCCCACTGGGCACCGGGTCCAGTCACTCCTTCTGGGCCTGCAAGGAGCAGCCTTGCTGAGCGGAGTTTTAGCTTGTTCTAAGATTGCTGACCACGCGGAACCAAGCTGTTCGTAACGCCAAGCGGGAAGCTGTGTGTGAGGTGAGCCGTGAACACCGCTCCTGCCGCAGCTGCCCGCAGGCCCGGCCCCAGCCCCCACTGCTTCTCGTCCAGCCGCCACAGAGGGGCCCCTTGTGGACCTGTCTTCTAGCTGAGGAACCCAAGAGTCAGGGCGCCAGCGGCCCAGCATCCCAAGAGGCTTGGTCATTGGGACAACCTGGCGAGGGGTCCCCTCCCAAAGTCCCTGTTCTCACCGGGGTTTGGTCCACGGGGAACACTTCCTGTCCCATCCTGGGCTGCACAGCCCTGGGGGTGGGCGTCTTTATCACGGCCCCTTCAGTGTGTCCGGCTCCAGAGCTGTCCCCCGGCCCGTCCCTCATGGGACACTGGTGCCCACGGAGTTCGCACGCAGCCTCGGGTCACAAAGAAGAACATGGGCCCAGACACGAAAGCGGGGCTCTGGGTCGCCCAGGGTCGTGTCCAGCCCAGACTGTGGGGGACGCCACCCACCAAGCCCGGCCCGGCTCGGGGCTGCGGCCTATGAGCTCGGGGCTGAGCCAACCACACGCCAGGCTGCCAGGAGCCTGCACTCCGCTGACCACCCCCCAGACCAAGGCGGTGGCTCCTGCTGTTGGATGAAATGAGTCTCTTTGTCACGAAAAACGGGGAATTTGGAAAAATGGTTCTTCTATGCACGGCAGCCTCAGGCCATTAAGTGCCTGTGTGGCCCATCACGGAGCATTAGGACTGGCCCCTGGTGGCCTTTCCAGGAAGGCCCATTAGCAGTGGGGACAGTCCGGGGACAGAGGAGGGGCCGCTCCCCGGCTGGCTCCATTAACCTTGTCTCCTGGGTTCTCAGTCCATTCGGACAAGCTCTTCTCCCAGAGCACGGAGCCCACTTCCACCCTCTCAGGACTCCGTAAACGAGCTGCGCATCCCGGGGGAGGGGTGGGGGGGGCGGGGAGCCACGGACACGGAGCCTGGCTCGTGGACGTCTCCCCAGCAGCCGGCATGACGATGCTCCTGGTGGCTCATTGCAGGGACAGCAGCAGGGGCTTCAGGCTCAGCCCGATTACTCTCGCCTTCTCCTGCCCCTGCCCCCATTCTAAAGGCCCCACACGTTACTCAAAGAAGCCTCAAGCAGCGGAGAGAGGCTTCATCCCTCGGCTCATCCTGCGGGACCTGAGGTCTCCCACTGTGCCTGGCGCCCTGAGGGGACCAGAGGGGCACAGACGTGGGCACGGGGTTTAAAGAAGCAACAGCTAAGACGACTCACTCAGGTTCACGGTCAAGACGGAGGTCTTCAGGGCGGGCGCCTAGAGAGTCAGGAGAGCCCAGGCAGGACCACCAGGCAGGCCCAGGCCATGCACCTGCCCCAAGCCGCCCAACAGGCCACAGCTGGGGTTTCACACCCACGGGGTCAGCTCATGCCGTCAGGCTGCCTGGCCTCAGCTCACTCCCGGGGTCCAGCCGGCTTCCAGGCATCGCACGGTGGACACGGAGGGGAAGAGGCGGAAGAAAGGGTCCGTGTCCCTGCCCTTCCCCTCGCGAAGACGGTGTATTAGCTGTCACTGCTGCGTAAACCATGACCCCAAAACACAGAGGCTTCACTGACAGCCCTTTCCCATCCCTCGGCTTCGCGGGGTCAGGCCTTCAGTGCGAGCGTAGATGGTGCTGTCTCGGGCGTCCCGGGAGCCTGCCGTGAGGCTCGGCCAGGGCGGGGCGGTCTGAAGGCCGACGGGGCCGGGGAAGCCGCTTCCGAGACAGCCAGGAAGGAGGCTTCGGCTCCTCACAGCACGTGGACGTCTCCCCGGGCTGGTAGGTGTCCTCACGTGTGGCAGCCGGTGTCCCCGGGATCCCAAGGTCCGAGGGAGGGAGCAAGGGGGAGCCGCAGTTTGGTGACCGTCTCCAGAGCCACTTGCTCTCCGTCGTCCACGCTCCCAGGATAAGTCCCGGCCACGACCCTGGAGGGACGGCTGTGTAAGAAAGGAGAACACGGTTTAAGTTTTCTGTGAAACCCCCACGTTCCTCCCCGCCGGCGCGCAGCGGTGGATGCACACACTCCGTAGTGTCGAACCCAACCTGGCCCCTCGGTCGTGCCGTGGCCCCGGCCCCGCGTCTGCGAGGAGGCGCGGCTCGTGGCTTGCCGGAGACGGCGCGCTGTTTCACGTGCTGTTTCACGGCACACGGGCGCAGGACGGGTCCCTGGGGCCACCGCTCGAGGGCCTTCATGCCCGTCCCAGAGGGCGCTCAGACTGGAGTCAGCGCTCACGGATCTGAAACAGACTCCAGGTGGGCGCGGAGCGCGCGGAGCTGGAGACGGCCACGTGCGCGCTATCCGCTCTCCTCCTCCCGGGCCTGCGCGGCCAGGTTTCCCGGGGGCTCTTGGTCCCATGGGACCCGGCCCCATGAACGGAGACGAGGTGCCACATTCCACTCCCACGTTGGCCGGGACACTGCCCGGGGCGTCCTGCCTTGCCCGCCCTCTGCCACCTGAGCCCAGGAAGGTGGGCCGTGAGCCAGGAGGCTTGGGTCCCTGAGAGCTGGTGTGGCTTTGTGTCCACAGCTGGCTTCTGCTAGAGCCCACCTCGCCCCTGTGCTCGGTGATCTCCCGAGATGGCCTCCAAGGGGCACGGGACTGAGTCAGAGGACACGCGCAGGGCAGCTGTCCTTGTCCTCCGGGACTCCTCCGTGCCCGGCCTCCAGCCCTCACGAGCCCCCCACAGACAAGGCAGGAGCTGACCCACCCAGACGCACTCACCAGGGCTTGGGGCCTTCCTGTCTCTAGCTCTTGGTGTTGTCCCCTCCCCCCTGGGCTGTGATCTGACCCGGCGGACTCAGGTTTCAATAAAGTCTTGTCCAAAGAGCCTGCCCCCCAGTCCCCGAGGGGTGGACGCCCAGGGCGGTGCTGCCCCCCAGCCCGGGGGACCTCTGGCCCTGCTAGGCACAGCCGGGCTCCCTCCTCATGTCCACCACACGCCGGGCTCCCAGAGGGCCGCTCCGTCCAGTCCAGCTCAGCACCCAGAAGGCACAGGGGAAGCTCATCATGTGAATGACAGAAAACAAAGCCAAGTGAGCAAACGTGTGGCCAAGGTGAGTGCTGGGCCTGAACCATGTCCCCCCGAAATCCTAACCCCAGAACCTCAGAACCCGACTGTGTTTGGAGGCAGGGTCTTTGCAGAGGGACCAAGTTCAAGTGAGACCGTTAGGATGGCCTCCCCCAGGGGCACTGGTGTCCTTATCAAAAGGGGAAAGTAGGGCACAGACGCACAGAGGAAGGACACGTGAGGACACAGGGAGAGGACGGCATGTGTGAGTCACTGAGAGAGGCTTCGAGAGAAAACCTGCAGCACCGTGATCTTGGACGCCTCCGGGTCGGGGGGGCAACGGGTTTCTGTGGTTCGAGCTGCCTGTTTGCGGCTCCGTTACGGCCGCCAGTTGCCCACACAGCGCATGCGTGCTGCTGGCTTGTCACCTGGCCGCGGCAGGTCGAAGGCTTCACGGGGACCCCAAGAGGCCCCCACGGCAGCCCTGATCTCAAAAGCTGCAGCTCGCGCCCAAGATCCTCATCTTGTCTAAAACCCTGCAGATGTGCCTCATTAGCCGCCCGGATCTCACTCCAGCGGCGACTCGGCACCTCTGACCGCCGGCGTGTGTCATCTCGCCGCTAGGACTTGGCGCGGGACAACCGATTATGCCCCACGTGGAGTGAGTTCTCGGCACGCAGAACCTCCCCCGCACGGTTCGTCCTTTGTGTCGAGCAACTTGGAGACGTTGTGGCCGTGATGCGCGCTTTGGAGGGAAGTGGCGCGGGCCGATGCGTGTGAGTGTGCGAGCGCGTGTGCGAGCCCTGTGGGAGCTGTGCCCCCCCCCGCCACGCACCTCGCGCGTCGAGCACCTTTGGGTTCACGAGCCTGTTCCCTCTGACAACTGTCTTCACGCTTTGAGGTTAAAGAGGTGCCGGCAGGATCTGAGCTCGGCCACGGTAGGGGCGGCGTAGTCCCGTGGGCCTCGGTGCTCCCATCTGTATGCGGAATGACGACCGTATCCCGGGGCCACACCACAAACGGGGCCTCTGGAGGACCAGGCCCAATCCGCTTCTCACCTCTACCCAAGGAACCCTCTTGGGCTACAGCCCAGCCTGGGCCTGGCCAGGAGGGGCCGTGCTCCCTCCTGAGGACCGTGTAGTCTTGGCCTGGAGGTCCCCACCCGTGGCCTTGGGCCGTCACCTCGTGTTTGCACACACTGGCCACGCAGCTGATCCCCAGGCCCACCGTGGCTCAAGCTGGTGGTCGAGCATCACAGACGATGATCCTGGGGACCCACCGCACTCCCTACCCAGCACTGGGAAGGTTCCAGGCCTGTGTGTGTCACTCCGGCCCTCCCACCTCCAGACGTGGCATATTCTGTTCCATGCAGTGGACATGTCCGGGGCCCTCCAGAGAGAACGGCCGCTGAGGCCCATCACGGCACGCCCCGCGCTGTGAGCCCCGCACTCTCGGAGTGTCCGAGCCCAAGTGGGCTTGGATCCTAAGTGATTAAGGGCACGTTGACCTCCCTGTGGAGGGCAGCTCCATCCCCCGGCTCTCTCGGCCACCCTTGCCCTTGGAAGTCAGCCCTGAATCCATATCTGTTAAAGGAAGGGGCCGAAGACCACACAGTGGTCAGAACTACAGCGCGGCCCAGGGTTGGCCCCGGACCCCTCGCCCGGAGCCAGAGCTGCCGGCGCTGCTTCCCCCGAACCCGCAGGAGGGAAGCGTCCCAGGACGGGTTCTGCAAGGACAGGCTGCGTGGCCGGGTGGCGCGGTTCAGATCTTCTCTGCTGACCCAGATCTGAGATCCCCTGGGGCCGCCTGGGGCTGGGGACCTGTCCATCCGGAAAGCCCCTGGGCGGCACGCGGGGCCCGAGAAAATCAAGCATCCAGCTCGGGGCATCCGCGCTTACAGATGCTTACAGGCTCCTCCACCTTCTGCTCACGACACGGAAAACAGGAGCCCCCAGTGCTCGAGCCGTCCTTGGTGGTCTTCATGCGTCAGGAGCACGGCTGGAGTCTCCCGTCAGGCAAGGAGCTGCGCCCAGCTCTGGCGCACGGACGGACAGGGGTACGGAATGGGAGTGGACACGGTGGGTGTAAGAGCCAGGGGCTTGTGGGCGGCGGCGTGTGATGGTTCCGGCAGCTGCTCTCCCGTGCCCGGCTCCCACCTCCCTGCGCCCCGCGTAACCCGTGGGCGCTCACGGCCTCCTGAACCCTGTGCTTGGGCGTGGGCCACGTTCCCGGCTCCTGTTCATGAACGGAGGGTGCACGGCCAAAGGGACGGGTTAGCACTTCTCGGTCGGGCTGCAAAGACACCGTCACTTCTGCTCGCTGGCCCCGTCTCTTGCCCCATCTCTTGCCTTCGGTCCTTGCCCTGCAGCCCCCACTCCAGATGAAACCGGAGCCTGGCTGACCCCTCCTGGCAGCGCCCACCAGCCTGGGGTCAGAGGCGGCCGGCAAGGCCCTAGGGTTCCCGGCCCCAGAAACTTCAAGGCAGTCCAGGCACATTGCTCAAGCCTCTGTGTTTTGGGGTAACAGATGCCTAATGCCTGTGGTATGGAAGCCGCGGGACTCCAGAGGGGAGTGGAGTTCAGCTGCCGCCGGAGTGGACACCACCCCAACGTGGGTGACAGGGCTCTGCGCCCTCTCGAGTTTTCCAGTTTACGGAGAAGAGGGCCTTCACGTGAGGCACAAGCTTGGATTTTGCTACTTGTTTGAGCCTTAAGTCTGTTTACGTGAGCTTGACATGGACGCTGGTTGCCAAGAGGAGGACCACGGTGGGTCTCCCCTGCCCGGAGAGCCCTTGGCTGCATGCCGTGGTGGGCCTGAGCCCCAGAGCAGCCGCGCACGGGACTGGGGAGGCCGGCGGCCGTGACTGTGCTCCTCGCCTGCTGGGAAGGCTGAGGCACACCAGTGTTGGGGCGCTGGCCTGCCTGTGGGCACGGGGGCAGCCCCTGTGCCCGCCCGATTCCTCCACAGGCTTTCCACGCCCCGGGCCAGGTGTGAGGCCACAGGCAGGAGACTATCCCGAGCTCTGCCTGTCCCCGGAGCATATGGGCTGCCCTGCTGGCTCCAGGAGCCCCTGCAGACAGAGGCAAGCGCCTCCCCGTAGCCTGTGTCCCCAGCTCCCACAGCTGCATAAGGACAAATTCTTATAATAAAGCCTTTAAATACATCTCCAGGTCCCTCTGCTTCGCTGATAAAGTCTTGCACAGACCTCGTCCCTGGATCGTGAAGCCCCATTCTCCCAGTCCCGGGGGATAAGAGAGGCGGTCGCTGGGCATGTAGCCGTCACCGGGAGAACCGTGACAGTCTCCGAGGCCAGACTTCCCACTGGAAGAACCGCCCAAGGACGCCCATGAAAGTCACAGAAACTGGTCCTGCCCTTCAGAACACACGGACTGAGCCCTGTGTGCCGAGGAGGGGGGCCCTCAGGTGGCTCAGCTCTTAGAAGCCACACCACGAGGGCGAGGCCTGGTGTCCAGGACACACGTGTGTGCACACACACGTGCCTCACATGCATGTGCGAGCACACACAGACGCACACGCGAGTGTGGGCACACATGCATGCACGTGTGCATGCACACGTGCGCGCGCACATACACACGTGAGTGCACACGTACACACGCGAGTGCACACATGCTCACATGCAAAGACGGAAAGGCTTATCGCAGCCCCATTTAAAAGTTTTGACCCGATTCCCATTTGCGGGAACCTAGAGGACTTTGCCTGTGGCCTCTTCGGAGCTTTCAGGGACCCAGAACAGGGAGGACTTCTGGTCCCGGGGTCGGCGGTGGCGCAGAGGGCGGGCTGGAGCTCGGTCTGCTCCAGGCACGTGGGGCTTCCCCATGGACCGCGCACATGGCCCGTCTCCAGGCCCGCCCCCCGGCGGAGGGCCATCACTCCACGGGTGCCACAGCTGTCGGTCGGCCCCACCTGCCACGCAGCCAGCAGCCCCAGGAAGGCTCTACTGACCACATCCAGGATCCATTCTCGTTCATAACTGCCCAGCGTGCACGCCTCCATTATTTTGCCCCCCAGGACCCCCTCGTCCCTGGTGGCGCTGTATGAATCTGAGGGTTTGTTTAAAGGCCAGGCTGACGGGAGAGAATGTATGATTTTGCGTAATGAACCGTGTTTAATCCCCAAGCGCCCTCGGACGCTGTCGCTTCCAGAGTCCAGCCCTCGCTCCGGGGCTGACCACCCCCTCTTAGTCCCCAGACCGGCGGCACATCAGAGCACAGACAGGCAGCACCGACCCTCCATCTCACTCCACCGGCCGCCTCTTGTCTGCGCCACCGTCTGTGGGTGGGTGCTCTGTGGCAGACGCGGCGGGGACCCCGGTAGCACCAGCCCTCTGGCTCCCCTCAGCCCGGTCGGGCTCAGAGCCCGGCCTTCACGGGGGCTTCCACAGTGAAGGGACAGCATCTCTTCCCTCGGTTCTTCCTTCCCCAGAGCCTGGAGTGTAATAGGAGCTCATTAACTATTCCTCGACTGTATGAATTTTAATAAAACCCACCGGAGTCCCTGGTGCTCCCAGACTTCATGTCTCCCTCCTGATACCTGGGGAAGTTGAAGCTGAAAGCACGCTCTCTCTTTATCCGCCCGTCTGCCCGTCCAGCGGGGCACTCCCGAAGAGCTCGGGACGGCTCCAAGCACAGGGACAAGGCCGTCCGAGTGCCCGTAGTGGCTTCTGGGTGACGCTCCCCTCTCCTCCGAGGAGTACCCCGGTCACTGGCCGCCAACAGTTCTGCGTGCGGACGTAGGCACGAAGCCCTCGGGCTTGGTGCGGAGGCCCAGCTTAGGGAGAAGGATTGAAAGTCGCGTAGGAAGCAGCTGGTGTTTGTTCCAGACGTGAAGGAGGAAGGTGGCGTGTCGGGGCGAGGGACCAGAGGACGCACAGACAACTGGGGAGGCTCCTGGTCTCGAAGAGGTCGCGGGACACACCGGGGCACCCCTCACAAGTCACCACGGTGCCCCAGCTGACGCCGTGCTCCGTGCGGAGAAGGGATGCGCGTCCTCTGAAACAAGGAACAAGACGGGGCGGCGAGTCCCGCCAGGTCCCCCCAGCGCTGCACCGCCGGTGCGGCTGAAGAGCTGAAGCAAGAAAACGAAAGAAAAGCATCGAGCCAGGACGAGAAAAAGTCACACCGAGTCTGCTTGCAGGTGGCACAATGTTGCCCACAGAGGCCCCCGGAATCCACGCTGACGTGGCACTGCACGCTCCGGCGGACGAAGCGGTCGGCAGCGAAGCGGGGTACGGGAGCGACACCCGACTCTTCTTGGTGAACCACCAATATGTGAAAACAAACAAAATTCCGTTTACAAGAGCATTTGAGAGAACACGATCCCTATGAGTAAAGTCAGCAAAGGCGTCAGGGTGTGCGCCCTGAGAACGGAAGGTCCCGCCGCCAAGACCAGAGTGCCGTGCAGTAAGCGGGCGCTGCTCTTGCTCTCAGCGGGAGGGGCCCGCTGCTGGGGTGACAACAGCCTCACGTCCATCTACAGCTTCGGGACGACGCCTATCGAGATCTCGGCTGATGTGTGCGCACGCGTGCAGAAACAAGCCGCCCCCGAAATTCACGCAGGGAACCCACAAGAGCGAAGCTTTTCCAATCATGGGAAGAAGCACGTCGGGGACTCCTACCCCCGGTTTCAGGACCTGCGGTAAAGACCGCGAGGGCAGGCGCACGTCTAGACAACGGGAGGGGGTGGGGCTCGGGAACCAGCCCTCAGGTTTGTGCTCAGTGCACCTCCAGAACCAGAACCGGGCCCCGCCGTGGGGGGGCAGACACGTGGCCGGCTCCGGGGGACGTCCACACACACGTACAGAACGACGGGGTGTGAGGACGCAAGTCCAGACGGCGAGACCCAAGTGCGACAGCTGAAGCACAAGGCCCTCCGAAGGCGTCGTGAGCGTCTCCGCGACCTTGGACCCCACAGTGCGTCCTCCACTGTGACCTGGAAAGCACGAGGAGCAGAAGGAAAAGGCGGATCGTCGGACGTGATGAAGACTGAAAACTTGGCACACCCGAGGACACAGACGCGAAACATCCTGACAGTGCAGGAGGAGACGCGTGCGTGCGGGGCCGGGGGCTTGTATCCCGACTACGCAAGGAGTCCTTGCTACTCAGCAACGATTTCAAAAAGGGAAGAACCCAATCGTTAAAGGGCAGAGGATCTGAAGCGACATTTCGGTAAGTAACATACACAAATAGGCAGCAAGCACGTCCAGAGATGCTCCTTATCACCGGCCATCGGAAGACGGGCATGGAGACCACGCCCCGTGTGCCCACAGGACATGGAGACACGGGGCCACGGGGACGAGGAGGGGCAGGTCCACAGATTCGCACGAGCACGGGGAGGCCACTTCCCTCGTGCAGCTGCCTAAAGCTCACGCAACGTCTCCCAGCCCCTCTGCCCCAGGGCGGCCACGCGGGGTGAACCCCGCCTGTCTGTCCGCTGGACTCTTCTGTCCCACCTGCGCAAGAGGGTCCAGGGCAAGCTCAGGCAGACGGTGGGGAGGGACCCGTGTAGCGGCGCAGGGCAGGGTGTCGGCAGGGGTGTGGCCCGGAGCTCGGCAGGTCTCCAGCAGATGCTCGCTGGCCACAGCCAGGAGGCAGCAGGGGCCCCGGGCAGTGCTGCCTGGAAGTGGTGATGCAGGGGTGTGACCCTGGGGTAGGGCTGCAGTTGGGGTTAAGTGTTGGGGTTGGGGTGACGCTAGTTCTCAATTTGCTTCTTTGATTTCCGCCTGTACCCGAGGCTCCGGAATGCCGGTGCTCCCAAGACGGGAATCCACGCTGCCACGAGTGAGTGGGCACGTGCATCCGTGCCGACCCTCCCCGAGGTGCCCCGCGCCGACCCTGCTCTTGTCAGGGTCAGTGGCACGGCCGTGTCCTTGCAGGCTTGTGTCACAGGAACACGGCGCCAGGCCCCTTCCCCTGGTTGCCGTGGAAACACATTACACTCCGCAGGAGCTGTGGTTCAGACACCTGCCAGGATCGGCGGGTTGCTGTGGCCGGGCGGCCGTGTGCATCCGTGGAGTGGCTCAGAGGGTGGCCAGCAACCTGGCCATCGGGTGCTGCTCCGGACACGCCCCCACGGAGGCCAGTCTGCCGTGGGTGATGGGCCTTTGGGGCTCCGTGGAGCTGGGCTGAGAGACCTTGTCGGCCAGCAGACCCTGCCATGGCTAGGGCTGGGGACACCCAAAGCAGCTGGTGGGGGTGACAAAGTCCCCGGCGAGCACTCAGGGTGAGACGTGACTCTAGCATCGGCCTTCGTGGGGAGGCGCTCAGGGCCGGTGTGCTGGGGCAGGCAGCCGGCCGGCCTGAGCCTGAGCCTGAGCCTGAGCACGGCTCCGTGGCTTGCTGTCCTTGACCTTCATGGATGCCTCTGTCCTCCTCTGTGAAGCCACCCCGTCCTCCGCGCTGGCCGAACGGCCTGTGGAAGGGCTCATGCAGGAGGACAGTCTGAGGTGCTGACGAGGGAGGCCGCAGGGCTGCAGGTGCCCAGGCAGGGAGTTGAGCTGTTTCTCCGGCTCCGTGCCCACAGCAGCCTGGCTGGGCCCCGAGCTCCCTGAGAAACCAGGGTCGGCTGCTGGTGACTGTGGGGCTGCCCTGGGCAGTTTGGACCCAAGGACACCCCTGGGTGCCACAGGGCAGGAAGAGTCTTCTAGCACCTTCCAAGGGAGCCCAAGCCTTCCGCTCTGCTGGTCCAGCCCCACAGACCCTGGGCCCTGGGTTTCCGGGGATGCTCTGGCATCTGAAATTAGGAAACCTGCCCGGGGACTGGGACCATGCCGGCAGCTGAGCAGCGCTCAGAGCTCCTCTTTCCCTGGGCTGCTCATCTGTCAGGTCAGTCGGGGACCCCGGGCCCGCCGGCTCCCCACGGGGCTGTTGAAGGCGAGGGAGCGGCTGGGCGAGGCCGAGCGTTTGAAAGCGGCCCACACAGGTGGTTATCACCATGGCTGGCACGGCATGTCCGCCCCGGCACCCCATAGCAGAGGGACCTACATACCCTGGCTGGAGGTGAGGCGGAGCTGTCCAGGCTCAGGGAGCACGGAGTGTCCTGCACAGGGGCGTTGGCTTGTCTGGAGGAACCGCGGGCCGCACTCTGGCTGCATCTGGATGAGCGGGGCTCCTGCGAGCGTGACGGGCCCAGGAGGGCCAGGTGCAGGGGGACGCAGGCGGGAGAGCAGGTGCGCGTGTCTGCAAGCCCGTGTGTGTGTGTGTGTGTGTGTGTGCATGTGTGCACGGGGGTAAGCGTCGGTGTGCCTCGCACCTGTGTAGGTGTGTCCCATGTCCCCCTGCAGAGGGCGGAGGCTCAATACCTCCTACTCTAATCCCCGGGGGGTGGGGGGCAGCCAGATCAGTGTCCCTGGGACGGGCTCTCCATGGGCTCTGGTGGTCCATGATGGGGACCAAATTTATTTCTGTTTCCCCAGCAGCACCCAGGGCCTCTTTCTGTGGAGCTGACTTAAAACTCGGGGCCAGAAAGGGGCCTGAGGCAGAATTTCCAAATCGCCCTCACTCAGCAAGGACGCTTTAATGCCCCAGTGGAGGTTGAGTCCCAGAACAGGGGCCGCCTTCAGGGGAGTCCAGACCCTCAGGGGCTGCCCGTGCTGCCGCAGACCAGGAGGGCGCTCCCCGGGAACTCTGGGTGTGCAACACTATGGTGTCCCCACCTGACCCATGGCCGTTCCTCGGCACGGCGGAAGCCAGACAGCGCCAGGCACCCTGCTCCTGCCCGCCCAGCCACGGCCACAAAGCCATGGCACGTGTCCCCAAGAAGCTGTCTGGCTGTCCTTTCTCAGTCCCCCAGTGTTGGCATTTGGGACCCCTGAAGGGCCCTCCTGGCCGTCGTAGGGGGGGGAGGATCTGCATTGGGCCCGGAGGCCACGCCGCCTGTTAAGGCCTGTTTGGGAAGTGGGGCTTTGAGCAGGGAGAGGCCCGGGGGCGGTGAGCCTGCATACTTGTTGGGACCGTCACAGAGCTGCACACCTGCCCCGCCCCCACACGCTCCTGCTGGGCCTGCCACAAGGCCGTTCACGTCCCCAGGTGCACTTGAGTCGCCCGTGACCCCAGGCTTCAGACCCGCACCGGGTGCGTGCAGGAGCCTCGCTGGCATGTCTTGTCAATTAGGGCGGGGCCAGGGCTCTGGTCAGCACGTCTCGGGGTGGGGGACGGGCGGATGGGGGCCGCAGAGGAGTGGGGACAGGCTTCCCCACCCTGGGCCCTGCACCCTGCACCCTCCAGAGGCTTTCTTGCCCAGGCAGCGGATCCAGAGGCTTCCAGCGCACCTGCGTCCAGCCAGGACGCCCGGCCCAGCCCCTTTCTCCCCCGGGTCAGATCTTACAAGGGCGAGAGCTGGGTGAGGCCACCTGGTGACAGAAGGTGGATGCGGAGGGCTCCCTGCTTCTGCGTCGCCTCTCCCCTCGGCCGCGGTTTGCGGGCAATTCAAGCACCTCCTGCCCCGGGGACCTTGGTGACTCCCTTGTGCCCATCGGTGGGGGGGGGGGGGGGCTCTGCATCCCTCTAGGGGGACCTGGGCGGGCAGCACTGGGCAGAGACAGTTCAGGCACAGGCACAGAGGCCTCCAGTGTCCTAAGAAGGGACTATACAGAAGTGGGGTGAGCTGAGCCTTGGGGCAAAGTGGAGGCCTGAGCCCATCTAAGTCCTCTCACGCCTCCGGGCCTCAGTTTCCTCTTCTCTACAAGGGGTCACAGCCCCCAGAGTCACAGCCTGAGGGAGACGACACGTACATGTCAGTGTCTCTCTTGCATCCGCACCTGGAGCACGAGGCCTGTCCTTCCTCCTGAACGAGCAGAAGGGCTCGGCCCACCTCTGGGGGACGCGCTGCCCCCCCAGCCCACATAGCGGCTCTGCCGGGAGCCCCGGGAGCACGTTTCTGAAACCGAACACCATGGCCTGAATCCGGCGGCAGCTCAAGGTGACAGGGGGCGCGGGGCTGCTCACGGCTCCGCACCTTCCTCCCCCGGGAAGGCCCACAGTCCGCGGCAGGAGAGGCGAAGCCCAGAGAGAGGCTGGTCCCGGAGACACCAGAGCCGGGGCAGCGGGGAGAGGCCCCTGAGAGCCGGTGCCAGGAAGCCCCGCTGAGCTCGCTCGCAGAGAGGGGGACAGTCCCGAGGGGAAAACGGCTTCGCGTACTGCGTTCATTCCTTCTGTTCGACAAAGTGCTCTCTCCTGGCTCCTGCCCAGGCCTCCAGAAGCCAAAGTGCTTCACCGGCCCCAACTCCGTGTCCCCATTTGGAAAGAGCATCGGGAGTGCCCAGGCCCACTTAAGATCCGGATGGGGGACTCATTCCCTCTGGGCGACCCCGGGAGGAGAGGGCAGGACGGTCCTCCACTCACCTCATCACAGCCCACGTGGGCAAGGACAGGCCGGGGGCAGGACGGGACAGCCAGGCCCCTGCGGGGGGGGGGGGCAGAGGTGGAGACAGAAGCCCCCCCCCCCCCCGCCAGCCTTGCCCCCTGGGAGGCCTGGAGCCGGTCACTCCTGGTCAGCTTCGTGATGGCCCCATGGGGATGCTCTGAGACTGTTGGGAGGAGGAGGACCCACGGGCTGCCTGTGGGACTGAGACCTCTGGGTCCCTCCACATCTTTCCTGCTTCCAGCTGACGACCCTCGGCCTGGGTGGGGATGCCCAGTCGGCACCTAGTGTGCTGCTGCGGGAGAGGGAGGTGGCCGTCCGGCAGAGCTAGCCTCTGCCTGGGCTTGCATGCGCCTCACGGAGCCCTCCTGGGGCGCGCTGAGGCCCAGCTGTGCCCATGGCCATTTACGCGCCCAGAGACAGAGATTCCCAGAAGTCCTTCGAGATCATGCAGCAAGCCGGGAACCAGGCTGATGGGTCTGTCCTGGGCACTTGCTATCCAAGCCCGCTGTGGCCCCTGCTTGAGCCAGGAAGGACCCTGGGACAGCCGCAGCTCCGCCCCCCAGCACCTCTGGATCTAGGAGCAGCCTCCTGGGGGCGGGGGGCGGGGATTACGGGTCTGATGCCAGGCAGACTGGTGGAGAAAGGGTCTGAGAGGCTCATTCCAAAAAAGTTCGTCTCTGCCTCAGTTTCCCCCTGTGTAAAACGACGGTGTGGGTAACACGCAATCTCTGGGCTCTGAGAACCGACCCTTTGTTACTGGAAGATGGTCCAGAGAGAACCTCAAAGAGAAGCCAGGTTCAGAGAGGTACTGCCTCACCCCTGCACGCGCCCCGCCCCTGCACGTGCCCTCTGCTCTGCTCGAGCCCCACCCGTACTGACCACCTTCAGCCCCTCCCACTCTGTGGCAGGTGCAGGGTCCTGCCCTCCAGGCGCCCTGTCAGCGGTGGGCGGGGGAGCCCAGGAGATGTTTAATTTATCATCCGTTCCAAGAATGGTGGGAAAATCATAATAATTCTGTCTTGAGCAGCGAGAGAATATTATTTACAGCTCCAAACTTTCACAACCATTTGAATGCAAAACGGGACATGCTGTATTTATAGCTGTTCGCCCAGCTGGGGAGGGAAGCGGGGGCCCCGAAAGCGGAGTGCTCTGCTCTCAGCCGCTCGCTGGGAAGATGGTGAGTCCATCAGCTTTCCCAGGGAGCTGGGAGCCGGAGAGTGTGCACGTACCAGAGAAAACCACGAACCAAAGCAAAGGGAAGGAGCCGTCGGTGGCAGCCCTGTACCCAACAGAGCCCAGTGGCTTCCGTTTTATTTAAAATTACATTTTTATTGATTTCTGCATCTGTGCCTGGCGAAGCTGGACAAGCAGGCGAGTACGACGTGGACGAAAGACGCCCCCAGAGCCTGCCCACGGGGGGCTGTCTCCGATCTGTGCCGAGGAGACGGGGTGGGGGCAGGCACAACTGACTCAGTTTCCCTGCTCCTGGGAAAGGAGCCAGCCGGCACAGCCGTCCCTGGGGACGGAGATGATTAATGAGCAACCCAGGAGAGCTGTGAAAATGAAAAATGTCCTCGCCGCCCCAGGGATTAATCATCATCTAATGCTTGTTCCGTATCTGTGCGGGGACTTAATTACCCACCGTTGGCGAACGGCGGCCCCGGCTCCTCGGCCAAGCCTGTGGGGCAGAGCGTCCGTGGAGAACAAAGCTCTCCTTTGCAGCAGCAGAAAAGCTCTGGCAGCATTTTCACACGAGAAGGAACAAAAGCAGCCTCGGATGGAGACGGGCCTCGCAGGTTCTGAGGCCGCACTCTGAGAGACAGAAATGGCTCTTCGTTTGTGGTTCTAAAAATAGGATTGATCCCGTTTGCCCCTGGACTGGCTGGAAGTGTCCTCGGCCCCACAGGGAGCCTTCCCGACGGGGTCAGGAATGAGCAGGGACGCTTCCGGATTTGTTCCCTGCATTGAGTTCAAGCTGACTCCCTCCAGCTAGTTTCTGGGGTTAAGACCCTGGTCATGGGGGAGTCTTGGGAGCAGAGACTTGACCTGTGGACCCTTCCTGATGCAGTAGGCACTGGGCATCCACTTTTTCCTTCCTGAAGGCTTGTCATAGGTAAGTGGGGGTTACAGTCCTCCAATGCTGAATGTCACCCACACGTGAGCGAGTGCCCTCCACGTGCTCGGAAGATAAGCGGGGTCCACACACCTGCGTTCTCCCGGGACAGCGGGCGTCCTTCACCATCTGTTAACCTGTGCGGGGACCCCTTTCCATCTCCAAACCAGAGATCCCGTCATCTGGTTTATATGAAAGGGCACATTTGAACTAGTCTCCAAGATCAGATAGGACCTGGCAAGAGAGACGCGCAGAGACGCGTGTTGATTCACCACTTCCGACTGTGGGTCCAGGAGCCCCAGGGTGACCCCGTTTCTGGTGGTGATGGCAGATAGGCTCCTGCCACAGAGCCTTTCGGTTTTGTCCCCTGGAATCTGGAGATAATAATGGGACCTGCTTGAGAGGTGAGCAATGACTCTTATCAGGGAGGGTCCAGCGCGGGCAGGTCTCCATAGCAACACCCCCATCCGCCTTGGGGCAAAGCTGAGCGCTCTGTCCTGCCCTCCACGCCCCAGAGCAGGGATGAGAAGCTGCAGACCTCTCTGGGCTTGCGCGCAGACATCTGACCGGTGGAGAGGCCCGAGGCTTGGCTTTGCAGCCGCGGAGCAGGGCAGCGAGAGGCCGAGCTGACGGGGCCCGCCACCCCGGCTTGGCGCAGTCTGGGTCCCACTCGGACCACATCCATCGTTGTCAATGTTGGGGTCCGTTATCAAAGGAACGAGACTGAGACAAAGTGAAAGTTATGTAGAGCTTTATTCTATGCCAAGCCTTAGAAGTCAGACTGACCGGCCAGGGCCGCCTCCGAAGAGAGCGACCCCCTCCCGATCTCACGGGCTGGTTTTATAGAGCAGAACCGCAGACCCGAGGTACGCGGCTTCTATTGTTAAGGCGTTCACTCCCGGAATCGATACTGGGAATCGATACCCGGGACCACACCAGGAGCTACGGGGGCGTTTATTCCGGAATGAAGTCCGGTGATGTAAACACAACACGGCTGCCTGGGCAACATGGAGCTGCTCTGGCTCAACAGGCCCTAATCGTTAAACGGTTTTCACATTAAATTGGCCCTAACAGTCAACGGCAAGGTGAGGGAGCTCAGCCCATGCTGCTGCCCGCTGCTGCCCACCGCAGCCCCCCATGGAGAGCAGGCACGGAGCCGGCAGAGGGCCGTGTGGGGACCGCGCCCAGCCGCACCACCGGAACAGAACCGGGTCGCCTTGGAGGGCGCAGCCTGGTGACTTCCCAGAATGGGCGGTGCACCTTGCACACTGCCTTGCTGCAGCCTGTGGGCCTGAGGGCAGCGGGGCGCACAGGGGCACGGTCTATGCCTAGAGCCTGGGAGGTGCCCGGATTCACGCAGGTGACGAAGGGGCAGCCCTCCCTGGACAGTGAAGTTTATCACCTTTACAGGAAAGTGACCACAATGCCAGTGAGATCGACTCTCGCATCCTTCAAACCAGAGAGATCTGATCAGAGGAAATAAAACTAATTTGAAGTCTGAGCCTCACAGGGAGAGCACCCCAGGAGACTGCTGGACGCTGCTGGTGGGGACATCCAGGGTCAGTGGCCGCACCCTGAAAAGGGCGGGAAGCTTCCTCCTTGCCGGCGCAGGTCCCACGCTCCTCCTCCGGCCGCAGCGGGCTCTGTGAGCTGGGCCGCTGGCCTCAGGCTCCTCGAGGGTTTACACTGCAGATCGGAGGTTCCCTCCCCACCGGGCAGGGATGGTGAAGAGTCAGTGGGGTGTCGGCGTCCACTAGTGGGGTGTCGGCGTCCAGTCAGGCACCATCCAGCGCATGCCCTCCCGGACATGCTTCCTGTCACAGATGGTTGAAATGTGCACGTGGGCTCTGTGCCGTCCACTCCACAGCCCACCAGCCCCCCGGGTTGGAAGCACGCGCAGGTGACCCGAGGCCCCAGGGCCACTCCTGCCATCGGCACAGCACAGAGCCCTGGGCTGCCTAAGCCCTCTCCCGGCTGTCCGTGCAGCTCGTGGGGCCTCTAGGGGGCTGCTCGGGTCTTTGTCCTGAAGCAAAGGCAACAGAGACTATCCCGATGTCTAGACCATCCTGGGACTGGACGGAGCCCGTCAGGACCGGGAGCTGGTAGGACCCCTTCACTGACTTGTCGTAGGAGGACTTGCCGGAGTGGAGGGAGGGTTGCCGCTGAGACCGGGTGTGTGTGACTCACAACTAACTGGACGCCTGAAAGAGGAACCTGTGGCCCAGGGAGGGCCCAGAGCTCCCAGCTGCGGTTTCCAGCCGAACCACAGGGGACTCGGGGACTTGCCTTCTTCTGAAGAAAACCCCACAAGCCACACTCCGACCTTGTCTTGGTTTTGGTTTCCCATCGCTTTTGCAATGTCTCCTTTTCATAGACTGTGTGGGGCAATCACCCAGATGAAGAGCTGGAGAAACGTTACAGCCGGCTCACCCAGCCCCCTCATGGGGTTTGGAAACTTCTAGATGGGTCAGTGTGCTTTGAGTGACCGGCCATCTGGTTGGCCCAGGACCGAAGGGTTTTCTGGGACATAGATCTTCCACTGCTGACATGGGGACATGGGGACATGTTCCCAGGCAGGAAGGGTGAATGGGTCCCGTCACTGTCCCCGGTGGTGGCCGGTCCTGTCACTGTCCCCGGTGGTGGCCGGTCCTGTCACTGTCCCAGTGGTGGTCGGTCCTGTCATTGTCCCCGGTGGTGGCCCAGGAGCTCCATCCCATTTCCCTCCTTCACGGTGATTGGCTAGTGGACAGCCAATCAGAGGCTTCCCTGGGAGTTTCCAGTGGGATGTTGGGTCACAGTCTCCCTTGCCTCCCTGGTCACAGGGCGGGACAGTGGTGACTGGTCAGGGACCATGGCAAGGGTCTCTTGCCTTCTAAAGAGCTGAGAAAAAGCCCAGGCAGGGACGGTGTGTGAGCCTGCACGTGTCAGCACACCCCTTGTCGCCCGGATGGCCAGGACTTGGGATGCCGAGAGGACGGTCGGAAGGCTGCGGTCCCGCCGAAACCTCTTGCCCTGAGCCCCCCTCCACCAGGCAAAGAACCCGCTCCACCAGTGGCCACACGGGATGCAGGGGAGGCCACGGGGGCCACGCAGAAGGGATCCATGTGCAATAAATCATTCCCAGCACTTTCCCATAACAACGTGTGTCCCGGATCCGTGTTCACTCCAGCCCCTGCAGCCCCTTTCAGCGAGGCTGATCCTGTCCTCAGGCCAGTTCAGAAACGACATCCACCGCGGTGAACACGGCCCGGCAGCCCCGCCCGTGCGTTCACGCAGAGCAAATACAGAGCTCTGGGGCCGGTGGTACGCGTGTTCGGCGTGGCTTTTGTGGCTTTGGTCCCTCTCCTGCCCGTTTCGTGCTTCATGTATGCGACAGCCCGGGCCAGGCTCGCACGGGGCCAGCAGGCCCGCAGCCACTTGGCCAGCGTGTGACGTCAAGAGCAAACCGGCTTGCATACCGGTCCCTGAGAGCAAACAGCAGGGGGAGGCTTGGGGATTCTGCCAAGTAGTTCAACGTAGGTGAGAATGCACGCCCGGACTTTTCTCGTGCAAAGAGACACAGGATACACACTAAGCCAGCGGCACAGTAAACAGAACAGAACAGAACAGAACGCGTCCCCCCGCCTCCTGATCGTCTTCCAGTTTCCGGGAGCTGAGGCTGACCTCCATCCTCTGCAAATCGGGGGCAGCGCCCTGTGAGATCTGCTTTCTCGGCAGCATTCTGGGGCTTGCAGACTCCATTAAGATACGAAAACAGGACCCAGGCACCAGGGCTCGTCCGCGGGGGAGGGCTGTCTTTGTCTGCGGCCTCCGTGAGCAGCGCTGTGTGAACCCCTCCTGCCCCGGGGACGCCCGAGACTTCGAACGGGGATTATCTGCCTCCTGAGATATAAATCCCAATTTACTCTGACACAAACTATTACCTGCAAACGCCGGTCGTCTGTCTTCAGGGGCCCGGAAGATACTCCGCGCCTGCACCATTATCTCGGGGAAATTAAAGGGGCGCGGGCTGGGGGCTGCCTCCTGCCTGCACAGGTGCTCCTGCCTCCTGCGCAGCTGACCTGGGCTCTGCCACGTTCTCTCCTCCCCACGGCCGGCCCCATGCACGCTCCTCTCACCCGCTCCCGCACGGGCTGCTGAGCCCCTCGGATAGAGGTGGGCCTGGGCTGCAGCCAGCCTGGGGGTCCCCTCCGGGCCAAGGAGAGGCTGATGGAGCCAGAAACGGGGGGATGAGCAACGGGAAGCCAGGCAGGCCGGGCTGCCAGAAAGCGGGGGCTCTGTCCCCACCCCGGAGGCAGACGAACCCTCCGTTCCAGGTCTGCTGGCTCAGTCCCCATGTCTAAGGCCCCGCCCCCTTCTTGCCAGCGCTGCACGGCCTTCCTGGGGTCTAAGGCCCCCTGAGCCCCCCGCACCGTCCCACGCTTGTGGCCATCTTCAGACCATCCCCACACTCGGGTTTAGGTCACTGTCATCACCTCGGAAGAAACCCGCTGCCCTGGGCGGTGGCTTCGCTGCCGCGTCCCCCAGCCTCCTGCCACCTTGGCTCATCAAGCTCATGCGCGCAGGAGGGCGTCGGCCCGTCGTGCCCTCTCGTGCCCCGAGGCGAACCGGTGTAGGGATGGGCCGCGGTCGTTAATCACTCGTGAGCTCACGCACACCTCGGCAGTGGCGAGTGGTGCTGCCGTGACTGCGGCATCCGAGTTCTGCGCGGATGCGTTCCCAGGTCTGCCAGGGACACGGATGCCTCGGAGGGCAGCCGCCGGGCGGCCTGGTGGCTCTGCATCCGGAGCCGCGCTGGGTCTCCAGGCGGCTGCCCGTTTCACGTTCCTGGGCCAAAGCGTGTCGTGGCTCGTTTTGCCTCAAGCCTGGAGACCAAGGGCCGGTGAGCAAGGACTTGTAAGGACCTATTTAGCCAGAGCGACTCCATCTCGCTTAAAAGCCATTTTGTGGTTTGTGCAGTAAACTTAAACTGACTCTCCCCCCAGAGAAACTTACTTAGAAGCAAGTCTGGGAAACCAGTAAAATGTAGTCGGCGAGCTCCTGATAACAGAGCCCAGAATACGAGGACGAGTCAGGCCAGACGGAGACACCTCATCAGTACGAAGTACTGTTTCTAACAGGGAGAAGGTCTTGCCCAAACCTAAATGACTCCTCTTGGGAAGAACGGCGATCTCATTATTCACACCGAATGTGTTAACTGACTAAGCCTTCCCAGAAAGTACTATTGGTGACGGTTCCTGGTGTGGGGTAACCTTGAATAACACGTCACCAGACCGGATGAAACTAGCCAATTAGCAAGAGACCCACAAACCCGATGGGTCGAGATACCAAGATACGGGTTGCAGTTTCACCCAATAAAAGGTGGCCTGTAAGATGGGGAGAGCTCGCTCCCTTCGGAGACGGCGCTGGCCGGTCAGTTGGACTTCTAATGCTTGGCATAAAATAGAGCTTTACATAACTTTCACTTTCTCAGTCTCGTTCCCCGGCCGATCAGCCTGTTTTCTAATACTTGACATAAAATAAAACTTTAACTTTCACTTTGTCTCAGTCTCGTTTCGTTTAATAACGGACCTAACAGGACCCTTCACGGCGCCGACGTCCTACAGACCTGGGGAACGTTGACCCCGAGCAGACTCCTCGCCTCGGCTGGGGGCCTCTCACCCACCCCACGAGGCTCAAGTCCTAGAGGGAGA
This sequence comes from Mustela lutreola, assembly GCF_030435805.1. Lineage (NCBI taxonomy): Eukaryota > Metazoa > Chordata > Mammalia > Carnivora > Mustelidae > Mustela > Mustela lutreola. The sequence continues at coordinate 2,238,541 of NC_081301.1, forward strand.
GCCGCCCATGGCGGGGACTCTGCGGGAGGACGTCCAGTGACCCTGGGGTCCGGGCGGGGAGCCAGCGGGGCGGGCAGGCTGGAGGGTCTGAACGGACCGCCGGGGAAGACGCCTCGCTGTAAAAAGGAAAACTGAGGCTCTGAGGACAGGGGTATGCGCGTCCGTGCATGGACGCATGGGTGTGCACGCAAAGAAGGAATTCTCATTCTGGGGAGAGTGGGAACCGGTTTTGTCAGCTTCGGTTTTAGCGAGTCACTGATGCTTTCCCGAGGCGGCGACTTATCTAGAACCAAAAGATCAGGACGCTCAACAGACGTTTTGGTTTGTCTGTGGACGTATTGGGCCTACGAAAGCCAAAGCCGTTTGTTTTCCCGGGCATTGATCAATTAGAAAATACAGTTTTTCAAAAGGCGCCATTCACAGTAGGCACAGCAGCCACAAAGCTCGTAGGAATGAATCTAACCCAAAATTTAAAGCTCTGCTATGAGATGTGGAAGCCGATCCGAATAAATGGGAAGGCCTCCTCGCGTTGTAACGACGGCCGCGGTCTCCGCGCTGACCCAGGGTTCGGTGCGATCCCAGCGGGGAGTTCTGTGGGGCTCGCAGGGGATCGGAGCCTTCCCTGCAAGGACAGGAGGCCACGGAGGTTCATCTCAGCTTTCCAGGAGAAGAGTAAAGTGAGCGGACTTGCCCTGCGAGAGCGCGAGGCATCCCACAGGGATGGGAAGCACTACAGCACGGGCCCTGGGCCGCGGACTGGAGCCAGGAGCGCAGGGACACGGCCGGCCACTCGTAGGTGGGATCTTACCGAACAACGGAAGCCCCGCGGGGCCAGGAGGGAAAAGACGGGCTCGGGCGGATGGTTGTGGAAACCCGCAGAGGAGGGGGAGCATCACGGCACATCCCCGTGTGCGAGGGGCTCGCGTGGCGAGGAGCGTCTCGGGGAAGGAAGGACCAGGTGCCGGAGGAAGACGAAGAGGAACGGCCGACGGGGGCAGGTGCGGTCTCTGGGGCTTAGGACGCCGGAAAGTTCTCATCAACGAAACTTCAAAAGCAAAAATTGTAAGCTCAGAAAACGTACCTGGGCAGTTAGTGGGGAGCTGACAGACGGGAGATGTTTGCAGCCTCTCGCACCCACACGTGATTAAAGCCTGCAAAGTGCGAAGGAAAGACAGGAGCTCTAAGAGCCAGAAATCAGATAAGGCGATGGGGGGGGGGGGCAGTGTCCGTAACAGGAAAGCCTTGAAGCCGGAAAGCTGAGCCAACTGGGCCACACCCGGCACCAAACAGACAGTCAGACAGACAGCTGGACGGACAGACGGAGAAGGCAGGACCCAGTGGGGATGCACAGCCATTCTGAACGACAGCCCAGTGTTACTAAGGCAAACGAAGCCTCTGTGGGCCCAGCACCCCAAGCCCCCACTCTGGTGGGACCCTGGGGAGATGCTCACAGACCCCCAGGAGCCTGCGTGCAGCCCCGTGCTGGGGGGGGTCAAGTCCACACCGCACCGTCACTGGGAACACCCACAAGTCAGAGATGACCAGGACGCCTCTGAGTGTGACTTGGCAGTTGAGGACAAAGCATGGATGTGTATCAAGACGGATGTCCCTAAGGGTCACGCGCGCGCGCGCGCGCACACACACACACACACACACACGGAGCTCAGTGCCGAAAGCAGAATTCAGAATGAGACACAGTGAATGCCATTGACCTAAGTAAGATAAAAATACATGCACAAAAATGCACTTTGCAAGAACATGGTTAAAATTTAAAAAAAAAAAAAATCCGCTGAACACATTACAGCATGGAGGGGGCTGCGGTGTGGGGTCTCAGGACAGAAAGAGGTTGAGGGCAAGAGGGCGTCTGGAGATCAACCGGCCCCAGCCCCTGGGGGCTTTCAGGGACCACCTGCCCACCTCACTGCCCTGTGCTGGCGTTTACAAAGCCCCTGACCGTCCTGGAACCCCCCTCCTTACCCCGAGCACACCTGCTAGGGGGGTTTTGGGAGAACAGGTGGCCCCATTCTTTCCTGGAGATCCCAAAAGAGGCTTGGCCTTCCCTCTGGGCTGCCCTCCTTTGCTGGGTGATCCCTCCTGGAGACAGAATTCACCCCACTGGGGAGACGAGGGGGAGCGGAGGAAGGTGAGAAACCAGTGTGGGGGGGGCGTCCTGTCCACGTCGAAGCTGCCCCTGGGGGTGGGAGCACAGGCGTGGCTGCAACCTCATTCCCCCCGGAGGCCTTTGGATGAAGAAGACAAGGTCCCTGCCGCCCTCAGGGATGCGGGCCGTGGCTGTGATGGCCCCGTCCCTGCTCCTCTGGGTGCAGGTGGCTCAGGTCAGTGTCCCCACCCGCAGGCCACAGGAGTCCTGCTCTGCCCCTGGACCAGGGGCGGCTCCCACAGGCTGACACCACTTGGCCATGCTCCCTCCCAGGCTTCCCATCTGCTCTTCCTTCTCCACGCCAGGGACCGTCCTCGGGAGGTACGGCCTTCCGCCAGGACCTCTCGGCAGTGTCTTTAAGCCCTTCCTTGATGGATGTGAAGCCAAGGGGACTCCCCTCTGTGCAGCAGGACCGTTCCTGCCGGCCACCACCTTTGTTGGTCCAGGGACAGGGACCGTGCGGGAGGTCACACACTGAGCTTGCCGTGGGCCAAGATGGCCAGCTCAGTCCTCTCTGGGCACTGCTTTCCAGGCCACTGGCGCCCAGCGAGCTCGCAGATCCCTGGAGGGGCTTGTGCAGGGGAGGAATGGGCACGGGCTGGTTGAGATCTCGAGGGCTGGCCAAGAAGTCAGGGCAACTGCAGCACTTGTGCGGAAAGAGGGCTTCCTCCTGACAGCCGGCAGCCGGCGGAGCCAGCCCCACCCAGCAGGGTCCCTAGGGGGACCTCCCCGTTGGGGCCTGAGCACTTCTGCCTTTATGGGCCCCTTCTTCCATAGAAAATACTGGAAGTCCTATCTCATACTGTGGAGGCTCAAAGACAAATATACTCTGGGGCAAATCTTGTTCATTTTCTTCTGATTTTATAAGAAATTTAAAAATGACTGTGGGCCCTTGAAAGTGTCACATATCGTGGACACTGTGTCCCCAGGGCCTTTGTGGACCTGTTCATACTGGGTGCCCACAGAGCCTTTGCCAGAGCCCTGGCCACTTGGGCTGCTGCCCTCTGATCCTGGGGCGCCCACAGTAGAGCTCCCCATGCCCCAGCAGAACAGCCATGACCAGCCCAGCAGCCAGGGGGCAGGGGCATGGGGAAGCCTCGAGTGGGTGGGCCGGGGCTGCCGAAGCTTACAACAGTGACCGGGAAGCCAAGGGGCTCCTCGTCCTCCCAGCAGAGGGGAAGCTGAGGCTGGACCCGATCCCAGCGGCCAGGCCGGGGAGGGCGGCTCCTTGGAGCTGGGAGGTGGGGTGAGGTGCAGGGGAACGGGCTGCTGATGCCCCTGTGTGCCGGCATCCAAATGTGGCTCCTGCTCCCCGGGCCCCAGGGGCAGGCCTGGAGGGCCTCTGGATCCTCTGATGGTGCGTCCACACGCGAGCAGGGGATGGCTGGCCCACCGCACAGCGTGAACAAGCTATAGAGATGTCTCCAGGTCCTGGAGACAAGTTGTGCTCGGCCGGCTTGCTTCTGCCGGGCCCCGAGCGGTCAGCTCCAGGAGGAAGTGGGCCAGACCCTGGGTGGCTGCCCTGGTGGTAATCACGGGGTGTTGGGGCCCCAGGCTGCTGGGCGTCCTAAGTCCTGGTGTTATTACGACAGCACTTTGTTGAGCAATAAGCCATTGGATTTTATAAGGCGAACACTTCTGTCTGCCCAGTGGATGGAGTCGGTGCCCCAGGGATGGAGGGGTGGTGGCCCCTGTCCTGCAAGCCCAGGAGACAGGCACTCCCTCTGTCCAGTGACCCCCTCCTCCAGCCGGTCATCCTCCTGGTCACTCAAAGAACCAAGGCAGGATTCACATTCAGTACCAAGAGCACCAGCCAGACGAGTGAGGCAGGAGAAAAGCTGACACACGGGCACTTTTGGGGAGCTGCCTTTTCCGGAGCCTGATACAGCAACACTGTCACACAACGCTCTCTCCTTTATACCCAGTGCATGCTTGTGAATTTCAACATTTTTGCAAGAAGCGGGATTTCTTCACGTTATCTCCCGGTGGACCGCACCTCGGGGGACAGGTCCGTCCTGCCCCAGACAGACGTTCTGGTTGTCTGAAGTCTGGAGCCTGACATTCTTCTGCAGGTGTCCCCTATGCCTGGGCACACACTTCTCTGGAGGGAGACTGGGTTCCCGAGAGCTCGTCGCAGAGCAGGAACATGTGTGCCACTGTAGGGAGCAATGCTGATTTCCAAAGTGGCCATACGGTGACCCACACTGAGCGGGGCTGGAGGACGGCTCCCCTCCTGCTGGAGCAGCCTCACCAAGATGGCACCGCCCTCCTTGCCGAGAAAGTTCTGCCCTTTGGTGTGTGTACATGAATAGACCTCATGTGGCTTGAATTGCATCTTTCTGCTGACAAAGCGGAAAGGCGTCCCCATCGTCCCATCAGCCATTTAAGTCTCCTCTCCCGGGAGTGTGCGTGCAAGGCTCTTTCCCACTTCCAACATCATTGCTGATTTACAGGGAGGTCCTTAGTTCTTCTGAATACAAGCCCTTGGTCACTTCCTTGTGCTGCAGATACCTCTCCCCTCCTGTGCTTATGTTTTTGCTCCCAGGTGACGGATCTTAAGAAACAAGAGTTCTTAATGTCGATCTCACTTTTTAGACTTCTCCTTTACATTTGGAGCTTTCCTGTCCTGTGTAAGATGCCACCAAGCTTATTTGAGACCTAACAATGCGGTCTACAACTACAATTGTCTCCCGCTCCACAGTGGTCTGGCATTCTTTCAACATGAATTATGTTTGTACAAGGGCCAGCGGGGATTTTGTGTTTTTCCTGTATGAACAGTTAGCAGTTTCCACCATTTATGGAAGCCTTCTTCCTTCCCAGTGTTCTGTAGGGCACCACAAACGTAAACCGGGGGTCAAAGAATGTCCGAGCTTGTTTCAAGACTATATTCCCTTCTGTCGGTTTATTCTGTGTCCTGGAGCTACTATCACCTTCTCAAATAGCGAATCTTTATGATGATCGCGGTACCAGGTAGGACGAGCCATACTTCTTTGTTTCTGCTCAAGAACAACTTAGTTATTGGCCCTTTGCCTTTTACACAAATTTTAAATTCACCTTTTCATTTTATTTCACAATAAAATGGGCACTTGAGTGACAGTGCAGTGACTCTGTAGATCAGTCAGGAGGAAACTAATATCTTTATAATACTGAGTGTTCTAATCCAAGAACATAAAATATTCTTCCCATTATTTTGATCTTCTATGGTGTCTCTCAGTTCATATTTGATAGCTTTCGACACAGAGGATTCACACATATTTTGTTAGAATTCTTTGTTTATTTAACTTGGGTCTGGTTATTATAGCAAATATTTTTAATTTTTTTTTTTTTATTTGACAGACAGTAGTAGGCAAGTTTAGGCAGAGAGGCAGGCAGAGAGAGAGAGGAGGAAGCAGGCTCCCTGCTGAGCAAAGAGCCCGATGTGGGGCTCGATCCCAGGACCTGGGATCACGACCTGAGCCAAAGGCAGAGGCTTTAACCCACTGAGCCACCAAAGCACCCCTATAGCAAATTTTTTTTAAAGATTTTATTTATTTATTTGACAGAGAGAGATCACAAGTAGGCAGAGAGGCAGGCAGAGAGAGAGAGAGAGGGAAGCAGGCTCCCCGCTGAGCAGAGAGCCTGGTGCGGGACTCGATCCAAGGACCCTGAGATCATGACCTGAGCCAAAGGCAGCGGCTTAACCCACTGAGCCACCCAGGTGCCCTATTATAGCAAATTTTTTAAATGTCATCCTGTACTACTTTGTGATAATTTTTAGAATTATAACTTAATCTTGCTAAACCTATTCATTCTAAAATTTTGATTTTAGATCCTCAGATTTTTCACTTATTAAACGTATCTTCTGAAAATAATAGCAGCTTCATGTCTGCCTTTCCAATCTTTTTATATTTTATTTTTTCTGCCTTGCACTGACAGTACAATCCAGTATAATACTGACCAGAAGTGGAGATTATAAGCACCCTTACTTGTCTTCAGTCTCTGCTGGGGTTTTCAGTTTTCACCATTAATTACGTTGTCATTTCTGTATCTGCAGCATCTGGGGATCTGTTTCTATCATTTGTTGGTTTGACTTGTTCTTCTACATGTTGCCTTTCATCCTCATGAATCTGGAAATCTTGTATTGTGTTTAACAGTTAATTTGAAACAATATATATATTTGCTGAAATCATTTAGGTCCTGGGATGAAGTTATTCTCCATCAGAGGATATTTTTTGTTGGTTTCGGCTGGAAGCCTGAGGGCACTAACAACCTCATAAGGCCTTACAAGAATTCAGGAGTTGAGACTTTGTCCTGCAACACACCAACATGTTTTGGTCCCTGCAAAGGCTGGTCATGGATGATTCCAACCTCACGAGCGGAGAGCGGCCCTCTGGATCCCAACCCCTGGTTCACTCCCTCGACCCCACACTTTGACCTTTATCACAGCAAAATTGGCAAGGTCACTGAGCAGCCTCACAGCCGTCTTTTAGGGATAGGCAGAAAGAGGCTCTGAGTTTCATTTCCCCCTCTATAGACTTCTGTTGCTCCCAAGAGTTAGGCAAGATAACCTTTTCCTGTGTGGTTAATTTGGTTGTGCCTTCAAGCAAAACTTTTTAACATTTTGCTTGTTTGCCCTTAGTTGGGTAGATGGCCCCAACTACCAGAATGCCATTTCCAAAAGTCAAATGCCTTTTATCCGTCCAAATTTAAGGTATTTGTACTTGACAGAAGCTTACATCCTTTCTGATTCTTTGGCCCACCTACCGTTAAGAATAAGAACTCGATGTCTGAATGTATTGTTGACATCTTGCCTAAAATAATCCTATCAGCAATGCAAAGAGGAAGAACCCTGGTGTCTGGGGGCTGCCAGCAGTTGGGGTCTGAGGGACATAGACCCGCTGCCTCTCTCCCTATCCTGACTCATGCCAGGAGAGCATTCCTGAACTGACTTCTCTCCACCAGACCAGGTTACATCACTGAAGTCTAGACCTGTGCTTGCAGAGAGAGGCTGCCTGTTCCAGTAGCTCAGGGAGGCTGAACGGCGCCTCAGGAGGCTGAACATGCAACCCACATGTTCCTCTGTCTTTTAAACATTTTTTAAAAGATTTTATTTTTGTATCTGATGGAGAGAGAGAGAGAGATCATAAGTAGACAGAGAGGCAGGGAGAGAAGGAAGGAGTAGGTGGCTCCCCGCTGAGCAGAGAGCCTGATGCGGGGCTTGATCCTGTGACCCTGAGATCATGACCCGAGCTGAAGGGAGAGGCCCAACCCACTGAGCCACCGGGGTGCCCCTCCTCTGTCCTAATAGACCGAGGCCGCCGCAAAGCTTAGTGTCTTTGCAGTACACACAGAGATGGGCACAAGGTCCTAGATGCCCCTTGACAACCCACTCCTTTCATGAAACCTCTTCTCCGGCCACCCCCACTTCTATGGTTGGACCACGGCCCACACACCCTGGCCCAGGGAAATCTCAGAGTTCCACCCTCTGCTCTTCTCTCTTGATACCATGCCGCTGTCACTAGTGGCCATGTCTACACCTCTCCGGAACCTCTCCGGAACCTCTTCCCTGAATGCCCAGAGCGAGTTCAGGCTGAGCAGGATTCATAGCATGAGATATGGAATAAGGCCTCAGGGGTTTGGGGGAAAGACCTCTCCATGCTTCCGGATGTAACAAACAGCCCCAGGGATCCTTGGTGCATTCTATGAACTTGACACAAAGGTCTGGCTCTTCTTGGTTCTGTGACTTCAATTGCTCCACCTGTGAAATTCAAACGATATTAGCCACCTAATGGGACTCTGTAAGTGGCACTTGGCACAGAGGAAGAACTCAGATTTCTTTTTCTCCTCTTTCATGTTGAGTGCCCAGGGACTCACGCAGACCCTGAATATTCTGGAAATCAGATGAGGGAGGGAGATATCTTTAGTCAGCTCTTCCTCATACCTCAGTCAAGGCCACAGAGTATTGTTTGGGTATAGCTCGGTTCTGGGAAGGGTGTTTGGGGTCTGGGCTTTCCTTAGCCACACACACAGCAGACCCTTTCCAGCAGAGGGGTTCTGGGAGCTCCGTTAATGGGGAACAGGATGCCCTTGCTAGGGGAAGTGAACCTGATTTAGCAGAAAGCTGGTGAGGCCCAAATGGAAGAAAACACCCTTGGCCATCACCTGATACTTCCTGTGGGTTCAACCGAAGACCCTATAGGAAGTGGGCGTCCCACTGGGAGTTGAGAAATTGCTGGCCCAGGCTGGGGCCAGCTTCAGTGGCCTATAAGAGCTGGAAGCCTCTTCGGCATGGGACACCAGAGGACATGGAGCCAAGCAGAGTCGCCAGGCCCCTGAGGCCTGCTGGTTGCCTCCTTCTGCTCCTCTGCATCAAGACCCTGGCCACCCAGGCTGCAGACACCTGTCCAGGTGAGCCCAACCTGAAGCTGGTAACTAGATCTCGCTAGCCACGTAGAGGGTCCCCAGTTAAACCCTCCACAGGCATCTTCCCAACTCTCCTCATGGTCCTCAGATGAGGACACCTGCCAGGGCTACTGTTGGGAGGGTGGGAGCAAGCTGTGATGCCGGCCTCACTCGTGGGTCTGGGACAAGACCCTGGAAGCCTCACTTCTAGGTGTCCACTCTGTCTCCAAGGAGGAAGAAAATGCCATTTACATTCTTTGTCTGCCCACGGGCCTTCCAGATTGCTCTCTCCAGTTCTCAAAGCCAGGGGATCTCACATTAGTCTGCAAGCCCTCACCACAGAAGGTCTGGTTCAGCAGATTCAGTGGAAAGGGGAGTGGGGTCTTGCTCCAAATCCTAAGCAGGTGGGTCAGGCCCTGTGTGCAGGAGAGCAGCCTCCCCCCTTGGAGAGCAGACTGATGGAGGAGGCACAAAGGCACCTCTAAGCCTGTGGCACAGGAGACTCCAAAAGGACAGAAGGGAGACACCCCAGGTGGGGGCAGCTGCTGTGTCCTCCGCAGGAGCCTGTGGTGCCCGTGCCCCCCATGGCACCCACAGGACTAGTGGAGGCCTCTCTGAGATTCGTCACCCACACGATTCAACTCCACCAAGTAAATGACCCTCTGATCCGAGCTCTGTGGCCCGGCTCTGCATCCTGGGAACCGGTACGGCCCTCTCCAGGGCACCCCCAGGGACCCCTTCTGCCTCAGACTTCTGTGAGCTCAGGCCTGAGGTCGGGGTGAATTTCCCACGGTGACCCCAATTCCCCAAGTTCCTTCTCATACTCATTGTTCGCGTCGCCTGAGAGTCCCCCGTGGGCGGGAAGCTCTTTCCAAACGCCGTGGACCCTGCTCAGATTCTGAACAGGGGCACCATCTGACGCTCGCTCCCCCGCAGTCCTCGTCCGGTGCTCCCGGGGCCCAGAGGACAGAAGCCCAGAGGGGTTGAGTGACTTGTCCGGGGACACACAGCACCGAGGAGCCGGGTTGCCTCGGCAGGGAGGACTCGCAGGCCCTCTCCTCCGGCCAGACCCGCACACACAGCAGGGCAGAGGGGGACAGGGCAAGTCTACCCCAGACGCGAGAAACCCGGCTCCAGGCTGACCCTGCGGGGTTCCCCGGCGGTCTGCCCGGGCCCGAGGTCAGCACACGGGCAGGAGTCTCGGAGCGGGCGGCCAGTGTGCGAGACCTGCTGGGCCACCAGGCGCAGGGGAAGGCACTGACCGTCACTCCGTGTTTCCCTGCAGAGGTGAAGGTGGTGGGGCTGGAGGGCTCCGACAAGCTCAGCATCCTCCGGGGCTGCCCGGGGCTGCCCGGGGCCGCAGGGCCCAAAGGAGACGCAGGCGTCAATGGAGCGAGAGGTACGGGCCCCGGGCCGGGGCGGGGTGACCAAGTGCCCGCTCGTCTTCAGCGAGACCCGGGGCTGGGCTAGGCGCTCGGCTCCCTAGTGGCCGTGACTGCTCCGTCCACCCCGGGGGCAGCGGTTCTGTGGACAAGTGGCGCCGGGCGGGCCTTAGGACTCGGAACAGATTGCTCACATGGGACTGTGGCGGCTGCACCTTTGCCCATGAGGCCCGTGTCCTGGAATTTGCAGGCGCACCCGGGTCCCCTGGAGTCCCCGGCAAGGCAGGACCACCGGGACCCAAAGGTAACAACGGGATGAAGGGCCACGGCCCCTCGCGGGACCCCGGGGTCCGTCCACGGAGAAAGGAGAGAGGAGCACAGACAGAGGGACAGGGAGACGGGGACATGGGGACATGGGGACACAGGGAGGAGAGAGAGAGACAGGGGAGGGACACGGAGGCGGACAGAGGGACAGCGCGGCTCGGGTCGAATTTCTGAGGAGCCTCAGGTGAGCGCGTGACCAGAGTCCTGACCCAGGGAAGGTGGGCCTCAGGGACCTCTCCTTCCCGGGCCAGGATCCCAGGCCTCGGGGATCCTCCGCTGTTCGGAGACCCTGGCGTTGGAACCCTTGGAAAGCCAGCAGAGCAATGAGGGTGCCCTGCCCAGAGCAGGCGGCCTGGGGCTCGGCCCCCACGGACCCCTGAGGGCAGAGCAGATGGGGGTGTCTGAGCGCTCAGGCGGCCTCTCCCTGACCACAGCCCCCGTGTCGGGGGTCCCTTCCTCCTGTCTCTGCTCCAGGCGACCGAGGGGACACAGGAGTGTGCGAGGAGAAAGGTGAGTCGGGCTCGCAGTCCTGGGGCTTCGTCCACGTGGGGGTCCCCGAGGCCGCAGTCAGCCTGGCAGCATCTGCTGGGGGAGGGTCTCAGACCCGAGTCCCTCTTCCGTCAGGGACATGCCTGGGAGGCGCGCAGGTCTGGGTCAGGGCTGGGCTCGCTGGGCGGTCGGTGAGGGTGCAGAGCCCGGCGTCTGCGCACGGGGACCCAAGGGATGACAAGACCGCGTCCCTGCTGATGTGGACACTGGCCTTCCGTTGCCCGTTCATTCGCGTTTCTTTATCAGACAGATTGTAAGAGGCAGAAAAGGCAACTCACAAACTCGAAACCCAGTCCCGTGCTCCACGCACAAGTAAAGAGGGCAGGATTGGGGCACAGAGCCGAATGTCCGACGCCCCCCAGGTCTCCCCCAGCAGAGGATCAAGGGGACAGTGCGGGGAGCTGACACAGACCAGAGAGACCCAGACGAGTCCATTCCCGCGCCACTGAGGACCTGGGGCCCTGGGGGGATGGCCCGCACGGGGTGCATGGTGGGACCCCGAGTGACGGTGCCGCCCCACGGGCCCAGCCCAGGATGGACACAGGAACCCAGCAGACCGGCTCCCGGGACGGGCATTCCCAGAGCCCATCCCTGGGACTGGGCAATCTGCCCTGGACAGATCCTGACCCTATGTCCATGCTGTGTGCCGGCCAGGGAGCACCTGTGGCTGAAGGGGACGGAGGCGCCCATTGCTAGCCTGTGATGTGTGTGTCCTGTCCCCACGAACAGGAGAGCCTGGGCCTCAGTCCTGTGACACAGGTGACTGACCACGCACCGACCTCCCCCCGCTTCCCGCTCGCCAGAGGCCAGCCCCACGCTCAGCCGGGCTCCAGAATCCAAGGACCACCCACTCTTAGACTCATTTCCCTCCCGCGGCTACTCAGCAATGGGCAGCCGGCACCTGGCCATGTTCTCAGGAAACCCTGATGTCCCCTGAAGACCAGGGGTCCGAGGACTCAGGTGGGGCGGCCCTGGGAGGGATGGCCAGTTAGACTGGGCTTGGCCGTCACGGCTGGGGGCCCGGGCCTTGGAGTCTGTTCAAGCCCAGGGACACCTCCCCCCCCCAATCCATCCAGACACCGCCACTCCCCACCGCACCCCGCCCAGGGCGCCCTGCCTGACATCAGCTTCCGGGTCTGTCCCCAGCACCTCGGACCTGCAAGGACCTGCTCACGAGAGGGCACTCTCTGACCGGCTGGTTCACCGTCTACCTGCCCGGCTGCCGGCCGCTGAGCGTGCTGTGCGACATGGACACGGACGGCGGGGGATGGACCGTGAGTGTCGGCGGCCAGGGGACCGCCCAGTGGTGCGTGGGGACAGCGGGCTCTGCCTGGGGATCCCACAGAGCAGCTCGTCCGCTCGCAGGGAGGACACTATCGTGTGAACGTTGTCAAAAGCTCCGGATGCCCCCGTGAGGCTGTCCCGTCCCCCTGGCCCAGGCTGGGGCGAACCCCACACCTTGGTGGGGCATAAATGCTGCGGGAGGGACTGCAACGTTGGGGCGAGGCCCGCAGGGAGCCCAAACCTCCAGCTGTGCGGCCTTGGGCTTGTCGCCCACCCTCTCTCGTCCTCCTGCTTCCCCTCCCTCGGCCGTGGGCTCTGCCCACCCCTGGGGCCGGACATGAGGCCGCACAGCCATGCCAGGGGCTCGGCCGGGATGACCCCTGAGCCCCAAGGCCTCCCCCCATAGGTGGGCCCCTGAGCCGCGGACCCCTGAGCCGCAGACCCCCGCAGGCCCCGGCCCGAGCCCTCCCGCCGTCCGCAGGTGTTCCAGCGAAGGAGCGACGGCTCCGTGGATTTCTATCGCGACTGGGCCGCATACAAGCGGGGCTTCGGCAGTCAGCTGGGGGAGTTCTGGCTGGGGAACGACAACATCCACGCCCTGACCACCCAGGGTAGGTCCCCGACCTGCTCCGGCCCCCACCCCGAGCCGAGGACGCCGCCCTCCTCCGCCCGCGGGCTGGCTCTGTTCCGGGCCCTCCCATGCGTGGGAGCCGGGCCTTCAGCTCCCACACCCGGTGGGAGCACGTTAGGACCGAGGTGAGGGACTCCGGCAAGCGTGGGGCCACCAGCCTCTTAGATCCCGAGACAGAGGGACCAGAGGCCTCGGGGGTGGGCTCCGCATCCAGCCATGACCCCACCTTTCCCGACACACCGGGCCCAGGGAGCGCACGGCCTTCCCCCCGCAGGAACGCGCGCGCGGGTCCCGCACGGGGCTGGGAGTGATGTCCCAACCCGCGGGGAGAAGGCGCACTGTTGACGGATGTAGTGTCGTGCCCTGGCGCGGGAGCATGAGGGGGAATGTCGGGGCAGAAGGACCCTTGGCAAGGGGTTTCCACGGCCCGTCCTACATCCATGGACGTTGTCCGTGACTGTGCCAACCCTGGATGCCGGGTCCACACAGCCCCTCCACCCGCCCCTAAATCCCCACCTGCCAGCCCTGGTTGAGGGTCCCTCTGCTGGCACCTCACAGCCTTTCTGCTCCAGGAACCAGCGAGCTCCGGGTAGACCTCGTGGACTTCGAGGGCAACCGCCAGTTTGCCAAGTACAACTCGTTCCGGATGGCGGGCGAGGCCGAGAAGTACAGGCTTCTCCTGGGCGCCTTCGCCGGGGGCAGTGCGGGTGAGTGTCCGGCCTGGGCCGGGGGCCTGGCTGGTGCAGAGGGACCTGCTTCCCGTCCACCTCTGCCTCTTCCTCAGGGTGAGTGGAGGCGGCCGCCAGACGGGGATCTCCCTCCGTACATGAAGAAATGTGACCCACACCTCATGGTCCCTCCAGGTCAATGGGACCCATTTAGTAGAAAGTGCAGGAAAGGGGCTCTTCTTCTTACTGCCACTATTGGCACAAACAGGGACAGGGTGATAACGGAACCCATCTCTGTGGATTCCGGGTTCCTGATTCACGGTGCCTGGTGCTCTCGGCTGAGCAACCTAGGAGCCCAGGGCCAGCAATGGCCTCCGTCCAAGACAGGGTGCCTGCCAGCTGGGAGGGACAGAAGGGATTCCAGAAGATCAAGGTCACTGTACCAGAGAGCAAGTGTTCACAGGCATCCTCTAGAGTTGTGCAGTGCACGACCTGAACTCCTGGTCACTGCAGTTCTGCCTCCAACTAGGATCCAAATAAAAGGGCCCACTCTCCCTCCACACAGGTGATTCCCTGACATACCACAACAACCACCCCTTCTCCACCAAGGACCAGGACAATGACTCAAGTCCAGAAAGCTGTGCTGAGCGCTACCAGGGGGCCTGGTGGTACGATAAATGTCACCTGGCGAATCTCAATGGTCTCTACCTCCCAGGCTCCCATGAGACCTTTGCAAATGGCATTAACTGGAAGTCGGGGAAAGGCTACAACTACAGCTACAAGGTGTCAGTGATGATGGTGAGGCCCGTGTAGCACGGGGCCGTCCACGCACACCGTGGCCGCAGGGAGGGCGGTCTGGACCCTCTCGGCGCAGGGAGCTCTGGCTTGGGGTCCTCAGCCTGGTCCCTCCAGCGACCCCGTCTGCTTTGTGCCTTTCACCCACACGAACGCCCCTTCTCCCTTCCAAGCCGGTGAGAACAGGGAACCCTGATCTCGGCAGTCACACGTTTTCTCAATAAAGACATTTGATTCCTCGCTTGGCACACGTGGGCGTCACCTGCCTTTCCCTGACCACGGGTCACGCTCCCTCTGTGCTTGGGTTCGCGCCCCACCGTGGACACTGAGGGAGTTTCTGGGACCCTCGGGTCAGGAATTGGAGCACAGGACCCATGGCCGTGCCCTTTGCCTCTGTGTGCTGGTGTCCACGGTCTATGGTCCCCAGGCCCAGCCCTGGCCCCAGCTCCCCTACTCAGCGTCCCCACCCCTTCCCAGACTCCCGTGGGAGGCACTCGGGACAGTCTCAGACATCGACCATGGCTGACCATAGGCCTGCGGGTCCCTGGGCAGGAACAAGACCGAGGGGGCATAAGGCAGCACGTGTGGCTGCTCTGAGGGGCCCGGGGGAGGGGCGCACGGTCTGAGGGTCCAGCGTCAGGCGTCCCCACACCTGGCCAGCAGGCACCGGGGCATGGACAGACCCCCGCCTCTAAGCCAGCAGGCCAGGAGAGACGAAAGGGGCATTAGCCCGGGAGTCTGTGTCTGCCGAGCAGCCTAGTCAGCCCTCTCTGCCCCCGCCACCCATGTGCCCTCAGGGGACCCCATCCTCAGCCTGGTCAGCGGGTCCCCACAATGGCTGGCAATGGCCCGGTGTGCCGTTCACGTCCCCCTGACCCCCGGTGACCGGCCGACTTTGTGGTCTACTTGCAGAGAATCTGGGAGGGCTCAAGGGGTCCCACCTTCCTTGCTCCCCAGGGTCTCTCCTGGGTGCTTTCCTGGTCTACGAGCCACACAGAGCTTCTAGCAGACGGTGTGTGTGGCGTGTCTAGATCCTTCTGGAACACGTGCGTGGTTTTCTCTCCGTTCCTGGAGGGAGCTGTGTCCCGAGGATCTGGAACCACTGCTCTGGCCTCGAGCTCCCGGACCCGCCTCTATTCTGGGGGGAGCCCATGCGGGACCCCATCCTCAGCCCCAAACCAGGGGAGGAAGGTCCACGGCCCAACCCAGTGCTGGGCAGTGAGGACTGTGTCCCCCTGTGCTCGGCAGCCTTTGGAGCCTAGGGTCACACGTGCCCTGACCTTGCAGCCCTGTTAATGGGGTCCCCCTAGGAATGACCTTCCTTCAGGAAGCCAGGATCTCAAAGAAACAATTAAACCTGGAGAAAACACTTCACCTCTCCAGGGCCGTGTCATTATGGCGCAAGGCATGTCCCTGCCCTGGCCAGCCGTCCACCCGTGCTCGGAAGCCCACACTGGCCTCCCAGTGCTGTCTGCGACCGCTGGGCTTTGGGACCCCCAAGGTCAGGGTCCCAGAGCGGAGCTGCCTCCATCCAGAAGAAGCAACTGTTTGTTTCACTGGGGCTGTGCCTGGCTCTGCATCTGCCTGGGCTCTGCGGGCGGTGTGACCTCGGCCTTCGCTTGACCTCTCTGCGTTCTTCTCCTGGGACGGGGGGAACGCGATGGCTTTGCGGACTCTGGAGTAATGACAGTGGGTGCGAAGCTTGGGGTCCGTGATAGACGCAGTGTCAGTGACCGTGGTGGCGGCTCTGGGCATCGCCCGCCTCCTCCGAGCCCCCCTCCCAGCTCCTCGGAGCCTCCTAGCCCGGCCTGGCAGTCGCACCTGGCTCTGGACTCAGCTTCCCTTCTGCCATCACACCTGGGGGGAGGAGCCCCTTGGCTTCTCGGTCGCTGTTGTAAGCCGGGCAGCCCCTGCCCACCCACCCGGGCCTTCCCCGTGCCCTTGCCACTGAGGGTGTCGGGGGGTCTGCCGTGGGCGGTCCGGGGTCAGAGGCCTCTGCCACATCTGTCTGCATCATGGCTGCCCACACTTGCCTGGTGGGCTCTGAGGTGCTGAGCAGAAGCCAGGCTGTTCGGTGCCTCAGAATCTACCAGAGAAAAAGTCTTCTTCCTCTCTACTTCTCTCCTGGCCTGAGGAACATCCCCCCCTTCCTGAATAAAGCTGACCTCTGGGGGTTGTGATGGGCCCCAAACCAGTTGTGGGGTCTTGCCCCAGCCTGCCAAGCCTGCTTGCTCTGAACCCCCTTCCCCTTTGCCTAGGTTCACAAGTTCTTCTAAGACTTCCAAACCTTAGAGCATTTTATAAGAGAAGGTCTTGGATGGGGTCATCTGGTGCATTTTAGGCTCAGGCGGGTCAGGGGGAATCAGGACACTGTTCATCAGAAGGACATGATGTTTTAGGCTGTATTAATGAAGGCACAATGTCTAGAATTGAGGAGGAGACACCATACTCTCGTCTGCACTGGTCAGGTCACACCTGTGCCTTAGGTCCTGCGTGTCACCCTTTAAAGGAACCAGGGAGGGCGAGTGGTCTGGATCTGGTCCTGTCCATGTCTTGCCTCCTGGAACAGGAAGGCAGCTCCGTGCTCCAAGGGAAGACGTGAGAACCAGAACCCCAGTTGTGCGTGTGTAACATCTGCTGCTGAAGAGGCCTCCTGAGGGAAAGGCCCACCTGTGGAGAAACATAGCTGTTCGCACGCAGGATCCCGGAAGCATGGCCCGGGAAGTTGAGGTCTTGCAGAACTGGAAAATGCCAGGCATTTCTAGACCCCAAACAGTGAGAGATGGGATCTTGTTAAAGCCCCCGAGGAAAAGACCAGGGGACCATGTTAGGAACAAGTGGCCCTGCCTTGCTCATCACGGTCTTTGTGCTCAAGCCTGGAAGCCCCAAGCAGGCATCTCCACGACAACCGAGGCACAGACGTGTGCACATCTGTTAGAAGCAAACGCAGCATGAGAAGCATGTCAGGAGGCGCGCGTGGAGAAGGTGGACAGCAGGAGGGGCTGGTCCCCACCTCGCAGCCGTGCTCACCCACCCCGGGGACGTCGGACCGTGGCCTGGGCGGGAAACACGTCTGTCTTGTCTTACAGCCTCGAGATGGGAAGGTTAAGCAGCTGGCGGTCGCTCTGCTTGACCTAGAGGGGCCAACGTATGGACGGACAGACGTGGGAAGGGCAGGCGTGGTATATGCAGTCGGGTCCTGAAACCCGCCCTGAGCGTGAGCGACACAGGCCCCTTCCTGTTTCCCAAGCCGCCCTCGAGCTCCTCTGTGGGGTTGTCATTGTCCCCGTGACTGATGAGCCACATGGGGAGGGGGCGGCCAATTAGCTGCTTCCCGGAGCCTCGCAGAAGCCCGAAAGCCCCACCCGCCCACTGGAGACGTGGCAGAAGTCCCAGTCAGGAAGCCCAGAGAACCAGCAGCCATCTGGAAAAGTCCATCTGTCCCCAAGCAGCAAATATGAGCCCCCCATCACGAGAGGGGCGTTTTCCATTTAGACCGGGGCTGAACGGTGAACCATACCGTCCTGGGGTCAGAAAACAGATGCGACCTCTCTGGTTCCTGCTTTCACGCAGGAGGAAGACCGGTGGCTGCCCAGGCCCCGACCGCCCCCGCGGACAGCCCGTGCGGCGTGACGGGGCAGTGGTCGGTGGCATCGGAGCTCCTCGGCTTGTGGAACTGGCCCTGCCTCGCTGCAGAGCTCAGCTCTGAAGGGGCCCAGCGGAGAGCAGCGCAGGAAGTTCACAGTCCTTGATCCAGGACCCCCAGAAGGCACCGGCTCGGGGCCGGGACGTCAGAGTCCAGGGCAGAGGGCACATCCCAGCTAAACAAAACCCCCAGAACCATGCCGGACAGGCTGGGGAGGCCCCTGAGGCAGCGGCCTGCGCCCCTGAGTGAGGGGGTCTCACGTCTGAGGAGCTCAGGCCTGGCGGTCGGCCGGGCGGTGCAGCGGCATCTGCGGGTGGCCGGCCCGGCTCTGCTGCTCCTGGCTCCGGGCCGCGTGAGCGCGATGGCGGAGACGCATTCCCGCTCAGGCCCGCGTTCCCGGTGCCTGCAGCATCCGCCTGTGCACAAGCTTGGCTGTTCTGAGCCACGGGGAGTGGAGCCTCCGTTCACTTGCCCTCAATCACCCAACAGTACCCCGACCTGCCTGAAACCCGCGGGCGATGGGTTCTAGGCTGGCCTGCCCCTCAGAACCATCTGCGAGGGTCTTAAAAATACAGAGTCAGGGGCTCATTCCAGACCTACAAGACCGAGATCTCAGTGGACAAGAGAGTCTGTGTCTGCGGATGGCTTCCTGCTGCCTCTATGACAAGCCACGTCGGAAAACCCACGCGCCACACCGGCGGGCGTCTCCATGGACCCCCTGTCCCCCTTGCGCCCATGAGTCCTTGGAGCACAAGGCCAGAGCAGGCCAAAGCAGAAGCAAATCGGAGTACTAAGCCCGCGGAGTCGGGACCTGGTCAGCACACAGTGGCGTGACATGCGGTGCTGGGACCTCCGTGTTTCCCATACAGGGTCACTTCCACAGAGAACTCCTCATGCTTGGAACTGGCAAGCTCACCCCGGAACTTATTTCTGGAGAAAACGTCACAGATGAGGGACAGCCGTGGGATAGACGCGTTCCTTACAAAGTCACAGGTCTACCCTCGAATGAATCCAGGGTGACCACTGAAACAAGGTGACCGGGGGGAGCCCCAGGGGGAGGGAAGCTACGGTCGGAGGACGTGCTCCCCGGAGTCCACGAATGGATGAGAAAACAGGGACCTTATGAACTCACAACAGGCGTGGGACCAGGTTCAGAGATTCTCTTCAGAGGCAGAGGCGGGGACAGGGGGTGCAGGGGACGGGGGCACAGGAACCGTCGGGGCGGGGTGTTGCTGGGACAGAGCCCATCCTCCTGGGGGCCGCCGCCGGGCACAGCGCAGGCAGGAGGCTGAGCCGTCGGGGGCCGCAGCAGCGCCGGAGAGGGCTCGCCCACAACACCGGACTGAAGCTGGGGCTGGGGACAACGACCCGGAAAACAGACGGGAGGCGCCCAGAGCCCACTGCCCGCGCCTGCGAGGGAGACCTGAGAGCCGGGAGGCGGGGTGGAGGGAGTCCCAGCAAGCCTCATGCACCCCTCCCAGCACAGGCACAGGGGCAGAGGGGAAACCTTAGAAACCCGGAGGAAAAGGGTCGTGTGCCTTCAGAGGAGAAACCCTAACAACTGTGCAGAAACAACGGCATCTCAGAGCACCCGGGCGGGGGGGGGGGGGGGGTCCGTCGGTGGAGCGGCTGCCTTCGGCCCGGTTGGTGATCCCGGAGTCCCGGGAATGGAGCCCCGCATCAGGCTCCCTGCTCGGCGGGGAGCCTGCTTCTCCCTCTCCCTCTGCCCCTCCCTCTCACGTGGGTTCTCACATGCCCTGCTCCCTGTTCGCTCTCAAATAAATACCTACAAAATCTTTAAAAAGAAAAGAAATACCCGCGTCTGGAAATACTGGACGTGCCCTCCCCAGGGCTGAGAAAAACTGCCGGCCGAGAATTCCACCCCCAGGGAACAGGCTCTTTGAAGGGGGGACAAGACTAAGATGTTTGCAGGAAACAAGCGGACTGAGTTCATCACCGGCCGACCCGCACCGGAAAACCAGCAAACAAGAGATCAAAAGAAAAACTCTGAACAAAGAAACGGAAAGAAGGAAGCAACAAGAGCAAGGCACCCGGGGCGAGGGGGTGGACAGGCCACGAGGGGCAGAGGGGACAGCGCCGTGGCAAGGGCGTCCGTGTCCTCGGGGCTCTGGGGAGTGGCTGAAGCAGGGTCGGGGTGGCGGTGACAAAAGCCAGGAGGGGATGCAGTTAGGGGCTTTGGCGTTCTGTGCTGGTGAAGCGACAGAGGGACCACTGACCTCGTCCATGAAAGGTCCAGGGTGATGCTCGGTCACCAGCGTCCGCACGGAAGGTGTAGGGGGAGGATGGACACAGGGGAAGCTGGTAGAGGGGCCCTGGGGTCCTGAAGACACCCGGGGGATGCAGAAGGGCCCGAGAGCAGAGAAGGAGCTCGGGGACCAGGCTGCAGGAAAGCCCTCCACGGGCACCGGTGGGCGGGGCCACGGTGATGCTCCTGCCCCTCCCCCACACACATGGGGCTCCAAGGGCCCCGCCCCCTAGTTTTCTTGCTTATTTCATCCCCCAGACACCACAGGGCAGATCTCGCCATCACCGAAATGTCCCCATTTGGGTTTAGGAAACTCTTCCTTGGTATTTTTCCTTTTAGAATTAATGCGTGGTTTCTGAAAGCTACAAAACCACACAAAATAAAACACAATGTAACTCTTCCCTGATCACTGGTCATTTACGGCCGGTTATCGATCTTGCTTTTCCGCTCCCAAGACCTGCAAATCCTCACAGTCAGCTTTCCGGGGCCTTGGATGACGGCACATTTAATTCATAACTACCCTCGACACTTGAAACTGCCATAATAAAGTGTAAAAGATTCAGATCCCTTCTTGGGCTGTTCGATCGTCTAATGAACAGAATCGTCCTCGTGCTAATTAATTTTTAGAAACCTGAGTAATTTTACTCAGAAAGGCAATGAGCCCACAGCCCCCCAGGCGCCCCGCGTAGATGCGCACTGAGATTTCCACGCAGCGTTATGAGACCAAGTTACTTACATGTCTAAGGTGGGATTCATGAGACTTTCTCGGCAACAGAGCAAATTCTTCAAACTTAAGTGTGAGATTCCAAACCTGTCCAGATGCCTGAATGCAAAAATCGTAATTCTGTGACTTGCGTGAATGATATCTACACTTAATTCACGTCTTCCCGGGTTTCTAGGATGATTTCCTCCTAAGGAATAAGGCATCGTCCCAGTGAGCAGATGTGGCTTTCCCTGGAGACTGCAGCCAGGACCCGGTGGATCTGGCCCGTGGCTGGGCTGCCGAGGACCGCACCGAAGCAGGGACCCGCGATGGCAGGGAAGGGCGGGTGCGTCCCCCCCGTTCCCAGACCCAGGGAGCACGCATTCCTTACAGCCGTGGACACAGCCCGTACACGAGAGTACACCTCGTGAAAAGTGTGGCCCCGATATTTTTATCCCGGTGGAGCCAGCGGCAGATCGTCACCCGGGAGAAGAAACAGGGCACATGGGCCCCACGCAGGCCGTCGGCACCCCAGCCCTGAAAGCCATCGCTATCTTGGTTTCCTTGTGTCTGTTTATGGCCCAAACGCACAACCCCACGTACCATGGGCCGTCTTATCTTCGAGAACAGCTTGGCGTGCAGCGGGCTCCCCAGCCCGCACTACTGAATCTGGCTCCGTTGCCGCCCTGCCTGGGTGCTCACGTATCCGCGTCCTTGGCTGTGCTGGCGGGAACGCGCCACGGCTCTCCCGTCCTTGGGGAGAAGTGTCGGCCTGTGGGGGGGTGTGTGCTCAGTTTCCAGCATTCACGCCCAACTCTTTCCCAGGTTGGTGGCATCAGTCCCCAGCTCTCTGCCGGTGCGTGAGAACCTGCCCAGAGCCCAGCATCCCTGCGGCAATCCGGCCGTCCGCGTGTGTGCGTGATCGGACCTCCTTCTGGTTCTAATTCCCATTTCCCCGAGAACTCATCAAACCAAGAACTTTTTAAAAATATGCCCATGCTGTGGACATCATCTTTTGGGAAGCGTCTGTTCAAATCTCTTACCTACTTCGTACTGGGCTGTCCTAATGTTCTGATCGATCTTAGGAGTTCTGCAGTTTCTGGACATGACGCTGCTTTTCCTTTTGATAGTTTGCCATAGGGAGAATCATGTACCCGCTGCCACAGGTTCCGACCCTAATCCCCACACCACGTGGACTGTGTCACCTTACATGGCCAAAGGGAGTTGGCAGATGGCATGAAGTTAAGGACCCCAAGACGGGGGATGGTCCCGGCTGGTGCAGGGGACCGACCCGACCTCCTGTCCTTCCAAGCAGAGAGGCTTTCCTGGCTGTGCTCAGACAGAGACGGGGCCCTGGGAGCAGGGCCAGGAGGAGTGTTGCGGGCTGTGAGGCTGTGGGAAGGGGCCTCAGCCAAGGAACGCCAGTGGGCTCTAGAGGCTGGCAAAGGCAGGGAATCAGATGCCCCCCTCGAGTCCCCAGAAGGAACACAGCCCTCCTGGTGACTCACGTCCTGCCCAGGGAGACCCAGGTAGGACTTAGAATGCACAGAACGCATTTCCATCCCTCTGAGACACCAGGGCTTTGGTAATGATCTGCGGCAGCTGCGGGAGGCCGGCCGACGGCGTGGTGGAGCCAGTGGCTCGGTCTGGGAGGTCCCTTCTATTCTCATGAGGTGCTCTTTGGTAGACGTGGGCTTGGATTTCAACGTGGTCCAATGATCAGCCGGTCCCCTGGTGTCTGCCGCTTCTAAAATCCCAGTAAGGGTCAGTCCCAGGCCTGAGGATGGGAAGCGGTCCTCGCTCGGGGTCTGCGGCGCGTGCGGTGGCCCCGCGTCTCTCAGCCAGTGCGGGGGTGCCTGCCCAGGGCTGTCCTGCTGCTGTCCGACCAGCTGAAACGTTCCTATGGAAACTTCTCCCCCTTTCTGAAGAGAGTTTTCTAGGTCCGAAGGGACCTTTGGGGCGACGTGAAGATGCCGTGGAGTGGGGGGCTGCAGGAGACTTGGGGTGAGTGGGAGGGGGCTCCCCGGGTCAGTCAGTGGGGGCGGGAGGCTGGGGACTGCCCAGCAGGGGGCCATCTCCCCAACCGAGCGAGCTCAGAAGCCCCCACTGAGCCAGAGCTGGTGACGGTGACGGTGAAGCTCTCAGAAACGCAAATGAAACCACAAAAAAGGAAAAAAAAAAACAAAACCCAGGTCTGTCGGAAAGCACACCCTGAAATACATCCCCTTCCTGCTGCAGCGCCGCGGGTGTGTGCCTCGGACACAGGGATGGGCCAGAAGGGCTCCGAGATGGCCGGGTCCCCGGGGCTAGGCGGCGAGGGGCGGCAGGGGCGGCGGATGCCGGTTTTCCCTGGGGCCAGCGTCGCCGCTCTGGGGGGCTCGCCGCAGGCCCCGCGCTCCACGGGCCGCACCTTCATCTCTGACCCCTCCCAGCTGTGACTGAGCCCCCCCCCCCCCGACTTCCAGCTGATGCCAGCTCGCAAAGCGCTTATAGCCGCCCCCTACAGAGACGGATCAGGGAGGACAGGTGACCCCCGGGGCCCCCCCAGCTGGTACTGCTCTGCACAGGCTGAAGAACTCAGCTCATCGACCTTGTGTGACCTCAGAGAACCGGCTGCTCCGGGGAGGAGTGTGTGCTGCTGGTGTGGACAGGGCCCTGCCTTCGGGAGCCTGAGCCCTGCATCCGGGTAGTGCCTCCCTCCCTCTGCAGGGGCGCGCGCGGAGCTCCCGGGGAGGGACAGTCTGCCCAGGCTTCAGAGGCACACCACCCCGCCTTCCCGCGGCGCATTGCCCCCGCTGCTCCCCAGGACCCTAAGGACTGCCAGGGCTGTCCCCTCCATGGCCGGTGTCTTTCGTCCCCTGCCTGGGCTGCTGTGGTCACCTCCAGTGGAAGCGGCAGGCCTCACCCAGGGCTGCCTGCTCTGTCTTCAGCCGAGCACAGGAAGCCCAGCCCGGGCTCGGCAGCGTCACCCTCCCCGCCAGCCTCCCTAGACTCCTACAAAATGGGGGCGACAGGCTCTGCCCGGGTCTTTCCTTGGCCTCCTCCATGAGACCATGTGAGTGACTCACGGTGCCCAAGCTCCCGGGCTCCTCTTACCTGCTCTGCCCACCGGAGCGCACAGCTGTCCGCAGCCCCGCGCTCCAGAGTTCAGGGGCTCCTGTCACGGAGTTCTCAGGGCCTTCAGGGAACGCAGGTCCGTGACATCCCCAGGAGCGTGCTCTGTAGGAAGTGTCCCGAGCCACGAGCACAGTCTGGAAACCAGGCTCAAGGAACCGGTGTGAGATCGGCATCTTCTTCCACAAGCCCATGGGGAGGAGGGTGGGGGCCTCAGGCCCCACACACAGGCTGCTCGCTGTCCTGCGGGCACAGATGGAGAAGTTGGGACTCAGAGTGCAGAAGACCCAGCCCGGGGTTGCTCGGCACACACTGGGCCGGGCCCGACCGGGACACAGGTCCCCTTGGCACGGCAGCCCAGGCATCTCTGCCTAGGCGGACACTCACCGGCACTGCCCCCCGCAAAGGCACCAGCCTACACAACTTGGCCTCGCCCTCTGTCTTGAACGAGCTGTAACTGGCCAATTGGCAGTTGCCCTCGAAGTCTGCAGGGTCTACACAGAGCCCTGCCGGGATCCATGGCTCAGGGGCCCGACCACGTGGGGAGGGCCTTGTAGCTCAGGGGGCTTGGCTTCTGCTCGGTCCCTCGGAGCCCACCAGGCACGTGTGGGCAGCCATGATGCAGACAGATGTGGCAGAGGCCTCTGACCCCGGACCGCCCACGGCAGACCCCCCGACACCCTCAGTGGCAAGGGCACGGGGAAGGCCCGGGTGGGTGGGCAGGGGCTGCCCGGCTTACAACAGCGACCGAGAAGCCAAGGGGCTCCTCCCCCCAGGTGTGATGGCAGAAGGGAAGCTGAGTCCAGAGCCAGGTGCGACTGCCAGGCCGGGCTAGGAGGCTCCGAGGAGCTGGGAGGGGGGCTCGGAGGAGGCGGGCGATGCCCAGAGCCGCCACCACGGTCACTGACACTGCGTCTATCACGGACCCCAAGCTTCGCACCCACTGTCATTACTCCAGAGTCCGCAAAGCCATCGCGTTCCCCCCGTCCCAGGAGAAGAACGCAGAGAGGTCAAGCGAAGGCCGAGGTCACACCGCCCGCAGAGCCCAGGCAGATGCAGAGCCAGGCACAGCCCCAGTGAAACAAACAGTTGCTTCTTCTGGATGGAGGCAGCTCCGCTCTGGGACCCTGACCTTGGGGGTCCCAAAGCCCAGCGGTCGCAGACAGCACTGGGAGGCCAGTGTGGGCTTCCGAGCACGGGTGGACGGCTGGCCAGGGCAGGGACATGCCTTGCGCCATAATGACACGGCCCTGGAGAGGTGAAGTGTTTTCTCCAGGTTTAATTGTTTCTTTGAGATCCTGGCTTCCTGAAGGAAGGTCATTCCTAGGGGGACCCCATTAACAGGGCTGCAAGGTCAGGGCACGTGTGACCCTAGGCTCCAAAGGCTGCCGAGCACAGGGGGACACAGTCCTCACTGCCCAGCACTGGGTTGGGCCGTGGACCTTCCTCCCCTGGTTTGGGGCTGAGGATGGGGTCCCGCATGGGCTCCCCCCAGAATAGAGGCGGGTCCGGGAGCTCGAGGCCAGAGCAGTGGTTCCAGATCCTCGGGACACAGCTCCCTCCAGGAACGGAGAGAAAACCACGCACGTGTTCCAGAAGGATCTAGACACGCCACACACACCGTCTGCTAGAAGCTCTGTGTGGCTCGTAGACCAGGAAAGCACCCAGGAGAGACCCTGGGGAGCAAGGAAGGTGGGACCCCTTGAGCCCTCCCAGATTCTCTGCAAGTAGACCACAAAGTCGGCCGGTCACCGGGGGTCAGGGGGACGTGAACGGCACACCGGGCCATTGCCAGCCATTGTGGGGACCCGCTGACCAGGCTGAGGATGGGGTCCCCTGAGGGCACATGGGTGGCGGGGGCAGAGAGGGCTGACTAGGCTGCTCGGCAGACACAGACTCCCGGGCTAATGCCCCTTTCGTCTCTCCTGGCCTGCTGGCTTAGAGGCGGGGGTCTGTCCATGCCCCGGTGCCTGCTGGCCAGGTGTGGGGACGCCTGACGCTGGACCCTCAGACCGTGCGCCCCTCCCCCGGGCCCCTCAGAGCAGCCACACGTGCTGCCTTATGCCCCCTCGGTCTTGTTCCTGCCCAGGGACCCGCAGGCCTATGGTCAGCCATGGTCGATGTCTGAGACTGTCCCGAGTGCCTCCCACGGGAGTCTGGGAAGGGGTGGGGACGCTGAGTAGGGGAGCTGGGGCCAGGGCTGGGCCTGGGGACCATAGACCGTGGACACCAGCACACAGAGGCAAAGGGCACGGCCATGGGTCCTGTGCTCCAATTCCTGACCCGAGGGTCCCAGAAACTCCCTCAGTGTCCACGGTGGGGCGCGAACCCAAGCACAGAGGGAGCGTGACCCGTGGTCAGGGAAAGGCAGGTGACGCCCACGTGTGCCAAGCGAGGAATCAAATGTCTTTATTGAGAAAACGTGTGACTGCCGAGATCAGGGTTCCCTGTTCTCACCGGCTTGGAAGGGAGAAGGGGCGTTCGTGTGGGTGAAAGGCACAAAGCAGACGGGGTCGCTGGAGGGACCAGGCTGAGGACCCCAAGCCAGAGCTCCCTGCGCCGAGAGGGTCCAGACCGCCCTCCCTGCGGCCACGGTGTGCGTGGACGGCCCCGTGCTACACGGGCCTCACCATCATCACTGACACCTTGTAGCTGTAGTTGTAGCCTTTCCCCGACTTCCAGTTAATGCCATTTGCAAAGGTCTCATGGGAGCCTGGGAGGTAGAGACCATTGAGATTCGCCAGGTGACATTTATCGTACCACCAGGCCCCCTGGTAGCGCTCAGCACAGCTTTCTGGACTTGAGTCATTGTCCTGGTCCTTGGTGGAGAAGGGGTGGTTGTTGTGGTATGTCAGGGAATCACCTGTGTGGAGGGAGAGTGGGCCCTTTTATTTGGATCCTAGTTGGAGGCAGAACTGCAGTGACCAGGAGTTCAGGTCGTGCACTGCACAACTCTAGAGGATGCCTGTGAACACTTGCTCTCTGGTACAGTGACCTTGATCTTCTGGAATCCCTTCTGTCCCTCCCAGCTGGCAGGCACCCTGTCTTGGACGGAGGCCATTGCTGGCCCTGGGCTCCTAGGTTGCTCAGCCGAGAGCACCAGGCACCGTGAATCAGGAACCCGGAATCCACAGAGATGGGTTCCGTTATCACCCTGTCCCTGTTTGTGCCAATAGTGGCAGTAAGAAGAAGAGCCCCTTTCCTGCACTTTCTACTAAATGGGTCCCATTGACCTGGAGGGACCATGAGGTGTGGGTCACATTTCTTCATGTACGGAGGGAGATCCCCGTCTGGCGGCCGCCTCCACTCACCCTGAGGAAGAGGCAGAGGTGGACGGGAAGCAGGTCCCTCTGCACCAGCCAGGCCCCCGGCCCAGGCCGGACACTCACCCGCACTGCCCCCGGCGAAGGCGCCCAGGAGAAGCCTGTACTTCTCGGCCTCGCCCGCCATCCGGAACGAGTTGTACTTGGCAAACTGGCGGTTGCCCTCGAAGTCCACGAGGTCTACCCGGAGCTCGCTGGTTCCTGGAGCAGAAAGGCTGTGAGGTGCCAGCAGAGGGACCCTCAACCAGGGCTGGCAGGTGGGGATTTAGGGGCGGGTGGAGGGGCTGTGTGGACCCGGCATCCAGGGTTGGCACAGTCACGGACAACGTCCATGGATGTAGGACGGGCCGTGGAAACCCCTTGCCAAGGGTCCTTCTGCCCCGACATTCCCCCTCATGCTCCCGCGCCAGGGCACGACACTACATCCGTCAACAGTGCGCCTTCTCCCCGCGGGTTGGGACATCACTCCCAGCCCCGTGCGGGACCCGCGCGCGTTCCTGCGGGGGGAAGGCCGTGCGCTCCCTGGGCCCAGTGTGTCGGGAAAGGTGGGGTCATGGCTGGATGCGGAGCCCACCCCCGAGGCCTCTGGTCCCTCTGTCTCGGGATCTAAGAGGCTGGTGGCCCCACGCTTGCCGGAGTCCCTCACCTCGGTCCTAACGTGCTCCCACCGGGTGTGGGAGCTGAAGGCCCGGCTCCCACGCATGGGAGGGCCCGGAACAGAGCCAGCCCGCGGGCGGAGGAGGGCGGCGTCCTCGGCTCGGGGTGGGGGCCGGAGCAGGTCGGGGACCTACCCTGGGTGGTCAGGGCGTGGATGTTGTCGTTCCCCAGCCAGAACTCCCCCAGCTGACTGCCGAAGCCCCGCTTGTATGCGGCCCAGTCGCGATAGAAATCCACGGAGCCGTCGCTCCTTCGCTGGAACACCTGCGGACGGCGGGAGGGCTCGGGCCGGGGCCTGCGGGGGTCTGCGGCTCAGGGGTCCGCGGCTCAGGGGCCCACCTATGGGGGGAGGCCTTGGGGCTCAGGGGTCATCCCGGCCGAGCCCCTGGCATGGCTGTGCGGCCTCATGTCCGGCCCCAGGGGTGGGCAGAGCCCACGGCCGAGGGAGGGGAAGCAGGAGGACGAGAGAGGGTGGGCGACAAGCCCAAGGCCGCACAGCTGGAGGTTTGGGCTCCCTGCGGGCCTCGCCCCAACGTTGCAGTCCCTCCCGCAGCATTTATGCCCCACCAAGGTGTGGGGTTCGCCCCAGCCTGGGCCAGGGGGACGGGACAGCCTCACGGGGGCATCCGGAGCTTTTGACAACGTTCACACGATAGTGTCCTCCCTGCGAGCGGACGAGCTGCTCTGTGGGATCCCCAGGCAGAGCCCGCTGTCCCCACGCACCACTGGGCGGTCCCCTGGCCGCCGACACTCACGGTCCATCCCCCGCCGTCCGTGTCCATGTCGCACAGCACGCTCAGCGGCCGGCAGCCGGGCAGGTAGACGGTGAACCAGCCGGTCAGAGAGTGCCCTCTCGTGAGCAGGTCCTTGCAGGTCCGAGGTGCTGGGGACAGACCCGGAAGCTGATGTCAGGCAGGGCGCCCTGGGCGGGGTGCGGTGGGGAGTGGCGGTGTCTGGATGGATTGGGGGGGGGAGGTGTCCCTGGGCTTGAACAGACTCCAAGGCCCGGGCCCCCAGCCGTGACGGCCAAGCCCAGTCTAACTGGCCATCCCTCCCAGGGCCGCCCCACCTGAGTCCTCGGACCCCTGGTCTTCAGGGGACATCAGGGTTTCCTGAGAACATGGCCAGGTGCCGGCTGCCCATTGCTGAGTAGCCGCGGGAGGGAAATGAGTCTAAGAGTGGGTGGTCCTTGGATTCTGGAGCCCGGCTGAGCGTGGGGCTGGCCTCTGGCGAGCGGGAAGCGGGGGGAGGTCGGTGCGTGGTCAGTCACCTGTGTCACAGGACTGAGGCCCAGGCTCTCCTGTTCGTGGGGACAGGACACACACATCACAGGCTAGCAATGGGCGCCTCCGTCCCCTTCAGCCACAGGTGCTCCCTGGCCGGCACACAGCATGGACATAGGGTCAGGATCTGTCCAGGGCAGATTGCCCAGTCCCAGGGATGGGCTCTGGGAATGCCCGTCCCGGGAGCCGGTCTGCTGGGTTCCTGTGTCCATCCTGGGCTGGGCCCGTGGGGCGGCACCGTCACTCGGGGTCCCACCATGCACCCCGTGCGGGCCATCCCCCCAGGGCCCCAGGTCCTCAGTGGCGCGGGAATGGACTCGTCTGGGTCTCTCTGGTCTGTGTCAGCTCCCCGCACTGTCCCCTTGATCCTCTGCTGGGGGAGACCTGGGGGGCGTCGGACATTCGGCTCTGTGCCCCAATCCTGCCCTCTTTACTTGTGCGTGGAGCACGGGACTGGGTTTCGAGTTTGTGAGTTGCCTTTTCTGCCTCTTACAATCTGTCTGATAAAGAAACGCGAATGAACGGGCAACGGAAGGCCAGTGTCCACATCAGCAGGGACGCGGTCTTGTCATCCCTTGGGTCCCCGTGCGCAGACGCCGGGCTCTGCACCCTCACCGACCGCCCAGCGAGCCCAGCCCTGACCCAGACCTGCGCGCCTCCCAGGCATGTCCCTGACGGAAGAGGGACTCGGGTCTGAGACCCTCCCCCAGCAGATGCTGCCAGGCTGACTGCGGCCTCGGGGACCCCCACGTGGACGAAGCCCCAGGACTGCGAGCCCGACTCACCTTTCTCCCCGCACACTCCTGTGTCCCCTCGGTCGCCTGGAGCAGAGACAGGAGGAAGGGACCCCCGACACGGGGGCTGTGGTCAGGGAGAGGCCGCCTGAGCGCTCAGACACCCCCATCTGCTCTGCCCTCAGGGGTCCGTGGGGGCCGAGCCCCAGGCCGCCTGCTCTGGGCAGGGCACCCTCATTGCTCTGCTGGCTTTCCAAGGGTTCCAACGCCAGGGTCTCCGAACAGCGGAGGATCCCCGAGGCCTGGGATCCTGGCCCGGGAAGGAGAGGTCCCTGAGGCCCACCTTCCCTGGGTCAGGACTCTGGTCACGCGCTCACCTGAGGCTCCTCAGAAATTCGACCCGAGCCGCGCTGTCCCTCTGTCCGCCTCCGTGTCCCTCCCCTGTCTCTCTCTCTCCTCCCTGTGTCCCCATGTCCCCATGTCCCCGTCTCCCTGTCCCTCTGTCTGTGCTCCTCTCTCCTTTCTCCGTGGACGGACCCCGGGGTCCCGCGAGGGGCCGTGGCCCTTCATCCCGTTGTTACCTTTGGGTCCCGGTGGTCCTGCCTTGCCGGGGACTCCAGGGGACCCGGGTGCGCCTGCAAATTCCAGGACACGGGCCTCATGGGCAAAGGTGCAGCCGCCACAGTCCCATGTGAGCAATCTGTTCCGAGTCCTAAGGCCCGCCCGGCGCCACTTGTCCACAGAACCGCTGCCCCCGGGGTGGACGGAGCAGTCACGGCCACTAGGGAGCCGAGCGCCTAGCCCAGCCCCGGGTCTCGCTGAAGACGAGCGGGCACTTGGTCACCCCGCCCCGGCCCGGGGCCCGTACCTCTCGCTCCATTGACGCCTGCGTCTCCTTTGGGCCCTGCGGCCCCGGGCAGCCCCGGGCAGCCCCGGAGGATGCTGAGCTTGTCGGAGCCCTCCAGCCCCACCACCTTCACCTCTGCAGGGAAACACGGAGTGACGGTCAGTGCCTTCCCCTGCGCCTGGTGGCCCAGCAGGTCTCGCACACTGGCCGCCCGCTCCGAGACTCCTGCCCGTGTGCTGACCTCGGGCCCGGGCAGACCGCCGGGGAACCCCGCAGGGTCAGCCTGGAGCCGGGTTTCTCGCGTCTGGGGTAGACTTGCCCTGTCCCCCTCTGCCCTGCTGTGTGTGCGGGTCTGGCCGGAGGAGAGGGCCTGCGAGTCCTCCCTGCCGAGGCAACCCGGCTCCTCGGTGCTGTGTGTCCCCGGACAAGTCACTCAACCCCTCTGGGCTTCTGTCCTCTGGGCCCCGGGAGCACCGGACGAGGACTGCGGGGGAGCGAGCGTCAGATGGTGCCCCTGTTCAGAATCTGAGCAGGGTCCACGGCGTTTGGAAAGAGCTTCCCGCCCACGGGGGACTCTCAGGCGACGCGAACAATGAGTATGAGAAGGAACTTGGGGAATTGGGGTCACCGTGGGAAATTCACCCCGACCTCAGGCCTGAGCTCACAGAAGTCTGAGGCAGAAGGGGTCCCTGGGGGTGCCCTGGAGAGGGCCGTGTCGGCTCCCAGGACGCAGAGCCAGGCCCGCAGAGCTGGGAGTAGAGGGTCATTTACTTGGTGGAGTTGAATCGTGTGGGTGACGAAGCTCAGAGAGGCCTCCACCAGTCCTGCGGGTGCCATGGGGGGCACGGGCACCACAGGCTCCTGCGGAGGACACGGCAGCTGCCCCCATCTGGGGTCTCCTGGGTCCTCACCTCACTGCTCAGGTCAATGAAGACTTCATGTTTATTTTTGCTTAATTTTTTTCTCATTAAACTAGAATACTTGGATATTTTAGGCACATTAGGAAACAAGACATGTTTACGGAAAAACATTAACTGTACCCTGATATCCCTTAAGGGCTCCCTGCGTGTTTCCGGCCGCCCGCATCCGACCTCTCTGGGATACTCAGTGTAGCTTGTGTCCCCGGCCTGCCCGACCCAACGAGCGCGGAGCAGAGTGGCCCGTGGATACCTGCCCGTGCACCTGCGCCGTCCCACCGGGTCCGGAACCTCCCACAGCCCAGCGCAGCTGGATCGGCTTGTGAGAGCCTCCGGCCAGGGAAAGCCTGCCCTGTCCTGCCCCTCAGAGACATGGTGCAACTCCCCTGAACCCAGAACCTGAGAGCCACAGAGCTTTGGCTGTGAGGTCTCCCGGCGCTGGTGCCAACAGCACAGTCTGACCCGGGGCCGTCCGGCCCTCTGCCTCCACACACCACACGCAGGGGGACCAGAGGATCCTCTCCGGCTCTCGAATCCTGCTGACGCCCCCCCCCCCCCCGGCTCGTGGGTGCCGAGGCCCAGAGGAGATGGACGCCCGTGCAGGCTTCCCTGCCGACGGCGCGGACCCGGGGCGCCGACCAGCTCTGGCTGGGGCTGCGCCGCCTCCTTCGCCCACCGGCCTCCTTTTCTGGCAAAGGACACTTCAACGCGCCTTCACGAGGCATAATGAAGGGATGCCGGTGGCGGGCCGGGCCGAGCTGGGGCCGGGTATGCAAGTGGAGGCCGCCCGCGGTCGACCTGGTCCTGGCCCGTGCGGCTCCCCTGGCGTCTGACTCACCCGGACAGGTGTCGGCGGCGGCCCAGGCCCCGGTGCACAAGAGTGCGACGAGGGTCGCGGCAGCAGCTCCGCTCGGCTCCATGGCTCTGGTCTGTGCGGCCGCGGGAGCTCCTGGGCTCTATGAGGCAGTGGCCGCCGCCTTAACCTCTGGCTTTATTTCTCACGGTGGCCACTTCCTCCCGAGGCCGGAGGCGACCCAGCCCCACACCCTTCTTGATAAGCGTCCTGTGTGACGGCCTCACTTCCCCTCGGCAGGGACACTCTCCCCAGGAGAAGGCCCCCAGGACTGTGCGGGACAGGGCCGGCCCGCCCGTGTGCATCCCGGAGGAACGCCCAGGACGCCGGGGCTCATCCCCCGTTCTGTGGGACGAGCGTCGGGGCCTCCCCAGGATGCCAGGCTTTGGAGAGCCTTTCGCTGGCGGGCAGCGGGGTCAAGGCTCCAGTGGGTCCAAGGGGAGGAAGGGAAGGGCAGAGCAGCTGCCGCTGGAGAGCCCCTGGCCCGGGTGCCACGTTGGCCTCCGACCAACTACCCTAGGAAGGGGCATGAGAGGCCAGGCCAGTGACGTGGACGGAGCACAGGCTGTGGGCCACGCCGGGGCAGCTGCAGGCTGGGGGGGGAGCGGGCGGGGGCCGGGGGTGGCGGAAGGTCACACGTCGTTGCCCTGGGCCGTGCGACTCTGGCCCCAGGCAGGCGCATCCCAGCAGGGCAGTTAGCAGTCGGCCTGTGTCCCCCCCCCCCCCCCCCAGCAGCCCCTGTCCAGGCGTGACCTTAGAACGGTGACCCCAAGTGAAACCACAGCCTGTGAAGGTCCGGCGGCCCTTGGAGGGCATCTCAGTGCCCACGAGCAGCGTGGTCCTAAGAACTCCCCGCACCTGGGAGGGCCCCGCGGCCTCTTGCGGGTTCAGAGAAGAGACGAGGGGAACCGGGTGTCTCCACTGTCCCGGCGGCTTGGAGTCTGGCCCAGGTGCCATCGTCCTGGGCAGGAAGGGGTGGCCCCTTGGGCAGAGGACCTGCTTCAGGAGAGGTGACCCAGCTCCAGAGGAGCCTCCAAAGGTCTGGCAGTCTGTGACCGGCTGTCTGCATGTGGGGTCACTCCTGGCCTCGTGGCCAGCTGACCACACGCCCACGGGGTGGCATCCCGGCTCCCCAGCGGGGGCATATCTTTAGGAGCAGGAGGCGCGTCAGGACAAGCCTCTTCCTACATGTCCCCTTTATCAAGTGCCCACAATCTGCAAATAAGGCACAGGCCCACAGGGCCCATTTTAGGAGGGCACATGGCGTTCCCCTCAACCTGGGCTGGTCCACAGTGGGGAGAGGCCACACCCCAGCGGCGGGGAGAGGCGTGCTCCCGGGCACCCGCGCAACCGGGCCTCCCTCGAAGGTCTGCCCTCAAAGTTTGGGGCGGGACAGACGCAGACAGCAAGGCTCCCGGAGCCACAGCTAGAAGTCACGGTGTCCTGCCCGCGTGGCCCGGTTCTGCCATGGGGGACGGCCCTCCCACAGTATGAGGACGGGTCAAGGGACCAAAACGCACGGTCCAGATACTGGAGCATAAAGACTTGACGGTCTGGTGTTCTGAGCATTGGCAACAGGGACGAGAATCTGGCCTGTTAGAGGAACTACTGCACAGTCCAGGTGAAAATGGGAGCCAGGGTCGCAGACCCGGCCGGTGACCTCGTGCGGAAAGAGTGCTGTGTTTCGGCTGTGGAAGGGGAACTGAGCCCCGGGTTCCTCACGTCCGCCTGTCCGCCTGGTTGCCTGATGAGTTTTCTCAAGGTCAGCTGATGCCCGCGGCTTCCGTTAAGGGCAGACAAGCAAAGGCTGGCATGATTACTGGGCGACGTTCACTTCGCCGATGCACTGGTGATGTTTTCGGCCGAAATTCCCTACGTGAGCGAAGGAACAAGGGTGACTCATGGGGCCTCTGAGAGAGCCCGAAATGTGCCTCTTGCACCTGGAGGATCCCTGGACTCTGGAAGTCACAACTCTAACACTCGGAGCAGATCTCACTTGGATTCACATATGGTAAAGACCGTAGCGGGAGGAGCCGTGGTCTCTGGGCAAGAAGCCAAGCAGGGCCCCCGGGAGACAGCACAGAGGGGACGCGAGTCCACAGGCAAGGGTCAGGCCCATGTGCTCTGCTGCACCTTGAAGGGCGTCTGGTCATTGATGCGGGAACCAAGGCCCAGGAAGGAAGGAGCCCGTCCGGGGGTCACACAGCTTGTTACCCGAGAGCCAGGATTAGAACCTGACTCCCGGAGTCCGTGGGATGCTCGCACCCCTGCCCCCTGCCTCCCTCTGTCCTGCTCCCTCTGCCCAGTCTCCCGCCCCTGCAATCCGGCTCAGCCAGGTCTCCGTCCCGTGGTAAGAGGCTTGGAAGTCTGTGTGCCCAGGGCCCTATCCGCTCGCCCTCATGGGCAGCCCCCTGCAACAGGAATTGGCCAGTCTGGCCTCCCCTCCAGAGGCTTGTGTGCCGGCGGTGGGGGTGGGGGAGGAGGTGTTGCTGAGCGCCCGGACAAAGGACTGACCCTCCCCAGTGGGTGCGTTTTCAAGGTCTCTGTTTGCACGTGACGCTTCCGCCCTCATTCACGGACTTGAGTCCCAGGAGATGCACTTCTCGGAAGCGGCGCATCCGGGATCCTGGTTTCCCAGGCGACCCGCCTGCCCAGCTAACATCCAGGGCAACGCGGCCGTGCTCGGGCGGCTGCACCGGCGCGCTCTTGTCCTGCCTCGTCTTCGCTGGGTCGACCTGGTTTCTCCGCGCTTCACGCTCCCTCTGCCTGACACCTGCGCTCTGCCTCTTTGTGTGACAGTCGGTGGCCAGGCGGGGACTCGCTCAAGGCCTCTCCATCATCACCATCCTCCTCGGTGACCCGCGCGCGCGCCGGGTCACAATTCACAGGCGAACGTCCCACAGTCCTTCCCTTACAGCTGTTATGGGTTTGCAGCTCCGTGCTGTGAGCCCCTGAAAAGCATTTTTCTGATTTGCATCTTGAAAATTCAATTGTCGTTCAACAGCCTCTTCAAAAGGCGGGGGAGTGTTTTACACACATTTCCCTTCTCGGCTGCTCTCTCTCGTCTTCGGGATCTGCGTGTCCACTTGGAATCCTGAAGAACTTCGTCCTCGCCTTGGGGAACGTGGGTCTGCGGGCGACACGTCTCCTCTGCTTCCGATGCTCCGGAGGTATCCTTAGTTCAGCGTCACTTACGATCCCAGCTTCGTTAGAGTCTATGCGAAGGATTTCTGCCTCTCGGCACCTCCGGACATGCTTCCGCTGCCCTCTGCCCTCGGCCCTCCTTCGCCAGGAGAAGCCCCCCAGCCCGGTCCCCCAGCCCCGGGCTGCTCTGGCCCCCACCCCATCCCTGCTGCCAGCCTCTCCCGCCCCTCATCCCCTGCCGTTTCCATCCGTCGGTCGGCAGGGGAGGGGAGGGGGATTTTCTTTTTCCCCATCGTGGGTTCTTCGGAGTTCTCCATCCGGAGACTCATGTTATTGCTTGAATGTAGCCGTCTGGGGTCACCTTTCCCCCTCCCCACCACGTCTGGCAACAACGAAACGGCTCTCGCAGGTCAGGTGGGTACCTTCCCGGTGATTAAGGTTTTATTCACTTTTTACAAAAACCTTGTCTCCCATGCTTCCGTTTGGGTATTTTCAGAGTTGTGTTGTCCGTTCAATGAATTCTTTTTTAATTTCAGAGATTACAAGTTTTTATTTCTAATATTTACTATGGGTTCATTTCTTAAAGTTTCCTTGTCTCTTTTGAAATCCCTCACCTCCTCAGCCATGGCACCCATCTTTTCTCGGATATTATATGACATTAATGTACGTATTTTGCAGCCTGTGTCTGTAAGTTCCAACATCTGAGACACCATTCATTTGTTTCCGTCGACTTTTGCCCTCTTGATCATGGGTCACATTTTCCTTCTTTTGCGTGTCTAGTAAACTTTGATTCTATGCAAGACATTGTGGACACGATGCTGCAGAGACTCGGGGCTCAGGGCTCGTTCTCGGAAGAGAGCTGAGCTTTGTGCTGGTAGCTCCGGGCCCAGGCTTACTAGGGTGGCCCTTTCTGTCCCTGATCCTAAGGGATGACTTCAGTCCTGGGATACCCATCCCAGGGTTGGGTCTCCTGGGGTTTCAACAGAAAGCCTGACATGTCTATCAGATCCACCGAAATGACCACCCTTGAACTCAAGGAGCCTCCGGGCACCGGGGAATGCTGGCATCTCCACTCAGCTGTGTCAGCCTGCCAGCAGCCCCCCAGAAGCCAGCCAAGGTAGGCTGGTGTGACGAGCTTTGGGTTCTTCCCCATGTGTCTTCTTGTTTTCAGGATTTCCCCGTTCACCTCCACTGCTCTGTAGCCTACATCTCTGACTCCAAGTCCCCAGCCTGCTGAGTCAGTCTCCTTCTGCTTGAGCAACACCCCTCCACATCTCGAGGACCAGGGAGGGCCTTCAGGAGAAAGTCGGGGGATGGCACCTGTGTCCCACATGCCTCCCTTCTCTAGGGCTGACCCGACATCCAGTTCCTGTTTTTTCTCACTCCGCAGTGACTTGAAACAGTTTGTTTTCACCAGTACTCTAGAACTCTCTGTTTCTATTGGCAGAGCGTTAGGACAATGTAAGCTATCTTCGGGTTTCCAGACCCTAGGAGGAGAAGCTCTTCGTTCCACAAGGCTGCTCGGCAGAAGTGGCATTTGAGAAGAGAACTGAAAGCCATGAGTCAGACACGCAGCTTCTCAGGGGCTGTCTTACAGAAGGGGGACGAGAGCTCGGTAGATCTGAGACAGAGCCAGGAGGCAGGTGTTGGGATAAAGGAGCTCAAAGTGGGGACCAGCATGGGAGGAGCTGACTAATGTGGGAATACTGGTATCCACTCCTGCACTAAATGGGGTGATCTTTCAGGTGACTCTGACATAGGCACAAGAGTGAGAGAGCCGTTGGCCAACACTTTCCAGTGACTTTCAGGACCTGGCCTCTGAGTCCGCAGCCTTTGCTTGAGTATGAAGAAGTCACGGTGTCTCCTCACCCATTACAAGTCCCTCTTCCTTAACTCCAAATCTCTCACCTCACCTGGCCCCTGGAGCCCCAGACATGGAGCCCCAGGTCAACATTCTCTGCTCCACCCATGAGCCTAGATCTGGAGCCTGATGGACAGTCCACTCTACTCCCCACCAATTGTCGCCAGAACCAAAGTCTGGGCCAAGCTGGTCTCTAACTGAAAGTTTCACCAGCCTCTGCCTCTAGAGAACATGCCCAGTGGGGTGAGGGTGACCAACGCTCATTTGCAGTCTATATGGTGTGTCAGGTGTCCCCTAAGTGACTGCCAGGCCATGACAAGGGCCCCGTGGGCAAGACACCAGGAAGCTGAGTCAGAGCCACGAGTTCAGGAATCCCACTGGCCTCGAGGAGCCCGTGCTGGGATTCATGCCTTTCCCGAGTAGACCTGAAGCCCGCAGAACTTGGGGAAGTCAGCATCGTATCTGGTGTCCCATGACTGGGGCTGGGGGGCATTTTGCCTGCAGCCACCTAGCCAACGGGTCCTGGGAAGGCCCTGGAGGAGGAGACACTGCCCAGCAGGAGGGCTTTCCCCCAGCCGATGTGGAGGAAGCAGGATCACAAGAGTCACAGCCAATATATCATCCAGACCTGGGCCAAACCCTCTCCTCCATGAAGCCTCTTGATGACGGGTACTTGCGGGAACCCCTCCTCGAAGCGTGTACCTCTACTGATGCCTCCCAGGTAGTGGAGCCCCGGAGATGCACAGTGGACACCTGGGCGCCCTGTTGACCCGAAGGCAGGTTTGCAGCCCTTCCGTGCATGCACCCGTGGCATTCGCAGTAGCCCAAGCTGGGGCTGCCCGAGGGCAAACGGACGCCATGACACCACACACCCTGAGTGCCCCCCAGGCTGCCTTGGCTGCAGTCATGGGAAATGGAGCTCTCTGCTCCTCGATGGTCAACCACCCCTCCCGTGTTCCTTTCTCCTCCTCTGGGAAATCCACCTCAAGGGATCGGCTCCAGTAGCCAGCCTCCAAGGGCAAGGGGCCCCCTCTACGCACAAGCCCAAACAGTCCTTTCACAGACAGACCAATATCACAGAGGTAGGCACAAGAAATTCCAAAGACGTCCTCTGTATTCGTCCAAATTCTGCTCTCCCGTCCCTCCACCTCCTCCAGGGGCTCACACCCATCCACCGTGGCTCAGCCTGTGGCTTTGGAACCACAGGCTTTGGCACTGACTTGGTCACCCCCGGCGGTGCTCTGGGGTGCTAGTCCTGAGTCCTCCTCAGATGTCCATGAACTCGTTGTGAGCCAGATGTTCTTGCCTGAACCCCCAAGAGGTGTTTGACCCTTAGAGGCTGCTCAGTGACAGATGTTCATGGTGTGATGCTCAGCGTCCTGAGACCAGTGGGCAAGTAGCACAGATGGGGTTGGATGGACCCCGGGGACGCAGAGATCTTACAGGACACTGGTGCTGAGGCCCAAGTACACAGGCTCCTCATGCATGATCTCATCTGACCTGACAGCCTGGTGAAGCACCAGCTACCTCTATGGTACAGATGAGGAAACAGGCAGCTGACGTCCACTTCTGACCTGTCTCCTTAGGGGCTAAAAACCTAGCCTAAGGTCACAAGGTTGCCGAGGAACACACCCAGCACTTGCATACATGCCTCACGAATGCGACAGCATGCATGCAGACCGCAAGCTGGCCCCAGGGG
This sequence comes from Mustela lutreola, assembly GCF_030435805.1. Lineage (NCBI taxonomy): Eukaryota > Metazoa > Chordata > Mammalia > Carnivora > Mustelidae > Mustela > Mustela lutreola. The sequence goes on from NC_081301.1 coordinate 2,277,763, forward strand.
TCCCCTACCTCCTGGTATCCTCACTCTGGGTAATCCCTCTCCTTAAATGTGGGCTGAACAGAGGACCTGCCTGCAAGTAAGAGAATCTAGCAAAGTTGATGGGATGTCCCTTCCATGACCAGCTTACAAAAGATTGTGCTTCCATCTGACTAGAGGACTTCCAACCTTGTTGGTTTGGATGATGTGTTGCCATGGTGGAAAAGCCCCATGCAAGGCGCGAGAGGCTTCCAGCCAACTGCCGATGATACCTGAGGCCCTCAGTGCGATGGCCCTCAAGGCAACGACTCTTGCCAATGTCGTGAGCAAGTCCCGCGGGTCTCTCCCTGGTGGGGTCTCCGGGTGAGACACTGGCCAGGGCTGGCACCGTGCCTGCCATTGTGTGAGGCCCCAAAGTGGGGATCCATGTGAGCACAGGCATGTGACCTAATTCGGGTGTGTCGTTTGGAAGCTCTACGTTTCGGGGTGATTTTGATGTAGTAACAAATAATACAAACCCTGGAAGTGGTTTCTTTCCTGTCTCTCCAGAAACTCGAGTCTTCTAACACCCCATGCAGGCGTCCTTCTTGTAGCCCTTCCTCAATTTGAAGCGAATTTGAGAAAATCCCAAAGGGAAAGCCAGCTCCTTGCAACAGAGACCATGTCAGTTTCCAACGAACACCCATGAGTCGGACTCCTCCCAAACCCACATGACAGCTCTTGTCCGTTCGGGAAGGAAAAACAAAAAAGGCAGGATGTTTTGTGCAAATGTGGCTTTTGTTGAAGTATTTACTCCCAGGAGGTCGCTGGCAAGTGGTATTTTCTTGCTCGGGGCACAAGAGCCCAGTCCAGCTGTTGGAGGGGCTGGAGGGGCAGCTGGCAGGGCAGCGAGTTGGGGCAGCAAAGGCGGGTGGGCGGATCTCCCTGTGTGCAGAAGGTGGGCTGCAGGGAGGGGCCCCTGGCAGCCACGGTTCCTGTTACCTCTTCTGGGGGCCCCTCGGACCATTTCCTCTTCGGTTGAACTCGACCTCATAATAAAGTCTCACATGTGAGCTTGTCGGACCCAGGGAGGCGATTCCTTTTCAATGCTCCGGACAGCGTTTGCCGGGTCAGAAGTACCCGACGCTCTGGCAGCCTCCGCGTGCCTTAGGTTTCACACATTCACTCTGTTATCTGTTGCCTACATGTTTGTACCTTCTCCATGTATAGACGCTCTACATGACTCTCTGTACAGCTCAGACTTTGTTCAGAGTGACGTCTCGGGCCCTGCTGGTTAGCGGTTGGCCTATGAATCCGTTGCAGGTACAGGCTCAGCCCACTTTGTGCCGTGCAGGGTGTCGTGGGAGTGCTGAGGTGGGGGCGGGTGGTCGAGAGCAGGTGGGGGGGGCAGGCCGGACAGGGGGTTCCACCTGCAGAAGTCTGGGTGGGCGGGAGGAACATGGCTGTATCTGCAGGCCCCCAGCCCCTACCAATCACAGAGACTGTGGGGTTCTAGCCACTCCCATGCCCAGGGTGTCTGCTTTAGAAGGTCTCGGGCTCCACAGAGAATCGGCGCCCTCGGAAGGTGGTACGGGTGACAGCAGTGGACAGGCAGGTTAGGGGAGCCACCCGTGAGCAGACCTCAGGGGCCATCACTAGAGGACCACGTTGACCCCGCACTCAGCAGTGGCTGCCTGAGGCCACTTCCTCCCATGAGCATGAGTTGTCCCCTCCCCAATGGGCAATTTGTGAAACCCACGATCTCACCCCTCAGGCATTCAAGGACACAGGCAGCCTACCAGGTTCTGAGGGACCCCTGGTCCCACAGCAGCAGTGACCCTTGTGTCGTGTGTCGCATCTTATGCAAGGCAGACGGAGGCTCCAAGTACTGGGCATTGGTGGCAGCTGACTCTGGGTCACGGGGACAGCTGTCCTCTCTCTGTTCATCCGCCGCACCCATGTCTCCGCGTGCAAACGGTGCCCGCACCTGCTCATGGTACCGGGGGTCTGGTCCCCAAGCTGGTGTCCCCCTTGGGCTCCCTGTTCCGCACAGCCCTACCTCTCTCAGCAAGCCCTGCGGACTCCATGTTAGAAATACCCAGGCTGTGACGATTCTCAGCGTGTCCCCGCATGGTCACCTGTCACCTGGGTGACTGCAGACGCTGGCTCTGTCCCAGCATGGCTCCAGGGGGTGAGCGGGCCGAACACAGGTCCTGCCGCATCACACATCCCGTACATGCCACCCCCCCCACATGCATGCATGCACACACACACACACACACACACACACGCACGCACCCCACATGCAGGCACACATTCTCTCTCACTTTATATGGTTTTGTTTATGCTTAGAGCAAAGGGACACCTGGACCCCTTATGCACGTTGCTTGTCCTGGGCCCTTACCCTCCTGACAGGCTGTCCGCTCTTCTGTCTGCTTATGTCTGTTTCCACCCGAGAGAGAGACCCAGGCACGGGGGCCTCTGCCTCTGCCGCCCCAGAGCCCGACCTGTGGCTGATGGTCACTAAACTGGACGTCCCCCAGACAAATGAAGGAAGGTTTGCAGTAGAACCTCCTGGGGGCGAGCGGAGGAGGCTGGAGCCAGGAAGATGGGGGCGGGGGAAGCCGCTTCCTGCAGATGTCCCTTCCCAGAAGGAAAGGCCCTGAGAGCAGGCGCTGCCAGAGACACGGGGGCTCTCCCCGGGGTGTCTGTCCGTGGGCTCCCAGCCCTCCTGGGCCCCAGCTGCCAGCTTGACTTTGCTGGGCAGGTGTGTGCACGCCCATCACATAGGTGACCCACCTATCGTCCGAATGAGGGCGCTGCCCCCGGCCCGCTGGGCCCAGCACAGCTCTTGGAGGCCGAGGGCCCCTGCAGCACAGAGGGACCTGCGTCCCGACACCCGGGCCCGGGCGCTCAGGTCTGCAGCCACAGGGGCCTCTTGCCAGGCCCAGGCTCACACCTCCCTCCCCGCTCGGTGCCCCTCCTCCCTCCAACGCGAGGCAGCAGTGCTGGCATAAGGATAAGGGAACAGAGGACACTTTTCAACATGGGCAAACCTGAATGTCTCCAGCTCGACTGTGAACAATGACCTGCTGGCTCCTTCCTGGGGAGGACGTTTCCCGTGGCCCTCCGGGAGCACTAACAGGAAAGGTCAGCCGTCACCCAACCCCCGCGGGCCCATGCGCAAACAGGGCTCCCAGCTGAACCCCCTCCGCAGCGAGGCCGGGCTGGGACATGGTCACTGCCACAAGTTCTCATCTCTCCCGACACCGAAGCGAAGGTCGAGGTCACGTCTCGACTCCCTTCACCACGGGGCCCCCCCTGGGCGTGGAGGCTGCGGCACCCGGCGAGCTCTTGCTGACGAATTGGCGGGATGGACGGCCGCGCCGGTGTCCAGTCCCGGGGACACCCCTTGCAAGCATCCTGGGCTCTGGGCTCGGGGCCGCGTCCCCACATGGCGGCTCTTCCCCTTAACCCAGCTGAGCGACAGGCGCTGGCGTCCGGCCGGTTTCACGGATGGAGGCAGCCCAGAGATGCCGGGGGCTCTGCAGGACTCGCCCCGGGCAGGCCTCACTCGGGACCGGCTCTCAGCCCCCGCCCGGCCCCCGGCCTCAGTTTGTTACCCTTTGGGGCTGAGAGCAAGGCAGCTGCCTCCGTCGCCGCAACCTTGGGTACCCGGGGCAGCCGCTGGGGCCTGCGGGGCTCCGGGAGTCCGAGCCACTGACACCTTCTGGCTAAGGTGGCGTGGTCTCTGGGACAGCTGTCACAAACAGTACCCCGCGTCCTGCTAGCAGCCGCTGCCGGGCCGCCCAGCTCCACGGTGCCCCCTGCATGGCCCGCCAGCCCCTCTCCCTCCTGATTCCCCGCCGCAGCCCTCGGGCCTGTCCCACAGTGACGGGGACCGCTCCTCACATGGTCCTGAGCCACCACAGTCCGCGCCGAGGTGGTCTTTCACACCGCTGATGGCTGAGTTGAGCCTGGCATGTCCCCTGGCACTTCTCAGCGTCCACACTGGTCTGACAAAGGGTGGTCCCCTCCAGCCCTGGAGGCTCTCGGTCCTCACCGGCTCCTTCCAGAACTCGTGTCTGCCCTGAACCACCTTCCTGTGTGGTCAAGAGCGCCCAGCCTGGCCCCCACCCTTCAGGCTCCGGCCACTTCCCTTGGATATTACCTGCCAGCCGGTCGCCACAGGAGTGAAGAGTGTTCGGAGCCGCCCCTGCCGCCAGCCGCCCCGTGGCTCTGCAAGACGAGCTTCTGGCTCTTGGGCCCATTTCCATCACGCTCAGGATGGCTGGCAGGTCCGGAGCCCGAGCGGGCAGCAAGCCACCTGGGGCCTTGTGTCTGAGTCTCAGAGGCCCACGAACTTGCGTGTGGACTGAGGGGACACTGCCGGTGCTGCTGGTGCCAGGACCACACTCGGAGGCCTGCAGTCCAGGCTCCGGCGGAGCAGCAAACACTCCCGGGTACTGGGCTTGAAGCAGCAAACATGTCTCTCACTCTGTGGCAGATTCCTCACGGGTGAGCCGAGGACCCCCTCCGGGTCTACTGGGGATGCGGCTGCTCTGGGGATCAAGGCCGATGGCACGTGAGAGGGAGCCCCAGCTATGGCCTGGGGGAGCCGGGGTCAGGAGCAGCTCTGGGGGTCGGCGGCTGCATGAGCCCCACGAGCTCAGGGGGCATCCGGAGGTGCAGCCGGACGGTGCCGTGGGGAGGCTTGGAGACGTGCGCCAGGGCCCCTGATGAGGGGGAGGTCTGCACACGGCCAAGGCCTGGACCCCCGAGCTGGCGCCTGGCCACATCCTGCCAGCCCCCCAGAACGGCTCCGTCCTCCGTCCTGCTCGCAGGGGATGCACCGTCTCGGCGGCACCGCACTCCCTCTGCGGCCACCAGCTCCACACGGCGAGCGGTTCCACACAGGGGGAAGGCCCCGCACACCGGGAAGACGGCCCATCGCATCTGTGCACGGTGGGAACGGGGAGCTCACTCACTGAGCAACCCCTTCAAGGACTCTGCGTCACACAGGGTTCATCGGCGGTGAAAGGCCCTTTCCTGGGCATCACAGACAGGACTCGGGAACACATGCCTGTGGGCTTCTCCAGCAATGGGCAGGTGTCACCTGATGTCGTGTTTTTAAGGGCCCGAAGGCCTAGACCCTTCGCTGTAGGTTTTCTGTTGGGGGTTTTCCCCCTTCCCGTCGGAGAGGAGGCGGCACAAGGACCACACCGGAGAGCGTCTGCAAACGTAAGAAGTCCTTTATTGCAATATACCATGGCAAGGTGGCCTCGGGAGAAGGGGACACGTCTGATTTCTGTAGAATGACAACAACTTTGCAGGGACCACAAGGATGAGAACAGCGCAAGGGGGGACTTGGGGGGAATCACATGACCTAGACGAGGCCCACGGGGCACCGCGTGGCCGTCCTCGGATATGGCTTCGCTTTGGAAGAGACAAATGTGAGAGTCATTGGCACGTGTCAGCCTCCTGGGCTCGGGAGAGCCTCGGAGCCAGACTTCCCTTTGGTGATAGCAAGACTCCACGTCCGTGGGGATGCAGGAAATACTAGCGGGTGTTCGTGACGCCCGGCGTGGGGGCTCTGCTGTGGTTTCCCCAGGGGCAAGGGCGGCCCAGCAGGCAGAGGACAGCACCAGAACCGCGGGTCACAGCGGCTCCCAAGGGGGCCGAGCAGAGCCGGAGGACCCTGCCCGCTCCCCCAGCACGGAAGGAAAGGGCGTTGCTTTTCACAGTGAGGGGCAGCCCTTCCTGGCCGGTCCCTTGGGCCCTCCGTCCGCAGAAGGTGGCCGCTCGGCCCTCGCTCGCGAAGCAGCCCCCCCAGCCCCGAGCTGCCGGCCGGCTGACGCTGGTCCCCAGGATGCGGGTGGAAATCCCGACCGCTCACGTGGGGGAGCAGCCCCCGCCGGCAGCCCCAGGGAGACCCCCGAGTTCATTGCACATCTCCCCGTCTGCACACGCAGCTTCAGCTCAGTTCTGAGCACAAACAGAAATTAGCACCAAACGTTCGGCGAAACCGAAGACGACCTCCTCGTCGGCCGCCGCGGACAGCGCCGGCGGCATCTTCGACCACGGGTGTGTTTTCTCCCCTCACAGAAGCACAACGGAGGGCTCGCCACGGGCCTCGCCGTGGTCTCAGGGCGCAGAAGCGCGTGGGCCAGCGGGAAGGACGGTGGCGAGTGCCCGCCCTTCCGTCCTCGGCAGGGACCCGTGCCCCGTGCAGGCCGAGACCGGGGCCAAGAGAGGCGGGAGGAGGAGGCGCGGCCAGCGGACCCCAGGGTCCCCTTTCAAGGAGATCTCAAAACAGCACCACAAAGGAAAAGGGTAGCAGTGAGCACCAGTTTCATTTGATCATCGTCTACAGAATGTGGTTTCCCCACTCCGGGACACTCTCCCATCAGGCTCCACGGGGAGAAAAACGGGGGAAGGAAGAATTAGAATTAATTTACGCCCGCGATTTAATCTAAGTGCATGTAGGAAAGGCAAAGCATCAAGTTCTTTTTGGTTTTTGTTTTTTTTTCCTCTCCATTTAAAAAAAAAAAAAAATCCAGAGCTCATCAAAAAATCATCTGGAAAGGGGTCCGGGCACCCACTGTTCCAACAGCAGCGCGGCCTCCTGCCGCCCGGGCGGACCCCGCCGTATTGCACGTTCCTGGAAGGTGAGGACGGAGCTGCCCCTTCCTCGCCGGAACTGGACGCCCGCCCCCTCCCCACCCTCCCAGCGGGACTGAAGCCGGGCTGACATGCGTGATTGAAAGTCGGGGACACTGAACACGTATGACAATACAATACAAATATTTACTTAAAACTCACAAAGACGAAAGCACCTTTAATCCATCGGAAAGGCACGTGCAGAATGACATTTGGCCCAGGAATGGATCGTGTAGCTGAGAACAGAGGCTCTGGCTGGAAGGGGGTGACCTTTGCGAGGCTTGCCTCTGAGTATTTTTTGAAGGTCAGGGGAAATACACATCTTCAAGTTGAATTTAAAAAACAATAGTGATCTCCAAATCCCGCAGCCCTATGCCCCGGCCCGGCGGCCTCTCTGTGCAGACAGATCGGCCGGCGTGGCAGCCGCAAGTGTGGCCTCGTCGTCCCTGTGGCGTGCGGTGGGGACAGAACGGGGCTGGCGCGGCGGTGGGGCCCGCTGGCTGCGGGCTGTCTAGGTCATGTGATTCAGCTCCGGGTTGGGGACTCGGCTCTTTCCCTTTGCTCTCTGTGGGCTTGGGGTCTGGCTCGATGCGGAGCCGGGCGCAGACGAGGTCGGGGAGGGACGAGGGGCCTTCACTGTCCAGGACGCCCGCAGACGGCGCGCTGAGGTCACGAGGTTGCTCTTGGGGGCCGGGCTCGTGGCTCCTAGCCCAGGAAGCAAGCCGGCCCCACTTCAAATCCAAATTTCTGTGACGCTTCACCGAAGTCATTGAACATGATGTCCACGATGGGTATCTGCTCTACCTTGGGCGTGTCGATCTCCAGAACAGTCTTCTGATACCCTTTCCTCGTCTAGGAAGCAGAAGAGAGGCCCGTGTCGGTAAGGGGCGTGGGGAGTGGGGGTGGGGCCACCTCGTGGGGCTGAGCCTGCCCTGCCCCATTCTCCTGGGCTCCCACGCACATGCGCCCATGGCCAGCCGCCGAGAAAGCGGGTTTGCTCCATCGGTCTGGGCAGGCGGAGGGAGAGAGACGTGCCTGACCGGGACAGGCAGCGCCCCGCCCCACCCAACATCCCATTCAGCCCTCCCCGCAGTCCCAGACCCACGCCCGCCCCTGCCAGCTGGGACACCCCATGGTAACCCTGCCGGGACCAGCTGCAGAGAGCATAGTTCCGCCGGAACACACCCGAGCCCCAGCTCCTTGTTCAAGACGAAGAGTTCTAAGACAGTGACGACAGACTGCCGGCCCTGCCCTTGGCAATCTCACCCAGAAGCAGGAGGACTCCACACTCGCAAGTGTGAGAAGAGGAGGGAACCTGACCCACTCGCCGGTCTACAGGAGTACTGGCTAAACAGGCACAGAGGGCCAGGGACGGCAGAGGCGTGCTGCGGTGAGCCCCTTGCTCAGGCGGTCTGTTTTACCTCCGTGAGTGTCTCGAGTCACCCTTAGCTCCACCTCACCACGGCCTCCAGGGAGGCTCAGAGGATCATGGTGGAGCCCGGACACGACTGCCACAGAACCGGGCAGCCTCCCCTGCCCAGCAGCACTCTCAGGAGAGCAGGTGTACCGCTGCTTTCTGGGGCAGGACCATGGCCTGGATCACAGCCACGCCTGGGCTCGGGCTCGGGCTCCTGGCCAGCAGCACTGGCTTCTTTGGACCCCACGGTGGAGAAGAAGGAGCTGGGTCCTTCCAGCTCTGAGCAAGGTGGGGCCATTGGGGCTGCCCTCCGATCTTTGTCCTTTTGGAAGGATGGAAGCTCCCCCAGGCGGGGGCCGTGCAGCTGTGTCTGGAGGCATTTGGGGTTGTCAGAGCCAGCTGGGGGACTGAGCTCTGGGGGGGTCGAGGCCACAGATGCTGCTCAACACCCTACGATGCAGACAGAGCCCCCAGCCCAACTCCACACACCCCGAAGACGCATCTGGCCCCAAAGGCCGAGGAGCCCTGGTCTGGAGTTGCGTCTCCTCTGTCCAACTCAAGGCGCAGAAGCAGGAATGAGAGGCAGACATGATGGGTAAGAGGGTTTTGGCTCCATGCCCAGAAGATCTTCCTGACACTGAGACTTTGACACCATGGCCAGGACTGCTCCAGGTGGTAGTGAGCTCTTGGTCAAGGGAGGCATTCAAGGACCAGCTATGTCTTAAATGGACTATGGTGGGAAGGGGGCAGGCATTGGGAGACTGCATTCTGCCACATCCTAAGGGCCTTGGGCAGCCCACTGGACCTCACCCGAACTCAGATTTTGCTTCTGCGGTTGAAGAGCTCTTCCCCAGAACCTGCAGTGACCCTAGAGGCGCTGGGGGCATGGAGGCTAGCGTTCTGCCAGCACACCAGGCCACCAGGAGACAGGGCCAGAGAAGGAAGGCCTTTGGCTCTGGGGCTAAGGAAGACCGGAGCCGGACCCTGGGCTGGCCCACGGCAGAGACAGGAGGGGGCTCTGAGCTGGGCAGCAGCGCTGGGAACCCCGGGGGCTCTGGGATTTGCTTTTGTGATGAGCAGGAGAGGGGGCGTCAGGAGGAAAAGGGATGGGGGCGCCAGGCTCCCCCCGGGGAGCTCCTTGGGGCGCCGGGTGTGTGTGAGCTCGAGCACGGAGCCAGGGACAGCCGGCCCGTTCCCTGCTGGGGGTTCCCGACCCCCGAGAGGCATTTCCCAGCACCCCTCACAGGGAAGGCCCCCTTCTTCTGGAGAACCCGCCTGCTTACTTCACCAGGAGCCGGGTACTGGCCTCACCCGAGTGTCTCCCTCCTGCCTCAGGAGCCAGGATGCTCCGAGCCACGCTCGAGGCCCTGGGGTCCTGCCTCGCCTCTGGAGGCAGAGACTCAGGGAAAATGCTACTTGCTGCCTCACGACCTTCTCAGCACAGCTTGGGGCGTGTGTCAGAAGCACGAGCAGATGCTGGGGGCAGAGGCCCCTCCCCCATGTGTCTGGACCCCTTGCCGGGGATCGACTCGGCTGCTTCAAACAGGGATGAGTCCTGCTCATTCCACAGTCAGACCCAAGGACTGACCCCCACAAACCCCAGGATGCAGGGGAGCAGGGAGGAGAGGCAGGGGACCACAGGGAACCCTGCGCTCTGGGCAGCCTCCCCCATCATCCCCAAGGTGGCCTTGGGGTAGGGAGCAGGAACAGTGCTCCCCAGGGCTGGAGGGGGCTGCCCAGTCCAAGGGCCCCGGCCAGGGCAGGACGCAAGTGGTGAGCCTGGGCTCCGCCCTTGGCCGCTACTGGGCAGCTTTGTGCGCTCCCGGTTCTGCGGGACCCAGAAGCCCAGCAGAGCCGTCCATGACACTCCGGCCTGGCCAGACAGGACCGGACAGCCTCAGCAGACATTAGGGAAAACCGTCACCTCTCATGCACGCAGGTCTGGGAGCAGCAGGGAGCACTGACCCCGAGGCAGGAGCACCGGCTTCCCGCAAGCCCAGGGTGGCCGCTCAGGGCTCGGGGACGCCTCTGCCTGGCCTGGGACACACTGGGACCAGCTCTGAGAGACACTCTAGCTGCTCTGTTCAAAAAGTGAGGGGGGCTGGGGCGCCTGGGTGGCTCAGAGGGTTAAAGCTTCTGCCTTTGGCTCAGGTCGTGATCTCAGGGTCCTGGGATCGAGTCCCGCATTGGGCTCTCTGCTCAGCAGGGAGCCTGCTTCCTCCTCTCTCTCTGCCGGCCTCTCTGCCTGCTCGTGATCTCTGTCTGTCAAATAAATAAATAAAAATCTAAAAAAATTTTTTTAAAAAGGTTAAAAAAAAAAAAAAAGGTGAGGTGGGAGACTAGGGTGGGAACTCCGGGCCCGCGAGCAGACGTCTCAGAGGACCTGGTGCCCCCGGAAACGCGCGGGAAGGACGCGGTCTGGAGCGGTGCTGAGTGTCCGCAAGAGCCTCCGGGCCACACGGGGAGGGTGCGGCACCTTCCAGGGATGGGCCGTGTGCCAGCTGGAGGGAGACCCTGCGAGGGGCCGGCCCTGGACACAGAGTGGGGCTGGAGCCCATGCTAGCCCTGTCCCTACGGGAGCTGGCCTGGCCACCATGGACAGAACCTCTGAGACCAGAACTGGAGGACAGACGTTGAGGCGGGACAGAAAGACTCGCAGACACACACATGGCAACCGCCACCTCCAGCCTCTCAAAGGCCACACGAGGGACATGCCTGAGGGTTTCCAGGGGACCGGACCCCCTGGTTCATGGTTGCATCCTAAACACCTCCCAGGACACGAGGACGCAGCTCCGACCCCCCGGGATGGCGGCAGAGCCCCCACCCCGGAGGCACAGAGCCAAGGAACTGGCCCTCAGTGGAGACCCTGGCCTAGCTCTGGGAGGCCACAGGTGGGGTGCACAGGAAGGCAAGCATCCCGGGGCCCGGGGCCTGAGGTGTGAACGCAGCCCTGGCACCGACAGGCCATGCAGGCTGAGCAAACCTCCAGTCAGGCCGGCGAGCGGAATGGCCCTTCCTGGGGGGCGCACGGGGCCAGGGCACAGCCCAGCACGGCCACGCGAGCTCGGGGGCCGGTGTCAGCCCTGAACCCGCAGGCACCGCCCAGCACAGTGTGTGTCCTGGCCGCTCCCGGGAAGGCCCTGAGGAAAGACTCTCTAATCCAGGCCAGACGGACATGGGTCCCACATCACAGCCGGCCGGGGCCATGGACCCGGCTCCCCAGCCTTCCTGTCCGGGCTCCGCTTTCCCAGGCCCGCACGCTCGCCTGACGGATGAAGGCAGAGGCCCCGCGGCGGCCTCCGCCCCCTGCCGCCGTGGGCGACACTCACAGCACAGCCGTCCACCAGGGCGCGAATGTAGGGGCTGTTGTCGTAGGACATCTCCTCGTCGTTGGAGCCCAGGAAGCGCATGGCCTTGTCGTAGCTGCCCGTGGTGGCATCCTGCCAGGCCACCGATTGGTAGCAGTTGTAGGTGACGTTCTGGTTGGCCGAGGCGCTGAGCAGCCGCAGGAAGGTCATCTGCACCACGCCCACAGGGTTGCCCTCGGCGTCCACGTAGGAGAGCTGGGGGGACACGAGGGGCGGCGCTCAGCAGTGAGGCGACGGGGCTTTCCTCACAGCCCAGCCTTCACGATCTCCGTCCACGTGCTGTCTCCTCTGGAACGTGAGCCATGCGGCGGGCACCGCCCTGGGAATGCGCCACACGCCCAGTCCCCGAGGCCAGAACACACTGGCTCTCTCGGGGGCTCCCCGAAACGGAGCAGAACACACCGCATTTCTTTTTGAGACGTACACAACCCACCTGCCCTCCTGGCCTGGCTGGACCCTACTCGTCCAGGGCTCAGGTCATGCACCTTCTCCAGGAAGCCTGCCAGGGGCACGTGCCCTTCCCCACCCTGGCCTGGCTCACTCTCTGTTTTCCCTCCTGGGCTGCAAGCCCTCCCCAGACCGTGAGCAACCTGGGGGCAGAGACTCGCCCTTGAGTTCCTGTCACTATGCCCAGAGGCCGGCTAAAGGAAGGATCTCTTGAGATTATGGTAATAGATGAAAAACATTGGTAAGTGCCTGGCCAGGAAGCTGTGGGCAGTCCAGACAGAGAGGGCGGGGGGCCTCGGGGGTAACTCGGGCCGGCTAGGGGCACGCATGGGGTGCTGAGATGTCCTGGCAGCAAGAGGGGCCTGAGCCATTTGGCCACAAGCTGGAGGGTAGGGTAACCGGGCGCCCTCCTGCAAGGACAGGGGAGCCCCAAGATGGTGCACAGGAAAGGCCGCTCCTGCCTCTCTGGGGCACAGAACCCAGAGGAAAGCAGAGCAGGTCTTCCTGGCCTGGGTGCAGGGACTCAGCGGTGCCCAGGCCAAGCAGGGGCAGCAGGGGGCACTCTGGGGACAAGACTCCCTGACAGCAAGCCCAGAGCAGGGCATTAGGAAGTGACAGTCCCATTCTCAAGGGCTTTCTCTGGCGTCACCGGCTCCCCACAAACAGGTCCTGAGATCCGGGGGCACAGGGAGGGCTCGGGGTGTCCCCAGAGGTGAGTCTCCCCGTCTGCATCCTTGCAGACTCCAGCTTCCAGAACAGCCAGGCGCGGCCAGGACACACGGGTGCCTGCCTTCCCCCAGATGAGTCTTGGCCCCTCCCCGCCTCCACGCTCTGCCGGCCTCCCCACGGGAGGCAGAGGGCGCCCCGCTGTTTCTGGGCATCCGTGGAGGCCGCGCCCGACACACAAGGGCGAATCGAGGCCCATGCTGCCTGTTCGCTCATACACACGTCCGCAGAACTAGCCGGCGTGGAGGCAGGGGCCCGGCCAGCGACCCTGTCCCTCCCCACCAGGGCCGGGAGGGCACCATGCTGCCGCCCAGCACCAGCTCTGCCCGCAGTGACCGCACACTTCACGGTCAGACCCTGCAGAGGAAAACCGAATACCAACCAGCAATCCGGGCCGTCGGGGACTCCTGGGAGGGTACTCGACTGACTGGGAGAAGCACGCATGCGCGGGAACAGGCCAGAGAGCAGCAGAGACACAGAAGGACCTGAGGCCTCCAGGGCTGGACCCCGCCCTCCCGGGGAAAGCGGCTCTGCACGCTCTGCACGCGTGTTCCTGGGCTACGGCCAGAGCGGCCCTGACCAGAGCAGAGGCCAGCTTCTTCAGGATGGGACCTGCATCTGCGTCACGTCCACCAGGACGGGCCCAGAGAGCTAGAATAAGATGCAGGAAAATCCACAGGAGAAGCTGGTTTCCCCTGGGGTGTCCCTCTAACTCCAAGCTTGGTATCAAGCCTGACATGGGACAGAGGCGGGAGGCAGCTCCCCAGGCCGCTGGTGGAAAGCGGGTGTTCTGTGTGAGGTGCGGGTTGCAGGGCCCCAAGGGGTGCCCGGCTGTCTCTGTCCGGGACCCCAGCTTGCCCGACCCGCCCTCACGGGCCCCAGTCCCCGGCTCGCTGGGCCCAGCCCGCGCCGAGGGGTTGTCCGCGGCGTCCTTCTGTGTGCGGCTGCTCTTTCCGAGGCGAGCGCGGCAGGGGTGGAGGGAGAGCAGGGCAGGAAGCAGGCGAGAGGCCCGCCGTCCGCACAGAGACGGGAGAAGTCTCCACGGACATGGCTAGGCGAGGGCGGACCTCCAGAGGGTCTGTGAGAAGCCGGAGCGGCTTAGAGTCAAGGACACGGAGCGTGGGCAGTGCTGGCAGCCAGGAGGGGCCTGGAGGCTGGAGAGCGAGGGACCTCGGGAGAGGCGGGACCGGGCAAGGCTGGCAGGAAGCCGCGGTTCTGGGAGTCCTTGGGGGCCTGGCCTCTGTGGAACCCCCTCCCGAGGAGGCCAGGGTGCCCACACGGATGGCAGCTGGCCAGGTGGGAAGTCACGGAGCTCCCACAGCACAGCTTCTAGGTGACAAAGGGGTTCCCTCCCAGGGCACAGACATCCCCCTCACAGGGGGACGACCAGATCTGACGACATGAGGGCAAGGAACAGAGTCCGGTGCCTGTGACACGTCCACCTCGACCTTTGGCCCTTCCACTCACTAGAAAGAGGGCACAGGGCCCAGATCAAACCCCTGGGATGGTCAGAGCAACGTGCCCGAGCCAGCGGGTCAGCCTCGGGCCTGGCATGGAGGAGCGCAGACCGGCTGTCCCCAGCCAGCAACAGGACATCCCCTTCAGTTCCTTCGAGAGATGCCTGCATCTTCCCGATTCTGGGACGGATTATTGACAGCGGCTCCCCAGGAGTTACAGCGGCGGCCAACCGAGGCCCATGGCCAGGCGGCCATCAGGACGGCCCCCTCACCCCGCAGCTGCAGGGGAGTGGCCTCCGTGGCCCCCATCCTGGGAAGAGCTCGGTTTCGTGGTCTGGAACCTGTGTCCTCTGACCTGGCCACTAGGACCGAGCAGGAGAGAGCCCTCCGGCTCCCAGGGTCTGGTTCCCGCTCCTGGCCACACCCTGGGCACCCAGCTCCTGTCCTAGGCCGGACTGGAAATCTGTCCCCCAGCTCCCAACCCCCGGCTCCCAGGCCGGACGAGCTCTCCTCGGGGGGACGGCGGGCGTGGGCGCCAAGGGGGAGTCTGGCCGTCGCGTGCCGTGGAGTGGCCGGCCGAGGGGCGGGAGCAGGTGCGGCGCACGGCGGCCACGGGTGCCATGCAGAGCCGGGAGCCAGGCCGAGCGGCAAGCGAGCAGCGTCCCGGCGGCCACTTACCAGGGACCCTCGCTTGTACTGACTATACCAGGTGGAAGGCCGCTCTTTGGGCCAGCGGGCCATTTTACTCTGTAAGACAGGAACGGACGCGTGTGAAGGGTACTGCGGGAAGCCAGAGGCGGCCTTACCAGTTTACCGCGCTTGAATTCACTGAACCAGGAACCCGGGTTTTCTTTGGGCCAAGAAGTGATCCTGGCCTAAACACAGAGCGGGCGGGGGAGGGAGAGAAACAGAAGGACAGAGTTATTCTCCCGCCGCCTCGAGGAGCTTCCCCCACCTGCAAACACGCCTTCTCCCGCCCGACCTCGCCCCCCACGGCAGAGGGGGTTCCTACGGGGTCGGGGTGCTCGCCCTGGGCCGAACCACACGGAGGCCTGGGGGAGGCCGGCCGCCTGCGTCCCGCACGCCTGTGCACACCCGGCCTCTCGTGCGGGGCCCGCGGCTCCGGAACTGTGGGCGGGGAACGCGTTCCCAGGTGCCGAAGGCACTGGGGACAAGCGGGGCCAGCATGCAGGGACCAGCCAAGGGACCCTCGTGGGCCGACCGCAGCCGGCCCCTCGTGGAGTCTCATCTAATGCGCGAGTCCTGCGTGGCTGTGTGGTGGGCAGGGCCTCCCGAGGTCCCAGCAGGACCCTGATCGTCACCTGGACAGGTGGCCTCGGCCCAGAAGCGGGGGCTCCCACTAGGGGGTCGCTGGGCACGGGGCCAGCGCAGTTCCCGAGGACG
This sequence comes from Mustela lutreola, assembly GCF_030435805.1. Taxonomy (NCBI): domain Eukaryota; kingdom Metazoa; phylum Chordata; class Mammalia; order Carnivora; family Mustelidae; genus Mustela; species Mustela lutreola. The sequence goes on from NC_081301.1 coordinate 2,293,197, forward strand.
GGCCTAGCGCCGAGCAGGCTCGGGCCCGTGAGGGCACACATGACCCCCCTCTAGGAGGAGGGCCTGCCGCGGCCTCCAGCAGCAGAAACAGGGAGCTCCTTGCTACAAAGCCAGGAAGCACAGGGGACGGGCCCACAGTCCCTCTGCTCCGCCGGGTCCTGGTCATGCCCTGGGGAGGCGGGAGCCTGGCTCCCCGTTCAGTCCCCCAGGGCTCCCCTCTGAGCTGCTGGCGTGCGGGGAGGGAGAGAGGCCCAGCCGTCCTCCTGCGTGCGCTTTCGGGCACGCCCGCCTCTGCGCTCGGTAACACGTCCCCTTTGGGGACCGGGCACAGGTGCGGGCGGCCGACAGAGGGTCCCTCCCCTCAGGGGGCTGAGCCCGAGGAAGAGCACGGAGCAGTGGGGGTAGCTCAGCCCCCAGCATGCTGTCCGCCCACCGACACGACCTGCTTGGGCTCCTGGGGCGCCCACTAATCCTCTAGCAGCAAGGCCTCGTGTTGGCGACAGCGGTCATAAGAAAAGATGAGAAACGATGCCTTTTCCACCCAAATATCCTCCTGGGCCTCTGCCAAGTGGGAGGCTCCCGAGGCCTGTGTTTTCCCTCTGAGCATCAGGCTGTGTGCTGCGGGCGTCCGGGTGACGAGCGGCTTCCGGTCGGGGAGCACGCCCAGAACACAGCAGTCCCCACTTTGTGCCTGTCACAGCGGAGCCCCTGCCCCATGGCCGGGCCTTCTGTCCAGGGGTGCTGGAGCTCCCCACAGGGACAGTGAGATGTAGGGGTGAGGGAAAGGCACCCCTGCAGACCACAGGAGGCCCGACTCTTCCTGCACCCGAGCCACGACTTGTCTGGACATCCGGCCGCCTCGGGGCGTCGTGGGGGTCTGCAGAGGCCCCACGCAGAGGCCACTACGTCACGGTCATCCTGCAGTTGGGGACCTTGTCTGCCTCAGCTGTCCTCCGCCCAAGGGGAAAGCAGCCCCTGTCCCCCCGCACACACACACCAGCCCCACGCGTGTCCCCCGCCACATTCACTCCCATCTGCACACACACGAACTCGCCCACGGAAGGAACCATTAGCCGCTGTTCCCCCGACTCTGCATCAGAACCTCGCTGACCAACATCTCACACAGAGCAGAGTTGGGACACACGTGCTGCCCTCGGGAGAGACCGGAGGGGTGCCCAGACGTCGGCAGACCCCAAGGAACAAGGCAAACACCAGCTTCTCAAAGACACATCGGGGGACGGTGGACTTGCCTCCGAGGCGCCCGCAAGGATCCCGGCTGGTCTGGGGGCAGACCTGCGGGGCCGGGTCAGGAAGGAGCGGAGCGCCTGCGGTTGAAATCTCCACGTGGGGCCGGCCGACCCCTCCCCGGCCACCGTGCCAGGCTGCGCCCACCCCGCCCCACAGCTCAGGTCTCCTTCTGGGGGAGAAACTGTGGCTTTGAACCCGGCCCCGCTGAAAGGGGAAGACACCAGGGAGGCCGGCACTCACCCCCTCGGACTTCTTGTCTGGGAAGACGCACGTGGCCCCTCCGGCTGTGAAGTTGCAGTAGACTTTGAAGGAATCCCTGGAGCACCCCTGGTTCGGGTCCACCCAGTACTCTCCTGGACGGTGGACAGAGATCGTGAGCGGCCCGCGTGGACGCAGAGGCAGCCGCAGCCCGTCCACCCAGCGGAGAACGCAGTCGGCTGGGCACACAGGCCGCCAGCACAGGCCTCCCCCGGGGCTCGTCGGACGCACGCGGCTTTCCGTGCCGCGTCCCGAGCCACGACAGACCCATCCCTGAGGGCCCAGCTGGACGGTGGGGACCACAGCTCCCCTGCAGCAGTGAGCAGGGGAGGGTGAGCCGCTGCCTCGGTGGGTCGGTGTCGGACACCCACGGCCCTCCGGGCTGATCGAGAACGGGGAGCGTGGATGGCCCTGCAGCCAGAGGAGAGCTGCTCACACGTCCCGGGGGGCAAAGCCGGCCAAGGACGCTGTACTTCAGAGGTGGGCTGCGTGTGGCTTAGGGCCGTGAGGACAGGAGTGGCTTTGGTCAGGGGCTAGTCTGGTTTCCAGAGCACCGGCCCAAGCACACCCCGACACGGACATCAGTTCCGGGTCTGACGCGGACCCTGCTGTGCCCGTGGAGCGCACAATGCCCTCTCGCTTCCTCTGAGAGGCAGGGCTTTGGCCCCTTTCCACGGAAGGGTGACACGAGGCTCAGGGTCACGCGTGGGACAGTGGCTAAGACCGGACCAGAACGGGGCTCTGTGCCCCCACAAAGCCTTGCCCTCTTTCCCTGGCCTCCCAGGACCCGGTCACGTCCCGCGACGCCTCCGTCGGCGTCCGGGGGAGATGCCCAGGCAGCCCGCGGCACAGACTGGGACATGGAGGTGGTGACCTTCCCACGGCGCAGGCCGCCCCGTGCCCGCCCCCCGCGGGCCCCGCGGGCCCCTACCGTCTGGGAAGTCGGGGTGGCACAGCTGCAGGTCCTTGCAGGTGCGGGCGGGGTTCTGCTGCGTGCCCAGCGGCCGCTTCATCTGCTCGATCTCCAGCTTCAGGGAGTTGAGCGAGCCGAAGATCTCCTCCATGCCGTCCGCGTAGTCCGCGTAGTTCTCGCCCGCACCGTCGTCCAGCAGCTGGCTGGCGTCGATGTTCCGCCGGGTCCTCGAGGCCTGGATCGGCAGCGGCTGGATGACCTCGCCGGGGGGGCCCTGCGTGGGCACAGGACCGGGTGGGTCCCGATGGGAGCAGCGCCAGGGCCGCCGGGGCCCCACGTCCCGGCTGCAGACGCCCGTCACCCCCGCGTGCTTCTCCCCTTCTTTCCTGCCCCCGAGCACCGCACGCCCAGCCCTGCCGCCAGGCCTCCCTGGACACGCACCGCCCTGCTCCCGGCCGTGGCCTGGGGTTCAAGCCTCAGCTGGGCTCAAAGCGACCCACCCTTCCCTGGCCCCACAGTCCAGCCTGGGGCCACACACAGTGGGGCCACACGGACGCCTGCCGGGGTGGGAGCCCTAGCCGAGGGCTGAGATGGGAATCGAGAGGCTGCTGGGCCGAGCACGGGGCCCCGTGGAGGGCGTCCTACAGTCGGGCTCATCACGGCCCCTACCCATGCCCTGGGGACCTCGTTGGGGGCTGCCCACTGTCACCGGCACGCACACACCCAGTGCCTCCCTCCCTCAGGGCCCGGACTCCCTCCACCACGATCTAGAAAGCGAACAGCACACACAGACGCTCCCACCACGGACTCAGCCTCGGGGGAGCCCCCTCCCGATTTTCCCGTCTTCAAAGGTTACTCACCGGTGGGCCGGGGGGACCTGGGTGGCCCGCCTCACCCTTCGGGCCTGTGGGACCCTGGGAAAAAGAAAAGACCAACTGTCATCTCCGAGGCCTGCTGTGACTTAAACCCCCTTGGTGCTCCAGGATGTCCGTGGTGGGGACTGGCACGGGGACCGGCGCAGAGACCACGAGGGGCCGAGTCGAGCGTGCCAGGGAGCAGAATGGCAGGGACCGCGTCCTCAGTCCCAGACGGAAGAGCCTGACACCCCGAGATGGGCACTTGGGGGCACTTTCCTGCTAACGTGGGAAGCAAGAACCCGTAGGCCGCGGTCTGGTGGGGGACACGCTCGCCATGGTCGGTGCTGGAGGAGAAGCCCGTGGGGACAGTGCTGCCACCAGTCAAGGGTGAAGAGGGCCCAGAGCGGTTCTCATCGAGGGGAACATACCCACCCCCAGGGCAGAAGGGGCCCGTCTGGGGCACACACCACTTACCGAGGATCCCTTAGCACCTTTTGGCCCAGGAGGACCCTGTAGAGAGTGGGGAACAACATAAGCTCATGCTCGGGCATCCCCCCGGCCCACTATCCTGCTTAGGCCTGACCGGCTCTTCACCCCCAGCCCGCCCCCGAATCCCTCTCCCAGGAGCCCGTGCTTGCACTAGCTTGACGCGGGGGAGGGTGGGGTGCTCGGCCACATGGAGAGGACAGTCCTGTCCGAGCCCGATCACCCTGCTCCCACACGCCCCCCACCCCGCAGCCGGGAAACCGCGGCTCAGGCAGCCAGAGTCGGAGCAACCGCAGGGAGAGCGCTGGACTGCGGGACTGCCTGGGACCTCGGGGACGCACGGCCGGGCCCAGGAGGGGCAAGTGGGGGCTCACAGCCCTGTAGGATGGCTCTGGCCTGCCGGGGCCCCAGCAGTGTGGGGGGTGCCCTGCACCGGCTGGTCCCTGACCCCTCTCGTCTGGGCCAGGCAGTCCCGCTCATGCCGATGGGGACAACTTCCTCTCCCTGCCCAGGGTGTCTGTGGTGCCACGTCATGTCTTCTGAAATGCCCGCCTCCCCTGCCTGAAACCAGTCAGGCCCAGAGAACCCCCTTCCCTGCTTCCGTCACTCGGGGCCCGGACGTGGAGGGGACGGGCAAATCCACCCTGGGCCCCACGTCCACTCGCGGCTGGGCCCAACCCGGGGCTCCCGGCCATCCTATCATCGTCCTGCTGCACAGAGGCCCATGGCCCAGGCTCGCCTGCTTCCTGCTCTCCCCAGAATGGCACGGGACCACACACCCCTCCCAGATACACACCGGCAAGCCGGGAGGGCCCGGGGGACCGATCGGGCCGGAAGGTCCAGTGATGCCCTGAAAAGGAGCAGAAAACACAGTCACGCATCACACAAGGGTCAGTTACACGCCACACAAGGGTCACAGACACACTCTCCTGCCTCGAAGCCACGGCTCTCCACGCTCCAGGTCTATCCGCTAGCAGACGCCCTCCGACGAGGGGCCGGCTGCCGTGGAGGGGAACTGCCTCTCCTCGCGGGGCCTGGTGGGGCACGAATGCGCTCCAGGAGACTGACCATCCCCACTGGCTGCCCGGGCCGGGCTGGGACGCTGGCGTCTTTGGGGACGCGGGGAGGGCACTGCCTGTTACTATCCCTGCGAACGCTCCAACTGGAAATGCAGAAGCTCCACACCCAGGGGCTGGCGTGGTCCTGCCTTGTTTCCTGTCTGCGGTGTGGGTCTCCCCGACCCCAGCGCAGGACACACGGAGTGTCCCAGGTCCCCTGTCGGCGCTGCCTGCCCGCCGCTCCTGACGCTTCTCCCCACTTGGAGCTCGCGGCCTCCGATCAGACCCTCGGTCCATGCAGGCCAGGCCAGCGGGTGCGGCCAGTGACTCGCGCTGGTTTTCATACTCGGCACCATGGCTCTAAGGGCGCCCCAAGGTTCATTCCGCCTAGAACCCGACTCCGCACAGCCCCCCGCGAGGCTGAAGCAACAGCCGGGCAGAGGGAGGCCGAGAGCAGGTGCCCTTCCCCGCCCCTTCGCCTTGGGGCCTGGGGCAGCTCATCGCCGTCAGAATCCAAGACAGTCTCCAGCCAGCACCTCCCGCCAGGGATGCTGCAGAGACGGCTTGCGGTGAGGGCACAGGGCGGTGCTTACCCTGGGGGCCGACACCCCGAACATCTTCCAAATCCCCGAGGTCACGGGGCTGCCACGCCCTGGAGGGCACCGGCGCAGGGCACGGGCGACGCCACAGGGAGCGCGCCGGCGGACGGAGCAGGGCTCCCGAGGACACCCCCCGACGACCGTACGGGGCCCCGCGCGCATCCCACTTCACTCCCCGCCTCCCCGGCCTGCCTCACGAGACCGGTCCCCTCGCAGTCAGGCGTGGCCCGACGGGGGCACCGACAAGGGCACGCGCAGCTCGGGCAGCAGGGATCTCTGTGTGGAAGGAAGCCCTCGTGTGGGAGGCGCACAGACGCGGCAGGCCGGCCACGTGCCCCCGCCCGCCTCCCCGGCACACATCGCCCTTCCCCTGACCACGGAGTCCACGTCCAGTGGCTCACTGTGCAGTGAGGACGACTCTGGCTACGGTTTGCAGCGCTGTGGTTTTCGGGGAAGTCTGGGGTCACGTCTTCACATCCAGGGTCAGGGTGCGGGCCCTGCCCCCGTATCTGGCAAACACGGGCCAAGCCTCGCCAGCGAGCTGGGCAGCCAGCTGCGTCAGAGACCTTTGCGAGGCCGTGAGGTGAACCAGCCTCCCCTCTGAGGCCCCGCGGGGCCCCACGGAGGAAGCCATGGGTGGCCAGTCCACGCTGGCGTCCCCTCTGCTGTTCCCATCAGAGGTGATGGACGTGAGGACGTCCTTCCAGCTCTAACTGGCCTCAGGTCCACTGGGCACCAGGTTATAAGCAGCTACTCCCCACCTGTGAGGGGCCGCACTGGGTGGGGGAGGGGCTACCGCCTCACGTACCTGTTCTCCCTTAGGGCCAGAGGAGCCCTGGGGGCCGGGGAGCCCGCGGTCACCCTTCTCGCCCTGTTCACCCGGAGGCCCGATGAGTCCAATCAAGCCTGGATGACCCTGTCGACGAACAAAGGCAGGAAGGGGCACGCACTGGGACTGCGTGTCTCCGCCAAACCCGTGGGCCGGCTGGACGGGGCAGCAAGTCCCTGCCACGGGAACCACGGAGACAGCGGCCCACCTCTCCCGGTGGGGGAGCGCGCCTAAGGGCAGGTCGAGGGGCGAGACCGCAGGAATGACATGGACGGTCCGTGGTAAACGTCGCCCTTGAGAGACGGGGAGACGTGGGTCCAGGTACAGACCAACGTGAGGACACGTGTTTCCCCCAGTGGTTCTGTGCGTCGTGTACGCGTCCACGTGTGCACCTTGTTTTACAGGGCACGTTAACTCTGTGGACCTCCGTGAGAAAAAGCTGCTGAGTATTATAGATACTGTAACAATTTGCTGTTTTTTTAAAAAAACTTCCTACAGAGGCTGCCATGTGTTTGTTTTATATGAGCCTGCAGAAAGTTCTAGAAGGGTGTTTCCAGCTTTCCTTACTTCAGAGGCTGAGCGGTGACAGGCACCAGAGTGGACAGGGACAGACTCCTCCGTCCTTCAGGTGTCACTGTCTGGTCTGTGGACGTGCCTTACATGAGTCAGGAAACCCACGTGAGCAGAAGACAAGCCCCTGACCCGAGAAGGTGCGTGGGCTTGGCCCTGCTGCGGAGCCCTGGCCCTCACCCTGAGAGAAGTGTCCCAGGCCGCCGTGTCCAGAGTGGACACGCTCCTCGGACCCTGGACACCCCTCCACCGGGAGCCGGGTGCAGGCCTCCAGGGTCCCCACCGAGGGCAGGGACGGAGCATCCCACGCGGCACAGGCTGGTTATGTTCTCAGAACCCCCAGGACCCGTCCCCAGCCTGTGGTGGGCACTGACCAGTTGGGTGACTGATAGTTAGAAACCCCGCGTGTCTGAGGGGCCCCGAGTCATAGCCTTGGAGGCACCTAAGTCCTGTGTTACCTTTTCCCCTTTGGGGCCAGAATCTCCTTTGAGGCCGGGGAGTCCTGGGGGACCCTGCAGGAGGAGACGGCGCAGTCAGAGCTGTGTTCCCCCGCTCTGCCCTCCCCCACTGCTCCCCGGGAGCATGCTAGAGGTCATCACTCACCATGGGGCCCGGGGGGCCGTCGGGGCCTGGGGAGCCTGGGAGACCTTGCTCACCCTGAAACACAAGGGGCCGTCAGCATGAGCCCCACGGGCTCTGTCCCCGTGTCCCTGTGCCCTGTGCCCACGCTGCACCCCTGCAGCGGCCGCCCCTCTCCGGCGCCCATCCACTCACCACAGGGCCCGGGATCCCTCGCAGGCCGTCAGGCCCGGGCTTCCCGGGGGCCCCCTGGGGGCCGATGGGGCCAGTCTTCCCAGGAGGGCCTTCCAAGCCGGCTTCCCCCTGCAGGGTGCACAGACACAGAGAGACAGAGAGGCTTGAGGCTGTGGCCGCCCTGGCCCAGGACCCCGGTCCGAGGACCCCAGACTCCCCCAGATGGCCGGGGCCGCCCCAGGTTCTCCACACTCTGTGCAGGAGCCGTCCTGTCCACTCTCTGTCCCCTGGTTTCCTCAGCCAGATGAGTTTCCCGGTCTCCCGCCATCCTGGCCCCCATGGCCGTTCCAGGTGGCCCTGCGCTTGCAGGGCCAGGGCCACCATTTCCTAGGCCTGTACGGGGCTGGATGGCTCCCACCACAGCCTCCGTTCCCAACAGGACAGTTCAAGGAGGGGCCAGGCCATGGGAGCCACAGGGAGCAGCCCCTCGAGGGCCCTGGACACCGGGCGACGGGCGAGGGGCTCAGCACAGATGCCCCGTCTTCTGTGCCGACCGCAGGGGCGGCCGCAGGTCAAGCACAGGGCCGAGCGCTCCAGCACCGGCCTCCCTTCCCTCAGGCTGGAGGGACCGACAGCCTGTGCGCCCAGGCCCCTCTCCGTGTGGAGTGAGAGCCTCTGGATGCCCGTTTGGCTGTCCTGGGTCCACACCTCTGCACTCCCCACCCCACTCAGCCGTCGCACAGGCGGGGACGCTTCTGGAGACTCTGTGGTCACAGCCAGGCAGAGAAGCACGTTACCTTGGCTCCTTTCTCTCCCTGTCTGCCTTCGGGGCCTGCGGGGCCTGGGGGGCCCTGGAACAAAGCAAAGGAACAGCGTGTGAGAAGCAGCTCGGGAAAGCCGGAGCAGTGAGCTCAGTGTCTGCGGGGAAATCGGCCTGGGCTCGAGGGGCACGCAGGCAGAGCAAGGAGGGCCAGGAGGTCGGGGAGGGGGCTGCCGGGCCCCGGCCAGCCAGGACAAGGCCATCGGAATGGGAAAGGCCTTCTGGGAAAGACCTCTGAGTCTATCCGGAGGGGCCTCTGGCGGCTGCCACTGCTGGGCCCCTGTTCCCGGCCACATCCACGGGCCGGCTTCCTGCAACACTGGCCAAAGGCTCAGTATTTCCCGTGCAGAGAAACGCCATGTCCCCCGCTCAGACTTTTAAGAAAGTTCTGACCCAAGGGGTGAGGTCTTTCTGGCCTTATGGGCACCCCTCCCCCACGCTGGGCATGACTGACAGTGTTTGGCCTCTCCCCGAAGCCGGGGTGAGGCACCTAGCCGGTGCGAGGGCTGAAGATGTGGCCGGGCTGTGGCACACACCCACCAGGACCCGCGAGAGCACGAGGGGCGGTGGGGGAGGCTCCTGCAAGATGCTGGCGGCCCAGAACAGTCGCAGGATCACTTACCCTTTTTCCTGGAGGCCCAGATGGTCCTGGTTCACCAGTAGGGCCTGGAGATCCCTGGTGTCAGAGAGAGAACACAGAATTTGGGAATCAGCGTTGGTCAGAGGCATGGCGGGTGTGGGCCAGTGTGAGGCTGACACACACAGAGTCCCCAGTGTCCTCTGTCCTCAGCCAGCCCCGCGCCGCCTCTCTCTTCCCGTACAGCCGCTGCGAGAGGTCCCAGATGAAGTCAGGCTGTACTCGGCCTCCGCCTGGACCTCTGGGCCCGTGCCGGGGCTGCAGCAGCACGGGGAGCCCGGCTCCCATCTGTGGTGTGGCGGCATTTGATCTTAGTTCTTTTAGGAGATTTGTTTATCTGAGAGAAGAAGTGGGCGGGGCACGAGCGCACAGCAAGGGCACGGCCAGAGTGAGAGCGTTCTCAAGAGACCCCCCTACAGAGCAAGGAGCCCGATGCCTGGCTTGAACTCCTGACCCTGAGACCAGGCTAAGCCAAACCAGGAATCGGACACTTTACCAACTGAGTGTCCGGGCGCCCCAAGCGGCCGCATTGTAAGAGAGAACTTTCTCTTCGCACAGCGGTCACTCCGGATACTGGGGGCTGAGCTCCGGCCACAACTCCCTCACCCCGCACACATCCCCTTCTGCAGAGTGGACCACCAAGGCACAGGGAGGACCAGGGTCATCCCAAGTCACAGGCCAGGGGGCAGGGGGTCCCGACCTCCAAGCTGGTCTCCCCAAGCTCTCTTTGCTAGTTGTTCCTCTGAAACCAGTCACACCAGGCCGGGCCCACAGGGAGGACCCACCCAGCAGCCGTCTGCCTGGCTGGTGCAGGGCGGGGGTGAGGGAATCCGGGAGGGCGCTGGGCCATCCGTCCCCAAGGGTAGGACCACTGGGGTGGTTCTGGACCGGAAAGACCCAGCAGGAAGCAAGCTTTCAGAAACTCAGCGTCGGGTATGAGGGGTAAGATCGAGCGTGAGCTCAGCCCGGGGGGCTGGCCGGGCAGAGCCCTTTGGAAGAGAGGTGCTGCCCAATGAGGCAAAAATAAAGCTGTCCTGAAGCTCGCGGGTAGGCTTGGGGCAGTTGTGGACCCCCTGATGACCAGTGCCTAACCCTGGTCAAGGCGTCCCTAGCTCTCAACAGAGCCCGTAGGGGGCTTGCGGCCCCTATCACGGTTAGAGCTGATCCTAGAAGGTAACCGGGCTTTTTCTCAGGTTTTTCTGAGAACAGAGCACGCTGCAAATCCCCTAGTGCCTGCCAGCCTCCACCAGGAAGACGGGCCGGGGGCCCTGGAGGTCACGAGGGGACTCACCGTTTGTCCAGCTTCGCCATCGTCCCCTTTGTCACCAGGGGGGCCGTCTTGACCCTGTGGGGACAAAAGCAAGTTCCTTCTGCCTCCTGATGGCGCCCGAGTCGCACACCAGTGTGCACGGGGTCCCCAGGCCTCCCCGAGGCTCCAAGTCCGTCTGCTGGTGCAGGTCCAGACAGCTCAAGCAGGACTGCGCCCCGTAAACAGCACTACCAGGACGCCCCCTGGGAGAGCACCGCGTCCCAAAGAGAGTTCGCAGAAGATAACCGAGAGGAAGAGCTGGGACTGGCCAAGGCAGGGGCAGGGCTGCGGGGGGTGAGGGGCCGGGGGGCCCGGAACACCTACCGCGGGGCCAGGCTCTCCGGGGGGACCGGGATCTCCGGGAAAACCAACAGGGCCCTGAAAGGGATGAAAACGGACACGTCCAGGGCCTCAGCACCTGAGCCGCTGCCGCCGCATCCGCTTCCCCCGACCCCGCCTCTCCAGGCCCTGCAAAACCCTCGGTCCCGACACCAGGAGGTCGACGCCTCATCGCAGCCCCACCACCCCCGGCAGGACAGGCTCAGCGTCCCACTTTCTGGGCACATGGAAGACAGGCGCCCTGCCTACACTTCTGCTCCCAGAGCTCCAGGCCAAGGCGGAGCCCAGACCTTCAGGCTTCTAGAATGTTCTACGCACAGAACCCCCTCTGGAGGCAAAGCCAGGGCAGGCCATGAGAGGGGGCGTCCCCACAGACGGCTGTTCACGCAGCATGACAGCAAGCTCCGAGCTCCGCGCGGGGGGCCCCACAGCCCCCACCCCACGGCCCCCCCCACAGGCCCCACCCCACGGCTCTCTTCCTCACCCGACAGCCCTGGCTTGGCAGCTGGTGCAGAAACCTCTAGACTTAGAAACGCTACCCCAGACCGCAGCGGTGAGCAGGCCTTACCGCAGCACCGCGAGGGTAACCCGCACCCAGAGCCCGCCAGCATCTCAGAGCTACTCACGGGGCTGCCCTTGGGCCCGTCGTCCCCAGGGGGGCCTTTGGGTCCGGGAGGTCCAGCGGCACCAGAAGGGCCGGACTCGCCCTTCTCACCCCTTTCTCCTTTGGGTCCCTGGAGGGAAAGGCCAGCGTCAGCGTCCTCAGAGCCAGACTTCGTTTCCCGAAGCGCAGAGCTGTCCTCAGGCACGGCCCCCATTCCCATGCGTGGGACAGCAAGCGCCTGACGGGGCCCCACGCTGGACCCAGAGGACAGGATTACGAACACGAGCGTGCGTGCACACACGGGCGTGCTCGCACACGCAGACACACACGCGTGCTCACCCCCCACCGCCCTCCGGCAGCCAAGCGTGAGCGGAAACCTGGCCCATCGCATGGATGGGAAAACGGAGGCCAAGCGTGGGCTTCCCGCCCAGCAGAGCACCACGGTGCCGCGCCCCACCCCGCCCCGAGTCCACTCACTGGGGGGCCCCCTTCTCCGGGCAGGCCAGGCTCTCCGGCTTCGCCAGGCTCACCCTGAGGAGGAAAGAGAGCACGGTGACGGTAGCCTGGAGATGAAGGGTCCCAGCTCCAAGCACTTAGCAAACCCCCCAGCTGTCAGGCCCAGGCAGTGGGGGCCTGGGGAGAGAGCGCCGTCACGGCACCCGGACAGCCCCCGAGTCAGAAGGCAGACACATCTGTCTCGGGAGAAGGGACACGGGCAGGCTGTGACGGTCATACAGAGGAGGGGACCACAGGACCCGGAGCGTCACAGACGGCGCTCCGAGTGAGCTCTGTGGGAGAATCACGAGAAGCCGGCAGAAGGGCTGAGGGGCTGAGGGGACAGCACAGGCAGGAGGGCCGGGCAGAGGCCGGCAGAAAGCAGGTCATGTCAGAGGGCGCAGCGCCTGGCAGAAGCCGGAGCCCAGAAGAAAGACGCCTCCGGCCAGAAGCAGGCGCACGTCACGAGTCTGTGGGCCTAGCCGGACACCACTAGCAGGACCGGTAATGCTCGTATCGTAAAAAATGACCAGTGACGAAGGACTTCTTCCAGTTTAATAGGCTGAAGTCAGAAAGTTCTAGGAACGGCGTACGAGGAATGTAAATGAACGGAAACACGTTGGTCTCATTCCTTTTATCCCAAGGAGGTAGGGTACGTGCGTTAGAAGTGATGCACACTCACGCTTGTACGGGCACATGTGTGCACACACAGAAGCCCGCCGTGCTCACGGAGGCATCCCAGGACCCATTCCCCAAATCAGCCAGATCGGATGAGGCCTCCGGGGCCGCGAGAGCACAGAACTGACCACAAGGGGGACCGCACATCCCCACGCCCAGCACTTCCAGGAGGGAGAAGCAGACCCATGGGAGACCCTGGAGAGGGGGCGGGGCCGGCTGCAGGCTATGTGGCTTGGGGATTGTGCACAAGGCCACGGCGAACAGGGGTCAGACCCCCAACTCCCCCGCACAGACCTGCCAACTGTCCACGTGCGTTTGACAGGAATGGCCCAGGCCCACCCTGTGTGTTTCCGTATCCGCAGCAGACACACACACACACACACACACACACACACGCCCCGGGGCTCCCGCACGCACTCGCACGTCACACGCTACCGCAGGAAGGGGCAGGAGTCACCTTCTCTCCCACGGCACCGGGATTGCCGATTCCACCCGGAGGCCCTTGGGGTCCGTCCGCGCCTGGAGCTCCAGAGGGGCCTCGGGGGCCGGGGGGGCCTGGGGGACCCTAGGGGAAGGAGAGCCGTTGATCACAGACGAACCGCAAACTGTGGCCACAACACACGTGGGAGACCGGTGCGCCCCGGACGCACTTACCATCTGACCCACGTCCCCGGTCTCACCCTTCTCTCCGGGAGGTCCCGGCAGACCCTGCGGCAGGAACACAGCGTAAACTCAGCGGCGGGCGCTGCGCTACCCCAGGACCCCCACAGCATCTGCCATCTCCCCGTCCCGGCGCCACACGGGCGTCCGACGGCCTCCGCGTGCGGCCGGGTAGGACACCCCCACGACGCCAAGTCTCAGAACTAGCCCGAGGAGGTCATCCGAGATCTGTGGACCGAGACCCTTGCCGCAGGGTCCCAGCAAACAGTAAAGCCTGATGAGCCGACAGCAGAGAAACATCTGAACAAATCATGTCACCAAGTATGTCGGCACGTGACGCGGGGACTAAACATCACATCTTCAAAAATAAACCAAAAGGGCCACGTCCAAAGAATATTTAAGAACTCTGGACGCAACTGGAGATGGGGGGAGCCATCCACAGACCTGCTGTACACTCGGCAGGACTCTCAGGTTTTCCAAAAGCCCCAGGAAGCCTCACGTGTGCCTGTGGGCAGGTGAGCACACGCGCGCGCGAAGCTTCGGAGCTGAAACGCGCCCGAGCGCTCCCAGCCACCCTCCCGGGTGGTCCGTGTGGGACGCACCGTCTTCCTTTATGTGTCTGCCTTCGGCCCATCACTCCCGCATCTCTGCGGTGAGCTCAGAGACACGTCCCGCTAGTTACGAGACGCAAACGCGGACACGTCGGTAATGATGGAAGCTGACCTTGCTACTAACTAATGAGGAATTCCCGGGAGGTCCCCAGAGCCGGGTCTGATTTCCCACTCTTCTCTTGCAGGAGGAGAGGGGAGGGGAGGGGGGGCAGAGAGAGAGCGCGTCTGAGGTAGACCAGCAGCCCCGCAAACCCTGTATTCACCTGCAGCCCCACCGGCCCAGGGGGTCCAGGGAAGCCTCGTGGACCCTCGTCACCTTTCTGCCCGAAGAGGCCTTGCTGGCCGCGAGGGCCTGGCTCGCCGTCGGCTCCCTGCAGGAGAGAGTGCGGCATGGTGAGGAGAAGCTGGCTGTGCCTCGCCGGCGGGAGGGGCTCGGGATGTCCGGGGGTCCCTGGAGCACAGATACTCACAGAGGGTCCTGGCTGTCCGATGGGGCCCTGCGGACCGGTGGGCCCGGGCGGACCCTGTGGGGAAAAGAGAGACACGGTTGCTTCCCGGGTCACAGCGGAGGCCGGGGGGTACCACGGTGCGAGGTGTCGGCTCAGCCCCCGCGTGCACCGCCCAGGGAAGAAGTCCAGCCCGAAGGCGCCGGCTCCCCTGCCGGCTCTGAGTTCGGCCGGAGCGTGTCGTCACGGGCGGCCGGGGGGTGGGGGCGGCCCTGGAGCCTCATCTTTGCTCCACCGCACACCCAGGACATGGGCCCAGAGGCGTGTTGAAAACAAGGCTGGACACCGGGCGGCTCCCCGTGCAGAGCTAGGACCCGAGTGGAGTCCGTGCCTGACAGTGCGACACCAGCCCCCACGCATCCCCCACACACATTCCACGACGGCCCCAGGAACAAGTGAGAGAGGGAAGCCGGGGGCCCGGATAGCACCGTCCTGGGCGTGTGCCCGGCAGCCGGTGGCAGGAAGGTCCCCACTGCCAGGAAGGAGCCGGCAGCCGAGGGACGCACCGGGACCTCCGAGCACACCAGTAAAATGAAGGGCACGGCTCAGGGGGCTGCTCCTGGGGGCGCCGGCAGTCCCGAGCGTCACAGGACGGCCGTGACCCGGGCTGCGGAGCCGAACAGCGCACAGACCCCCGCTCTATTCCGCGAAGCTGCGAGTGCTTCCTGCTCGGCTGCTGGGGAGGGACGCCCGAGGACACGCACACGCGTGTGCATGTGTGCTCCCCCCAGAGCACGCAGGCTCCACCCACCCACGAGTTCCCGCGGGAAAGGAAGCGCAGGAGCTGCGTCCTGCTCCGGGCGGCCGACGCGGTCGTGTGCAGGACGGCGGTAACGCGACGGTGAGCGTGCGCGGCCCTTACCTGCTCACCCTTGTCCCCCTTGCTCCCCTTCTGTCCAGGCTCCCCGATCTCTCCCTGCGGGAAAACGAGGAAGGTCGTTAGCCCTGAGCCGCCTGCGTGTTATCTGCGCCTCGCAATTACTCTTCTTGGGGATTAAGATTAATGTCCTCTCCAGGGCAGCCGGAGAGCGTTCCCAGGAAGAGACGTTTCCATAAATTAAGTTGGTCTCCCAACACAGTGCACGGCGCGAGGCCAGGATGCAGTTCAGTGGACCGGAGAATCAGGGACCATACGGACGTGGTCAGGGGGGCGGCCTGCATGGCACCAAGGGTGGGGACTAACGCCTCTGGCGTCTGCGGCTCAGGGCCGTGCCCCACCCCGAGAGGCGGTGTCCCCTGCGCACAGGGGACAAGTCAGAAGCGCATCACAAATGCGGGGGTCCCCGGAAGAGCTGAATCCCACCGTCCCGGCTGCGCGAGGACCGAGACACCAGCTCCCACAGGAGTCGCGCGGGAGTGAGAAAGCTCAGGGGAAGGGGGCCTGGACGGTGCAAGCGGAGACGTTGGAAAGCAGATACCGAGTAAGACTTCACGGCCGCGGCCCCTCGCCCAGCACCGACGTGCTGCATCGGGAGCAGGCAGGGAAGCTCCCGGCACACGGCAGCCCGCACACGCGGAAGCGTCTCCCGGACCCCCGCGTGCCCGCGGTCTCCCCTACCACCGCGGAACTGTGAGCTTCTCCGGAATCACGCACCGGCACCCAGCGCGCAGGGGGGGCCGGGGTCCCTGGGCACCCACGGGCCGTGCTGCGGGTCATCCGGGGGCAGAAGGGTGTCCCAGCTCCTCTTACCTTATCTCCATCTTCTCCCGGGGGGCCCACGGGGCCAGCTGGACCGGGGAGCCCCACAGGACCCTGGAGGCCGTCTCGGCCAGCTGGGCCTTGGGGCCCTTTCTCGCCCTACAGAGGACAGAAGATCCCTGGTCCAACAGAGCTCCCTCGTGGGAATGTCCCACCACCACTCATCACCCCGAAGAGGAGGGGCCCACAGGCGGGGAGCCGGCAGTTTGGGGCAGTGACCCTTGTCATGGTCCCCGTGGATTTTAGCTACGCAGAGGGTGACTCTGAGCTGTGCCCAGCCCCGTGCCACCCGCCCCCAGGCACCGCTGCCTTTCGTCCGTGCCCTTCTTAGAAAGAACGCTTCTAGAAGTGGGGACACTGCGGCACGGCGGGCAAGCAGTGGGGCCGGGAGTCAGCCCAGCCAGCAAGGCTCCTGAGCCTGCGGGTAGGACCGTCTGTGCTAGTGGCCGGGAGGGCCTGAGCTCTGGCCTCCAGCCACGATCCCCCCTTCCAATTCTCTGCAAACGCCCCGTGCCAAACAGGCGTGCACGCGTCCGTCTCTCTTTTCTTGTAATTCTACTGGTGCATTTCCCTCACAGCCGTCCACGGGAATCTCGGACGTCCTAAGGCCCAGCTTTGCTCTTATTTCCCAGTGTCAGAATCACTGTGAGCGCAGAACGCGGTTGGGGTGCATGTTGGGCGGGGGGGGACGCAGGAGAGAACACGAGCACTCGGTCTCGGGACCGAAACACGGCCAGTGTCCGTCCGGACGTCACTGCTCCGTCCCAGCCCTCCTGCCGCACAAGTCACACCCTCAATGGGCCCTCAATGTCATTCCTCTTGAGATCAATTTCCACCCTAATGAAGCCAGGAAATGCCCAGGCTGACTCTGGCTCGCCTGGAACCTCCCCGCCTAACATTACTGGTCAGGTCAGCTGTGCTCGGAGACAACCGGCCTTGTCCTCTCTCCGGAGCTATTTGGGGAGAACGACCAGATGTCAGCTGGACAGCACCACTCTGAGAGGTTTCCGCTCGAGTGTTTACTCTCCCGAAGCAACAGACCTAACTGTTTCCCACCCGTCTGTGCGCTCTGTGCACACTGAACGCCCCAGAGAAGGCGGGTTCCTAGCACAGGGTTCTGCTGGATGGATGTCCGTGGCCTCAGCGGAAATGATCAGCGGCCATCAGAATCGCCAAACCGGACTGGATGGGCTCTTGGGGAGGCAGGCGCTCCAGCCTGGTTTCAACCGGGAGCTCCTGCCCACAGAAGGCACCTGGGCCCTTCCTGCCCACGGACCACAGAGTACGGGACGCAGGAGGAAGACTGTCTCTCCCGCAGGAGTCCATCAGCACGGGCGTCCTGACGCTGTCGGAGACCACCTGTGTGCGCGTTTGCCGGAACGCCGCTCAGGCTGACGTCTGACCGCAGACCGGAAGCTGGAGTGAAATTTGTCTCCGCGGCCATTGGAACGTGAGGCAGGGAGACGTTTGCAAAACCCGCAGGGGGACCCAGACGCGGTCAGAGCAGGAGTCTGCCAGGGCAGTAATGGGCATTTTGTGGTTATTCGGGGGAAGCCCTCGGTGGAGGGCGGCCGTTGGCTTCCCAAGAGCATTCCAGGCGAGACGGACCCGTTCATGTCTTGCAGGGAAACCGAGGTTGGGGTGGGTGGACTCACAGTGCCTCCACGCTCAGCTGGGCGGGCACACGCGTGGTCACTGAGAGGTCGGCTGTCGGGGGTCCAGGAAGAAACTTCCTCCCAACCCATCTTCTCCATTCCTGTCCCCAGACCAGCAGAGGGGACTCCCATCCCCAACACCCACCCTTCTCACACAAAGACCAGCCTGGCTCAGGCCGGCCGGAGGGGCTGTGCACACAGCAGGCAGCTCGGACCCGTCCACACACGGGGCTCAGAGGCTAGACCGAGGCCAAGGCCACCTTGGGACACACGCTGTCCCCAGCCCTCCCCTCTCTCTGCACGTGCCGGGACACAGATGCACAGGTGCGACAGGCGAGGCCTTGGCCAAAATGCTCCCCAGGACCCCTCTGGCTTGGGTCACTCCCTGATAAAACCTGGCCAACCCTGGGAACCAGCCTTGGAGCTCAGTCAGGATGCTGGGAACGTACGGACTTTCCTGGGGCGACAAGCATGGGCTCCATCTGCCGCCCACATCCTACAAGCCCCGGGGGCACCCACGCTGGCGGCAGGGACAGACGAGGCTGGGGTGGGGAGGGCCCCTGCGCCCCCAAGGCAGTACTCACAGGAGCTCCTTTCTCCCCCGCCGGCCCTGGAGGTCCTTGAGGCCCGGGTCTCCCCGGGATTCCAATGGGTCCAGCGGCACCGGCCGGGCCTCTCTCCCCCGGAGACCCCTGGGGTGGGCGGGAAAATAGTTCATTTCCAAGTACATGAGTACAATTTTCCGCTCCGCTCACCCTCACTCCAGATCCCTCAGCAGCTCCCAGGGCCCTGGGCAGCACGGGCGACTCAGACCAGCCCTGGGTTTCTCTCAACTCCTCCGTTCCGAGGATTCCAAGCTCAAGCCTTCCTCCTCCTCCTCCTCAGCTGCTCCCCTGGGTGACCTCCTCGCCTGGGCACCGCTCTGGGGCCCGCCTGCCCACAAAGGGCCCCTCTCCGCCCTGCTCCCGCACATTCTGCGGGTGAGCCTCAAGACCCGGGAGCACCACCGATGGGCGGGAACCAGGCCGACCTCGAGGGTCAGCACTGGCCTTTATCGGAAAGAAAGGCGACGTTTCAAGGAAAGGCCTGGCTTCCCAGCTGCCGACTCTCTGAAACCGTCCACGGCTCAGTCGGGAAAAGGTGGGGTTATTCTGTGGTCTGTGTCCAGACCCAGATCGGGCCCTGGGCAGCTCCCGTGACCCCCCGATCTGTGCAGCAGAGCATGGGCTTGAGATGGGCCCCATCTGAGGAGCAGGGGCAGTTACATGTCCATCAAGTGGCAGCCCGCTTGGGGTGGGCAGAGTGGTCACAGCCCCCCATGGCTCCCGTGTTCCCCAGACCACAGGGGCAGCTCTGGGGACACCATATCTTCAGAGGTCTCCTAGCTGGCTCTGAAGGCTGGAGTGACCATTCAGGTGACAGCCGGCGCCCGTAGGAGTCCCCAGGGCCCTCAGCTCTGGGGACAGACTGTACCTGTGCTTGCTGGCCTCAGCATGGGCAGCCCAGGCCATGCGGGCCGCCCAGCCCTCAAACCCAAGCTCCGGGGCAGGGAGATCTGTGCCCTGCCACAGGCGCGGGCCCAGACCTACACGAAGCGCGCCAGCGTGCTCCTCGCTCCCTGAAAAGCGCGATGGGACCTCGTGGCCCAGCCCTCCCCCCACCCACTTCTCGCCCTGCCCTCGCCATGCACCCCTGGCTTGCTGTCCCCCCGGCCAGCCTGCGGCCCACCATTCCCCTCCTCCCGTGGACTTCTCAGGACCCACAGCAGGCTGGGGCAGATGTGCGCGCTCTGTCAGGCCGCCCTGTCCTGCGGGCAGACTAGGCCGTGAGGCAGAGGACGGAAGAGAACGTCGGTGCTGGCCACAGTACTCACCGCGGGGCCGGGCGGGCCAGGCGGGCCTTCACTGCCTTTCAGTCCAAGTGCGCCCTGCAGAGCAATGAGAGTGGGGTCGGGCATCGTGGGGACAGGCCCCGGGGCTGGGCGGTGTCCAGCTCCGTCCCCCGCCGGGCCACTCACTCACCACTGGGCCAGGAAGCCCTCGATCGCCAGGGAAGCCGCGTAACCCAGGAGGGCCATCTTTCCCGGGGAGGCCGGCAGGACCTGGGTCACCCTGAAACCAGAGCCATCGAGGAGTCTCTGAGCAACGTCCAAGAGCGGGGGGAGGTCGGGGGGGGGGTGCTTCCTCCCCAGGCTCAACCTGGGCTCAGGCAGGGTTTGATTTGTTCCAAAGAGCTTCCAGAACTTTCTCTGGGGCCTAACATGGGAGCAGAGGGGTCTCCGGCCAGCACGCCCACGGCCTCCTTTCCAGACTCGGAGGGCCCCCCCGGGGGACTGGGATATACACCTGCCGTGCCCACGTGTGTCGTGTCATGTTGGGGACACACGTGCCTCCCAGCTCACACACGTGTGCACCCACAGAGGTGTGCAGGATTTACCCAGCCGGTGAGGTTTTACGCTGCCTCGTGGTTTGGGGGTTGAGGCTTGCATGTGAGCTCATCGTGTCCCTCCCTGGAATGCGGCAAGGGGAGGGCGCGCCATCTCCAGATGAATCACGACCACCCCGTGAGGCGCCCCTGCGGTGGGGAGAGGCCCCGAGGCACGACAAGGGGCTGCGGGACCCACGCTAAGAGGTAGGACTGAAAAGCGACTGCTTGCCTTTCCATTTTTTATTATTTATTCCTTCGCCTTGAGTGATGGGAACCGTTCTGAGGGTCACTTTCTGCTAAATTAGTTTCAGACACGAAGCGTGTTTCTGGGAGCCGGTGCGGCCGCTGGCGGGGGGGTGTCCGCAAGGCCCGGTCCAGGGGCAGAAAGCCAAGGACGACCTGAGCCGCGGCCCCGTGACCACCCAACCCTGCAACAAGCCGGCTCGCCGCCTCCTTCAGACCCGGTGCAGGCAGGGCCAGGTCTGTGGTCTGGGAAGCGGACGGGCGCGAAGAGCAGTTGTGTGAGAAATTACCCATCCCGACTCTTCAGGGCAGGAGAAACCCCTCGGGAAGCTGGGGCCGGCACGGGGGCCCCGACCAACTCACCTTCGTGCCTTCTTTCCCGGCCAGGCCCGGGAGCCCCTGCTCCCCGGGGGGGCCTGGGGGCCCAGGGTGGCCACGCTCGCCCATCGGACCCGTCTCTCCCGTGGGACCCTGCGCGGGAAGTCAGCGTCAGCCACAGACATTTCCAAGAGACACGCCAGGAAGCAACCTTCCCTTCCCGAGCCTTGGACAGCCCGGGCTGTGGAGGCCCAGGCCCGCTGCGCGCCCACCAACCCCACGCCGAGTCTCCTCCTTCCCATAAAAACCCAGAAGGACGAGAGCAGAATGGACGGGGTGGACATAACAGGGAGCTGGTCTGTGCGTGGGCCCGGGTCGCCACACAGAGGCGGGCGGCGTGCCCACGCTGCCCGCGGCCCAAGGCACAGCGGGTCAACGTCTCATTTGCCGCCATGAGAGGTGGGAGCTCGCCAGTGACCGCGAAGCCGTCCGTCCCGGCTGCGAGCTGCCCGCAGGGGGGGGCGCCGCTGGCGGGGAGCAGCACAGGCCGGGGGCGCTGACCAGAGCCCGGGGCGGGAGGCCTGGGCTGCGGCGGGGACACCGGGGAGCAGGGAAGATCAGGCACCGCGGGGCCCTGCCTGGCTGGCCCAGCCCCAGCTGCCCGCCGGCCGTTCTCACGGACTGCTCAGCAGAGTGTCCCCGCTCGCCCATCTGGCTCCCTGTGCGGAGCTCAGCTCGGAATGGGACGCAGGACTCCCCAGGAGCTGCACCGACACCTTCCGCAGCCGGGGCCACCTCCCACCCACTCTGGTGCGCCACACGGATGCCCATGGAGCTGGGGACGCTGCCGCTCACCTGAGGCCCGACGACGCCCGGGGGCCCGGGGGGGCCGGTCTTGCCTTGGAAACCCTGTGGAGAGAGTCAGCACCTGAGCGGGCCCAGCGGCTCCCCTCAGAAGCCTCACACGACAGCCCCCAGCCCCGGCCCCAAAGAGCTCAGGCTCCCGACTTCACCCAGAGCACCCAGCTCTCCTGTTCCGGGTCCGCATTAATTTCACGCAGATAATGAAGCCAGACAAGTTAGCTTCACTCACTGCTTGCCACTGCCGTGTTTTTGTGCTGAGAAATAGATTTTAAAACCGTTAATCTTTACGCTGCTGCTAAGCGTTCATTTTCCCAGCCGGCGTGCTGCCGGTTCTCAGCCTCTGCAACCTCGACTCAGGGGCGACCTCCGGACCATTTCTCATTAGCGGCTCTGGAAGGTCGTCCTGCGCGGGTCACTAAGGTCTCTGCCGCGCGACAGGTAACCTCACCGGCCCCTGGGCGTGCGTGGAAATGCCTGCTTTTGTAAGCCGGCGGCCGGAAGGTACCCTGAGCTCAGTTCCACAGGAATTTCTCGCTCCGGCCTGCATGCCGCTTGCGGGCAACGACCTTGGCTTCCCTGTGGATGCTGGCTGTGCCGCACACACCTCCTTCAAGGAGCAAGCGGACTGCGAAGAGGGGGCTTGATTTCTGGTGTGTCTCCAGAGCACGAGACATGCCAACGACGGGCCACCTGCAGGGCCACGTGAGCTGGCGGAGACGGGCAGACGTGACGCCTGGGAAGCCGTGGGCGGAAGCTCCAGGATCCAGAGCGGGAAGCCGTAAGCCCCAGCGAGAGCCGAAGGGCGAGCGGACCTGCCCGCGTGGCTGACGGTCAGGGTGGTCCCCTGCCTCCCCGGGAGGACGGCCACTGTGCTGGCCTTGGAAACTTCCTGTGACGCCGCTGGACCGCGCAAACCTGTGGCGAGTCGGCCTCTCTTCAAACTCTCAGAGTGCCCTTCTCTGTAGGCCCAGGGCAGTGGCATACAACGCACAGAAAAGGCCAATTTTCAAGCAGAATTCTTTGTAGGCAGCATTTCCAGGGTCAGAAATGAGGGGTGGGGGGCAGGCTAAAGACCCCTGCTTAGTGGGCCAGGGTCAACGTGCCCCAGGGGAGCCGGCGGCCTGAGTGTAAAGGCCGGAAGTGCCTCTCTGTTTGCCCCAGAGGCAGGACCATCACTGGCTGCCGAGGATGGAATCGGTCTCCAGCCACTGGCCCAGAAAGGGGCTTTGGGTTCACATCTAAAAGAATCGGTCTCTTGTGCGTGTATTTCCTGACGAGTGAAGTCAACCCCTGACCAAAAAGACAACTTCTGGAGGACGTGTGTGGGCCCCTGTTGGAGCCCTCTGTCCTGGCCGGGTCCGGAGAGGGCTGCTCACATGTCCCCGAGGACAGCCATGCACGGCAGACGTACCAGGGGCCCGGGGGCTACTTTCCCAGCAAAGACAAGCCGCTTCATTATTCTAGCAGCCTTTCTTCAGGATTAGTCACAGGGAGAAGACCACACACTTGCCAAAGCCTCCTATCTCGTCTCCTCGGAACAGCATTAGGGAAAAATATGCAAAGCTCAGATGAGATGATTTAATTTTTCTCTATAAACAAAAGAGCAAGGTACGCTGTGCTCATCAGCCAGCACCTGCCACGCGGCAGAACGCCGGGAAGGTGTAATTAAAAGAGGTTTCATCACAATGAGCCAGAGAGACAAAGGAATCTGTTTTTTTAAGAGCGAGCACCAAGAAGATGTGAAATCTGGCGTTCCAAGTCTCGCTGGACACAGCGACCCCGTTGGCCGTGAGAGCCTTTCAGAGACCTGTGATCCCCCCAAAAAAACCCGGCTCCCGGGACGAAGGGCCTCCCAGCGACGTCCCCCATCTCTGGTGACTACGGGCTCCCCAGCTGTCCGAGCCTGGAGCTTCAAGGTCACAGGTGTCCCCCACCACAGCCTCCCCCAGGACAGGCCCATGGTGCACGCCATGTGCTGGGTCAAAACCCAAATGGCCCACAGGGCCAGGAAGTGACCTTATTTCTGAAAAATGCTTTTGTTCCCAACCGGAAGTGCCCAGATGGCACAGCCAGCGCCGGGCTCTCCTAAAGGGAAGGGCGAGGTGAGCGGTGGGCGTGGGGCGGCAAAGTGGCTGACGGTGAGCAGAGCGGGAGGCCCCCGTCTCCTCGGAGGAGCCCTTGTCTAGCTCCTGCCGGCAGGCCCGAGGCCAGAAGGGCCCAGGGAGAGGAGGCCTGGCCCGGTGCAAGGCCTGCGGCTGTCCTGCAGCTTCAGGCATGGCTCCCTCCCATCTGACGCCGCAGACCCCTCCCGGCTCCTTCCCATCTGAGTGCGACGCTGCCCTCACAGGGATCTCACAGAGGAAGAGGAACCGCGGGGCAGGTGGCGCCTTGTCTGCCACGATGGTTTAAATGTGACCTTGGGGGCGCCTGGGTGGCTCAGTGGGTTAAGCCGCTGCCTTCGGCTCAGGTAATGATCTCAGGGTCCTGGGATCGAGTCCCGCATTGGGCTCTCTGCCTGCCTCTCTGCCTACTTGTGATCTCTGTCTGTCAAATAAATAAATAAAATCTAAAAAAAAAAAAAATGTGACCTTGGGCCACAGTCGCCGGTACGAGGTGGAGGCCGGCACCTGCCGCTTCCCCCAGAGCTGCCCGGGGTGCTGCGGGCCTGCCCGGGGCTGTGCACAGACAGGCTGACCCCAGGTCAGCGGGAGACGGCCCAGGCCTCCGGGGCCCTGCCCGAGGCGGCCGCTCCCTCCCAAGCCCACTGGGCCCAGGAGGTGGAGCCCTCGTGTGGGGCTGCGGGAGAGGCCGGGCCAACCCCCGTCCGCGGACCCCCGTGTGCCCACACCGGCCATACTCACAGTCTCTCCTCTCTGTCCAGGGTGTCCTGGGAGCCCGTCCTTGCCCGGGGGACCCTGAAGAAAGAAGCAAAGGGAAGAAGTTTTATTTGGTTCTGAGGTGCTGCCCTGGGGTTTACTCCCACACCGGGGGTGACTGCCACCCCACTTCGGAGGAAATGCCTGTAACCATTTGTCGCGGCAGCGATGCCGTCCCGAGGCCCCTCTTCACCTCCCGGGGGAAACTGAGGCAGGCGGCTCGGGGACCCAGGGTCCTGTCCTGGGGCTGACCTCCAGGCATACGCAGTGCCTCTTCCGAATTACTGAGGTGCGTCCCCCAAACACAGGTTGAGACCTCATCCCCCACACCTGGGAGGGTGACCTCACTCGGACACTGAGGCTTTGCCAACGTCATCAGGTCAAGACGAGGTCATACAACACTAGGGTGGGCCCTAACCCAGTGACTAGTGTCCTCACAACAGGACAGCGGTTTGAAGACCCCAAGAGGCCCAGGGAGGAGGCGGCCACGTGAGGACAGAGGCAGGACGGGGTGAGAGCCAGCCGCCCACCACAGGAAGCCAGGAGAGCGGCAGGGGACAGTCTCCCCCAGGGCCCCCCGGGAGTCACCCACCCAGCCAACTTCTGGGCTTGGAGTTTTGGCCTCTGGGCTATGAGAGAACACATTGCCCCTGTCGGTGGCCACCTGGCGCGGCCCCAGCACACTCACACTGGGCCCCACTAGGTCATGCTGCTCCCGGTGAGCGCGAGCTCCGCGCTTCCGAAAGGCAGCTCGCTCCAGCCGGTTTCCAGCCGACACCCCTCCCAACCGGCCCACCGGAGGGGCCTGCACAGAGCCCCCCGGGGAAGGATGAAGGTCTCCAGGAAGCCCCGCGCCCGTGCAACAAGGAAACACGTTACTTACAGGGGGGCCCTTGGGTCCAGGAAAACCAGTGGGTCCTTGGGGTCCGTTGGGTCCCTGGGGACAGAGCAGGGCCAGCTGAGCACAGAAGTCATTTCCCCGCCGTGTGGGTGCCCAGCCGCCCCCACCGCTGTCTTCCAGTGTTGTTGGTGCTCTGAGCGATGTTCCTCTCTGCTCCCACCACCCCCGGACGCTTCCTCCATTTGCTCCAGACATGTACAAGGTCAGGCCGGGGAGCTGAGGGGCCAGCATGGGGCCGAGGGCCCAGTTTCCTGACGGCGCAGCCGCCTCTGAGCCCCAAGACCACGGCCAAGGGGACGGGGCTGCTGACTTCAGCAGGCAGGAGACTTCACTCCCACGGACCTTGAGGGAAACCCGCTGCTCCAGGAGGGTCAGAGGCACGCCCTCCTCCCCCCCAGCCCTCCCCAGGAAGAAACGGACGGGACATTTCAGGCAAAAGCGGCTCCCCCAGAGACGCTCACCCGTTCGCCCGGAGGGCCGGCCGGGCCATCGCCTCCAGAGTTGCCCTAGGGAGGGAAGGACAGAGCAAGAAGAGCTTTATTATTACCCATGGCTTCCTGTTTGCGGCAGAAAGACTCTGGCCCGGGACATCGCTGGGGTCAGAGTCACAGACGTCATGTGAGCCCGAGTGCAGGTCACCTGGTTCTCAGGAAAGAGCAGAGAGCACCTGCCCTCGGGGCACTCCCCCCCAGCTGTCTGTCATCTCGCCTCTGTGCCCAGGTCAGACACTGAGCTGCGATCTGCGGGGCTGTGACATTTCCCTGAGGACAGTCCCCTGCGGGGGAACAAAGGCTGTGCTCCCACCAAGAAACACATCGAGAACTCCTGTGGGGACAGGACACGGCGTCCGGTCCGGGCCCCCAAGCAAGGCAGGGGCCGCTCCCTGGCCTTAGTGGCTCTCGCAGGAGAGCCTTACATCCGCGTATGGGAACATGCGCCTCGCGGAAGAATGCACAGTGGCCTCCAGCGGGTACATCAGTCAGCCTGGGATGGCCCGGCTCTGTACCCCGGCCAATCAGAAGGCCCATGTCCCTGGTGGGAATGCACTTAGGACTGGCGTCCGGGCGGGACCGCGGGGGCCTGCTTGGCAGCCCTGCGGCTCCACACAGAGAACCGGGGGGAGTTGGCGTCCGTGCCCCTTGGCGAGAAGAGGGGACGTGGGAGACAGGCTCAGGCTCTCTCTTGAGGCAGAAAGAATTTTCTTTCCATTTCTGGCAAAGCTCTCTCTACAGCTTTCAAATGCTTTTCGAGAAAAGAAAGAACACTTCCCCACCAGAACCGGATGGGGGGTGCCAGGACGGCGTGGCGTCTGTGCAAAGCCGTGTGGGCCTGGCCTCCTAGGGCCTCGGGCTGCTGTCTCGGGGTTCCAGTATCGGGAGGGGCCGTTCCCACCTCCACTTTCGGGGTTGAGACACGTGATTCAATTCAACCTGACTTGCCCGAGAGCTGCTGGACCAGCTCCTTCTTAAATACCCTCAAGCAAACGTCTTTCTTTCGTTTTTGTTTCTCCAAATGAGAAGACCACAGGTGACCAGCAGGCGCCCCAGAAGAAGCCCCCTGAAGACCTACCTTGGGGCCAGGCTTCCCAGTGATGCCCCGGGGGCCTCGTTCACCCCGCGGACCCTGCGCAGGCAGGAGAGAGGAAGGGTGAGCTCGGAGCCTCCCTGTCCCCGAGACCTCCCTGCCCCTCCCACCGAGCAGGCTCCCCACGACACGCTCCCGCTTCTGGAAGCCCCGAGGGCGGTTACCGTCGGGCCTCGCTGCCCCCGTGGTCCCGGCTTCCCAGGCGTGCCCTAGAACCAGAGAAGAAGGGGCTGGTCAGTGGCTCGAGACACCTGCCACGGCCTCGGTGCTGGCCATCTCCGGGTCACGGGGAGAGGGCTCGGCGACAGAAAGGAGGAAGGCCCCCTCTCTCATCTTTGCTTTTACAGGAGATTTTTCCAGGCTGAAGGACTGCACTCACTGCACATTCAATACACGGGGCTCTGCGCTCCAGCTCAGGCCTGTAGGAATCCAATTTTCCTCCCGCACCCTGATGGATGCGTACCGCCGTTCTCTGGTTTCCTATCTGGTTTCCTTTCCACAAGCATCAACACCCCTCCGCCCACCCTCTCCCTCTCTCTCTCCCAGCGGCAGGGGCGTGGGGGGGGGGGGGATCATTACTGCAAGAGAAGAGAACGTCAACCTCTTTCATATATAATTTACTTCTGCTGCTGTCGAGAATATTAGCCATTAAATTTTCAACAGGCTCCGCAGACAAGCAAACTTGCAACTCAATAGATAAATCACACACCCAAACTCATGTGCTGCTTCTAACCGAACGGGGGCTCCTTCTTCCTGCTGTCGGTGTTCTGCATTTTCCAAACCCCAGGAAACAGAGGCGCCGTATCTTTTTATTTTTTCCTCCGAAGCAAAGCTCTGATAACCGGTAAAGGCGGTTTACCTACGGCGTGCGGGAGCAGCGGGCTGAATGCCACCCGGGTGCCCCCGCCGCCTCTCCACTGATTTTCCAGAATCTTATTCCGGTTTCTAACGAGAGCGCCCGAGACAGAGCTGTGCTGTAACAGCCTGACGCGCGGCCGCTCCCCAGCTCTTCCTTGTTTGCTACCAGAATCGAAACAGCTTCCTGCAGTCTCCCATCTTGAAAAGAATTTAATAAAACCGTGTATGATGATGAGATAATTATGGTGCCTTTTCACAATGCACTCCGCTTTCCCTGCTTTAATGCTACAGCAATATCCTTTGCCTTCAAATAAATATTTGCATACGAAAATTAATGAAACATTTGCTTTCTTCCAATGGTCGACTTTCGCCAGCGTGGAGGCCGGGGCCGGCCCTGGTCGCTGCTTGGTGTGTGTGGGTGCACGTGGGTGCACGTCTCTGCACCGCGGCCTCACCGAAACCCCACCCTCGGCGCCGGGCCCACGGTGGTCACACGGACAGCCCCCGCGGCCCGCCCAGGCCTCCTAGGTCTTCTCCGTAAACTAAGCCACACCAGAGAGCCGTGGACGCCGCCGGACAGAAAGCACCCCGAGTGCGGTCTTCCTGGCAGCTGGCCCATGAGCGTGCTCAAGTCCCTGCTGCAGAGGCACAGGCAGCCCCAGAAACAGCACTGCTCGCGCCGAGAAGCCAAACGCAGGTGGTGTCTCTGGACCCTGGTGCCCCCTCGGCTGCCAGCCCCACAGAGCCGCCCTCCGGGTTAGCGGGGGCTCAGGGCCGGCAAGGAGTAGCCTCCGCCACCAGTACCCGGAACTTGCGCTTCTCACCACCTTCCCCCTGGTTCTCGTCCGCATCTCGATGATTTCCGCTTGGCACTCTCGGGGAGGACGTTTTAAATGCAGCCAGCGCCGTTGGTCAAGCAGCAAGACCTCGCCGTGCTCCCCGGGGTAGCTCTGAATCCTGGAGACGCCGAGTCTTCCCTCCTCCTGCTCACCGTCCTCTTGCCTGTGGGACGGCCCCTGGCCCTGACCCCTGCTCTGCCCCAGTCAGGCCCACTTGTGCCAGACATCTGGCCCCTGCCTACCTCTGCGGTGACCCCTCTCTGCCCATCCTGCTTCGTGTGCTCCGAGCTCGCACCGCCGACCGCTTTACTTACGGATTTGCCCACTGGCCCAACCTCTAGAAGGCAAGGTCCTCGAGGGCGGGGATGTGGGCTTCTCCGCTGTGTCCCCAGGGCTCCAAGGGCACCTGGGACAGGGGGGCCGAGGAGATGCCCCACGCTTGCTGTCTGTACAGATGGACAGATAGACACAGTGTCAGGATGCCAAGAACTACCCCACAAGTTGGTTGAGAAGAGGCGGCAAGCCACCAGACTGCCACCGTCACTGGAGGGTTGAAAACCACGAGGGCTCAGGGAAGGTCACTGTCACTGGGAGACAATTCTCCACTCCTTCCCTGGGGAAGGTTCCAGAATACAGACTTCTCTCTTCAGAGGGGGCACTGGGTGGACACGCGTCCTCGGGGCTCCTCTCCTGTGCAGGGTTGCAGGTTCTCCACTGCCTGTGGGACCTGGGGCATGGGCAGCCCACGAGCGAGCAGTGACCATGCGTGTAAACCCGTGGCGGGATGCAGTTCGCTTGCACACGGGGCCGTCTCAGACGGCAGACGCAGCCATGCTTCTCCAGATGCCATGTCCTCCGCTTGCCTCTGTGTCCCCAGACCCCAGGAGGGGCAGGGGGACTATTTCTCTCCCACGATGAGTGGACATTCTGGCCGGTCCTGTTTGGCCATGGCCCAAGCCATTCCCTTTTATCCAAGTTCACATCTGTGGCCTCTGGCCCCGTCCTCACCACGGTGGCCACCGGATACAGTCACCACCACTCACAAGCTACAGAATCCCTGGAAATTCCCAGCATAGATGGTTTCCTCGGGGTGTCCATGGTTCAGGGCCTGGAGCCATGAGCTCACCAGTGCAAACCCCAGGCCCCACACCGCCCTGCTGTCAACCACCTCCGTTTCCGTGGTGTCCCCGGCGACCCGTGGCACCAACGCAAAAAGACGGTGGCCCATGGGGGCTTGGGGTGGGGGAGGGACCCCAGCGTCCGGCCGGCCTCCGGAGCAGCTGGCGGGGCAAGGAGAGAGCAGTGGGGCTCGGACCCGAGTGCACCCAGGTCACTGGCCAGGCCTCCACAGCTCCGTGTGATCCGGCCGCACGGGGCCTTGATCCCTGCCCGGCCCGGCAGACTCCTCCATGGCCAGCACGGAGGTGTGGTCAAATCACAGGACCGAACACTGAATGTCATGACCCCCACCCCCGAGAGGCTCCCTGCAGGGTGCTGTCAGAGGTCATGAGGCCGCCAGGAGCCCCCCCGGTCGCCCCACACTTCCCAGACCCCAGACCATACCCCGCGGTGGCCTCTGTGAGCACCGCAGAGGACAGCCTCCCCTGAAGACACCTGTCAGACTTTCCCTCAAAGGAAGAAGCAGACGGACAGACAGAAGGGGTGGGGGATGGGTGGATGACAGACACACGGACTGCGACAGAAAGACAGGAAGAGACGCACACGCCAACGTGGATCCAGAGAAGGGTCTACATGGAGACACGGAGCAGAGAGAGAGAGCCAGAGGGCGACGGTGCCTCATGGTCACACGGCCGGCTGGCTCCAAGAGCGGCCCCACGTCCTCTGCCCCGTGCGTCGGGCACACACGTCTGTTCACGCGGGTGTGGCTGGTTTGACACGTCGTTGTCGCTCTGTTCCCGGGAGACTCGCGGTCTCTGCTCCCGCCCAGTAAAGACAGCGTGGAGCACAGGCTCCAAGCAGGTGCCGCCCCCGCCTGCGCCAGGGGCTGTAGTATGGGGCTCTGTGGGGCAGCCCTGTCCCAGGACACCCAAAAGCTGCACTCCTTCTGAGGTCTGGGGTCCCCCCACATCTCACAGACCAGCCCCTCAGTCCCCACAGGCCCGAGGATCCCGTGTCCTGAGGGGCGGCCCTCAGGCGGCCTCATGTAAGCTCCCAGCCGGGAAGCCTGGGCCAGCAGAGCGTCGGGACGGAGTCGGGGCAGGGCCTCCCGCGCCCGTCCCTGCAGAGCGCCGAAGCTCACGGTGACAACGGAGAGGACCACAGCACGCCGCACTAGGCAAATGCCCGGTGACTACGGCAGCCGGGGAGTCACGAGGGAGAGGAGCTTCCTGAGTCCCGACGAGCAGGAAGGGGGACACACAAAGTAAGAGAAAATTCCTTGTTTTCCTTCTAAACCTAGCCTGGGGGCAACGTCCCTTGGGTTGAAAGGGATGAATCCTGGTTTCACGGATGACCGGAGGAGCTGTCAGGGTCGTGGTGTTCGTTAGGAAGCGCGACGCCCCACCCCCAACACGCTTCCCTGTCCTGCTACTGCCCGTCCGACCCCATCACCACCAGCCTCGTGTGCAGGACGAGTCTCTGGCCTGTGGAGTCAAAGGTCACGAGCTCAAGGTCAGCTGTCCGGAAAGCAGTTTTGGCAGCAAAGTGGGTGAAAACAAATGAGATATCCTAGAAAATATACCCATGTATCCCCATGTATAGCGATATACCACCACGCTGCGGCAGCAGAACAAGCCGCCTGAGCAGGGGCCAGGCTGTCCTTACCCGGCCACCCTTCTCTCCGTTGGCCCCAGGAAAGCCAGGAAATCCCACGGAGCCCTGGAAGAGAGCAGATGGGAGAGGGGGTGAGAGCCGGGCCACAGGGCGAGCCGCGCTACACGCGTCGTGCGCAGCCTCGGACGCGCCCTCGCGCCCCCAACCCACCCATCCGTCCACACACCCACCTATCCGTGCATCCATCCACCTGTCCATCCAAGCACTCGCCCCCCCCCCGCCGCCCCCACCCACGCGCCGCCCACCCTCTCAATAAGTTTCCCGAGCATCTCGTGAGTCCACGTCTAAAAACCAAAGCTGTCTTAACCGTGCTTCTCCGTGTCCCCTCTCTGCACAGCCACGGCTTCCAAAGGCCGGTCCTCGGGGAGGAACAGACCTCCCGGATCCTGAGACGAACCAGAGGCGACGTGCGGATCTCCCGTTTAGATACTGTGTTTACTCTGCCTGTTGTCATGTTTTGTCACCTTCCCGGAACACCTCTAAATAAAGCCTGGCAGCTCGCAGAGTCCAAAATCAATGTAAATTTATGCCCTGACTGTAGTGGCTCACAGCTGTTCCTTCTAGAAACCTCCAAGGGGCCCGCGCACAAACGCACTCGGGACTCTGTGCGGCCAGTACCCAGACACCTACGAGCTGAGCCTCCCCGTGACATGAAGGCACCTCCACATTCACAGGTGGTGGGGGGGACTGTCTTCAGAGTGGGTCCGGACTCTCCATGAGGCTCGAGATCCTGACCTGAGCATGTGCGTGGGTCAGGAAAAGCTCACACATGTCCAAGCCTGGCACTGCTCACAGGGGCTGAGCGTGGCCCACCCCCTGCCCCGTGCCCACCTGCCGATCTAAGCAGGAGACCGTGCCACGGACACCCGGGTGTAGGTCCCACAGAACTACGTGGCTGCATCCAGGCATTCCCAGGGACTTTCAGAACGGCCAGGCAGCCTCCAAGTTCCACCCTTGCCTTCCAAGGACACCGCCTGAACTTGAGCCACACACCCTGACTTATCTCGGCTCTGCCCCCCGAGGGTCACGCACTTCAGGAGAGAAAACCTGTCCATCGGCCCCTCTTCCTCCGAGAGGCGGTGGGTGCCGCCGCATCGCAGCCTTGTCCCACACGCCACTGTCGGACACTGAACAAATCCCTGCCTGACAGCCAACGGCCTCCCCTCACACAGGGCGCGGGTCTAGGCCCCGGGGGTGCATCTTAGCATTCCAGGGAGGGACTGCTGTCTCCTTAGGCCGCATGGGAATGCCTGGCGGGGCAGCCCGCCCCAGGACACCTCCCGCTCGTGAGGTAGAGTCCGGAGTGTAGAGCGGCACAGGGCCAGGAAGGCAGGAAGGCACCGCTGCAAACCTGGGAGAGACAGGCGTGCTCCTCCTCCACTAATTATGTCTCCGGTGCAGGCGGCTGGTTATTTTTTAAGGAAGAGCCATGAATAATAAAAGATGAGTTTTGAAAAAAAAAAAAAATCATGTTTTAAGTGATTTCCAAACCCTCGAGGAGCTGTTTCACTTAAAGCAGGACATGATTTTCATATGAGGAAGGTTTCATCTCCCTTTGACGCTGGTTATAAGCAAATAACCTTCCAGTCTCCAGGGTGAAGCAGAGGTGAGCGCGGCTTCTCGGGCACCCGGCGGAGAGAGAGCCGCGGCCACGGCGGCCTGCAGCCCTCAGCTCTGGCCGGCTTTGCCCCTTCTCTGAGAGCCTCTGCTAACGGTCCCAGCACCTCCTTCCAAACTGGCCGGACTAAGGCCAAAGGCTGTGAATGTGGCAGAACTTGCGGGGCACGGGGGCACGCAGCAGCCTCCCCAGGAGCGGCGACCGGGCGAGGGGGGCAGGGCACGGAGGGGCGCGGAGGGGGTGTCCGAACACCTGACGAGCCCGTAGATTACCTTGGGCCCTTGTCTTCCCGGGTAACCTGGTAATCCCGGCACTCCGAGTTTTCCCTGGGGAGAGACACGGCGTTGTGTTAACCGGCCGGCACCGTCTTCCACCGTCCACATTCTCAGAGCAGAGGAAACCAGCACAGGTCAGCGGGGCCCCGAGTGGGCTGCGGCTTCCAAAGACCAAAGGACTCAGAGAGACCCCCTGCCTGCCCCCTGGAATGGCGTCTCCCGAAAATCCTGCCTCAGCCGGTTATAAAAGCCAAGGCTCCTCAGGTAGAGACAATATGACACTGAAGCAAAAGCAACTTGAGGCAAATCTTCCATGAAAGAACTTTTACTCTTGAGATTCTGTTTAACCCTTTGTAAAAGGGTCCTAGCCTTGGGGCAAGATGGGGCGCTCTGGGAGCCCAGCCCCGTGCCAGGGCAAAGGGGAAGGGCGGGCAGCGTCCCACAGCCCCGAGGGCAGGGTAAGGGCAGCTGCAGGAGCCCCACATGCAAGACAAAGCCGGGGCTGCTGGGGCTCCCGCCCGAGGCTCTGGGGCCCTGTGGGAAGGAGCCCTTCCCTGCAGGACGGATGCTGGCCCAGGGCTCAGAGGGGCCGGGCTCAGGACAAGAAAACGATGAGCCTCTCAACAGACAAAGCCCCTGGGAAGGCTGGCAAGGGTGCCAGGGAGGCAAAGGGGACCCGAGTCAGATCACGCCCACCCCCCGGGGGCCTCAGCCTGGCGGAGTCACCCGCTGGACCGCCAAGGCCTTCGGAAGGGTCTATCCCCGGGGGCCGATGGAGCGTCCCAAGTCACATACCTTCTCCCCGGGGGGTCCCAGAGGACCAGGGTCGCCATTCGGACCTCCACGACCCTTTGGACCCTCGGGGCCATCTTCTCCTCTAGGACCAGGGGGGCCGATCTCCCCCTGCAAGTCAGAAAAGAGACGGTGAGGGAGAACCCCCCAGCCTCCCCCCACCCCACGACTCCCAGCAGCCGGTCTGGGTCCGAGAGTCCGCGTAAGACCCTGTGGTAGGAGCCACTCAGCCCACCGGGCGGCGCCCAGCGGATGGAACGTGCTCTGGTCAGACCAAACCAGAGCGGCGTGCGCAGCTACAGGCTCTGCTGACCGGCCAGGCCGCCCCTCCGCACGGAGGCAGGCGGCTCTCTTCTCAAGGCCGCACACTCCTGCTTCCCAGTCACGTTCTCCAAATGAGCCCCTCTCGGCTGAGACGGCCAGTAAACACAGAACTCCGAATCACTACTTCCCCAAACACAGCAGAAGAGCCCGTGCACGGGGACCCGCTTTTTCCCTTGAAGCCCCAGGAGGCATAGGGACAGACCACAGCCCCTGGCCGGGCAGCTGTCTGAGCACGGCTGGCACACAGGAGACCACGGCACGTGGCCCGGAGATGACAGGGTCCCAACACTGCCCCATCCAACCTGCCTATGGTACAGATGGGGAGGCCTGGGCCCAGGCAAGAGTGAGGGTCTGGGGGCTTGCTGAGGTCAGTAACCGCCCACCAGCCAGCGTCTGAGCGCCCACCCTGGCTCTCGGCCCACTGCCAACCCTCCAATTGCCGGCTCCCCCATGTCCCATGACTGTGGCACAGTCACGCCACCCACAACAGAAACGCACGCCGCACAGATGAAGACCAGAGACTCCCCTGTCCGTAAGGTCCAGCCTGTCTGCAGGCCCAGGTCCCTGGGTCCCTCACAAGCATTTTTCTCCATTAACAAGAGTCCCTCACACGTTTACTGAGCACCTAGAAAATGCCACGTGCTGGGCAGAAATTCGTCTGGAGGAAATTAAAATGGATGACTCAGACTTCTAGCTGAGGAAAGGTCCCAGCCCAGCCCTACCCTCTCCTAACTCCGACTGCGGGCCGGCCCACGGAGCCGGGCATGTGCCTGCCAAATGCCTTTTGTGCAGCCTCTTTT
The DNA here is from genome assembly GCF_030435805.1 of Mustela lutreola. Classification (NCBI taxonomy): domain Eukaryota; kingdom Metazoa; phylum Chordata; class Mammalia; order Carnivora; family Mustelidae; genus Mustela; species Mustela lutreola. The sequence goes on from NC_081301.1 coordinate 2,328,293, forward strand.
GAAAACGCGTCTTTGTAATAGAGACCGTAAAGGCGGGCTGCCTTGTTGGAAGCAGAAGAAAAAAGGACTTTGACCAGCCGAACAGAGAGGCCCCTCCAACGTGTGCCGTCGGGGTCCTGTCACCATGGAGAAAGTTCCAGAACGGCGGTGTGCAGCAGGAACATAACCGGGACATAACTGTGAACCTGATCTCTCCCTTTTATTCCTCCTCCTTTGATAGACGCCAAGACTGCTTCTGCCTTTTGAGCTTGGGACGCTGCGCTAAGCGTGTGGGGCTCAGGGGCTCGGGCGTGTTCTGAAAAGGCACCTGCAGGCCAGCCTGGTCAGGGGATAATTTTGGCAGCCACGTGACGGCCCTGGGGCCGCTGACAGCCACCCGTCCAGGTGTGCGTCCGTGCCCGCCGGGCGGCCCAGGCACCTGGCTCTCTCCTGCCCGGCCTGGGCTCACTCTGAGGCGTGGGGGGAGCCTTCGAAGTGCCCGCACCGCAGTGTGTGGCCGCGGGCCCGCTCCCCGGACACTCCCTGCTACGGTGTCTGCATCACCCTCTCCTCATTTAGATGAAAACACGGCCAGGGGGCTTTCTGCAGGACACCTGCCTAGGAAGCCACCTCCTCCTCCCCAGCACCGGCCGGCTGCCTCTGGAGCGGAGGTGAATTATTCAAACAACAGGTTTGTTGCGGCTTCTGATCGCCCAGGATGAGGTCACAGACACAGGGGCTGCCCTGGGTCCTCAGAACACACAAGAACAGTTGGCGGACCGGGATCCTGTGGGGGTGGGCAAGGACCCCGGCCCTCCCTGGACAGAAGGTAGCCCCTTCCCCTCTGCTCCCCACAGCGCTCCCACCCTTCTGAGCCAAAGGAACGGCTCTGCTGTCCAGAGTGTGGGCCGGAACCAGGGCACAGGGGCTAGTGACCACAGGGGACCCCAGTAATGGGGCTTAAGAACAGACAAGAGTCAGCGTGGCTCTGAGCCAGAAATGAGGGGCCAGTGGTGGGGGAGACACACACAGAGCCAGGCTCTGGGCCCCCCCGCTGCCCCTGCCTGAGGGCCTAGAGCTCCCACGGAGGCTTCACCTCCTTTAGAGAAGCTGACCGATGGCCCCAAACTCCCCAGCTTTCCTGCCCTGCCCCACAGCCCCACCGCCGGACCCACCCGCAGCCACGCCCCGCCCCCGCCCCCGCCCCCACCCCCGCCCCGACACCCCAAAACACTCACCCGATCTCCCTTGATGCCCATGTCTCCTTTAAACCCAGGAAAGCCGTCTTCACCCTGACAAGGGACGAGACAGTGCCGGGCTGCATGAAAGAGCCCACCTCCCGGATGGCCGGTCCCCACAGTCGGCACGGGGCCCCCAGCCGCACAGCCACGGCCCGAGCAGGAGACGCGCCAGGTGGGGGGCTGCTGCGTGAAGGGCGTCCCCCTAACCCTTCGCAGTCGTGGGGACAAGCTGGAGATCTGCGGCCCGGCACCCCCTCCCCCCGCACAGCTGGGCACAGCTGCCCATCCTCCCCCACAGCTGCCTCCAGTCCGGGCACCGCTGGAGCCCAGGAACCAGCAAGCAGCGGAGGAGGGCTCTTCTGCCCCACAGAGGCCAGGACCAGTGAGCGCTGTAGGCAGGGAAGGGCCTGGGGCTCAGGCAGTCCTGCTGCGGGGCCAGCCCTCTGTGACAGTCCTGCGTTTTCTGGCCCAGCAGGACACGTTCCTGCTGTGTGTGAATCTGGGGATTCACACGTCAGTGGCCTGCTGATCACTCAAGTCCATGGAGACACCCACAGAGACCCTCAGGAGGGCCACACGGGCCCACCCGGCTCACCCTTCCCTCCCAGCGTCCAGGCCTGCATCCTGATCTCACTTGTCCATCCGGGGCCTGGCCCTCAACACCCAGGCCGGCCAGGGGCTCACACCCAGAGGCAGCCCGCTTTCTGGGACAAGGCGCGAACGCGTTCCTCCTCAGGCCACTGCCGCTCAGTGAAGTGCCAGGGGCTGGCCCGCAGCAGCCTCAGAAGGGCCAAGTTCCTGGGGGGCGGTTCCTCACCCCCCTCCCAGCCCAAAACCAACTTGGGGCAGCGCAGTGACCCTCCTGGAAGAGAGGCCTGCCCTGTGTGACCCAATCCACATTCTCCCGGGCAGCCCAGTCTTCAGCTAAGGACAAAAGTGACGTTCTGGGGGCTCTGGACAGCCCCTCCAGCAGGACACAGGGCCTGGGTGGACGGGCCAGGAATTCGGGGAGATGGGACCTGCTGCCGGGGACAAGATCTGCCCTGCGGGGGGTGTGCACATCCCTGACCCACTGGCCCTCCGTCCCCACACTTCAGATGCCCCAGAACGAGGGCTCAGAGGTCTGCCTTGCCCTGGCCACCCCCGGAGGGAGCTCCCCAGAGGGAACTGAGGCAGTGTGTGTGCCTGCCTTCACCAGGAAGCCCTCTGAGAACAGAGCCGGGCTGGGGGTGGAGCCGACGCCACCACACGGAGGTTCTGGCTTCCCTGCTGTCCCTGCCTAGTGCCGTCCCGTGATGAGCCGCCTCGGACTGGCAGGTGCCCCGGGAGAGGACCCACGGCGGGTGCAGCCGATGGCCATGGCGGCACCACTTTCCCTCTGCGCCCGGCTCTGTGGCAGTGCGAGGGGCTGTCCTTCCCCTTGGGAGGCAGCCGCGTGGGAGTGGGGCGTGGGGCGTCCACGGCCTCTGCAGGTGAGGGGTAGGCTGTGTGCTGGGCAGGGGGGCAAAGCCCCAGCCCCTCAGCCCCGCCAGGAGGGACACCCACAGCCTGTCCTCTTGGACACGTTTTTCCTTTTGCAGACAGCCTGGCCCACAGTGTGCACCAATCCCTCGGTCTCAGAGGCCACGGCAGCCTCAGCTGTGGCCAACGCTGTCCCCGTGGACCACCTGCCGGAACCCCGCCCTGGGAACGCCGCCCTCGGAACCCCACTCCGAGCCACAGGCGCCCGGCGGCCCGGCAGGAAGCGGCACTCACCTTCTCGCCCTTGGTGCCCTTCAGGCCGCGGATGCCATCCGCCCCCTGCGCAAACACAGAGGGAAGGGAACGAGTCAGAGCCTCTCGGAGCTCTCGGGAGGAAAGGCTCTACACCCCCAATGCCACGGAGGGAGAGAGCTCGGCAGCCCCAGCCAGGCAGCCTCCCTGGCGCTCCCAGTCTCAAAGGAAGGGCTCCCTGGGCTCACAGAGAAACGTCCTGCCCTCGCGTCCCACGCGAGGCCCCCCGTGTCTGCGATTCCCAGACGGCCTCCACGGGCATCTCGTTCTCCTCCAGAAACCTCCGCCTCCCTGAGGTCTGGGGAGCAGGTGGGACGCGAGGCCTTAGCCTGGGCTCTGGAGTCAGGTCCCAACCCCAGCTCTGTGGCCTCTGACACGGTGCCAGGGACCTGGTGCCTCAGTTTCCTCATTTGGAAAGTTGGGGGTGAAGACCAGCATTACCTTGTTCCTGCTAGTGGGAGAGGGAGCCCAGACAAGCCCCGGGTCCCAGTGGGCGCTCAGTTACCAAGAGCAATGTGCGTCAGTACATTCAGGATTATTATTAATACACGACCACAGGTACGATCATATTAATTACTAATTAATAATAAGAACAGCACTGCCAGTAATAATCAGCTCAGGACGTACCTCATCTCTGGGCCAAACAAGAAATGTAACGGACGGACAGTGCTCTTCCCTATGCCCCCGCCCCACGGCAGCGCCGTGCCCAGGCCGGGTAGAGCCGTCCGTGGCATGGAGTTAAGTGGCCACAGCCTGGGCCCTCCGAGCAGGGAGCAGAACTGACCGCTGCCTCCCAGAGACCAGCTGCCCGTGGGACCCCAGAGAGAGGCCAGGCCCCCCATCTGCCTCCAGCTGAGGCTGCCAACAGGACAGCAGGGCCACCTCCCGAGACCCGTCTGGTGGTGAGAAGTTTGCACAGACTGTGCGGTTTGCCCGTCTTCCCGGGGACTGAGGAGGGCCTCTAGGCAAAGCTGGGGCCGGACCCGGAGCTGGGACAGGCCTGGGGGGCGCAGTCTCCTGCCACCCAGATGCACTGCAGGCCCCATCAGCCCCAGGTGACCGGAAGCCTCAGGGCAGACGGGGGCGTGGTCACCCTGAAACCCTGATGCCCTTGGGGGCGCTGGACCAGGCTCCTCCCTCTTGCCAGGCTGGCGGGGGGTGGGGGCGGGGGGCTTCCCCTGCCCACCACTCCTGGACCTAAGGTCAGAGGTCAGGAGAGTGCTGCCCAGGCGACAAACAGACCAGGTCTCGGAGCCCCGGCCGTACTGACATCCAGGGCTGGGTGACGGTGTTACAGGGCTGTCCCGCACAGAGCAGGGGTGGGGCGCAGCGTCCCTGACCTCGAGCCGTCAGTTGACGGCGGGCGCCCCCCAAGTTCTAACAGTCAGAAATGCCCCCTGGTGTCCCCTAGGGGCACGAATCCGCCCTGGTTGGTGGAGTACCGCCGGATGCCAGCCTCCCCTGTGGCCCTCGTGGGCCAGACCTGGGGGACCGAAAGCAAAGGGGCCCAGAGAGCGACAGGCTTTGCCCACGGCCTCGAGAGGATTCGTATTTACGGTCTTGCCCAGCCCGCCCGGCTCCTGCAGGCTTGCAGAGCGGTGGGGGTGCCCTGCTGGCAGCCAGGCCCACGCAGATGCCCTCGGCAAGGCCGGGGAAGTGGAAGCACCCAGAGGGGCATTTCCCCGGAGGAAGGGAGGCGGGACATGGTGGAGAAGAGCCGGGCCGCCCTCACCGAGGGCCGGCCCTACCGGAGACCGCTCGCCGCCTCTCGGCCCTGCGCAGTCACCTCCCTGGGCAACCCGCCGCCCCTCAGGCCGCGGACTCCCCTGACGGCTTCCGAAGCCCGGGAAGGAGAACCTATTGCTCCAACGACAAGAGCGCCCGGCGTTGCTTTTCCTCCCTCTCCGCGCTTCGAAGTCTAAGTGGCTCGCTCGTGGAGTGAATGAATTTTAATCCGATGGACAAGGTAAGAGCGTCCTCCGTGAACACTTTACAGCAAACACCTACAGCTCACAGACACAGCCCTATGCAATTAGCCATGTATGGGGCCGGCAGGCACTTCTGTGACGAAGCGTGTAAGATAAACCCGCGAGAGCTCGCACTATCAGCATTTCCGCTGAATAACCATCCTGGCACGACCCCCCAGGCGAGCCGGGAAGAGCCTGCGTCGGGGAGAAACTGTGGCCTCCAAGGGCTCCCGGCCCCGCGAAGTCTGTCCGCGGCGGCTTGGGCCGTCGGAACGCCACGATTCCAGGGACACGCAGCAGGGAGGCTCGGGGACCAGCCCCAGGGCTCTGGGTTCGGAATAAGCAGGTCTGGGTCTGAGTCCTGCTGATGCACTGATGTTAGGCTGACTTGGGGCCCACGACTGCCCCCTGAGCTCCCAGCCTCTCTGTCCTCCACCCGCAGGCCAGCCGCGGTCTCCCAGGGCACGAGGATGCTTGGGAGAGGTCAGCACCCAAACAACGCGGGGCAGGCCCGGGAGCCCGTGCGTGAGCTCACGCAAATTCCTCAGGCTGCGCTGGCTGTGTGCACACATCGTACGTTTCCCTGCACAGCAAGTCACAATCACTTGGAAGGAAAAGACTCCATTAGCTTTCTTCCAGCCCCGGAACCACCTAGAGCTCTCAGACACGACGCCACCGTTGTTCTCGGAGGAGGGAGAACTCGGCCACCCCGCCGCATCCCTGCCCAGCACACGTTCCTGGGACACATCTCTCTCTGCATAACCGTGTCCGACGTGTCCAGAGCCAGCATGGCTGGAGACCACGTTACACGACTCAGACGCGGTCCGCTCTGGCAGAGTAGCCGGGGCCCGGTGTGGGGCTCTGCTCCGGAGCTCTGTGCCTGCTGAACCAGGCTCTGGGAGGCTTCAGTGGCAGAAACGCAGTTGGGAATGAATGGCCATCTCCCACCAACTGCTCCCCATGCCCACCCCGCCACCACCGCTCCGTCTGCCCCGGTGCTGTCCATGGGGACAGGCTCGCTCTCTCCGGACGTGCAAAGGCCCTGGAAGCTGCCCTCTGGGCACCCCCCAGGAAAGAGTGTCAGGCTCTTCACCTTGGCTGAGGTGTGCGTGGGAGAGAACAGGTTTGTGTTTGGGGCTTGGGAGGGAGCAGGCCCCAGGTGACAACCAGAGCAGTGTCCCAACCGATGGACCGAGAGCCACCGTCCTGCTGTGTTATCACTATCACGACACACAGAGACGTCCCCTGCTGGGGATCAGCCCCATCTGGCCGCAAACAGTCACTCCCCCGCCTGCCCAGGCCCTCTGTCCCGGGCTCGTTGGATGTCCAGGGCTGCTGTGCCCCACAAGCCCAACCTTGACCTCCGGGAAGCCAAATCTCACCTTGACTCCTCGAGGACCCGGATAGCCGATTGGACCCTGGGGGCCAGGAGGACCCTGAAACCAAAAGAGGAAGACCATTAACTCCGACCGGGGTGGGCAGGCGTTCTGTGCCCTCCCCGCACAGCAGGAAAGCTTGCCTTCCACCAGCAAGCTCCCCCTGCCCTGAGCAGAGCGGACATCCCAGATCAGACCCTCGGGAGAGGCTCCTCAGGAGACACGCAGGACCTGCTCCCATGGGACCCTGCCCCCCGGGAAAGCAGACGTGCACGCTGTGTCCCGTGACGGGAACACCAGGGCCCCATCCAACGGCAGCCCCGGCCCCGCAGCTGGGGAGTGGGAGTGGGGCCGCGGGAGGGGGAGGGGGCTCTGATGCTTTGGGAGGGCGGGGGGCTCTGATGCTTTGGGAGGGCGGGCTGCCCTGAAGGGAGCACAGTCCCCACAGAGGCAGCTCGGGTGACGTGGGGCAGCTGCCGGCTGGGGCAGGAGACAAGGGCCGGCCGTCTGGGAGGGACGCCGCTGACAGCCAACGGGCCTTGCTGACCACTGTCCCGGTGCACTGAGCGGGGCCGGCCCAGGGAGGGCTGGGGATCCCATCGGAGGCACAAGGGAACTGTGGCCACAAACAGGGCGGCAGACCCGGGGGACTCAGGCTGCCGGGAGACTCCATCCCACCTTCAAACCCCCACGTCCTGGACCCCAAACAAACAATGGCAGCGGATCAGTAGGAGCCCCGCCCCGTCACCAAGCTTCTGTGCGGCCCAGGTGACAGCCCTGCCTGCAGCCCGTGTGCAGGGGGGTGGACGGACGGGTCACAGGGCTCCGCATGGGAGGCCGCCCCCGGGCGCGCACCAGAGGGAGGGCCCGGCTGCCCCACTCACGTCGTTCTGAACCCACCTGGCCGCCTTTCTCTCCCGGGGCGCCTTCTTTGCCAGGGTGTCCCTGCCAGGAGAGAGAAGGCCGGTGTCAGTCGGTGACCGTCCCCCACGGCTGTGGTCACGCGTGGGAGGGGGAGCCAGGCCCCGTGTCCTTCCCTCCACGCCCCCGGCCAGAGATGCGCACGTCAAACGCATTGGGCAGCTGAGCCCGGGTCACTGCCGGCCACCGGCCCCGAGCCAGTCCTTCAGCCCGACCCTCGGCTGCCCCCTCCGTTCGTGCGCTCCGTGCAGGCCCAGTGGGGACCTGGAGGAGAAGTGTGTGTGGACCCCCAAAGGCGGGATATGCCCATAACGAGGTCACAGGCCCAGCCCAACCCCGAGGGCAGGTGAGCGGGGCCGGGACCACAAGGCATTGGCTCCGCAAGGATTCTGTGCCAGGGGAGGGATGATGCGGGACGGGGGTCTGGACGCGCCACCTTCCGGGTGGGCAGGCGCCACACTGCCTGCAAAACACTCTCGTGCTGGGGGACGTGCGGGGGTGGGGGCAGACTGGTGCCCGGACAGAGGTCACGCCCTGTCATTCGCCTCGGGTCCCCGGTGCATCCCTGAGTCCCCGGGCAGGTTGCCTGCCAGCCGCTTAGCTGGTACGGACTGGAGGGGTCGAGCTGCTCCCACGATACAGGCCCAGAGCCGACAGCCAGCAGACACAGTCTCGGCCCCCGGGTCACTGCCCCATCCACCTGAGCCCCAGCCGAGCCCATCCTCAGAAACGCGAGCTCTCCGATGTTCCCGCCGAGGTCGGTCACTAGCTTTACGCCCTTGCGCTCCTGAGGCAAGCCCCGGATAAAAGCAGAAAGGGGGACGCTTCTCTGTCTGGAATTCGCCCAGGGACTTCGGTGACAAGGCGGTGCGGGGTGGCGAGGGCGCGGTCTGATTCTGGGCCTGGCTACCCTGACCCGCTGCGTGACCTCAGGGAAGTCCCTCGCCCTCTCTGGGCCTCCACTTGTTCACGTGTCAGAGGAGGGGGGGACTAGTTGCTCCTTCAGCTTGAGGGCTCTAAGCACCGGGGACCCTGTTCTAGAACACAACGGCATTGTGAGGACCCAAGTCTCCCGTTTCTGAGAATAAATACTTGTGGGCATTCCTTCTGCTTCCTGTTAGCCGTGCACTTGGATTTAATGCTGTCGCAAGCAGCCTGCTCGGAGGGCAAAGCAAGCAGGAGCAGAGGAGTCCTCTACAGGGCGGGGTACCCTCGGGGAGCCTCGGGGCAGAGCCTCCCGGTGCCCACCTGATTTCCTGAGGGAAATCAGGGGACAGATGGACCACCCAGGGAGACACCCAGTCGGCCGCGCTGCCTTTCCCAAACACAGCTCACGGCGCCCACGCCTCAGGGTGGCAGGGCTGCACCCAAACAGTGCCAAGGAGAGGGTGTCCTGCCTTGGGGTGACGGGAAGGGTGTGGATCCTGGCCCGCCGCCACGTGGCTTCCTGGGGGGACTTTATTCCAGCCCATTTCCGTTACGGACCTGGGGGCACAGGGAGGGCAGCTGGGGGTGCTCGAGCCCCGGGCGCCAAGGGGGTCCCTCGGGAGGCGTGCCATGCCCCCCACGTGGTACGTCCTCACTCCCGTGGCGCAGACGACCACGTGCCTGCCTCACAGGTGGCTGCAGAGACCGGACGAGCAGGTGCGCTGGGCACTCAGGACTGCGCCCAGCGTGGAGCGAACGGCCAGCTCGCGTCAGCAGTTACCGTAATTATTAGTTTTATTTGAATGGAAGCCAAATTTCTTTAGGCACATTTTAAGTTGCATTTATAGAATGAGAGGAACTACGGAGGCGGGGGACGCACCAAGCAGGCTTATTAAAAATGTCGGCACAGAAAAATACTGAAAGGAAATACATCAAAATAAGAGATTGAATTTTCCCCCTAGGGAAAGGCCAGGCTTGTCTCCCTGCTTTGCATTTCTGCAATACCCCATAACGCGGATATACTTGTATAATAAAAAAATAATAAAGCTTAAATTATGTGTATTTGATACTTTTCTGATTAAAAAAGTAATATATGTTCTCTGTGGCCCATCAGGCAAGAGCAAAAGCGATGCAGCCCCTCCTAACCTCACCGCCCCCAGCGCCCACGGCTAATCATGCTACGGACCCGCCCATCCATCCTCCGCACGAGGCACGCAAGACGGGCGTCGCGTGATGTGGTTTTAGTTTAACATCGCGCGGCGGGCCTTTCCTCGTGTCACTGAATACGCGCCGAAAGTCGGTTTCTCCTGGCTCCGGAGTACTCCCTCGAACCATAATTCACGCCCCGAGTCCCCGCCGTGGGCTCTCTGGGATGATTTCACCGCGCACCCCAGCGTGTCTGCCTGGAAACGCTCCTTCCAACGGGCTTTAAATCAACCTTCCTCTCCGCAGCCAAAGCCAAACCCAACTCGAGGGAAAAGAGACACAAAACCGTCTGTTTAAGGATGATCGACAACGCGCTGCCCCGTAACGAGAGTGTGTTTCAACGTCTCTGTTCCTGCAAATTCCTGGGAGACCACTGGCTGGCTGGCAGGGGCCATGGAACCGGCTCCCCCCACCGCCGCCCCTGGAGTGTCTGACGTCTGAAGGACCTGCGGAGGCTCCTATTCTAGGTTCAAGTGTTCGTTGAAGGAAGAGAAGTGCAGCCTATGGGCCCTGCACGGGGGTGGGGTGGGGGTCTACAAGTGGGAGGAAAACCAGAGCCACTGGGCACCAAGCGTGTGGAAGGACGGGTCAGTGTGGGGGGGGGGGTCTCCCTGGCAGAAGCAGTCAGGTCAGGGAGGTGGGGGTCGGCAGCCCACCCAGCCCCAGCACCCTCTCCCCGGAGCCGCTGTGGGAGACGCCGCTCACCCCAAACACTGCAGAAGATGCACGGTGGGGGGGGGGGGGGACACACACTAGGACATGCGCCCCCTGCTATCGCGGGCTGGGCCTTGGAGATGGCGTAAGGTGGTTTTCATTTTGCTGTCATTTCATTTCCTTTGCTAGTGTTCCGAACTGGGTGTGTTATTTTACAATCAGAAGAGGAAATCAAGTATGAGCGTAAGCTACAGGAGGACGCGACGTGCTATGTCCGCGCCCGCACACACACAGACAGCGGAGGCCACGGGGGGCCCAGGGCAGCTCACGCATGGAGGGGCAGCCGAGCCGCGGGCTTGGAGAGGGACAGGGCGGTGGCGGACGTGTGATGCCCGGGGCCCAGCCAGGGAAGCTGACGGCCGAGCCTTAGACGGTCACCAATGAACTGTCAGCGTATGGAGCTCTTGCTTAGTTTTTAACGGCTGAGAAGTTAACGAGATGCCCTGCCCCAAACAGGTAATTCAGCCAATCACGGTTTTGGAAACAGGCTATGCAGGCAGCATCACGTGAATCTTTTAAAACGAACCCAAATCCCCAGATCGCACCAACAACACGCAAAGTGGGTAGTGGGAGCGGATGAAGCCCCCACACCGACCACGCGGCCCCTCCCTGCCCCTCCCTCCGGCCACGCAGCCGCAGACGGGACCGTCACGGGCTCGCTATTTCTGGCACCGTCAAGTCCGGCCCCACAGCTGAGCGCACACGCCACGGACGCGCTCGTGCAGACCCGCCTTCTCAGCGCGCGATCGCTAAAAATACCCTCCGCGCGCCGTCCTTCCCGTCAACGCCAGCGACACGGGGACCGCTCGGAGCCCAGCCCACCCTCCTCGGAGCTAGAAACGCGGGCCGGGCTCCGGTCGTGAAGCAGCGCCCCAGTAACTCGAGTCCTGCTCACGCCGTCTCTGCCCCTTGCTTGGAACCCAGGCTGGGAAAGTGTGTCCAGAGCCGGGTAGTTACCGAGCAAGCCGTCGGGTCTTCACCCGCAGAGCAGAGAGAGAGGAAACGGGGGGCGAGGGGCGGCCGCGGGCCTGGGTGCCCGGTCCCGCCCTGGGGGCACCGGGGCCAGGTGGCGTGTGAAGGGGTACTCACCGGGGGTCCGTCAGCACCGGGCATTCCTGGGAGGCCTGGTTTACCCAAGGGACCCTGGAACAAACCAGAGACCCCGTGAGCCCTCCGGGTCACCTCTTCCCTGGGCTGCCCGCCCTCCACCTGCCCGAAGAACATTTCTGGAAAAGGATGCTCAGAGGCACGAAAGCTTCCAGCAACCGAGGCCCCCAGAGAGGGGGGGACCGTCGCCCTCTGCTGCTCCGGGTTCCCGGGAGCTGCCACCATCCGTGGGCCTGAGAACCACACCTTACAGGCAGCCCTGAGCCAAGAGCAGCACGGGGGCTTGAGCACCAGCTCTCGGCAGGTGCCGATACACTCAGCGGCCAGATTTCACAAACACAAGACAAAAGCAAACAACAAAACAGGACGCCCGGTTCAGGCTGGACGTCAGGCAGATAACAAACGGTCAGGCCCAGCTGAATGCCGGGTTCACTTGTCTTCCGTAATCCGGCGACCCCACGCGGAGCTAGACAAGGAGCGTGTGGATGGCCCAGCGGTAGGGTCAGTGAAAGACAGAGATCCCGCCGTCCCCTGAGCTCATCTGCTCCGTGCACGGGGCCCTGAGCGCCCTGCCGCTGGGGGAGGACAGGAGCTCGTACCGGCCGGGGACGACCAGCACTCCCGCCGCCTGCACCCTGGGGCAATGAGCTTGCCGGGGCGGAAACACCCTGCTGGCAGATGGGAGCATGCCCGCGCCTGCACAGCGCACTCACCTTTTCTCCTGGAGGCCCAATGGCACCCTGGGGGCCTGGAAGACCCTGAGAGAGGGGGACAGGGCAAGAAAGGTCAAGGAAGTCGGCTCCAAACGCTCCCTGCCCCCGCTCACCTTCCCCGGCAACCTCCCCCTCCTCTGGGCACCAACAACTCAGTCCTCAGTCACATCTAGGCTGTCAGTCCCTTCGGCAGGGACAGGCAGCACAGGGCCCAGGACACCCCAACACACCCACACTTCTCACTGCCCCCCACGGCTCGCTTACCTGGGCACCTGGATTACCCTGCTGTCCTGGGGGGCCGGGCTCTCCCTGGGGGCCCTAGAAGGAACAAAGGCCAGGCCACTCGTGGGAACTCTGGGGGACAGACGGGAAGAGTCTGTTCTCGGGCCCAACACCTCTCATGCCACGCAAGAAGGGGCATGGCAGAGGGGAACCAGGCCTTGGCACCCGCGAGGCTCTCCACGCTGACCCCGACCGGGGGAGCGCTCTGTCGTTTCTGCCAGCGACCCAGACAGCCGCGGGCAAGGAGCCCGTGAAAGGAACAGACCACAAAGTGTTCTGTTTGGCAGAACGCTTCCAAAAACATTGGGCTAACGTCTCCCTGTAGAGCCACGAGACCTGTCTCTCGTGGGCTTGGCCCACGGTGCCCGCTCAGCACCAGGCTCCTCGCAGGGAGTGGGCCAGGTTCCTCGGGGCTGGTCCGGCTCTGACCGGCGGGAACAAGCTCTCTGGCGGCGGCTCCACGCAGGGCCAGGGCTCAGGGCCCGCACCACCCTCCGCCTCGCGTTCCCACCCCGTCTGATGGCAACCACCTGGGGGGGGGGGGCAGGCCCTGGACGCTTACCACGTTTCCCTTCGGGCCTGGCTGGCCGTCCATCCCCGTCACACCCTGGACGAGAGGGAAAGAAAAGGAACACCGGGACAGAATGCTAGAGAATCCACAGGGCGCCCAGGGACCATCCCGCCGGACTGGGCTCCGTGTCCTGCCCTCCTGGTCTCGGGACGCCGCACCCTCTGGGGACGGGGCAAGAGCTGATCCCAGATAACCGCACAGGCGCGATGGGCCAGCGGACAGTGGAGCAGCGGCCCCAACCCGGGGTGGGGCAGGCCCAGGGAAGCCACCCACCGGGACAGGGCCCGATCAGACCCTCAGGCTGGCTCCTCCCAGAACTTTCCCAGAGGAGGACGTGAGGTGTCCGCAGGCTGCTGGTAACAGCACGTGAGGCATGAGGGCGGGGAGTGCCATGCGGCTGGCTGAGCTCCATGTCTCCGCCCACAAAGGCACACGGGTTAGAGGGTTCCTTCTGCCTGCGAGCGGCAGAGCCTGCTGACCTCAACCAGCCCCGGGCCACTGTCCGAGTGGACAGACGTGCAGAGGTGACAGGCCTTACCGGAGGTCCAGGAGGGCCCGGGGGCCCCTTAGGCCCCAGCAGACCACGTGGCCCCTGCAAAAGGAAGAAACAAGTTCCCACTTGGCCAAGAAGCCCGGCCGGCCCAGCCCCCAGGCAAATACCGCAGCCTCGCTCCTGCCAGAGCCTTTGCTGCCCCGCAGGCATCCACAGCGCCCCGGGAAGCGAGGCTGGGCCCTGTCCTCCGGGCCTCCCCTCCCCACCCCACCTCTCCACCTCGGCGCTGGGAAGCAGAGGCGGGAGCCAGGAGCTAACGGGGGGCTCAGAGCCTCAGAGCCTTTCACGCCGGGGGAGCCCTTCCACACACGCGCGGGGCAGGTGCCCACAGAAGCTCTCCTCGCGGAGGCCACAAAGACAGTCGGCTGCGCGGCGGGCTTTTGTCCAGCTCGTTACTGGCTCCCTCTCAGACCCTCCGAGGGACACGCGGCTGCGTTTCTGACACCAGAAGGCAGAGGGAGGACACGCTGCTGGGGACCCGGCGGCCAAACGCAGAGACAAGCGCGGAGCTCAGGTTTCTTCTGGGACCTGGACAGCCCAGAGCTCAGCCCCTCCTCCCCTACAGCGGGGGGCACGTGTGGGGACAGCCACTTGCGCTCGTGGAAGGACACGGCCCCAAGGCAGCGCCGACCCCAGCAGAGCTGACCAGACTCCCGTGGCCCCACCCGGAACCGCTCGCACCTGCCTTGCCCGCGGGGGCTCACCCAGCCCTTAACCAAGGCGCGACCACCCTTTCGTAGGACGTGCTGCAGACACCCTGGAAGAGAAATCCTTCCCACGTGCACTGCTGTGTACCTGTCCCCTTCGTTAGGTAGATGCCTGGCCCCGTAATGCTTCCTAGGGCTCGTAACCCAGAAGGCATCACTTAGACGCGTGGTAAGAAGAGCACTGGGTAATGGGGTCTCCTGGGGTCCCCTGGGGGGCTGATCAGACATCAGGGGATAATTTAGTCCCCCGTGAAGGTGCGAGCGCAGCCCAGGCCCTCTCTGTGCCGCGCTGGCAGTGTTTCTCCTCAGGTAACGTCGCCAGAGGCTTACGGCCGTGGTGACGCGGACGACAGAGGCGAGATGTCGGAGAACTACCCTCCGTGAAACCAAGTGGTGTTCTTTCTCGCTGAGGACACTCGCCTGGGCCCTCAACAGAGGTCGGCTTGGGGAAAAGAGCCGTTCGATGCCCCAGGAGAGCCACCCTGACGGAGGGCTCCACGTTCGGGAAGCGCAGACACCAGCAGGGACAGCAGACAATTGGATCGGTCCCTGCAACTGCCCTCGGACACTTGCCTGGTGCGCTGGCGTCCACCATACCCGCAGCTTGCACGCCCGCATGAGCACCCTGGATGCCCCCCGTGACGGCCCCTGGGTGCCCCCCGTGATAATCTGGGTCACCCCACCATGATGACCCTGGATCCCCCTTGTGATGACGTTGGATGACCACCATGATGACCTTGGACACCCACCATGATGACCTTGGACATGCACCAGGCCCATGGCCTGATATGTGATGACCTTGGATGACCACATGATGACCTTGGACACCCACCATGATGACCGTGGACATGCACCAGGCCCATGGCCTGATATGTGATGACCTTGGATGACCACATGGTGACCTTGGACACCCACCATGATGACCGTGGACACGCACCACAGCCCCCCAGATCCCAGCTTCTCCTCCGGGGAAGGTCGGATTTGCCCCACAGCCTTTCCAACGTGCTCCTTCTTTCCCTCCCCCCAGAACCCCCCAGCTGAGTCTCTGTTTCAAGGCTGACCCCTTCTCTAATCTATGCTCTAGGTCGGTCCCTGGTTCTGCCCAGAGCACAGCTTCCTGGAGCAGCCCATCGCCATGCTGAGGAGACAGAATGCGATCAAGACTTACGGGTTCCCCAGGCAGCCCTCTGGGCCCGACTTCTCCATCGTCACCCTGTGGGGGAGAAAAGCGGCCGGATTTTAGAGGTAAGTTCTAAAGACCGGACAGAGAGGTCGTGCCCCTGCCACTGTGCAACGGATGCTTTGTCCTGGGGCGGCTTCTGCCTCGGCCAGATTTTCTGGTCCCGGTACCAGCCAGGAAGGCCCAAAAATGCCCACACGCCCAGAAAGCTGCAGGAACGGGCAGGATCTGGGGCCCAGGGACAGCGGTCAGGAGGCCACAAACCACAGCTCCAACGAGGAGAAAACGGCACGGGAAGGATCCTGCGAGCAGAGGATCTGGTCGCCTTGATGGGTGACGAGAGGGTTGAAGGACAGAGGGACAGAAGCCAGACAGACACGGAAACGGAGCTCGGGGGGGGGGGGGAGGACACGTGATGGGGGGGCAGGCAGGCAGGCAGGGAGGGAGGGGAGCAGGGAGGGGAGACGACGAAGACAAGTGACAGGACGCCAGTGGCAGAAGCCGGGGTAGAAGGAGCCTCGGACGATCACCAGATCCCCGGGCCACCCCCAAGGTAGCCCAACCCCTCTGCCAGGGCCCTAAACACGGCGGGGGGAGGAAACCCGGATGAGTCTTCCTTCCGGCTGCAGAAGGAAAGGCTGCCCAGGCTTGACTGGTCCCAGATCAGGAGCTGCTCGTCAACACCCGCTTCTATCTGTCAACGCGCCGCTCCCTTCCCTCCTCCACACATGCACACGCACATGCACACACCCAGGCTGCACGTGAGCACAGGTGGGCATCACGCATACGCACGCACACTTGAAGTCGTGCCCGCACACATGCACACAGGTACCCCGTGTGCACACATACATATCCACCCGCACGTGCGCGCCCAGCCCTGCACATGCGTGCACACACACACGCACACCCCCAGGAGGACCCTGCTCGCTCTCCCGTGGCGCAGTGAGCTGTGCTGGGCACAGACGGGAGAAGGGGCGGGGACAAAGCCAGCCTGGGAGCCGCTGAGGACAGAAGCACGGCCGGGCCTGCCCTCCCGATGCCATACCTGCTCCCCTTACACTCGGGGCTTCTAGACCCTGTCCCTAAAACACCCCTAATACCCCAAGACACGGTGTGAGTGACTGGGGTGTGAGGAGGCGGGGCTCAAAAGCCCCCCACGCTTCTCTACCACAGGACAATGGTGCTCTGGTCTCTCACAGAGCCGCAGCCCCAGGAAGAGCCACCGGACAAACACACAGACCCCACAGAGCCCCCAGGGGA
The DNA here is from genome assembly GCF_030435805.1 of Mustela lutreola. Taxonomy (NCBI): domain Eukaryota; kingdom Metazoa; phylum Chordata; class Mammalia; order Carnivora; family Mustelidae; genus Mustela; species Mustela lutreola. The sequence goes on from NC_081301.1 coordinate 2,344,770, forward strand.
GGGCTTCCCCCCACCACAGCCCCAACCTCGCCCCCCACCTCCAGAGCCACCCACTCCAGACTCGCCCCCTCTCCCCAGATCCCCAGGCTCTGCACCCACAGCCTGCATCCGAGCGGAGACATGGAGCTCACACTTGCCGACACATCTCCAATGTGACTTGGGCATCTGCCTCCCGGAACTAGGGGCTCTTTCTGAGACAGGTGACAGCTGAAAGCCACTCGCAGACACCACGCAGGGCAGGACCAGCGGTCACGCGTCTCAGAAGTGGCTTGCTGGCTGTCCCCACATCCCACAGCTTCACCCTCCACCCCCCCCCAAGGCACACGCCTGACGGCCAAGCGCTCTGCTGCCAGCATTTCCCAGCGGTTCGCAGCCCAGAGCCCCCGAGGGGACAGGCAGGCAGGGACATACCCGTTCTCCATCGTCTCCGGGAGGTCCTGGTGGCCCAGAAGGACCAGGGTCACCCTAGGAAGTCAAGCAGGGTCGGCATTAGGCACTTGGGAGCAGACGCCTACGACTGTCCCAAATGCCCATCTTTCTGTGATTCCGACTGTGGAGGTCCTGAGCCCAATGGAGACTCCCAGAGCCACAGGAAGTCCGTTTGGGGAGCTGGTGTTGGGAGGCAGGGTCCGGGGCAGGTCCACGGACACGGGGCCAAGGGACACGGCAGCAGATCCGAGCCACACCCCGCGAGCTTCTCCATGGGAAGCCGGGGAGCACCCCAGCCCCACAGGGTCCCCTAAGAAAGGGCTGCCACGCTGGGCAGCGAGTGTCCTGAGGCCACCAGGCCCCTTCCCACCCATGGAGGCTTTAGGCCTTGCACACAGTCGGTGCTCAACAGGGGCTCATCCGTCGTACGGTCGGGCCCTGACCTAGCGGGTGCCTTTGTGCTGGTCTCCGTGTCGCCACTGGAGAACTCGGACAACGCAGCGTTGGTAAACCGCTAGGGCCAATTCTCAGCGCACTACGGGATGTGACGGGTCACCCCCCGCCCGACACGACCAACCAGCGTGTGTGCACACGCACGGCCACACACGCACACGTGCCCGCCTGTCCACAAGGTGCCGAAGAGACGCATCGTCTGCTTCAAATGGAACAGGCAAGATAGAAAGCGTCCGGCAAGTGGCCCAGGGCTGTCGCGTGGAGACCGCCTCCCACGGGGGGAGAGACGGGGCGCGGGCCGCTGCACGCACCTGCCCTCGTCCGCAGCAGCCGCGTGGGCCGTGCGAAGCGTCCTTGGCCGCTCGTGCTGCGCCAGGCCCCCCGATCGGACGGCGGGCTCACCCTCAGCCTCCTTCACCCCTCGAGCGCGGAGCCCGACGGGCTCTTTCATTAGAAGCTGCTCAGGAGACACCCGCGCTCTCCGGGCTGACCTTCCGGGGTCGCCGTGGCATGGGTTTCCACTCCCGCCACCTGGGGCTGGAAGCGACCCGGCCCCAGGCGAGAGCGCTAAGGCCTCCCGAGACGCGCGTCCATCAGGCTCCCCGAGCCAGAAACGCACAGACGGACACTCACCCGGTGGCCCTTCTCTCCCGGCAGTCCCGCGAGGCCGTCGAAGCCGCGGTCACCCTGCAAAGGAACGGGGGCTCCTCAGAGACCTCGGCCGCCGGGCCTCGGGCCGCACTCAGGAGCAGTGCGTGCCGTGACCCCAGACTCTGCTCCCCACACACCCCACTGCCTCAGGCCTATGTCCCCAGGCTCTTTTCCCCCAAACACCAGCAAGGCCCAGAAACACAGACTTTGTCTTTGGGCCACTTTGTCCTTGGATGACTTTGTCCTTGGGCCACAGACTCTGAGCCTCGTGGCAGAATGGCCACGGCCGTGCGACCGTCTTGCTCACTGCTACGCCCTCAGCGCCGAGCTGTGCCCGGCACATCAGCTGCCTGTGCTCATCCGGCAGATGGCCTGACCCGGGCTGCCAGCACCGTGGCTCCCGGCCACCCTGGGGTGCCTCTGGGAGCCCAGGTACAGAGCCCTGTCTCGAGGATGCTGCAAACCACGGGGGAGAGGCCGAGAGTATCCGGGCTTAAGTGTGCTTCTGCGATTGGAAAACGACTGGTCTACGGGGAGAGATCCGAGCCGACTTTCTTCCCTCCTACCGCTCCGGGCACGCGAGACCAGAGCCTCACCAGAGCTCGGTGTGTGGGGGGAGCACGTGAGCTCATCCGTACCAGTTACTAAGTGGGCAGATGGCTCGGACACCTGCTAGGGCAGTGACCCGGGTCCCGGCCACTCCAGGTAGCAGGAGCCGTCCACATCTCCGCGTGCTCGCTGGGGACGTAAGCCTTTCCTCTGTGCCGCGCGCAGTCCAGGCCGGCTCTCCGGGGGCTGAGACGGGGGCCCCCACGCTCACCCACATGCACTGTCTACCTGGTCCCTGCCATGCCGAGGAGCAGGTGGCCCAGCACAGGACAAGAAGGCTCCCTGCCCGTGCACTTGGTGTTCGTGTGTCCCCTCCCCCCAATGTGTCCCACCGTGTCACCTGCCCTTCTATGAATGGGTCCGTGGCTGGGATTCTACCCCCGCCCGCCAAGCTCACCACCCACTAGAAAGGAGCAAACTCTCTGCAGTTGTCACACCTCCCTGTGACAGTCACCCCCGCCCCCGACCCGGTCATCGTGCCAACATGTCGGAGAGACTGAGCCAAGCAGCACCTCCCACACCCCCAAGCCCCCACCCTGGATGAGCGTGGACCGCCGTCACTGCACAACCAACACACTGGCCACGTCGCCAGCATGACGGCAGCCATGGCGGCCACGGCCATGAGGACCCCGGGAGGCGGCAAGCGTGGCCTACCTTGGGGCCAGTCTGTCCAGGCATCCCTCTTGCTCCGTCACTCCCTGCTCGGCCCTGGAACAGAGGCAAAGTGTCACAAGGACCCGTGAGTGGGGCCTTCCTGGGAGGCCCGGCAGAGTCGCACAGCCCCACGTGGCCGGGCCGGTCGAGAGGACCCAAGCCCAGGCTCCTGGGGCTGCTGTGCGCTTCTCCACGTGGTTCCTGTCTTTGAGCCTCGCCACCTGAAATGCCAGATGCGGCGATGCCTCTCTGTGTTGGGGGTGAGACCACGCCGCCACGCCGCAGGAGAGCCAGCAGGCAGCGCCGTGTGGCCACGGGACTGGAGGTCTGAGGGTCTGTGGCTCCCGAGAGAGCGTGTCCCCACAGCAAAGCCCAGGCCACCGCCCTGCCACTGTTCAGAAGCTGGGTTACAGACAGGAGTCACGGAAAGCAAGTGCCAAGGATCGGTCCCATTGGCCACAAAGAAAACTGAGCTGCACGTGGTGGCGGATCTCACGAAAGCCACACGCCTGCCCACGTAAGCAAGACACTCCGTCCACGGGGGCCACTCCCGGACCCATCACTTCCAGCCACTCCCAGGAAACTGCAAGGACAAGCCCACGGCCCCCACCTGACTGGCCACCGGGACAAAGGGCAGGGCCACTACACAGGCCCCACGGCCACCCCGGGAGAGCCCTGCCAGCCTTGAGGCGCCTGGACAGGGACGGAGACTCGGCCAGGTGCCAACTCGCTAACGCACGATGTCGGCCGGCTGAGGACAAAGGGCTGACCCGGACCAACGTCCTCTCTCCTCACGTGTCCCACGTGCCGCTGATCAAACAAGGCCACCCCGGCGCACTCTGGGCCCCTGGGTGCTCTCACCCTGGGCCACGGAACCCCGCCAGCCCCGGGAGGACCTGCACTCGGCCTTCCCCGCCTTCCGCATCCCTCCCACGCCAGCCTGAGGAACCGCTCCCGGGGAAACGGGACAGTTTACAGCGTTTGCAGAGACTCACAGAAACCTTGAATGAAGTAAAACTCTTGCCAGAATCAGAACCAAGACAAACCCCAAACTGTCTCCCAAGAATCACCGAACTCCGGCACCGGTGGCCCGCGTGGAAGCGTGGGTCTGACCCTGCATGGGGCCTGGATGCCCCCAGCATCGGGGACCTGTGTCCTGAGGCCACACGAGGGCCGTGCCCCTCACTCCCGCTCACGACCACTGTTAGCCCCCTGCTCCCCCAAGGTCCCGTCCGCCCCGCACGCTCTCCAGGCAGAACGGCCAGGCAGCCGCAGGGGACAGCACTCCTCGGAGAGGCTCACACCCAGAAACCTGTCCTCCCGCACCCGAAGCCTCCTCTGGCTGAAAAGACCCACTGGTCTGGTGTGATGTGAGATCATTAGGCTCTCCCTGGCTTGTCTGGACGGGGATCGTTGTTGTATATTAAGTGTAAACACACGCCCCATTCAGCAGCCACGGTCATATGGACACAAACTAGTAGCATCCGCTAAAACCGGCCCCCAGAGTCCCAGGGACCCTGGACATCAGCCTGGCCTTCCCCCCGCCCCCTCACCACGCTGAGGCCATCTCCGGAGAAACGAGTCCGCCCCAAGGAAACAAGGCCACCGGTCGCTCTGTCGTCCCCGGACTTGCTCCCCAAGGGCCTGGGAAGCTGCCTCAGATAAAAACGTTTGTGAAACTAAATTAATGTGCTCAGGACAGCGGCACCAGAGATGGGGGAGCCGCACCTGCCCCAGGGAAGGGGATCCGGCCTTGAAAATAGTCGCCCTTTCGCGGAAGGGCAGCAGCCGGGCCTGGGGGCCCCGAGCAGAGCAGACTCCCAGCCGGCGGGACCCGCAAAACTCACCCTTCTTCCAGGCTTTCCAGCGGGGCCAGGCGGGCCCTGCACACCTCGGGGTCCCTGTCCGGAAGCAAAGAGGGCAGTGGGTCAGGCTGGGTCCGTGTTTTTCAGAGGCAAAAGCAAAGCCTTGCCCCTGTGCTCATCAAGCCGGCCGGTGGGGGCTCATGGGCAGCACCTGCTGCCCAAGTGAGGGCCCGAAGAGGCCCAGCCCGCCGCCCCCCGGCTGTCCCGCAGCTGTCCCGCAGCATGGAACAGTTAGGTCTGCCCCACTCCCAGCTGCGCACAAAGCCACAATTCCCACCGGCTCCCTTGAAGACATGCAGTGTAGGAGCCTCCATTCCAGCGGCCTCCACCTCTGAGGCACACGGGGTGTCCCCCCCAGCAGCGGGAGTGAGATGTCTACGTACCTGAGGCCCCATGTCTCCCGGCTCGCCCTTCAGACCGCCACTCCCCGGAGGGCCCTAGGGAGACACGGTCTGGGTTACGGAATGCACATCAGACCTCTAGGCATGGGTCACCCCGTGGGGCAGGGCTCCCCGCTGAGAATCAGTGGCACTTGCAGCCCTCAGAATCTGAGGGACGAGCAGTAACTTTCCAGGGATGTGGGTGTCCCCTTGGTTTTGAACAAAACGCTGGGCAGTGCAGCGTACGGGCCGGGAGCCATGAGGCCCACGCCGAGCTTGTTTCTCTCTCCGGGGTGAGTGTGACTGGGGTCTGTCACGGCCCGCAGCTCAGGGCAACGGGTGGGCATCCTTAGGGCCCACGACAAGGCAGGAGCCGCCGGTGGACAGGAGCAGCCCCGAGCCTGGCCTGATGGGGAAGAGACTGGCGCAGACCCGGGGCAGAGCCAATCCACCGCTCCCAGGGGAACGGGCACGGCCGGTGTTGAAATCCTGTCTCTTTGCAAACATCAAAGGCCACCGGCACTCCCTGGGATCCCGCTGGCCGGCCCTGCGTGTGCTCGGGCACACCCCATGCAGGGCTTGTGCAGCTGTGGGGGGTGACACGTGAGAAATCCTGGGTCTGTCCCCACTCAAGTGCTCTTGACTTAGGAAACGTGACTGTGAAGAGTAAAGACACTGGAAAGCAAGGCTCCCTGGGTCAGGAGGAAAATCCCAGGCAGAGCAGGTGTGGCAGGTCTCCCTGTGTGGGCGACCACAGCCCCACACCCCCGGCCCCCTCCCCAGGACCCTTGGACCCATCGGGGTGCCGCTGGTACATCAGGGGTTGGTAAGAGCTTAAGGGTGCTCTCTCCGGGTGATCCTGGGGCCAGAAGGGACTGACGAGGGACGCCCCAGCCCTCACCACGCTCCCCCACTCTCCCCACCAAGGACTCACCATGGGGCCGGGCCTTCCGGTAAGACCCATCGGGCCAGCAGGCCCCCGCAATGCCAGCTACAAGAGAAAACAGGGCAGGCTGAGAGACAGCGGGGTACTGGTCCTCACGGGGGACGCTCCACCGGGCGGGAAAGGCCCGACGGGACATGCCAAGGACGGGGGCCCCTGCAGGAGGGGTCAGACGGAGCTCGAGAAACCCGGCACCGAGTCGCCCCTGGGGCCTGAGCCAACCATGGATAGAACGGAGAAGGCGGAGGGGGGACCTGGGCGTGGCGTGCCCCCGCTGTGGGGGTGGGTTACCTGCTCCTGTACCCCCCAGCTGGCACCTGCACCCCGCCCCAGCCGGGCAGGCCCAGCCGGCGAATCGGGCCACGGGCACAGGGCAGCATCACGTGCACCATTTATCCCGTGGCCACAGCTCGCCGTGCGGCCGGCCGGCAACTCCGTGTGCGCCGATCCCTGCTGTCGCCCCCGCCGGCCACAGACGCAGAGACATCGCCCGAAGAGGGGCTATTTAACGGCTCCCTGAGATGCCCCATTAGAGGCGACACCCCGTGGGATGATCAGCCACCCCACAGAGCCGGGCTTTGCTCTTGTCACCGGCAACCAGCAACCGGGAGCGTTGTTAGTTAAAACCTCAGTTCACTCGCCAGCTGGTCTGCAGTGAGGGGAGCCGCTGGGAAGCAAAGGGACCCCCCACGCCAGGCAAGGGGCTTTGGGGGCCACGGGAGCCCTCCCAGAGGCTCTGTCTCAGCCCCACCCCACCGCAGGAAGCACCTTCCAGGTCTGTCCGTCCCCGGAGCCCTGCGGGGACAGCTGATGGTCCTGTGCGTCCACATCCTGGAACCGGGACGCTCAGCATGGACGAGGGAGCCCTGAGATCCCCCCTCCCCTTTCCCAGTGCCGGCCTGGGCCCAGCTAGACGTAGACAGGTGCACGCCCCACAGTGTCCTGATCCCCCAAGAGGCAAGCGCCCCCTCCCCCCCCCCCCCCCCGCACCAGGGACGCAGACGCCACTTACCCGGGCCTGCTGCAGGATGGCCTGAGCCTGGGACTCCTGAGCTGACACCATGGGGCCTTTGGAGCCGGCATCACCGCCCCCTCCAAAGCGAAACTGCAGATATGAGGTGGGGGTCACCCGGGACGCACCAATGCAGGTGCCCATTCTGGGCCTAGGGCCTCTCGGATGACCGCAGAGCCTTGGGGAGTCTGCGTGGGCAGCATCTGGCACTAGATCCCTCCCAGCACCGCTGCTCCAGCCCCACCAGCCAGCCTCGGCCCTGGGGCCCCCTGGAGACCTGCCCCAGGTCAGGGGAGAACTTTCTGGCTTCTGCAGCACCTCGCCCTGGGACCCCGCAGCCCCCACGTGTTACAAGAAAGAGCCTGGGGCCCCGTGCAAGTGCTGGCTTTGCCAGGCAGCTCCCGGCTCACATGGTGTCTCCCAGAGCTCTGCCCAGCCTCCCGGGCAGCACTGGGCCGCCAGTCAGAAGCCTGCCGTCCAGGCCAGCACGCCACACACGTGCCCTCCTGGGCCTGGGCTCCCAGTGAAGGAGACGGCAGCACCAGGTCAGGGCAGGGCAGGCACAAGGAGGAGCAGAGGGCAGCATGCCCAGCTGGAGAGTCCAGCGGAGAGGGACAGAGGACGCTCGGCTTTCTCACAGAAAGCCAGACTCCCTGCCCCTTAGGTGGGCCGGTCCTGGACCCCAGCAGAGAACTGGAGACCTTGGCCACCAGGGTCCATTCTGCACATCGTCAGGAACACCCTCAGAGGGCCTATTTCTACAGGGCGCCCACATCAGGGTGATTCTGTGGCCAGGGGACCGGCCCTCAGACGCTGAGCCCAAGGCGCCCTCCCCACCCCCGGGTGAGCCCTGAGACCCCCCGGATGAGGGTACTCACAGGCAGCATGAGCATGGTGCCAGGAGGGCCAGGCAGTCCGTCAGCCCCAGGAAGGCCTGGGCGTCCAGGGGGACCCTGTGGACAGAGGGCCCAAGACAGCTGGGTCACAATGCAACGGGGACAGAGCAGGGCTGTGTCCAGATGAGGAAGTCAGAGCCACAGCCCGCGAGGAAATGCACAGGGCAGGCACAGAGCAGCAAGACCCCATGGCACAGAATGTTCCAGAAGCCAAGCGCAGGAAGGGAGGGGCACTGGCTTTGGGCAGATGAGGACAGGCTTCTGGCGGGGAGGGATGAAGAGGGAGGGGCTCTGGGCAGGACCCGGAGCGGTTTACGGAGAGGTGGGAGACTGCAATCCGGGGACACAGGGGACACTGGGGGGGCGGGCAGCGTCCACCACCCAGAAACGCGCCTCCAGGCCTGCACACCAGGCGGCTGGGCCGCCCCCAGGGGACCAAGGCCTATGTCCTCCATCAGCCAGTGCGCTGGCCCTTGTGACCCGGTCCCCACCGACTCTCTCTGTGAATGCTCGGATGGAAGGCGAGGTGGCCTAAGTGTCCACTTGCTGGGACAGATGCAAGGGACGTCCACAGGACACAGACCCTTCTCGAGCAATTTCAAGAGCCCGTGTGTACACAGCCGATCCCAGGGCTACCGCGGGTCCTGTTAGTCTGGCCCCAAAGGCAGGTCCCAGTCAGACGCCCCTCGACAGGCCTTCTAGATGAACCCTGGCCTTTTCCAGACTCAAATGTAAAACAAGAAAGACGGTGTATTTTCAAAAAAACAAAAAAAACAAATGTTTTCTCTCCCAGCTTCCTCACGGATCCTGGCGGACTCCACGGAGCCTGAGCACGAAGCTCATTTCGTGTCCAGAAGAAGGCCTGACTCCCTCTTCCTGACCAAAAGGGACCCCCACTGGCCACACCCCAATACACCCATGGGCATCGGACCCAGCGCTCCGCAGCAGCACGGCTGCCCGCAGACAACGGCGCTCACACCCAGGAGGGCGACGCGGCAGGCACGGCCGGCGACACCCATCACTGGTTGCCAGCCAAGAAGACCGAAGACCTGCGGCTCCCCAGGCATCACCCGAGGGACATGGACTGTCCACGCCTGAACCCGCAGGGGCTTCTCCGGTTATCACACCGTCGACGCGGTCCCCGTTCTCGGGAGCTGCTGTGGAACACGATCTCTACGAAGCAGGGAGAGCTCCTCTCGTCCCCGCACGGGAGCCAGTGCGGGCAGGACGGCTGGCGGCACGCACGGCAGCCCGCACGCAGAGCGCACGCACGGGTGTGTGGGGCGTGCATGGGGCCCCGGAGCTGTCCCCTTCTCCAGGAGGCCCCCCCCTCCAGCGCCACCGGCACTAGGCCCCTTCTCTTCGCTGCGGGCGCCTGCTCACCAGCTCAGTGGCCGTAGAGCTGCCCGTGCGTGATGGGCCCCTCGGCGCCCCTGCCCGTCTTCCACGGGCGCAGGCTGGGCGGTGGGTGCCCGGGCAGCTTTATCAGGGAAGTCCCAGAGGCAGAACCGCGGGGTCAAAGGTCTGCTCCCAGACGCAGCGGAACTGCCCTTGCCTGCCATTTCGGAAAAAATCCGCAGAAAACAACAAGTGTGATCAAAAAAGAAAAAACTGGGAGCAGGTTTGGCCACCAGGGTCCCCTCTTGGAAAGCCGGGTGCCCTCACCGCCGGGCCTCGTGCCTCAGAGGCCGTCCCGAATCAAAGCCCAGTGCAAGATCAGGGTCCAGGTCTGCCAGGGACCAGACGCTGTCCCCGCGGTGTGCGTGTGGCTGGGCGGCGCGGGAGGCCGTGTGACCTGGGTCCCGCAGAGCCCCCACCCACCACGGCTTGCAAACTGTCAGCAAACCTCTGCCAAGCGCCGAGGTCTGTCAGGGGACGCCTCTGTCACTTCCAGACCCCGCGGCCCCTCCACGTGACCGACCCCCGCCCCCGCCCCAGCCACCGTGCCCGCCGCACACCCACCCAAACCGCAAGGCCCGTCCTCTCCAGGCAGTGTGCCAGGCCCGGGGATAAACGTCCGTTAGGACACACACACGCTCCTAGGTTCTCCTGTCCGCCGCGTAGCCATCTGGCCGCCGGCTCTGACGGGCCTGTGCCCCCGTCCACACTGGTCAGACCCACAGGAAATCAAGCCCCGCAGGACGGCCCCGAGGCTGCAGTACCCCCGAGCCCCACCAGGTGGCAGAGCGAAATCGCGGCGTCCCGGCTCAGCCCTGTCCAGCAGCAACCCCGGGGCCGGGCGGGGACCTGGGGACCCGGGACGCGTCCCTTTGATGGGTCCTTCTGACCCGGGGATGTGCGCCTTTGATCTGGGGACCTCAGACCTAGCGGGAGTCCAGGGTGAATCCCTTTGACTGGGGACCCCAAGACAGGTCCCTGTGACCGGAGGACCCCGGGATGGGTCCCTGCGGCCCAGAGCAAGCCCTCCCGTGCTGGTGCCTGATCCCCAGCAAGGAAGACGGAGTGAGGGGAGGGTGAGCGCAGGAAGCTCCCATGCAGGTCCGGACCCCGCGCGCCGCGGACAGCACTCGTCACCGTCGGGCTAACCTGGGCCGCGAGGCCCTCCGTGAGCCGAGCGCAGCGGCCTCCGAGGGAGCCTCGCCGCAGCCACCTGCCCCAGGCGCAGGGCTGACGCGCCGGCCGCCGGCTGCACGTGTGGGGACACCGGCCGCGGAGCGGAGAGACGCGGGGACAAGCCCCGAGAGCCAAGCGCTGACCGTCCTTACCCTTTCTCCGGGGTCACCCGCTTGCCCAGTGGGGCCCATCGTTCCCGGAGGTCCTGGGAGACCCTGGAATCGAAAACGAAATCAGGACAGGAATTCAAAGGTTCAGCCACGGGGCAACACCCCAGTCCCGCCCCGCTTCCCTGGGGGTGGCGGAGACGGGCCCCTGGGGGCAGGATCTGCAAAGGGCGGTCAGTGGCCCCCCTCTTTCCCACCCCCTGCTCCCAAGCACCTCCCACAGGCCTGGAACGGGAGATAGACACTCACCGCGGGGCCTTCGGGGCCCGGCGGCCCCTCCATGAGCATACCCTGGAAGAGATAGGAGACAGTGTCTGAGACCCCAGGACCATATCCCTCCTGAGATCCCAGAAGGCACCTGGGTCCCCCGCAGAACCTGCTGGTGAGGCGGACCCCACGAGGACCACAGACCGGTGCCTCGCGGCACGCCAACCAGGAGCCCAGAGCAGGAGGGAGAAGCCACCAAGTCCACAGGACACGGGCCGCCCCCTGCAGAAGCCCCTCACCCTGCCGCTGGCCTGCACGGCCGACACCCCAAGTGGGGACAAGGCCTCCGCATCAGCCTAGACCCCAGAGAGGCCGTGTGGGTAGCTGAGGGGTCCGTGGACAGAGCTCCCTGGCCCTGGGTGGGGGTTGGGGGTGGCCCCGCTCCCCTGCATCCACTTCCAGCTCTGTCCCCGAGCGGGACTCTCCGCTCTCCTAACCAGTCAACAGCAGGCCGGGCAGCGTCAGCACCCTCCGTGTCTCACGCCCACCTCGGGCGCCCTGAGACAGTGCACACCCTGCAGGCAGGAAGGGGTCTCCTGCCCCCGCAGGGATTTCCTCGCCGAGAACGCAGCGGGAACAGCATCTGGGGGCCCCGGGACCAGCTAGGTTCTGCCTGGCCTGGCTGAGCAGGCCTCCACCACACTTGGGGCCCGCAGAGTGGACAGAAGTGCCCTCCTCCCCACAATTCTTGAGCCTGCAGGGACAGGGCTCGGGGCCACATGTCCCCGGCTCCAGGGACAGACCTCCTGCTGCTCTCCCTCCACCCAAAAGCAGAGAAAGCACAGACTGCTTTCCTCCAGGACGGTGCCCAGACTTCCCTTCCAAAGTGAACCGGGCTTTAGAGAAACGTGTCCCCGCCCCCCCACCGGGGGGACAGGGGACAGCCTGGGCCCAGCTGAGGCTCAAAGACCTGCACTGGTGAGGGCACCGGGCCACTGGGCCCTACGACCTCCCAGCCTCCCCACCAGGGCTCCCCAGTCGCAGTGAAGACGTGTTTACACAGACAGCTCATCCGGTGGCTTTCAGATTTCCTCCTCGGACCAAGGCAGCTGGGGAGGCTCAGCGGGGAGCTGGGACCGAGTGAGGGACCTTGGCCACAGCGGGGCCTAGGCTCCAGCTCTCTTCCCAGACACTGGCGGCTGTTCTCGGGTTGCTGGGGCCATGCCAGCCACAGATCTCCCGGGAAGCCGGGCCAGAGCGGTCCAGGGCGGCCTGGGAAGGAGGCCAGGCACCAGGACGAAGGAGCCAGCAGACAGGGGCCTGAACTTCCCCGTGGCCGTGCACGAGGAGGAAGACAGGTTGCTGACAAGGGAAAGTGGCGGACGTCCTCTGGGTGGCTAGCCCGGTCTACACTCCACCAGGGTGCAGATGCCAGTCTCAAACCTCAGCGGGGAAGGTGACTGAGTGACGGCCTCAGCCTGGGCCCAGCTGGAAGCAGCTCTCAACGCAGGTGCATCCGCCCGCTGAAGAGCCTCAAAAAGCAGGTTCCTTCTGAACCACCGCAGAGAGGAGAGAAGGCGCTGCGTAGGCCTCCCGGGAGCGTTCACCGGGGTACCATGAGACACAGTCTGGGGATGGGTCCCTGGAGTCCCAGGATGCCAATAAACCCGGGTCCCCAAGGCGGAGAGGTCTGCCGCCCTCTCAAGGAGCCACGGACCCTGCTAACAAACGGCCGGAGGTGTGGCTGGGAGGGCCAGAGGGGCTGGTTCCGAGGGCTCCACGGACAGGAGTCGCTCTCCCCAAAGGGCAGGCACCGGGGCAGGGAGTGGGGGCCCGGAAAGCGGCGGCCACCCCACCCTCTGTGGTCAGCGGTCAGCAGCAAGAGCCACGCTGGCCAGTTCCCGGGACTTGGCCTCTGTTTATGGAACTAAGACTCAGGGCATCTCTGGGTTGAGAGGTTCTGACTGTTTACACGGCATCCCCAGGGGCCCTGGCGAGGGCCTGGAAGACTCAAGAAATGGACTAGGGATGGGGCAGGACTGAACGCCCCGGCCAGAGGAGGGAGCCCTCCCCTAGCTGTGTCCGGATGCCCCAGCTCCCCAGCCCCCAGATGAGCTGGACCTCGTGCAGACACGCTGTCTGTGCTGGACCAGCCCTCCCTCTCCAGCCCTGCCCCTGCCGGCCCCCAGTGGACCACCCTGGCAGCCGGGGCACCACGGCTCTCCTCCAAAGGTCGTCCGGCAGCTGTGAGCAGACAGGAAGCACACCCAGATGGTGCCAGCCTAGCCCCTCCCCAGCACCTCCCTGTCCTGGGGCCCCACGGTCTTCCCACGCAAGATGGCCTGCCACCAAAGCCACGCGGACCCCACAAAAGGAACCCCGAGTCAAGAGCAGGTCCATCTGGGGACCCGAGTGTCCGGGGACACGTGTGGTCAGTGAGAGGAGCCATGCTCAGGCCAGGACCCCGTAGTGACGGCAACACACCCGCTGTCCCGCCGGGGAGTCCCCACCCCAGCTGCTGGCTGCCTCCCCACACTCTTCCCCTGTGGCTGGACTTGACATCAGGATTTTTCACGTCACTGAGCAAGGGGTGTCCTGGTGCTGGTCCTGCCCCCTTGGCACCTCTGCACCCTTCCCGTGTGCCCCCATCTGCTGCCCTCTTCCTTGGGCCCACAGAAAGCCCTGGAAGGGGATGTCCTGACCGGTTGTGTGTCTAGTGGCCACAGCCCTGTGAGGCTGACCGGTTGTGTGTCTAGTGGCCACAGCCCTGTGAGGCTGACCGGTTGTGTGTCTAGTGGCCACAGCCCTGTGAGGCTGACCGGTCCCATCCTCGGACAGGCCCGGAGCAAACACCACAGGGGCTGCCTTCACCACTCTCCAGACGCTTCCAGGGGCTGGGCATGGGGCCAAGCCGGAGGGCTGTGCTGAAACTCTGCCCACTGGGCATTCCCCCAGAGACCGGCCCTGTCCCGTCTGCCCCGGCCACTCTGGAGAGGCCAGCAGTGAAGGTTCTAGAAGTACCTTCCCAGGTCCACGGGAGGACGGAGGCCACAGAATTCCCCATCCCAGGAACCCAAGGTCGTAAGGAACCAGACACCGGACATCCTGTCCAGAGCTGAGCACCAGGAACCACCCTTAGCCCAGCTCCGCCTTGTGACGGGCCGCGGGGGCAGGACCCTGGCCTCCTCCCTCCGGCGCTTGGACGACGTGGCAGGGTGGGCCTCGGCCGGCCCCTCCCCGCCGTCACGTCCCCAGCAGCTGCCCGGCCCACAGCGCCGCGGCCACCCCACGCAGCTGCGGAGCCCGCCCCTCCCGGCCCATCACGTCGTGGCGCCTCGTGTCTGACCCTGACCACTGTCGGGCCACGGAGTGGAGTCCGCCACTCCCAGCCGGGCTCCCCGGGGGCAGAGGACATGCAGCAGGGAGCGGCCGTCTGCGTCCCCGGCCGCGAGCCTCCCCCGTCCCCGCCCCGCTCCCTCAGCACCATCCCATCCACTCCCCCCGACCCCGCACCCAGCAGAGCGAATTCTCAAGCTCCCTGGCCACGGGACAGTTTCCACACTCACCCCAGGCGGTGGCCACGCCGGCCCAGCCTGGATCCAAGGTGCCCCGCAAACCCCCGACCCCTCCGGAGGGGCTGCCTTCCTTCTCACAAGCTCTGGGTCTCTCCCCCCGGTGACGACGGCCACGCGCGGCGAGGCGCTCAGACCCCAAGTGCACAGCGTTCTCCCTGCCGGGATCCCGGCGGCTGGCACCTCAGCAAGGTCTGGCACGTTCCCCCACCTGAGCCCCTTTCCTGAAGCCTCGGCAGCAAGCGGCACGCGGCGTCCGCGAGGGGCCCCCGGGCCGGGCCTCCACCTGCCTCGCCCGACGCCCGCCGCCTCCGGAGAGGGACGGAGAGCGTCCTTACCGGCTCGATGATGGCGGGCTCTCCCTTTTGACCCTTCTCTCCTCGTGGTCCTTCAATCTGGGGTCACAAAACACGGGTGGACAGAGGGTGAGCGGCGGAGGGAGCGCACCGGGCAGGCACAGCTCGTGGCCGGCCCTCCCCGGACCCCAGAGGTGCCGGCGGAAGGAGCCCCCCAGCCCCTCACCCCTTCGTAGATGGTGTCCTGGTTGGCGGGCATGCCTGGCCCTATCTCCGACGGGGAGACGGTGGGGTCGTAGTAGGGGTCGTAGTAGGTCTCGTCCAGGTTCCGGATGGTTTCTTCTGTAAACTCCCCTTCCAAGTTGTCCTCCGGCGGCGGACCCGGCTGGGGAGAAGGGGCAGCAGCGGTCACTGGAGGACTCTGTGGAACTGGGCAGAGACCCCTCCCTGCCCAGCCCCACAGCCTGGGGACGACAAGGACAAGACCTCCCAGGAGTCCCGTCAGACTCGCTGGGGTCGCTCCTGGACCCCCGCGGCCCTCACGCGTCTTCCCTCTCGCCACAGGGAGACTTCACCCCAAACCCCACGGGACCCCGTGGCTAGCTGGGGCGGCACGGGGCCCAGTGCGCTGAGGGGCCTCAGTGCCGTCGGGGGATCCAGCCCAGGGCCTCGCGGTCTGAGGCCACAAGCCCCCAGTCGCACGCTGCGGACAGAGGGGTCTGGACCGTCAGAACCGGGTGTCCATCCTGTGCCGTCAAGAACCCGGCTCCACGCGAAGCCGACTTCGAAGCGTTTGCTGTGTGCGCTGCTAAACTCCTCCCTCGTATGAAAACTTGCCCCCAGCCCCTCGAGGCCGACCTGGGAGTGCCAACTTGTGAATGACAACTAAGGTCCACAGGGGCTCTCCGAGGTCAGGGGACGGGGTTTCGAGCCAGGTCTGCCGGGTGGGAAAGCCCACGGTCGGACCCGGCACTAGCTGGCCCCATGTCTCTCCTGACAGCCCAGATCCCCCGCTCGTGCACTGTCCTGCCTGGCCCCCTCAGGCCACAGAGAGGGACACCGCAAACATGCATGTCCTGGTCCGTCCCCACCCGAAAGCCTGGGAGAACGGGCGGGCGGGGCTCATTCCACCCATTTTGCAGATGGGAAACAAGCAACAGTGAAACAGGCTCAGGGAATCGGGGACCCCAAAGCTGCTCGGGGCCCCTGGGGGCCAGGGTCTGCTGGGCTGTGGAGCAGGGAGCTAGCCCAGGATCCCCGAGGTCAGAGCAGAGGAAAGAAGGAACCCAGAGCGCTCCCCCACCCCTGACCCGCCCCGGCCCCAGGCCCATGTGGAAGGGAAGCACCTACATTGGAGGAGTTGGCAGTGCCGGCCGTGCTGGTGGGGACCTCGGCCCCGGTGCCGTGGTCGGGGGACTGGTCGGGGTCCTCGAAGCCCTCGCTGTAGCTGATGTCATCGTAAGGGGAGGGCGTGTAGTAGTCCTCGCTGGGCAGGTAGTCATAGTCGCCGACGCCGGGGTTCTCCTCCTTCCCGGCCTCCTCGCTGGCATCGGGCACCGCAGGGGCTGCCGTGGTGGGTGGGGTCTGCTCCTGAGATGGGGGAGCAGGGCGGGAGTCGGGGTCTGCAGGGACCCCAGCACCCCCCCGTGGCCACCTAAGAGCCCTGCGGATGCTGTCCATGCCAGCAGGCAGCCAGCCCCAGGGCGTGCTGTCCGTGGCCCAAAACCCCCCATCCTGCCCTCAGAAAGGGCGTTCTGCGGCAACGGGCTTAAAAGGAGAAGTCCTCCGACAGAGCCGCACACTCCCTCACACCAGCGTCGGCTGGCGGCAGAGCAGGTGGCGAGCCCGCTCCCCGCCTCCCCGGCGGCCCGAAGCGCGGACGGTCACCAAGCCCCTGAGGCACTGGTTCCCTGCCCAGCTCACACCCCCACCCCGGCCTTCACACCGGCCCCTGCGTCCTCCCCACTGTGGCCGGCAGTGCCGGGCGGCCGCCCACACAGACCTCGGCAATCTCCGTGGTCTCTCTAGCAGCTTCCACAGGCTTCTTGGTGGGGGTGGGCTCTTTGCCTGGGTCGTCCGTGTCCTCGTAGTAGGGGTACTCGTAGTAGTACGTGTCGCCTTCACCCTCTCCCTCCGGGTACTGAAAGCAGATCGAGGCCACGTGAGGAAGGCGGGACCCCACCGGGAGCCCAGCTCCTCGCCTCACCGTCCGGGTTCAGCCAGGAAGAGTGGACACCAGAAGTCGAGGCTCCGAACGGGCCTCTGCTGGCTCCAGCTCCGCGGGCGGCTGAGGCTGCCCCATGAGAAGCGCAAGGAAAGAACGGGGGCCCAGGGCCCTTTCAAAGGAAACTGAGTTCTAAAAGGTGCAGATGTGCTGATCCTTTAGGACCGAGAGCCAGGACAGCCAGCCAGGCTGTGGGGTCCTCTGGCACCCTGCTGTCCCTCTGAATCTCCTGACCCCCATTGAAGCCCCAGACCACAGTGACAGAGAAGGTCTCGCCCCTAAAACAGGGGCAGGGGCCCGGCCAGGAGGCCTCGGCTGCGGGGACTCGGCCCGAGCTCAGAAGACGTGCCTGGGCCACGGGACCACGGTTTTGTGAGGATCACCCTGCCTTCTCTTCTAACCGGTTGTGACAGGAGGAGACCATGAGGACGAATGACAGCAGGGTGAACATGGCAGG
This sequence comes from Mustela lutreola, assembly GCF_030435805.1. Lineage (NCBI taxonomy): Eukaryota > Metazoa > Chordata > Mammalia > Carnivora > Mustelidae > Mustela > Mustela lutreola. The sequence goes on from NC_081301.1 coordinate 2,362,159, forward strand.
GGACGTGCACCGCTGTGACCAGGAGGCGAGCGACGACCTTCACTTGGAAATGGCGGAGAGAGGTCCAGGCGGTCTGAACCACGCTGCTGCTGGGTACAGGGCAGCACCAACCTTGGGTCCTAGCCCAGCAGGTTTATTTTAAATGGGGGTCGCATGACCTTTGTGGTCCTCCACCCCGGCCTGCCTGACCTGCCCCCGCCCAAGCGGTCCGCCTACAACACCACCGCGCCCCCGGGCGGCCTGACTCACGTATTCGTCTGGGTTGGGATCCTGTGACTGGGGCGTGTCGGGGACGGCCGTGTCACAGTCGGGGCTGTAGTGCTCGCAGTAGTCGTAAGCTGCCCGGTGGTCCGAGACAAAGAGCAGCTGCTGGATATCACCCTGGAAAAGGACAAAAGCCCTTAGTAAGGGGCGTACCGGGGAACACGGGGACCCAGGAGGCCGGTGGCAAGCGGCCTAGACACACCTTGGGAGGAGCCGGTCCTCAGGACCTTCCTCTCAGGGAGCTGCTACCTCCAACTACCACTCCAGCTAGGGCGGCCCATCCAACCACCCACCCATCCATCCATCACCCATTCATCTACCCATCCACCCACCCACCCACCCACCCATCCATGCATCAGACACTTGTTGGGCACCTGCCCGGGGCCAGCCACGTGCTCAGAGATGTTTGCGAACGGTGGGTGATAAATGCAAGCTGTACACTACACCCTAAACTGTGAGACTTGCAGGTGTGCTACCACTTTCCCTGTCACCCCCAACCACGGGGTGAGGCAGGATTTATTTTTAAAGAGGAAAATACCATACGACCCAGAAATTCCAATCCTATGAATTAAGAGACGTAAATAATTCACTCAAGAAAGAACTGCACTAGGTATCAAATAGGTCCACAGACACCCATGCTCACAGCAGCATCATACACCACAGCCAAGCGGTGGGAACAGCCCAAATGTCCATCAGTGCATGAACAGATAAACAAATCGTGGCCTATCCGTACATCAGAATATTCAACCACGAAAGGAAATGAGGTACGGACACAGGCTATGGACCACCTGGATGAGCCCACACGACCAACCACAGAATATTCCCGTTCAATGCCGTGGGAGCCAACATTCCCACTATGTCAGATGGGGAAAATGTGCGACAATTCTATTTCATGTTGTTTTCCTCAAGATATGTCAACAGCAGACAAACAAAAGAGAACAAAAACCATGGGTCCTGATGAATGTTACCAAACATTTGATGTTTCCCTGGCAGGGGAACTTAGGGCTCCAATCAGATGGCTATAGACTGGCCAATATAATAATGATTTTATTAATGATTAATGTTTAGATAGTGTTTACTATAAATCAGGTGTTGGACAAAGAAACTGCATGCTGTCACTTCATTTGTGCCATTAATTCCCATCTGAAGCTGAGAAAACTGGAGCCCTGAGGTTACCTCAGGGTCACACAACATTCATGGTCACACAACAGGTGAGATGGAGCCAGCTTAACACAGCCTGCACGGTATCCATCACTATGTGACAAGCTGGGCTCGAGAAGGGAAAGGAACATGAAGAAACATGCCCAATGTTGAAACTATGTCACTAGAGATGGTGCTCAAGAAAGGACAATTGTGGGCCATGCCCAGTGTTGAGCTCCTTGGCCCAGGGCCCATCCTGCCATGTGCACATCAACCTACCCACCATCCACCTACTACCCATCCATCCACCACCCATTCACCACTCATCCAACCATCCAACATCCATCCATCCATCTGTCCATCTGTCCATCCGTCCAACCAACCATCCATCAACCATCTACCCACCATGCATCCATCCACCACCCATTCACCATTCATCCAACCATCCAACATCCATCCATCCATCCGTCCATCCGTCCACCCAACCATCCATCAACCATCCACCCACCATGCATCCATCCACCACCCATTCACCACTCATCCAACCATCCAACATCCACCCATCTGTCCATCCATCCACCTATCCATCCATCAACCATCCACCATCCATCCATCCGTCCATCCGTCCACCCAACCATCCATCAACCATCCACCAACCATCATCCATTCACCAACTATCTACCATCTATCATCCGTCCTTCTATTCATCCAGTAGCAATCATTGAGCACCTACGAAGTGCCCGTCCCTGTATTACACACAGAAATGTAGCCGTGGCCCAGAACCACTGCCTGGCAGTGTCCACACTCTTCCTAACACTTTGCACTTGCACTGTGCCCCACGGTGAGGCACATGCTTACCATCCCCATGTATTCATGTGGTTGTCACTGATGCCCCTTGACTCCCACTGTCCCTTTCTGTCCGGACACCCGAGGCTACCCCTGCTCCTGCACGCCCACTCTCCCGTGGCCCAACAAAAGGCCCATTCTGCTCCTGAAGAAAGCCACGAGTGAAGCAAGATAATATGGTAGCCGTGAGCTTGACTGAAAGGAAGTGGTGCTCATTCTGCACAGGTCAGAACCACAGGCGCAAGCAAGGAAGCCATGTCGTCCATCCCCTCCGCTGGGTAAAGGTGGGTGAGCCCCTTCCCTGAGGCGGACACAGACTAGGCTAGACATGGAAGGCTGTGAGGACGTGTCTCTCAGGGTCACTGGGCGTGGCTCCCCAGATGGCCTCCCAGGGTCTGGGACGCTACGTGCCAGCCCCACGCACGGCTCTGAGGGACAGGACCCACTGCCCTTCCCTGGCTTGCCAAAGCTCCTGTAGGGTAACCGGCCTAGAGATGGGGCGACGTGGGGGTGACGCAGCGGCAGAACTGGGGGACAGTCTTAGAGTCCAGAAAAGGCACATCCTGCCTAGCGCCTGAGACGTGGGTCCGAATTATGCGGCCCCCAACTTGGGTTTGAAGACCCTGGAGGTGGGCAAGGAGCTCAGAACTTGCCCAAGCAGACCCGTCTCCGCACAGGCAGCTCTGAAGGGAGTCCCTGGAAGACACTCCCGGCCCCGGCCGCAGCCCTTCACCCGCCAGAGCCGCCGCCTCCCTCCGTCCGCCTCTCCCTTCCGGGCCTCCCCCCCTCCCTGGCCCTCTCCGCCCCGCCGTCTCTCCCTCTGGGTGTCAGAGGCTCCTGGCCGTGCTGTAAACTCTCCCGTGGACAAGAACCCTGTGACAGGACCAGGGAATCACACCACACAGTTTTATTAAGCAACACGACTTCCAGTTCAGATTTTATCCAATTCAAATAAAATATGTCCTCTGTCTTTCTGATGGCAACTCGACATCCGAACGTGCATTCCCCAGATACCGTCTCCCGAAGGGAGAGGAGGCTTGGGGGCCTTTGGGGTGGTCGTGGCAGCCGGCACCCGGCGCTCCCCTCCATCAAGCCACCGGCACAGGGAACTCCAGGTGTCTGGTAAAGGGCCTGCCTCCCCAGGAAGCCCAAGACCTCGGGCCATGGCCACGTGTGGCACACCTGTGTCCCTGTACCCCAGAGCGCCCCACCCAGAACCAGGCTTCACAGGCCCCCACACCGTGGCCCAGGCTGCCCCCAACACCAGGCAACCAACAAGGCCAAAGGCTACAGCGTAAACAGCAGGCAGAGGCACGGGGCCGAGCGCTTCCTGCGGACTCACCGGAGCTCTGGAATCCGAGGGCACGGTCGGTGCTGACCTGACCCTCCTCACCAGCCCTGCTTGCCTGCCTGCCTCGCCCACTCCCCACACGGCTGCAGAGGGAGCATACGGTGGGCAGCAGGTCACCTCCGGGCCCCGCAAGCACGAAGCCCCCTCCATTCCCGGGGCCACCTTCCTCCGCAGACTCCTAGGCTTGTAGCAAATCCTTTCCTCACAAACCCCTGAGGGCTTTCCACAACAAAGAACATGTGCCCCTTCGAGGGTGCACAAAGGGTGACAGGTGAGGGTGCGTGTCTCAAAGGGCAGGGATCTGTCCACCCCCCGCGCCTCTGTGAGAAGGGGAAACAGGCGTGGGTTCGAGCCTCTTGGAAGCCCTCGTCCAGGACTCCTGCGCCCCCTCCCGCCTCTTCCCCGCGCACACAGGAGTTGTGTGCGCAGGTTGGCATGTCGAATACACGCGTGCTCCTTGGAGAGAAGCTGTCCCCCGTGGACCTTTCTCCAGTTGGGACCAGACACAACCTGAGAATCTTTGTCAACCCGGGGCTGTGGCAACCGCTGCCTGGTGCCTTGGAGACGGCCTGCCTGTGGCTGCCCCTGGTCTGGCTCACACTGGACCTCACAAGTCCCACGGATGTTCTGAGAGCATTTTTGTGATGCTTCCTGTGGCAAAACAAGCTCCAAGCCACAGACCCCGAGAGTCACTCGGTGACCCCCTTCCCCAGCAGAGCCTTCCTCCGTGGCCGCTGGTGGGAGATGCTGGAGGCCCCTGCTGTCCACACTCCGGCCCCTCGGGGCCTGGCGGCAGGGTCAGCGGGACAGCCCTGGGTGCTGTGTCTGTGTTCTGGGGGGGACGAGGCGGAAGGCGGGAGCCGGGGCCGGGATGGGAGGCCCACCCACGAATACAAGCCGCGCACCCAGCGAGGCCACTAGCCTGCGGCTTCTGGGGACCCAGCCTGGCCTTCGGGAGCCGAACGCCAGCGCGATGATGCTGGCTAAGGTCAGAGCTGCTGGCCGGTCCCCTGACTCTCTAGAAGCAGTGAGGGCAGCCCAGGATATCTGTGACCCAGCTGTCCTCTCGGGTCGGGGGCAACTCTGACTAGGAACCCTCAACCAGCCTGGCCTTGACCTTGGACCAGTCGGGAGCCGCATGCCCTGAAGGCAGCCTAGCAGCCCCCAAACTCGGAGACTCATGACACACCTGTAGCCGCTGGAGTTCTCTGGGTGTGTGCATGTGCACGGGCGCGGGCACAGTGTGACCATACAGTGCAGTGATGACCTTCATGTGACCTTCTAGGCTGGCTGACCCACAAGTGAACAGAAACAGAAAGAGAGCCTCTGTCCTTGGGGACCCTTGGGAGAAAGTGAAGGGACATTATCCCCTCTGGCCACGAGGCAGCTTGAACTTCAGTCAGGAGTCGTGGGGCCACAGAGGGCGGCGGCGGACACCAGGCCTGGAGCAGGAGCGCCCAAGAGGGGCCGAGGGCGGGGGAGCCTGGGGCTCACACCCTGGCCCAGCGCACTGCCCGGCACGGTCACACTCCCGTAGGCCCCGGCACGGGCGAGCCAGGAAAACGCCACCTGCCTGGCTGCAGGGCCCCCCTGAAGCCTAGGGGTTCACATTTCGATGATTCCAGGTGCCCCATCAATAACCCAAATTGTTACTCAACTAGAACCAGGGGCCGCTCCCCACCCTGGAGGTGCCGGACCCCGTCTCACGCAGTGCCTTCCCTAGGCTGGGCGCTTGGGGGAGCTCCGTGCGTCCCGCTCCCATGGCCTCCCTGCCCCTCAGGCTCCCTCGGGACGCAGGGACCTGGGCTCTCAGCCCAGCTGGGGCTTCTCAAATGGGGTCCCGTGGAGGAGCCTGGGGGTCCCCAGCAGGGCTTACACACCAGCACGTCACACAAGATGGTAGTTAAGAAAGGTTTGCGGACTTGTGTCACACAGGTCAAAACCTGCGACGTAGTAAAATGGTCTCACTTCAGACTAGTCGTGTGAGGTCCACGGGGGACGCGGTCCCCCGAGAGTCCCTGGGCTTCAGTGCGGCTGGGCTCCAAGGTCCAAGGCCAGGGGTTCCCTAGTCTAGGGAATGCGGAGGTGGGTCCGCAGTGCACCGGGTCTCGCCTGAGCCTCCCTACTGCCCCATTCACAGAGGGGAAAGCTGACGCAGCAAGGGCCAGGAACTTTCCAGAACCAAGAAGGACCCACCCCGCACTCCACACCCCCGTGTCGTCCCACTGCTGTCCCACACTTGAGCTACCGCCACCTCTCCCACAACGGCGGCCAGAATCGACAGAGGACTCCCCTGCCACCGTCCCCCCCCTGCAGACTCTGGCTTCCAGGCCTAAGGGGTTCCCCTACTCCCGGGCCTGAGGGGTTCCCCTGCTCCCAGCCGCACACTGTTCCCCTGCCCCACCCCCAGGCCACCTGGGCCGACTGCCTCCTCCACCCTGACCGTCTGGCAGGCTTGGCCGTGGCTCTCCCCGAGACCAGGAGATGCCCTCTCCCTCCACGGAGTCTTGCCTGATTTGCCCCACCGCGCCCTCAACGCCCTGGGTGGCAGGTAAGCCCCAGACCGATTCCCGCCTGGCCCCTCCGTCCATGGTCCCAGCGGGCAGGCAGCTCCCCCAGGTGCCCTCCAGCCTCCCTCCAGGAGCACAGGGCACCTACCCCGGACTGACGGGCCTGACAGTGGGCATCCTGCCCCCCCCACAGGGGCAGCCGTCCCACCAAGGGGCCTGCACCCCTCAGCAACAGCCACCCGGTCCTGGGGCTGTGGAGACAGCCCAGCCCCTCCCCACGGCAGCACCCTCCACCTGCACAGCCCCGACATGCCTCATCGCGGCTCCTCTGTGCTCACAAGGGGGTGGGGGTCGCCCTGTGTCTTCTCTCTTATCCCCATTTTGTGGATGCACCCACTGAGGCTCAGAGAGGTGGGGCCTCGCACAGGGGCACAGAGTGGGGGGTTCCAGAGTCACTGTCCTGCGGATCCGCCCAGGAGCAGCCTAGCCCCTATGGAGTTCAAGTAGAAGGTCTGCGTGGACAACATCTGTGGCCTCACCCCGGCCGCCCTCCGCGTGGGCACAGACCCTCAGGGGGGCAGGCGGCACCTGAGTCCACATCTGGGCCCCAGACCCGCGGCTGGCCCGGTGGTGGCCCGGACCCCCTGCCAGAGCAGCCCGCACCCGCTGTTTCCACTCTGTTCCCCGTTCTGAGGCCGACCGACATTTCCTACCCCTACACACTTATGTCTGCCACGTGCCAGGTCAGCAAAGCTCCACCCAGTCCCCAGAAGCTTCTGTCGCGGTGCCTGGTGGTCAGAAAGGCCACTCTGCTCCGCGGTACAACCTCGACACCCCAGGCAACAGCGGGCGCCCTTCCTAGGTAGCCCATGAGCACTGAGGAGCCAACAAAACACGCCCGTCCTGGGCTGCTGTGCAGAATCGTCGGGGAATTATCAGGAGGCTGTCGGCCGTTAGGGCTGGAAGTACCTCCTTAGCGCTGGGAGGGGTGTTACCAGTATCTGCTTTTCCAAACAGAACAGAAGGAGGACATTCGGTGGCACAGCCACTGCCCGAACAAGCCTCCCAGCGCGGCCCGGTGCCCGGCCCCCGGATGGTGAGGCCGCACCGTGCAGACCTCACGGGGCCTATCCTTCTGGGCGCCGGGAGCTTCCGTACAGATCCGGAGTAGCACGGTGGGAAAGTGAGTCTGCGCTCGCCCTTCGACGTGCTCAGAGGAAGCCCTCCGACGGGCGCTCGCACAACTGTCAGAGGCCCCCCCATGTCCCCAACACAGGCACCCGGCAAATGCCCGCACAGACGCCCCAGTACAGGAGTTTCTTTGTCCCAAGGTGATGTCCCCCCTAGAGGCCCAGGGACGCTGAAAGCCCATAGGGGGCCTGGGGACCCCCTCTGCCACCCACGCAGGCCACGCAGTATGTCCCTCGGGGGTCCCACGGAACCGCCCGTGGGCTGGCACTCTGCAGGTGAGGGCTGGATGCCAGCCCCGGGCCCCCCACCCGCCGGCTGGTCTCGCGGATCTCCACGCCGCCCTCCGACTCTCACATCTGCAACACAGAGACGGGAATGATGGTCCTAACCCTTGTCATCACAACCGCCATGGCACACGCCCCTCCCCTCCCCCAGCGTGGTCCTGAGAGTCTGACCATCCGCAGCCCTCGGACAGCTCGCTGGATGAGGAGGGACGCCCAGTGCTCCCCCGACACTCACAAGCCCGGCCGCCCCAGCTCCCGCAGGAGACAGAGTCCAGGCTAGCCCAAGCCGTGCGAATGTAGGGGGAGGCCGGGACAAGGCCGAAGACTCCCCAGGCCCCCTGACAACGGGCAGCAGTAGAGAAAAAGTCCCCCCCAACACACACAGCGGGGCCCCTGTCCTCCGGTCACCCAGAGGGGCAGCTCCCAACCTCGGGCACCACTGCCAGCTGGCTCCCAGGGCTCTGCAGCCAGAAGCATGAGCCACAGGGTCCGGCCCCCCCAGGAAAGCCAAAAACCCTCCCCCCATCCACGGACGGGCCCTAGCCTGTCCTTGCCGCAGCCCTACAGGTGACCTCGAGACGACATGCCCTCCCTGGAGCGCCGGCACCGATCCTCCCCGGGGACCCACACACCAGCAGGTCATTCCACAAGGCTGGGCTTCCAGCCTTGCATCAGGGCTGCATCCCTGGGCCGGGACGGGGTCTCACTACTCAGACTTTCCACAGAGCAATCCTCAGGCCCTCCCAGGCCAGGGAGCAGGGGCTACCAGGTCCCGCACCACGTAGGCAGAAGCAAGACCTGCCTGACTCTGTGGGGTCTCTCTGACCCCTCCAAGCTGCTACCCCCCACCCCTCACCCACCATCCTGGGTAGAGACAGACGGTGGCCCCAGCTGCTTGGCTCAACAGGACCAGGGCAACCGGGGCCAGCTCCAGGGGCACACCCTCAGAGCTCAGGCCCCACCCCAAACACCCTGACCACAGAGGCACAGACGAAAGCCCCTGGGTGTGGGTGTCAACATGAGACCCGCTGTAGCCTGCTCTGGCCAGCCTCCACGAGCCTCCATCCTGCCCGACATCCAGCTGGTCACTGGCCCCCGCCCGCCGGCCGCTGGCTACTGCACTGGACACAAGTCCCAGCCCTTCCTGGGCCTGAGCTGGAGACAAAAATGTACCTCAAAAGCCCTGCACACCGTCCTCATGGGCCGGCCGTCGCCCATCCAAGCCAGGAGGCAGGCGCGGGGCTGCCCAGAACCATCCCCTCCAGCCGGAAGGAGCTCACCGTCCTGCCTCCCCGCCCGGACTCAACAGCAGACTGGGAAAGCCTCAACTGGAAACCAGCCGAACGTCCACGCCCAGCGACAAGCGCTTGATTACCCGCACAGGCCCTGCAGGAATTGACGGGCGAACCACCTTCCGGGCTGGTCTGGGAACAGGTTCAATAATGACCGCCCCCCCCAGTCCTACTCCCAGACTCTGGGAACGGGACCTTCTCTGGAAACGCGCTCTTCGTGGATGTAAGGACGCTCCGGTTCTCGAAGGAGACTGCGCTGGATTAGCCCCAAATCCCGTGAGAAGCGTCCTCAGGAGAAAGACAAGGGACAGACAGACAAGGAGAGGAGAGCCGCGTGCAGCAGGGAGCAGAGCCTGAAGCCAAGGAGCCCTGGGGCCACAGGGGTTGGGGGAGGCAGCCGACGGACCAGGCTCTTTGGGGACGCTCTGCCCGCTATGGGCCCCACCCAGGACATGCCATCTGAGGTCAGAGCACCTGGGTATGAGGCACCCGCTCTCCCAGGGCCATGGCTCGGGCCCATAACCTAGCCCTGGGAGCTTCCACAGCCCATCTAAAGTCAGGAGACACGTGCTGGAGCAGGGACAGGGTGCCATGCGACCAGGGCTCCCTCCTCAGCTGCTGTGCACACCTGGAAGGCTTCTAGACGGGTGCCGCTGTGAAGGCTGGCTCCTCCTGTTCCCAGCATGGGTCTAACTAGCCGCCCCAACAGGAGAAACACCCCGGGCTGGGAGGGGGGGTGGGGGCAGGGCACACAGGCCTCTGAACCCGCATCAACCATGGGGATGCGGGAGGCACGGGGGCCTTACGGGCAGGGCTCCAGACGCCTCGAGCCTGGCGTCTGAACATGAGCTCAGGTTTGGCTCCGGCCCCACAGATGCACCACCTTCTGAGGACGGGAGAAGCACCCTAAGAACGCACCCGCAGTTCCTCTCCCCGGAGAAACCTGGGTCAGCGTGACACTCCCACGGGATGCTGACGGAAACAGGCCAACAGAAGTGCTGCCTCCCAGCCCCGGAGGGAATGGATCCTGCAGCAGACGGTCCCCAGTGCCACAAAGCCCTGGGGGGAAGAGTCCCACAGCTCCCCAGTCACGGCCCGCATGCTCCGCTGGCCCTGGGTCCCCTGGTGTGTCCCCGTGGTGGGTGATGGGATGGTCCCCGGAGGGGCCTGGGAGCTCAGAGGCCACAGCCTGCGCGGTAAAAGCGGGGACGGGGACCCAGGCCTCCGACACGAAGCCCACAGCTCTCTCGCCTTCGAGACGCTGATGCCCGCAACCGTGCATGTGGCCGGAGAGGGCTCTATGCTCCCCAGAGGGTCCCCGGGCGCCTCGCGGATGGCCCAGAAAGCCCAGCCCAGCAGAGGCCCGCTCCGGCCCCAGGCAAGCTGCATTCCAGGAAAGAACATGTCAGTGGAAAAGCCAGGCCTCTGGAAAGGGGGATCAGGGATGAGGTAAACCCCTTGTCTCTCCAAATGGAAGGCGGGCGGACAGCCGGAGGACCGCCACTCGGGGTGCTGCCGGCTTCTCCCCCGGCACCCGGGGCTCCGGAGTGCAGTCCGTTCGGTCTTGCTGCCCCTCGAGACGCCCGAGAGCTTAGAAGTGGGTCTGGCGCCCGCCCAGAACGCCCGGGCTCCCCGTCCGCTGGGGTGGGCCTCCCTCTGTTCCCGCCTCACCAGAGGGGAGGGTCCTCCCGCCACAGAGGCCCTCCCCGACCCCGGCCAAGCCCCAGCCTCCAGACCCCTCCATCTGGAACACCCGCCGGCTCCAGGCCCCGCTGAAGAGCAAAGGGTGCCCCCGTTCAGCCGGTGTTTCCGGACCCTGCTGGGGACAGCGCTCGGCGGGCCGGGCGCGCAAGTCCAGCCCTGGCTGCCAGTGAGCCTGCAAACAGCCTGTGCTGGCTCCTTCTGGAAGGTTCTGGGGGGCTTTGCCGACCCCACAGGTCAGGGCACTCTGATGTCCTGGGAGCCCATGTGGGAGCCAGAGAACAAGCAGCCCCCGGCATCATTAGGACCACCCGGGATTGGCTCCAGCTGGGGAAGGTTGTGACCCAGTTCCTGAGGTCCCGGGGGGCATGGGTCAAGGGGACAGCAGAAGCACGGGCTGCTGAGAGTGTGGTGCCTACCACGCTACGTGACACCAGAGCAGACCGTCGGGTTCTCGGCAGCAACAGGTCTGGGGACCTAGCCGGCTCCCCCACGGTTTTCCAGGCGACCTTCTGCGGTTCTTCTACCTCTCTGGTGCCAGCGTCCCAGGAGCGGCGAAAGGTGACGGCAGGGCAGAGCACTCGGCGGGCACGTCCCGGGCCCTGCTGGCCAGCGCTGCCCTGGCTGGCCTCCCCCCCAGCTCTACCACGGAAGGAAAACAACCACTTCTCAGCTCCTGCCAGACACATTCGCTTTCCCTGGCACTCTCGTCTCTGTTTCCAAAAACACAAAGCTCGTTCCTAAGCCCTGGAGGAAAACAAGCCTTTCTCCTGCCCGGGGAAGCCTGCAGGCCTCGTCCTCTTCTGAAAAACGGCTCCAACCTCCCTCACAGTGGGCCCTCAGCCCACACGGCCCCCACGCCACCTGGGACACCGTCACACCCCGGGGGAAGCCGCAGGACACGAGACACACAGCTCCCAGTGAGACCGTGGCGAACGGCGGCCCAGAGCAACCCCGCAAAACGCACTCTCCGCCTCAGAGCCCGCGGGCAGGGATCCACAGGGGAAGGAGCTAGGCCATGGCCGCCACCCAGCCTGAGCCCCTCCAGCTCACACCAGCCCAACACTGGGGACGGCCTGGCCAGGGGCCCCTGCCTGGGGCAGGCCATGAGCACAACTCCCAGCGCAAGCCCTGGGGACTGGGATGGCCACGTGCAGGCACAGGCAGGGCAGGTCCTGGGAGGGCGAACCTCAGCTCAGGGGTGCATGGCCCTGGCCAGCCCTTCCAGGCCGGCCCCCCGCCTGCCCAGCTGGAGGCCCTGGCCCTGGTCTCAAAGGCAGGCGTCCTGGCACTGGACTTGCAAGGTGAGGTCTGGAGAAGTGGAGCAGAGGGACAGCTTGTGAGCCCAAGCCGCCCCCTGGACACACGCCCATCAGTCATGTCCCTGCAGGTGAATGTGGACAAAGGGCCAGAGGGCCTCAGCTCTGACCGCCAAGGGTCGGGGGAAGTGTGCTTCTCTGGGGTCTGCGGGGAGGCTGGGGGGGGGGGGCGCTTTACCCAGATTCCATCCACAGTGTAGGCCTCCTCTGCCCATTTTCCAGATGAAGTCGTTGGGCTTGGAGGGGTTTGGCAACGGGCTGCCGGTCATCAGCTGGAAAGAAGGTGGATGAGGCCCAAGGCCTGTGGAACCTATGTCTGCACCTTCCTCCTGGGGAGGCTTCAGAAGGGACCCAACTGTCCCATCCCCTGTCCAGCAGGACAGACCCGTCAGCGGCTCACACCGGGGCTGGGAGACCGGGGGCTGCCAACCTGCATAGCCAGGCTGAGGGTCTGCCCCTGGGGGGAAGGGCTCCCCAGAGCTGCAAGCCCCTATGCCAGGCTCTTGCCCTGGACGGCACTTTACTTGGGACAAAGGGGCCTCTGTGGGGCCCCGTGTACCCCAGGAAAATCCCCAGTGCCCCCAATAAGCTCTCTGGAGTTCAGTAAAGCCCTGTCTGGACACAGCGGTCAGCACGGGACTCCGTGTGTGTGGCCGTGGGGATGGGCGGCCCCCCAAAGTCACTCCAAATCCTTCCAGCTCACCAGGCCCTTGCAGCGCTGTGGGACAAAGTGGCTTTTGATGAGGGGAAGACATCCTCCGGGGGAAGAACGCAGCTGCTGCTGCAGAAATCGCTTTCTACAGCGCCGCCACCCGTCCCCGTCGTGAAGAACGGGGAGAAGCCACGTGCCCAGCACGGGGAGGGCCGTTACTGGAAATCTGGCAGAAAGTACAAGACTTAAGTCACTTCTGTTTCAAAAGAAACAAAGACTCTTCCTCCGTCGCCGTGAGAGCCAGGCCGGCTGGGCATCGAGGGCCGCCACGCCCAGCTCAGTGGCTGCTCTGGGAGGAGAAAGGCCAGACGGAGCGCTCCGGGGGCCACTGGGCCACTGGTCTTCGCTACGAAAGTCAGGTCACATTTTCCAACATGAGCGAGTCTGGCCGCCAGGAAAGTCTGCGTCTGGGCAAGCACTGCCTGCAGAACACGAACCCCTCTCCGGCCACGAAGCCTCCTGTCCCTGGCCGCCTCTCAGGCCAGCCGTTCCGAGCACATTCCCAACCTGCCGTCTCCATCCAAGCCGCGCCAGGAGGCCTGCACGGCCTCGCACACGCACCCCCGGCTCAACACGGCCACCGGCCCACGCAGCGGATGAGGACCCCAGGTCTTGAACGGGCTTAGGCGGCCCAGCCAGGTTCCCCCCATGGGATTTGGGCCCTGAGCTCTCCCAGGGCTCCCCCATAGCGGTGCCGTTCTAGTGTAGGGAAGCCGCTCCTTCTGGCTCGACCAGCATATCAATGTAAAGCGGTATTTGCTTTAGGATCCTAATGTGTTTTTTTTTAAAGATGAAGCTTGTTCTGGCCTCTTTACGATGACGGGCCCCTGGGAGCACACAGGAGGCAAGAGAAAGGATGCAGCTTTCTGCCCAGCACAGAGAAACTGCCGCACAGTAAGCGAATTCAAACCCGCAAAGCCACGGCCCTGCTTTGGCAAACCTTCCCGCCTCCGGGGGCAGAACTTCAACCAACAGGAAGATGGGCAGTGTCTGCGGTGACCCTGGGTCCCCCTCACGAGCAGGCACCCACGCCCGGTGAGCTGAGGTGAGCCCCCACGAGGCGGCACGGCCGCTCCCGACGTCAGACAAGTGAGAGGCCCGGAGCGCAGCAGCACCCCTGCTTTCCTGGACTCTGTCGCCGGCGAGGGCTCTGAACCAGCGGCTGCTCGATCCCAGTCTGCGTGACCCCGGTGCCTCTGACCCCAGCTCCCCGGGAGAGCCCCGCAGCCACCCCCGCCTGGCCGCGGCCCCTCCAATTCCCTGCCCAGCCATTCACTGGGGTCGCCGGGCAAGTCAGGTCAGAAGTGGGCCGTCTCCAGAACCTGCAAAACTTGGCAGCACTAAAGGGCTCCCGCTGTCCTGGCACACACCAAGGGCCACCATTCCCAGCAGGGCCCCCACCGTCACAGGCTGGCTGCCCCCGGTCTCTGAGTGGCCCTCCCACCGCGTGTCCGCAGAGACGTGGCTGATCTGGGCCCCACCCATCCATCATCCCACCCGCCTTGCTGTGGAACTCAAATCAGAACCAAGCCACTAATCCTCCTGGAGCGCCTGAGGGCTGCCATGGGCCACGGCCACAGGAAGAACCACATTCATGGTTCCACTGCACAGACAGGGAAGCTGAGGCTACGACACGGCAAGGCAACTTGCCTGAGCCCCCAACCCAGCGCACGATGGTGGGGGCCTGCACCGGGCCAGCCACCCCCCTGGAAGGTTTTGTCTTCCCGCCCGCCACATGCCCCGTTTTGACTTTGCAGAAAGATGAGACTTTGGGAAAGTCACCCTCTCCCTGCTCGGCTGCGGACCTCCCCCACCGGCCAGCGCTAGCGTCTGCAGAGACGTGACTCCCTCTAGAACAGAAATGGGAGTAACAAGGCACATTCTCTCCCTCCAGGGTCCCCCGCCAAGCACCGGGATCGGGTCAGCCCCTGACCAGCCCGGCGGGCTCTCCAGTTGGCCCAGCAGATGGAGGGGCCCGGAGACCCCACCTCAGGTGTGAGCACAAGGCCGGAGGGCATGGAGCGCTCCTCTCAAACACGGCCGGGTATGTGCGCAGTCGCAGGAATTTCGAGAGGAAAGGCTGCCCCGAGGACGGAATCCCAGAGCTGGGAGAGCCCTCAGAGCTGCATGGTGGTTTCCAAACCTGCTTTAGCCACAGAGCCTTGGGGGCAGCCAACATTCCTTCCACAAAGCCCGGATATGTACAAGAAAGAAGTCCAACGGAAGGGTCTGGCTGTCACCTCGGCCCAGCCAGAGGGGCCACCGGTCACCTGAAGTGCCTTCTAGAATGCAGATCCCAGGGCCCTGCCACAGGGCTGGGGCCCCGGCTCCTCAGGAAGCAAAGCCTAAGCACCTGGACATGGGAGAGTCCTCAGGGATCACCAGTGCACTCCCCCAGGGCTTCTGGAAACTGCTGACCCCGGCAGAGGTGACCTGCTTCTGCAGTACAAGGCACTCTAACTCTGTCTTAGAGTGAGCTCCAGTCTTCAGAGGAGGGAAATGCAGGACTCTGCTCGGGCCCCGGCCCCGGCCCTGAGGCGTCTCCCTGGGAAGCCCGGCTCCAGGCGGCAGACGCGCACTGCCAAGGGACAGCACCTCTGAAGGCTGGCGGCGTGTGCCCTCCTGCAGCACAAGCACCTGGCCCGGCACTGGCCTCCAGCACCCCCAGCCGCTGCCCCCTTTCCAGGTCAACCCTCAGACACCAGATGGCAGGGGTCTATCCACAAACCCCAGGCCAGGCTCACCAAAGCCCATGCCCTTCCCAAGCTTCCCCAGGCCCCTTGGGCAAAGGTGGACACAGCTGTCCCCACATAGCCTCTCCACTCCCACAGGCCACAAAGAGCCCTCGGGATTGCAGCAGAGGCCGCAGCCAGCAGAAACCACGGCCACGTCAGAATGCCAGCTGTCCCCACACCTGTCTCCTGACCGGCTGCCAGCAGCAGCCACGGCGGCCGTAGGCAGGAGTGACCCTTTGCCGGCTCTGGTCCCAGGTGACCGTGGGGCAGCTCCCCCCACTTACCTCAAAGACTTCCTCATCCAGGATCCGGGTCCCAAACACGATGATGCCATTGACATCTATCATGGGATGGTCACTGCGGGCCAGGTGTTTGGTGGTCTTCTTTTTACAATCCAAGATCAAGGTGACGTTTTTCTTGTGGACGCTGAGAGCAATCCTGTGCCACCTGCAAAGAAACAGCCCGGGTGGGTGACGGGGGCCTGGGTCACAGGTCGCCAACCCAGGGGACACCGCAACAGTCACGGTGGGGCTGGGCAGCTCTGAGCCCAGCCTCTGCCATCAGACCGGGTTGCCCAAGGGCCAGCAGATGCCATGGTCCAGCCTCATGTGAACCGGAGCCCCACAGCAAACTGCGGGGGGCGGCAGGATTTGCTGGGAAGCGGCGGGACGGAGGATGGCTGTGGAGCCGTGAGCGAGAAACACGGGAACCACACCCTGAGGGGCTTCTAAGATCAGGCACGTGGTGCGTTAGCCACGGAGGAGCTGACTTTCACACTACCAGGGTTTCGGCATGCTCCAGATAGAGAATTCCAGAAAGAATGGTCCTTTTTTTTTTTTCAATCATTCACGCCCACATCTAACGTGGCTGCGTCCCGAAGGACCTCGTACATCGTTTACAAAAGACGGTCCACATATACGCAACGGGACACGGCTCCGCCGTCAGAAAGGACAAACTCTGCCGTTTGCAACGACGTGGCTGGAGCTGAACGGGGTTACGCTGAGCAAAAGTCAGAGAAAGACAGACACCGTAGGACTTCACTCACGTGGGGAATTTAAGAAACAGAACAGGAGCCTAGCGGAAGGGCGGGAAAAATACAACGAGACGAAATCAGAGAGGGAGACAAACCGTAAGAGACTCTTCACCATAGAGAACAAGCGGAGGGTGGCTGGAGGGACGGGGACTGGGGAGGGGTGGCCGGGGGACGGACGTTACGGACGACACGTGACGCAGCGACAGCTGAGTGTCCGTCACAACTGATGAACCACTGAGCTCTAGCTCTGAAACCCTGTATGTTAATTAATTGAATTTAAATAAAAAAATAAAAGGATGTCATACATCCTTTCCAGAAGGAGTTGGGCATAACCACACCATCTTCAACGTCCCTTCGAGGCTAGGAGGGCAGCACTTGAGATATTCTAGTGCATTTGAAGGAGAAGGGGAGACCCAGGGAGACGTACGGACCCCCCGCGAAGAGGCAGACGATAACTCGAGACCTGTCCTCTCTCTGCCCGGTGCCCGCCTGTGTGCACGGTGGCAGCTTCCTGCTTGTTTATGAAGTGCATCCTGCCGCAGCTCCCTTGCCAGCCAGCAGGCGGTAGGCGGCCTGCGCAGACCCCAGCAGGAGTCGGACCGGGTTGCTGAGTGGTGCTCACTTACTTGCCATCCGACAGGTTGATGCCCCTGAAGAGGGGGTAATCCTCTGGCCCTGGTTTCCCCGTGTGGTCCTCATAGAGGAAGACCGGAGAGCGGCCCATCTCCAGGCCGATCTGCTGGATGCCCTGCTCATTGTAGATGGAGACCAGGAAGGCCTGGCTGCCTTTCTTGGCTTTCACAGTGGTTAGAATGGAAAAATCCTCAGGAAATGAAGATGCTGTAACAGAAGACAGAGATCAAAAGGCAGTCAGGAACCCCTAACTACACGCAGTCACAGCTCTACAGACAGACCGGCTTGGGGACCTGGCAACTTTTGATGCATACGGTGGTGCGTGGCCATCTGCTGCACACCTGTCCCTGGATCAAACTGTTCCTGCAGCCCTTCCCTATCACCACATGACCAAGCCTACCCTCTTGGAGGCTCAGTCCAAATGCAAACCTCATTGGTCCTTCCGTCAGTGAGCCTTCAATGTATCTCCTCGGTTCCTGTACCTCAATACATCTGTGTATAAATCCTGACTAGAAGCTCCTAGAAGGTCAGCTCCCTCTGGGCAGGGGCTGTTTCAGAGGCATCTTCATACCCTCCATAGTGCCTATGGCTATACCTAGCAGATTGTGTCACCTTGAGTGCCATCGGGAGGGGCGTAGGGAGAGGGGCGGGGGGGCGGGAGGCCAGGGGCAGGGACCCCATCTCCTGGCTAATACGCAAAACAGAAGATGAGTAGAAAGAAATGGGAAGACTTGAACCCAAATTTCAAAAAGGAAGAAAAACAACAAACCCCGTATGTTAATGGCAGGGAATGCTCTTTACGATTCAGGACAGAAACGCCACGAGGTCATCAACGGCCAGGCCCACGCCAGCCCACCGAGGGGAGTGCAGGCCTGCTCCACACGCCCAGATCTCCCTACAGACACGCGCCCTTCCCTGGGCCACGGCAGGAAATCTCGGCGCCTCCTCCCCATCGATGCTGCTGGTGGAGGCGCAGCTCTGCCGCGGGCCCGGGGCGCCGGGGGGCACAGAGCGAGCGTGGCTGGTCCCCGGAGCCACCAGGAAACACTCCGCTGACCCGGCCAGAAGGCGTCGGCACGGGCACCCTCGCAGAAGAGGGGCTCTGACCTGGCTTATGGGCCTGGATGAGGAGCGACCCTGTTGTCAGACCCAGTGTGACAAATTCCGCGCAGATGGCCCCGAGGCCTCTGGGGCTGCAGGGCTCCGGTCAGAGCCACTCCCTGTGGAGACGCTATCCGTGAGCGCCCTCTACTGACCATGCCCGTGTGGCCGGGCAGGGGCCTCTGCTTCTGCTCAAGGGAGCACAGAGTGGCAGGGTGCCATGTCGGGGACAAGGAGACCTTCAGGGCACCAGGGCCTGTCTGTGGCTTCCGTGACCTCTGTAGGACCCAGGGTGGGGAGATGTTGCGAGCCAAGGGCTAGAGGCCAAGGCTGCTTCATTCAGGGAAACCAACGGGCCCCCAAAGTCCAGCTCAAAGACTCGCGTGAAGTCCCAGGCAGACACAGAAGGCAGCAGAGAGGTCCACCCCATGGGCCCCACACCCCCAGCTAAGGTGCCATGGGGAGACGGAGGCCCAAGGCCCCCAGACCCAGGGGTCAGGCTAGTCTCCCTCCCCAAAGGGGACATCTCGGGTCCCTTCCCCAGTGCAAGGTGACGCTGGGCAGCACGGCCATCCATCCCAGGACAGGCCGAGTCAGGCCCCCCTTCCACGCAGACAGGAAGCCTTTGGGAAGAGGGGTGCTGAAGTCACCAGGGTGACAGAGCCCTCGGCTCCATGCTGTCCCTCCACACATGGGACGTGAGGGGAGTCAGAGCCACCGCCTCAGCCCTACCCCCCTGGAGGAGCAGCATCCAATGGGCAGGCCAGGAGAAGCCCCCACTGCAAGGCCAGGGGCAGGACCTCAGGGTTCTGTTGGGCTCCTGGGGGTGCACAGGCACCAAGGGGCCTGGGGGAACTGGACCCACGCTTGGAGCCACTGTCCAGGTCTAGAGTGGCACAGTCCCTCCCTCACATCTCAAGGGTCACCCGCCCCATCCCGAGACCGAGATGACTCCGCGCCATATACAGCCGTCGTCCGGTCTGAAATACAGAGATCAGGGAACAACAGCACAGCCCGGGGACGGCCATCGCCCTGACCCCCAGCTCACGAGGACACTGTGTCCCGGCGTTTACACGCTGCCAGCAGATCTCAGCTCAGAGAGCCTGAGAGGGTAACTTGTGCCTGACGTGAATCTCCCTGCTGGTGACATATAACGGCTTTACTGTCACCGGAGATGGTCTATTCCAGGCGTGGAGTGGGCGGGACGCGCTGTCTGGGCCATCAGGGGGACAGCGTCTGGGTCCCACCCTTCCCACTAGATTTCTCAGAGCCACAGGGGAGAGGCCCAATTACTTCCTGAGGTCATTTCCTTTTCCCTCGGCTGAGGCCCAAGGGCACTGGGGCCATCTGGATATACAGTAGGAACTTAACAAAGGCATCACTATTATCCTGAATCCTACTAAGCAAACAGCTCCTGGACAGGACGTTCTGCTGGGCGGGAGCTGATGTGGCGCCCTCGGCCTGCCTGGAGGGAAGAACTCGGGCAAAGGTCAAAGCGGGTGGGGGGGCCACTGTCACATCCCAGCCCTGTTTCAGATCCTGAACATGAAGGGAGGCTCAGTGGCCCCAGGTTACCAGACAGAGGACAACTGGAGAGAGGACCCCAGTCCCAGGCACGAGAGTGGAGGAAGGGCTGGGGGTCCTGGAGAAGCTCACTGTGTCCCGGGGTCCCGGAAGCCAGGGCAGCCCAGCGGGATACACGGCCTCCTGTATGCACGGAGAACCCACAGTGGCTTCTTCTAGGGTCTTGGGCGTGTCTTCTACTGATGTCCCCTCGCAGGCAGACAGTGGTGAGTTCCCAGGACCCCCAGGAAAGCAGGGTCACCCTCTCTGGCTTGCCCCCCAAAGCATCCCAGTTCTGGGTTCTGCCTTGTCCTTACAGCCTGTCCGGCCACCCAGGGCCAAATGTCGGGAAAGGCCCATGCCTGGAGTCGCGCTACGGGGCGCCCCTGACCGCAGGACCTGGACCACTGGGTGTGAGTGAGACGAGGAAGGCCCCTGGGGATCAGGGAGGACACGTCCCTGTGCAGACACCACCGAACTGGAAGGAGGGCGGCCCCTCGGCCGAGCCTTCCCTGTGCCACCCTGACCCCCGGCCCAGGGAGCCTGGGACCAGATGGTTCGTGCAGAGCCGCCCAACAGGTGAACGGGCATGGTGGGCGCCACGGGCTCACCCATGTCAGGCACAGGCCGGGGAAAGAACACGTCCCCACAAAGCTTGGCCTTGGCCTGGAGTACTGCTCCATGAGCCCGTGAAGGGCCCCGTGTCCTCGGAGCAGCTGGGCAACTCCAGGGTCTTCTCGTCACGGCCACGAGTCACCCGGACACGGACGTCCGTGGCTCTCAGAGTCATTCAAACGCGTTCACACTCAACTCGGGCCGCCTGACCAGCAGCTCGGCCCGCAGACAGGGGCGTCCAAAATGCAGCCACGCTGCCCCCTGACACGGGAGACTTGCCTCCCAGGGAAAAGGTCAGCCAGCGTCCAAGAGAGAAGGGACAGAAACCATGTGTCTCCTCACACCTGAGGCCACAGGCACACGACACTGGCCTGGATGAACGTCCCGTGGCCACTTTCACGGACTCCACACTTCGGGATATGGAGAAGGGACCCCACCCCCCAAAATTCCTATTCAAATAAGCCCAAGGCCGCCTCCAGCTTTATTTGATGAGATGCTGCCCCTGCCCAGGCCCGTCCCACTCCGCACACTGATGGTGACCCAAAGACCCTGTCAGAGCGTTTACACTCGGGTCTCATCAAGTCACTGATTCGAGAGCTCAGGGAAAACACAGGCCAAGAGACTGTGCCTGTCTTACAAGTGAGGGACGCACACCCATCTCCCGTCACCCCAACATCCCCAGGATCCATGCAGTGTCCAGAGGGCGGGACACACTCTCAGCCTGAGCGGGGCGTCGGGGATCAGACTGACAGCAGATCCGTCCCGGGCAGGTCGCCTGGCTTCCCCGGCCTGGCAGGGGTCAGCGTCGTGCACGCCCCACACAGCCGCCAGGGCCTGGGGCAGCCACCCCCTGGAGCCCTTCCCCAGTGCCCCTCCGTCTCTCTAGGATGGGGGAACACAGGGACAAGGGGCATGCAGGGGGATGCGAGCAAGCGCCCGGTGGGTGATTCTAGAAGACAGGCTCAGCCCCGAAGCGGAGGTAGAGCTCTGGGGACATGTGGAACGGCGGCCCGACAGCAGGGGAACTGACGGTGACCTCGTTTGAAGCCCAGGGCAGCCGGGCATGCAGAGGTGGGCTCCCGGGAGGCCTGGGGGGGACCCGGTGCCCCAACTAACCTCATCTACCCAAAGTGACCTTTGTGAAAAGGGCCGACCCAGCCTCTCTTGGGGATGGACTCTTGAGGGCCCCGTGGGTCAAAGCCGGGCAGAGGGCAAGGGGCATCAGAAGCAAGCATGGAGCCCCTGAAAGAGCATGGCCTTCGGGACCCCGTGGGGGACGCGGAAGCACAGAGACACCACGACTTGTCCATGGGCTGCCCAATGTTGGGGTCACAGCCAGGTCACCAAAAAGTGAAGCAGAAACCTCCCCTAATGACAGTGTATTACAGCCCACAGAGCGGCTGCCTGCCCGGGGCGGGGGGTGGGGGGCGGCGCGTACCTGCCTGCTCCCCCCCTTTCTGACCGGAATCAAGAACGAGCTCGTTTAAGGCGGGGGCGGGGTCTCGGTGATGGACTATGGGCTGTTAACCCACATCCAGATAAGCCCTGAGGGTTTAGCTGACCCTGGGGGGGTGTTGTGGGGGGTGGTTATCCCAGAGCGTCCACAGCCTGGCCACAGGGACAACTGTGACGGCCCATGTCAGCAGCCAATGTCGCCCCCCGCCCGGGCACAGAATTCAGGGCAGCGATCTGGCACCCGGCAGCTGCTTCTCCTAAGAAGCCCGCACCCTCTGGCTGCGGCCCTGACGCTCCCTTCCTGGCTCTTCGGTCACTGCCCCCAGATGACCTTCTGCGCCGGCGCGCGTCCCTTCCACGATCCTGGGTCTCTCTCACCGTCGCCACATCACGGGAGAACCAGCCTGTGGAGTCGCGGCAGCCTGTCTACGGCAGGAGGGACACCTGCTTGGAAGGGCAAGGGGAGGCCGCCCGGGCTATTTCACGAGAACGGGACCACAGCCCCGGAGAAGGGCTTCCTGGAAAGCCAAGTGTGCTCCTCCCGCCACACAGGCACCCGGCCCTGCACCCGGGCTGGAGGGGGGTGGGCGCAGCCATATCTGTCCCCGCACACGCCCGTCCCCACCCCAGTCCCGCACCTGAACGCGGGCTCCGTCCCTCCCCCCGAACACACACGTGTCTCTTACCAGGGTACAGCTGCTTGGTGGGTGCACTGAGCTGGGCATCCTTCGTGACTCTGTAAGCGACATCTGGACCTTTGGAAGATCTCCGCGTGGCACAGAAGCCTGTTGTCTTGGTGATGCCATCAGGCAAGTTGTGAAAATCCAGGACCTTCAGGAGATCTGCCGGCTGAGCTGAAAGGGCAAAGGGAAGGCGGGGTTAGCCGCGGGGGCGGGGTTAGCCGCAGGGGGGCGGGGTTAGCCGCGGGGGGGCGGGGTTAGCCGCAGGGGGCGGGGTTAGCCGCAGGGGGCGGAGCAGCCTCGGGACTGGCCTCCTGCCCAGAAGCGCGCACAGGGCTGAGGGCAATGGGAACCAGCTCCACACCAACTGAGGAACTGGGGGGGCTCGGGGGTGCAGGGCGGCCGGTCTGAGAAGAGCACACGTGCGCGTCCCCAGCACGCTGCCCCCGGCGCGCTCCCGCTGCAGCCACGCTCCAGGAGCGAACCATCACTCGCCACCGCGCCCCTGCAGCCTCCCCTCCCCAAGTCTGTGGACTCGGCTCCTCCCCCTGTCATCCCCCACGGGCAGGTGCTGGAGGGACCCAGACACCCCTGCCCACCCCACTGTGGGAAAGCCATCCAGACGCAAGCCGCCAGGCTGGACGGACGCCCCTGCGGACGGGGGCGGCTGCGGAGGGAGGGAGGGAGGTCTTCCGGAGCGAGGCACTGGCAGCTCGCGGGTTCTGCCTGCAGCCTGTGGGTCAGCACGTCCGGTTGACCAGCACGAGAACCACAGGGTTCTGCCTGCAGCCTGGGGGTCAGCACGTCCGGTTGACCAGCACGAGAACCACAGGGTTCTGCCTGCAGCCTGGGGGTCAGCACGTCCGGTTGACCAGCACGAGAACCACAGAGACCGCTGGCACATTTTAGCCACCATAGTCACCAGATTAAAATGAGATTCTCCCATCACTGTTTACAGCAAGAGCCAATTTCCATCTCCCCCAGAAGACCTATGCCTAGGCAAAGCAGCCGGAACGAAGGCCGAGGGACGTGGGGATCTGTGCATCCTTTCCAGAAAGTTCTGGACCCTCCATCGGGGGCTCCTCAGAGAAGGGCTGCAGAGCCCCAGGCGTTCCCACCGGAGCCAGGGCACGTCCTCCAGCAAGAGCCGGCCCCCCTGTGCCCGTGGCTCCCTCCTTCACATCAGGAAGAGCAGGGACATCTAGGCTCTGAGGACCACATCCAGGATCCACACACCTGCCCCAAAAAGATCTCACGGGGAGAGCCCAGCTCCCATTACTACAAACAAGAGTACCCAAGAGTCCAGGCGGAGGAAATTAACTTGGAGTGGGACTGTTAGGCCACACAAGCAGCAGGAGCAGCCCTGGGTTTCAGGGAGCCCAGGGGCCAGCACCCACCTGTCTGCACGGTGGGGGTGAGTGTGGGGGTGAGGACTGGCTCTGCCCCTGCTGCTGGGCCCCTAAGCCCCACCAGGCCAATCAGGGCACAGCACCTCCAAGTCTTTCCCTCGGGTAGGAGAAGTACTCCCCCACACCTGCCCGGGTCCCCACCCACAGACTGAATTAGGAGCTGCAGGCTGCCCTCTCCTGGGAGGGAGAGACTGACTCCTGCCACATGGCTTGAGCCCCTGGATCAAGCCATGCCTGAAGGGGGTCCATCTACATTAGCCAGTAAGTTTGTCCTTACATTCAGGGTGACTTGGGTTAGTAGAATCAGACCCCACTGCTGGTATGACCACGAGGCTGACGCAGAGTCCCCAGACGGGTGACCATGTACATGCCCGAGATTCGCTTAAGAGCAAAGCCCACTTTTCTAACAGTGGGGGAGGATTTGGAAGGGAGGAAAAAACCCCTCCCCCAGCATCGGTTTCCCCTTCTCCAGTCCTAGGAATTCTGCAGCCGGCAGCTGTGCCTGGAGCTCAGGATAACCGGGCTGGGGGGTGGGAGGGGGGTAGAGACCCGAAGCCTGTGCCCACTCACTGCTCATTCAGCAAGACCCTGACAGAGGCCCCTCGCCTGGGAGGGCAGAGCTGGAGCCAGGCCGGGCCATGGCATCCAGGGCAGTGGACGGTGACCTGGCAGGTGCAGACGGCCCCCTTTGGGTCCCCCTCCCCACAAGCGACGCACTAGGATGAGAGGACGGCAGCCTGGGCCGGGCCCTGAGAGCACCGTGCTCCCCAGACCCCAGAATTCTGCCCCCAGCAATGTCACTTCCACCACCCAGCTCAGCTGCAGACCTGTCACTGTAACCAAGGACAGATGGGGGTGGGTGGGGACCCTTAAGGAAGGGACAGCATGGGGACCCAGGACACTCCCAGTCCAGACTGACCTCCACTCATGCACAGGGTCATGGCCTCTTGTGGCCTCTGTGATTTTCCGGGTTGGCTCTCAGCTCCTACCCAGGGCCTGGCCAGCACACGCTATAGTCAGCCCCTCCACGCATGGTGAGGGGTACCTCCAAAGCACTCGGCACGAGGCCGCCCCCACACCGGCTCCCCTGCAGCCCTGGCCGAAGCCCGTCACCTGACATCAGGCACAGGTGCCAGCAGAGGCCAGGCCTGGGCTCAGGCCGTGGGAAGAGACAGGCCGTGCCAGCTGCCGGCTCACCGGCCGCAGTGACACGGCCCCAAGCTCTGGCTCATCTCTGAGATTCCGTTCCAAGGCGGGCGGTGGCCAGGGGACGGATCAAAGATCCCGGCTGGGGCTCCTCGGGCGCGCATCCCACTAGCTGGTGATGCTCTTCCCAGATGGGCAGCCTGTAAACCTGTTTTCTCACTTGCTGACCGGAGAGCTGTTTTCCAGAAGCCTCCAGGACATGTTTATGGGTCTCTGCTAAACAAGTTGAAAAGGCCACCAGACCATTCAGGCCTAACGCCACCCCTCCCGCCGGCCAGGGGCTCCTGGTGCCAGAGCTAAAAAAATACTTCCAAGTTGTATAAAAGGTGTGGGAAGGGCCTGGGAGGCATCTGGAAGGACAGGACTTCCGTGGACTTTCCTTCCCATTGACACAGGAGCCTCCCCTTCGAAGGGCAGTTTCTTAGGACACCTGAGCCCTTGCTGCCGCTATCAGGATGAGAAGGGCCCTGGGGAGCAACGCCGGCTCTGGGGACAGGTGTGCCTGAGTGTAAGCCCCATGTCACCCCACCCGGGAGAAGGTCTTGAGGTCATCCCCTCACTGAGGCCAGAGACACGGGCTCCAGCAGCAAAGGCTGCCCTGGGCACGTTTCCTGGACAAGCAGCAAGCCGTCTCTGCTCCTCCCTCGGTGACGGCCAGACGGGCATCAACTCTGCGTGTTCCCGCCGCCCAGTGGGGACAGAGTGGGGAACTGAAGCCCCCACCCAGGGCCCACTTAGGTGCCTGAGGCCACAGTGTGCAAAGCAGGCCCCCGCCTTTGAGACCCTGCCCTGCTCACCACCCCCCTGGGGCTACTGTGTGCTGGGATCCAGGGACTGACCTACTGGCAAGCAGGTACAGACGAGAACGACCCGGGGCAGGAGGCCCAGGCCCCAGAGACACATTATACCACTGACGGGAACATGGCCAAGGGCCACACATCCACCAACCCTACTCGGATAACCTCTGCCGCCCCCAGAAGCGCACTCCACGCTCCCCAGCCAGCCGGCTGCCCGGTGCCTCTCCGGGCCCGGAACGGCAGGGCTCCGGGCTGCCAGGGGCCACTGCCCCCACTTCACGGCTGCAGGATGTGAGGCACCAAGGTAGCCCCTGGCGGTGACTCCAGGGCCTTCCTGGCGACTGCCAGCAGGTTACAGGGTCACCAGGCCAGCGAGGCTCGAGGGCACAGCACAGAGCCCCACTTCCCCACAGGGCGGCTGTGCGGGAGCTGGCCTCGGGCTCCAAGTCCTGACCTTCTCATCTTCTCACTGTTTGTTTTTGCTTTCCTTTCCATAAGCCCCGTGTGTTTTCGAACCTCACTATGTATGGGCAAACAGCAGGATGGCTTCCTATGGCCTCCAGGGCTCAGGGAGCAGGCCATGGGTTATCAGAACCTATTCTCCGGGCCTGCAACCGTAAGGTGCTTCCGGATGCCACCAGGCCACTCATGACCAGAGCCCCAGTGGGAGGGGACTTATCCTCCAACCCCGAGTCCTGGGGCCCCTAAGCCCGAGCAAACCACTCCTCTGCCGTCAGGGTGTCCTCATCAGGGCCGTCCCGTCCACCTGCCAGATCTCCGGGACCCTGGGTCCCTTCCCAGGTCCCAGGCTGCCACCAGAGCCCAGGCCCGGGTGGGATGAGTGGAGGCATCCCAGCACCTCCCTCTCATCAGACGATCCTCCATGCTGTCCCCCACAGTGATGGGCTCCATCAGCCCCCGGGCTTGGAGATCCCTGGGGACAGGTGTGGGTCTGGGCTGGTCCCTCTTCATCCCATGGTCACCTGCACAGCCCCCATCTGCACCCCTGCCCTCCCTGGGACAGGAAAGCGTGACCCTCCCGTGACACAGGCTCAGAAGACTCTAGACCCCCGGTTCCCAGCAGGGCTGCTGGGAGGCAAGAGGTACGCAGGCAGCCTCCCCAGCACCTAGCAGGAACAATGCTGACCCCACGCTGCGGGGACTCGGTCCCTGTGCTGGGATGCCCAGGACCCCCCAACCCCAGAACTCCCTGCAAAGGCCACAGCCCCGCATGGCCAGCAGCGAGCCCTCCCGGCAGAGATTGGGGCCAAACTCCGCCGGGCGTCTGGGGGACCTGCGTGACCTCGTGGGATGAGTCCAGAGGCGGGGGAGGGCGGGGAGGAGGGTTTCTGCACCCTGCAGAGTCAACGTCGTCCACATCCAAAGAGAACGTAGGAGTTCCCTCAAGGACCACCTTCAAAATGCTCAGAACCGTCTAAGTTTAGAGCTAGAAGGAACCACGACACCACAGGCCCAGGGCCCTGTATCTGGAAACGGGCAGGTGCGGCGAAGGGGAATGACCATCCCGAAATCGCAGAGCGGCCTGGCGCACGGCGCGGAGAACAACGTGGCCACCCGGCCTCTGACCCCCACCGGCCTGACACACGACAGGCGACGCGCGGAACCGACGACGGGGTCCCCGAAGCACAGCGTGTTCACCTCCGACCTCGTGCGGTGACCCCACGGCTGCCGCAGCGGCGACCTTCCAGGAGGGGAGCCGACGCCCCGGGGTCCTGTCCCTCTGCTCTCCCGGCCGTGACCGCAGGAGGCCCCGCCGCCCCCGGGCGCTGCCCTGCCTGTCGGTGGAGAGCCACGCGGCCGCCCTCGCTCTGTCCCCGCGAGTTCCCTCCTCCGCTCCCAGAAAGGACACCAGTGAGGGGGCGGGCGGAGCCCCCCGGCCCGGCGCTGCGGCCCTCCCACCGGCCCTCCGTGGCCCCATCAAGGAGGCCGGCCCACCGGGTTGAAAAAACAGCCTTTGGAGGCCGTGACTGAAATGCCTCTTCAGTGACCAAACTACGGGAACAAAGCAGAAGGGCAGGGGGTGGCCCGCGTGCTGGACAGGCCACCTCCAAGGCCTTCCCCTCCCCCACCCCGGGACTGTCACCTCAGGGCAGGCCAGGCTCACTGCCACGCTGGGAACACGGGTCCCTGAACACCCTTCAGTGGCTCCCATCACCGAGCCTCACTCCTCTGCCAACATCAATACCAGGGCCCGGGCCTGCCCGAAAGACCCAGCTCTCACTGGCTGCCACCTCACCAAGGCCACGGCATTACACAGACCACTCCACCACGGTCCCTGAGAACAGAGTCCTGCACTTGTGCAGTACACAGCATGAACACCCTGCTCCAGCCTCCAGGGTTCCACCCCCCACATGGCCTCAGCACCATTGGACCCCACTCAGGCACTTTTGTGGCTAGAGGGGGCTGGATTTGAGCCTGGCTCTGCCCACCCTGCCCTGTGGGCCTTGGAGCGCCCCATGCAGGAAGAGACATGAGGGCCTGCCTGGCCGGGAGCCCACAGCTGGCAGGGGCTTGCTGTCCCCTCTCCTCCAGCCGGGCCTCCGCCGGCCTCCCTACAGCATCCCTCTCCACCTGTCAGTCTCGGTCTCCCACGGGGGCAAGCCGGGCACGGGGCCCGCGGTGCTCCACATCGCGACGCCAGTCACTCACTTCTGGCCTGTTTTTCAGTTTCCAAGGGAGAGCTCAGGGCCTGCTGACACGGCCTCCTGGGGGAGGTTTTCCGCTGAAGGAGGCAGCTTTCTTGTGTGACTGTTTGTACAAGTCACTTGTGCGGCATCTGCCTCCTGGATTAGACAGACAGCCAGGACAGGCTCCCCCCGAGGCCGCCTTCCCTCTGAGGGCCCTGGAATTAGGGCTCTGCAGACAGGATCTGATCCCAGCTCCTCCAGCCAGCAGCGCCACGGCCCTGGGGAAAGTGGGTTCTAACCCTGAGCCTCCCTGCCACCTTCCGTGAAAGGGAAGGAACACGGCGAGGGACACGGCCAGCCCTGGGGTGGGAGCAGGCGCGGCCTGGGGCAGCCTGGCCACGGTGAGGGCCGCATCAGCCTGAGATGCGACCACTGGACCAGGCCGAGCCCTCCCCCTGCCCCCACAACCAGCCCCAGAGGGCAAGGATTCGGGGTGCGGGACGTGCTCCCTGGGAGTGCTCCTTCCGTGAACCAACACGAGAGCCCAACGATGGCGGGAGGCGGGTGGGCTGACCCCATCCTGGCCCTTACTGCGCCTTCCCGGCAGCGTGCGGAGGGTGAGGGCCATCGAGGCGAGGGGAAGGACGAGCAAAAAGCTGATCAGAACTGAAAGCCTCAAGTTCTCCCGGACAGCCGGGAGCAGAGGGGACCTCGAGCCCATCACAGAGCCAGTCAGCAGGTCAGGGCCAAGTGCAGGACGCCCCCAGCCCAGCCTCACTCAGTCAGTGCGCACAAACCCGAGTTCTCGCTCCTAAGCAGGGTGTCCTCAGCCCCCACGCCCCACCCACCCTGCTTTTGGGAAATGCCGGCCACCGCATCCCTGCTCAGCCTCCTGGGGCCCAGAAGCCCCCAGGCCACAGCTCAGCCTTGGGAAAAGCCCCAGGGCCCGTGAGCGTCCTCACAGGAACCTGACCGGCCTTTTCCTCCCAGCAAATGTCCGAGGCATTCGGTCCCCGCTGCACTTGTCACCCTGGAGAGGTGTGAGTCCTGTAGGAGCACGCAAGCTGCCATCACGGGCCATCCAGCTGCCCCGCACGTCCAGGAAATGGGGACTCGGTGAGGGGATGACAGCAGCCAGGACGCACACAGGCCCCGAAAGGCCACAGGAGAGCAGCAGGTGGGGGCGGGGGGGTCAGCCTCGCTGAGCTGGCAACAGCTCGTACTCCGTCCCCGAAGGGCCTCCTCCCGGCAGGTGACAGACACAATGGGGCTGCAGCGAGTGTAGCGCATCTAGTCAAAGAGGGACAGGAGGGCAGCAAGGGCCCGAGGACCCACCACGTACCTGCATGACCTGGGGAGGGGTCAGCTGAGGCCCTGAGCGCCCACCGTGTGCCCACACCACCCTATTTAAGAGCACACTATTCCTACAGAGGAACCCCATGGGCGGGGGGGGGGAGTTCTCCTGGTCTGCACCGTCAGAGGTGGGACGGGTCTGAAACTCACTCCCGAGGCTGGGACCCTCCCACCTTCCACCTCTTGCCGGGGCCCACCCGAGGGCCTAGACCCCTGGCATCTCCATGCCACCCCACACCATGGCCGAAGGCTGGCCAGGTGCCCCCCGGGGCTCAAACACACTTGTGTGCCACCACCCAGGCCAAGGGCACCTGCACACAGGCCAGCCTGCGGACTCCCCAGACGAGAAGAGAAGCCTCAGCCCACACACATCCCCTGGGAAGATGTCCCACTGCCCATCAGGCCTCCGTGAGCGACGGCTGGCACGGCCGAGCACATGGGAGGGAGTCCTGCAGGAGAAGTGGACAGGAGGGCGGCCGTCCTAGGGGAGCAGAGGAAGTCCCTCTGGCTTGTCTGGGGCCACACGAGGTAGTAAGCCACCCACCCAGCAGGGCAGCCCGGGGACGCCCCGTCGAGGCACAACTGAGCCTCATGGAGCAGACCTGGCTCCCGCTGTGCCAAAGACCACGGGTGCTCCAGACCCAGACTAAGACCCCAGCACCCTGAGGAGCGGGAGCCCCTGTCACGACCGGGAGGCCGGGGGTCTCCTCCTGCCAGCCTGGCGTGGAGGGCACGTGTCCAGCTTCTCCCAGCGCCTCCTCGGCGCCTTCTTCCTCTCCTCAGTCATCCTGGCTTTCCGTCTGGCTTCGTGAAAACAAAGGAGCGTATCTGCGTCTGCCTGCATCCTTCCACAAGGGGTTACAGACCGAACGGGGCAAAGACGGGAGTCCTGCGGCCAGCTGCGAGGATGGCCCAGGCCAGCGGGGGTGGCCGGGGCTGTGTGTGCGCGGGCGCTGCCAGCGGGAGCCGGTCCAGCAGTGGAGCCCGCAGGCATGATGGGAAACCGGATGATTAGTCTTAGTTTCCTCAGAGGTAATCTGTCTCCTTGTTCTGGAGGAAAGGGGTGGGGATGGCACCAGGCGCCAGATTCCACCGGGCTGGAGCTGGCTGTGTTGGCAGGGACAGGCTCAACCCACCTGCTTCCATGAGGCCCAGAGGCTGGGCGGGCTGCCATCGGGCCAGCTGGGGTCACACTGGCAGGGGGCCCTCTGCACCCATGGCCTTGCCCAGGCCCAGCACCTAGGGAGCGCTCAGGGGGGCGTGCAGAGGAGGCCGGGTGGCCATGGGCCAGAACTGCCCCGGATCAGACGTACAAACAGCTTTGTGCAATGGACACGTAGGACCAGTCACTGCGGGGCCGTGGGGCCTTGTTCATGCAGCGACACTCTCCGGGGTCTCCGTGGAGTCCAGCACATGTGGAAGGTCTGCATCCTTTCTGCACGACCCCTCCGGACATTCCAGACTCTGGGCAAGGCCTCGACTACACTGGCCTGAGTGGTTCCAGAGCACTGGCCCCCCACCCTAGAGGGGCACACACTTCCTGCCTGGGGGCAGGGACAGGAGTCTTTAGGACTCAGAACTAAATAAACCGACACACCATGGAACCAGGTAACTCACATGCCCCAAAACCAACAGCAGCTCCACCACCCTGAGCCTCAGTTTCCCTGTTACAAAGGGACACACCGACAGAACCTGCCTGTCCCCAAAAGCCATGAATGGTGGCCAAAATCAGCAGCACCAGCAACACTGGTCTCAGGCTCCTTCCCTCCCTCGAGTTACTACGGCAAGTCAAAGTGGGTCCATAAGAAACCCCTCTGCTTAATGAAGTTCAAGGAGAGCAAGAGGCCCCACTATAAACCGTGACACTCCAGCGCCACACCACAGCCTGCACACACCATGCCCTCCCCCACTCGACTAGCCGGAGATGTCCCAAGGGACCTGCCATCCCCTGGCCTGTGTACTTCTTGAGAGAAGGGTGTCACCCATGATCACGGTGGGAGGAGAGAGATTAGCCCAGAGCGGAACACTGCACAGTGAATGGACAAACCAGCCAACCAACTAACCAAATAGCCAACCAACCAAACAACGAGCCGGCCAACTAGCCAAACAGCCAACCAACCCACCAACCAGCTGAAGACTGACCAGCCAGCCAACCAACTAACCAACCAGCCAACCAGCCAGCCAGCCAACCAGCCAACTGAGCAACCAGCCAACCAACCAGCCAACCAGCCAGCCAGCCAACCAGCCAACTGAGCAACCAGCCAACCAACCAGCCAACCAGCCAGCCAGCCAACCAGCCAACTGAGCAACCAGCCAACCAACCAGCCAACCAGTCAGCCAGCCAGGCAACCAATCAACTAAACAACGAACCACCAATGAACCAGCCAGGCAACCAAGCAGCCAGCCAACCAACCAACCATTAAACAGAATTTTAACCATTAAACAGTCAGCCATTAAACAGAACTTTCCAACATACAAGTGAAGGAAATGTGTTTTGTGTACTCAAGATAAATCCAGTAAAGGAGGAAACTCTTTGTGGGGACAATTTTGCAGCATCCCAATTAGGACATACACACACTTTGACGGGCCGTTCCCCCCATCAAGGCTGAATTCTGCAGAAACCCTACAAAGGTATAAGGACATCCATGGTCGAGTCATTTGTAATAGCAAAGAATGGAACCAGGTAAATGCCCACCAGGTGGGAGCTAGTTACGTAAACAAGCTGAGGGTCTGAAATCCTCTGCAGAGGCAGGATGGGAAAGGGCTGGTCTCGTTGGCCCGACCCAGGGCAGACAGCCAGGCCACGTGAAAAGAGCAAATCACAAAAACATTCACAGAGCGCCATCCCTTTCATGCTAAAATAAATAAAAACTGTCTATGTAACCTGAAACCGTGTCATGTAAATGCACACACAGAAAGGCCCAGAACAATACCCACTCAACAGTGAGGGGCTTCCGTCCAGGCAGGGGCTGACCCTGGTGAGGGTGAAGGGGGCCGTTGGCTCGTCTCTCTGTACCCCTCCACTTCCGAAAGACGCTCTGAGTATACAGAGCCTCACAACACCTACATATATGTACTAACAACCACACAAAATACTGAAACACATCTTTTAAGTGTGGCAGTTCTAAAACGGCCACAAATTCTTTAGTGCCCATGCCTATGTCCCCTCCCATGAATGGGGAGGGGTGGCAGATTCCATGACCACATGACCAGTGGGAGGCGGTGGAGGCCTTGCACGCCAGCTTCTGGGTCCCGGCTTAAAGCACCCTGGAAGAGTCTTTCTGAGAACCAGACTCCATGATGTGAGGAAGCCCAAGCAGTCCCTCGAGGGGCCCATGTGAGGGGTACCCAGCTCCCCAGCCAGCGCCCAGGGCCACCCCACCAACCCCAGGGGAGCAGCTCAACCAGACAGGGGGTGCAGGGGTGGACACAGGGTCCCTGGTCCCTGCCCGCCAGCCCCACTCGCAGGCTCCAAGCCAACTAGGATCGCTAGAGCAGAGGACTGCTATTAAGACAGTAAGTTCTGGGGCCACCTGGGTGGCTTAGTAGGTTAAAGCCTCTGACTTCAGCTCAGATCATGATCTCAGGGTCCTGGGATCGAGCCCCGCATCGGGCTCTCTGCTTAGCGGGGAGCCTGCTTCCTCCTCTCTCTCTGCCTGTCTCTCCGCCTACTTGTGATCTCTGTCTGCCAAATAAATAAATAAAATCTTTTTTAAAAAATACGGTAAGTTCTGGGTGGTGTAAAGGCAGGACAGGGTCGTCAAGAAGTCAGCAACAAGTGCAGGCCAGGATTTGCAACAGCAGCACCCCTCATAGCTGTCTATGAAACTCTTCCAGCTAAGGAGGGAAATCAACAAATAAATCATGCTCCATGTCACCAGTAGTTAAATAAACCCAAATTAAAGCAAGATTCTTTTGTCTCCCATCAAACTGGCAAACTTTCTTTTTATTTTTTTAATGTACTAAATTTTGGCAAGGATGCCAATTCTCATTCAGTACAGATGGGAGCCCAAATGGACCCCATCTAGGAGACAGTGCGACACTTGGGACTGAAACGGCTGGGAACAGTCACGCACTTCACCCAGTGGAATTTACCTCCAGCACCAAATGACAAAAAAGTATAAAAATTCAAAGAGCTTCGCCACAGAGTCATGTGCAATACCAAAAAACGTTGCAAGCCCATGTTCCAACCTGGGGAGTTGGCGGTGAGCAAACATACTACTGTACATGTGAATACCAGAATATCCCACCCTCGCTTATTTTACTTATTATCATATTACTGTTAACTTATGGCACTAACACTTAATTGTGTGATCACCAATATTAATAATAAAGGGATATTTAATCATCTGGGGGAATGCCCCTGGGTTTCTTTTTGATCATTTTTTTTTAAAGATTTTATTTATTTACTTGAGAGAGAGAGAGGGCAGAGACAGAGAGCACGAGCAGGGCTGGAAGGAGCAGAGGGAGACGGGAAAGCAGACCCCCACTGAGCAGGGAGCCCGACACTTGATCCCAGGACGGTGGAATCATGACCTGAGTCGAAGGCAGACACCTAACCCACTGAGCCACCCAGCCGCCCCATTTTGTTTGTTTGTTTAACTAAAGTTGGTGTCTTGGAGGTATCATTTGCATGTAGTAACGTTCATTCTTTAAAATTCATTCTTTTTAAGTCTACAGCCCAGGAGTCCGACTGATGTGTGGTTTGGGAACCACCCGCCACCGTCACGATAGAGGACATTCCCGTCATGTCAAAAAGCCCCTCGTGTCCCTCTTCACACCCAGCCTCTGGCTTCTGTTTTTTCATCTTTTTTCTACAGTTTGGCCTTTTTTCGAATGCCACGTGAGTAGAATCATATCCTATACCTTTTGTGTCTGCCTCTTCCACTGACCATAATGCTTCCAGACCCGCATGGATCGCGTGCCCACTCTGGCTGTCGCTGTGAAGGATCCCACTGCACGGGTCCACCACCACTGGCTTCGCCATCTCCCCGCTGATGGGCATCTGTGTTGTTCCCAGTTTGGGGTGATAAAGCGGCGCGTGAAATTCACACGTGCATCTTTCCATTGACACAGGTTTTCATGTCTCTTGGGAAAACACGTAGGAGCAGAATTGCTGGGTCCTCCAGTATGACTGACTTTCTAAAAACCGCCAAACCGTCCTTCCAAGCGGCTGCCCCAGCTTCATGCCCACCGATAATGTCCGACAGTTTCTCCACATCCTGGCCAGGGCTTGTGGGTACGCCCTGGGACCTGCGTGCGATTTTCATTTGCATTTCCCTGATGACTGCAGCTGTGAAGCATCTTTCCATATGTGAATGCACCATTCATACTTCTTTTTTGATGAAATCTCTGCTCAGCTCTTCTGCCCAGTTTTAAATTGGGTCATTTATCTTTTCAACTGTCGAGCTATATAACACACCTTCATCTCTTCTAGATGTGTTTATCACATATGTGCTTTTGCAAACATTTTATTCCAATCTGTGGCTTACCTCCCCATTTTCTTAACAGTGTCTTTTGAAGAGCAGAAGTGTTTAATTAGATCAAGTCCAATGTGTTAAATGTTTTTTATGATTCATACTTTCTGTGTACTTTCTGCGAAATCTTCGTCTAACTCAACATTTTTAACAGGAGGGGGGATTTCTTTCTTCTTTTATTTTTTATAGTTTTAAATCTTACACTTGCATCTATGATCCATCTTAATTTTTATATATGATTTGAAGTAAAAGGTTCATGTTTATTTTTTTTGCAAATGGATGTTTATTTGTTCCAGCACCATTTGCCCATAAAGACTACCTTCTCACCACTGAAATTTCTTAGCACCTCAGTCAAAAGTCATATAGGAAAAAAAAATTTTTTTTTAATTAAAAAATAAAAGTCATATAGGAGTGAGATTATAGACTCTCTTCTACTCCCTTGGTCTTCACGTCTATCTTTATGTCAACACCTGAATGCTTTCATCATGGTAGATTTAGAGTAAGTCTTACAATCACATAGCAGGAGTCCTCTAGATTTTTTTTCACACTTCTTTTTGTTATGTTGGGTCCTTTGCCTTTCCATATGTATTTCAGGATCATCCTGTCAATGCCTATTTTTTCAAAATGCCTACCAGGATTTTAATTTCCATTGCACTGAATCTGTAGATCCGTTTCGGTGAAAACGATGCCTCCACAATATTAGATCTTCTTGTCCATGAGCATGGTATACCTCTCCAACTCTTCAGACCTTCTTTAATACCTCTAAGCAGTGTTTTACAATTTCCAGGGCACAATTATTTTTGTCAAATATATCTCTAAGTGTTTCATATTTAGTCGCCCCTGCAGTGGCTACTTTGATTTTTATTTCCAACGGTTTATCTCTATACTTTAGACATAGTGAGTGAGTGACTTTTTGTATTGACTTCGGCTCCTGTGACCACACTAAATTTACTTATGCCTTCGGGAAGCTTTTTTGTAAAGTTTTTAGAATTTTTAACATCTACAATCATGTGGTCTGCAAAGAAGACAGTTTCCCTTCTCCCTTTCCAATCTGCATGCCTCATGTTTCCTTTTCTTGCCTTACTGCCCTGTCTAGGATCACCACACAATGTTGAATAGGCTCTTGGGAGCAGATGTCCTGCTTGTCCCTGATCCCAGAGGGGAGAGATTTCAACATACAGATTTTATATCAGTGCCTTTTATCAGATGGCAGGGATTCCCTTTGACTCTTCATTTACTGAGATTTATGCATATTTTAAGTTGAAAACTCTTACAAAGTGGCCTGTAATGTTAATTTTGTAAATGCAGGCACAGAACAAATAGTGGAAAATAAATACATCAAAATGTTCAGCTGATAATTTACTTGGCTGCATGAATAGAAACCATCACCAGGATCATGGTTTAAACAAGGAAGGGATTATGGTTCATTTTTATGTTCCTCTTTATACTGTTCAATAGCTTTCCATATTTCTATGATGGGTGTGTATTGCTTTTATTTCAAATCAATGGAATAATAGAGGTCAATTAGTGTTCCACAGGAAACAACATTATGATTAAATAATTGTCCTCCCCCAACGTCCACCTAAAACTGAACCCACAGGATTGTCACAGATCTTTTCACCTTTGCCTAGCTGGGGGTCAATTTTTTTTTTTTTTTTTTTTACAGATTTTATTTATTTGGCAGAGAGAGATACAGCGAGAGAGGGAACACTAGCAGGGGATGCAGGGGAGGGAGAAGCAGGCTTCCCACCAAGGAGGGAGCCCGACACAGGGCTCGATCCCAAGACCCTGGGATCATGACCCGAGCTGAAGGCAGACACTTAACGACTAAGCCACCCAGGCACCCCTTCTGTAATTTTTAACTTCATAAAACAAAATGGCATTTCCACTTCCCAGGGACACAACATCTCCGGAGTCTGATGCTTGGAGGGGGCCACCCCACCCCACTCATCCTCACAGAGGCCCCCTTGGTAGGCCCGAGTCCAGCTCACCACTGCCCTTCCAGACTGAAATGTGGACAAAAGGCAAACGTGTCTGCTGGCTCACTGGTTTTGCAACACTGACACTGGTTGGAATCTGCCGTGAAATTCTCGCTGAAGGAGACAACTTTAGAAACAGATGAAAATTAGTTCTTGGACATGGTGTCACCCCCTATTAAATGTCACAAAGCAAACAATGTGATAAGCAAAGTTAAGAGGAATACTTCCCTTTCCAAATTAAAGCCAGCATCTGGCCAGGCAAGGCCCACACACCTGCCCAAACGCTCCTTGCACAGCCCGGATGGAACAGCTTTCAGAGCCCGGCTGCAGAAGGGTCCCAGTGCTGTTTTGTTGGTTCTAGGTTGCAGTGCTGAAATTATGTTTTTCAATTATGTGATCCAAGTAAAATAATATTGCACTGGGTCACTCTGACCTTTGGAGGAATATGTTACGTTACTTCCCCCAGGACCAGAAGGCATTTTTCAATTACTAGAGCCAAGCAAATCTTCAGTACACTCTCACCATGACTCAGAACCAGCCGCATAGACACGAAGTGAGCACATAACCGTTCAAAACTGCTCAGCTCCCCTGAAGGAGGCACCACAAACTGGTGACAGAACTCAGAACGGGCTCTCACAGTCATCGCGTCTGAGCTACACCCCCAGTCCCACTGAGTTCCTCGGGCCCGCACTCAGCGGGCTGACGACATGCAGTTCCAAAACCCGCCCTCTCTGGAGATTCCACGTGGCCAAGCTCAGTCGGTGCCCCAGACAGCGGCCGAGTACGAGAGCAGACGCGGCGCCCACCCTCACTATTGGACGGTGGCTCCACAAGCGTCCAGCCCGGATACTGCCCACATGAAAGTGGGCGGGCCCCTCCCTTCACCCCTTAGCCTATCCCTGCCCAGGCCAGCCCGCTGTCCCACCCACCCCTGTGGCTTCCCATGTACCGGCCCTAGCCTGGGGCTCCAGGGCACACTCATTCCATGTGATGGCCTGGTGGGGAGGGGACCCTACAATTGGCAGGACCTGGTATCACCCTCTATTCGGCTGGCCACAGCAGCAACTCAGCAAACACACAGACCACCAGAGACAGGAAGGGGAGCAAAGGGGACACAGGGAGCGTCCACTGATTGTCCATTTGGTCCCGGAAGATTCCCTTACATCTTCTGATTAGATGGGAGAAGACATCCCACGGACGCACATGAGTCCTAAGTGTTGTTAATGACCCACCTCTGAGGACAACGCCGTGGGGCAGGGAGTGCTGCTCTGTCCTCCAGACGAGGAAACCCAAACCCTAAAGGCCTAGGCAGCCCAGCCAGGTCCCACTGCCCCCCAGGAGCACAAGGGGGGGGGGGCAGTGACGGCCTCAAGGCAGGCGGGCGGGCAGCCCCACTCTATCACACGGGCCCCCCCGGGGTCGGTCCCCAGGGACTCCACGCTGGGGCACAGTAGGCCCAGCAACAAGTACCGGCTGTTGGCTGGAATGACAGCTGCAGTAAAAGGACTTTAGAACATTCCTGTGTTCTAATGCCGTGAGTCAGCGTCGCGGAATCCACCCCAAGGAAATAATGAGAGGCAGAAAGGATTTACCAGAAAGATGTTCATCCAGGTGTTATTTATAACAACAAATGATTGGAAACAAGCCAAGTTCACCGCGCGGGGAGCAGGGAGGTCAACTCCAGCGCGAGCACACCGTGAAGGACCGGTGCCCGTGGGGCTGCTTACAGTTGGCAATGGCGTGGGGAGTGTCTGTGACCAAGGCAGGTGCACCACTGTTCCTCACTGAGCTCGGCCAGGGTACGGGGAAAACGTGAGGACAGAATGAATGCTACTGAATGCTTGCGTCCACCCCCGACCAAGACACAGAGAGAAGGCACGGGCTAAGGCCCAGCAGAAGCGTCCTCCCCCAGCCATGCTGGCTCTTGACCTTGGACGTCCCAGCCTCCAGAACCACAAGAAATAAACTTCTGTGGTTTTTAAGCTACCCAGTCTGGGGTATTCTGCTATAGCTGCCCGAACTAAGACAGAATGGAAAAGAAAAAGGCAGTTTTGTATCTCCCAGATTTGCTGCAATAAGTGTGCTTTATTTCGTAGTCAAAAAAAATCTGACGCGGGTATTTGGGGAATTAGCAGAATTTCTGAATCTCTCACCAAACATCCTGAAACACAGACTCTACCTCAGACTCTAGTCCAGAGCCAGTGCCCCCCGCCCTTAACTCCTGAGACACGGTCAGCACCTTCTTATTATCCTGGCCACATGGAGGGCCGCCCCTGCAGCCGCAGGTGTCCTGCCTCTCGGTTCTAGCCAACACACGCAGCCCGGGAATGTAGCGGTGCCTGGTCCTTTGCTAAGTAAGCACCCGGTCGCCGGCACGAGTCAGCCTTTCCCCCCTCGAGGAGCCCCAGTGTCCGTGTGGAGGTCCGCAGCATCCTGCCACCCTGATGCCCAAGTAGAACGCGGTGTGGTGGAGGGAGCAGCCCAGTGCCGGGATGGAAGAACGGATGCCGGGGGCAGGGTGGCTTCATGGTCTGGATCAGTGGGTGGGTGGGTGGATTTGGGGTCTGGGTGGGCGGGTGGGTGATGGAATGGGTTCGGGGTCTGGCTGGACGAGGCAATGAGCAGGTGGGTGAACGGCCCGGAGGAGTAGGTGGACAGGTGGGCGGGCGGGTACACCGGGCGGACGTTCAGAGAAACGTCTGGGTAAAGAAGGCAGATGGCCTTTGCCGATGCAAACCGGATCAAAGGCACCGCAGCTTCGTCTCTTGCCGCTCCCTCCCCGCCATGCTGCTCCGGTCACACCAGACCCCGAAATCAAAGACCGAGGTCAAACAGCATGAACGGCCCGCACATCCCGTTCCCCTGTGGCTAGAGTCCTCCGGTCGCCCAGCCAGCGCTCCCAGTGACTCCTCACTCTGTCACCTCCGGAACGGCGTCCTCGGGCCCCCACGCTGGACCGGCGGCCCTCCTCTGCGCTCCCGCCGACGACCGACTGCACCACGGGAAAGGGGGCAGGACCGCTGTGGCCCACAACGTGGCACGCCCCCACGGTTCCACCAAAGCGACCGCCGCACGCTCCGGGACGGGCCGGTTCCCCCAGGACGTGGTGCTCAGGGGCAGGGAGCGCATCCGTGCTCGAGGGTTGGGCCTCTGGAGCCGTGAAGAGCCCACGTGTCGCCACCCCCGACACGCTCAGATGAGTGCATAAACAGGGTGGGGGGGGCGGGTGTCTCCGCTCCTCCCCGCCGTTCTGTGCTCCACCAGGACAGACCAACGCCCCTGCGAGAATAATGGTGACGAGGTTTGGGGCCACGACGTAGCTCCCAGCAGGGATCTTGTAGAGACGAGAAGGGCCCCAGGGAGTAAGCGCGGTTGTCTGCGTGTCCAGGGCCCAGGACTCTCCAGCGTCACTTGACACCTGACCCACCAGGGAAGGACCCTTAAAGCCTGGCATCCAGGCTGGCCTTCCGGGGGGTGAGCAGAGACTCAGCTGGCAAGGGAGACTCCGAGGACCCTTGTGACTTGCACTGGGGAAAGGGGCAAACCTCGCGACAGCAGGTGGCCCTGCGGCCCGACAGTCTTGGAGAGACGGTGCCCTACGCTGGCCGGGGAGGGCGGGGACAAGACCCGGAGTCAGTGACCACCCAGCCCGGGCAGTTATGGCAGCGACGGAGGTCAAGGGCCACACGCACACCGCACCAGGCGCGCTGAGCTCCAACCCCAACTGCGGAACGCTTCTCACGTCAGCGCGGTCATGTCCACGGCCTCTGGTTTTTCCTTCTGCCCCCGGAGGGGCCCCCGATCTGCGTCTGTGGGATGGTCTGGTGGCAGGTGCCACTCACAGCTTGAACACTGCCACCTGCACAGGAGGAGCGACGCGCGAGGCTGCCGCCCCAGGGGGGACATCGGAACCAGGGGAGGTGCCGCCCTCGCAGGCGAGCTGCGCGGTGGAAGCCGCGGGGAACCGGCTGAATCCCAGCTGCCCTCCCGGCTGCGCTTTTGGTGCTGGGCAATTCCTTCGTGTTCATCAAATGATCACATGGTCAGCCCCTGCCCCAGAGGATCAGCACAGACAACATCTATGGACTTTGCCCCCAACTGGCTGTGCGACTCCAGTAACCTACGCGCCAGCCTCAGTTTCCCCGCCTGCACACTGAGTGGATGGGGGTCGTGGAGGACAATTTCGGCTCTGTGCCGCTAGCCACGCGTGCTCCTGCTGTCAGAACAGCACCCACCAGTACGTGCACAGTCATCTGCCCAGTCCCTTCCTGAATAGCTCGTTTCTTTCCTCTTTCTTAACCACAAACCTTTTTCACTGACGAAGGCATTCCAGCCCAAAGCAGCTGCCTGCCAGCAGGAAAGGCCCGAGGCTCCCGGAGTAGCCAGCCCACACCTCCCTGTCCGGCCTCTCCATCAGGGACACACCTGCCCCCTCGCAGCCGCCCCCAAGCTCCGACGAGCCCCCCGCCCCGCCCACGGGCCGCCCCACGCCCAGCCGCCCACTCCAGCCAGCACGAGTCCCAACGCTCCTGTGGGCGTCCTCACCACCTGTGCACGCACAAGCCCAGATGGGTGTGTGTTTCCTCCCCCTAGAGAGGGGCGCACACCACCGGAAGCTCTCTTCACTGCTTCCCTGCATTCCGGCCTCCGGGAGACCCATCCCTTCCAGGAAACGCAAAGCCAAGACAGCCCTTTCCCTTAGTGGCTGCAGAACGTTCTTCGCCGAGGGGCTCTGAGGACGGGACCCGGTACTTCCGTGCTCCGCTTTTCCAGACGGTGCTGCCCGACCCCACAGGCGTCCACACACACGCGTGTGCACGGAGTATTAGGGAAAATTCCAAGACCCGCCGGAGTGGCCGGGTCCCAGAGCACGTGCCTTTGAACGCCGGAATAGTTAGAGATGCTGCCTCTGCCGGCCTTCGAGGGGTGACCCAGGAGAACCCGCACTTCCCCTCACAGCCTGGAGGCAACAGCGA
This sequence comes from Mustela lutreola, assembly GCF_030435805.1. Classification (NCBI taxonomy): domain Eukaryota; kingdom Metazoa; phylum Chordata; class Mammalia; order Carnivora; family Mustelidae; genus Mustela; species Mustela lutreola. Next base: position 2,404,429 of record NC_081301.1, read on the forward strand.
GTGTCCTTTGCTCAACTAGGAGGCTGGGGGCCCCGGGTTTCCACCTGCATTCCTTTCCAGCGAGCATGCTCTCGTGCATTTAGAAACTGTATTTCGTTTCCTAAGAACTAAGCTCGTCTTCTGTCTGGGGAGGGGGTAGGGCAGAAGGGGCGAGGAGGCGGGGTAGTGTGGGTCGTTTCTGGCCGTTTCTTACTGATCCACGGGCCTTTCAAATATTACAGCCTAGCGATCCCTTCTCTGCCGTCCATGTTCCTCCTCCTCTTTTTTATGCTGGTTGGTTGTTTCGGGTTTCCTTTTGGCCTGAGAAGAACTCTTGACTTTTGCGGAATCAAACTTACTCTTCTAACGTCTGGGGTTTCTGGGAACGGCCTCCGCACCCCCAGATGGTAAAACCCAGTCTCCCACGATTTCTGCTGGCCGCTGCACCGCTTCGTTTGCAGAGACCCCGTCTCCGATCCATCTGGAACACGTTCTGGCGCGGGAGGAAGGCAGGGCCCTGCTTTCTCGTTCCCAGATGGTGTCTCTGCTCTCCCAGCCCATCTCAGTGACTAATCCTTTCTCTCCAGGCCAAGTGAATGCCGCCTTTATCAGGCCCTGAATTCCTCTGGGTGCTGTGCCTTAAAGCCCACAGAGAGCAAAGGCTGCCCAGCCCCCCTTCACCGCCCACATAGAGGGGAGGGTCTCTGCTGGCCCAGCCCCGCCCCCCACCCAGGAGCAGCCTGGGGAGACCGGACACCCTGGTGTCTGGGATGGAAGCAGCTCGGGCAAAATCCAAGGCGTTCCCCCTTCAGGAATGCCCGGGCACTTACAGTATCAAAAATGGAAATGACCCGCGGTCCAATCAGAGGAGCCACTGCCCGTGAATTGGGCTTTTTACAGCCGTCGTGTCGGGGAGCAGTGGGCTGTCCTTATAAAGCGAAGGGAGAGAGCCCAGATGAGCTGTGCTGGGACTCCACGGCCGCCCCTTTCGCGGACAGGACGCAGGGTGTGGGGCGAGGGGTGGGGCTGTGGGCCGAGGCCCCCGCGGCGGCCTCATCTCCCGGCCAGCCGCCTGGTCTTCCCTCCACCCTCACTCTTCGGGCTTCAACCCAACAGAATTTGCGTTTTGGAATGATGAGTGATTTTTATTGTCTTCTGCACTTTTTTGTGTTTTCCAAAATGACTCTAATGAAAGATCTATCCTTTTTCATTTAAAAAAAAAAAAAAAACAAAAAAAAACAGAATTACAGAAAGAAGAGACGGGGCAGACCTCTAAGGAGGGGCCGCACCCCTCTCCACCCATCCTGGCCTCTCCTCTGGGCATCTGCACGGGTCCCCTGACACCCTGGGCAGCACAAACTCACCCAAAGTCCCGACTCCGGGCAAACGGGCAGTCTGGCCCCAACACACCCTCGGAGCACCCAGGTGCAGACCCAGGAGGGCTGGGGAAGGACGTGGAGGGGGACATGGAGCCAGATGGGTCAGGGGCCTGGTTCACCCAGGCCACCAGCAGGGGGTTCCCCAACTGACTTCTGACCCCGTGTCCCCAGCACCCCACAGGCACTGCCCTCCCCTCCTGGGGTGTCAGAACCGGGCAGCACAAGGGAGGCAAGCCGGGGTCACTGTGCACTGACCACAGGACCGGGAGCCCAGGCTGTGTGCCGTCCCAGGGGCGCAGCATCTGATTCTCAGGACACTGCAGTGCGTAGATTGTGGAGCTCTGTAAATGCTGAACTGCGTTCTAGGAAGGGCTTGTCTTCAGCCCCCCACTCCGTGGCAAAGCTGTGCAGTCTCTCAACGTTGGGCACACAAGCCTCGCTCACAGCTCTGGAGCTCGGTGACACGCTCGGACGCAGTTTGTGGCCCAGCAGAGATGTGATTAATGCCAGACCCAGGGCACCGTGTCTGAGCCAGAACGTTCCGTGAGAGTCCTCTCTCTCCCATCCAAGTGGGCAGCTGCCACACGGCCCCCTCCTTCGAGCGCTGGGACAGCTAATGCCGGGATCAGGACGCAAAAGGGACATGAGGGCCCTGGGGCCACCGGACAGGAGGGTGGAGAGGGACCCCTGGGGGCACTGCCAGCCCCGCCACTCTCCACCTTGGCGCTCAGCCCCCGTCCCGAGGCCCGCAGCGGGGCTGTATCTCCCGGGGGCCTGGGCACACAGCACCGTGTGGGAAGGTGCGGAGAGGGAGCCGAGCCTGCACAGCAGGGCCCAGCTGGGCGGACACAGCAGCCGGAGTTTCCCCAGGCGCTGGGAAGTCACAGCGGGAGGAAGGGGCCGCGAGAGGGAGAGCAGGCATGAGTCGTCCGAGAAAAATGTGCGCGCCTTGAGCCTGACATCCCCCAGAGATGGGCTGCCCAGAGCAGCGCGCTGCCCCGGCCGTTCTGGGGAGCAGTCACTCCCTGGCTGTTTACTCTGCTGCACAAATCAGACCAGGAACTATTTTACTGAGGGGCTGGAAAAACACCAGACCGCCCCCCTTTGGAGGATTTTCGTTCTTATTTTCTTGCCAAGATATGGACCAGGCTTCAGTGTTTATGGAGGAAGGCTCAGCCCTGGAGCCCAGCGCCTTTGCTGGGGCTTAAGTTCAGCCTGGGGAGGGCTGGAGCAGGAGAGCCGGGAATGGCACACGGAGGAGCCGGTCCAGGCTCGCCCGGGGAGGTGGCTTAGGGCGTCGCGCCCCGGATCCAGGGCTCTGCACGGGCGGGAGGCGAGACGCTTATGGCGACTGGAACAAGCCCGTCACTCCCCAGGAAAGCCTGCGCGACAGAAGCCGTCTGAGGTACGGGCCCAGAGCAGTCCTGATCTGGAGGAGGCAGGCGGAGCGGCTGGTGTTTACGGAATTCCAAAGCAGGGCTGACGGGGTTTCCGGAAGTTATTTACCGGGAATTAAAGGAGTCTGAGGTGGACAGACCTGGAAAGAGTCCTCTGGAGGGATGGCAGCTGGGGAGCCGGGTGGGAGCTGAGAAATCATCCAGAAGACAGAGAGGAGCAGTCGGCCGGGGCACTCAGAGCCGCGCTCGAATCTCAGGTCTGCTCCTTGTTGGCTGCGTCACCGGACGCATCCCCACAATGCCGCCCGCCGGGGTGGTTGGACGTAAGCAATCCCGGCAGAAATGCCCGGCACACGGGAGACTTCGGGGCACCGGGCAGCTCTGTGTGCTCCCGGGACGGTGCTCCCGCCTGCGCGCTCACACACACCTGCCGCAAACAGGTCATCTGCAGGGGGTCCCTCGAGAGGCCTGAGATGCTCAGCCGCTGCACAGATCAGTGTCCGGGGGCGGGGGGGGGGGGGGGACGGTCCCGCGGAGCGCTGGGTGCACAGACTCCGGTCTGGAGTGCAGAGCGTTCTCCACTCGTCCATGACCAAATTCCAAATCCTTCCCGTCCTCCCTCCCTGACCCCTACAGGGGACTCGCACCCCGAGTCCCCGCCTCTGCCAGCCAGCGCGGAACCCTGCTCCTTCCCCAGAATAGCCCAGGTCCCTCCACACCGGCCCAACCTCCTTTGGAAGACCAAACACATCGGCCAACACCCTGAGGGTCTGTAAAGATCTCTCCGTTCAAGGTCACAGGCATCTACGGACCGCCCCACCCCCCCACGCCGTGGGCACCTTGCGAACCCACAGGGTCCAGAGACCACCCCCACCTGCTTCCCCCACTGCACACTGAGCCTCCTGAACTGTCAGTCTCAGCCTGTGAGGGTCGCAGCCCAGTTCCGCTGCACACACAGAGAAACTGAGGCACAGGGGAGCCAGGTCGCACCAGGAGGTGCAGCACCGGCCACCCAAGCCCCACCTGGGTCTCCGCGTGTCTAGTAGGGACTCTGGGTGAACCCACCCCGTACTTGGTCTCGAGGTTTGGGTCTTCTGTGCCGTGGCCGCGAGCGCGGGCCGTGTGGACTTCTGCCTCTGGACACGGCCCCCCACCAGACCTGCCCGGGACCACAGACACGCAATAAGCCCTCCTCCCTGGGTTTCAAATAAATTCAGATTCCCTGAACTTCTCCAGGTTGAATCCGTCCGGCCCGCGCACACAGGACGGCTGCGTCACCCAAGCAGCAAGTCGTCTGAGGGGCTGAAGGGTTCTCTAGGACTCGTGACCCATCCGAGGAGAAAACCATGGGCGAGAGGCTTCTGCTCCGGTCCTTGGCACGCCTGCGCGCTCTCGCTGGATTTTCGGATCCATCCTAGGCACCATGCTCGGAAGATCAAGGCGGATTCAGAAATCGGGCCCCGGGGCTTGGTTCTCAGGGGCTTACTCCCCTTCACGAAAACGCTAATGGTTTAAAGATGTGGGTCGGGTCCTGGCCCAGCTTCCCCCGCAGCTCAGCCACACCAGCTCAACTCTAAGGACATCGGAAGGGCTGCCCCCCCCCCCCCGCCACGGCCCTGGGAGGGGAGAGCCGCTCAAGGCGACCGCAGCCTTATCTTTACACCCTGCGGCCGGCGGGCACCGATCCACACGCGTCTCCTTCCTCGTGTGTCCACTGGTACTAAACAGGCAAGGCCCACCTGGCTGGGCTCCACTCCCCGCTCCCCGCTCTTTCCTTCCCGCTGAAATGGAAAAACGGACTCAGACCAGGCAGTTCACCCGCTCCTACAAACTCTCTCCCCACGGCCCAGCACAGGCCCCGAGACCTACCCCCGCAGAGCTCCTCCAGAGGGGGCAGAGAGGTCACGCGCGGTGGCCAGCGGGGTTCACCAGCCTCCCCTCGCCAGCCCCCCGCTGCGGGGATGAAGGCCCCGGAGAAGAAGGAGGCGGCCAAGTCCCCCGGCCCCCCGCCGTGAGGTCTGCTCTCTGACCTCTAGCTCTGCACACCGGGGCCTGTTCCCAAGAGGCTGCACAGAATCAGATTCCCCGTAGCTGAGACCCAATATCCTAGAGGCCGTGACCGGCCGCTCGCCAGTGCCGAGCCTTCTGCGGGCCTCGGGCTCCAGCACATGGAATGAAGGAGCCCCTCACCTTGGAAGGTGTCACTCTGCCAAAACGGTGCAAAAACGGAAAAAAGCCGCAGAGAATCTCACTCTTTACCTTCAGAGAAGCTTCTCAATCAAGCGTACCTCCCTCCTGCTCTGCCTACGGCCGTTCACCAGGAGACGCCCGCGGGGTGCTGCAAACACCCCCTGAGCCCAGAGCCTGAGGCCCCCCAGCTGAGCTGCGGCCCACCAGAATGGCGGGCAGGCCCGAGAACGAACAGGAGAGTCAAGCCAAAGGGACTGTCCCCACGTCCCCACCCTCCTGTGGGGACGTGCGCCTTCCAGCCCAGGACGGCAGCCTCCCAGGGCCAGGTACCGTCTACAATCGGACGGGCCCGGAAGGGGAGGTGGGCACCTGTCCACACGGACGGGCCCAGGCCGCTGCAGGGAGAGCAAAGATGGGCTGCTTCGGAGCTTGGGGGCCCAACAGTGCGGCCCCGGCCTACACTGCCCCCGGCATGCTCCTCTCCGCCAGCGGGCCCTGGTGGCACGGACACAACGGGAGACCGTGACATAAGGAAAACGGGGAGTGTCTGCAAGTTGAAGCAGCGCTCACTATATTCCTGGTGAGCAGGAGGCATTAAGAAGCTGGAAACGCTGTGGTTTGTGGCGAACAGGTGAAAACCAGCAGCGCTGGAACCTGGATTCCGGCACTTTCCACCCGGGGTGCCATCCGCCACCAGAGGGACCTGGCCAACAGTGGCCACAAACCCTCCTGGAACAGAAGGAACCCCGCGACAGACCTGAGACCTCCAGGCTACAAGTCCCAGGACGAATCTGCGAGGTTCACCCACCATCCCCCCGATGGTGGAGATCCAAGACCATGGGCTTCCCCTCCCAGAGGCAGGACAGCGGGTAGCAAAGCCCACCCCAGGGGTCTGGTCTCCCCACTTCTCAGCAGACTTCAACCCCAGGAACCCCCAAGCCCTCCAGTTCTGAGTGGATTCACCAGCAAAACCACCCTGAAGCCAGAGGCCAGAGGCTTACTGAGTCCCAGAAAGACCTCCAGTTCCTTCCCCAGGAGCCCGGGCCTGTCTGCTCTCGGGCCTCGCGCCCCCACACCCCGACAAAGTAGCTCCTCAGTGTTCAGTGCAGAACCTTGGACGGCAGCCCCCAGGGAGTATTACCTGTCAAATGCACCGACCTCTCCTGGGTTCGCCCCCATCACCAGCTGGACCCTCTGCACTAACTGGCCAGCCACCCGTCAAGTCCAGCAGAGCCCTGAATCCTCACCCAGAAGCCTTATCCCCACTGTCCCCTTAACGGTTCCTGCCTCCCCGAACTCTGCCAGTACTAACCACCGGCACAAAAGAACCGCAGGGTTATACGGTGCTTTCACGACCTGCTAGTAACTGCACTGACGACCTTGACCACAGGCATTACTGTTATTCGCATGACTCTGTCTGCCCTGCTGCCCTGAACGCAGGGTCCAGGACAGCACGCCACGGGCTCTGCATCCACACACAGGCCACGCGCGCACATCCGCAAATCCCCCCGGCCGCCCTTCTGCGTGCTGCCGTTGCCTCTCAGCTGGAGGTAAGCTAACTCGGATCAGAGAGGTCCAGTGAGGCATTGGAGGTCCCACAGCCAGGGGCCACACCCTGCTCTCTTGGCCTCCGAAGCTGCTGGCCTCGTCCTGTGTGCTGACTCATCGGCTTCCCACCCTCTTCTCCTGAACTTTCATTTCAAAACTCCAAGGAGCGGTGGCCGGCAGGAGGGACGGGGGCTGGCCCCACACAGGGAGACGGAGCCCCGGAGGAGGTCCAAGCCCGGGCTCCATCTTCTGCTCTCGTCCTGGGGGATCCCCGACTGAGCCCGCTCACAGCCCCCCCCAACAGGAAAGCAGACCTGCTCCCCCCGTCCCCCCAGCTCCCAGTCAAGCCCAGAAACCACCAAGTTGCCAGGCCGGGGTCCCAGACTCAGGGAGCTGCAGCCCTTTGCAAACTGTCAGCAAAGCGGCTGTCTCAGGACCAGCCCTTGGGGCCAGGACATCCCTGGGGGTGGGGCGATGGTGGGGGGAGGCCTGTTCCAGCTGAAGCCACTGCCAGGCCTCCCGTGTCCCCGCAGTCCTCAGCCCCAGCTTCTGGGCTGGGCCACGCCTGGCCATACCCTGTCCTCTGCTCTTTGGCCCCAGCAGCCTGAGAGCCCCGGGGAAACAGTCGCACATGCAGAGGGCACCCAGTGTCCTGTCTTGCGAGTGTCCCACTCAGGGCCCGGAGCAGGTGGAGAGCCCAGAGCCTGCCCCATGGGCCTGGCCCACATCGTCCTTGGGCCTAAAGAGGACACCGAAGGGTGCCGCCTTCTCTCCCGTGGCACCTTAGCAAGTCCCAAGGGGCTCAGCTCCGAAGCCTGAATGAGCTGCCCCCCATCTACCCACACGGAGGCCCCAGACTCGTGTCCTGCACTGAACACACCGCAGCGGTGACCATGAGAAGCAGCGCTGTGACGGTCCTCAGGCAGTTCCTGGGCCAGTTCCTCCCGTCCTTCCAGCAGGCTTCTGAGACAGGCAGTGCTCCTGTGCCCACTTCACAGATGGGAAAACTGGGACACACAGAGGGGCTCTCGGCAGGGAGCCTGGGCCCTTGGCATCGGCAAGATGCAGGCGCCTGCCCTTCCAGCTCCCAGGGGAGCGAGGAGCCCCCCTACGTGCAACGCTACGGTCCTCTGACCCAGGACACCAGCTCTGAGCTCATCTCCGTGTCCCTCAGGTCCTGCACAGACACAGCACAGAGAGGGAAGGACTCACACTGAGTGTGCTGGGCAGAGTCGTAACTGAGTGTGATGGGACATCGGGGGTCAGTGGCACAGTCCGTGGGGTGCAGAGGAGTAGGGGGGGCTGGATGGCATGAGGTTAGCCGTGGGCAAACACTGGTCGACCCCCGTGGATTGTGGGGAGCTGCTATGCTACCTTCAAATTTGCCCTGATCACTGCTTCTTGAAGGTGGGACCACGCCAAGAAAGCAGGGCAGGTGTGGGAGTGGGGACCCTCCTGGCCCTTCTCCCCTTGTAGGTGCCCCCCCCACACACACACACACCACCACGGATCCTGAAGCCTGCAACTTACCTAACCAGGGAGAAAGGGTGACCCTGAGAGAGCTCTGGCCTCCCCACCAGCCCCTCCCTCCCCCACTCTGGGCTGACTCCAGCTCCTCCCTGGAGCTCGCTGCTCACAGCCCCCCATGCTAGCCCCACCACCCTGGGTGTCCAAGAGGCCCCGTGTGGGTTCCCCGAGTTCAGTGAAATATAGCCACTGTCCAAGCAGGACTTGCTGCGCTAAAGGGCCCTTATCTAAACTAAGACTGAGAATAACTGAGTAATTCCCTGGAAAATAACCCCATTCGGAAGCCCTGTTCCTGAGCTTCCAGCCTAGAAAGGCCTGGTCGCTCCTGCCCTCTGGGGCGAGCATTTTCAGTCTAAGAGGACCTGGAAGCTGGGGTCCCTTCCTCCTCTGCATAAAAGCAGCAGGAACGCCCCTACTATCTCCTCTGAAGGACAGCAGCGTCTCTGTGGGGCGCTGGCACCAGAGACCACCTCCTCCACCTCCTTCCCCCGGAGCAAGCTGGGGCCCCCCGAGCACTGCACACTGTCTCCAGGGAACACATAACAGGAAAGAGGTCCCAGTCACTTCTCCACACAGACCCGGAACACAGGCGAGGCCCAAACAGGGCTCAGCCTTCCCGCAACCAAAGGGAGCTCCCGGGATGAGAGGGGGCCGTTCCTCGTCCCCATCTCCCTGCATGCCCCCTGCAGATCTCCGGGCTCCCGGCTCTCCTGGCACCTGCTCCAAGAACCCATCCAGGTGGGAAAGGGCACCAGGGGCCCACTGGGTGCACAGCTGCTGGGCTGTCCTCCGCAAGAAGGCCTTGACATTCAGCAAGGCGCCCTATGGTGGGACCTGACCAACCCAGTATCAGATCAAAGAGACAGAGAGGCCAAGGCTCCCAGACCACCCACCGTGCTCAGGACACCACCTCGTTCTCCCGCACAAAGACAGGAAGGAAAGCCTCAAGCTGTCAATGTCTCCTCCCCGGGTGTGGAGAAAGGCAACCCGCACCAGCATCTGCGCCGGTCCCACACCCGGTCCCACTCCCGGGCCCACTCCCGGTCCCACTCCGGGTCCCACTCCCGGTCCACACCCGCAGGAGGCCGCTTCTCCCTCGGGGGCGAGGGACCGGCCGTCTGCGAAGCCTCCACGTGCGCCTCTGCAGGGTGGGACCAGCGCACCCAGCGCAGGCTGGGGGGAGCCCAGCCGGCGTCTCACTGAAGAGGACGGGGAACCAGACGAAGGACGCAGCTGGGAAAGCGACCTCCGTCCTCCAGGCTGCGCCTGGCTTCAAACCCGCCCAGGGCTGGCCTCTAGCGACCTCCGGGCCGGACAAAACAGGCTGGACTCTGATTGGCCAGCGCGCCACAGGGCTGATAGGTGCCTCCCCCCTGATTGGCCAGTGCTCCCTCCCCCGCCCCCGCTGGAAGGGGCCTCCCTTCTGATTGGCCAGCACATCTCGGGGCTCGAAGATGCCTCCCCTCTGATTGGCCAGCGGCAGCCCCACCTGCAGCCCCACCTGCAGTAACTGCGCCGTGTGCTGCGGGACAGTCCCCGGTGCGGTGCCAGTCTGGGTCCCCCGCTGCCCCGGAGGCTCCCAGGCGGCCGGACGCTGACCCGCTGCTCGCGCGCGCACCCGCCGCCGGGGCCGGCACAGATCGGAGCCGCGCGGGAGGCCCCACCCGTCGGGCGCAGGGCCCAGCCTCTCCGCGGGCCTCGGACCCTCCACCGGGGGGAACGGCGGCCGGAGCTGCTCGCGGCCGCTCTCGGCCACCCTGCGCGGGGCGGAAGACCACCGCGGCCGCCCTGCGGGGCCGTTAAAGCGCGCGCTGTCCTGGTGTCTGTCCGCGTGCGACCGCGGCTCTCCAGAGCTCCAGCCCCGCAGCCACCGCGGCCGCCCGCGCGCGCCCACGCGTCTTGCGGCCGGCGGTGACCAGAGCTCCCTGCGGCCCGGCGGCCACGGCGCTGGCCCCGAGGACCGAGGACCAGCCGCACCACACAGGCCGCCCAGCAGGTGCTGGAAGCCCAGGACCCTCGCGCGGGCGCTCAGAGACGTCGCAGCGCCCCCGCCGCTCTGGGCCATGGAAGTTTGGGGAAAGTGGGTCAGACTGGGATTCTGTTTCTTGGACCTGAGGCCCCGAGGAATGGCGACACTCACGGCTCACGGGGGCTACCACGGAGGCTGGGCTCTGCCAGAAAACGCGGGGTGAGTCACAGCTGAGGGCGATGCCTCAGACCGAGTGACCCCCATGACCCGCACCACATGGCCACACACCCCCCCACGGCCACACACACACCCTCACGGCCACACACATCCCCTTATGGCAACACACAACCCCTCAGGGCCACACACACCCCTGCACGGCCACACACACCCCCTCACGGCCATACACACCCCCTTACGGCAACACACAACCCCCTCAGGGCCACACACACCCCCGCACGGCCACACACCCACCCTCACGGCCACACACACCCCCTTACGGCAACACACAACCCCTCAGGGCCACACACACCCCCGCACGGCCACACACACCCCCGTACAGCCACACACACACACCCTCACGGCCATACACCCCCGCACGGCCGGCCGAGCATTCCTTCGTCCCATGAACGGCCTCCAGCCACCTGGGACAGCGCCAGCACCGAGCAGCATCTGAGCCGGCAAAGCCCCCACCTGCGCGCCCCCCAGCGTGAACATGTCCAGGGCACCTGCCGTCACTCGTGGTCCCGTCACGGAGGCGGAAGACCAGAGTCCCGCGGAGGGGGGATGTGGGCAGGTCCATTCCCATCTCTGGACTCAACTCCTCCTTGCAGAGTGGGGGTGGCCCGCGGAGGAAGGGGAGCTTCCTCCGCCCCTTGGCCTCAGCACCACGGATGTCCCGGCAAGCAGTCTAAAAAGTGGCACATTTCCTGTGTCACCACTTCTTCTGTTTCCCCCATGTGGGAGGCGCTAGTGTGACCGTCCACGGGAGAGAGAGGGGCCCGGTCACGCAGCCAGCCGGCAAGCAGGACCCCACAGCCACTGCCTGGGGCGGCCTCGGGATCTGGGAAGGGCGCACACTGGTAACTGGGCTCGCTCCATGCTACGCACCGAACCCCCACAAAGAGCCCTGCAGGACTTAGGACTGTCACCCTCCACTTAAAAGTAGGGAAACTGAGGCACGGGGGTGCTAAACGCACAGTTGGTAGGAGTGGAGCTGGGGTGTGGCTGGCCTGAGCATCACCCACACGGGGTTCCCCATGCTGTGCCCCCCGCCCTGCAGGTCTGCCCGCGAGAAGAGACAAAGCCGGTTCCGCCTTTAGGATCTCAGGATCCCCGGAGCCAAGCCAGGCCAGAGATCTTAAGAGGGACATTTGGCAGAGTGCAGACACCGGAGTGCCTTCTGCAGGGGGACCCACATACGCAAGGAGAGGAACTGCAGCATCTCATCGCCGCCCTCCTGTGAGGAAAAGCCTCTCATCAAAGGATGGGGCCCGGCACGACCTTGCAGGACCCCCACCTTGTGGCTCCCCAGCGGGCTCGGCGGCCATGGTTCATCTCCGAGTCTCCCATCTGGCGGGGCTGGGGGGGGCACCCATGATAGGGAGGTCAGTGTCACCTTGCCCCGGGCTGCCCAAACACAGAAGGTCCTTGGGAGACCACGAGACAGAGGCACACGCAGAGACAGGACACACAGACACGTGGACCCACACAAATCAGCATGTCACGCATGAGCACATGCCCGACACATACATCCAGAAACACGCACATGTGCCCAAGGGGCTTGTCAAGCGTGTCCCAGGCGACTCGTGCAAATGACCCAGGAGGCAACGTGGAGCTGATGAGGGGCACAGACTGACCCAGCCTGGGGGGGGGGGGGATGGGAGCCTCTGGGAATGGGGCCTCCTTGGACAGCCACACCTCCCTCTGCCGGGCTACTTCTGGGATGGGGGGCGGGGGTCACAGCATGCTCGCTTGCTCAGCTCCTCGTGCAGAAATGCCACCCAAACAGCAGCCATGGCGTGTCTTCCCTTACGCGGGGCGCACGCGACAGCGGGCAGTCCTCATGGCCACCCCTCAAAGCAACTCGGCCCATTTTCCAGATAGGAAAGATGAGGCAGAGTGACTGGCCCAGACCAGCCACCCCGAGCAGGTCTCAGAGGCGAAACCCCGCAACTGTCCATGCCGCCCCTGGGGTTCAGCGATCAGATACCCCCTCCCACACCTAACTGCCTGTCCCCCAGCACAAGAACCCAAAGTCACGGCCAGAAGCCACCCCCTCACCGCAGCCGAGGCCGTCAGTTTGTCTGCAGAACTCACCCAACCACTCCAGGCACCGGCCTCGCATGCAGGCGCAGACAGGGTTAAGGAAGCTCCCAGGTCTCCATCCATGACCCCCACCCCACAGAGACCCCCTCTTTCTCACTGCAGCCTCTTCTGAAGCACAGCCCTCCCAGGACAAGCGGAGCTGGGGGCGCCTTGCCAACCGAGTTAATGAGGAGCTTTCCAGCCAAGGGAAGCAGCCCCAGAGAACACGAACACCAGAGTTTGGAATGTCCTGCCGAGAAGGGGTGGGGTGGGGGGGGGGGGGGGACAAGAGTAAAGCCAGAGGTGGGGGAGGGCACCTGCTAAGGAAGGGGAAGAAGAGGGCGGGAAAGACCAAGTTTGGCATCACCTCCTCCAGGAAGCTTCCCCAGATCTCCCCAGTGGGGCCAGCCCTCCCAGACATGTAAGGTGACACGTGACACTTGGCACAAAAATGAAGAGTGGAACAAAGCCCTGTGCCCCCGCCCAGAAGACTTAAGAGCTCCAGCAGTGAGGAGCTCCGCCCCCTTAACCTCTGTCCTCCCATAGCCCTCTGGGTCGGGTCGGCTGCGGGGAGGGCCCTCGGGGTCCAGCCAGGTCTTGAGGATGAGTGAAGGGCCAGTTAAAGCGAAGGAACGGAGAGTGGAGACTGCAGCCCATCTGGTCCCTCTGGAAGGCATTCCAGTGGAAAAGAAAGGAGGGGGAGGGGGAGGGGGAGGGAGGAAGGAGGGGAGGGAGCGGGGAGCTAAAGCAACACGGCCCTCACCCTGGGGACACCAGGCCTCCCCCAGGGAGAGCTGATAAATGGAGGTGAAGAGGTGCCCCCCACCGTCCCCCCCAAGTCTGAAGCACTGAGGCGTGGCCATGTCAGAAGCACTGGCCAGAGCGACCCGGAATCTAGGGTCCCTCATCCTGCAGGCCGGTGTGAGGGTCCAGTGAGATGACACGGCCAGGCAGGGGTCAGCACATCCATGACCAAGGTGACCAGGGCCCAGGGTCTCCAGGGGCAGGGACCCTGCTTTGCTCCAATGCGGGCTCAGCCAGCGTGCCTCAGGGGTGTTGGTGACTCATCCCTGACTCTCGGGGCTCACCGCTAGTCTGGCCTCTGCTGTCCTGTTATTAAGTGGGGGGCAGGGGGCAGTGGGCATCTGCTCCCCGCCCCCCTCGGCTCCACCCAAGCCGTGTCTGAGATCCAGGGAGGAGGCAGGCCCAGAGGGCCAGAAGGCAGGGGCGGGGCAGGCAGGCATCAGCTGTGCTGGGCTAAGGGCGTGGCCGCGGTGGCCGTCCAGAAATATCTGAAGGGTGGGGTATCGGGGCAGGCTCTGGCCAGCACCCCAGAAAGGGCCCTGGAGCAACATCACAGGAGAAGGCCCTCTGGGCTCCGGCCCCAGGAAGACACTCCTGCCTGCGGCCCTGCCGGGTGGTCACTGTGCTGGGCTGGGCAGTGACCGCAGCCGCAGCCCCTCCTGTCACTGAAATCTGGACCCCGATGAGGGCAAGGAGGACCCCGGAGCTCCTCCCACTGCCTGTTCTCTTCTGGGGAGGCGGGCGAGGGGGAAGGATGGAAAAGGGTGTCTCTCCAGCCAACTTGATTGAGTCAGAGGGAATTTAACCATTTCGCATCTATCAAGCCCCGCAAAACTTGGACAACCCTGCCCACAAAATTACTGCAAGAAGCCGTCACGTGACCAGAGCCGCCCAATGCTGGGCTGAGGAGATGACCTCAATTTCCAAATATTGGGGTCATGTTTCATTTCACATACTCTCCCTCGCGCCTTACAACGTTAACCGGCCCCAAATGCAATCTTACTTTTCATTCCTTCACACACTTGGCCAAGGAGAAGGTAGGAAAAAAGAGCCATGTTCAGGGAAAACTCGGAAAACATCTGGCGAGTCCCAAAATGGAGAGAACAGGCTCCCGCCTCAAGCATCTGGGGTGCCCTGGCCACCCACAAAGGACCCCCGCGCTGCCCTGCCCCGGACTTCAAAACCCATCCCACCCTGGGAAGTGGGGGCAGGTCAGGAACCTGCTCAGAAAAGTGACTTCTTCACATGCTTTCAAAGTGCCGTTCTGACCAAAGCCAACGGTGCAAGTTCTCGGCCCCTCTGCCATGCCTCTGCTTCCAAGGGGCCGCCCTCGCGCTTGGGGAGCAGGACACCGTTAACACCCAGGGCCCCCGACCACATCCCCCAGTGCGCTGCAGGCCACTGTCCTGGAGACCACGACTGTCCTCCATCTTCAGCTGATCCCCAGAGTCAGCCCGGGATCTTGGGCACGTTACTGGCATGCCGGATTTAAGACAGCAGGTCCCCAGAGCTAGGCTCGGCACCCCGTGTCTCCCCCAGCCCCATGTTGGCGGGACACACTGACTCCTGCTCATAGCCTTTGGCCCACCACACGCTCAACATGCCAGGAAAAAGGGAGAGAGTATCTTAATTGGCCAGCGGAACATGGAAAGTGATTCTTCCCACATGGTTTCAAATTACAAAGCAGAGGAGAGAAGGGGGAGGCAGCAGAGCCCTCCCTCCCGCCAGCTGGGCCAGCTGAGCCCACTGCCCCACCCCTGTGCCCCTCACTTTTCCTGACCTGGCACCAGCAGCCCCGAGCCTTGTCTCCCCGCCTATTAATGGGTACTGGGGCCGGGGGGGGGGGGGGTGGTTCTGGGGCTGCTGATGTCTGAGGCTGTGTGAAGACCCATTGCACAGGTGATCACCAAGGTGATGCTTAGAATCCACTGTCCCATCCGGAGGCTGAGTGGGAGGGAGTGGGGAGCTGTAAGACTCCCCATGGGAGAGGGCTCCCTCCACATGAGACCTCTGGCAGGAGTGCCCCATCTGGGCACCATCTGAGCCACTCTTCCCGACCTTCCCCATCACACACACAACCTGCCTCCCAGGGGGTCAGGAGGTTTGGGGGATGGGATTAGGAGCAGGGCTGGTCTACCAGGCTCCTGGCTCCCCGGCAGAGGGGCACTTAGTGGCCAGGATGGCAAGACTCAGAGAAGAGCACAGACGGGCCTAGCGTGTGCCTGGGCGAGAAGGGCAGGGCTTGGGGGCTCAAGCCTCTGGGATCCCCCCACCAGCGACCAGTGTCCCCTCGCCCGGCAGCCCGGCCTGAATGGACGGGCTGTGACTCTAGGGGGCGACCCTTCCCCGTTTCCAGGAGAGGAAGTTGGGCAGCCGCGCGAGTGTGCGGGAGAAGTTAAGTTTCGGGACAAAGTTTGCCGGCCTCGTGGACAGCCCCTCTGGCTGCTCCGACGCGGGGTCCTGCCCCGGCGCGCGCGACAGCCCCCTCGGCCGGCCCTTGGGCGCGCGGGGCACCGCGCTGGCGCGTCTCCGTCCCCCGCGCTCACAGCCGGCCTTCGGGGAGGCGGCCCGCGCCGTCCCGAGCCCGCGGACAGCGCCAGGGAGGCCGGCGGGGCCGCGATGACAGCCGCCCCCGCGCCCGGCCCTTACCTGCGCGGCTCGGAGGCGGCGCCCACAGCAGCAGCAGCAGCAGCAGCAGCGGCGGCGGCGGCGGGGACAGCAGCGGGGCGCCCGGGCGCGGCGGGCTGCGCGCTTTCCAGCGGGTGTGGACGTCCATGCCGGCGGGGCGCGGGTCGGGGCGCGCGGGGACACGCGGGGGCGCGGGGCACGGCCCGGGCGGGAGCGGACTCGGCGGGGACCGCGCGCTTCAGGAAGTCATGGGGAGCCGGCGCCTGCGTTCTCTTTGTGGCGGCGGCTTCGGGCCGGGGCCGGCTGGCGCGCTCGCCCGCGGGCGGGGGTCGACCTTGGCCCCGGGGCGGCCGGGACCCCACTCGGCTCGCAGCCCGCGCCTCCTCGCCTCCTCCGACTCCTTCTCGCCGCCTCCTCGCCGCCGCCGCCCCGCGACCCGCTCCCCTGGACGCTCCGCTCGAGCGAGGTCGTGCGCCAGCCGCGGGGACCGGGAGTGCCGACCTCGCCTTGGGCGCCGTGCGCTTTTCCCCCCTTCGCCTCCCTCCCGCGCGCCGGGAAGGCACCCGCCGAGGCTGTCGATCCCCCGCGCCCGCAGCAAATCAGAGCGCGAGGCCGCGCTCGGCCGGGCCGGCCCCCGCCTCCCACTGGGCGCCGCGGGCGCGGGGGTGGGGCCAGCGGGCGAGTCGCGGCGAGGAAGGGGCTGGCCCGGGGCCGGCGCGGGCGCGGGGCGGGGGCGGCGCCGTCGGCCCGCGAGTGCGCGCGGACGCGCCCCGCGGCCCCCCACCCCCGGGGGCCCCGACCCCTCCCGCCCGGGTGCCCGCACCTGGCCCACCCCCAGGAGCTACTCTGGCGCGACCCCGGGTTTGACCACTTTGGGTTAAAGAAGAAAAAAAGTTGCAGCGCGGCCCAACTTTTTCCTTTACGTGGAGGAGTTCGGAGCTCGTCTTCTGGGCGGAGACTGAACGTCTAATCCTGCCAGATCGGGGCGCCCAAGACTGTGACCATCTCGTCTACCCGCCCGGAGGACCCGCCCTGCACCTTCCCCCTCCCTGCAGACTGGGCGCGGGAGCCCAAGTAGGGTCTGACTTCCCAGGGTCCTGGAAGGAGCTTGGAGGTTGCGCATCTGGGGTCTTCATCAGAAGCAGTTGGCAGACACCCCCCACCCCCCTCCTCACTGGTGACCCCTCTGCCACAAGAGGCAACCAGAGAAGATGCCCCTTGGGGAGGTGACAGCAGGCAACGGAGTAGGGGCCAGGACCTGCTGCCCTGGGGACCGCTGCGGGGCGCCTACCCTCACTTCTTTAGGCCTTGGGGAGGTGTCCCTGGAGCAGTGGGCTGCCCCTTCCATCTGCACCCCAGGCCCAGAAAGCCTCCCTTCTGGGAGAGCTGCCGAGCTGGTTCTTAGAAAGAGAAGGGGTGAAGGCGAATCAAAAGTTTTGTCCGCGCCCCTGAGGCGTCCACCCCACCCCCGTCAGCCCACAGTTTTCCCGCCTGCGTGCTGGGCCGGGGCAGGGGCCTGTCTCCTGGTCTCCAGCTACATCTCCAGACTGGTGGGGCACTCCCCAAATACCCTTAGTCCCCACCATTCTAGAAATACGGGGGGAAAGTTCACTGGGCTGGGACGGCCACATGTTGCTTCTTGAGGTGGGTGGTGGGTGGCGGCTGCCAGCTTCCTGGCTGGTTCCCCTATACCCCGTGTGCCCGCCCACGTGCTGACAGAGCATGGAGAGGTGCGCGAGACACGCTAAGTAAAGCAGACTGTTCTTTCCGGCTTTTATCATTCTTTGGGGTTTTTTGTGTTTTGGGGTTTTTTGCAACCTGTGTAAATCATACACATGATTAAGGGAAGAGTGTGTGTGTGAGCTGTGTGCACGCATGTGTTTATGTATGAGGGAGGGGTGTGTGTGTGTGTGTGTGTGTGTGTTGGTAACGCTAGAGCTGGTCCTTTTATGCAACTTAATGAGACCTTCCACCTAACACTTCCGAGCCCCCGGGTCCCAGCCCTGGCTGGGTCCTAGCGTGCCTCCCCCCCATGGGAAGGCCAGCCTCCCTCCTTGACCTGGGGTGCTGACATAGGTCAGTGGCCTGGCTACCGGGAAACACTACAGACTTGGGGGTTCCAGCGTCTCCCCCAAGGACACAGGGCAGTCCCTCCTGGACACTCAGTGGGCCCGTCAGGCGCCCACCCAGCCTCCCTCTCTGCAGGGACAAGAAGGTTGGCAGCTCACGGCCCTGAGCAGATGAGTCAGATGCATCCTGTCCCATCTCTGGAGATCAAGGAGCACGAGGTCTTGTCCGAGCTGACGAAGGGGGGCTTCCTCTCCATCCAAGCCTGGAGGTGGGTCGGGAGGTCTTGGCCGAGCTGACGAAAGGGGCTTCCTCTCCATCCAAGCCTGGAGGTGGGTCGGGAGGTCTTGGCCGAGCTGACGAAGGGGGCTTCCTCTCCATCCAAGCCTGGAGGTGGGTCGGGAGCAAGTTTCCATCCCACCAGGGAGTCAAAGAAAAAGCCCCAAACTGGGCGGCCCGACCCACCGTCCTGGGGCTGTAGGAGAACTTGACTGTCTGGATCACAGCTTGAATGCCGGTGGGCACGGTGAGACAGCCAGCCACCCTCCAGGGGACGCAGCAGGGTCAGGGACTCACCCCAAATGCCAGCTCATCTGTGCTGGAGCCAGATTTCTCACACCAATTGCCCTTCGGGCCCGAGACACGTTGATCCCCTCATCCAGATTCACACAACAGTGACGTTTTGTGACCCCAAGCCCAGCATCCCCCCAGCCCCCACCCCGGCCCTCCCGCGACTGATTAAAATGAAGAGCCGGTGGAAACTGCATTTAGCTCTTGGCTCTGGAGAGTCTGTGGTGAGGAGACACCAGGGTCCTTTCAGCATGGCCTGGGGGTGCCCAGTCTGTCACCCACCTGTGCCGGGAGCGGCCCCCTGGCTGCACGCGTCCTCCCTGTGTCTTCTGTAGTTAATGCTTCTGCTCCCGCCCATCCCGGCGCCTGTGCTTCTAGTCAAGGGAGGGACTCGCCACCATCCAGGGCTCTGTGCACCCCAGCCACTGTCACAATGTTTCCCACAGTGCCCGGGGGACAGCGGGGCAGTCCAGGTATGCCCTGAGCTTTGCAGCAGGGATCTAAGCACCTGGCTCGCCCTCCCGCTGCTGGGAGCCCTTCTCATGCTTGAGCGGTGGAGGTGTGGCTCTCCCTGCCAGCACTGTGCATTGTCTCCTGCCCCCCACCCTGGGGCGGTTTCAGGACCTGTCACCAGAGCCACCTCGGAGGCGCTGGCGCCAGAGCTTCAGCACAGGAATGGAGGAGCACGGCTCGGCACACACGACCGTGGCAGTTCCCGTCTGTGGGCCTTCTGGAGAAATCCAGGGCGCTGTGTTTCCAGGACAATAAGGGCATTCTGACGCCCATGGAGGTCCGGGTGGGACCACGTCCAGCAGGAGGGACCTCCGATGGCATCTCACCCCGGCTGCTGGGCCGGCCCTGCCCCTAGTCTCGCCCGTTTGGCCCACGGGGTGGAGCGTCTAGTACGTGACGCTGGGTGGGGAGGGGGCAGCGCTCAGGCTGAGACCCGGCCGCCTGCTGTGAAGGCTCCTGAGTCGGAGCCTCCTTTCTCCCTCCCTACCCTCCGCGGGCCGCAGGACCCCGGCCTGCTTCAGGAGCCCCAGATCGAGAGCCTCAGGGTGTGCGGAGGAACATGTCGCCATCTGCGTGACCGTCCGCGGGCGAGCAGAGGCACCCAGGCGTCGTGGGCGGGAGCCGGCCCCGGAAGGCCACGCGGCCACGCTCACACCCTCCAGCTCCAGCAGGTCAGTGGACAAGCAGGTTGGCGTCCCCGGCCCGGCTCAGCTCACCGTCCGATGTGCTGCGTGAACCAGACCGCGCGGCCGGCTGTGCGGGAAGAGCCGGCGCAGGGACTCGGGCTCTCGAGTTCGGGTCCTCGCTCCCCCTCAGACCCCACAGGTCTCCTCAGCTGGCTTCCCCACGGCGCTCTCCTCCAACACGGCGAAACTCCCACGGCTCTGAGAAGGGAAGGCCTCTCCCCGCGCCCATCACCCCTCCGACCCGGAGCCCTGCCGTGTCTGGGAGCCCTGTGCTCCCAGAGCTCACACCCAGGACCCAGGCGCCAGGACCACCACGCGCGACCGGAGCACACCAGGCCCGGTCACGGGCCACCGGCATTCAGAACAAAGACGCAAAACCTGCGGGAAGGAGGCCGGAGCTTTCATCAGAGCTTCGGGGACCGGCCGAGCCCGGGAGGCAGACTCCGCAGCCAGGGGGCCGCCCCAACCCCATCCCTGTGGAGCCCCGGAACAGGGCCAGCCACGCCGCGGCGGGTGAGCCCGCTGGGGCCGGCCCCTCGCTGGGCTTCGTTTCCGTGTCCTGCTGGCGACCGCCCGGTGTGACTGAACCCCGACGTTCCCATCAGGGGCCAAGTAAACTTCGCCGAATAACAGAAATTCCAGGAACAACAGCCTGTGATGGGCGCGCGATAACACTCCAGACACAGAGAGAGAATTTGCAAGCGCGCAGACCGCGGGATGGAGAGACGTGTCTTCCAGGAGTGACTGCCTGGGCCTTCTACCCTCCCGGAGAACGTTCTATAGATAAAAGCTGGGTTTGCAGCCCAGGAAAAAATGTTCTTGGGAGCATCTCTTCAGTTAACTCTTGTGAAAAAGTATCTGCACAGGTGGAGAGAGCTGCCTGGTAGTCAGCGGGCCATTCCCCAGATGCAAATAGCATTTCTAGATGCCAGTGGTCACAGAGGCCACCTTCCCGGCCCATGACCTCACTTTGGAGATAGGTGTCCGTGAAGCCCGGAGCAGAGGGCTTTCTGGGCAGGCGGGGCGGACTTGGACCTCGGCCCCTCATGTCTTTAAACAAGGTTCCAGGGCGCCTGGGTGGTTCAGTTCATTGAGCATCTGCCTTTGGCTTGGGTCATGATTCCAGGGTCCTGGGATCAAATCCTGCCTCAGGCTCCCTGCTCAACAGGGAACCTGCTTCTCCTTCTGCCTCTCCCACTGGCTTGTGTTTTCTCTCTCGCTACTCTCTCTCTCTCATAAGCAGAATCTTTAAACAAAACAAAACAAGGTCCCATGTCCAGGGGCCACCATCAACCCACCATAGCCCTAGAGCTATCCGGTTGTCCCCGCTGGTGAGCCCTAGAAGACACGGGAGCCAGCCATGGTGTGGGACAAGGGGTCAGTGACACCTGCTGTGCGGCCCAGTGCCCATGCCGAAAATCTCTTGTACTTCCCATGTCCTGAGAGCAGGGGACGTCCCCAGCAGCGGGCTTGAGCTGGCAAGAGGACAAGGGAGCCCGGTGGAGCCCTGCATGCAACAGCACATTGCCCGGGCGTGCCAAACACCGCCTGAGATTGTTGTTTTTTCCAGTAGGGCCTAGTTTTATTTGTTTTCATTTTTAGTATTAAATCAATGTTTTTAATGGAAATAGCTCCCGCATTAAATTTTCTTCCATAAGAGGAAGTGAGAGGGAATACAGAAATTTGAATGGGCCTCCCAAACTGGACCCCACCCGGAAATCAAGCTCCTTTGCTCCCCAGAACCTCTGAGCCGAGCCCGTGAGCCAGGCCTGTGCGAGGATGTGCGTCGCGTCGTGTGCGGGTCAGAATTCAAGCTCAGAGCATTTCTGGAAATGTGTGTCCGGCGCCGTCGGGTCACTCAGTGGCGGAGCCAAGGTCCTGTTCCAGGCCGGTCCACCCCAGGATGCACGCTCTGCCCATGGCGCCTTCCTGCAAAAACAGCACAGATCCGATCCGGCCTGCCCCCGGGAAGGCAGGGGAGGGGTACAGAACTAACGGGGAATCCCAGGTCCATCTGGCCATGTGAGGCTGACAGTGGCTCCCAAAGACAGTTTCAAGTCCTAATCCCCAGAACCTACAATGTGACCTTATTTGGGAAAAGGGTCTACACAGATGTGCTTGAGTGAAGGGCCCTGAGATAAGGAAATCATCTTGGTTTGGCCAGGGGGGCCCTAAATGGGGCCCTAAATGCCACAGAAGTGTCCTCAGAAGAGGAAGACGGGGGGGGGGGGGGATTCAAAACAGACAAACAAAAGTCAAGATGACAGGACGGCTCAGGCAGAGACTGCAGAGACTCTGCCACGAGTCCCAAGCCATGGGACATCTGGGGCCAGCAGAAGCTGTGGAGACCAGGAAGGACCCTCCACTGCAGCCTCGGCCAGGAACACAGGCCTGCGGACCCCTTGATCTTGGGCTGGGGGCCCCAGAACGGGAAGAACTCGACCCTGTGTGGTCATTTGATATGGGAGCCGTGGCCCACCAGTATACTAGCCTCCCGGGACCGCTGGGCCAGGTGGGCAGGCTCAGAGCATGGGGCACCTGGACGGGGTCTGGGGAAGTGGGGTACCAGCTGTCACGTGTGGCTTGTGTCCAGGCCCTTTCCCTGAAATGGGCCAGTGATTCCATGTCCTCCCCATTGGCCAAGGGAGGGCAGCTGTCCCCCGACTTGGCCAATGGGGTGGATATGGGAGAAGGCACGGGGCCTGTGCCACTCTAAATGTGCCGCGTCTGGGAGGAGGGGAGGGTGGGCTCAGGGAGGCACGGGGTGGCCCTACGTCCGAAGACAAGCGTCCTGTCCGAGCCGCATGGTGGGGAGGCACTGGGAGAAAGGGGGAGGCCGTGTGACCACGGAGGCAGAGGCTGGAAGATGCCACCACAGCCCAGGGACACCGCCGGGACTCCCAGGAGCGGGGAGGGGCCCGAGGGGCTGGACAGCAAAGAGAACAGATCTCTAGGGCCTGCGACGCTCTGCTGTGGCCACCGTGGGACACAGACACCCTGGGCAGGGAGGTTCCCCACAACGTCAAAGCTTGAACATCCGAGAGACCAGCTGAATGCTCCCCAAGCCGGGGCTGACACAGGATCCACCCTTGCAAGTGTCTGGCACCGTGAGCCCAATGGCCACTGGTGGTGCCGGAGCTCCGAGAAGGCTGGTTCTGCAGCCCCAGCTTGCCGCGTGTGCCCTGGCCTGCGCGCCCCACCTCTGCGCTAAGGAAAGTCCGGACTCCCCGCCAAGGAAAGCGAAACAGAGTGTGTGTGTGTGAGCCACTGATGAGACCCCGGGCCTGGCTTCTCCGGCTGCTGCCCCAGGGGGCACGTTCATCCACCAGGGAACCCCGCCAAAGCCGCTGCCTTCTTCGGAATTTCCCCTCTGAAGCCCGAGGGTCCACGCCAGTTCGGAACCTGGGATCCAGCTCCTTGCGGGAGAACGAAAGCTTTGGGGCCACGGGTAAACGCTGGCGTCGATTCGGGCCCCTTTATTTTTGTCAACAAGGAGATTTGTTTTCATGGGAACCAGGACACCCCCCGGTTGCAGACTTGTCCCCTCCCTCGGTCTCCACTACGGCTCCCCTCCCCCGCCCCACCAGGCAGGACAGCTGTGAACTTTGTGGAGGGGATGGAGGGAGGCTGGGGAGGGCACCTCGGGCCTCTGCCCTGGCCCCAGCTCCTCTGCCCAAGAGTTCTCTGCGGTGGGCACTGCCCGTCACCACGGCCCCTGGCTGCCCTGCCCTGGGGGACACAGGCTGACCCACTTCCCCAGCTGGGGAGAGAGAAGCCCAGGAACACAGTGCTTCCTGCGAGCCCCATGGACACCCCAGCCAGGACATTTCACCTCTCTCTGCCTCATCCCTAAAATTGGACCGTCCAAGGACCGTCGTGAGGATCTCGTGAAATAAAAGGCACCCTCGCGGTGGGTCCCACATCTGCTAATGTCAAGCAGGCTTTGGCCGAGTGCAGGGTCAAACAGGAAGGCCCCCGGTGGCATGTATGTTTCTGAACTGGCCAGCTGGCCGGCAGGGGCACCTGACACCAGGGAGGGCAGGCACGGCTTATAACCTCAGAGCGTCCACCATCCAGTGGACGGCCCCTCTCTTTTACTTCTACAGACCCTGGAGTTACTTCTACTTGACCCTGACTGTCTATCCTGAGGTCCATTACCTGCCACATACGTGAGGAGAGGCTCCACGCTGGGCTGGTGCTGGCGTGTCCAGACTCGCAGCTGACTGTAAAATGCACTTCCGATAATGTGGGAGTCTTTACACCACGGAAATTGGCAGACAGTACAGATCTGGGTCTTTCTCCTTAAAGGCTTGGGCCATCACCCTTTGCCAGTGCCCCTAAGCGGGCACTTGACCTTGGTCTACTTCCTGGAGGCCCAGGAGGTGGCCACCATCTTTCCCCAGAAGCTTTCAGGGACCTCTCCAGCCCTCAGGGGAGGAAGGGAGGCAGCCTCTTCCCCTTATCCATTTTAAAAGCCCAGATTTCCTGTGGGGAGGCCATCTGCTTTCCTAAGAAGCTGTCTTTTCTAAACAGCTGTCTTCAGATATTTAAAGGGCCATCCCCTGGAAAAGAAGTTCTTCCATGTGCGCCCAAGGGGCATAGAAGCAACCCTGGGTGGATATTTAGGGGAAACGCTTCCCTTTCATTCCACGTGTATGTCAGAGCTGCAGATCCTTCCAGGGGATCTTCTGGTCTGAGAGCCTCTCAAAACTCAGCCTAGTTCCAGAGATCCGTTCACTGGGCACGGATCCCTCCCGTGCTCTCCTGCCAGGCGTGCCCACCCCGTCCTGCATGGCCACCAGCGTGCAGCGGGAAGTCAATGCACGTTGACCAATAGGCCCCTAATTTGCATCAAACTGCGGAACCACAAAGCTGGGCTACGTCCAAGTCCATCACTTGAGGTCCTCAGCAAACAGCCTTGGAGGTGGTTTCCGTGTTACTGTCCTTGACTGAGGTACCAGGCACCATAAGGCTTGCTGGCGCCTGTCCCTGTGGGGTCTGGGGCTGTGTTTGCAAACTATGAGGTTCCATTCAGACCAGCCACTGGACAGCCTAGATACAAAGCATGTTATTTTGTCTTGTCTACTTTTCCAAACAACAGTAGATTTTAAACTGGGTTGATGGTCTTCGGAGGGGACAGTGATGCCTTTGTCTGCAGATCAATCTTCAGTTAATGTCACGGAAAACAAAAGTGACAGGTATCAGCCAAGGCATGTAAAGGTCTCCGTTTGCTGGCTGTTTACAAGGGATACGATGTTTTCAACACATCTTGCCTTGTGTCCTTCTCCAGAAGCTCAGAGGAGGAGCAAAGACGACGTATGGAGGCCCCTCTCGGTGCCGTGCACCCCTGAGCCCGAGGCTCCCAGCCGCTGGGCAGGACTGTGTTCTCATGGAGAATGAACGGCTGCCTCCCAGACACCCAAGTCAGGGCACACTGCCCAGGAACTGAAGGTCTGTGGAGGTACTCGAGACACGAAATCCCGTTTTATTCTTGCAACAAGCCTAGAATGTGGCAGCTGACACCTCTGCCTCATGAACGAAACCCAAGGCTTAGGGAAGGGAAGAAGCGTGTGGTCTGGGATTTGGACCAGCCTCCCCGGCTCCACAGCCGTCTGCCCGTCTCCATGGCTCCCCAAGCCCTTGCCACTTGGGGCACCTGAACTACTTGTCTCTGTGCCGAGGCCCCTTTTAGGCTTGAGCCAGGGTCAGGGGAACAGGGACAGGCTTCCGTTCCAATGCGCACAGAGTTGTGGGTTTGAGTGGCTGCCGGGTCTCTTCGAGAAAGCATCAGCCTCGGGCGCAGAAGGGCCTGTGGGGTCAGCTCATTGCCTAATTCCAGTGGCTGACCTACTTTTCCTCCTCCTCTTGGGGTTGAGGCTGCCTGCTCCAGAGAGACTCTGCCCCGTCTGCTGTACCCTCCAGGCGGCATGAGTCAACCGGCAGGAAGGTCCTTGTCACTCTGGGCACTGAGCAGCTGGGCCTGGATGCCTCCCCCGTTCTGGAGGCACTGGGACAGCTCCCATTCCCTGCTGGGACAGACTCTTCCCAAAGGCCAGAGTGTGGGGAAGTCACAGGCTGTGTCGCCCACTCTGGCCCACGGGCAGGCCCAGCCAGGGCCATAGATGGCATAGAGGGTGCCATGCAGGTCTTGAGGCCGGTGAACCCGGGCCCGTGAGAGCCTTGTCCAGATGTAAACAGGAGGAATTGGAGTCCAGCTGAGCAGAATGCCAGAAAGCAGGCTTGGGTGGTGTCGGCCTTCCTGAGACTGCGTAGCTACTGCTGGAGCATTTCTGAAGTATTCTAGAGGCTTCTGGAAAGCTGACGGTTCCTTTGCACAGAGACATGAAGGAGATAGAGCAGACGGCTGGCTAAAATTTTGGTCCCATTTTTTTAATAGGGTTTGGCTTTGTTTTTTACCACCACTGCCCCCACCCCCGCCAGTTCTGAGAAAAGAATCTCTGAGAGGCGTCTGGATGCCCAAAAGTGAACCAGTGCTGCAGCCCCCACCCCGCCCCCACCGCGGCCGGGCATGACATTAGGGACACAGGCGATGCGCGGCTGCTGACACGTCCGTTTAAAATGCAGTAAAACCAAAGAAAGTCTCAAGTTCGGCCCTCGGTCGCACGAGTCCCACGTCAAGTGCCCGATGGCCGCGGGCGGCTGGTGGCCACCGTGGGTGCAGCACAGACACGGGAGCTTCCCACCCGTGCACGGAGTTCTACTGGACTTTGGACAGTGTAGGTCCGGAACCCCAACGGGCCGCGAGCCGGGCCTTAAAACGCAGAGCCCTTGTTCCACCCCGGAGGTCCCGCTCAGCGGGGCCCAGATCCCAAAGCCAGGGATGCGAGTGTTTAAGAAGCTGTGGGTGAATCTGACGAGGGATACAATGAGCAACAGACACCCGCGGCCTCGGCGCAGCACCCCTGTCCAGGGAACTCTGGCTCCAAGATCTCCCTTACAGATGCTCATCATCAACTGATGAGGGCTGGCCCCAAAGGCTCGGCCGTCTTCCACACGCACCTCTGTGGCTTCGTCTGCGGGGTGAGGGGCTCCAGCCTCCCGGATGGCCGTGGCGCACTCCGGGCTCGCAGCAACGCAGACGTAGTCATTTCCATGTTAAAACCGGTGGCTCCGAAACACGGTAATTGCCATGGAGCTCAGCATGAGCCCTACTGAAAAATAGCCTCAACCCTCCAGAATGTTTTAATGGAAATAACTTTCAAACACAGAGAACTGGCAAGGGAGCCAAAAACCAGTTTCTTGAAAATGACTCATGCAGTCTGGCCTGCATCAGGCCGTTGGTCCCTGCACAACTGATGCTTATTTCTGTCCATTCACAGTTTGTCGAGTCTGCTCACGATTCGTTTGAGTTCTGGAAAATTCATCAGCGCGACCCAGAGCAGGGCTCTGAATGTCCGCGGCTGGCCCTGCCAGCAGGGCAGCCCTGGGCTTCCTCCTGCAGCTGGCCGGCCACAGCCAAGGAAGCGTCCTCGGTCAGCGGAGCCCGCGGTGGTACCCGTCTGCAGCCAGCCTCTCTCCCCCGACCACATGCCCAGGACGCTGTCAGGTGGCTCCAGGCTCCCACTCAGCTATCGGAGGGCTGCGGGACAGCAGCCTGGGCTGGGTCTGGGGCTGGGCACCGCGGCTGCAAAGTGGCACAGAGCGTAGGCCTTGCCGTTGAGGGGCTCAGTCCGCAGATCACTGCTGGGCGCCCCAAGAAGCTCCATCTGAGAAGCTGGAGACGTGGTGAGTGTCGGCAGGAGGCTGAAGTAGATCTCGAAGGAGAAAGGGGGGCAGGGGGGCAGCAGGAAAAGGAGGAGGGAAGGAGAGAGATGGAGGGGGGAGGGGAAGGAGGGGGGAGGGGGAAGGAGGGGGGAGGGGAGGGGGGCAGGGATGCGGGGGGCGGGGGGGAAGACGCTTGCCCAGGAAGAAAGGCCTCCCCGAATGGACGCCAGGCCGGGGGCACAGAAGGCCCCTGAGAAGGAGGAGTGAGGAGGCCGTCAGGGCGGCGTGTGGGCATCAGTGTTTTGAGGGCAGGAGGGCACAGGAAGTGATGGTGGCCGTGGGCTGTGGACCGCGAAGGGCCGCATCTGCCCTCAGCGCTAGGCCTGCTGACCTCCAGCTGCATCAAAGTGAACTGGAAGCACAAGCCAGTTTTCTTCTTCAGCCCGCTCCCCAGGGTCGAGCACGGGGCCCAGCCCACAGGAGCCGGACGGGGACCAGACTGAGCAGAAATCCCGCGGCGGGGTCGGGGGGGCGGGTGCCGCTTGACCCTCTGCAGCCTGGGAGCTCCTGAGCCAGCGGCCCCGGCAGGGTCAGCCCCCAGCAGGGTGGGGTCCCCGTCACCCCACGCACCATTTCGGCTGCGTCCCCGGACGCAGGTCTGGCCGGACTCCTGCGCAGAGTGGAAGCAGGCTTCTCGACAGCAGGTTCTCAGCCTCCTGCGGCCCACACGGGGCCCAGATGACTCTGCCGCAGGCCGCCCTGCGCCCTGCGGGGACTGAGCATTTATCCCCAGATCCACCCACCACACGCCCGCAGCTCCCACTGGAGGCAAAGCACAGCCTCTCAGACATGGTCACATGTCCCCTGGGAGCCGGAGGCCTTCCATGGAGAGCCACTGGCATCCCCGGACTTGGGGTGAGTGCTTGGCTGCCCTCTCCGGCAGCTCACAGAACCCCCCCTCCCCATGTGCCCGCGTGTGCTCACACCACGGCGTTCTCCGGGGAGAGGGACCAGCAGAGGCTCACAGGCGCACGGACCCTACAGCTTCAGACCTGTGATCCAGAAACGCCAGGAACTTTTTCCATGAAGGGTCCCACGGTAAACAGTTTTGGCAACGCATGAAAATCTGCGCAACCACACATCTGGGCATAGCGGAAACAGTCACAGGTCGTAACTAATGATGGGTAGGACTGTGTCCAGGCAAAACTTTATTTATGGACCTTGAAATCTGAATTTCATAGAATTTTTATGTGTCCGAAAACAGTCCTTGTCTCCTCCTCCTATGAACTGACCAGCTGAACACGGAAAACCACCTGCAGCCCGGGGAGCACGCACCAGCGGCGCTGGCTCTGGCCCGTGGCCGTGGTTTGCTGAGCCTGCCCCCAAGCGCGGTCTTCTCCAGCGGTGCCAGCGGTCTGTCCCGTCTGACGCCACAGTGGCCTTCCTGAGACAACCACCCCAAAGCCCCACTGTGGCCTGTCCTGGGACCATGTGCCCTGATGTGGGAGGGGGCTCGCCCCGTCGGCTTCCGTCCCGGGACACCCAGGACGGACACCCAGACATGCAGTTGTCTCCCTGGGGCAGGAGTGAGTGTCTGGAGACGAGCGAGAAGGGATGGACATTAACAGGAAAAGAGCCGCATCAGTCAGCGAGCTGCGTTGATCCGGCTTGGTGAGAAAGGTCATCAAAAACCAGTGATGGCCGGGCCACTACTTATCAGAACCGGGGCCACTCGGCCTGTCTGACGGGAGGGAAAGTCATTCGTCTGCCAGGCCTGGCTCAGCAGCTGCGCGGTCCTGCCCTCGAGCGCAACGCCGCAGCACTGGTCTGCGACACCCTCACCCCAAAAGGGTTCTACCCTCCGGGGACAGGCTGCCCTATTTATAGCTCGGCCAGGGCCCTCTCAAGATGGCAATTTCACGCCCATGCATCAATCTGCTCTTCCAAACTGGTACTTGTAGGTCCACAGAGAGAGTCCCAAGAACCACAATTACTAGACTCTCCATCTGGGGTTGCTGGGGTGGGGTCACAATTAGGATCCCAGAAAGGCTGTGGCCCAGGGCTTTGTCCGCCGGCAGGACACGTCGGCTGCGGGCAAGAGTGGAGGCCCAGAGGTCACGTGGGCCGGCAGCCTCCAAGACCAGGCCCGGGCAGCCCTGTGCCCTAGTGAGCTCCACTAGCCAGAACCCAGGAGCTCGCGGGGACCCGAGATGCCCTGAGCGAGCCCCGTGGTGCATGGGCATGATGCAGGCCCTGCTCCCAGCAGGCCACACAGGCACACGCCACACAGGTCACCATGCCAAAGGGGCCAGGAATCCACGTCTGCCAATGGCTCACGCAGCCGGATTCCTATCCTGGATTCAGACAAGACACGGGGCCTCCCGTGAAGGATTCGCCTGTCGGTATGAAGAGCCAAGTGGGTCCTAAAAACACTGCTGTCTGGGGGTGCGCCCCACACTGAGCCGCCTGGGGGTGGTGGGGACGCAGGTGAGGGGCACCCAGTTCAGGCCGCGCACCCAGTGCCAGCTCAGCCTGACCGGAACTAAGGCTGGGCACCAGCCCAGCCACGTACTGGCTAGGGACCTTGGCCCGTCACTCGGCTTCTCTGGGCCGGCTTTCTCTCGGCCCTAAAAGGGGCAATTGGACTAGGCGATCTGGGGTCCGATCCCAGCCTTCCCAGCCAACGTAGCCCACTCCGGACTCCTTCCCAAGCCCGGCCCCACGCATCAGAGAGGACCGTCCAGGGCAACCGGTGAGCTTTGCCTGCAGACAGCTGTAGTTCAAACCCTGGCTCCTGTGTGTCCCACAGGATGCGTCCTTTGTGAGCCTGTAGGTGAGGAAGACCCCAGGGCCCCACAGATGTGTGTCCAGCAGATGGGGTCCGGTCACCCGCAGAACGGGCTTAGGGCACCTCTCCAGAGCCGACTTCCTCTCTGGTCCCAGGAAGGGTCCCATCTGGCCTGGTCTCCACAAAGCAGTGTTTCTCATAACCCGGCACGTGTCGGGGCAGTTCCTGATAAGCCGGGGAGCCCCATGCTGACAGCCGGTCTTCCCACAGGTCCCTCCAGCCCACACCAGAGGTGTTGGCGGGAGGCAGCCCATACACTGCAGGGGACAGCTCCGGGCGACCCTGCCTCGCCCAGGGAGGGGAGCCTGGATGTTGCCGGGTCCTATCTGAGCTGACAAAGGGCACCACGAACGCTGTCACTGGGTCCCTGTGAGTCCCTCCAGCCCTCGGGCTTGTGGGACAAGGCCGGCCTCTCCCACCCTGACCCAGCTCGGTTTCTGTGGCAGGTGGCGAGCCCCCAGTGAGCCCCTGGTGAGCCCCTGGGGCTTACGGTATGGCCACCCAGTCCGGGGACCCCAGGGTCACATGCCCATCAGGACCCCCATACATCATGACAGTATGCTGTGGTGAAGACAAGAGGCACCACGTGTATTCCGTGAGGTCTGGGTGACCCCCAACTCCACCACTGACCGTAGGCTGATGGCAATGTCCCGCCACCACGTCCCCAGATTTCAGCGCAGAGACCAGCACCGCCTAGGGCAGGGCACTCAGCAGAGAAGCAGGAGACAAGGCTGCGCCGCCATCCCCGCCCCCGGGCGGCCAACACCCAGCACACAAGGCAGGGGCGCAGGTGGGGCCAGGCCCGGGGCAGAACGGCCGCCCGCTCACCCCGCACCCAGCCAGGACCCCTACCTCCACTTCCACACATCCTTTCTCACACCCTCCCCTCGGAAGCTGGACCATCCCTCCAGGACCCGGGGCCACCCCCAAAGCCTGCGTGCCCCTCTCCCCTCCACAAAGAAGCCAAGGCCCTGTGTGGGTCTCGAACTGCCTGGATGGGCCCACGCTGCCTTCTGAGCAATGTGGGCGAGGCGCCTGGACCCTGCCTGGGAACCACCTGGCCCCCACGTCCACCCCGGCCCCCGGGCGGCCGGGCAGGCGAGGCACGTCCCAGAGTCCTGAGAAAGGGAAGTGAAGGCGCCTGAGGACAAACAAATGTCGGTGAACTTGAGGAAATGGAAAACATGGACGCTGTTCCCTGGCAGGAGAACCAAGAGAAGGGCTGAACAGAGCCAAGGAGGGTTCCGGCCGGCCCGGCAGGCTCAGAGCAGCTGGTCTGAGCATCAGGCACGGGAGCCAGAGCTCAGCATCCCGGCCGACGCGCCCCATGTGTGCAGGCCTGTGGGACACTCATGAAAGCCACTGGTTCCGGGTTGGAGAGGGGAGCGGCGCAGGGGTGAAGGACAGAGAGCAGTGCAGGCGGCCCTGCAGCTAAGCTCTGCCATCCCCAGGCCACCCGTCTGGGATCTGCTGTGGCTACAGGGCAGGGAGGGGAGGGTCTGCTCCCTTCTGCATCTCCAGAGGCGACATGTCCAAGAACTCAAGCTGGGCTCTTGCAGGCAGGGGAACGACAGACAGGCCCTGCACTTCGTGAGGCCGTGAGGCCGGCAGAAGGAAGGGCTCAGGACTTCACCCTCAGGGCAGGACGGCGCTTCGGGCACCAGGGGAAGGAACTGCTGTCTGAGCCTCTGGGAGGCTTGGGCTGCAGCCACAGAGTCAAGCTAAAGGCCCGGGACCGAGGGGCACGACAGTCTGGGGGGGCAGACAGGGGTTAAGGTAAGGCGGCTACAGGGCACCTCCGAGGCCCGTGCACCCTCCAGCTTTCTGTGCTGCCCTCCTGGGCCCCAGGCAGTCCCCAGCATCACACCTTACACCAGGGCCTGGAGGCCCAAGAGCACTAGGTCTTTCCAAGGACTGTTTGAAGAGCTCAGGATGGCCCTGGGACTGCTGTTCCGCCAGAATTCCTGGCCCTTCCCGAGGAGGGAAGGAGACAGGAGCAGAATCACCAGGACTGGCTAGGGCAGGGAGGGGGCCAGGTATGGGGCAATGCTCAGGGGCCACCGAAGACCCTCGTGGCCTCCCCTGTCTGCTGGTCCGATCACTGCCAAGGAGCCAGCTCTCTGGACACTGAGGGACTTCGGCCATGCCCACATGCCCTTGCCACTCCTGAACTCAAGCATGTGCCTCCTACCTCCCACCTCTGGCTTCCCCACCCCGGCAAAGTCACGCTGTGAAGGCCACTCAGGGCCAAGGGCAAGCATCTGGGAGCTGCACCTGCAGATAGTGATGCCCCACAGGGACCCTGTGACCCACAGGAGCAGATCCAGAGGGTAGAATCTTCCCTCTCCCTCTAGAGGGAGCAGGCGTCAGGATTCCCAAAGTTCCCGTGGCTGTAGCCCCAAGTCCACTTGTAACACATGGGTCTTTGCCTCAAACTAGCACAGCCACATTCCCTGAGCACGTGAACAGCACGAAAGGGGACCAGCTCCCAAGAATCAGTCAACAAGAAAGAGCCATGCAAGAGGCCACTCATGCAGTGCAGCTCGGTAAGCGGGAAGCCCCAGAACGTGAACAAGCAGGGGAAAAGCTTGTTTGTGCGACGCCTTAAAGAAAACAATGGCTCTGGGCCCAGACAGTTGTATGACCATTCTTCCAAACACTCGGAACCCTTAGTGGAATTCAATCCCACTAGAACTCATTATTCCCAGGCTACGCACATGGCTGCAGACCACAGAAGGACTGCAAGATTTCAGGTTAGTTTACCGAACTGCGTAGTCCTTCTGCCGAGATCAAACAAATGGAAAAGTAGTGCATGAGTACTTCTAGGGGTCAAATATTGCCTGAAGCACATTATTTGTTGAATGGCATGGGTATAATTACTGTCACCCACCTTACATAAGGGAAACTGAGGCACAGCTGGGGTGAGTCAGGAGCAGAGTTCAAACCTGGAGGGCACACACCAGAGCCTGTCCCACGACAAACAGCCTCACCTACGAATTTAGGTGAAAAAATCCTGAATAAGAAAAGGAGATCAAACGAGTTGCACGCTAGATGATTAATACACCAGAACAAGGTAGGAATGTCAGAAGATCATTCCTGTCTTTGTAAATTAAAAAAAAAAAAGTTTTCATTGAACATTGGCTTGATGAAAAATTATATTTGTTAAGTAATTGTCACATACCACAAAAGAGTACAGCAAAAACCCACACCCCAATTCCCAGGGGAGGACACAGGACATCGCCATCTGTGCCATCTGTGCCCTCACCAGCCCTCTGCTTTCTCTCTCGGAGGGAACTCATTCCCACGTTTCATCCTACCATGCCCGCGGTGCTTCACCTCACAACTTTTATCCCAACATGCAGGATTTTCATGCTCTTCGAATTGACAAGTGATATCTTGCTGTGATTTTTCCTCCTCCTGAGCTTTTTAAAAAGATTATATTTATTTGACAGAGAGAGAGAGACAGCGAGAGCGGGAACACAAGCAGAGGGAGTGGGAGAGGGAGAAGGAGGCTTCTCGCCAAGCAGGAAGCCCCATGAGGGACTCGATCCCAGAATCCTGGGATCATGACCCAAGCCAATGGCAGAGGCTTCACCGACTGAGCCCTCCAGGCACCCCTCCTCCTGCATTTTTGACCAACCCTTTATTTCTGAGATTGTCTGTTCCGTTAAAGGCTGTCTGGCGTCTTCACTCTTGCACAATACTCTATTACATGAATCTAATACAACTTCTGTGCCCGTTCCCCTGCTGGTGGACATTCGGATAATTTTTCACAGTTTGTCACTGTGAACAGTTCTTCTGCGAGTGCTCATGGGTGTACATCCTGAAGCCACACCCTGTCATGGATCTGCTGGGTCACAGGATACTATCCTACCTACTCAACATGACGTCGTACGCTTGACTGTGTTCCACAGGGACTGAACCAACTGACATTCCCAGGAGCTATTGCAAGAATGTTTGCTGTTTTCCCTCCTCGCCAATATTATTATTTCTGTGACTTTTCGTTTTTACATATGGTAGATGTGAAAGCATAGTGTTTTTTATTTAGTTTGCACTTCCCCGTTACTAATGATATTGAATGCCTCTCGTTTTCTGAACTAAATCCAATCGATCCTGTGTAAGCTTATTTCTAGAGCCTCTGTCTGGTCCATCAGTCTGTCTCTGGTTTCCCCGAAGCCCCACTGCCTGAAGGACGGTTAGCTTTATAAGGAGTCTTGAATGTGGGGAGTGTAAACCCTCTTTCTCAACTCCAAAACTATTGTGGCCATTTACTCTAGGCCTTTTGTGTTTCCATCTAAACTTTAGACTTAACCTATAAGTCTCCGTAACCATCCTTTTGTCAGTCCACTGTCCTCCTGTATCAGCTTTTCAGCTAAATGGAGACTTTGGAAATTGCAATATGGATTCTTGATTTGTTACAGTCTTTCAGGTACGTCACAGTCAAAAATGCTAAATATCATAAATGAAATCTTAAAAGCAGCCTGTGGGGCGTGGATAATGGAAAGAGCCTGTGCTCTTCCAAGCAGCAGCAGTGAGCATGACGGCTAACTTTTCAGCTCAACTATGGAAACCAAAAGACAATGGAATGGCATCTTCAAAATCTTAGCAATCCAGAATTCTATAACCAGTGAAAATAGTCTCACAAATTGGGATGAAATAAGGGCTCTTGGGTGGCTCAGTTGTTAAGTGTCAGCCTTTGGCTCAGGTCATGATCCCAGGGTCCTGGGATCAAGCCTTACACCGGGCTCCCTGCTCAGTGAGAAGCCCGCTTCTCCCTCTCCCACTTCCCCTGCCTGTGTTCCTTCTCTCACTGTCTCTCTGTCAAATAAATAAATAACATCTTTTTAAAAACTGAGATAAAATTGTTTTCTTTAAAAAAAAAAAAAAAAGGATTTTGTTTATTTGAGAGAGAACAACCGAGAGAGCATGAGCGGGGGGAAGGGCCAACTCTTCACTGAGCCAGGAGCCTGATGTGGGGATTGATCCCAGGACCCCCAGGTTCATGACCTGAGCCAAAGACATATGCTTAACCAACTAATCCACCCAGGCGCCCCTACAGAGGTTTTAATATAACAAAAGGAAAGCTTCAAGAGTTTGTCACCAGGATTTACACACTGTAAGAAATGGTATAACAATGCAGGACCAAACAAACTTTATGGCACAAGAGGGTATGGGTGTAATGGAATGAAACTGGTGTCAAGTTCTTGCATTTGGGGGGAAGTGACCCTAATAAAGATTCTTTTGTCTCAAGTCTGTTCATCTGATATTAATCTGTCATTTTTCTTATTATTAATGTTTACTTGGTCTATCCTTATGTTTTAGATATCTCTCTTCCAAATAACTTATAACTGGATTTCTAAAAACTATGGCTTAGCAATCTTTATCTTTTAATTGAGTTTTTAATCCATTTACATTCATTTTAATCACTGATGTGTAGATTCATTTCTGTCCTTTATTTTGTATTTGTCTTGCATCTTGTTTCTTTTTCTTCTCTCTTCAACTTTCTTCCTATTGTTGATTTTATTTTCCCTTTGTAGTGACATAAACTTTTCTACTATTAATGCCTCCCTAAACATTTAAATACACACACCAACCTTATCAAAATTCAAAGTCCTTCAATAGATTTACTTTCAAACAGTGAAGATTTAAAATTCCTTCAAATCATTTCTCACTTTCTGACTTTTCTATTATTGTAATTTTTAAAACTCTATAAGGCACGTTCATTGTTTTGTATATACAATGTTTAACTACATTTGCCACATACGTACCAACCCCTTTGGTCATCACTTCTCCTTCTGTCTCATCTCCCACCTGAGATGACTGTCACACAACCCATATATCCTCCAGAGTCTCCTCTAGGGAAGATTGGTTGATAGAGAAATTTTTGTTAGTCTAAAAATGTTTTTATTTTCCCCTTATTCTTGAAAGATTATTTCCTTCCAGTGGACACATTCAACATTGATTTTTCTTTTGTTATTTTTTTTTTTCCCAGAAAGTAATGATTCCACTCTCTTCTGATTCCTACTGTTTGATACTGACAAGGTAGGTGTCACTGTCATTCCTTGGGCGAAATTTGCCTCCTCTCTTTAGTACTTTTAAGATCTCTTATTCTTTGGGGTTCGGCATCTTCACCATGTTTCTGGGTACAGAATGGATTTAGTTGTCCTGCTTTGGATTTACCAGGCCCAGTGAACATGAGCATTAGTGTCTTTCATCAGTTCTTAGAATTTTGGGCCTTGTTTTCTCCAGATATTGTCTCTTCTCCCTCTGATTAGGTGTGAGTTAAACTTTCTCACTTGATTCCTATCATTCTCATTTCTCTTCTAGATCTTACTCTCTTTTCCTTCCTGTGCTACAATCGGGGTAATTTTTACAGCTCCATTTCCCAGTTTATCGTTTCTCTCTTTTGTTCTGTCTAATCTGTGGTTAACCTCATCCATTGAATTTCCAGTTTTAGTTGGAATTATTTTCATTTTTAGTGATTATATAATTGGATCGTTAACACATATTTTTGGTCATTTTTTTCATATTCTCTCCTTACCCCTATTTTAATGTCCGCATTTCTTCAAGCATACCAAATACATATTCTTGTTGATTACTTCCGATATGTGAAGCGTGTGTGATGTGTGATCTTCCAGTTGCTGTGCTTCATTTTCTGTTTTTCTGTTGGGTCTTGTTCATGGGGCCATGTTTCCTCATGTATAATGGGATTCAGGCAACAGACCTCAAACCCCTTGAAGTGGTTTCACTCAGAGGAGGTTCTTCGAGATGTGAGTTTCCTTAGAGAGAGTTTATACTGTCAAGTACTTCAAAGTGCTGCTAATTCACAGACACTATAAGCTAAATTTTCAGGTTGAGGCTCTTTGGACCACCCAGGGAGTGTGAACTTGGGCTGCCAACTATGTGTGCACTGGCTTGTGGTTATGAATTTTCAGGGAGAATTTTTTTCTGCACTCAGTGCCAAATCCCTCCTAAATGCCTCTCCTGATTGCCCCAGGGCGTGCAGGTACGTCTAATCAAACTGACTGGGGTGCTTCGAAGTCCCAGTGATGGCCTTTCTTAGAATCTTCCTGTAGGGCTACCTTCTGGCTCCTGGAAGGCCATGAACACAAAAGCCAATGTTCCCCTGGTATCAATGTGGTGAAGGCCCATTCCTCTTAATAGGTTCCCACTCAAACGGAGTTATTTTGCCTCACGGAACCCCTTTTCTCTTGCTAGAAGGGAACTTTGATGAAGTGATTTAGAAATTAATCTTGAAGAATAAACAGGTAAGGCTAGTAGTCAAGGTCTTTTGGGAAAACTAGTAGTGAGTCATGGTATACACTGTCCCACACTGTGATGGTTCATGTCAGGTGTCTGCTTAACTGGGCTAAGGGATGTCCAGCGGCTATTAAAACGTTATACTGGCTGTGTCTTGAGGGTGTTTTGGGAAGAGATTAACATTTAAATCGGGGGACTAAGTAAAGAAGATAAACCTCCCGAATGGGGTGGGGGTGGCATCTGTAGAGGGCCTGAACAGAACAAAAAGTGGAGAAAAAAAGACTTAGATCTTTCTGCTCGAGCCGGAACATCCATCTGCTGCCCTCAGCCAACAGCATTCCTGGGTCTGGGGCCCTCAGACTCACCCTGGAACTCATACAATCAGATCCCTAATTCCCAGGTCTTTGATCCTGGACTGAGTCACACCACTGGCTTTCCTGGTTCTCCAGTTTGAATGCAGATCCTGGAACTTCTCAACCTCCATACTATGTGAGCCGGTGCCTAGAATAAATCTCCTCTCATATCTATCTGCACATATCCTATTGGTTCTGTTTCTCTGAGAACCCTTACTAATATGCACATTAAAGCAAGATAAAAATCTTCAATACTTTTATACATGTGGCCCCCCTCTCGTGGCACAACTAGAGAGCAGTAAAATGAATAAAAGATCTATAAATAGGCCCTGTGATAGTAGCTTTTCAAATCAGTGGGACAGAAAGAACTCATCCACAAGCAGCCAACAGTTGGACGGTCAGTTACTCCTTTAGAAAAACAGTTAGGGTTCCATCTCACACCAGAACAGAGTCCAGATGAATCAAAGAGCCAAGAGTAAAAAGTGAAGACACAGAATGGTACTAAAAGTAGAGCATAATATTTATGCAGTCTCCAGGTGGGAAAGACATTTGTAAGCATAAAAAAAAAGGCGGAAGACATAGAAGAAACTTTTAAACCACTTAAACTTCTGTTCATAACAGAACATGGTGAACCAAAGTAAAAGGCAAAGATAAATTGTGTAAAATACGTGGAAATTACAAGAGACAAAAATTCACATCCTTTGCCTCTGAAGAATTTTATAGATTAATAAAACATGGGTTTCATGAGATCAGAGCAGAAATGCTCAGCAGACTTGTGAAATAAATATTCAAGCTCACCGGTCATCTCAGAAACATACACTAAAGAGTGTATAACTTCCAGATTCAACCAGATTTTTCAGGGGTCATTCTCAGTGTTGGCGAACTTTGAGTGGATGGGCATTTCCTAAACTGATGGTAGTAAACTGACTCGTGATTTCCAGAGGACAATTTGGCATTTTGTATTAAAAACTACAAAAGTATTTCAACACTTTGACATCACAATTCCCCATGTAGAACGGCATTCCAAGGTTGGCAGGCCTAGGCAGATATACGACACGATGACTGTTGCCTCCACAATGATTAAAAAACTCAAAATCAATATCCAAAATGAAAACTGGCTAAATGTATTATCGTATATCCAAAGAATATGCGCTATTCACCATATTCATGACACATGGTGGATCAAATACTAAAAATAAAGCTTTGGACAAAGGAGCAAAGGCAATTCAATGGAGCAAGAATAGTCTTTCAAAAAATGGTGGCCAAGAAATGGTGACCCAGAGCAAAACAATGAATCTAGACCTAAACATTAGTCCCTTCACAAAAACCAACTCGAAATGGAACACAGACCTAATGGAATATGCAGAACAATAAAACCCCTAGGAGATCACGTAAGAGAAAACTTGGGTTTGGCAATGACTTTTCGGATACTACACCAAAGATGCGTTCCATGAAAGAAACGAAGCGGAACTTCCTTAAAATTAGAATCTTCTGCTCTGTGAAAGACAAGGTCAAGAGAATGAGAAGAAAAGCCACAGACCTAAAGGAAATATTTGCAGAAAACACCACTGATAAGGGCTACTGCCCTCAATATACAAAGAACTCTTAAAACTAAAAAATCAGAAAGTGAAGCTCTTGACTAAAAATGGCCAGAAAGAGTACAGCATAGGAAAGATGGTTAATAACACTGTAATTACTGAACATGGTGACCGAGGGCACCGAGCTCTCTCGTGGGGCTCACTGTTCGCAAATGTGGAATCACTGTGGGATTCCCAAAACACCCAAAACGCATATAATATTGCTTGTCAACTATGCTGCAATTAACACAAATGGGCAAAAGACATGAGCGGACGGCCCACAAAGAAGAAACCCAGATGGGTGAATCAGCACATGACAAGATGCTCCCCGTTTCACGCCCTCAGGGGCGGGCAACCCCGCAAACTACCACTACATGCGCCGCACGGCGGTCCCGGCCTGGAACACTGACGTCAAACGCTGCAGAAGACGTAGAGCAACAGGAACTCTCGTTTGCCGTCGGCGGGAATGCAGCACAGGGCAGCCACTTTGGGAGCTGCTCTGGCAGCTTTGCACACAGCTAAGCATCCTCCTGCCATACAATCCAGCAACCACACTCCTCGGGCTTTATCCAAAGGAGACGAAGGCTTACGCTGGCACAGAAGCCTGTGCATGGGCGTTGATGGCAGCCTTCTCTGTTACCGCCAGCTCCTAGGAGCAGCCAGGATGTCCTTCCTTACAGGAATGGTCCAGACAATGAAGCAATATTCAGCATTAAAAAGGAGCCATTCCATGACATTCTGGAGACA
This sequence comes from Mustela lutreola, assembly GCF_030435805.1. NCBI lineage: Eukaryota > Metazoa > Chordata > Mammalia > Carnivora > Mustelidae > Mustela > Mustela lutreola. The sequence continues at coordinate 2,444,500 of NC_081301.1, forward strand.
GGAGGCAACAGTAGAAGGACCAGTGGCTGCCTGGGGCTGAGGAGAGAGGAGGAAGCAGATGGGGCACGGGGGAGTTGGAGGGCAGTGAAAGCTCTCCGTAGGACACCATAGGGTGGACAGGTATCTCCATGCCTTTGTCCAAACCCACAGGATATGCAACCCTGGAGCAAGCCCCAATGTAAGCCACAGGGTCTGTGGTTGGGGGACAGTGATGAGTCAGCACAGAAACCAGCACCACCATGCGGGGATGGGGTCACCTGTGCCTGGGGGGCAGGGGATACAGGAAATCTCCGTACGTCCCCCTCAATTTTGCTATAAGCCTAAAACTGTCCTGAAAAATTAATGCTATTAACCAAAACGCCTAAATAAAACAAAAATCAGGCTTTGAGGGCGATTTCACTGCAGGGATCATGTGCTGCCGGTGGCACATCATGCAGGAGCAGGGTCTGGGCGGCAGACAGGATGGGCTGACCCATCCCACCGACATGGACCACGTTCTGCACCACAGGCCGGGTGTGGAGGATTCCAGCCCGGGGCGGGCATCAGCGTGAGGGGCAGATTGAGTCCGGGAGGAGCTGAGATGGGGTGTGAATCGGCGGCTTCCAAGCTCAACACAAACTCCACGCACACCCCAGCTCCCAGCGGGCCCTCGGCCCTGGACAGTGACGCAACCTCAACACGTGGCGTCCGTGGCCAACGGAGGACAGTGAGGCGGGAAGCTCTAATGGGGCACTGGCAGCTGGAGGGCCATCCCCTTGGTTTTCCCGGTTCCAGGCACAGGTCACCGACATGGTGTGCACCCACAACCCATACCCCATGCCACAAACCCCGGCCAGTGACCTGCACCCAGCCTGGGAACAGGGGTTGTGGGGGAAGCCGAGGGTGGAGGTCACAAGACCGAGGAGTTAGGGAGAAGGAGAGAAATGCATTTGCTCAGAGAACTCTCTGTCTCTCGTTTATTCATTGACTCAAAGGCCCGTCCGGTGTCCGCAGAGTCCCAGGACCAGGCCAGGCACACACATAAATGAAATCTGCGTGCCCACCCCCGGGACAGACAGCTTCCTGTGCCCGTCCCACGTCCCCTCCAGGGCGGCTCATCCCTCGCTCTCTCCACTTGGTTCCCTTCCCGTCCTCCAGGAAGCCTTCATCCCTCGTGGGTCCGCTGGGGGCAGGGTGATGCCCCGGCCCACAAGACACTCAGGAGGAGATGGCGGGCTGTCACCGGCAGGAAGAAACCACCAGCAGCTCCCCGGGCAGGGTGGGGGGTCCTCATCCCTTGCCCCCGGGCCACCCAGATGGGACAGCTGTGTCCCTACTGGGCCAAGGACAGAGCCGCTCTACTCCTGCTCAGAAGAAAAGCAACAGTGTGGGGAAGAAGACCTAGCCCACGGTCTCTGTCCACAAAGAGCAGGACTAAGGGCTGTGCCCTGTCCTGCGCCCCCACGGGTACCAGGCTTGTCAAACAAGATCATTCCAAGTGACTTCACAGAGCTGCTGAGATGCTGTAGTCACTCGGGCCCTTTGCCACCACCTCCTCCCTCCTGGGGACACTGCTTCATCCAGGAGGAATGTGGTGCCTGTGTTCCCAGCTCCTTTTTCCAGCTGCCCCCAAAGGTGGGAGCTGGGGAGCCTCTCCAAAGCACAGACGGATTCCTCTGCTCTCATTTTCAGAAATTCCGCGAGTTGGTCTGGGACGTGAATCATGCTTCGGGTTTGGAAAAAGTTGCAGAATCAAAGCCGGAGAGGTTTGGGGCCGCCCAGACGTGGCAGCTGGCCTGGGGGCCATCCTGGAAGCTGGCCAATGCGGTCCCTCTTGGCTCTGCGGGGGGAGAGCCAGCCCACCTTTCCCAGAAAGCTGGGTCCAGCCGCTGACGCTGTCAAACCACGGATACAGACGTTGCCTCCAGGCTTCACTATCCCAAACGATTTCCAGGGGTGTCCTGAAACTCTCAGAATAGAACGCCTCCTTAAGCAAGCACACAAAATCCCTGCGGCAAATTATCACATAAAACATTCAGGATGCTGGTGAGAGGCCAGGGGACAGGGGAGTCTCCTTCCCAAACAGTCAGGGCGTCCCGGTGGTCCAGCGGTGGGCAGGCTGGCCCTCGTGAGCTGAGAGCCCATGTTTTCCTCTCAAAGACAGAGAAACAGAGGCCCAACCAGGGAAAAGGGCCCCCTTCCCCTCCTCCCAACCCCGGGTCCTAGAGCATTACACAACACAAGCCATGTGACATGGGTCTAGTCTAGAAGTTTCCATCACTAGGTTTCCTTTAGGACCGTCTGAAGTCGTGCGTGCGCTTCCAGCTCTCACCAAACGTGCAAGAGCCTGCGTGGGGCCGACCCACCTCTGAGGCCCTCACCCCAACCTTCTCTCTCGCACGCTGGGGTGCGCCCTCCAGGCACACTTTTCCAGAAGGACACGCTGCCCAGGGGAGGCTGCCTTTCTGTGAAAGTGAAGGCTTGCTGGGCTCAGAATTTAGGGTCACAACCTGTAACTTCCAGTGTCACTGAGATGCAGCTCCTGTTGGCACTTCTGGTTGCAGAGAAATCTGGGGACTGACTCGATTTTTGCTCCTCTGTGAACAGACCTTTCCCCATCCTGGGAGCACTGGAATGTTACGCGGAGGCTTAAGTGTTTCCCACGAGAAACAAGGAATAGATCTGCCCAGACCGGCCATGGTTCCCAGGGCCCTGCTAGGCGACGGGGCCAGGCCTGGGCCAGACAGCCTTGACTTTGTTCTGTCACTAATTGGACTTGTGACCTTAAGAAGTCACCCACTTTCCTAAGGCACACTTCACTGCTTTCTAATACAAGAGGAGTGTTTCCTGCCAGCATCCATGAGCACAGGCTCGGTTATGCCAGGAAACAAGCGTCCCCAGCATCTCTGTGGTGCAAATCTCACTCGCGCTCCCCGGAGCTCCTGCCACCTTCCTGCAGTGACCCAAGCACTACGTGAGGCTCCATCCCAGAGTACTGCTCGTTCCCAAGGCCTAGGAGATGACCTTCCCTGCTGCCTCTGCTCAGAAACAGCACCCGGGACCCCAGAGATGGGGTCGCAGACAGGGACGCACCGCATGGACAGGCTCACCAACAGCCAGGCACCCCAAATGGCCACCAGACAAGTCCCGAGCAGAACCCAGCCCATGGCTACCGTCTACGGGAAGCTGGAAAAGCCTGGGTGGTAAGGGGGTGATCTGTCTGCACTGTGGGTCCCCCCCACAGAAGCCAGGATGGCAGCCCCGGAGGGTGGCCAGGGCCAGCATACACTCCCAAAGGAGCAGGGCATGAGGCCAGACTGCGGGCCCCATCCCGTTGGCTTCCTGGCGCCCAGTGAGGGTCTCTTCGCTTCTGTAGGTCAGGGAGGGGCCCTCCTCCGCCGCAGGGGAGCCCAGCACAGTACCCCAGAAAGGAAGCCTGTGACCTGGCACAGATTGGGTCAATCGATTTCTAAATCCGGATTCCTTTTGATCTTTAAAACAACGTCTTTTCAATCTGAACCTCGAGATGTAACAGAAAACTCAGGGGGTCCCCAGTGAAGAGTCCCGGGAGTGGGATGTGGGCAAACTCACAGCCAAGCCAGGCCCTCCCCGTGTGCGCGTGCGCGTGCCTGTCTCCCTGAGTGTCTCTCTCGCTCTCCTGCTCCCCGTCTCACTCCCTGTCTCTCCCCCACCCCGTCTCTCTCTGTCTCTGACTCTCCCCCACCCCGTGTCTTCTGTTTTCTCTCTCAAGCCAGACAACAGGATGACCTAACCCACAGCCCAAGCAGCCCACTTGAGTCTGCAGAACCCACATGCTTTGGGTGTCTCAGAAAAGAGCTACACTCTCTTCCTCATGGGAACAGGATAGAACCACTCTATCCTGGGGTTCAGCCTCTCCCCTAGAGCAGGGAGACCCCTGAAACTACAAGCTGGGACCTCCAAACCCCCTGGCGCACAGAGGCCCTTCTGCTCATGGTCCCCCCTCCTCCCGGAGGCCGCAGGCCTCCCTCCTGCTGGGCAGCCTGGGAACAAGCTGGCAGCGTCCACTGGAGACAGCGGCTGATGGCGATCACAGACTGTGCTGGAACCGCCGGTCTGGGCACAGACAGAACAACATCCCTGCTTCCAGGCTATCTTGTTTGCTGCCCTGCGGTCCAGCTCTGCCCGCTGGAGACACGTGGTGGGCCGCCCCCCTCCCGTGTGGGTGTGACGTGCACTGGGGGCGGCGCCCCAGACCCCACGGCCGGCGAGCCAGTCCTGAGCAATGAGGCGCGTCTTGGGCTCAGGAGGGCAGCGTGGGTTCCCTCTGCGGCACTGGGGCAGAAGGCAGGCCTGATGCCAGCGTCCACCACCCACCGCAGCAGCCACCAGCACGCAGGGCCCAGATGTGCGTGCCTGGTGCCCACGCAGGACTGCAGGGCAGCCTGGAACTGAGCAGGATCCAAGGCCAGAAGACATACGTTCCTTTCAATCTTGGTTTTGTTTGAATGGGTTTTCAAGGCAGTTTCAAGTTTGAAAACGGGACAGAGTCATCCCAAATCGCAGGCTTCTCTTCCCTGGTGAGACAAGAGGGAGTCAGAGAGAGGGGAAGACTCGCTTGTCCAAGGTCAGGCTGAGCCCTCCGGGGCTCTGGCAGTGAGGGACACATTCCCGGTCTGTCCCAGAGCAAGTCCGAGCACAAGGGCGGGGGGGTCCCAAGGGCGTCCCTGTCCACAACGTGGGCGCTGGCTCTCAACGCCTCTGAAATCATAGAGAAGAGCTTCCACACACGGTGAGAGTCTGGTCTCATTTTACGGGTGGAGAAGCTGAGGCACCCCTCGGGGCTGACCTCACATGGCTCTGGTTCTGTCCTATTTCCTCTCTGTCTAGAACTTTTTCTGGGGAAACAGCAAAGGGCTGTGGAACAGGTGTGTAGCTCCCTTTAGACACTGACGTGGAGACGCATCATGGCCGTGCCATCCATGCTGCTGCCGCAAGACCCCCCGGCCTGGGCAGCCAGCCCAGCATCGCTTCTCCTGGGTCTGAGGTCAGGGTGCCCACAGATTTGGGTCCTTGGTGAGAGGCCTCCTCCTGGCCAGCAGAAGGTCTTCTCCTCACTGTGCCCTCACTGGTGGCCAGAGAACATTGGTCTGCTTCCTAGGCGGACCAGAGCGACTCTACCCACATGACCTCATCTACACCTGATCCTCTCCCAAAGGCCCCCGAGACCTCATCAGGACTTGGGGCTTCGACATGTGAAGCTGGGAGCATCACAGACTTCGGGTCCCTGACACCATCCTTGGCTCCCCAGTGCTCCTGATGGAAAGATGAAGATTCAGCAGGGTCACTGCGGAAGGGGTGCAGACAGTCACTGCCAACTCCAGAGGGCACTGGTCCCATGGGGCTCTATGGACACATCCCCGGAGTTGTGCAGTGCACAACCTGCACAGTCATCCACAGGGAACCTGAGTCGGGCACACACCGATCACTTTGGAGGCCGTGTATCTTGGGTTCTCCTGCCTAAGTGGGGTCATCACAAGCCCCACCGGGGTAGTCCTGACTCCCCTGTAGTTTACAGATAATGGCGTGGAGACCCACAGAGGACAAGTAGTTTGGCTAACTTCACACACCTCAGGCCCGGGCATCAGCTCAGCTTCATCCAGCCTCCGCGGTGATGCACCAGGCACGGGGCAGCTCGCGGGTGCCGTCACTTAGGCCCATCCTCCCCGGGGGCTAAGTGCGTGCCACGAAGGGTGTGAGGTGCAGAGGTGGGGGACGACTGCGTGCCAGCCCACAGGGAGCCGCCGTGCTGGGCACCAGGCCGCCTCCAGACGTTCACTCATCCTGGGCCCGGCAGTGGGATGCCCGGCCACGCACGGCAAGAGGACCCAACGGGCAGGTGCAAGGGAGGGCTTTCTGGAAGGTGACATTTCACCGAGTTCAGGATGACGGGTAAGAAATGCTGCCCGAGGCGGGCAGAGCTGGGTGCCCACTCTTGGGCGCCCACTCTTGGCTATAAGGAAGCAGCAAGGCAGCAGACCTCAAGGCCAGGCATGGTGCCCAAGAGAGTGAAGCAGCCGGAGGGGGGCAGTGCCGGGGTTCAGACTTGCCTCCTCGGGCATGCATGCTCTTTGGCAGTGGACGCGGGATGGCTGGGAGTCGGTCCACCCAGCCTGTCCTCCTCGGATGCACTGGTTGAAGCAGACGCCTCCTGGGGGTCAGGTCCAGTGCTCACGCAGAAAGACAGGGGTCCTGCCTGGAGCTGCGAAGGGCCATGGTCAAGCTGCTCCCCTGCCTGCCCCACATCTGTGGCGGGGGACTGCCTGCCCAGGGCCGGCGCTGGATTGCAGCAGAAGGAAATCCAGCTTGGAGCCCCTCCGGCTTTCTCCACGACCCACCATCCCTCCTGCCCCAGCTCAGGACCCCCATGGTCTAGCAGATGAGGTCTCCGTGGCCACCGCTTGGCTGGAACACATTGGGGACGTCTTCACACCTGCAGAGGAGGACGAGGTACCTGGGTTCAGCCCTGCATGGGACAGGTCCTTTGTAGGTGCTGCCTGGGGGACAGAGCCTCGAGGCACAGCTGTCTTGGCCAGAGAAACATCTGCCACTGGCCAGTGCTGGGGGCACACACCTGACTAGACTCCAGCGGCAAGAACCCAAGCAGGGGTCCGCCCCCCCAGGCCATGGAGAAGCTTCCCAACACCAAATGCCTATTCCCAAGAAGTTCTCCCAAAGTCAGCTTTCAGCCTGGGGTGACCTCAGAGACCCAATGAGCACGGCAGACCCTGCAGTGGGAGTCCATACGGGTCCCCGCCCCCCACCAGCCCTTCCGGGCCTGACCCAGGGGTGCCCTCAGGTCTAGAGGGGGCAGAGCAGGCATGTTCCCAAGCCCAGAATGCACGACCCACCCGTTAGGAGATACTTCCTGAATATTTGTGGGGCTGAGTCCTCTGGGGGCTCCTACAAGGCCCCTTCCCTGATTCAGTCATTCAACAAGTATTTTGGAGCACGTGTTCTATGCTCGATTTCATGCTAAGCACTAGGGAAGCCAACCAGCAAGTAAAGGGAGAGACTGAGAGGAAAGAGGGGGGAGGGGGAGGGAGGGGGAGGGAGGGGGAGGGCCGGTCCCTGCCCAGGCCCGCTCTCCTGCTCTCCCGGCCGTGGCCGGGCTTGATGGAGGCCCGTGGAGTCTGGAGCCGGGAGGTGCGGGGCAGACAGCGGCCATGCGGCCCAGGAACACTAGGGCAGAGGCAAGGCAGGATGGTGGGGAGAGCCCGAGGGTGGCCGCCGGTGTGCAGGGCCAGGAGGGCAGGGAGGGGCACCCGCGTCTCAAGGGGCAGTCCTGGGAGAGCCGAAGAGGAGGATGGGGGGGCGGGGAGCCCCAGAACGCAACACCTCCCCACGGCCAGACCTCTCCCGGCCCGAAAGCAGCCAGAAGAGACCCTCCCTTGCAGGGGAACCCAGGGGCCCCGCAGAGTGCAGGAGGGGCTTCCAGAACCGGAGACCGCGGGCTCAAGACCTCTCCCAGCACCTCTAGGCGGGGAACGCCCCCCCGAGCCCCGAGTCCTAGGCCGTGTTGCACAAGTATGGCCGGAGCCTGCGAACCCAAGGGGGCCTCGCAGCCGCGGGCGGAGGATGTTTGCACAGTGAGTCAGCGCGGCGGTGGGGCTCTTGTTACACACTCGTCCACGGAGGCAGGACACCAGGCCTCACTGCCACGGAAGCCTCCACGCCCACGCCCGCCCGCCAAAGGGAGGCCCTGGGAGGGGGCGGGGAGGGCCGGCTGCAGACAAAGGCCGTGGCCGTGGCCCAGGGCCAGTTTGAATCAGTGAAGATCTGAAATGAGGAAAGTTTTGTTCTGTTGGAAGAACCCAAGTGTGTCTGAACAGTCGCCGCAGAGCGGGGGCCCAGGATCACCACCACCCGGCGTCCTGCTTGCGGCCTGCAGCAGCGGCTAGAAATAACCCGCTTGGCAGAACGTGGACTGTTCCGTGGGCAAGGGTCACAAGTAAAGGGACCCGAAAATCAGCCTCCCGGGACCAGAAACCCTGTGATCTCAGGGTCATTAAGCAGCTCCCTGGTCGTGGCCAGCGCAGGGCACAGGCTGGGCCGGGCAGGGGACTCAGAGCCGCTGTGCTGGGGGCTCTCGCGGTGGGCCCCTCATCTCTGGGAGCTTCAAGACTGCACCGGCGACACCTCTCTCCCACCGGCTGCACGGTGCACGGATAGGAAACACACACACACACATACACGAATTCTCCTGTGGCTAATTCATTCCAGAAGGCACCAGACTGAATATCGCTACTGTAAATAGATTTCTTCATTATCCTGGGGCATTTTTTGGCCAAAAGACTAAGGAAAAAACCAGGCGAGAGCCAGTAAGTGTCTGGGCTCCCAGCAGGCCCGGCAGGGGTGTGGGAGGGAGGCCAGGAAGGCTGCGCTCCCACCGCAGCCCTCCGTCTGCTTCCTTCAGGTGCGCAGGCTCATGGGGCTGGGAGCTCGGGCTGCTGCTGCGAGCGAGCGAGACCGTGGTGGGACACGGGGCTCCCGTCAACGCCCGGGAGGGGCAGCCTCGGAGGCCTTCTGTGATCCGCCCCGCATTCCTCGTCTGGAGGTGACCAAGTGCGGACAAGAAGGGCTCCGTGCCATTGAAGAAGCTTCCTTACGTACAGTCGGCAAGAGGCGGGGCTGTGCCGGGCAGGGCACGAGGCCGAGCACCAGACTTGGTCGGGAGCAGAAGGAGCCCAGGGAGTTCGACCAGAGCCCACGCCGTGGTTTCTCAGGGAAGGAACGGGCCAGGCCGGGGATACAAGTCACAGTGAACTCAGCGGGGGGAGGGGGGTGCTCTGGGTCTCTGGGGTGTCCCTAGCCCTCTGGCCCTAGCTCTCTGGCCCCTGGCCCAGGTGAGTGGGGTGGGGGTGGGAGTACTGGCTCGTGGGTGACAGCCAGACAGGAACGCGGATGGGGTGTGGGCTGCGGACTGGCTGGTCTGTGGGAGAAAGGTGTGTTTGCAGGGGAGTGGTCTGCTGTCCCCAGGAATTAGCTCCCCACCGCAGGGAGGGACCACTCCTCCCTAGCCAGCAAGGCCCCCGAGATGCACAAGCCCCCTAAAATCGGGGAAACAAAACAGGATTAACACAGGCAACTGGATGCTTCTCACGCCTACGCCCATGGAATCGCCTGCCCTAGGGATCCAGGGAGTCTCGTCCCTGGACACTCCCCGGGGCCTGAGCCTGACGCTCATCCGTGTTCACTGCTGTGCCCTGGGCAATCTCGGGCACAAGTGCAGGCTGGACCCCCCATCTCCCCCTGCTCCAGACCTGCTCCTGAGTCCACACCTGGGGACACACCTGCAACCCGTCCCACGGACCCCATCCATGCCCCAGGCCTCTCCTCCGTATCATTCTGTCTTGTGCTGTCTCTGGCTGCAGCCAGGCCTCTTGTCCTCCCCGGGACCAAGCCAGAAGAGCCCCAGGGTCAACCTCACCTCTGCTCCTCCTTGTCCGCCTCCCCAAGCCCGTTCCTCGCGGCGGCAGAGGGAGGAAGCAGAGAAGCCCGCTGCTCCTCCACATCCGACCTGCACCCCAACTCGCTGCAGGGGTTGACCGCACTCGGAAGTGGACCCCAGGTGAGATGACATGACCCGATTCAGGGCCATCGCTAGCCGGGTGAGGCTAGGTGCGCCCATGACCCGGGCAGCCAGTGGTAATCCACGCCGAGCCTGGGCTTGGCCACTCCCACCTGACCAGTGGGCTCTCCCCATGGAAGGCCAGGACTTTGCCCACCACCCCCCACGACCTGTGCTCTAGAAACATTCTCCAGCGTTACTTCTGCCGGGGAAAATCCACGGAGTTAGCACAGCTGGCTTCCTGCGTGAGTCCCTGAAGGGCCGTGGAAACCACAGAGACTTGGTGGGGGCTGCGATCTCCAAGCAGAGGGCCCAGGCGGGGTCTCCTCCCCAGTAGGGAAGTGGAGAGGCTGACCACAGCCCCCTCCTCCCATCCGCCCTTACGGGCTCCAGGCACCCGGAGCGGATCGCACTGGCTCGGCAGGAGGAAGCCGCAGCTCAGCACACCTACGAGCCAGGCAGAGGCACCAAAACAGGGCTCCTGACCGGCCGCAGAGCATTCGGGTTCACTGCCCTGGAAAATGCCAAGTGTGCCCACCACGGGCTGCCAGTGCCCCTGAGGCTCAGCCCTTCAGTCTAAGGCCCAAGAGCTGCTCGCGCTCGGTGTCGGGCCACCAGGGAGGTGTCGAGGGCCGGACAGGGAGGCGCGCGGCCTGGAGTCCTGGTCTCCTCCACCTCACCTCCCGGAGGAACACCACGTCCCAGGGCCACCACACAGGATGCAGGGCCACACGCCCTTAGAAGGCACTGTGTGCAGCCTCCGGGGTTCTCTGTGGAGCTGGCACACCCCTGAACCTCCAGGAATCAGGAGCACCACAGTGGGCCCCTCAGAGACCCTTATCCTAGCCGTGCCCACAGGGTGCCATCAGCGGGCGCACGGAAGCCCGTGCGCACCTCCCAGGCCCAGAGCCACGCTTCTACCTCCACGGGGCCCCTCCTGGCACATTGAGAAGAGCACCCCATCTGCCCCAGCCCCGTCACCCTCTTCCCACAGATTTCGGGGAGACAGGAAGGGATAGAAGTGTCTCTGGGGCCAAGTGTGGCCACAGTCCAGGAACAGCTTTGGAGTCCCCGGGGGCAATGCTGGGCAGCGTTCCGGCTGGACGTGGGCTCTGTCTGCCTGCGCTGCCCGAGATGAGGCCAGCCGTACACAGAGCTGGGAAGGAGGGGAGGCCCCAGAGCGGAAACGGGGGTCTGCACGCAGGACAGTCAGTGTGGCCGGGGGCTTGAAGGAGGCAGACTGCTGGGCAGCTCCCCCCGGGAAGACCCGGAGACAGTACTACAGCCCGGAGCTGCCTGGCCGGCCGCCCCGTGCCCTGTGCTCAGCCGCAGGATGCCAAGGAGAGCCACCGAGAGGGCAGTTGCAGGCCTGAAGGATAAAGCCTGCGGAGCACACAACCAGTGGGGCCCCTCGGGCGCATCTGCAAGAGTCTCAGCCCTGTGTGCTCCTGCTGCCGTCTGCTTTAAGCTGTTTTTACCGATATCGTAATTCTTTACGTGCCCCACCGTCCGGGTGCGCCTTCAGCCTCTGCCGCACAGGGGCCGTGCGTTCCCGCTCATGCTCCCCGGCCCGCAGATGTCTGAGCTCTAGCGACGCTGTGGACTTATGAGGACACAAGGCCCCGACTCGCCCCGCAGCGGGCAGGGCACCCAGCTCCCGGCTGCTCCGGCTGCTGCTCCCACCCTCACTGCGGGCTGTCCCTTCATCGCTTGCCACGCGTCTGCCAGTCCTGCTACGTAACGTGTCACGGGGTATCTCCGAAGTCTTTCCTGCGCCCCCAAACAGCCCCCCCGCCCCTGCAAGCGTGACACTGTCTTCACATGTCAGGACTTAAAATGCACCTGTTTTGAGCTACATATAAATGGGAACACACGTGTTGAGGGTTTGGGGTTAGTTTGTTTCAGCTCTGCCTGAAGCTTTCTCCCCTACATTCTCTTCGCAATCCGAACCCGCGGCCTGTGCCGAGGGCAGTGGTCCGTTAACTTGCTTGGATGTGCGTGGACACTGGTTTCTCTGGCACTGAGCATTCGCAGAAAGGCTACGACTGACATCCCTGCACGCACACGCTGTGGCGTCTGTGCACACCAGGGTGGGAGAGAGCTAAGTCCCCGGTTTGCACAGTGTTGGCTTCGGGAGCCAGAGTCACCGCTGCGACACCGCTGTGCACCATCCCTCCCCCTCCCCCACCCCCACCCCCCACCGCAGGACGTTCTGGCTGCTCCAGGCTCCCGTCACCACTCATCACCACTCAGTGTGTCAGTCATTCTTAATTCGAGCTCCTGGGGAGGGGGTACAGTCATCCCTGTGGTTAAGGGAACTCATTTGCTGAGTGACGTGCACATCCCCTAAACAGACCATTTGCAAGTGAACGGACCCATGCCCGTGCCTCACACAGCCACCAGCCCTGTCCAGCTCCAAACATCCCCATGGCTCCGAGGCACAACCCTCCCCCTCCACAGCCCCCGGCAGCCCCGGGGCATTGACTCTTGACGATGGGCCCTAGATGGTTCCCAGAGACAGACTCACACGGTTCGTGACCTCCTGTGTCTGGCTTCTTCCACTTACTCATGGTTTGCAGATTCATCCCTGCTTAGTGCGTGTCCTGAATCATCTCCCACGGGAGGGACGGACGGTCGTCCTCTCGCCGTGCTGTGAATGGGCATCTTCGGGATGGCCCGGGCCATGACGCACCCCTCCAGGCGTGGCTCAGCCTTCCCAATACCTCCCCCTCGAGGTCCTGTTCGAATCTCTTGCTCGTTCTTCTGCTGGGATTTGAGCTGTTTTCTCACGGACCGGCCAGAGGCTGTGTGGACGCCGACTGAGGTCCACCTCGGTTACGGTTGTCCGGATCGTCTTCCGCTTCCTGGTCTGCCTCCAGCTGGTCGCATCCCCCGTCCCTCTTTCTGCCTCCATCCGCTATTTCCGTGCTCAGGCACAGAGACAGCACGGCTGGGGGGTCTGCTCCACAGCCCGCCGGCCCCTGGCTTCTGTGCAGTCGAAGACATGACTCACCCCCCACCTTTCTGGCTCCCCCAACACACTTGAGTGCGGGCCCCAAGAAGGCTCACTACAGGGTCTTCTCTTGGACTCCCATCAGCTGCCTGATCACAGCGCAGACCCCAGGCCCACTGGGGGAGGGGCCAGAGGACCCCACCGATCCTGTGCCCCTGAACAAGCCTTCTATACGCAAGCTCTCTGCACCTGGTGGGAAGTCAGCCCCCAATCCACACTTGCAAGCAGCTGGGGGTCTGGTGGTGAGAGCCAGGCAGGGATGGGGGCAGGGCATACGGCCGACCCCTGGACACTCGGACCCCAAAGTCCACAGCTGCAGCATTAGCTAGGAGCATCCAAGGGGAAGGAGACCTCCATGAAGGAGACAGCCAGCACACGGGGAGCGACGCTGGCATCCCCAGGGCCGCCATCACAGAACCTCACTTTCAGCCTGCAGCACACACAGCAATGGGGGGGGGGGGTGGGCATGTCCCCCACAGCCCCTGTCCTGGGCACTTCCTCAAGGAAGGGAACAACCATGGGCAGGGGTGGTCAGCGGAGTAACGGTCCCCCAACATCCCACATCCTGATCACTGGTACCTGTGAATGTCACCTTGTATCCTAGATGTGACTGTGCCTTTGAGAACGGGCGAGGAGCCTGGGTGCCCCAGGGGGCCTATGTCAGCACAAGGGTCCTGATGGGGGCGGCGCAGAGTCAGGGGAGGGTCGGACACAGAAAGCAAGGACCTGGAGGATGTGTTTGAAGATGGAGGAGGGGGCCGTGAGCCAAGGAATGTGGAGAAGCTGAGAGGCAGGTCCACGCGTTCTCCCCAGAGCCTCCAGAAAGAACCACGCGTGTAGCCCAAAGAGACGGATTTTGGACTTCTGGCCTCCAGGACTACCAGGGAATAATCATGTTCAGCCACTGAGCTCGTGGTCATTTCTTCCAGAAGCCTGGCATGCTCCCGCGGCGGGGCAAGGCCCGGTATAGACACCCCATGCAGGAGGCCATCTACACTGGCTCCTTGGGCTGTGCCCCAACATGAGAGCGTCGAGCTAGATGCCCTGAGCGAGGGCAAAGACTGCACTCCCATGTTGGAGTTTGAGGACTCTGGCCCCCATCCAGGAGGGATGATGTGCAAGGTGGCTCTGCCCGAGAGATGGGCTTCCTCCCAGGCTTGGAACCTGGATGACCGAAGCTCGAGGACCCCGGTAATTAACGGGCTGCAGTTGATCCAGGGGAAGAGTAATGGCGGCGACACCACCAGCAAGGACAGCTACCATGCCGAGGGAGCGCCCGACACCACCAGCAGGGACAGCTACCATGCCGAGGGAGCGCCTGACACCACCAGCAGGGACAGCTACCATGCCAAGGGAGCGCCCGTCCAAGCACAAGCACAGAATGACCCCACAGTCCCCCCCTGGTCCCGCTGCTCCTGCTCCCAGGTGAGTCCCCCAAGGTTCCACGGGGGGCATGGTCCTGACCCCCAATCCATCACTTTCAACCCTGATGCTCTGCTACAGTTCTAACCCCCTAGGGCTTTACTATTTAAGGTCAAAGCAAACAAAAACTAATTCTCATTTTGCAAACCTGGAGCCTTTCTGAACGAGGCACTTCCTCACGGGTAATTCCTTTCCCCAGCACGGCCGCCAAGCCAGCCCTCGGAAAGTCTGAGAAAACACTGACAGGCTCTCCAAACCTCTCCTGACTGTTTACACAGAAGCAAGGAACAAATCCACACTCGATATTCGTCCGGTCCCTTCAAGGTCTCCAGGGCACGACTCCCAGCGCCCGACACACACCTTCCCCAAGCATCCAGCAAGCTCTCCAAGACACACATCGGTGCCTACGCCGGCCAGCTGATTCACACTCCTCCAAGCCCAGACTGACCAGTCTCCTAGTTAACTCAAGTCAGCGAAGGCTCATCTTTCCGAGCCTGTCCTCCTCTCCAGCCAGCCTCTCCCTGTGCTGGCCAGTGTCCTAGCTGCCGTGGAGCCCGAGGCCACAGTGTGCATCCACAACCGTAGAGCGGCCCAGGGGAGCCTGGACCCAGGAAGAGGGCACTGCTCCGGCTAGACAGGGGGGCAGCCTGCACCGGCTCACCGTGTTAATGGGACCAGGTGGGAACGTGAGACGGCCCGAGAGCTGCCCTCAGCCCGCCCGAACTCTCGTCCCCAGGTCAGAATAAGGAGTCAGGGAAGAGCCGGGGTGGCACAAGGGAACAGCGCTCTCCTGGCTCTGAGCTCAGTGGCCGCCTGTCCTTGGCTGACTCACTGCCCCTTCTCCCTGTCTCCCGGACTCGCCCGTGTGCCCAGAGTGGGGCGGGGTAGCTCAGGGACTGCTGAGCCTGGGGATCTTATCCATTGGATAAAACATCAGAAAGCACCTGGGGGTTGCCATCTTTAAAACACACTGAGTATCGCTCCATCTCACGACAGAAGCAAGGACATAACGTCAGAACGAAGGATGCCGCCGAACACAGAACAAAGGCAGCTTTCTGAGAACCCAGGCAGGTTTTCCCTGTTTCGTGGAGGCCATCCTGGGCCTGTGGGAACACCAGCCTGCCCTGGGGACACATGGGCTATTGGCTCTGGGGGCCGGACAGCCCCTGACTCGGAGCTGCCAGAGAGCCAGGGCAGGGCTGCTCTCACACCGGTCTCCCTGACCCGCGCAAGTGCTCCAAGGCCCACACTCGGGGTGCCTGTCCTCAGTGCCCCCCACAAGGCATCGCCCCGACCTGAGGCCCCCTCCCTGGCTGCAGAGCACTGGGCTCCGGCGGTGCTTGTCTGAGTCTCCTCTCCTACCTCTGTTCTTTATTTCTCTCTTGGGCAAAATGCAATTACGACTTTCAGCGAGTTCTTATTTACGGAGCACGGCTCCTTCACGTCGGGCAAGCGTGCTTCCCGGGGTCACCCACCTTTTAATCGAGGAAACTTGTCATCTGCATTCCATCTGTGCCGTTTACCCAAGAGACGATTGTATTCCTGTCACCTCTGTCCTTAGCATGTTGTCTCTGAGTCAACAGTACCTTTCAGACTGTTTTTTATTTGGTCTCGTCTTTTGCCAAGAGACTCCGCAAATTTCCTACATACTAATGTTTCAAAAGTAAACATTTTCTTAAGAGCACACAATTCTCTGTAAGCCCACAAGCAGCCTGCGGCGTGTGTGTGTGTGTGTGGCTCACGTGCACGTGCGTGACGGGCCCAGGCTCAACACACGTCGGCGGCCACGCTCGGGGACCGGCTGGGAGCTGTGCGCACAGATGCCACGTCCGATCCACCTCGAACATCTGCCCGTCTCCAGGCTCGTCGCAGCTTCCTACGCCCGGGTCACTTCTGGGGGAATGTGTACGTGTCAAGGGAGGCAGCTATGGTTCCTACACTCGAGCCTCATGTGACAGGCCGTGAAATAAACACAGTGAACGTCGCGTCTTTGGAATCGGCAGCTACAGACACCAGTTCTGAAAAGCGTGTGTGTATTCACACTTCCTTATGCACGTTTCTGCGGAGCAGGCTCCCCCCACACTTTGGTCTTAGGGTCGGCTGCGGTGGCATCATGGCCACAGAGGCTCTAGGGCTCTAATGATGTCATGAAATATAGGAAAAAGCCTTCTTTTGGACACAGGCTTGCCAGGCCCCTTGGTACCAGACCACCCTCATTCGCTCCCGTGACATGAAGAGGAAATGGGCCAGGGCCCAACCACACCGACAAAGGTCCTGTGACCCAGTCTCCCGCAAAATCTGGGGGTGGACAGAGAAGGGTATCTTGGGGCACCAGGAAAGACAGCTCAAGCACCAGGTGGGTCCTGGGACCACAGCTGTGGCCCGTGAGAACAGTGAGGGGCTGGCCCTGAGGCCTCTGGCCAGGCCCTCTGGGGAACCCGTGAGAACACGGAGGCCGAGGAGAAGGCACATCTTGGGGTCACACAGCGATCCCCAGCACCGCCGGGGCCTGGCCCAGCAGGATGGGGGCTGCCCTGCCAGGAAGACTGGGGGCATTGTCTAGAAATGGCCACAGAACATTCTGCCACAGAGCCACTGCGGTGGCGAGGAGAAAGGGCACAGAGGGAAGGATGTGTCGGGGTAAACCCTGTCCGTGGCCAGAGAAGGCGGGGATGAGGCGGACGGGGACCTTCTCAGATTCACACAAGTTGGGACCCAGCCTGTGGGAGTCCGGAAGCCGGCCTCAGCATGGGGACCCTCCAAGTGCCATGACTCAGGCACTCCAAACCCCATTGTCGGCTGTCCCGCCCATCTGGTGACTACTGCAAACCCTTGACCTGAGAAGCCACACTGGTGTTTCCCTGGACGGTTTCCAGAAGAGCACAGCAGTGGGCTCCCGGAACCTGCTCCTTTAAAGCGTTCAGTCATGGGGACAGGAGGCCGGGAGGATAACGGGGGGGGCACAGCTCCCCAGAAGCATCACTGGCACCAGGGACGGAGAGGCAGTCAATAATCCTGTGTCCATCCCATGGGCCAGGCCCCCGAGGCTCTGTGCGTCCGACACAATGTCGCAGACGGCCCCCAGCGAGGACACCTGCAGGAACAGCCCCTTCCCCACGCACCCTCTCAAGAGTGACCTCACTCCCTCCGACCCTCCCCATGAATCTGGGGAAACTTGGGACAGCTGTGGCCAACCAAGTGTGCAGATAGTGCCACGTGCTGCGTGCACGGCTGACAGCCCCCCGAGCCCTGAGCCACCAGGTGACGAGGCTGTCACCGGAGGCGGCCACGCCGGAGGAGGCCCGAGCCACAAGGAGGGGCCACGAGGAGGGGCTCTGGTCAAGTCCTGGCTGAGGTCGTCTGCCAGCACGGACCACCACATGTGGGGGTAAAGACGCCTCCGAGTTACCCCAGACCCACTGTCACATCACTCAGCAAGGCCCCAGGCAAGAAGCTGCAGGGACGGCCGTGCCCCCCGTGCCACGTCTGCTCCAGACTCTCGCCGCGGGCCTGGTTCGCTGCACCCCGTTTGGCCGGCGAGTTACGCGCCCTCATCACTGGAACACCTGGGGTTAAAGTCTTTACCTACTTTCAAAGCCATTCAGAGTTTAAAATTTGGAAGAAGGATTATTTCTAGCAAGCGAAGAAAACATTCATCCCTACGATGTGAGCCGGGCCCCCTTAGTGCCTCCTGACGCCGTCATCCCGCACGGCTTCCACGCGAGAAATACACACAGCATGTGGGTCACACCTTGGGGGGGGGTTGGGAGGAGCTGGACACGACCATGTGGGGGCCATGCGGCTGGACACGACCATGCGGGGGCCATGCAGCTGGACACGACCATGCGGGGGCCATGCGGCTGGACACGACCATGCGGGGGCCATGCTGCTGGACACGACCATGCGGTGGTCCCAGCCATGCCACCTCCCTGCCTCCTCCTCCGTGCAGGCCAGGGGTACGCTGGCACAGCCGTCCGTGACCGGCTCCACGTGCCGGCCTGTGTGTCGTCAGGGACTGGCGAGCTCAGTGCCCAGTGACTCATCTGCGAGGCCCACTGAGTCTCGCCACCTAAGTCCACCCCTCTGGGTGGGTATTACATATGCCCTTTGCTGGCAAAGTGCCCAGAGATTGCTTAAAAACCAAAAAGCAAACAAAATGAAACGAGACATGATTCGCACACCACACAAGTCGTCTGTTTGAAGCGTCCAGTTCATTGAGTTTCCGGGTACTCCCAGACATGTGCAGCCTCACCGCCGCTGGTTCTGGAACATTCTCATTATCCCAGAAAGAAGCCCCGCAGCCCTTAGTGGTAACCCCTGCACCACTCCCCAGTCCTCAGCAACCGTTCACCTGCTTTGTCTCAATTTCCCATTCTGGGCTTTTCTATGAATGGGATCACCTGGTATGTGGCCTCCTGTGACTGACTTCTGTCACTCAGCGTGCCCTCCAGGGTCATCTGAGTTCCAGCACCCCCTGGTGCTCTGTTCCTTTTTATGGCTGAGTAATATTCCAGATTGTGGCTGTGGCCCGTGGCCATCCCCTGCTCATCAGCTGACAGGTACACAGGTGGTCTCCAGCTCCGGGATCCTATAGGCAATGCCACCGTGAGCACTTCCGACACGTTTGCAGGAAGGGACGTCTTCATTTCAGGAGGGGAATGCATGACTCTGTGCATGACTGTCTGAGATGCTGCACGGCGGCTTCTTCCAGAAGGATCTGAGGGTGGGTGTGGACTACACACCAAACTGTCCCCACAGTGTCCATGGCACGCAGCCCCTGACAGGGCAGAGCACCGACACCCCTGCCTTGCACCATCCTCAGCAGAAGGCAGTGCCTCAGGCTGTGCGTCATGACCTCTGACCTGGAACTCGCACCTGCCCCATTCCTGTGACGGGACCAAGCAGAGTGGCAACATTTGGTTCTGATCACTGACTGCATGTGACAGTTTCAGAGGGGTCAGCCTCATACAAAGGTCACACTTCCTTCCATGGATTTTTTTTTTTTAATTTCCCCTGCCAGAACTTTCCTGTTCATACATGTTGCCCATTTCCCTGCTCCTTTGAGGGAGGAAGTCGTGTTCTCACTGACAGGTGGAGAGCATGTGTGCATCCTGGGCATCCTGGACACTTATTGTTGATAAGTGTCGTCTGCTGCTCCATGGCCTGGCTTTTCATCCTGCCCCCAAGGCTCCCTCATCAGGGTTTTCAAACTGTAAATACCAGCAGATTTGTGCATGTTTTCCTGGCCTCTGCACCCTTCTCACATCTAAGGTAACAAATCTTTTCCCTACCTCGAGATCATAAAAACTTCCTTGCTTTTCTCTCCTAGAGATGCTAAGGTTGTGCTCATCAGGTCATGTCTCCCACTATCGGGGGCGCATCTCCGAGAGTGACGCGATGTCAGAAGCCAGCCCATCTCATTTCCATACGAACGCTGAGCCACGTCAGCCACACTGACCAGCCTCTGCCCCACGCCGTGTGCCCCGTCTCCGGTGCCGGCTGGCCGCTCACCTCCTCCTCTGCCCCCATTTTTGCCGCAGCTTGTACCCGGCAAAAGGATCCCCATCTTGTTTTTCAAGCGCATTCTGGTGACAGTCCTGCCCTGGCCGGCGCTCGGCCACACACACAGCTGAACCAGCTTATCGGGGTCACCAGAACCAAGCACGGACTTTGCAGAGACTGTACTGGCTGGGGTTCTGTTGAGTGAAGCAACAGGTAAGTCAGGACATATGGTGTCTTTAAAATCCGGAATCCTCCCACCCGTGAGCCTGGGGCACTGCCTCCTTCCTTCTGCCCAGCTGTCCAGGATTTCACTCCGGGGAGGCACAGCACTTACCCAAGCAGCTCCCTACTGAGGAGTGTTCAGCCACACGGCTTTCTGCCATACACCACACTGCGATGAGTCCTTCCAGGCATGGCTCTTGGGTGGGGAGCGACAGGACATCTGTAGCATGAACCTCTAGAATCGGGCTTTCCGGGCCATACAACCCAGCACTCCGAGTTTGGGAAGATGTGTCAAACTTCATTCTGGAAAACGCAGACCAATGTACCTGGCAAGGCTACCCGCACTCGTGCTCGAACAGTGGGCTCAGGGCTGGTGGGATTTCATCCATCCTGACCCCATTCAAATCTGGCGAATGAGGAGACGGTGTGCTCTCAGTTCATACACGGCTGGTCCCTCCGCCCCTCTCACTGATGGGGCTGACCTGGCCTGAGGCCTGCCCTCAACCTGCTCCCACAGAGCTTATCTTGACGGAGTACAACCCTCAATCACAGAGATGGGCCGCACCCCCAGGGAGGCAGCAGCCTGCCAGAGCTGGAGCTCAGGAAATGCTGGGTGAACTGATTCGGTTAAGAGCATGCCTGGCCGCTGTGGTGTCTCTCAGGCTTCACACTGGCAGGAACATTCCCACTTCCATTAATACCTTCCCCAGGCTCCTGACGCATCCAAGGACCTAGGCACCACATGAGCCAGGAAGCCACTTCCCCCGGGACCAGGCTCTGCAGCGGCGGGATACCTGCCCCAGTGAGCCTCCAGCCTCACCTACCGCGGGAACTCAGAAGTGCCTCGGTATCACCTCTGCCAGGTGTCAGTGACCAGCGTACTCAGAGGGCCAGCCCAGGTCCAAGGGGAGCGGAATTCACCGTTGACGGGCAGGTGACATCCGTGTACAGGAAGGAAGGAACTGGCAGTGGCTGTCCGTGGCTCCAGCTACCCTGGACGGTTGTCAAACTACCAACATCAGCACGCGTCAGTGATATGGCTGGTCTGTGCCAGGACTGGGCAAGGTACAGTCCTTTCGATCATTTTGTCTGGTACATATTTTCATTCCCATCTTATGGATCGGCAAACTGAGATTCTGAGAGGTCGGGGGTCTTGCTGGAGGCCGCGATGGTGTGAAGCTGCAGCACCAGCGTTCAGAGCCTCTTCTGTCCGCCCAGAGATCCCACACCTACCGGACTGGGACACATTCTGGAGAGTGGCTCCAGGGTCTCCAATCACTTTCTAGGACATTCATCCAAGAGCTCTCACACGGCCTCAGCCCTCCCATACACCGTAACTCCTTAAATTATTCTCACTGTGAGACGCTAGCTGCAAAAGAGCGACCACATACCCTCCACCCTGGTCAGGACGCAGACGCCTCCCCCTTGCCCACCAAGCAGCCCCTGCATCCCTCAGGGGAAAACCACCGCCCTGACTCCTGTGGCCACTGCTTCCTTGTTTCCCTCCTAGGTTTACTATCTAATTACGCAGCCCTAACAACACAGTTTAGTTCCGTCTGTGTTTTAATGTCCTATAAGTGGAATCACAGAGTAAGCGTTTTTATGTCTGTGCCTTTTCCTTCCTCCGAGTTCTGTTTTTAGGGTTGTTCTAAGATTTTTCCCTGTTGTTTTGGGGAGTTCAGTTTATTCGTGTGCCCCCGTGTGCGGCTTCTGTGGGTCTTACTTTGCTGTGGGGCATTTCACTGCGTGAGCCCACCACTCTCTCCAGCTGGGCATCTGGGCTCCGGCCGAGCTCAGGCACCCATCTCCCGGAGCGCACGAGCACAGGTCCTGGGACACCGTTCCAGGCAGGGGCGTCCGGCTCGCAGGGCAGGTGCTCTGTCTGCTTCACCAGACGCAGCCCCCGCCTTCCCTCGTCTACCCCGACCCGTGGAGATTACGTGCTCCCGAAGCTTGGCGTTCTTGCCGACACCGCTTACTGACGGGCTTTCTCCGTTTCGTCCATCTGTCGGCTCCATCGTGGTCTCTCAGGGAACCCGGCGTCCTAGAGCACCATCAGGCCAATTCCAAGGGCGCCAAGAATGAGGAAGCCACACCAAGGATGACCCTCTCTTGCATCCAGAACCCTGGCAGCACTCCCGTGTCCCACTCCCCTGCTGTTCTAGTTTTATTTCTATTACCCTTAACAATCACTGCAAAGCTGGGAAAGAGGTAAAAGCACATTTTCCTTCTCTAATGAGATGGTGGGACTGGGAACCCTCTGCCCCCTCTGCCCCTGCCTTCCACGGTCCCGTAAGATAAGCAGCACAGGTGTGTGCGAGGACGAGGGCCGCCAGCCGTGTGCACCTGCCCTGCACACTCCCGGAGCCCTCCGCATGATGGCCGGATCCCATGACCAGTGGGTCTGAGGAAGCAGGGGTCATATCCTGCTGTCTGCTAGTTCACTCCTCCAACACACCTGCTACCTCGGGTCAGCCCTAAGTGAGAGCTGGTGCACCCTTGGGCGCACATGCCCGGTGCCGACCACAGTGTTTCTATCGTGTTAGCTCATTGGACCTTAGACGGCATCTTGAAGGAGGTACAATACTTGCCCCATTTGACAGGCAGAAACACCAGGGCCCAGAGAGGTGAAGTAAGTTACCCAAGGTCACACAGCTAACCAACGGTGCAGCAAGGGGTCAGACCTGGGTAATCTGTGTGCAGAGCCCGCACGCAGCAGCACGGGTCTGTGCCGGGCCCAGCGGCATGTGCCCAGGGTGCCCTCCTGAGAGACCCACCTACTCCATTTCAGGATCCAGTACAGAGCCCAAGGCCACGTGACGGCAAACAGGTAGACTCAGGAAACAACAGAGCGAGACAGAAACAGAGCCACACAGGTATGCCTGAATGTTCTGCAAAAATGCACTTTAAGTTTTAGAACAGTCCTGAACTTCGAGAAAAGTGGCAAAGCCAGTACGGAGCATTCTGGGAGGCCCAGCTCCCAGGGTCCCCGCTGAAAACATCTCGTGCTCGCTACCCCATCCGTTTGTCAAAACAGTGACACAGGAGGCTGTTAGCAACGCGCTACACTCCGTGCTCAGTTCGGCAATGTTGCTCAAATATCCTTTCTCTGCCCCAGGATCCTATCCGGGTCACCAGTGGTCAGTGGTCACACCAGGCAGGGGTCACAGCTCCTTAATGTCCTCTGTCTGTGTCTACTTCTCAGCGTCCCCTCATTTCTGATGAATGTGGCAGTTTCGGGAAGGCCTGGTCAGGGAGCTCAGAGAACCTCCCTCCCTCGAGGTCTGCCTTGGGTTTCCCTCACAGGAGGGCGGGTGGCGGGGTCTGGGAAGGAGACAAGGCGGCGTTATCGCGTCACATGGTGTCAGGGCTGCATGATGCCACCGTGGCTGTCACGGGTGCTGGTGGCCCTGCTCCCTCCACCGGTTCCCTTCCAGACCACCTTCCCTCCACGCGGCCTGCGCTCCAGGCTGGGGGTATGGGGCAGGACGTGCGCAGGAGCACCTACTGAAATTACCCGGAACCGTCCTGTGGGGGAGACTCGTCTCTTGTCCCCATTTATTCCTTCAGCCACTTACACAGACCAGTCGGGAACCGTCGATGCTCTTTTTCTATTTCGGGTTGGAATCCAATTCTAAATTATTTTGTGGCTCAAATTGTTCCAGAGTTGTCCACTAGCAGCTCTCTCAGGGTGGCTCCCGTCCCTGTGACGTCCCTGTGACGCAGCGACGGTCCCCACGGTCTGCCCCGCGGGATGCTCCAGGCCCCTCTCCCGTCTCCCTGCCCCCGACAGGCCCGGCTCCTCTCGCTGCAGGCGGCGTGAGACACCAAGGCGCCGACTTAACGGCTCACAGAGCCAGGGAACTCACCCTTGCACACTTGTGGCCGTGCACACTTGGTGCCGTCAGGTCCATGCGTGTCCGTCCCTGTGTACGTCACACTAACATGAGCTCGGATCGCGGCCCCAGCTTCAGTCCGCGCTTCACCCTGGCCTTGTCCCCTGGCCTGTCTGCCACGCCCCCTGCCCAGAGAAGCCAGGCTCCTCTGCCCACCAGAGTCACTGACTGGCTCGGCACAGCCGCCAGCCCTACCAGCTAGCGCGGTCTGCACACAGCCCTCCTAGTTTCCGACTTTCTAGCTACGTCGGTCGGAGCTTTCCACCCACTCCCGTCGGAGAGGCTCTAGCACTCATCCTAATACGGTGAGGATCCCCTCCATCCAGATCCCCCCACCTCCCAGTGGACTTCTTTGAAACTTCACACCTGAAGGGTCCCTCCTAGAGAGGTAAGGCCACGTGGAATTTGACAGAAGCGTGCTGTCTCCCGTTCCGGGGCGGTGCAAGTTCTTTCTACCCACAAAGTGCACCCGTGGCTCTCCCTCGAGGTCGGCTGCCTCCCCCACCCCAGCCCCCGGCAACCACTGATCTGTTTTCTATCTCTGCAGTCTGGCCTTTTCCAGAACGTCATGTCACTGGAATTTGGTGAAACGCTGCCTCTCTGGTCTGGCTTTCGTCACTTGCTGGGGCGCGTGCAGACTCATCCGTGACGTTGCGCGAATGGACAGGGCGCTCCTTCTCACTGCTCGACGACAGGCTGCTGTCGGGCGGCATCGGGGTTGGCGCAGCACCCACGGACGGACCACGTGGTGGCTTTCGGGCTGGGGGCTGCTGTGAACCTCAGGGGCAGGCTCCCATGTGAACATGAGCTCTCGATCCCCTGACGCGACTGCACAGGAGCATGAGTGCTGGGTCGCCCGGGAAGAGCGTGGCCGGCTCTGGGAGACCGCGTATCTTCCGCAGCGGCAGCCCACGTCTGCTCCGACAACAGCTGAGGGACAGGGACAGCTCCTGCTGCTCTCGTCCTCACAGACACCTGGTGTCGTCAGCGTTTGGAATTTTTCGCCTTTCCAGCAGGCGTGGAGTGGGCCGGGCCGAGGCTCCGCTGACCGAGCACGTGGGGCTCCGAGCGCGAATCTGCCAGGCGTCGTCTGCAGTGAAGTCTCTCCCCCATTCTGGATTCGGCTTGTACTCTTGGCAGGTCGTGGGGATCTCAGTGCCCCCCACACCAGTCCTTCGCGGGTGGCAAGGCTCCTGCATGCTCTTCTCGGCCTGAGGCTCGTCTGCCCCCCGTGCGCTGAGACCGCCCCGTTCTCACCCACGCTTGCCCTCTGCCACCTGCAAACCCGCGCTCCGTCCTACTTAGGCTCTGATGGCTCCTTGCTCCTCCGTTTCTGACCACAACATACAGACAAGCCAGGGATGATAGTCCAAACTTTCCAGCAATCGGTGCTGTGAAAATCGGTCATTTATGTGCAAAAAGAGATGAGCTCCAACCCATACTTCTCCCCAGAGCAAAACAGAAGTATCTGACGTCCCCCGTTAACCAGACGTCCTCCCCAGACGGCCTCCCGAGTCAGGGACACAGGAGCCCGATGGCCCAGGGTTCAAACCCCGGCAGACGTGCACCTGGGCCGAGGGGCCTCCGTGCTCCGTGGTCTCCACTCCTCCAACCACAACGTGAGGACACCACCCCCATTTGCTGGGGGCTTGGCACGAGGAGCACGTGCGAGACACACGACACGCGCCAGAACAGGGTCTGTCCGAGCTGCTGCTCAACACTTTTGCTATTATCAAGGTCGCAGTCCTAAGCCCTCTTTGCTGGCTCCTATGCCCCTCCGCCCTCCCCCGAGGAGGCCCTCCCCAGAATCTTGGGACCGTGACCTCCAAGGGTCCTGTCATGTTCCCAGGTGGGCTCCATCCCTGGATCGCCCAGTCTGCCACCATCACTGAGGTCCCCTGTGGGAAGGCCTGGGGCCTGACCCAAAGCTACAGTCCACGATGTCAGTCTTGAGTCACATCAGGTTCTGGGCAGAGGTGGGACGCATCCCGTGAACATGGCCCCCAGCCAGCGAGCATCTTCTACCCGCGGACAGCCCAGGCTTGGACGAGCATTCCCCCACATCCATACAGGCACAGGAGCCAAAGTTCAGAGGGTTTCTGGTTGCCCCGGGTCATGCGGTTCTGAGCGGTGGAGGGAAGGTGTACATCTCACCCACCGGCTGCCCCCAAAGACCCAAGCAGAGGAGGCACATGGTGGGGCCATTGTAAAACCGTTCTGACCCTGAGCCTTTCCTAACATGTTCTTGCAGATCACACTAAGGCCCCTGAAACCGCTGTCCTCCCCCAGGCAAGTGGCACAGGCAAGAAACGCATCTCGGACAAACACACGAGAGGCCAGATCGCCCATGGCGGCCACGGACCAGCCTGCCCTGTGACGGGCCGTGAGCGGTTTGCTTGGGGACTGCGGTTTGCCTTTGACAAACTTGCCGCCCCGAAAGGAGGCCTCGCTCCGTCTCCTGCTCACATCTGCGAGCCAAGCGGCGATGCAGGAGGCAGGCTGGGCCGGGGGCCTCGTCGGCTGCGTGAGGAGCACAGCCCAGCTCCGGCTCACTTCCTGCCCGGGAGAACACTGTCCCCCAGGGGGATTCCTGAGCCCCCAGCATTCTGGGGTAAATCTGTTTCCCTGCAGGCCACATAGCTCAGGCAGACACACAACGTATAGAAGCTGCCAGGCCATCTGGACCGAAGTCTCTGCAGGCACAGGGCTGACGTGGTTCAGGGCTGGAAGTCCCAGTAGCCGCACACCCTCTCCCTGAGTCTCACCATCCAGCTGCCATCGATGAGAGACCCCTCCCTGGCTCCAGCTCCCCAGTCGCCCCCAAACACTCAGCCCAGTGGTAAAGCACCAGGGCATGCTGGGCTTATGCAAACCTGGACTCAGAAGGGCTCTGCCCCTCACCAGCCGTGCAACCTCGGGAAGAAAGCCATGGCCCCATGATGGGCCTCAGTTTCCTCATCTGTAATGTGGGGTGGCAGAAGCCACCTAATCTGTTGGGAGGACATGACGAGGCCGTGGGGGTGGTGCATGTGCAGCAGCTCTTCCTGGGGCAGCGTGTCCTGGCCCCCAGCCCTCTATCCCCCCACCATCCCGGGAACCTCTACCCTAACCCTGACCCTGGCACCTGATGGTGTGAGGTCACCGACCCATTCAGGTGGGTGGGTAGGACCCCCAGAGAGTGCAGACTCTGCCAGGCTTATTCCTGAACCCCCGGGCTCCCTGGCTCACAACAAGTCCTCCAAAAAGACTCCCGACTGACCACCATCCTGCTTGCACAGGCTTCTGGTTTACCCTGTGAGAGCGGAAGCTCATGGAGAAAGGACCCAAGAAACATGGAGGATTCATAATGGGGACCAATGACCCAGAGAGGGCAAGCGACCTGCCCAAGGCCACCCAGCACAGTTGCGGAGAGCGGGACGGACACAGTGCGTCTGTCGTTCTCTGCACACAACACAGCTGAGAAGTCTTCCAGGGCCCCAGGGTTCTCATACCCAGAGCACCCGAGAACCCATGCCCTGTGTGGGAGCCCCACAGTTGGACTCACTGTCTGAGGGCCAGTGGCCTTCTGGCCTCCTCTTGGTAATTCCAGCCCCACCCGCTCCCGTGACCTCGTGGGGAGCTGCTGGCCCAGCGTGGGAATGAGCTCAACCTCTCGTCTGCTCTCCAGATGCCCAGATCCCAGACCTCCGTTCCCTGCTCAGGCGATGTTGATCCTGCCCCAGAGCACACATTCCACAGCTTGTCCTCGGAGACCAAGGTCACACGTCATGCGTGCCGCACTCACCAAGGAGCTGTCCCAACAAGGCTGGGGCCGTGGCGGACGCGCGGCCTGGACAGCCAGCAGATGTCCCCTCACTTGCCACCAGGCTGGCTCCAGCGACTGGCAGGAGAGGGGAGCGTGGGCAGGAAGGAGCCAGCAGGGACGGTGAGGTCGCCCTGGGCACGGAAGGAGGCCGCCCAGACTCCTGGGGCGTCTGTCACCTCCAGTTCATCCGCTGTGGGTGGGGCAGGGACCTGCGGGGCACAGTCCAGGGCCCCGCCTGGGTGATGCTGCTCCTCACAGACAGCTCCCTGAGGCAGAGGACCCTGGTGGCCATCCCGAGGGGAGCTGCTCCTGGTCTCCACAGGACCCAAAGCAGCTAAATGGCAGCAGCGCCAGGGCAGGGCAGGAGGCAGCTGTGCTCACGGATGAGCGCGGACCCCGGGGCTGGACAGCAGTCAAGGCCAGCCCGGACTCAAATCTCCAACAGGCCCCCACCTGCCTCCTTCAGGCCAGGCCCAGGATGCCTCTCTCTCTCACGCCGAAGCTGGCATCCTCAGACCTTTCCCAGGCCTCTGCATGCTCACCGGAGTCCCCCACCTGCTCCCTGGGTCCCTGCTGTGGCTGCCGCACGACACACACCCAGCCCACACCAGGCCTGCAGGCCTCCGCTCCAGCTCTCCCTCAGGGGGCACCGCCTACCCCTCCCTTCCAAGCCCCTCACGTGGAGGGGTGCCCCTCCTTGCCAGGACGCTCTGAAAGGCCCCGCCGACCCTCCTCTGCCTCCCAGGCGCCCATGGGCCTAGAATGGCGTCAGCAAAAACAGGTAGAGAAGACAGACGTTTCCCCAGCACAGGAACACAGCACAGCGAAGCTAGGCGATGTCTACACCAAGAAAGCACTACTGTCCCCACAAGCATGTCTGCCGCGTGTGTGCTTTCCTGGAAGGACAAGGGCCTGGAAACTTCCAGAGCCGCACAAGCCCGCAAGGCCTCTGACAGTGCCCCTGGATGAGCTGGGGTTCCCCAGGGAGAGGCTGCAGAAACCCAGTGTCTCAGGAGGACACCGACTGTGCCTGGGTGTCTGTCCAGCGAGTCCCGTCTTTAACACCATCATGGCTGGGCATCAGCGGGGCTCCCTAAATGTCTAAGGACATGCCAGAGGGGTGCCGAGGAGGCGGGGTTCCAGGAGGAGCTGAGCACAGTGGAGAAGGGAATCCATGGGCCCTGGCTCTCCTTGTCCCGGCCCCACACGGGCACCAGGTCCACATTCCGCACGGGGGCACACGGTAGGCACCCAAGAAGTATATTACATTCAGGGCTAGGATGAGAATTGAGGCCGAGGCAACGTTCTGACCAAAGGTCATCAAGGTGGCCCCAGGGGCAAGGCCCTACTGCTCCTTCCGCCCCAAATCAAAGCAGGTACCCATGTCCTGAGAGCAGGGAAAGCACTCTAAAACCAGGAGGAAGCCCTACGCCCGTGACCTATGCTTTCCGGTCTGCCCACGCCCGGGGACCCAGAGGCTGCAAGGCCCAGGACGGCCGGGGCAGGGCCACTGCCCATAGGTGGGACGCGTCGTCCTCTCTGCCGACTGGACCGCCGCTCCCAGCTCCCGGCGGTCACTTCCACTTGCCCAAGAGGAAAACGCCGCAGAGGGGCTCAGGAACTGAACCGAAAAGGCAGAGTTTCTGAAGCTCAGAGTCTGCTCCTCCGAACGTTCACTAAGCTCTCAAGGCGTGGCCAATGGGCCCTGACCAGCAGCAAGGACCTGGTGGAAGGCCCGAGCCCCAGCCTCAGGGAAGCCGCAGTCTGGGCAGGGCTGGCCCCAGGACACACGGGCACGATGGGCAGGGTGAGGCTCCCGGGCTTCTCGTCTGCTAAGAGGCAGACAATGCCAGGGCCCAGAGGGTTCCTGGGAAGAGCTGGGGTTCGCCGCTCCAGGAGAAGCAGCTGGCATGCCGCGTGTCGTCCATCTGTGGTGCCACACATGGTCTTAGGTCTCTGAGCAGGCGACACGGAGGACCCTGGTCGCACTACCTCACCTCTTTGGCTCTTGAAGGGCCCTCCCCAGCTCCAGGGTTCTCATCCGTGTCTGTCCGGCCCACTGATCCCAGGAGGCAGGAGACACAGGACTCCTGCCAGCCAGGCTCTTTGATGCCCCCCTCAGGCCCTGTCCTCAGGCCTCCAGGGTCCACGGATCAGGGCACTGCATGGCCCAGGCGGGAAGACCCAAAGCCCGGCTGGCAAAGACCCCAGCTCTTCCCTCCCGCCCCCTTCTACTGGACTTGGCCGTCCCGGGTTCCCTTCTGCTTGTCATTTGGATCACTCGGGGCAATTTCCTCTCCGTCTGACACGGATTCCTCTCCAGATGGCTTCCTCCCTCTGTCCCCTCTACCAGGGTCTCGGGCCAAACCCCACAGCTGAAGGTGGGGCAGGAACAGCGGAGAGCGGCGAGTGGGCAGGAAGGCGCGGGCGGCCCGGAGTGCTGGGGAAAGGGCTGTCCTCTGCACAAAGTCCGGGCCCAGTAGGCGGGGGCTGGTCCCACCAAACCAGGCTCAGTGGCCACAACTATGCCATGAGCACATTTTTAGACTGTGAGTCAAACGGGTAATAGAGTGACTTGTTTAATCACCCCAGAAAGACTTAGGAGCTGACTTAAGAGCTCTTCCCTGCAGCATCGGGGGCGGGGGGCAGGGTCCGAAAGAGGCTCAGGAATGGAAGGCAGCAGGGGGACCCCAGAGCAGCCACGGCTGCTGGGGGGAAGGGTGAGAGGAAGCCTCACAGACGCGCAGGCTACAGCTCTGCGAGGAGCCCGCGCTCGCCGAGATGAGGGGCAGGACGGACTCCCTGGCCCACCAGCACCAGCTGATGCCAGCTATGTCCCTGTCACCTCAGCTCCTGGTTACAAGGGAAGATGAACCCACCACAGAGATGGTTTTCCTGGTCCTCCAGTCTGTGTCAAGCCTTGTGGGCATCGGAGGGTGATGAGATGAGCCTCTTACGTAGCGAAGTCCACACGTATGACCAAGTCCTAGATCTAAGGAAGGGTGCTTGTGTCCTGTGGGAGCCTATGGGGCTGGGGCCTGGCAGGAGGGAGGCTGCGTGTGCTCCCGACGGTGGGCTGCTATGGCCTGGAGCCGGGGGTGAGGGGGACACGAAGCTCCAGCCCAGCCTGCCTACCCGGCGGCTCCTCGGAACCAGCCCCCAGAACCTCTGGGGTCTCCAAGGACAGCCCCACCTTCACCCCCGGGGCAAACAGCCAATCCTGCCACCATGGGGAATGCAACTGCTCTGGGTCCCAGCTGCCTCAGCACAACACAAAGGTCACTGTCACACCGACCTCAAAGAGGACATGATGGGGGATCTGGAGACACCCACAGAAAACAGCAGGGACACATGGGTCCCCCCCGCCGGTCCCAGCACAGCCGTGGCTGGTCTACAGGGGCCTGCTTCCCGGAGAGGCGGGTCAGGATCCTCCACATGGCCCTGGCGGCCACTGCTTGCACGTGCCGGGACTGTGTCCAGAAAGCCACGCCTCTGCGGTTGCTCGGTACCACGGACGACACGGAAGCAAGTCCCCAGCGGGGGCAAAGACAGGCCCGGGCCCCTCAGCATCAGGAGGAGAGCAGACACACCACTGCGACTGCCCAGGACAGGAAGGAAGGTATAGAGAGCAGAAGTCGGTCCAGGGGAGGCAGAAGCCGCCAGGTTGGAGGCACCGGAATGACACAGGGCCAGAAAGGGTGGGCAGGGAGAGGGACGTGCCGGGGTGGGGCACCTGGCCATCACCGGGTCACTCGGCAGCCCCTCCGTGCTCACACCTGGCCAGGGACAGCCTGAAGATGCCCCCCGAAGGTCAGGAGCCCCAGAGCCTAGGAGGAGGGCCGGCCGAGCAGGAGGAGGACCTGGTCTGCAGGGCCAAGGGCCTGACACAGTGTGGCCGGCAGCCAGCCCTGCCCCAGAGAAGGGAGCCGCCTGTGGGTCACACGGAGTGTCTGTTCCCTACGCCCAAGTGGCAGGGACTGGGAGCGTCAGGGACGCAGGAGCCGAAGCCAGGACAGGGCGGCGCAGAGCGAGGGTCTGTCCGGGACACCGGCACACGCTGGTGTGCCCTGCGCTCCCCGTGCACACGCGGCGCCCAGCTGAGAGGCAAACTGGGGGCACAGACGAGCAGGGACGCGTGGGTCTCCAGGAGCCCCTGAACCCGCAGCGCCGGCCCGGAGCCGTCCCACGACACCTGCTGAACGCATGGCCAACGGGCGCCGCTGGCTGGGGCAGGGCCCGGAGGCCGGCGAGATGTGGGTGACAGGTGGGATGGGCAGGGAAGGAGGTGTGGGGCTCCCTCCCAGGCCACCAGGATGACACCCTCTGCCTCACGAGCAAGGTCCCGAAACAAAGCAGAGACGAGGGGGCAGTGGTTACATGTGATAGCACTGTCCTTCAACAGGAAACCTTGCCTTGGGAGGCACCCGGGGGGCTCAGCAAATTGGGCGCCCAACTCTTGGTTTGGGCTCAGGTCGTGATCTCAGGGTAGTGAGATCGAGCCCCACGCCCGGCTCCTTGCTCCGAGCAGAACCTGCTTCAGATTCTCTCCCCGTCTGGCCCTCCAGCTCGTGTGTGTATCCTCTCTCTCTCTCCCTCTCTCTAATAAATACATAAATCTTTTTTTTTTAACAGTGGGAAAAGAATATAAACTTGGCCCAGGCACTGTGAGGGAGTGAGTGTTTCCAAACACCCGATAAGCAGCAAGACGCAGAGGAAGAGGCGCTCTCGGCCAGAGTCCCTGCAGAACCCTTTCTCAGAAGGCCAGTCCAGGGAGGTCCCCTTGAGGCCTCCCAGCGAGGGCCAGAGGGCTCTGGCAGCCCCCACAGCCAGGCGAGGCCTTCAGAGGCCCCCACCTGCCCGGGACAAGCGCCTGTTCCCCTCTGCCCCCGGGACGTAGTCCAGAGCAAGCATGGACACTAACATGAGGAACGCGAGCTGGAGGGAGGATTTGTTTCTCCCGATGACCACGCTAATGCTCTCTGTGCAATGTCAAGAATCACGTTACGTTGTAGGAATCTGACTTGGCACCCCCGGCTCGCCCGGTGTGCACACGACATGGCAGCCCAACGCGGGGCCGGGGGCCTGGTTTTCTCGCACAAACCCTGCCGAGGACGCTGGAGGCAACCGGTCCCGCCGGCCCACCCCCCCCCCGAGGGCCCCGAGTCCTCATTTCCTCCACACCGGCCCCAGCCCGGCGGTACCAGGCGGCCGAGTGGGACCCCAACTCAGAAACGCTCAGCAAGCCACAGGCTGCGCTCTGGGGCTTCAGAACACACGGGGCTCCCCACGGCTGCCGGAAAACAGTGAGAAGCTGAGAAGTTCTGAGACTGCCTGGCCCAGGGCACTCCCTCCAAGAGGCCAAAGAGACCGTCCAGACAAAGAGGCTACAGTGGAACAGATTCTACCAACCTGCATGGTCAGAAGTGCTGGGGACCCGCAGCAGGAGGGAAGCATAGCCACACGTGTGCAGGGGCAGTGAGGGGAAGAAGGTTCTAGACTCAGACACACCTGGGTTTGAGTCAGCCCTCCATCCCAGCCCAAACCCGGCAGTCAGGAAACTCCCGACCTCTACACGCTGACCAAAACACGCACGTCCATGCACGTCCACACGGGTGCCAGGCCCACCTTGGAGCATCTGTCACTTTCTGTGGCATAAATATCCCCGCTTTGTGGTGACATCTCTGAACACAGGGCTGCGCGGAGGCGAGCAGGGCCCGGCTGCACTGAGCCACTGGACACGCCGGCCCACACCAAGCCACGCCACAGAGCTGTGGCCTGAGGGAAGGACGGGAGGGCCTTCTGGGGATGCTGAGGCCCCTACTTGAAGATGTCACCTTGTGGGCGAGGATGGACCCCTCCCCAGGGGCATGGAGTATGCCCAAGTCACAACCTGCTCTGAAGAGGGTCAGTACACGGGCCTAAGAGCCAAGGGGCAGAAGGAAGGATCCCCCAACTCCTGGTCACTCCCAGTGATTAACCAGAGCACTTGTCCCCAGTTGTCCATGTTCCCAGAGAGTGCCCCGACTCTGACCCATGACCGTCTCCCGGTAACTTCGAGCTCCTCTTGCCAAGAGACCAGCCTCTCAAAGGCAGAGTAAGGCTCCCAATGGGCTCACTGGCCCTTTAGCCGGAGTCACTGCCCCGTGTAGAAGGAGACCAGGTCCAGGGTGGGGGGAGGGGGGCGCTGCGGGGGACGGAAGGACACGGGGACCAGCCTGTGCCTACAACGGGAGAAGGCCCTGGAGGCTGGGAGAGGCTCTAACACCCCCACCTGGACCCCTCGCGACCTAGAGAAGTACACTGTCTCCGATCCCCAGGGACCCTTCTGCAGCAGACGGGGGCAGGAGAACACCGGAGCCTCGCCCCAGAGGCCGGCCGCGGTCCTCAACCGCGCAGCGTCGCAGGTAACTCCCAGAGAGGGGAGGGCCTGTCCACGTGGCAGATTTTGATATATGGCGCGTACGCCTGTAATCAGCGCTGCGAAAGCACCGTGGGGATTGCCTGTTCACTGGCTCCCGTTCAGGGGCCGCTGGAAGAACTGAGCGCACGTACAGGAGCCACGGAAAAAGGCAAACGGCTTCCCCGAGCGCGCTCGGGTTCCTGGCTGGGACTCTCAGCGTGGGCCTGAGCCAGACGCCGATTCCTCCAGGAAAACATCTGAGACTCTACTGAAAAGCAGTGAGAAAATCACTCCATGTACACACTCCGGGCAATCCTCACGCGGGAGCGGACCCGTGCGTGAAGTCAGGCCTGCCTGCGTGTGCGCAGACCAGAGCGGAGTTTTCTAAAACACAGTCCGGAGGGAGTGAGAAACAGATAGGACTGGAGAGTTTGCTCATTTCCCAGCCCCGAGGGGTCCACTGATGGCACAATGACCCCGGACCCTGCCTTTGGTGCCCTGGACTTCCACATGTGACTTCGTGTGACACCAGGAATACGGTCGGTCACACAGGGACACTTACTCTCCTACGAGCTCCAGCCGGAAAAAGGGGAGCAAGCCGGCGGTGCCCACAGAGCCATGAGTCAGCCGGGCACTGAGCGGCCCCATCCCACGTAGGCAGCAGCACGCAGGACCACATGGTGGGGGCAGGGTAACCATGACAACCCCCCAGTCATCGCGAAGTCATTCCTCCACAATGTACAATTGCTCTGTTTATAGGAAGAATGCTGACCATATATTCTGGTTTTCCATGCACAATACTTCACTAGGAAAGAATGCAGAACCCACCAGAACGAGCACACGGCGCACATTTCTTTCAACCGAATCTCTTCCCAGTCCTTGGAGGGCCTGACGGATGGGGCTCCAGGGCTCTCCCCAAAAGCGGAAAAGGTGGAGATCGCCCCAGCCGTGGGTGCACCACCCCAGGACAGTCTCCCCAGGGCAAAGTGTGGGCTCTCCCTCCCAGACCGACTCCACGGGACAGAAAGCGTGTGCGCCGTGCCAGGTACGGTCCACAGTGTGTACTCGGGTCAAGCTGCACAGTACACTCACCCGTCTCAATGAGACTCCCACCGGGAGTGAGGCCCAGAGCCAGAGCCTTGCTTCTTGCCCACGAAGCCACAGGCCCTTCTTCGTGACGGGGCTGAGCTTGGGCTCTCCGGGCAAAGACGCACACTCACTCATTTCCTTGCAACACCAAGTTCAATATTAGGAGGGAAAGATGAGTTTCAGATACTAAAAATAATCTTCTGGGGCTTTTCAAGGAAAAGCAGTGGCTCTGCAGTGGGAGAGATGCGTCCGTTCCTGATTCCGTGTTTGACGGGTGCGGTGGTCATGTCATGGATATTCCACACATGGCCCGTAATTTCCGGCGACCTGCAGATCCAGATGGTGCCCGGCTTAGACTCTGCATCTGAGAAAAATGAATTGGAACATCTTAAAACTTTTCTTTTTTTTAATATGAGACATGCATTCTGGAAACCCGCACCAATCCAGTGTCCCCACTGAGGGATCACAAAGTATGCGCCGGGCAGGACAGCCCTGGTCCAGAATCCACACAGGCCAGCTCCCTGGACATATCTGGCACCCCACCCCCCACAGCCACCCCTGCCCTCAGCCAAGGGGTCACCCGGCCCCAGAAGCACATGCGGATCCCACCAGAGGTGAACGTGCTGCCTCCCTTCTCTGCTCGACACACGGGGGACGTGCTGCTCTCCGTATGGCCTTCGTGCATGCCCTCCCGCTGCTGCACATTCATGTGGGAGCCTTTAACAAAAATCCCCTGCCACTGCTGCTGTTTGAAAGGAAACCTGCCTAGGGCTGAAAGACGCAGCCCCCAGGGGCCCCTCTGGTGGGGTCCAATGGCCCTCCGTCGGCCCCCTCAGTCCCCGGGCTGAGCGCCCTCAGGCCTGGCGCCACAAGGGACACCGCCACAGCCTCCACTGAGCTGGCAGCAGGAACCTCAGTTCCCTCCCTGCGGCCATGGGAGTGGGAGCCACGACCCGTGGGACCCCTCCTTCCCCCAGGCCTGTTCTGGCAGTTCTTTTACCACGACGAGGGAGAGACAAGGTGGCTGTAGGATTCCATCCATGAGCAGGCCCGGCTGGCGCCCCCCGCCCCCGCCAACATGCTCCCCTACCCAGAGTGGGGACAGAGCTTATCTGAAAGCCACCATGCGTGTTCAACAAGACACGCACGGGGTCTGTGGGAAGCAAGAGGAAAACGTGACAGAGGGTAGGACAAACGTGAGGGGAAGAGGGTCACCCCTCGTGGATGGAGACAGCCTGAGCGTTAGGCTACCTCCTACAATTGTATCCAACTCTACCCCATCCAACTGTTCGAACGCCGACAGTATTCTCCGTGGGGGTGTTGGAGGCCCCGCGAAACGACCTTTCCGTTCAAATGAAATGCTGCTGGGTAATGATGCCCAGGGAACCCACTGACGCACCAGCTGCCACGCCGTGGGCAGCCCGGTGCCGGAGAGTGCGCCCCCTCGGCGAGACCACGTGGATCCAGACAGAGCCCCCAGGAGACAGGCGGGCTGCAGAGTATGAGAAAGTGCAGGGAGACGATGGGACGTCCCCTCCTTGGCGGTGCCGTCGGGAGGAACAAGCTTAGGAGGAACAGAAGTCCTGCTTCCCCTTCCCCCGGAACAGCTTCCAGGGGGAGAGAGCTGTAGACCGGACAACGAAACCATCGAATCCTACAGGGGGCGGGGCGCCTGGGCGGCTCAGTGGATTAAGCCTCTGCCTTCGGCTCAGGTCATGATCCCAGGGTCATGGGATTGAGCCCCCCATTGGGCTCTCTGCTCATCAGGGAGCCTGCTTCCCCCTCTCTCTCTCTGCCTGCCTCTCTGCCTACTTGTGATCTCTCTCTCTCTCAGTGTCAAATAAATAAATAAAATCATTAAACAAAACAAAAAACCCTAAGGGGAAACCGCACGAGGATTCACAACACGGTCCTGGACAGGAAGGACCAGTCTGGGGAGCAGCAGACACGTCGTATCCGAGGACACTAACTAGGACATGTGACGGGCACACCCCACGAATGTCCGTGTCACACACACAGGCCTCGGGTGCCACACGAGCACGCCTGTGTGCACGTCCTCACGGGTACCGAGAACTCTCACACAGAGGAACAACGATCGCCCGCCACCAACAGGATCCTGCTACTGGACAGAGCGAGGCTCCAGTCCCTTCCCCAAGCACGAGTGTGCACGAGTCAACGCGGCTCTCGACGCGGACACGGACAGGAAAGCAGGGAGCCTGTAGCTGTAGTCCTATCTGGTCCTATCCCTCCTCGTTCCTCGTTTACGAGGCACCGTCCTCTCCGTGGAGCTCCCTGCAGTGAGCTGACTTACTTTCACACATGGTGGCCGAGACACACGCTGCGGTGTT